>NC_080425.1:38009389-39310222 GCF_029873635.1 Malania oleifera
GTCTCATACGATCATATTCTCTGTCTGAAGACTAAGACAGGCTAAATGTGAACAAATTTTTTTACTTTAATAACTTTGGTACATTCTCATTCCAGTGTTGGGTTTTTTCCTTATCTTTAAATTAAAGAAACGTTTTTAAACATTCTAAGATTGGTCAATCAATCTGAGACTATTGAGACATCCTAAAAATCTTTGTATTGTTCTATTAGTATTTCATCATTTTGAATTTTCAGCAAATTCCAATACTTTGAATAGAGTCATTTTATGTCTGGGAAATTTGATGTCCAGAAGACCTAATATTGTTTGGAATAATTTAAACTCGTTTGTCTAGAGACAACTAAACCATTTTCTTAACATCTTATAAATATGTAAGATGGTTAAAGTGTCTGAACTACTTGACTCTGATTATAAAGGACGTCGTCAATGTATCAAATAGAAATTTGTATATTGTTAAAATGTCATTCATAAACATTTTGAGAACTCTGGTAGCCTTTTTGAGACCGAAATGGCATTACATTCCTTCGTAGTTTCCGAATGGTAACTGTGAATGCAGTCTTATATTTATCTTCTTCATTAATTTGTATTTGCCAAAATCCCGATTTCATGTCAAACTTTGAATAAATAACAGCAGTATTAACTCTGTTGAGTAATCTCTTTTATTAGGTATAGGATACCTAATCCATTGTAAGGGCTTTGTTTAAGGGTTTGTAATTGATGACAAGTCTTGGGGCACCCCTTTCTATTTCAGCTTGATTCTGAACATAGAAGGCTGCGCAACTCCAAGGAGATTTACTTCTTCTAATTAGTTTTTTGTTAAGTAATTCTTGTATTTCTTTCTTACAATACTCAAGTAATTCTTTATTCATTTGAATTGGTCTAGCTTTTGTAGGTATTTTATCGTCATTAAAATCTTTGTATAAGGTAATTTGACGGAATGATTTTTTCTATTCCAAAAGGCATTTGGTAAATCTGAACAAACTTCTTTTTCAAGTTTTTCTTGTAATAAACTTATTTGCCTTTTGACTTCTGGGGTTTGGATTTGTTCTTCAATTTTTTATGATAAATTTCTCTGGATAATGATTTAATATGTTTTTGTTTATTTTGAATAAGATTAATTTTACTTGTTCCTAAGTCTTTGAGAGTCTAATTTCTTTTTCATGCATTTTATCTATAAATTCGAACGTAATTTCTTGATTACAGATGGAAGTAAAAATTCCTTTTTCGTTAACCGTAAAAGGATAGATCATTGTAAAAAAGGGTGTTCCAAGAATAATTTCTTGCTGCATGTTTTTGACAAGTACGAAAGTGGTTTTAAGACAAATGTTATCTTTACAAATATGAGCATTAGAAATTTTGTATTGTATTTGAGTGTGGAGTTTGTTGCGCTGAATAACTGTACTTTTGTTTTTTCAAAATAACAAGTAGGAATAAGGCCTTCTTGAATGCAGTTAAGGTCTGCACCTGTATCGAGAAGAGCACACCTTTAAGAATAAAGTCCTTATTAACTACAATTTTAACATCAGAATACCATTTGTGAATGTTAACCTTTGATAATAATTAAGAAATCCCTGGTTAATTTGAAAGTCATCTTCATCTTCTGAAGAGATCTTTTCTTTTCCCTTATTATTAAGTTTTGAATTTAAAATAAACATTTCTTGTTTAAATTCTTCACCTTTTTCCTTTAAGATTTTAATTTCTTCTTTAGTTTGATTTAATTATCTTTGTAAATCTTGTATGGTTAAATTCTATTTTGGTAATTCTTTAGTTTTAAATTTGTTAATTATTTCTTCAAGATTATAACCTTCACTTATTTTGGGAAGTTTATCTTTTTCTAAATTTCTTTTTAATTTTTGTAAGTATTTATTCTTAATTTCTGGTTCTTGAATATGTTCAATCATTTCTAGAATAATTTCATTTGTTTTTGAAATAACATTAACAGATTTGAACATTTGTTACATGAACAAAATCCTAAATCTTCTTGACAAGATTCTTCTGAAGAAGTACTAGATGATAATTCTGAGCTTGAATTTATTTTATAATAAATTCTTTTTCAGATGAGCTTGAATAAGTGGTTTCTGAATCTTCTGAACTACTGTTGATAATTAGATTCAACATTTTTCTTTTTAATTTCTTTCCTATGTTAAGTTCTTTTATTTCTTGCTTAACTCTGCAGTCTCTTGCATAATGTCCCTTTTTTCCACATTTGAAGCATGTTTTTTGATTCTTAAAGCTTTGAGGTTTATCCTTCTTTTGAACTTTTGCAGTTTCTTCAGTTCTCTTTTTCTCTTTTTGTAATATTTTTTGTCGTAATTTTTGTAATATTTTTTGGAAGGTTTGTATTTTTTATAATTCTTTTTTAAATATTTTCTTGAAGGTGCTTGAATCTTTTCGTACCCATACTGAGCACAAAAGTCTCCTAATTCACCTTTGTTTCTTTTGAATTCAGATTTCATCTGAGATTGTATCTTAAGTTCATTACATAACTTAAGACCTTCATGATTAATAGTGCAAACAATTTGGCCATAAGTGATTGATTCATAATTTGTACCTAATGTTTCTTTAACACGATCTCTAACTCTTTGAGCAAAAAGCTTTGGTAATCCACTTATGAATTTTTCTTTCCAAAAAACCAGATCTACCATCTGGTCTCCCCATGACTTTAGCAATAAATGTGTCTTTGTACCATTGAAAGTCTGATAATTTTGGACAAGTAAGGTTTAGAAGAATAACACTATTCTTCTCATGTTGACTACTTTGTTCGCCTATGAATTGTCTAAAGATTGACCAAATAAAGCTGAAACGGCATCACTTTCTTGTGTAGCAATTCCGTTTTCTTCTTTAATTTTCTTTGATTCGTAAATTTGTCTTTTTTTCAAAAGGAGTAAGGTAGTGATCCCACCATTCCTTAAGTGTTCCAGTGAATCCATGAGTAAGAAGAGAAACAATCTGTTCCTCTGAAGCTTTATGTGAATGTAGTTTGTAGGCAGTTGCTGCCATAGCCATTTGATGTAAAAAGGAATGAAGTTGATGTTCAGAAAGGCCATCAATTCTCCATTCATGAATTTCATTTCCTTGAAAATTCCTTGAGGAAGTAAGTCATTTGATTCTTCTGATAAAAGACTTAGTGGAGTAGGTTTTTTGTAATAGGTTCTTTGACTTTGACTTCTCCAATCTTTGATTTTGTTTAAGTCAAAGGTTTCTTCCGTAAAATTTGACTCTAAAGCATTAATGGCTTCTTCTTTGGTTATTGTATTAATTTTTAGGTTTGAAGTTTGACTGACTAACTCGTCAATTCTTTTAATAAGCAATTCATTTTGTTTGTCAAAGTTAAAATTCTTGAGATTATGATCAAGTATGTTAAATTCAACTGGTTCTTCTAATTTTTCTTTTGATTTACTTGATTCTCCTTTTTCGTAAGTACTACAAGTTTTTATATCAGTAAGGTTCTCTAACTGTTGTTCAATTCTCGTTGTTTGAGAAGCTATTGATTTAAACATCTGATTTGTATAATTATTTTGACTAATTATTTGATCAATTTCTCCTTTTCCTTTTGATTCTTTGTAAGGTGAGGCAAAGATTTCGTTTCCTTTATAATTAAATTTGATTGAGTTTTCTGGTGGATGGACAGATTTGACAAAGTAATTATCAGTGGTTTTCCAATTTTTAATTGGATTTTGAATAACATTGATTGTTTGTCTTTCTTTGACAAATTTGAAGAAAGGGATTTCTTCTTTTATTTGACTCATCTTTTTAATCCATTCTTCTCTAATCTGTTCTCTTTCTTCTTTGTTGTATTTTTTAAGGAATAATTTTCTATGTTTTGCATTAAGTTCGTGATTAAAATCTTTCTCAATTTTTCCATATTTGGAACAAATTCTTCTTTATTAATAACCATAACATTTTTTCTTTCTTCGTAAAGATTTTCTCTTTGCTCTTCTGTTAAGATTTGTGATTCTGTAGGAGAATTTGACTCAGGAATTTCTTGATAATAACCTTGGGGTATTTCTGGTCTAAAGTCAACACCTTTGAGTTTAAGGTTGGTCTGACTTGGTTCATCGTAAGTGTAAAGACTTGAAATACTTTTCCTTCCTAAATCAATTGGTTGTCTAGAAGTTTGTCCTAGACTCTGACTTCTTGTGAGTAAGGGTTGAAAGTTAATTTTTACATTGCCTTCATTATCTTGAATAATTTTTGTGGCAACTGTTTTTTGTACTTCAGGAGTAATTTGGTAATCAGTTTCGTTCAAAGTTGTAAATTCCCATTCTCCCCCAGCCTGAATCTCATTCCATAGAAGCTTCTTGGGATGAGAGGCAAAGGACTTTCTGTTATAATTTTCTTGTAACATAAGAGTTTCTCCCTTTTCACTTGTTTGAAGTGAATTTGGTAATATTGTTGAAGTTGTTGCTTTGTATAAATTTGATAAATAAGTTCAAGATTTGAACTTCTTGAATCCATATTATAACCTTTAGTTTTGAATGTCTAATGTTAATAGTTTGTATAATGATTCATCATTAAGATTTGCCCTAATATTTGGATAACATTCAAAATAAATTGGACCTTCAGCAATATTTGATTCTAACATCCCTAAGAGGGAATCGTTGAATTCATGATGCCTAGCATCACGAAGGACAACACAAACTAGTTTGTTAAGTCCTGCTCTGGTTAATGGAAATAGTCCTACTTGGACCATTCCAATATGAAGTCTATCATATTTTGACCTAAGGGATTCTAAATCTTCAGAACTAAAAAGTCTCTTTTGTTGTCTTGCTTCACAGGTTGTTAATGAAATAGATTTGTTAATTATTTTAACAAAATATTCTTCTTCTTTCTCAAGCGATCCTTTTTGTTAATTTGAAACAAAAGTAATATTTTTAATTAAATTAACATTTTAATTTATTTAATATCAATTTAAATTAATGAAGGGTTCTTCTTTGTTCTAGAATTGAACTATATTTCATTAATAGCTAATATATCATAATACATAACAAAACAATATATGACATTTTAAATAAAAATATGAATATTTTACTATTAAAAGTTTAATTGATAATTATATCAAATTTTCTAATTAAACTTTAATATTTTCTATACGTTAAATTATATTATTTTTTAACTAACAATAATCTTGTCATTAATTTTTTTAAATCGCATATTATTATCACATTAAATTGTGTTAAAAATAATATTAATACTTAAATATAAATTTTAATTATTTAATATTAATTTAAATTTATAGATGATTCTTTTTATTCGTTCCAAAATTGAATTATATTTCATTAATAATTATGCTATTAATAAAATAATATACTATTAATTAAAGTTTTAATCAATATTTAGGTTAATTTCTATTTTTAACTAACATTTAAATATTTTAATTAAGTAAAAATAATACAATATTAGAATTACTTCACACAATGGCAAATCAATCTACTAGAATGATATTCCCGAAAAAGTATTTCAAGTCTTTACACTTATGTTGAACCAAATCAAACAAATCTTAAGTTAAAAAGAATTGATTTTGGTCCTGAAATACCTCAAGGATATTATCTAGAAATACCTGAATCAAATTCCCCAACAGAATCACAAATTTTAAAAAAAGAACAAAGAGAAAATCTTTACGAAGAAAGAAAAAATGTTATGGTTATTAATTAAGAATTTAAACCAAACATGGAGATGATTGAGAGAGATTATTATCATGAACTTAATACTAAAAACAGGAAGCTATTTCTCAAAAAATATAACCAAGAAGAAAGAGAAGAAATTAGAGCAGAATGGTTTAAAAAGATGGAACAAATAAAAGAAAATATTCCTTTCTTCAAATTTGTCAAAGACAGACAGAGAATAAATGTTATTCAAAATCCTGTTAAAAACTGGAAGACCACTGATAATTACTTTTTCAAAGCCATACATCCTCCAAAAAACTCAATCAAGTTTAATTACAAAGTTGTTCTTCCTAAATCAATTGGTTGTCTAGAAGTTTGTCCTAAACTGTGACATCTTGTGAGTAAGGGTTGGAAATTGATTTTAACATTTCCTTCTTGATCTTGAATAATTTTTTAGGCAACTGTCTTTTGTGTTTCAGGAATAATTTGATGGTCTGTTTCATTTAAATTTGTGAATTCCCATTCTCCCCCGGCCTGAATCTCATTCCATAGAAGTTTCTTGGGATGAGAGGCAAAGGACTTTCTATTGTAATTGGCTTGTAGCATAAGAGTTTCTCTTTTCTCACTTGTTTTAATCGAATCTGGTAATATTGTTGAAGTTGTTGCTTTATAATAGATTTGATAAATAAGTTCAAGATTTGAACTTCTTGAATCCATATTATAACCTTTGGTTTGAATATCTAATGTTAATAATTTGTATAGTGATTCACCATTAAGATTTGCCCTAATATTTGAATAACATTCAAAATAAATCGGACCTTCAGCAATATTGGATTCTAACATTCCTAAGAGTGAGTCATTGAATTCATGATGTGCCTGGCATCACGAAGAACAACACAAACAGGTTTGTTAAGTCTGACTCTTGTTAAAGGGAATAATCTAACTTGAACCATTCCTATGTGAAGTCTATTATATTTTGACTGAGTTAAGATTTGTTTGGTCAAAAATGACTATCTACATAATCATTTGTAACCATTTTTACAAAAGTGTTTTTTAGGAAAAAAAAAAAGGTATTGAATTTAATAAGTATTGATAATGAGTATTGAATTAGAAAAGTGCTAAAAGTTATAATTAATGTTTTGTTGTGTGAAAAATAAGTGATATTTTGAAACTTACTTTTATTATAAAGTCACACATGATTATTTTTAAGTATATTTTAAATTAAAAACATAAATATTTTCTAATTAATAATTATTTTATTATTTTTAATTAAAATTTAAATGTTTTTTATTAAATAAAATAATGTAAGATTATTATTTTTAATTAATAATAATCTTCTTATTAATATATATTTATATCGTATGACTATAATATTAATTTGAAACAAAAGTAATATTTTTAATTAAATTAAAATTTTAATTTATTTAATATCTATTTAAATTAATGAAGGGTTCTTCTTTGTTCTAGAATTGAACTATATTTCATTAATAGCTAATATATCATAATACATAACAAAATAATATATGACATTTTAAATAAAAATATGAATATTTTACAATTAAAAGTTTAATTGATAATTATATCAAATTTTCTAATTAAACGTTAATATTTTCTATACATTAAATTATATTATTTTTTAACTAACAATAATCTTGTCATTAATTTTTATTAATCACATATTATTATCACATTAAATTGTGTTAAAAATAATATTAATACTTAAATATAAATTTTAATTATTTAATATTAATTTAAATTTATAGATGATTCTATTCATTCGTTCCAAAATTGAATTATATTTCATTAATAATTATGCTATTAATAAAATAATATACTATTAATTAAAGTTTTAATCAATATTTAGGTTAATTTTTATTTTTAAATAACATTTAAATATTTTAATTAAGTAAAAATAATACAATATTAGAATTACTTCACAGAATGGTAAATCAATCTACTAGAATTGAAAACCTTTTAGAAAAAACATTAGATCCTAAGATAAATAAGATTTTTCAAAAAGGAGAATCTAGTAAGATAAAGAAACAAAAACCTATATATAAGCCTTTTACGTTAAAAAATAATTTTAAATTTAATTTAAAATCCAAAAATGAACAAGATATGGAGAAAATTTTAGAAATACTCAAAAAGGATTGTCAAGATAAAGGAAAGAATGTAAATACTTTATCAAAAGGTGAAGCCATTCACAATCTCGAGAAAAACTTTAATAATCAAAGTAACTGTGACTCAAAAATTAACAAATTGAGAAGTTCTTGGGAAAATAAGAGTAAGCAAACTATTGACTTCTTTTTCTTGCATTTTTTTTTTGAAAATTCAAACGTAATTTCTTGACTTCCGATTTTCGTATGAATTCCTTTTTCATCTACTTGAAATGGATAAAATAACGTAAAGAATGGTGTACCAAGAATAATTTCTTGTTCAATATTTTTGACAAGTATAAAAGTTGTTTTGAGACATATTTCTTTATTGCAAATATGGATGTTTGTAATTTTGTAGTCTATCTGTAATCTTGAGTTATTAGCACCATATAATTGAGTATTAGTCTTTTCGTAATATGCTGTTGGTATTAAACCTTCCTGAATACAATTCATATCAGCTCCAGTGTCTAAGAGGATACGGGCAATTAATACAAATGTTTTATTGACAACAATTTTAATTTCTGTATACTATTTATGTATATTGACTTTTGATAAGTATCCCAAGTAGATTTCTTTTTCCTTGTCTACCTGTGTATAATCTTCTTCATCTTCATATTCAACTACTTCAATTTTTTCCTTTTTCTAAAGATCTAACTTTAAACTGTAATGACTGCATTTATGTTTGAATCTTGTTAATTTGGTCTTTGGTCATATTTACTTCTCTTGTGACTCTTGTATTGTGGGTTGATTATTTTTATTTTCTTTTACTTCTTTCTCACTATATCTTTTGATTATTTTTACAAGATTATATCCTTCTTCAATTTTGGGTAATTTAGATTTTGTTAATCTTTCCTTTAGTCTTGTTAAACATTTACTTCTAATTTTTGGATCTTCAATATGCTTGATCATTTCAAGCATGTCTTCACTTTCTTTTGAGATAACGTTTATTTTATTTGTACATTTATCGCCGTAACAAAATCCAACTTCTTCATTACAAATTTCTTCTTCTCATGAAAATTGTGAATAGTTTGATGAGGTTTCTTGAATATTATAAATAACTTCTTATGAATCAGATGAAGATTCAAATGATTCAGATTCTGATAAACTACTTTTGATTAAAGAATTTTTTTTTTTAAGATCTTCTCCACAATTTAATTCTTTTATTTCTTGTTTAACTCTACAATCTTTTGAATAATGACCTTTCTTTCCACATTTGAAACAAATTACTTCTTTTTTATCCCTAGGTCTTTGTTGTCCTTTATTAATGAAATATAGTTCAGTTCTAGAACAAAGAAGAACCCTTCATTAATTTAAATTGATATTAAATAAATAAAATTTTTAATTTAATTAAAAATATTACTTTTGTTTCAAATTAATATTATAGTCATATGATATGAATATATATATTAATAAGAAGATTATTATTAATTAAAAATAATAATCTTAAATTATTTTATTTAATAAAAAAAATTTAAATTTATAATAAAATAATTGTTAATGAAATTATTAATTAGAAAATATTTATGTTTTTAATTTAAAATATATTTAAAAATAATCATGTGTCACTTTATAATAAAAGTAAGTTTCAAAATATCACTTATTTTTCACACAACAAAACATTAATTATAACTTTTAGCACTTTTCTAGGTCAAAACTCATTATCAATACTTATTAAATTCAATACTTTTTTTTTTCCTGAAAAACACGTTTGTAAAAATGGTTACAAATGATCATGTAGATAGTCATTTTTAACTAAACAAATCTTAACTCAATTAAAAAAATTAAAATTTGAGACAAAAACAAAGGGGAAAAAAAATTTCCACTTCAGGATCAACTAATCCCCTTCTTCCTTGTCTTTTTGCATATGCACAAAGGAGTTTTGGCATCAACTTGTAGACAAGCTACCAGTCTTCTAGGCCGATTGACGGGGCTAGTGCAAATTTGAATTTTGAATTCCTTTCTTCTTATTAGTTGAGCATTTTGATTGTGTCACATGCTCTAACTATTCTCACGTGTTAGGCAGCAAATGAAGACGTTAGCAGTTGGTTATTGGTAGTTATTTTAGTTTAAATTTTCAAAATTTTAAAATTAAAAGATGTGCAGAGGCCATTTTACTACACACCTACAAAGGGAAAAGAGAGGAGAATCGTAGAGACTTCGAGAATTTTCTTGCATACTTGGATGAGGTCTTTCATTCTTGAAATTCCATCATTTTTTTCATTTTTATCATACTTCCATCCATTCCATCTTTTCATATTTCTCTTGAGTTAAACTTCTTCCCCTATGATCTACATTGAAAGGTAATCTTCAAATCAGTCCTACACCATTCTATTTGTATTCTTTAGCATGTCATTTTTGTTTTATTGCATATTTGAGAACGTGAGTTGGCATGATTGATTTTGAATGATTCCTGTGCATGCATTATAGTTTTAAGTGATAGCATATCATCTAGAATTCACTTAGAATGGGATTGTATTATGGTTTCATTAAAATGACACAAAATTTTGAATATCATAGAGCATGTGTACAGGCGGTTGACTATCCTCTAGGGACGATCAACCATCCTCTAGGAACGGTTGGTCCTGACTTGGCCAGAATTGAAATGTTCTTTTTTTTTTGCATTCTCCTCCAATTTTCTTGAAATGTTGAGATGTTTATGTGTTGTATGATGAGATTGGTCAAGTCCTCTAATAATGATTGATGTCAATTTTATGATTTTTCTCTTCAAAAAGTCAAAAATCATTATTTTCAAGTTTTATGGTTTTTCCACTCCAAAAAGCCAAAAAATGTTTTTAGAAAATTTACTTTTTTAATCAATATCCATGATGTGGTTATTATATAGATTAAAAGCTCCTTTTCTAAGAACAAAATAAAAAAATGTTAAGTTGCATTTTATGGTTTTCCTCCAAAAGAAACCAAAAGATCATTTATAGAAAATTTACCTTTTTAATGAGCTATCCGTAATGTGGTTGTTAGGTAGATTAAAAAGGGTTTTTTTTAAAAGCAAAATTAGGAATTTCAAGTTAGGTTTTATGATTTTTCTTTCAAAGAAATTAAAAATAATCTCAAAAATGTTTTTAAATTAAAATTTGAAAATGTTTTTGGGAACTACATATGTTTTTATTTTTCTTCAAAAGATATGTATGCAGTCTACTTTGTAGATCCAATCATATATCAACCAAAAAATTTAAAAGTGTTCCTTTTTCTTCTTTCTTCTTCTTGTTTTTTTTCTTTTGTGCAAGAATGTATGTTTCATTTTGAAATGGCATAATATAGTGGGATCTCCATAAGGTTAAATCCTCTGTTTGGATCATACAAAAGTCTTTTAAAAAAGGGATTAGGGTATAAAAGTTTTCTGTAAATGAATAAAAAGGGAATAGAAGGCTACAACAAGTGGTTGACCAACCATTGTTACAACTTGTATTCGGTATTTTTAAATAGTAATTTTTCAGAAAATTACTTTCCATAAAAAGAGACACTCACAAGGTAAGTTCGATAACCACTCATAAAATAAGTGCTACAGGGTGCTAGTTTTTTGAATTTTATCAAAAAGAATTGAAAGAATTGTCTTCCCTATTCATAATGGTACTTTTGAACCTAAATATTTTTTAAGGTTTTCCTTTATTTTGTCTTTTTCAAAACTAAAATAAATTGTTGAATTCATTTTCTAAAATAAATAGGTAAGTTAGAGAACCAATGATTTGATTGTCTACACTTGCTTGATTTTCAAACAATCACCAAGCACGTTGCAACAAAATGAGCCACTCAAGCCTAGTGTTGACAACTTTGGCAACTCTATTGGGGACTTTGGAGAGCCAAGTCACATCTTATGTGATTGTGTGTTTGTTTATGCATATGTGATATAATTAAATGTGTTTGTCTTTATGTTTATGTCCTTTATGTATGATGGAAAGTTATGTCATGCCATGCCTTGTATGCTTTGACATGTCTATGCATCTTATATCTCATTGTGCTCTAATTGATACACTTCACACTACGCTACATGAGTCCTATACTTGGACTACTATTTAGGATGTGGGAGAAGGAAGGAGTAATGAGACCTTCATAGGGTTTTGTCTTCTGTATAGGTCTCATGAAAATTTTTTAACTTGGTTTGTTCTCCTTGATGACAATCCGAGAGCCTTTTATTGACTTTTTGAGTCCGATCCCGTTTTGATAATGACAAAACACAATTATCTCATATATGCATTGAGTTTTTTTAGCAGGATCATTATTTAGCACGCACGGATGATACGAATGGTAAGCATGATATAGAAGCCACGAGAAACTGAAAGAACATACCATCTGGCTTAATTCATGGAACTAGAAGTGTAGAAGAATGAAGATGCAAGCGTCAAGTCCAAGATCTTTATAGGAATGGGTATTTAGAAATTGAATGTATTTACATATATCATATGATGAAATTTGAAGCTCAAATATGACCTAAGATTGACCATAGGACCTCCAAGTAACATGACAAACCTTTTCTATAAAATTCCTAACTTATACAAATGTTTTCAAATGGTTTTAAAGTTAAAAGAAGGCAAAAACTAATTTTTATAAAGGGGTTAGTCAACCAGCCAATCGACCAAACAGTAAAGATGAGCAATTTTCTTAATCAATTAGTTCTTATCTTAAAGTGGGCTCAACATGAAAGTTATGGGATGTTCTCTTAGCTTTCTATTGATACTAGGAATGTCCAATTTGGAATCGTATAAAAAAAGTTATGGCCAAGACACTGAAAGGTGTACATAGTAGAAAAATTCCCTTCATGTTTCTTAAGTCATATTGATGGGCATTTTTATTAATCCATAACTTCTTGTCTTAAAATTCTTTCAGCATAAAAGTTGTGATATTTTCTCTTAACTTTCTATTTACACAAGAATGTCTAATTTGGAGTTATATAGTAAAAGTTATGTCGAAAACACTGAAGGTCGCTTGCGCAAAACGTTGGTTTAGTGTGGATACGCGCATAATTTATTTTAAATAAATTGGTCCAACGATGAGAAATCCATCTAAGGCTGAGAACTTTTATAAAATTAACCTAGAAACCCTAATGCCTCACTTTTTGCATAATATTGAAAGATTTGAACATTCTTGCACATCTCTTGAGAAGTTTGGAATACTCTTACTAAGAATTATTGCTTGCACTGCAAAAAACACACTTTTACTCAGGCATTCGCATATTCAAGATTTAAGCAAATACACGTGCAACTTCTGCTAAATCTAGGTTTGATCTTGAGGTTTGGAAAAATAGTTAATTGAGCTTTTAATTTTTTATTAATCGATCCATTATTTGTTTATTGAAATATCTTTTTTTGAGTAAGAAACTTTTAAAAAGAAAAAAAAAAATAGGGTGACATCTCCATTTATTTATTAATATACCCTCACTTTTGGCGGAAGAATACCGTGGTTACAAGATAAAATAAAAGGAAGAGTACAGAAAAAACCCTCTAAAAAAAAAACTAACACCAGCAACCAAACCAAACTAGGACAACAAAACTAAACATAACTAACAAAGAAGATAAAAACATGAACACAACCAAAATCAAATCAAAATACACCAAACGAAACTCTAGAATTGAACTAACGACGAACGGAAACGAGACCCCACCTATCCATCCGAAGAATACCTTTCAGATAACATGGTAGAAGCTATTGTTCTTCATAGATTACATTGTTTCCCATTTCTCCTTCTTTAGCAAGAAAATCAGCTGCACTATTGCCTTTCCTATATTGATGCATTACTATGACGTTCACTCCTTCTAGCTCTACCACGAGCTCCTCCCAAAATTCCCAAAGATACCACAAAGAACATCTACCTTTCTGAAACCAATCAACTACAATTTGTGAGTCACTTTCAATAATCACATTAAAATAATGCAAACGTTTGCACAAACGAATTTCTTCCTTGATTGCTTTTAATTCCACACTATTATTCGTACCATTACTAAAATAACTTGAAAAAGCTGTTTTTACCAGGCCATGACAATCCTGAATAATTCCTCCACCTCCTGAAGTACCCGGATTGCCCCTACAACTCCCATCATAATTAAGTTTTATCTACCCTATTGGAGGTTTAGCCCACGAAATAATTTTTTTCAGACCTGTCGCAAACTCCCTGATACTTAGTTTGAAACTCATTCGAAATCTTAATATCCAACTTCTTCAAATTTTGAAAAGAATTGGTGCTCTCAGCAATAAAACTAACCCAGAATCAAACACTTCTCTACATGTGATCTGTACTTTGATAAACTCCTTCCATTCTCGCTTTATATCTTCGGTTCCAGAGGCACCACGTAATCAAACACAGAATCAGCCCGATTAAAATACCTTTAATAGACGAATTTTGAGCATAGTGGAACCAATTTGCCATTTTATTTTTCCAAGGAAGGGATCGTTGGAAAGGAATCCCCAACGCCACACTAGCCCGATGCCAAACCTCTAAAGCCACCTCACCTAAAGAAATAATATAATCAATGTTTTCCTGACTTCTCTGAACGCAGCAATCACAAGTCGAAGTTATCGATATTCTTTTGACCTGAATTCTATCATCTACAACCAAGTATCTAAACCAAGCTCTCCATAAACACATTGAAATTCTTCTGGGCAATAAAGAATGCCAAAACTAGTCATTCCACACAAAATTATCATTTATGCTCCTCACTACCTCCCTAGCCCTTTTTGTAGAAAAACTACCGTCAGGGGCAGGCTTCTATACAAAAATATCCTGCCCACTTTTACCCGTCGACACCTGGTGCAAAATTTCCATTGTTTTATCGGCACCAACCAATTTTAGAACTAAATCAGAGTTCCAATTATTATTCAGCTAGCAATCCTCAATACATAGTTTCTAGTTCAAAATATCCCCGGTGCTCGCAAATAATGGGCCTGATGACAGCCACCTATCGAACCAAAAAGAAGAGTTCCCACTTCTCACCAAAATTTTAACATTATCCATAACTTATGGAATAGTGGTCATAATTGATTTCCAGAACCGAGAGTCATTTGGTCTCCCCTTCCTTATTAATAAATGATCATTTCTACAATATTTAGCCCTGAAAAAACCTACCCAAAGATTATTAGAGGTGAGCAATCTAAAGGTAAATTTCATGAGAAGAGATTTCTAAACTTCCTTAAGATCTCTCTGGCCCAGACCCCCTTCCAAGGTAGGTTTACAAATTTTCCCCCAAGAGCGCCAATGAATCTTCCTTTTATCTCTTACCACGCCCCATAAAAAATTGAAAGAAGAGAGTTAATGCGAGAATATGTGACCTACGAAACCTTAATAACAGACATCAAATGAATAGGCATGCTAGACAACACATGTCTTAATAAAATCAATCTTCCACCTTGCGAGAGCAACTTAGATTTCCACCCTACAATTTTCTTTCTAATCTTTTCCATAAGAGGCTCCAATGTCCTGGACGACAATTTTCCAGACACCAAAGGCGCACCCAAATATGTAACTGGAAATTTACCTTCCATGAAACCCGTGATTCTCAATAAATCACACTTCCGAGCAGGAGTGATGTATTTCGAAAGGAATAACGTTGACTTCGCCTTACTGATTTTTTGACCCGACCACTTCTCATACATTTCCAGAGCGTAAACTAAATTCCTAATAGACATCCTCCCACCATTCGCAAAAATAAGAATATCATCTGCATATAACAAATGCAAAACTAATAGGGCCTCAATTAGATGATTAAATTGACCAATTCGACCAGTCTCATAATTTTTCCTAAGCAACCTTGTCAAAATCTCGTCCATTATGATTAATAAATAAGGAGAGAGTGGATCCCCTTGCTACAAGCCTCTCGTAGATTGAAAAAACCCTTTAAAGGTTCCTTTCATCAAAACGAAAAATCGTGGGGACTCCACAAAATTTTTTATGAGCTTGCAAAACCTCTCAGAGAAACCAAAAGCCTTAAGAACCTTAAGAAGAAAATTTCAATTCACTCTATCATAAGCCTTAGCCATATCAAGTTTTATCATCACATTGTCGCCAACCATTTTTTTGTGTAAAGATTGAACCATTTCTTGAGTAAGTATAATATTTTCAAAAATACTATGCACAGGAATAAAAGCGCCTTGTTCATGCGAGACCAACTTATCAACAACCTCGGTTAGTCTAAAAACAATACTCTTGGAAAGAATTTTATAAGTCATAGAGCATAAACTAATAAGCCAAAATTTATCAAAGCTAGACAGATTATCCACCTTCGGAATTAAAACAAAAAACAAAGAGGAAAAAAACTTGGAAAGAGTAGTGCCCTAAAAAAAAAATCCATTGCCGCATCCAAGAGATATTTTTTTACAATGTCCCAACAAGATTTATAAAATTCATAGACAAATCCATCCGGTCCCGGACTGCTTTCTTTGGGAATAGAGAACACCGCTCTTTTAACTTCTTCTTATGTCTGTTCGACACAGAGGAAATTATTATCAACGTCTAAGATTTGCCTTTGAATTAACTCAGAAAGATCGCATGGTTTAATCGGTGAAGACTCTAAAAGAAAATTTTGGGAAAAAACAGCTGCTTCATTATGAATTGCTTCCGCACCCTCCGATATCCTCCCGTCGTTCAGAATCATACGGTCTATACGACTCTTATTCCGCTTCTAATTGATAACTGAATGGAAGAATTTAGAGTTTTGATCCCTTTCAATCAATCATTTTTTTTTTTTTTTTGTAATTTGTCCTAGGCGAGATGCTTCCCTATTCTTCACACCTGAATCTCCAACTTAGTAGTCAAGTAATCAACTTTGACGTCCTCAGAAAAACCTGCTTGTAGTTGATTCTCTAGATATTCCATCCTTTCCTCAAGAGCTTTTAAATTTTCTCCCAGTCTCCCAAAGACATTTTTATTCCATGCACGTAATGTAACTTTAGTTCTCTTAAGGTGAATAGCAAGTTTCAAAAGACCTAAGGCCGAGTCATTCCTGATCTAGGCATCTTTAATGCATGATAAAAACATATCATGCGAGCTCCACATATTCAAGAACCGAAATAGGGTAGGGCCATACCGAGAGAAAGACGTATTTGTATACACCACCATAGGACTATGATATGAGGATTTCCGACTCAGATATTTGAATTGAGCCGAACCATATAGGTTGGAAAAAACATTATCCAACTATGAGCCATCCCTTCATGGACATTGCACCACGACATTCGTGAGCCTGTGTTTGATAAATAAAAGAGACCATAATGATGTAAGCAGTCATTAAACTCCATCATAGGTAACAGTGGTCTTGGATTTCCACCAATTCTTTTGGTATCCATTCGAATAACATTAAAATCACCCAGGACCAACCAAGGAAAATCTGATTGACCCTCCTCTAGTTGCTGCCATAACTCTCTTCTTTCAACATAAGAACATTTAGCATAGACAAAACTCACCAAAATTCTTTGTCCGTCCTTAAAAAACCACCCAAAAATATTCTGAGTCATGATTGAAATCACCTTAAAGGCATTTATATCCTTCCAAAACAGCCACAATTTACCGCCCTTATTTCATTAGATGTAAAATGGTGATAATTCAGAAAATTACCCAGCATTTCCATCCGCTCCTCAGCAGTGAAAGGTTCTGAAATCACAAATAACCCAACATTAAATTTTTTAATTAGCTTCTTTAACCTACCTCTAGACTTGCCCAACCCCCTTATATTCTAGAAAAGAATTGTATCAGTCATAAATTTATTTTATACGATCAGATAAGAATCCTCTGGGATTTCCTTACATAATTTTTTACAAAAATCCATCCCTACCCTGTATCAGACTCATTCATTTTTTCTTTGCCCTTTAAAACTGATATTTCTTCTTCCTCCCTCTCGGACGAATAACCCCAAGCCAATTCCCCTGATACAAACCTTGGTCCCCACCTTCAGTCAATTTAAAACTATCCATATGATTCACTTCCTCTTGAGATATAGGTTCATCATTTGAAACTCGAGGATCATCATCACACCTGACTTCCTCACAGTCCACTTCATTCCTCTTTGTTGAACCTTCATTCCCATTATTTTCCAATCCTCTCTACGGTATATCAGAGTTTTGTCTTGCATGATCCCCTTTTCCTTGAAACACAAGAATTCCTGCTATTTTAGGGCCCTTATCATTAATCTGCTTCGTCATATGCACATTACGGGGTCCTGCTTATTGCACCACCCTTTTTGCCCCTTTACCCACATTGGTATCGGTTTCTATTACACCGTTATTAGTCTTTGGTTTCCATATCTTTTTTTCTTTATATTTTCCATCCTCCCTTCGCTTCTCTCCCACCCTGCAAACAAATGTCCTTACCTGTAACATTTAGAGCAGAAAAAACCCATCTTTTCATATTTGGCCTATTGCCAAATACATTATTTCGGAGATAAAACAAGAGGAAATCCCTTTACCGGTTCCATTGTTAGGTCAACTTCCAGGCAAATACGTGCCACTGATGCTCTTATACGGTTGATTGTTGCATTATCAGTTCCAAGATAACGACAAAAACGAGTCGTTATTATTTGAAGAAAATCCGTTCGGTAAAGATGCATTGGTAACCCCAGTAAGAAAATACATCGAGGAGCCAACGAAGATTCTTTTTTGGTATCATAATCCTTCGTCCACTTGAACAACCAAAAAGAATTGCCTTCCATAGTTCTACCTTCCCTTGCCCAACCATGCAGAAAGTCAGGTTCGTTTTTCATGTGAATTAACACATGATAATCATCCATAACACTGATCGTTGAAATTTCTGTCAAACCCCACGTTTTCACAATCGATAACCGAATTTTATCAATAGATGGCCGATTCCACAAAAATTTCATTACAATTGCAAAACGAGATTCTTCCTCAGCCTTAACCACCTCTGCTTCTAAGAAAATAAATCCCAATTCCCCATTGATATTAATGGGCAATCTCATAGGAATTTTGAACGCAAACATCTCCACTTTTTTACTCACAACTTGTGCATATGACTGCACCCCGGGACTAGCCTGGACGGCATTCCTCCCCGACGGTGCGGCCATCGGCGGGGGACAACACTGAATTGCAATATATTGAGATTAAAGTTAAACTTTTTTAAATGGAAAAGAGACTAACCTACATTGTTTGATGACTCCCTGAGCAGCGACGACGTGCAGTTTCCGTGATTTGTCCTCGACGGCGACGACTCGCAGTTTTGTCACAAATCATTTATTCTCTAAATCAAAGCCGTGTTTTGGGGCCAGAATCTCTCAGCCCATCTAGGTTCAATGAACCTAGGTTGTTGCGTTCTCCGTTTTCAAGCTTCTAGTGTAATAACCTAAGGAATTTTCTCATGGCCTCGTCGATGAACACAGGTGATTCGTCGATGAGGGTATAAGAGGGTCTCGTCGACAAGGACATGTTTCGTCGACGAGAAGATACCGAGAGGATATTTTGGGCGATTTTGAATTTCATCGACAAAGGGCAGAGTTCATCGACGAATTGCTTCTTAGTCTTGTCGACAAATCCGGCAGTATAAATAGTGCTAAACTCAGTTTTTACGCAGGAAAATTCACAGAAACTCTCTCTCTCCTCTCTCTACAGTCTCTCCCTTCTCTCTCCTCAATTTCAGACCCGTCGACCACCGAATCAACGATTTGAGGCTACCAAGACGCTTTTGGGAAAGTTCTTCCTAAGTCTGCCAGAGCAAATTGTTGGTGGGGCGAAGTTGGATTTCATCCCAGATTCAGGGTAAGGTCTTTTTGTCAAAGGTTGACTTTTCAGCAGTTGTAGGAAATGTAGTACGTAAGGAAATAATAATATTTTGTTCTGGGATTTATGATTTTGAGGATGTTGAGTGGAGAACCCTGCGGGTGTAGGACCCGCCACAATAGGGGATTCTAGCAGGAAATAGGTAAGGGAAATATGCTATGTTAGGCAATTCTATTATGTTTCCAGTATAAATTATACGTTTTTACCAGATTATCATTCACGACAGAAATATATACAATTTATCAACTATGTTATTATGTTTTAAATTATTGTGTGGCTTGAGAATATAGATATAATACAGAAACATGTCTCACAGTAATTTCCAGGATTATGTTTTACAGAATATATTTCCAGGATTACGTTTTACAAAATATATTTTCAGGATTACGTTTTACAGAATATATAGACAGGAAATATGTTTTACAGCAATTTCAGAATACCATGATTATATAATTTACAGTACCATGACATACAGATTTACAATTAATTATAGAAATACAATTGTTATAGAAATAGTTTATATCAGCGTCATGGTTAATACAGTTATTACAGAATCATGGTAAAACAGATAGATTGTATATAGAAATATATTATATAGTAACCCGATAGACCATTACAGATACAGATTACAGAGCACGGTACCGTAGCTATGTACAGTTTAGAGTGCAACCACGTATTCGGATAATACGTGGTAGATAAGTCGATCGTGCCTATGTTGTGAATAGGCTCCCCATCAGATATGGGTTGAGGAGGGCCGATCTGATTGACGAAGTATAGTGGTTTATCCTAGTAGGCCGGCCAATGATAGATCTCGCCTACGGGCTGTGCAACCCTGTCATGAGGGGTTAAATCATAACATACAGTTATCTACAGGGAAGTTTTTCAGTATTTATATGTATATACAGTTTACAAAAATAGAGGATGTACTTATGTATATTGGAAATATTATGAATAGAAAACTTATAAAGACAGTTATGTTAAGCAACTTGAACAAGGTGGTATTTTATATTATTTGTACCGTATTTACAGATTCAACTGTACATAATTATATAGAATCAGAATTTTATAGAATTGTAACTCATTTGCCACACACTAGCAATAGCATATTTCGTCTATTGAGCGTTGGCTCATCCCATTACTTTAACATTTTTCAGGTAATCCAGGTAGGCAAGCAGATTAGACTCGCAAGTAGAGGGGCTTCAGTGTTGCCCCATCAGTAGAGTGAGTATTTTTGGGAGATTAATTTTGTATAACTCTAGCACAGATGAGGGTTTCTTTTTAAGGAATAGTTGTATATGCATATTTTGGGAACATCTTAACGCTCCAGTAATGTGTATATATGTGTTTATGGTTATATGGATACAGCTTCCTGCTGCATAGGTTGATAGTTAAATATATTTATATATCAGAAGGTATCGGAGATATGGAATTTCATGGTATTGATTTCATGGAATTTCATGGAGATATGAAAAATTTTAAAATATTTATAAAGTATAATAGGTCGTTACATCCAACTTTTTGTTTGACCCTACGTGCCAACACCTCGTCTTGTAGACTTGCAACTTTCAAAACCTAGGAGATGAGAAAAGAGCCCTGAAAACGAGTGTCTTCGTCCTCTAATTGATTGTTGGAGAGATCAAGCGCAACCCACGAAAATCCCCAAAAGCCTCGTGAGGAAGAGACCTCAACAATCGTTATCTGAGTGGGGACTGGGGAGGGAGGTAGATCCGCAAGGTGGCAATGGTGGTAGCCCTCTAGCCTCTGGAAAAAGCCAAGATCAAGGCTTTTTCTTGCGGGGTTGGACTTGAAGACTTTCACTTCAATTTGTAGACTGCAGAGATGGTCGTCGCTGGCCTGGCCAAGTAGGGACCAGGGAGAGAGGCGGTGGGCGGAGGCGGTTAGCAATTTCCGAGTCGGAGGCGGTGGCGGCGACCAGTTGCTCCGTTGAAACCTTCGAAGCAGTCCTTCCCGAAACCTTTCACTTCGATTTGCATGCTGCAAAGATGGTCGTCGCTGGCCTAGCCGAGTGGGGACTAAGGAGAGAGGTGGTGGGCGGAGTCGGTTGGCAGTTGTCAAGTTGGAGGCGGTGGTGGCGGCCAGCTGCTTCGTCGAAACCTTTGATGGGAGTAAGAAACTTATTTTTCTATAGTTATTTATTTGAAAAATCTTTTAGGGATAGCTTTCTAAAGTTTGAATCCTTGTGATATTCAAAGTTGTATTTTTATTCAAAGAGATCTATCTTATTGGTGCAAAAAGTATTTGAAAAATATTATTTAAATCTTTGAAATATTCAAAGTCACATTTTTATTCAAAGATTTAATCATACGAGTTATTTGATAGCAAGAACTTAGATCTACATAATACTCAAAGATTTTTTCATCTTACAAACTTATTCTTGAATATTCATTCTGAGAGATTGGAACTATTTGATTGCAAATAATAAGAGCCTCTAAATACATATCCTTGAAGAATATTATTTTTGAAATATAGTGTTTAAATCTTTGCAATATTGAAGGTCGTATATTTATTCAAAGATTCAACTTGAAAAATTATTGATAGCAAGAACATAGATCTGCATATTATTAACAATTATTTTTGAAATGATCTTATTTTCTAATCTTGTATAAAGTATTCTGGAATCGAATCATACGTTTCTCCAAAGCATTTATTTATAAAACCATTTTTGGGAGATATTGATTTAAAAGGTAAATTTGTGAAGCATATCATTCATGTAACGATCTTATCGTTACATACATACTGAGTTTTAAGTTTTATCATATGAAAGTATTAGGAATTTTTACTGTACTCATTAACTTGTTCAGAAGCATTTTTGTGTTCAAGAATTTCATCTATCTATTGTATTGACGGTTCGAATTGTGAATCGAGAATGAGGAAGCTGTGCCTCGTGTAAGCAGTGGAGTAGGAGGAAGCTGTGCCTCTTGTAAGCAGCGGAGTGGGAGGAAGTTGTGCCTCTTGTAAGCAGCAGGTTTGTAATGGGAAGCTCCGTCCCAATTAAAGGAGCGAATTAGTGCAATCCTTGGGGGTTTTGCCCAAGGCGAGGACGCAGGCGGGGTTTGGCCAAATCTCGTTAAAAATTCAGTGTCTGTGCTCTATCTCTCTATCTCTCTTTATATTTCCGTACTTATATTCATATTATATCTGTTGTGCATGTGTTAAATATTGATATGTATTAATATCTAAATTACTTGAGAACAATTGGGTAATACTGAATTAATTGAGATATCCACGGATTAAATCATTTGAGTTGTACAATATTGAAATCGGTGTGTATCCAAATTTGTACTTGTAAGTTTGGGTTTTCAATTAAGGATTGAAGTACCAAAATATTTTTAATTACCCAATTCACCCTCGCTCTTAGGATTACACCTAAATTAACACCTTTAAATGTATAATGTGTAGAGCCTAACCATGCACTAAAAAATTTTACCCTAGACCTTTAGGATAGAGTCTTACCCGATGTTTGGAGATGAACAACATACTAAGACACATGGAGTTGTAGACATTATTCTTAGGGGCATACCAATATTCCATCATGTGCCTTTGTCCTTATAAAATTTGGTTGCAAGAGGAGCACGACACGTCACTTCGATTGATTGAAAAGGACTTTGGGTTGAATTGATATCAAGACTACTTTGATATGTTGGCCTAGTTATGTCGCTAAATCCTATCTTCTTGGTTGTTTATGCATGTGCCTCATGGAATATTTATGTTTTCTCTTCATGCATGGAATATTTATGTTTTTTCTTCATGCACATCTTGATTTATACAATCTTTTGAGGGTTGTGAAAATTCCATGAAGAAACAAAATTTATTTAGCTACTCGTGACCCAATTATGACTAGAGTTCATTAAAATGAAGCATATTTTAAGGATGACACCTGGAGTGGTTTCTACTTATAAGAAGCAAATGGAATTGAAGACACAGGGAAAAGATGTGCTAAAATCGTTAAAATGAATGGAGAATAGAAATCCACAGAGAAGACTTTCATCTCAGAGATTTGAATGATATCAATTACATCTCTTTCTCTCTCTCTCTTGCCCTTATCTCTCCACATGCATATTTTTCTCTCGTTGCATTGTATTTATCAATCCACATGCACCACTGGACCTAGAATCAAATCATCATTATATTATGTATTCGGTACAAGAATCAAGCCATGAACATCCCATGTTCTGTAGAACAAAAACAACATTAAAAAAAATAGAAGATTGGGTAAAGAATATAAAAACATGAAACAAATGAATTTAAAATGGGAAAGTTGAAACACGTCAATGGGCTACTGGAGTTGGATTAAAACTAAACATTACTAGTTTTAGATAAAGGAATTGAGCAAATTTCTTCATTTTATGAATTTTTTCAAAGTGAGGAGAGAATTATTAAAAATCAAAGAACATTACCAATTTTAGAGAGAAAAAATAGGTAGATTTATTCTTTTTGTAGATTTTGCTAAAGTGATGAGAGATGTGCATCATCTGACATAGAAAACTAACCTAGAAATCAAATTTTGGGTATCAAAAATATCATTCAAATTTTGAAATTGAAACATAGGGGTAGGGGAAGTGCTATGACAATTATGCAAAATGGTCATGATTACCTACGGTGAGTGCGAAAATGGTTTGAAGATAGTCTAGATTGTTGTTGCATTGTTAGAAGAGGTAATATTGAATCACAAAAGGAAAGAATGGGAGAGTATAATTAGGAAGGGGGCCAAGCAAGGTTGCATAGGTGGAGAAGAGATGTTGACTTGATAATTATTTTTCTAACACATTTTAAAAATGCAACAAATCAAATTAAGAGATTTGAAGCTCCAACCAATGAGGTATTAGATAAAAATTTAATTTTTTTCAAAATTTGAGAAAATTGGGATTGGGATGTGGAAGCAATTGAATGCATAATGATCTGCTTTAATATATTGTATATACAAATATAAATTATTTATGCAATTGTATATATAATTATATATGAAAAGATATATAGTTTATATATTACATCCCGTTGACGTCACCAGTTCGTGGTCCAATAGATGCAATGGTCTTGCTAAGACGACCATTGATCTGATTTTTAAGACCATGACTCTTAACTCTTTCTTTCCAATACTTTCTACGTTTCTTGGTAATTTATCTTGAGTTATCCACCTCAAATAGGTTTGTTTGACAAATTTTTGTATGAAAGTGGGCTAGATTGAATTGAGAATTCATATTGTGAAACTAAAAAAGTTGCTTGTTTCATTTTTTAGCGGAGCCCAAATGGACCAATAGTGGCTTGAGTTGGCGCTGATGAAAACTCTTTGCTTCTAAAATATTTTTGGACTACCTCACACTAAAAATTCAAAAGAAACAAATTTGAATAGCTTATTGTCTTAAAGGCATCACCCATAAGATGGCAAAAGGATTAATTAATTTTTGCAAGTTTTTGTTTTTTTATTTTTTTTATTTCTCAGCAACTAAACAAAAATTTGAGAATACGGCATATAGCTGCAATGATAAAGGAAGGAAAATGACAAAAGTAACAATACATTATTTCCATGATAAAATAAACCTTGTTTAAAATGTAGGATGTTTGGTTAAGCTAAAATACCATCCTTTCCTCTTTATTCACTTGCCCCTAATTGCATATCTTGCACTTAAGGATTAATTATGGTGATATGTTATAGCTTCCTTATGTGAACATAGGTAGAATATTTTTGTAGGAAGATGGAACAAAAATACTACAAAACCTCGTAGAATAATAGAGATGTAAATCTTGAGGCTAAACATGTCTAGACTAAATTAGATGACATAACTCATTCAAAGCTAGCGGTTTTTTCTTTGAGTTGGTTTAATGCATGGACTTATATTACAACTAAAGAGCAATAGCTCTACGTCTTAAAGATTAATTTTGTGGGGTACCAAGGAGTTTAATTTGTAGGATATCTACCATGTGTGTGCTAAAGGTATATTAATTGGAGAAAACATTTTCAAATATTTGATTTGAGTTGTATTTTTGTAAGATAAACTTTTGAGTTGTCATTACTTTATATTCTTCTTTTGTGTTTGCTTGGTTTCACTAAGCTTGGTGATATGTGGTATTAAAGTAAGTGCTCTTTACTTCTTTTTTTTTTAATAAATCCGTAGTTTTCATATTTATTTGACTCATACATTTCAATTTGAAATAACCGACTCATCATTAGTCCACTAGATGCTTAAACTCCAATCTCACCATCTCCCCTTAGGCACCACCAAAGTTAGTATTAGGATTTTCAGTTAAAAAGGACAAAATAATAATGTTTTTGTGTTTATGATCAATCATAAAATTGAATATTTTTTTTTTCCTTTTACAAATTAACTTTGCATCAACTTTAATTCAACTAAAAAAAATTCACTGAACATTCAACTATACTAAGTTAATTATTTTATAGTCATTTTTATTACCATTCATTAATCTTTAATTCAACTAGAATCATTGAACTCATGATGTCTAGCGTCTCTAAGTAAGACACAGACTGGTTTGTTAAGACCTGCTCTTGTTAAAGGAAACAGTCCTACTTTGACCATTCCAATATGAATCCTATCATATTTTGATCTAAAGGCTTCTAGATCTTCTATACTTAAAAGTCTTTTTTGTTGTCTAACTTCATTCGTAACTAAGGAGACTGACTTATTTACAATTTTGACAAAATATTCTTCATTCACTTCTAATGAACCCTTTTGTTTAATTACTTGAACTTCTGTTCTGATCATTTTCCGAATTTCTTTTGGATCTTGTTTAGGTAAATCTCTACCATTCCAATTGGCTAGTCTTTTCTCAATTTTGCCTAATGAAATTTGAATTTCTTTTTTATCTGATCTTTTGCTTGATAAGGATTCTTTTTGTTCCATTTTTACTTCCTTTAAAAACTTTCCCGTTTTCTTGATATTTTGAACCTACCTATCCATAATCTTTCTAAATTTTTCTTAGTCTTGCAAATTTTATTTCTTCTAATCGGGACCACCACCAGGACCACCCTAAACGCTCTCCTGGCTTAGTGGACTGACCATCGGATTTTCAATAGCTGACCAATGCTTAGTGAAAACAAAACATGCAATTTTTTCAGAAAAATTTTTAAAAAATGATGAATAGAACTTGGACATGGACTGATTTGTTAAGACCTACTCTTGTTAAAGGAAACAGTCCTACTTGGACCATTCCAATATGAATCCTATCATATTTTGATCTAAAGGCTTCTAGATTTTTTATACTTAAAAGCTTTTTTGTTGTCTAACTTCATTCGTAACTAAAGAGACTGACTTATTAACAATTTTGACAAAATATTCTTCATTCACTTCTAATGAACCCTTTTGTTTAATTACTTGAGCTTCTGTTCTGGTCATTTTCCAAATTTCTTTTAGATCTTGTTTAGGTAAATCTTTACCATTCCAATTGGCTAGTCTTTTCTCAATTTTGCCTAATGAAATTTGAATTTCTTTTTTATCTGATCTTTTGCTTGATGAAGATTCTTTTTGCTCCATTTTTACTTCCTTTAAAAACTTTCTTGTTTTCTTGATATTTTGAACCAACCTATCCATAATATTTCTAAATTTTTCTTAATCTTGCAGATTTTATTTCTCCTAATCGAGACCACCACCGGGACCACCCTAAACGCTCTCCTGGCTTAGCGGGCTGACCATCGGATTTTCACTAGCTGACCAACGCTTAGTGAAAACAAAACATGCAATTTTTTCAAAAAAAAATTTGATTGCTTTCTATTCTTCTTTTGTGTTTGCTTGGTATTAAAGTAAGTGCTCTTTACTCTTTTTTTTTTTTAATAAATCTGTGGTTTTAATATTTATTTTACTCATACATTTCGATTTGAAATAACCGACTCGTCATTAGTCCAATAGATGCTTAAACTCCAACCTCACCATCTCCCCTTAGGCACCACCAAAGTTAGTACTAGGATTTTCAGTTAAAAAAGGACAAAATAAGAATGTTTTTGTGTTTATGATCAATCATAAAATTGAATATTTTTTTTCCTTTTACAAATTAACTTTGCATCAACTTTAATTCAACTAAAAAAAATTCACTGAACATTCAACTATACTAGGTTAATTATTTTATAGTCATTTTTATTACCATTCATTAATCTTTTGTTTGTTTGCATTTCAAGTCCTGAATGGGATGGGAACCAATTCTTTGAGTCATATAATTGTCATTGCCTATTTTAACATAATTTCAAGAGAATACTCAAGAGGACTTTAGATGCTCATTCATAAATATCTATTTCAATTATTTGGTACACTAAAGTCGAGTATAATTTTTCTTTTATTTTACAAACATCAGTTGCTTCTATTTGATTAGAATAAAGGAAAAAATATTCAAAAAAAATCAGCGACTTCTCTTTGGTTTTGAACAAAAGAGAAAATCTTTAAAAGAAGAAAAAGAAAAATAATTAAATATATAGATGATTACATGAAAGGATATTGTGTCTATCATATTTCATAAGACACGATCTGTTTGCCTAAAGTTTATAATGAGGTTAATTGGGCATTGAAGAGAATTAAAGGGGATAATAAAGGCCTATAAGTTTAGTTTATAATCTTTGGTATAAAGGTCCATAAATCCTTAATGGGGGAATTAATGAGACAAAGACCTATATAACGATAAAATAGGTCATGACGAGAAGATGTAAGATAATCTTAGAAATTTTAAATCTTATACTATTGTCATTCAATATACACCCTTTCATTTTACTGACTTAGGCATCGAAATGAGTCCGCGGAGTACATCCAAGGTCCTCCACGCCTTTTTTTTTTGGTAAGTGGCCAATAATGTGATCGAGCCAAAAAATCTTGATCTAGATTTTAGTGGCAAAAATTTGTTGTCATCTATAGGAACTTGGGAAGGCTGAATTAATAATGATCATGATCACATCTCTTAATTTTGGTTTCAGTCATACGTTTGAAATTTTTCACCTTTATTAGTTCATTTACTACAACCCAATGTCTCATCACGAACATATGATACTAATGGAGCAATTTATGGCTTTTCCTTAAAAAAAAATGGAAGAAAGTGCTTCTAAAAAATAATAAGAAAAAAAGATCATCCATAACGGAGTTTGGAAATGCATCATTTGGATACGTCACGAAAGGAACCTGTGACGCCCTGATTTCTAAAAAAAAAAATTTCATTTACTAATTATTTATCTACACCAATCGGCCATGTCATCAATTCTAATGCCATGAACTCGACCCACGTTGGGTACCGGGTATATTAGGTCATAACATAAATAAATCACCTAGCAGCGGAAGTCATCATATATAAACAAGCTACAACAAATACACATACCAGAGTATATTCCACCCAAATCCATACACATGTCCAAGTACATTCCCAAACATAAAAACCCTAAAAAGTTATCCAACCTGATCTAACATACTCACCCTGTATATCAGGTTCCCTGCTCCACTCTATCTAGGAGCTCTATCACCAGCTCGATCCCCGTCTCCTGAAAAGTTTAATATTTGGATGAGACACATCTCAGTAAGACGAAATAAATTATTAACAGTGTGTGGCAATATGAGTGTAGTTGTAATAATAAATAAAAGCTCTTTCAAATTGTTAATCATCTGAGAAAATAATGGTATATACGTATAATTACATAAATATATAACATAGCTTTTATAAGCTTTATCCACATTTTCAAATTCATTAATTTCCCATTTCCTTATTCTTTATATTTTTTTCCCTTTTCCCTTTATTTTCCATGTTTCTTTTAATAGGCCCACAAGTATCCTCAGTAACTTGTACAATGCCATGTCTATAACTCATGATCACTTTCCTTTCACTATCCAGCCCATGGGTATCCTCAGTACCTTGTACCATGCCGTGTTTGTAACCCATGGTTGCCCTGAGAATTTTTCTCTATGCCATGCTTCCCCCCATGGTCAGGGTTGTGCGGCCTGAAGGTTGGATCTAACCGTGGTTGGCCGACCTGGTTAAATCAAATAATACCATAAACATGTTTGTAGTAATGAATGACCTATGTCATACCCTGGTCCAGAATCCAGTGGGCAATATACAACCCTACTCTGACCCATTCGCATTGCCACACCACACGCT
Source organism: Malania oleifera (assembly GCF_029873635.1). Taxonomy (NCBI): domain Eukaryota; kingdom Viridiplantae; phylum Streptophyta; class Magnoliopsida; order Santalales; family Ximeniaceae; genus Malania; species Malania oleifera. The sequence continues at coordinate 38,038,974 of NC_080425.1, forward strand.
CTGTGAGTCCATGTGATCCACTAGCATCGGTACCACGCTCGATATCACAACCCATCGCTGGGGTTTACATATCCATCCATCAGGTTTTTTCATTTTTACCATTTTACTTTCTCATATTATCATTTTCCATTTCCATATATATACATACATTGTAGTTGTTACATTGCAATGTTTACATTTCCAATATTCACAAATCAGTATTCATATGTCAATTTCCACATTTCAGTATTCCCAGCATTTCACATCCTATTTCGTCTCATAGCAATATATACATACATACGAAAATACATTGCATTTCACATATTTCGTCAATTCCACCAGACATATATCAATATTTCATATTTTCTTCATTTCATAAAATCATTCTCATATTTCACATATCTCTATATATACATATACTAACATATCATGCTTTCCTTGTTTCCATAAAATCATTTTAACATCCATTTATCCCCTTTCCATTATTTTTCATAAAAATCACGTTAACATTTCCAGTTTCAACCATTTTCCAAGGATATTAATTATCATATCAATTTCCCGAATTTTCCACATTTCAAGTCATATACCACAATATTCATTTCACCATTTTTTCCAAAATCATATGCCACACAGTATCTGTAGAGACCCAAAGAATTATAACAATTAAATAATAAAAGAAGGAGAGTAAAAGAAATTTTCTTAAGAATTTTCAGCAGGGTCTCGTCGATGAGTGAAAGGTGTTCGTCGACGAGCAAGGGTCTTGGGCTCGTTCAAAGGGACATGCGACTCGTCAACTGGAAGATATCGAAAGGGTTGTTTCCTAACTCTGCAACTTGTCGACGAGGAAAAGGTGTTCATTGATGAGCTCCCTTCATTAACTCGTCAACGAGGAGATGTGACTCATCAACGAGGTCCTGTGGACTGACAATTCCATAAAAGGCCAAGACTACGTTTTTCCTGCGAGAATTTGTAGAAAACTTCCTCTCTCTCTCTCTCTCTCTCTCTCTCTCTCTCTCTCTCTCCTACGACTCTCTCCCCCTTCTCTCTAGAAATTTGGCCCCATTCTTCGTCGGTTCGACGATATGAAGCCGCCACGTCACTCTTGGGAAGATTTTCTGCACATCTGTTGGAGTGATTTGTTGGTTAGGCTAATTTGGGAACCATCCCAAATTTTGGGTAAGTTAGTTATTTTAATATTTATTAAGGTATTTGGTATTTCTGGGTTGTGAAAAGTGTTAGATGGGTTTATACTGAAGTTTTGTTGGGGAAAATGCAAATTTTAGGGTGTTGAGTTAGGAAACGTACAAGGGTGATTTTGGGTATTTTGTGGGCTTCTCAGAAGGCCAGGTAAGAGGATAAACTAAGTCAGTTTCCTTATGAAATTATATTTATTATTTTATAGCATTTAATTTCAGGTAAATATGTATATTGCAGAATTATGTTATAAATAATGTTGTTGATCAGAAATATGGTTTTCAAGTATAATATCATAAATATGATTTTAGAATAGATTTTATGTACTGGATATAACCACTTTTATGTGGCATGAGTAGCATTTACCATGGAAACTATGATGATGAAATATTATGCTTTTAAAATAAGCATGTTATTACTATTTCAAGAAAATGTCAAAAATGATACAGAGATTTTCAAACTATGGATTTTATATGATATGTCGGCATAAGGGCCATAGAATTTATATGATATGCCGACGTAAGGGCCGTAGATTTTATATAATATGTCGGCGTAAGGGCTGTAGATTTTATATGATAAGGGCTGTAGATTTTATATGATATGCCGGTGTAAGGGCCGTGAATTTTATATGCTATGCCGGCATAAGGGCCGTAAATTTTATATGATATGCTACGTAAGGTTTTATGAAAATATTAACATGACAGATATTATTATGAAATAGTCATGTATCATTATTTGGAAATATATTATGTGTTATCAGAACCTAGTTGGCTTGGATTAGGTTTTCACGAAGTACGGTACCGTAACTATATGATCACGATCATTTATATGTTAGTGCTGCCACTTACTGTAAGGGGCAGTGGAAGATCGGCAGTCGATGTGGTTTTATGGTAGTGCAGGCGTCCCTCTGGTGTCCGGACCAACAGGGGCAGACCTATCGTACTTACAGACTTATGTTGATCTAACGTGGTTGGCCAGCCATTGCTAGGTCCCGCTTTCGGGCCGCACAACCCAGTTATGTGGGGGTAAGCATGACACCAGCTAGCTATCCATCGAGGCTGTTATTTCATGTATAGCTATATGAGATGATTTTTATGTATAGAAATTCAGTATGTACACCATGTTATGATAAATCATGTTTTCTCAGATATGATACAGGTAATTTTACCATATATGATTTATGTACTGTTATATGTATAACACGAAAATACTCATGTTGCCACATACTGATATTAGTTTATTTCCCTTACTAAGAGGTGTCTCACCCCAGCATACAAAACATTTCAGGAAATCCAGTTAAACAGGCGGACTGAGCTCCACGTCAGTAGAGGCAGTTTATACCACCCCAGTGGGAGGGTGAGTTATTGAGTTAGGGTCAGATGGTTTTTGAATTATGATCCTAGACTTTTCTTTTGGTCCTTTGGGATGTATATATATATATATACTTGGCAGATTTGTAGTACTTTGGTACTGTAACTGTTAGATGGTATGTATGTAATTTATGTTTTTTGTTATTTAGGTTTCAGTGTTGTATTTCAGGTATATCCCTGGTACCCATGGGTATAGGTTGATTATGTTTTGTTGGAATTATTATATTAAATGAAAGAAAAAGAAAATATGGTAAGATAAGCAGGTCATTACAGTTTGGTATTAGAGCCTAAGTTGCTAGGTTCTGTAGACTTTAAAGTGCAGCGAAAACGATACCAGAGTATAGGAAAAGGATTTAAGGATTTGTTCTACAGTATAGAGGCAGGACTTCCATGGTGGTTTCTGTGTCTTTCTTGGGGTGATGATTTCAGGAAAGTCATAGTAAACTATTGTTGAGTTGTGTTTCTATAGTGTAGGATTGGATTTTGAAATGAGATAAGGATGTCAAGATAAAGGATTTTAGTTAGACGTGTAAATTATAAGAATAAGAACCCTAAGCCATGTTTATTGTCTTTTTAGGATGGACCTGGAGGAGGTAGTGCCCATGCGAGCGGTAGTGACGGTGCAGGGCCCTCAAGTGCAGGCGGGGCTGATTCTGATGCGTTGTTATGCAGTGTGGTTCAGCAGGTTATGCTTGAGATCGCTAGGAGCTCCTTTGGCATTTTCAGGAGGAGTTGATCTTGCAGCCGCAGAGAATTGGATGCAGGTGATTGAGAAAGTTTTGACGGTATTACAGTGTATGAAGGAGCAAAGGGTTTTTTTTCGTCACCTATAAACTGATAGGGAGGCCGAGAGATGGTGGACTGCTGTGAGACTTTTGGAGCAGTAAAGGACGACGCCAATAGCTATGATATGGGACCGATTTAAAGAATTATTCTTTGATAGATATTTCCCAGCCACTATCAGAGAAGTTAAAGTGGAAGAGTTCCTGAATCTGAAGCAAGGATAGCAATAGGTCCAACAGTACGTGGCGAGGTTTATAGAACTTTCCCGCTTCGCTTCGTATATTGTTCCTAATGAAGTAAGAAGGCAAGACAATTTTAAAGAGGGTTAAGGCGTGAAATATACAAGCAGGTAGTAGTGTTGAAGATACAAGACTTTGCTAAATTAGTCGATAGAGCAGCTTTGGCCGAGGCTAGCGAGCGCATGGATGCTAAGGAGCAGGGACAGAAGAAGAGATCTACGCCTTCAGGCTTCTAGCAGGGAGCTAGGCAAGGTCAGTGGAGGAAAGGAAACTATGGTAGAGGACAGAGGCAGGAGACTGGAGGTTGTGAGTTTCAAGCGGTGCAAAATTTTCCTGTCTGTCAGACTTGGGGAAAGTGTAGGGAGAGTGTCGAGTGGGGAGAGTCGTCTGCTATCGTTGCAGTATACAGGAACATCTGGTGCGAGATTGCCCTACACCACCAGATATCGCTCCTACTCCCAAACTGTGCCGGGGAGATTATCAAGCGTCTTGTGGAGGTCAGCAGAGGAATGTAGCTCCAGCGAGGGTCTATGTTTTGATGCTTGGAGATGCTGAGACAGCCGGCGATGTGGTGACAGGCATGATTAACGTGCTTTCTTTTAAAATTATTGTATTATTTGATTCAGGAGCCACATATTTGTTCATGTCTATGAAGTGTATTATATTATGTGGGGCAGAAACATAGTTGTTAGACACCGGATTATTTGTAACTACACCGACAAGGTCAGTAGTGAAGTGTAGTAGAGTGCTCCTAGGCTGCCCAGTTGATATTTAGGGGAAAGTCTTGCTAGCTGATTTAATAGTACTGGACATGCATAGGTTCGATATAATTTTTTTTATGGACTGGTTGACAGCCAATTACGCTAGTATAGACTGTCATTTGAAAGAAGTAATATTCATACCTCCGGGAAGATCAAAATTCAAGTTCATAGGGTCACGTGTACAATCCCCATCATAGTTAGTATCAGCCATACAAGCGAGGAGATTACTCTAGCTGGTTGTCAAAGGTTTATGACTTTTGTAAAGTAGGTGTCAGAGAATGAATTGAAGGCAATACACCGGTGGTTAAGGAATTTCCAGACGTTTTTCTAAAAGATCTACTTGGGTTATCTCCCAACCACGAGGTAGATTTCGCTATTGATCTGCTTCCCGGGACGACACCAATCTCTAAAGCTCCTGACAGAATGGCTCTAGCAGTGTTGGGAGAACTAAAGGATCAGTTGCAAGAATTGTTGAGTAAAGGATTTATTCGGCCTAGTGTATCACTGTGGGGAGCTCCAATGTTATTTGTAAAGAAAAAAAGATGGGTCTATGAGGATGTGTGTAGATTATAGGGAAATTAATAAGGTGACAATCAAGAACAGGTATCCTCTACCCCATATAGACGATTTATTTGACTAGCTTCAGGGTATGAGGGTTTATTCCAATATTGATCTCAGATTAGGCTACTATAAGGTGAAAGTAAAAGCAGAAGACGTCTCGAAGATAGCCTTCAGGACCAGATATGGGCATTATGAATTCCTTGTTATGCCTTTTAGTTTAACGAATGCTCCTGTTGTATTCATGGACTTGATGAATAGAGTCTTTCACCAGTATTTGGACCAGTTCGTTGTAGTTTTCATTGATGATATACTAGTCTACTTGAGGAGTTTTGAGGAGCATGAGACGCATTTACGGCTAGTACTTCAGATGTTCAGGGAAAAGAAGTTGTATGCCAAGTTTAGTAAATGTGAATTTTGGCTAGAGAAAGTGTCATTTCTAGGGCATGTTATTTCAGGGGATGGTATTTCATTATATCCCATCAAGATTAAGACAGTGTTGAATTGGGAAAGGCCGAATAACATCCAGGATATTAGGAGTTTCTTGGGACTGGCGGGTTATTACCGTCGGTTTATTGAGGGGTTTTTAGTTTTATCAAGACCTCTCATATAGTTGACTTAAAAGAATGTTAGGTTTGAATGGGATGAGGATTGCGAGCAGCTCCCAGGAACTAAAATAGAGGCTTGTCACTGCATTAGTATTAATCATTCCGTCAGGGGGTGATGGTTACGTAATTTACAATGACGCGTTTTTGAAAGAGCTTGGCTTTGTATTGATGCAACATGGTAAGGTTGTAGCTTATGCCTCCCAACGGTTGAAAGAGTATGAAAAGAACTACCCTACCCATGATCTGGAATTGGATGCGGTGGTGAACACGTTAAAGATTTGGAGGTATTACTTGTATGGTAAGAGATGCGAGGTATTCTCCGATCACAAAAGTTTAAAGTACTTTTTCACTCAAAATGAGCTGAACATGAGACAAAGAAGGTGGTTGAAACTTATTAAAGATTATGACTGCACTATTAGTTACCACCCAGAGAAAGCAAACGTGGTAGCTGATGCTCTAAGCAGGAAATCAGTGGGACCAGCACTGACAGTTATGGAGGTTCAGCATCCGATCTAGATGGATCTAGAGAGACTCGGTGTAGAGTTGGTAGAGAGTGATCCTCAGGCATTTATCGTTAGCCTGGTAGTGCAGCCTATTCTAGAGGAAAGGATTAAGACAACTCAAAGAGATGATGCAGAATTAGGAGAGCTGATGACTAAGGTGCAGGACGAACAGGGGAAGCCTTGAGGTTCCATTCCAGGTTGTGTGTGCTTGTAGATATGGACATCAGGAGGACGATATTAGAGGAAGCTCACTGGTCCTTGTACACAGTTCATCCAGGTAGTACTAAAATGTATAGGGATATGTGAGAGTTTTATTAGTGAAGCGGCATGAAGAGGAAAATTGTCGAGTTCGTACAGCAGTGTCTGATGTGCCAGCAGGTAAAGGCTGAGCACCAGAGGTCGGCAGCCAGTTGCAGTCACTTTACATCCCAGAGTGGAAGTGGGATCATGTATCTATGGACTTTGTGATGGGTTTGCCACCAGCATCGCATGGTCAGAATGCTATTTGGGTGGTTGTTGATGGATTGACAAAGACCGCTTACTTTATTCCTATTAAAGTCAATTACTCCATAGATAGACTGGCAGATATTTATATTCAGGAGATAGTCCATTCTTATGGTGTGCCAGTGTCTATAGTGTCAGACCGAGACCCACGTCTCATGTCACGATTTTTGAGGAGCTTGCAGGAGACTCTGGGGTCTCAGTTATCTTTCAGCATGACGTTTCATCCTCAGATGGATAACTAGACTGAGAGGGTGATTTAGATATTAGAAGATATGTTGCGGGCATGCGTGTTAGATTTTGGGGGTAGTTTGACTCAGTATATGCCGCTGGTAGAGTTCGCATACAATAACAGCTATCAGACCAGCATTGGAATGACACCTTATGAGGCGTTTTATGGTAGGAGATGTCATTCTCCTCTATACTGGGATGAGTTAGGGAGCGGCGAGTTGTGAGGCAAAAGTTAGTGTAGCAGACATATGATAAAGTTCGGCTCATCAGAGACAAAATCAATGCAACTCAGATCCGGCAGAAGAATTATGCTGATACTCGCCGCAGGAAACTAGAATTTGATGTTAGAGATAACTTGTTTTTTAAAATAGCTCAATTAAAGGGAATTATAAGATTTAGAAGGAAGGGTAAGCTTAGCCCTAGGTTTATTGGCCCATTTGAGATCCTTAAGAGAGTAGAGTCAGTTGTCTACAGGCTAACCTTACCACCCGTTTGGTCCATAATACACGATGTGTTCCATGTCTCCATGTTAAGGAAATACATCACAGATCCCTCCCATGTGATCAGCTATGGGGAGATAGAGCTCGGGAATACTTTGCATATAAGGAGGTACCAGTGCAGATTTTGGACAGGAAAGAACAGGAATTGCGCAATAAGAAGATTCATTTAGTAAAAGTCTTATGGAGAAATCATGCGATAGAGGAAGCTTCATGGGAGCTCGAGGAGCAGATACGACAGAAGTATCCGTATCTCTTCATCGGGGATCAGTAGTAGTTGAGAAAAATTACTGGTAAGTATGTAAAAATTTCTTTTGTGCAGGTTAGTTAGATGTAATAATTTTCTAGTAATAGATAGTATTTTGGTTGTGGGAGAATTTTATTTTATGTGTATATGTAATCTCCCAGAGCCTTGAATGTAACCACGGTATTCCTCCGCCACAAGTGAGAGTAAGTAATAAAATAAGTAGCCCATTTTCTTTTAAGGATAGTGCCAATATAGATAGTAAATTTCGAGGACGAAATTTTATAAGAGGGGAAGAATGTAGAGACCCAAAGAATTATAACAATTAAATAATAAAAGAAGGAGAGTAAGAGAAATTTTCTTAAGGATTTTCAGCAGGGTCTCATCAATGAGTGAAAGGTGTTCGTTGACGAGCAGGGTTCTTGGGCTCGTTCATAGGGAAATACGTCTCGTCGGCAAGAAGATACCGAAAAGGCTGTTTTCGGACTCTGCAACTCGTCGATGAGGAAAAGGTGTTCATTGAGGAGCTCCCTTCATTGACTCGTTGACGAGGAGATGTGACTCATCAACGAGGCCACGTGGGCAGACAATTCTATAAAAAGCCAAGACTACATTTTTCCTGTGAGAATTTTCAAGAAACTTCCTCTCTCTCTCTCTCTCTCTCTCTCTCTCTCTCTCTCTTTTTCTTCTACGACTCTCTCCCCCTTCTCTCTAGAAATCCGACCTCGTTCTTCGTCGATTCGACAATCCGAAGCTACCATATCACTCCTAGGAAGATTTTCTACACATCTGTTGGAGTGATTTGTTGGTTAGGCTAACTTGGGAACCATCTCAATATTTGGGTAAGTTTAGTTATTTTAATATTTATTAAGGTATTTAGTATTTTTGGGTCGAGGAAGGTGTTAGATGGGTTTATACTGAAATTTTGTTGGGGGAAATGCAAATTTCAGGGTGTTGAACTAGGGAACACATGGGGGTGATTTTGGGTATTTTGTGGGCTTCCCAAGTGGCCAGGTAAAGGGATAAATTAAGTCAGTTTTCTTATGAAAATATATTTATTATTTTACAACATTTAATTTCAGGTAAATATGTATATTGTAGAATATGTTGGAAATAATGTTGTTAATCAGAAATATGATTTTCAAATATAATATCTGAAATATGATTTTAGAACGAATTTTATGTACTGGATATTACCCCTTTTTGTGTGGCATGAGTAGCATTTACTATAGAAACTATGATGATGAAATATTATGTTTTCGGAATAAGCATGTTATTACTATTTCAGGAAAATGTCAAAAACGATACAGGGATTTTCAAACTATGGATTTTATATGATATGTAGGCGTAAGAGTCGTAAATTTTATATAATATGTGTACCGCCCCGACCCTTTACGTGGGGCCAGAGTGCTACTAATTCATTCATTTACCTGATAATCCATATATTAATATCATGTACACAGCGAAAAACATAAATATAATCTCCACAATTATATAATACTAGAGTTTACTATACCTATCCATATTCCAAATTAACTATTCACCACCTATACTCATATATATACATGTCTTTAAAACATTATCTACAAATACCAATATTCACAACTATTCATCTACCTGAAGACTTCAATACATAAAACATAAAACATAAAATATACATCGCAAAATTAACATAAAAATATACCCTTTTCTCTTTCTATTTCCCAAATATGTTATAAAATCTCGAGCTCTATAAGCTCGATCTCGAGGGAATATTGAAAAAAAATAAATTCATATTCGGGTGAGACACATCTCGGTAAGGGAAGAAACAATATATTAAAACAATGTGTGGTTAACATGAGTTTATATAACAACATAATATTTGACATTTGAAATCGTTAACATAATTTCTGAAATCATTCTCTGAACCTAATTAATCACATGCAAAAGATTTAACTCACGATATGACCCAAGGATAGGGGTGATTACCCGCCCACACAAGTAGCACCCATTTACTCTGATACATTGGCAACCCGAAGGTCACAATTGATGCATACCAGGGCACTCACCTTACTCAGTAAACCCTCAAGTATTAGATTGATCTCGTACTCATACAATTCAAACAAAGACTTACCAGCGAAGGCCCCAAGTATAGGGAAATCTACCCGTCTATATAAGTGATTCCCTCTGCTCTAGTATGCCATGCTGCTATTACTACATCTGAAGTTACTAGCACGCTCACCTTTCTCAACAAGCCCTCAGGCGAAGAGTACGCCCCGCCCCAATCGTAACATGTTTTACGAGCATAGATACTTCTAATATCATAATACATTATTCTTTCTGTTATTATTCAACCATTCACCTATGTTCATGTTCATAACTTTAACATTTCATTAAGTGACTCTTTCCCATTTTATATTGTTCACATTTCACACTTCATTTTCATTTCATTCATTTCCATTTCATTTCATTACATACCCAGCATCTTTCAGCTGTTTTACCCAGCATTTTTTAGCTGTTTAACCCAGCATCTTTCAACTGTTTTACCCAACATCTTTCAACTATTTTACCCAATATTTTCAGCTGTTTTACCCAACATTTTTCAGTTGTTTACATGATTGCATTAACACACACAAGCAGCATAGTTCATATTATATTTCATTCTCAATGCCTTACTTACTTAACCTGCATCTCATACATTTAACATATATTTGCACAAAACTTACATTTACTCATGCCACACAATTTAGTATTAAAATTCACACATTGCCTGTAAAATAAGCCAACCAACATTTAGCATTTATATACTGAAAATACCTTTTATTTTTTACATAATTATCGTGAAAGTATTTTTCACTTTCATCAGCTCATTTTCGCATATACTTACCTAATAAACAGCCTTAAAATCGAAAAAAACATAATTTAAATGGTTGATATTTTAAACTCATACCAAAACATATACACGTATATATAACACAATTTATTTTTCATCAAATTCATAAAAAATTATGGTTTAATATATATATATATTTTCTACTTACCTAGTTTCTTAAACTACGCCTATAAGGGTCCCGAAAAGATACTTGCGGCGCTTACCCGGATCCTGAAATAAAAATCCTAATTCAATTAAATCAACCCTAAATAAAAAATTATTTTAATATTTTTTAGACTCATAAATTTTAAATAAATAATTATACCCTTAAATATAGTCAATTTACTAAAATTTTCAAATCTCACTCTCGCTTTGGAGTGGGATCTAGAAAACCCCAATTAGAAATTTACTTACGTCAAAATGACGATGATCACGACTAGAATCCCATGGTGATGTATGATCGTCGATTTAACGACAAATTTAATGAGAAATTGAGAAAATAGAAAATTAGTCTTACCTCAGGAATTGTGCCTACACCACTCTCACGACAAATCCACTTTAGTAGAAATGTCGGTGGCGAAGTTATGAGCCTAACGATACCTTCTGTTTCCTGATCAATCGAATATTTATCGAGAAAATAAGGCGAGAGAGGAGGAAGGACGGAGGAGGCGTCGACGAGAGTGACGGCGCAGAGAGTCTCTATTTCCTAATTCAAATCTTGAATTTCTATTTCCTAATTCAAATTCAGGATTAAGCTATGTATATATTATATAATATTCTAAAACATATATATATATATATATATATATTATATTATATTATTTAATAATAATTATTATATAATTATTTAATTATAATTTGATTTTATTTTAATTAATTAATTATTTATTTATTTATTTTTTAGGACTCACTACATCCTTCTGTAATATACATATATATGTATACTCACATATCCATCATATCATTTATTTATTTACATTAATTTAATAATGTTTAACTAATTAATTGATTAATAATTTTACTTAATTAAATAATTTTAATTTTAATTTTTTTCAGATTATTACAATATGCAGACGTAAGGGCCGTAATTTTATATGATATGTCGGCGTAAGAATCGTGAATTTTATATGATATGCTATGCAAGGTTTTATGAAAATATTAACATAACATATATTATTATGAAATAGCCATGTATCATTATTTGAAAATATATTATATGTTATCAGAACCTGATTGGTTTGGTTTAGGCTTTCACAAAGCACGATACCGTAGTTATATGATCACGATCATTTATATGTTAGTGCTACCACTTGCCATAAGGGGCAATGGGAGATCGGCAGTCGATGTGGTTTTATGGTAGTGCAGGCATCCCTTTGGTGTCCGAACCAGGAGGGGCAGACCCATCATACTTACAGACTTATGTTGATCTAACGTGGTTAACCAGTCACTGTTAGGTCCCGCATTCGGGCCGCACAACCTAGTCATGTGGGGGTAAAACATGACACTAGCCAACTATCCATCCAGGGTGTTATTTCAGGTATTACTAACTATATGAGATGATTTTTATGTATAGAAATTCAATATATACACCATTTTATGATAAATAATGTTTTCTCAGATATGATACAGGCAGTTTTACCATATATGATTTATGTACTGTTATATGTATAACACGGAAATACTCATGTTGTCACACACTGATATTGGTTTATTTCCCTTACTGAGAGGTGTCTCACACGAGCTTACAAAACATTTCAGGAAATCGAGTTAGACAGGCGGACAGAGCTCCGCGTCAGTAGAGGCAGTTTATACCACCCCGGTGGGAGGGTGAGTTATTGAGTTAGAGTCAGATGGTTTTTGAATTATGATTCTAAACTTGTCTTTTGGTCATTTGGGATGTATATATATATTTAATAGATTTGTAGTACTCTGGTATTGTAATTGTTGGATGGTATGTATGTAATTTATGTTTTTCGCTGTTTAGGTTTCAGTGTTGTATTTCAGGTATATCATTGGTACCCATGGGTCCAAGTTGATTATGTTTTATCAGAATTATTATATTAAATGAAAGAAAATTTTTTTTGGTAAGATAAGCAGGTCGTTACAGTATCTCATTTATCAATAATAATAATAATAATAAAAATAATTCAAGAAAATTATAATAATCCATTTCATAACTAAATCAACCAATATTTCACCAAAATCCTACTATAATTTATTCCCCTTACTTGTCTTACTGAGATGTCTACACAATTCAATCCTGGGTCCATGGCATTTCTAGCTCAAATCTATAATTTCCATTTTCCCATTACATTCAACAGAATTCTAACATAATTTCCATAAAACATTTTCAAAGCTCCCAATGACCTAAATAAATTGTTAAACTCCAAGATAATCAACTTATCTCAGCTTTCCTAAACTATGCCCGTAGGGTCCTAAAATTCTGCGGTGCTTACCCGAGTCCTGAATTCATTAACCCTAATTCAACTTGAGAATGTTTAATATTTAACATTTCCAAATCTAGAATAATTAAATAATAATTAGTCCCTTAATAATCCCCTTAGCCTAATTTTGGGGTTATGCTTACGACGACCTTACGAAAAATTTGCTTCGTTAGATTTGTAGAGAATCATCCATAGATTCTCGTGGTGGTGTCCGATCGTTAATTAGACTTAATATTTACGAGAAATTGAGGTAAAAGTGAGAATTAAGCTTACCCCAAGAGATAGGCCTACGCTACTCTTATGACAAATCCGATCTAATAGAAATGTCAGTGGCGGAAAATGAAGTCCAGCGATATTTTTTTAGATTTTTGATCGGGTGAAAATCAGTCGAAAAATTTAAGAGAATGGGAAAGAGAGACGGAGGAGACGAGAGAGAGTGTGAGAGAATAGAGAGAAAAGAAAAATAAAATAAATGCACAGGGGGAGGGGCGACTGCAGAAGAATGAAAAGGGTTTGGAATCCAATCCATCTAATTCCAAAAACATATATTATATTAATATTATATATATATATATTACTTAATCCATATATATATATATATATATATATATATGTATACCTATATATCTTTTCAATCATTTATTAAATTACTTTAATTTAATAATCCTTAATTTATTAATTGATTAATGATTAATATATTATTATTCATTATTTATTTATTTATTTATTTTTATTTTTACATACACTGGGGTCGTCACAGAACCAATGCATAAACCTCAAACCTCCAAGACATCAAAGACTAAAAACAATCATAATAGATATATTTCAATTTAATTACACATGTATGAAGTAAATACGGTCCTCAAGAGCAGGAATCATTTAATAGTAAAAAATATTTTTGTTTTAAAATAATTGACAAATTTTTTACTCATTTTAAAAATTTTTAAGATTCATATTAACAAGATAAAAAATAAAGAAAAAAAACTTGTTTTCTAAATTTTTAAATTTTATATAAGGTAATATTTAAAATTATAGATTTTAGAGTTTAAATTTTGATTTATATAGATTTACAAGAAACTCTATGCACAATGCACACAAATTAAAGTTTAAAATCCAAATTATGTGTTCTCATATGTAGAGTAAGAGTTAAAAATCTAAAAATAAAAAATAAGAAAATGTTTCCAACTTTTCTATATAAATTTGAAAATTTGAAAATAAGGTGATATTTATATAATTATTTGAAAAAAAACTATTTTCAAAAGCAAATATTGTCAAAATTATTTATTGTCGATCATTTATCTCATACAAATATTTTTTAAAAAATTAGCTAGTTTTTAATAAATTTTTTAGAAAACTAAAATGAAAAATGAACATTATTTATGGACCTAATTAAAAACCGTGATACATAAATATCTCATATCATTTATTTTCACATCAATCATATCATTTCACATATATACGTGTATCATGAAAATCATCGGCCCGTACGCCGGTATTACACATTTTATCATAGCTCGGCCCGTACGCCGGCAAATCACATAGCACAGCCCGTACGCTGGCAAACCACATAGCACGGCTCGTACGCCGGCAAATCACATAGCACAGCCTATACGCTGGCAAATCATATAGCATGACCCATACGCCGGCAAATCTCATCCACATAGCACGGCCCATACGCCGGCAAATCACATATACATATAAAAATATCTTGGCCCGTACGCCGGTTTTCCATCATAGAATTCCATATCGTCTCTATTAAAAAAAAAAACAGTATTTCACAACATTTTTATACTCATGCCACACTAAACAAATTTTCTACGTATTTAACATATCATCATTTAAACAGTATTTTCCAAATATAAATCATATATATAAATATATTTATTTTTCCTGAAACCAGATGTTACATATATATACATACATTTTTTCAAAACAAAACTAATTTAGTTTATCCCCTTATCTGATTCCTGAAAAGCCCATAAGAAAATCTTTCCCGTACCCACAAGGTTCTCAACTCAATACCTTGAAAATGAAAACTCGCAGAATTAAAGTTTAGTATTTTCGTACGTACAACATTTTCTATAACTACCACTAAGTCAAATTCGACTTAAAAAGTCTTACCTCAACTTAGGGATGATTCCCAACGTTTCCAATCAAAAATCTATTAAACTCTAAAATCTATAATTTTAAATATTACCTTATATAAAATTTAAAAATTTAGAAAACAAGTTTTTTTTCTTTATTTTTTATCTTGTTAATATGAATCTTAAAAATTTTAAAAATGAGTAAAAAATTTGTCAATTACTTTAAAACAAAAATATTTTTTACTATTAAATGATTCCTGCTCTTGAGGACCGTATTTACTTCGTACATGTGTAATTAAATTGAAATATATCTATTATCTATTAAGCACGTGTAGTGCACGTGTCCTCCTTCCGGTTATTTTGAAAACCAGCGCATGGACATTTTTAACCAGAAAAACACAGGAGAAGAATTCTCGAAGCTTCACTCTAAACCCAAAACCCTACTCTCTTCTTCTTCTTTCTACCCCGGCTGCACTGCCAGCTATGGCTCTATACTCTTTGCGTATCCGTCGATCCCTAACCAGCTTATCCTCTCTCCTCAACCACCACAGAACTCTCTCTTCATTATCCACGCCTCCACGCTCATCTTCCTCTCTTCTCCGGGCTTTCATTTCTTCATCATCGTTGTTGCCCCCCCCGCAGTGCGCAGCTCGACAAGTTCAATCTCGTCCGTTCAAGTCAACATCTGTTTCGCTGTCGTCTTCAACCACGTTCAACAACGAGACCGAGATATCGCCTGACACGATCCTTTTCGAAGGCTGCGATTATAACCACTGGCTGATCACTATTGACTTCCCCAAAGACCCCAAGCCCACCGCGGAAGAGATGGTCGAGTTTTATGTTCAAACCCTGGCCAAAGGCCTGAACATCAGGTCCCCTCGTCTCTCTCCTCTTTTATTTCTTAACCCTAGAAAATAAAAACGAAAAAATTGTTTTAAGCGCTAAGGCTCTGTTTGGTAAAGGAAGAACAACCGTTTGGAAAATATTCTCTATCTGCTGTTTGTCGGTCCACATAAAAATGTTTATGGATGTGTTTTTAGAGCACTGATTCTTTGACAACGGGGAAGTTTTGGAGGTGCCCCAAATGCATTGGACACCAGCACTCTTATTTGACATGAGTCCGACGCAGCTTCGGGCTTATTATATATATATATATATATATAATTTACCTGGACATGAGGACACTTCAAAAAGATTAAGGCTTCTACGGAATGCTTATTCTATAAAATAAATGAGTTTAATAGGTTATTTACAATTAGTTATACAAAAAAATTATGTTGTTATTATAAAATAAATAAAAATGTGAAACAACTTTATTAGTCTATAATAAGGAATAGGTAAGGAACAACTATTCCCAAATTTCATCATAGAGATATCTATTCCTTTCTTATTACATGTTGAAAGAAATAATTAGGAATATATAAGGAATAATTGTTCCCTTGATTTCCAAAATTTAAACTATATTCCATCTTATTCTAATGAACAACTATTCTGCCAAACCAAAGGAAGTATGCGGCACTTACATGACACAACCGGTCTTTGTATTGTATGAGGAAAAAATGAAAACTTTAAGGGTGTGTTTTAATATATCAAATTTCGGAGATTTCATTTTCTTTTTCATCTTAAAGGTTTATTGCCTAAATTAAGCGAACTTGTAGCTTGCATTGACCACATTATTTAAAAAAAAACATTGCATCAAGCAATGAATACTTAAAAAATTAGAGGGACCATATTTATCAACATTAAATTCAAATTCAGTCAGTTAAAATTTTACCTTGAATAGTATGATTTAAGGATCATGTTTCAATTAAAAAAAGTGTTATTAACACAATCATATATAAAAGATATGTTGTTTAAATCTTTGTGTCCTTGCTATGTCATGTCTTGAATTTTTAAGATTTGCCGTGTCAACATGTTACATGCACTATCCAACCCATTCGTATGTCACTTTCATGCACGGAGCATGTGGCATATGTACCCTTGTGTGCCATGTAGCTTGTGCTCGCCAAGGTCTTAAATTTCGTTTTTGACTCAAATTTCAAAGCTTCAAAAATATAGAAATTTCCATTTTGATGTAAATTTCAATTTCGGTTTAAAAAATAACAAAAATCAATAGTGAAGCATGGAATCCTTGTATGAAACCTTAGAAATGGTTAATAGACATATTGATGTAAGTTGTAGGACTAATATATTACAAGTTAAATACATCTATGTTGTGTATGAGGTCGAAAAGTTGTAATATAATGTGTATCAAACATATTTGTAAGATAATGTGCATTAAACATATTCAATTAATACAAATGAAATTTGTTAATCATTTAAATATTATTTTTTATACAAATAATGATAATTTAGATATGAATGGTTAAATAAAATGTTGTTGTAAGTTTATATAAATTTAAATATTATTTATTATACAGATAATGATAATTTAGACATGAACAGTTAAATAAAATATTGTTGTAAGTTTATTTGTTCATATAATTTCAAAAGCCCTTGTAATAATCTTTTATTTTGATAAAAAAATATAAATTAAGAGAAAAATTTCACTTCACTCCTAAATCTCTCATTTGAATTTCAAGAATATTTCATTCTATGGTTAAAATTTTGACAAGTTTCCCTGAAATTTTGAGATTTTGATAAATTTTGGATGATTCGTTGAGATTTTGACGGAGATTATGTAAGACAGAAATTGACTGGAATTTCGATTTTGAAGGTGACGGAAACTGGAAATTTTGATGGAAATTTTGACAATTTCATGGAAATTTAAGACCATGGTACTTGTACGTCGCTGCGACATGCCCACGTGCAATGTGTGCTTGCTTGTGGCTGCAAGATGCACACATGCTCGCTCCTACATAAGTTCTTCATAACTCTATGCTTGTATATGCATATAAGTGTGCACGCATATGGGAAAATATATGAACATAATGCCGTGTGCAAAATTAATAATTGTTTTTGTGTAGTGTCATTGCCTTTGTGCGACCAAGATAAGGTTGGTGAGCAACAACAGCAACAACCCTCAAGTCCCATTAGGTTGGGTTGGTTACATGAATCTTTTTTCGCCAATTCACCCGATTCAGAGCATTTTGCTCAACTAGATTAAGAGTTATTAAATCTTTCCTTACTACCTCATTCAAAGTTATTTTAGGCGTACCATGCCTTTTTTTTCATGTTAGAGACAATAACTAACTCACACCTCCTCGCAAGTGTGCTTCTAGGTCTGTGTTTCAAATGCTCAAATCATTTAAGCTTCCCCTACCCTAACTTGTCTTCGATCGGTGCTATGCTTAGATTATTGCATATTTATTTTACTACTTTGCTTGTTGCTCATATATCTATACATTTTTTTGATAATAAAAGAAGAATTTTGTTAATTTAGTAAGAATATATAGCTAGGAAAATAAGACATCTCCTTAACAAAGTTTGAAAAATCTAGGTAAAAAACAAAAAGAAACCACTTGAGGACTACAAAACAAGAGAGAAAACCCAGCACAAACAAACACTCCAACACATAACGCTAGTTGTGCTGAATATCAGAAAAGCTCATCCCCTTAAAATTCCCTTGTCCCACACAACAAAGAGAAGCCAAATAATGTATCTTTTCCCAAGCTAGCAATTGAGACGACTTCTTCCCTAGAAAAATGCGCGCATTATGCTCCATCCACAACCCCCAAAAGACTGCAAACAATGCATATTTTCAAAGCATTGCCTTTTCCTTCTTCTGGCAAAGCCAGCAAAAGACACTACCAAAAAATCCTCCTCTATTTTGAAACTCACCCAACATTCTCCTAAAATACGAAATAACTTATTCCAAACCCTTCAAGCATAGTCACAATGAGTGAACACATGTGATGATGATTTTGAACAATTAAAGCAAACTTACAAAGGAAAGCTTCAAAGGAGAGGGGGTGGAAGAGTTGGGGCAACGCGATGACCATAAACAAAGTGTACAGTTGTATGAGGAAGTGAGGAAGAGTGAGTTCAATTGTTCTTGAAAATTGTGTAAAGGGGGTAGAAATGATACTAAACACAATTTAAACCAGACGGAAGGATTGATAGATAAGGGGTCGTTGTCCCTTACCCTTGAGCCTTAATCGGACATGGTGGACTTTGTTGACATTCGTTCGGTAAATTGGGGGGGGGGGTGTTGAGGAGAACGCAACTATTTCTATGGTCAGTCTGAATTCATACAAATTTGGAAAAAAGATATTTCTTCCCTTCCTATTCAATTCGTTATTTTTTCAGACACTTTATGCCACACGGAGTGTTCATTTGGAGGCAGCCCTTCTAGCATTGGTCTAGAGGTAGGAAGAGAGAATCTAGATCCAAATAAACTCTTGGAGGACTTGGGTTTGAAATGAGTAAGCCCAATAGAGGTTGAGGTGAAATTGTTAGTGAGCTTAAAACTTATGAGCGGAATAAAAGGTGCAGAAAGAACTTAAGAACCTAGTTTCTTATTAAACTTATGAGCAGAATTAGGAGAGATAAGATTTTGAGAAGTAAAATTAAAACCTGGAACGTGGAAGTTCTTTAAGATATTCGGTCTAGGAAAAAGAAAAAAAGGCATTTTGTAGGGGCTTGTTATATTAGACGGTCTAGCGAGAGGGGTGGGCATCCTCTTAGAAGAATATTTTTGTAGAATTTTATTGACTAATGTGCTTGAACTTATTCTAAGTAAAGATATAAGTCGGAGGCAGAAATCTAGGATGAAGTAGGTCAAGGATGGGGATTGTAACAAGAGATTGTTTCATAGGGTGGCGAGTGATAGGAGGAAAAGGAATTTAATTAAAGAATTTGAGGATGATAGAGTTTGGTGACTAGGAATTTGGATTGTGTTGCAACCTAATTGTAGACTTTTATAGGCTTGTATAGGAACTCATTTTTTGAGGATGTAGGAAGAGCAATAATTGATGGTTTGCACTGGTGCCCTATCTTGAGGGATGGAGTGGAATGGCTAGCTTAAGAGGCCTTATGAGGAGGAGATTAGAGGCATTGGATTTGAAATAGATGGCCCTAGAAAAAGATGTTATACAATGGCTTTTTTTTTTTTAAAACGATTTTTGTGCTTTTTTGAAGCTTGATCTTTTAGAGTCTTTAAGTTTTTTGATAGCGGGATGGTTTTTGGAAATTTCAACTCTACATTTATTACCTTGGCCCCTAAAATTACTATTTGAGTTAATGACTTTAGACCAATTAGCTTGGTTACAAGTGTTCATAAGATTTTAACTAAAGTCCTATTCAAGATATTATCAACTATCTTGGTGGACACCATCTCCATAGTCATATTGCTTTTATGGGTGAAAGACAAATCCTAGATGTTGCATTGGTGGCTATTGGCTAATGAGGTGATTGAGGATGCAATTAAAAGAAAAAGAAGGGTTTTGGTTTTGAAATTGGACTTTGAGAAAGCTTATGATTGGGTTAGTAGGGGTTTCTTGAATAGAGTTACAGACATAAAAGGTTGGAGGAAGATGGTGGCAATGGGTTTTTGGGTTTCTCTCCTCTGTGGTCTTTTTTGCCTTAGTTAACAAGGAAGTTAAGTCTTGGGTTTGAGCTTCTAGGGGTGAGAGGTAGGGTGGCCCCCTACCCTCCTGCCTTTTCACTATAGCAGCTGATGCTTTAAAAAGATCGATTGATAGAGGGGTTGAAAGAGGTCTGGTGGTAGGGATTAAGGTGGGTAGTGAGGATATGACAATTTCCCTTTCTAATGTGTTTATTGTTCTATAGGTTTTTGAGAAGGTGTTGGGGTTAAAAATTAATTTCTCTAACCTATGTTTAGGGGAGGTTTTGGATTTGGATTTGTGTGCATTTGGATAAAATGTAATACAAAATTATATTAAATTTTGTCCAAATCCACCCAAATCCAAATTAAAGGCATGAAATCCATGCTCCTAGACGTGTTAAGAGTGTTTTGGTGGGAAATTGTATTAAATTTTGTTCAACCAAATCCAAATCAAAGAAATGAAATCCATTCTCCGAGACACGTTAGAGCGTTTGGTGGGATTTAGCATGGACTTGAGCCCTTTTTCTAGGTTAGCGAGTTGAGGTGTTTTGATCTGGCCTATTATTTTTATTTAGGAGTTCCTTTAGGGGGTAATATTATTTGTGTTGGGACCTGGTATTTGAGAGAATTGCTAGGGGTTGGATGGGTGGAAAGGAGCACTTTTCACTTTAGGGGGTTGCTATGCATGTCTTTCTTCTATCCCCTTGTATTATTTATCCCTTCCTAGAATTCCTAAGATAGTTTCCCGAAGATTAGAGGAGTTGGTGAGGGATTCCTTGTGGTTGGGCGATGGTGAATGAGAGTTCATTTAGGAGGGTAGAACATTGTGAGTAGTTCTAAACGGGATGGATGCTTGGGTCTAGGTAATTTGGTGTCTAAAAACATCTCCTTGGTGGGGGAAGTGGCATTGGCATTTTCAACCTTATTCTCTTTGGCACAAGCTTGTTAGCAACAAATTTTTCCTTTCACAAGAAACGGGTGGAATGCTTTTGCAGGAATTAATCTCTAGTCCTCGGAGATTTGTGTCTTAAACCTTTTGGTCTTTATTTTCTCATGTT
Organism: Malania oleifera; assembly: GCF_029873635.1. Taxonomy (NCBI): domain Eukaryota; kingdom Viridiplantae; phylum Streptophyta; class Magnoliopsida; order Santalales; family Ximeniaceae; genus Malania; species Malania oleifera. The sequence goes on from NC_080425.1 coordinate 38,060,385, forward strand.
TGTTATAAAGTGCATAATGGATGTGTCTTTGGCTATTGGTTTCCCCCATTTGTTTTGTCTATCTCATCTTCATGAGCTCCTATTGCAGCCCTTCTTAGTTGCAAGATGGCAGCCTCGACCACCTTTCTTGAGATTTTCATTTTGGGAGGAATCTTTATGAGAGAACTAATGAGGTTGCGAAGACTATTATGCTGGATTCTTTTTGCATCTAGGTGGTGAGCAATTAACGCGTTTGAAATCTTGATTCTTCTTGGGATTTCTTGTGCAATCATTTTTCTCTCATTTGGTCCATAACTCTAATGTCAACCCCTGTGGTGTTTATTTGTAATCTGTAAGGGTAAAGTTCCTTCAAAGATAAAGGCCTTTTCCTTGTTGTTCATTCTTTAGAAAATCAATACTAATGATTTACCTTAGAAGCAAAGACCCATCAAGGCCCTATATCCTGATAATTATGTTCTCTGCTTCATGAAAGGAAAACATGCTCTCACTTGTTTTTACATTGCCCTTTTTCTTCGGGACTTTGGAATATATTATTTGGGATATTTAGAGAAAATTGGGTATGCCAAACTTCTTTGGAACATTTTTATATTACTATGTTTGAAGGCTTTGGTAAGAGAAAGTTTTGTGGTGATGTATTGTGTTGGGTATTATTTGGTGCATTTGGTTGGGAAGAAATGGCAGGATCATTAAAGGTGTTTGACTTCCACTACTTTGCTTTGGAGCAGAGTGTGTTTTTTGACGTCTCTTTGGTGTTTGGCAAAAGGATTCTTTTGGCATGTTTCTTTGGAAGATATGCAGCTGGATTGGCTGTTGTTACTTTTTTGATTTGTCTTGTATTTGCTTTGTGTATTTACTTTTTATTTAGTTGCTTATTGTAATGAGAGGATATCTTGTTTTCCATGGGTTTTTTTTTTGATTTTCCTTTCTGTTTTCTTGATTGTATTCCTTCTTTCTTCTTTTTGTACAATTCTTTGTTTATGAAAAGAAATGTCATTAAGGAATTGGAATGAGATCCAGGGAGTAGGAATAGGAAATATACTCAGTTTGGAGGGGATCAGAGATTGCCCTACCAGGCCAATGTTGGAGGGTCTAAATAGGATTCCCATCAAGGTAAGCTCTGTTTAATGGATAGAGAGAGGCCTTTGAAAGATGGAGCTGATAAAAAAATGATGGAGATGTGTAGATAGAAAGCCCTTGGCCCTAATGGTTTCATGAGAGTGAGGGATCTTAGCCATTAGCCTTGTTACTAGCTTGCACAAGATCCCTTCTTAGTGGGCAATTTGTTTATGATCTTAATGTAATCCTTGATGTTTGCGACACTCTACGAAGTGGTTAATGTTTTGTACCACAAGATGGCATCCCCTTGATGCCTTATTGATGTAAATTTCTCTTTACTAATAAAAAAAAATAAAAAAATAAATAAATTAAAGGCGTTGTGAATCGTGGCTCACATTCTAAGGGAAAGCATGAAGAAAATCAAAATGCAGCAGTGCAGCAGGGTTAGTATTTCTATTTTGTCTGAAGCCGTCGATGGTTTGGCTCGAAACAACCTACACAAATTTTGAATTTTGAATATTTGGACGTTAATTTGGTTGGGTCTCGGGGGGAAACTTCCGAGGAGGCTTATATATACATAGAATACATTATATGTAGTGTGCCTTGTGTGCCTAAGTGTCAAGGGGTGCCAAGGAAGCCAAAGGGGTGCCAAGTGTGGTTGAGAGTATTATTGAGAGAGTTCATGTATTGTTCATTTAATTTGGATAAGGAGATAGTGAATTCTTGCTGTTTGCTCCCGTGGATGTAGGCATTGCCGAACCACGTAATTCCTGGTGTCATTGTTATTGTTATTGCTTTATTTACTTGCTATGGTTGTAGAATTATTCTGTATTCACCATTTAGATTGCTGCATTGTATGTTTGATCCGTTGTACAAATATGTATATTTTGCTATGCATGATTGGGGGTTTTTACACAACAATTGGTATTAGAGCATTGTTGTAATGACCTTTGCATCTTCGTCTGCAAAATTTGATGTTGTCAAGTTTGATGGAACCGAGAATTTCGGTTTGTGGCAGAGAAGGGTGAATGATCTTTTGGCAGCAAGGCATGGTGAAGGTCTTATACAAAATTCATCCGGAAGGTATGGATGAAGTGACTTGGGATGAGTTGGGGGCAATGACAGTATCAAGCACCCGACTTTGTTTGGCTAATGACGTGTTGTATCATGTCATGGATGAGGATTCTTCGGCATCAGTTGGCGAAAATTGAAAAGTCGATATATGTCTAAGGGTCCGTCAAAATCTGCAAGTGTAGTGAAAGAAGATTCTGAATGCAGTGATGGGGGGATATGCTATGTGTTTTATCGGGTTTGGAGTGTCTCACGGATGATTCTTGGATCCTAGATACTAGATGCTCTTATGGCATGACAACAAATAGAAAATGGTTCAACACCTACAGGTTAGTTAATGGTGGTTGTATTTTGATGAGAAATGATATTTCATGCAAAATACTTAGTATTAGAAATGTCAAAATCAAAATGTATGATGGTGTTTTAAGAACCATATATGATGTAAGGCATGTACCGGGTCTAAGGAAGAATGTCATTTCATTGGGTATTTTAGACTATAACGGGTATAGTTATAAGTCTGAAAGTGGGAAAATGAAAGTGTGTGAAGGCGACTCGATAGTGATGAAAGGAGAAAAGGCAGTGCGAAATATCTATGCACTGCAGGGTGTTATGGTTGTAGGTGGAGCTACAGCTGTAGAATCTGAGTTAGATGCTCTGTGGCATTTGTAGTTATGGCATATGGGTGATTACATGTATTCAGATGTTTCGGGACCGGTGATGATAGCATCACGAGGCAGACATGTTTTTCGTGGGTATAGCACGAAAGGTCGTGGTTTATCTCATGTGGCACAAGCCTCATGTGTTTCCTAAGTTTAACTTGTGGTTGAGGTGGAGAACCAAACCGGGAGAGAGTTCCTTAGGTAAGACATTGTGGTTGACTACGCTGATTTTGTTCAAGAAGTTTTGTGAACAGGGTTGGTTATATGTAGGGCTTACAGGGTACTTCTAGGTGAAGTTAGTGAATATGACACATTTCTCGTGTGACCGATCGCCAAAAGTATCGCTAGATGGGAAAGTTGCAGGTGAATTGTGGGCAGGTTTTGTGGTAGACTACTCGGTTGTCAGTGGATGTCCACTGGTGCACTATTCTAGTGATAGAAGATCTAGGCTTGGTGTTATGTCCGGACTATACATCTTTTTGGGGTGTAAGAAAGGTGGGTGTAAGTTGGGTGATCCTGTGGCATACAAAGGGGTGATCGAGGACTTGACTTTTGGTGATAAAGTCATGGGGCAGTGTACTTAGGTAAAGGAAGAGAAACAAATGTAAAACTGCGGCAGCAGCAATCATGTAATTCAGGTGGAGTTAGATACTTAGGGCAGAAATGCAGGGAGTTCTATCTCGGGTCAACAGTATCACGGTTTGAATGGACATGTGATGTAGGTGGAGCTATAGACTCAGGGTAGAGATGACATTGTTCATATTGCAGGGAGTTTTAGCTCGGGAGACCAGCAGGATCATGGTGGGCCTATGTGCACTATCAGACCACCACTCAGGTATAAATTTGACGTTCTGGTGTTTCATGTATTCATTACTACCAACAGCAAGGTTCGTACTATTTTTCAAGTTGCAATGCATGACAAAGGAAAAAATAGAAGGATAAGTGTTATGGTGGAGGAAATGGAGATATTGCATAAGAACCAGGTGTGTGAGTTGGTGAGGTTTCCAGTGTGGAGGAGGGTGATAGGATGCAGCGGAGTGAAGTATCTGTTGTGTGTGAATGACATGTTATTGGCTGGGAAAGCTTTGATTGAGGCTGATCAATTGGGAGTTTTGTTGAAAGGTTTTGACATGAATGTGTTGGATACGGCCAAGAAGGGTCTTGGTTTGCTGATTCGCATGGACAAGATGAAGCTACCATCGGCAAGTTCAAGCGGCATTGCTTGGGCTTGGTGTTTGCCTAACGTCCCAAGTTCAAGGTAGAGCAACAGATTCATGTTTTTGGTTTCTCCTAAGGTGGAGTTTGTTGTGAATTGTGACTCACATTCCAAGGGAAAACATGAAGGAAATCAGAATGTAGTAGTGCAATAGGTGTAGTATTTCTATTTTGTCTGAAACTGTTGACGGTTTGGCTCAGAACATCCTGCACAAATTTTGAATTTTGAATATATGATTGTTATTTTGGTTGGGTCTCGAGGGAAAACTTCCGAGGAGGCTTATATATACGTTGAATACGTTTTATATAGTGTACCTTATGTGCCTAAAGTGCCAAGGGGTGCCAAATGTGGTTGAGAGTATGATTGAGAGAGTTCATGTATTGTTCATGTAATTTGGGCTAGGAGATAGTGAATTCTTGCCATTTACTCCCATGAATGAGTGAATTCTTGCCGTTTACTCCCGTGGATGTACGAATTGCTGAATCACGTAATTCCTGGTGTCATTGTTATTGTTATTGCTTTATTTACTTGCTGTGGTTGTGGAATTATTCTGTACTCACCATTTAGATTGCTGCATTGTATGTTTGATATATATATTCCGCTGTGCATGATTGGAGGTTTTTACACAACAAAAGGGTTTACTAATACAAGGGTGATGGATTAGTTGAAAGATCCTCATTTAGCTGCAACACTCGATATACCTAGCAATATGTGACCCTAAAGGGCCATGTTGGTCCAATAGTACTTTGTGCGCCCTTGTGATATACCAACCATTTGTTAGTACTAAGATTTGGGGTTGATACTATTGCAATGTGTCTTAGGAGGACCATGCATGCACACAAGGACATTGAAGCAAGTTTCTAGTTGGCATTCTTCAACACGCAATGCATATGTAATGCAAACAAATTATGCACATGAAAGTGTAGTGAATGTGCGTGAAGAAGATTTAATATAACCAACTTGCCATGTTTGAAGTCCAATTCTTAATGTTTCAAACATTACCCTTTGGTCCACTAAAAATATTTTTCTTGAAATATTAAAATTCCTAGTTTAATAAAAGATTTTTTTTTTTGAAATTATGGATTTTGGGCTAAAATGGTTTTGGGTTTCCTTTCCAAGTTTATTCATGTTTAGAGAAGGCATTCTTGCCAAATTAAAATATTAAATAAATCAAGTGGCAGGAATCGTAAAATGAGCCTTCACCTAGTTTATTCAATTTTTAATATAGGAGCTTAGATAACCCAATACAGTGACCACCACCCCTGACATGGAGTGGTAGGAATCCAATTAAATATAAAGGAGCCGTTGTTTTATTATTTTTAGGAATTTGGACTCCAAACTTGGCATGGGCATACTAAAGGAAGTTAAGGTTTGATAATTAAGTTATAAATTGAGAAGGTTAATTTTTTCTGGGGGAGATCCATTATTTCTAAGCACCTCAATATACCCTATTGATCTTGTTATGTCTAATATTTCGAGTAAATTATTAAATATTAGCTACCTCTATCACAAACCACATGATTCTAATCAACATTCATCGTCTGATCAACATTTAATTGAAACTCAAACAAATAAAAGATGAATAAATAATCACCATACTTTTCTCAAATAAATAAAAGATGAATAAATAATCACCATACTTTAAATAATAGTAAGATTATGTTAAGAAATGCACAGAAATATTTTAGCTGTCGATTTGGACATGGGATGACAATCCAAGCTGCCTACTTATCCTCATTTGATTGGGAATCAAAATTGTTGTTGTTGATGATCTCCTATTAAGTGGGCCATACATGAATAATGCGCATGCATGTGCTTATGCACACGAGATTCACACATTGAGCATATAGCTTGAGCACAAAATGCATCCTTGCAATAACAATCATGCCTCAATAATCACACACCCGAAACATGCTTTTCATATTGCAAATTAACCTTAAAAAAACAAAATGCATTCAACGTAGTGTAAGTATAGTTGGAAGAGCCAATTGTTTTGAAGGGTGTTGCTAGTGAGAGAGTTAGCATCTGCAAGGAAAAAAAAAGTAGAGGGATGTCTCGGACAATGATAATGTAGGCGTTAGTATTCTTTTTTTAATAGATAAATGGCATTTAGTGATTTTGAGTGTGATGGGGCTTTGCTTTTGGGCAAGATTGGGGATCAGCATGGCTCTATTTTGACTCTTCTTCTGATTGTCGTGGGTATTTAACTCATGTGCTGCCACCTCCAACAGATGGATCGGAGGGGTTTAGTATTTTTGAAGATGATGGTTCTGTTAGAAAACAAATGAGTAGTGATGAAATATGGCTGATCCCAGTTGAAAAGACTTTCGTGAAGGATCTTCATGCTCAGATTTTGTTGGGAAAATTGGGTTTACGCTTGTCTGATTGTGGAGGAAACGAAGTTTGGCTTGATGGTGGTAAATCTAACATGAAGAAGGGTTAGAGGGAACTAGCAAATTTGGAGTGCTTAGTGAATTACGATTGGAAGGGCTTAAAGAGGGGTTTCTTCAGTTAATTTTAGTTTTTTTTTAATAATTTTTTTTGTTTTTGTTTTTCGTATTCTTATTTATTTATTTATTTTTTTGATGACATTATATCTTGCCTAGATTGTATCCTCTCTCTCTCCCTCTCTCATTCTCTCTCAATATACCCTTTTTTTACTCAAAAAATAAATTCATTCAAGGTACCCGAGGTCCATATAGTGGGAGAAACATGAACATCAAAGCAAATAATCAATCGAGAACCCTATGCAGTATCCAACAGATCACAATGGCCCACAATCCCCCTAATTTGACCAAAGAATACTTGGATAAGGCATCAAGCAGCAAGAAGAGAGAGGCCAGCATGTTGCCAGTGGCAGGCAAGGGGCTTGACATGGATGCTGTTCAGTGCTGATTTTCATAGTTTCTCCCTTTCCTTTCGCCGTTTCAAACTTCAAATTTGCCTTATCCAAGCCTATTTGGTGATATGGCTGAATTTTGAGCACCGCTTCTATTTTAGTCCAGAAATACCCTTTAAATGGTTTTAGTTACCAAAGAACAAATCGTTACAATATGGAGCTTAAAGATTGAATAAATTGCACCAGACCCTTGTATTTGTGAAAATTTCTACCATTTTGGCCTCATTTTAATGAAAAGAAATTAATCATTCATTCTTTTTGGGAATCTATATGTCTCTTGAGCTTTTATTAGGGTTTATTATGCACTTGTCTTTCGTAAGTGAATCAGATGGTTGAAATTGAAGGTGAGATTTGGAGGTTAAAGGGCTGGGTTTGTAGAGTTCCTGTAACTCAATATAAAACCCTCTCCTAAAGGCTGTAGTTTCAGGTTTTTTCCCTCGGAATTTAGCGAAAAAATTTCAGATATGAGTTCTTTCTGTTGGAAACTGTTAAGGACTTGTCTGTTTTTGTCCCTCTTCAATTTCCTAGTATTCTTTGGGTATTTTTCTGTTTGTATTGCTGTTGGAAGTGTGTGTTCAGTGAGGAAAGCAACTTTCATGGTGCCTTGTTGCATCGGCCTGGAACAACCAGGAAACTAGAACTTTGCTCAATGATGAGTAGCTAGCAAACAACCCATTTGATTGCAGCCATGCCCACACATATACCCGGTCAGGAAATTATTCTGCGATTTAACTCCCTCCTATGTCGATCAATCCAATGGGGAGAGAGGAGAGAGTAAGATTACCAATTGAGTTGATCTTGGGCCCCATTTGGGTGACCTCTTGCATATGACAGTCCCAAATTATCAAATAGCCCCAGCACAATGTTGGTTATTTTGCTTTCTTTTATTTTTTTTATAAAATGAAGTTTCTCTGGCTTGTACTCCTATTTTTGGTCTCAAATGATGTGGATAAAATGCAGCTGAATTACATATAGCTGCTCAAATGAACTGCTGAAGAGGGATCCATAATAACTATGTTAAGATCTTGAGCTTAATATTTTTAACAATTAAACTAGTGATTTTGGCATGAGTTCACCCATGGACAATTTTAATAGCATGCCGTTGTAGCAATGTGAAAATGCTTGATTTTACATTCTTTGGAGTGGGCTTTATATTTTTTGTTTTTAATTTTTTTTATGATTAGTCAACTGTTGAGCTGTTACAATTTTAAGATTTGCATTGGAGTTGTGATTTCATTTCTTTTGGTAAATGTTAGTTAAATATTGTTGGGATGCTGGACCAAAGAAGGACAATTTAGAATCTCATGTTACTTCTTTCAATTGATGTTGTTGCTGTTGTTTTTCCCCCTTTTCTTTTGTTTCTTTCTAATGGCATGTGCAGTTGAGTCTAGCACCAAGAATTGAACATAACCAAATGGTACCTTTTTTATGTGGGTAATAATTTCATTCTTTGAATATATCTTGGAGTAATGAGGGGGGTTTTTTTGGGGGGGGGGGGGGTTTAAATATTTTAAATGATAGCCCTGAAACTATAATCTGTCATTACCTGTTGGTTGGCTCTTATACACTGCAATACTGCATTTAAAGTTTGGATAATTTGGATACACAATTTACAGTTGCATTTCTTGGAGAAAAAAAAAATCTTTTCAGATTGAGAGTTGTTGGAAGAAATGTTTTCATAAAGTGAGACCTAATATGCTATGTATCTCTAACAGCCATAAGTGATGCAATTGAGGTGGACCTTTTATACCTAGTCTTAAGTTGAAAAAAAGCATCCCTTCCTGTGGTACTTCTTGGTTTCTACTTTGCACCATTTTTAAAATGTTAAATTGATTATGTCATTTAGATTATGGGTACAAAAAATTTCAATCTGTTAATTTTGATTTGGCTGCTGATGGATATCCTTTTTGTCTCTTTTATGTTTTTATTGCATCTTGTTTTAATTGTTACATAAGATAGCATTATTTTAGAGCTTAATTAATTGAAATAGCCAAGCTGATTATAAGTTATTTTTTTTTTTCAGTGTTGAAGAGGCAAAGAAAAAAATGTATGCTTGCAGCACAACAACTTATAATGGCTTCCAGGCTGTGATGACAGAAGAAGAGTCGGAGAAGTTTAGAGGTTTGATACTGTTGTATTGACCACAAAAGAGGATTATATTGATAATGGATCATGATTCTTTTCCTAATTTTCTCGGATCAGGTTTGCCTGGAGTTGTGTTCATATTGCCAGATTCTTACATTGATCCAGTAAACAAGGAGTATGGAGGTAGTCCTACCCTCCCTTAAGATATGTCTTGTTATTATTTAAAGGTTTTTTTTATTGCATTTTATAAGCTGACTAGTCATTGTGATGTATTCAAAATTTTGGATTTTCAAATATCATTGTGAGTTAATATTTTTTGGTTTATATTCACACTGTTCTTCCATAAATTTTAGGAGACAAATATGTGGATGGAGTGATCATTCCCAGACCTCCTCCTGTACAGTATGGGAGGACTAGGGGAGGATTCTCTAGAAATAGAGACCAGAACTTTGGCCGGAATTATGATCAACCTTTCCGTGGAGGGAGGCGAGAGGTGGACCCAAATCAACCAAGAAATCCTCCATCTGGTCATCAGGTTTCCGTGCAGGGAGATGGAAGAGACTACAGGGCCTCACAAAGTTATGGTCCACCCCAGCAAAATTATGGTCCACCACAGCAAAATTATGTTCCCCCACCACCACAGCAAAATTATGGTCCACCACAGCAAAATTATGTTCCCCCTCCACCACAGCAAAATTATGGTCCACCACAGCAAAATTATGATCCCCCTCCACCACAGCAAAATTATGGTCCAATAAACAATAGAGGTTATGCCCCTGGAGTAGGGGACAATTATCAGGGTGATAGGCCAAGGCCTTCATATCAGGGTGGCAACAATGCGGGGATTTATAAACAGGGAGATAGGAGGGATTATGCTCCTCAACAAAGGGACTTCAGAGGAGATAATCAGAATTATGCTCCTCCACAAGGTGCAAATTATGGACAAGGAATGGGCAGAACTCATGGGCAAGGAGTAGGTGCATCTTATGGACATGGAGCAGGGGCTGACAATGAGCAGGCTTACCCAAGCAATGGAGGAAGTCAAAGGTTCCCACAAATGGAGCAAAGAAGTGGCATGCAAGGAGAGCAACGAGACTATTTGCCCATGGGACATGCAGAGGCAAACCAAGTATGTTGATTTTTTACTTATCTAGTTTCTGTATGAACCCTTGACTTTATGTGCACCAAATCATGTTTTGGAGTCTTCAATATATATATATATATATATATATATATATATAATTTGTTTGTTCTATTGTGATATATAGTGTGTAAAGGTGTGAATGTTTATAACTGCTTATTTTTCTTGCTTGCAATTTGCTAGTCAATTAATTTAACCTTTCTTATTTAGAGTGTGTTTTAAGGTAAATGATTTTTTTTCCGATATTTATCTTTTATAATTGAGCAAAACTTGACCTAATGGTAGAGTGCTACTCTCAAAAAACAAGGTCACAGGTTCAAGGCTTGAAAATAGCCTCTCCAAATGTGAAGGTAAGGCTGCATATATCATGTCCTTAACCTTGGTACAGCTTGGGAGCCTTGTGAATTGTTCCTCTAAATGTTATTACATTTTGGAAGAGTTTTAGAAGATGTAAATAGGCTTTCTCACTCTACATTTTTTTCAGGATGTATCTTCTGTATACTTTCATCTTGATTTTGAACCTGATGGATATTTTTAGTTTATGTGATTTATGTTTTGGTTAATTGCTATAAAAGATGATGATAATTAGATATTTCTTGAAGTTCAAATGTCAATAACAAATCATTGAAAGCTTCATGGTGAAAAATTATTTGATCTGTTGCTGCACAATAGAAACAAAGTCCTGGTATAACAAGCAAATTAAACCCTTGCAAAAAAAGTTCTCCAGTTCAATTACTAACCTGTCTATATTATACTTTATTTTAGGTGTGCTTCTAGAGTTGACACTCAATTGTTCACTCTTCCTATTTTGAAGGGTCCATGATGCGTTCTGTTGGTTTATGGGCCTTTGAGTATGGTCTTGCCGTCTAGGTTTGGTCTCCTAATTGGATTCTAGAAGGAAACCTGTCTATAATTAATACTTCAAATTTTAGGTGTGCTTCTAGAGTTGATAGTCCTTCTCAATCATCATTCTTCCTATTAGTCTTGTCACAAGTCTTCAAAAGATTCTCTCCAAGGTCCTATGCTAAGAGACTTCGAGAGGTCTTGGGGATTACTATAGCCATGGCACAATTGGCATTTCCTAGATATAGACAGATTCTAGATGCTGCACTTATGGCTAACGAGGTAGTGGAGGATGTAAGGAGGGGGATTTTATTCAAGATGGGTTTCTAGAAAGCCTGTGATATGGTTAACTGGGGCTTCTTGGATAGGTAATGTGTAGGACGAGGTTTGGGGAGGTGTGGAGAACATGGATCAAACGGTTGCCTGAGCTGGGCCAATTTGTCAGTGATTGTCAATGGTCAACCTAGAGAGTGGTTTAGAGAGCTTGTATGAGGCTTAGGCAAGGGGCTTAGGATTTGGGGGTGATTAGTGGCCTTTGCATGGGGAGAGGGAGGAAGCGGAGGTATCCCACCTTCAGCTTGCAGATGATACTATGTTGTTTCTCTAGGACGGCATTGCCAAATTCCACAAGGCCATTACCTTGCTTAAGATTTTTAAGATGATCAAAAGGCTAAAGATCAACCTGTCCAAAAGTAGGGTGGTAGGCATTAATTTCAGTGCTAACGGGTAGAAAGCTTCAAAACCTTTGCAGGATATGACGTGTGTCTCCCTCGAGTGGCTGGTTTCCTATCTTGGCCTCCCTCTTTGGGCAATCCAAACTCCTTGGCCTTTTGAGACCTGGTGATTGAGTGGGCAGGCAGAAGATTGAAGGGTTGGAAGTCGGCCTATTTATCTCTCAGGGTTTGCACGACACTCACTAGTGCTTCACTCCCCAACACCCCTATCTACTCTCTCTTTTTAGAGTGCCCTTAAAGGTGGCTAGGGCGCTGGAGAAGCTGATGCATGATTTCCTTTGGTTGGGTTTTGGAGTGAGTAACAGGGACCATTTAGTTAGCTGGGATATTGCTAGAAAAATCCAGATCCAAAGAGGGACTAGGACTCGCAGCATGGTATCAGAAAACATCTCCCTAGGTAAAAGGTTGTGGAGGTTCCCTTTGGAAAACTCCCCATGGCACAAGGAGATTGGAAGTAAATATGGGCTTTGTCAAAATGGTTGGAGACTAAAGCAAGTGGTATTATCTCATATGCAAGCCCTTGGAAGTTCGTTATCTAGATAGTGTGTTAATACTTTCCTCTCACTTGTTTCAATGTGGGTAAAGGGAGCAAAGTTTTTTGTTTTTGGATGGGAGAGGTTTCTTTGGAGTTGAAATTGCGTTGGTTGTTTTTCCTCTTCACAAAAAGGGAAAACAAAAGAGAGGTTGAAGAGCTTGCCATATTTATTTTTGTATTGGTTTGTTCTGTTCCTTTCAATAAGATGGATGAGAGAGTGTCGGAGGGCAATTCCTTAATCCTTAGGGTTCTCCTCAAAATCCTTTCTGTCACATCTCCTAAAGGCACCCTCTCCCAATCCTTTCCCTTAGAGTCAATCCATTTGGAAAGCTAAGGTTCCCGTTTGGACCATGTCGTTTGATAGAATTAATATGCATGGCATGTTACAAATAAGAGAACCCTGCATTTCTCTCAGTCTGAACATGTGCTTGATGTGTGGTGAAACAAACACCCACCTGTTTCTTTATTGCAAGGTGGCATTGTACCTTTGGAATGCTCTCTTTTTTCATATAGAGGAGATGCATGTGTGGTGCCTCGTAATGTGAGGGACCTCTTGTTAGTGAGGTATGGGGGTTTTTAGTTCAAGTAGAGAGGGGCGCTTTATGGAACAGAGCCGCTTTTCTGATCATTTGGACTTTTTAGCTCGAGAGGAACACGAGAAGTTTGGGCATCTTGTCCATGTTCATTATGGGGTAGAGTGGCACTCGGCTTCTTTTTGGGCCCATTCTCTTGATTTCCTTTGGGGATTATTGCTGTCCGATCTTCAAAGGGAGTGGAGGGCAGCTCTTTTGTAATCTTTTTGGTTATTGATCATTGTTAATGTTCTACGTCGATATCTTGTACTTTGGCTTGGATATTAATAAAATTTTTTCTCTCATCCAGCCAAAATTCGCACGAGAGTTTTTTTATGTTGTTAGATTTCTATAGGATATACAAGGATGCTCTAGCGTTACTTTTAAAATGAAGTCTTTCGATAATCTTATTAGAGAAAAGTGGGTTGAGGGATTTCCCTTTGGCTAAAGCCATGTTTACATGGTCTTTTTTCCTCTTTCATTTTGGTTTTACTTTTTATTTTTTTTTTTTTGGGGGGGGGGGGGGGGGGGGGTTTTATCAAATAGCTGAAAATGGAGTTAGGAGCTTTGTGAAGTTATAGACACAATGTTGGTGGCTAATGACGTGATTGAGGATGTGTGTAGAAGGGCAGGAAGGGGGCTTATCTTTAAGTTGGATTTTGAGAAACCTTTTGAAATGGTGAGCTAGGGTGGATAGAGTTATGATTAGGAAATGTTTTTGGGCTGTGTGGAGGAAGTGGGTTAGAGGTTGTTTGAGTTCTATCAATCTGTTGCTCATTGTCAATGTTCTGCCTAGGGAGTGCTTCAACAACTTAGGGGGCTTAGACAAGGGGATCAATTATCACCATTTTTTTCACTCTTGTGGTGGACGAGTAGGATGCTTAAGTGCACCTAGGATTTGAGGGTGAAAAAGTGATTAGATCTCTTTCGGTGGGAGGAGGTTGAGGTGTCTCATCTCTATTTCATGGACGGTACCATGCTATTCCTTGAGGACAATGTTGTGATATTTCAAAAGGTCATTTTCTTGTTGAAAATCTTCCAAAAGTTTTCAAGTGTACTTTTTGTTGGCAACCCTAATTCTTTGGTGTTTTGGGATCTGATGAATGAGAGGGTGGTAGGAGATTGTTGGGGTGGAGAGGGCGGTAGGAGATTGTTGGCGTGGAGAGGGCATACTTATCTCTTAGGGGTTGAATCACAGTCATTAGTGCCTTCTTCTAACCTTCCAATTTATTTCTTATCCATTTTTTTAGTGTTTAGGGGTGTTGCTAGGATTCTTAAGAGGTTGATGTCATACTTGTTTTGGTTGGGTAGTGGAGAGAATAAACCACCTCATTAGCGGGAGGGTTCCCCCCCCCTAAGAAGTTAACTCCCTTTGGCACAAGGCCATAAGAAGTAAATATGTACTTCATCGGAATGGGTGGGGTGTTTCCATGAAGTTCATCTCCTCGGTTAATTATATTTTCTTTCCTCTCACCTGTTGTTTCACAGTAGTTAATGGTAGTAGATTTGGTTTTGAAAATGCTTGGGTGGGAGACCAGTCTTTGGAGTGCCCTGTTCTTTTAAATTTTCTTCCCTTGACAATTCACTTATCAGCTCTTTCTTTTCTTTCAGGGGAGGGGGTTACTTTCTTTGGAGTTCCACACTTTTAGGAATCTCAGTGAAAGAGAGGTTGATGAGCTCTCCAAGGATCATTTTGTGCCGTTTGATGGGGAATGAGAGGGTTTGGGATGGTGATTCTTCTTGTATCTTTTTCTTCCAAATCCTTCTTCCATCACCTCTTGAGAATTCCTTCCCCAATATTTTTCCTTGGAGCCACAACATTTGGAAGGCAAAGGTGTCATTTAGGATTCAAGCTTTCATCTGGACTATGATACTCAATAGGATTAACACACATGATGTGTTATAGATTAGGGGCCCCTGTAAGTATTTGCTCCGTGGTACTCTCACTTCTTGAAAACAGCAGGAATGAAAGAGGGTTTTAGCACTGTTCGATTTTTGTAGTTCTTGTGGACTCTTTGGCTTGAGAGGAATGCTAGAACTTTCAAGGGTCAGTATAGCTCTCCTTGTTCATTACAAGTTATAATGATGCCTTTGGCATCTCTCTAGGCTCTTTCTTTTGGTCTTTTCTGGGAGTTGTCTCTGTCTCAACTTCAAAGAGATTGGAGGGAAGCTCTAACTTAGTTTGTTTGCATTGTTTGCACTTTTCTTCTTGCCTTTTTGGAGGTCATCTCATCCTCCTTGCCTTGTAATTGTGTTTTTTTTTGTTAATAAATATCCAAAGAAAAATTTGTGGAAGTGTGATTCCACTTTCATCACCTTAGTTCCTATAGTAAACTTCATCACCTTAGTTCCTATAATAGACTCATCTATTTGGGTGAATGAGTTTAGACCTATTAGTTTGGCCTCTAGTGTTTATAAGATTATTTCCAAGTTACTTTCTCTTAGGTTGAGGGAGTTTTTAGATGATACTCTCGCTAGTTCAGTCTGCTTTTGTTGGTGGAAGGTAGATATTTGATTCATTTTTTGTAGCTAATGAGGTGGTTGAAGATGTCAGGAAAGGTTGAGTTTAAATTAAATTTTCAGAAAGCTTATGACGGTGAATTTGAACCTTGATTTTGAGAAACCTTATGATAGAGTGTATTGGGGCTTTTTGGACAGGGATTTAGATAGGAAAGTTTGGTTTAAGATGGAGAGATTGGACTAGGGTTGTCTTCGTTTGCTTCTTTTTTAATAACCAATGGTAAACCTAAGTCTTAGTGTTTGCCTCTTACAGAGTGAGGCACAGTGATACTTTTATCTCCTTTTCTATTTGTTTTAGTTGGAGATATTGAGTGGGATTATTGATATGGCTGTTGATGGAGATCTTTTTTAGGGACCTTCAGAGACGTTGTTTACTTGTTTTGCATTGTTAGGTTACTGATGACACCTTTTTTTTTTTTTTTTGTTCTTTTGTCGGTTCTTGATGATAGGTCCTTACTTTGTAAACTATTTCTTACAGATTTTGCGTTAGTGTTAGGGTTGAAGATTAGTTTGAGTAGGTGGGTTCAAGGTGCTATCTGAGTCCAGGATGTGCATTCTGCCGTCAATGCTCTGGTGGATTTGCATGGTCTTAGCCCTTAGGTTGATTCAGGAGTCCAGTTTAGTGATAACACCCTTAGTCTTTGCAGTTTTGGGATCCAATTATTGATGAGATTTTGAAGGGTCTTGATGGTTGGAAGGGGCTTGCTTTGCACTTGGGGGATTGTATTAGTTTGATCAAGACCCGTCTCTCTTCAATTACCCTTTTTTTTGTCTTGTTTAAGGTTCTTCCAGAGGTAGCTGCTAGATTGGAGGCGGTTATGGTAGATTTATTTGGTTGGGCACAAGTGGAAAGAGGGATCACCTTGTGTCAAGGGTGATTTATAGGTCCATGGATTTCGTTGGGGGTGAAGGTCTTGGTGATTTGGTGTTCAAGACCCTTTTGCTTATGCTAGCTTTTATAGAGAAATAGAAGGAAAAAAGTGCGAAGGATATCCTAAGATTGCAAAGTCAGCATGAGGACCCCTTTTCTTATGCAGTTCCTCCAAATGCTCTATTTAAGAAACTGAGGTTAAGTTTTACTCCTGGAATTGATGGACAGCCAATGGAAAATTTAGGGGCTTACTTTATAGATATTAGTTTAGAGAATAGATTTTTTTTTTTAATTTTTAATTTTAGTTCAAAAAATTTGTTTGTTTTAGAAGTTCTAGTTAATTTGAGTATATGTTTGGGTATTTTATTAGTTCTTTGTGTGTGTTTTTTTTAAATAATTATTTGTTTTAATTTAGTGTGAGGTTTTAAATTCACTGTTATGTGTATTCACTGAATTGCATGGTTAGAATGTAGTTGTAAATTGAAATCAATTTTCTACTACTTTTTTCTCTCCTTCCTATGTTCTATTCTTGCTGTATTCCTCCTCTTCTCCTCTTTTTTTCCTTCTCTCTGTTTTAGTTTTTTTTTTTTTTCTTCTTTCTTCTCTATTTTATCTCTTTATCCTTCTCTTCTGTTTCTTTATGTTGTCCTAAATCACCTGTATCTTGACATTTGTGTGATGTGTTATGCTAGTAATGAGTCTCATGCTCGCATATTCTTGATTTCTTTGTCTTGGAGTTTATGGAATAAGATTTTTGGATTGTTTGGTGATTACTGGGTGCCCCTATTTCCTTAGAGGCCTTTTTGTTGATTATTTCAAAGGTTTGGGGCACTGCAACAGTGGAGAAGGTTAAATGGTGGTATGCAGTTTTTTATATTTTTAGGGTGGCCTGTTTGGAGAGTAATGGTTGTATCTTTTGTGATTGCCCTGTGCATATTCATTTGGTTTGGGAATGGTCGTCTTTTTTGCATTCTTGTGTGGATTCTTCTGTTTGTTTTAGTTGGTATTGTTTCTTTGATCTTTAGAATGATTGGTTGGCTTAACTAGTTGTAATTGTCTTCTCTCTCTCTCTCTTGATAGCAGTCTCTTCTTTCTTTTTTGGTTCTTTGTTTGGTTGCTTTATTTTTTGCTAGATACTTTATATGTCTTATACAATCTTCATTATCTTAAAATATTTATTTTGCTATAAAAGTACTTCAAATGTAATTCTAAATCATTTTGGTTAAATTTGACTATCTTTCATTTTGAACAGTGGGGATATTTTTGTTCACAAAATGATCTACACTATTAATACTTTCATATAGGGATCTTTCTATCCAAAAATTGTTTACTGTTTATACTTCTATATACAATAGATATAGATATCGACAATGACAATTATATATTTGTGAAGATTTCAACTATTAATAATATATCACTGAAATTTTAATTGTGAATTATTTGATACTTTGCAATGGAAACAAAATCCTTCAAAGCTAATATTGGAAGCAAATTGAAGTTGTGTGCAAAATTTTTAGTGTCAAAACTTAACCTATTTAAGATAAATACTCAATGTTATTTTATATGACTTGTTAAACTTAATTTTTTAAAAGAATGTTGCCTTATTTTTTAAAGAATAGGGATAATTATTATTATTTTTACTTCTAATATATGGTATAATTGGTTTTAGGCTTTTGCAATGATGGTTAAGCATTTAATGATTTGTTTGTGATCCTCCATTTGTGGTGTTCATATGGGTAACTCTCTATTGAGTGAACAATATAGCAACTACTCATGCACACAAGCACGCACACGCACAAACGCTTCATTTATAATGTTGTCCCTGGCCAGTGTGAGCATTTTGGGTTGCAACATGGTTTAGGGATTTTTCCACCAGGATTGGTAAGTATGTTGAGTTGTGGCTCAAATTTAAAAGGGTTATTCACTTGAAGTTTGTTATTAGTGGGAGATTTCATAAGGGGTGAGGGGGCTTGTTTCCCTCCACGCATGAAACCTCCTTTTTCCTCTTAAAACACATGTGCACAAGGGTTTTTTGGGGGGGGGGGGGGGGTAGCAAAACTCCCTTCAGTACAGTACGTTTTTTGAGTCAAGCTGTAGAGTCATTGTAATGTTGTACGAGGACATTTTGTGGCTTTCACATGGAGGATATATATGTGTGTGTGTGCTTGTAACTTAAGAGTTGAAACCCTAAGGCAGTTTTCCTTGACGAGATAGTGGAAATTGCATAAAGGTTCTATGGATGTAGGCACACAAATGAACTGCATAAGTCATTGTGTTATTTTCTTCTGTTTTTTCTTTTGACTTCTTGTATGCGTGCGCATAACCCTAGCGTGCTTTTTCACAACAATTGGTATTAGATCACCGGGCTTGTGCTAGTTTTTTTTTTTTCTAGAGTTTGTATCTTGATTGGAGCAAGGATGAGCGGGATGAAAGCCAGCTTGGTGGGAAAGGAAACCAACTTGTCGATTCAGAAGCCTTACTGGCACTAACAAGAGAGAAATCTGATGAAGGCAATCGGATGGAACTAGAATATTGTACTATCCAATCTTGTTTGGCAGATTTTTTCATATTCATGGAGGAGAAAACTGCCAAGGGTCTATGGATGAAATTGAATAGTTTGTAAGCAATATCAACAGACTACTCTTGAACAAGTTACATATGTTCTTCTTAATATGCTTGTGAGTGGAGTTGCGAATTAATCAGATTCTTGGCGATTTGCTCAAAGTGGAGGTGAGGATTGAACGAAGATAAAGTGTTATCTTGTTCTTTCTTTGTTTTGAGCACTTGGTTATGATACTGCTACCAAAGCTATGAAGAAGCTTTTGAGGTTTTCAGGTCAAACAAAGTGAGGAGGAGACGCCATGAACTGAAGGGCTTTGTTGCCAGGGCCGTGCATATGAGAGGGAGATCCAAAGGACAAGGGCAAGCAGAGGGGCAAACTGAATTCTTAATCAAGGGCCAACAACATTGACTGCTTCAAGTGCTATTGAAACGGGTTATTCTAAGTGAGATAGCCCTCTTTGCAAGAAAAAGGAAGAGAGGGAAGACCAACCATCAAGTTCCGCAAGTGTGGTGTAGATAGTTGAGATGGTGAAGAGCTCTTATGGTTTGGTGAAAATTATTTTTAGGATACTTGGATTATGGATTTTGTTGCTCCTTTCATTAGTTTCCAAATAGGGAGTGGTTTTGATGCCTAAAGGGATTGTGATGGTGGGTCCTTTTGGGGGATTATCATCCTTGTGCTGTCATTGGCGTCAAAATTTGTGAAAGTCGGAATGTTTTGTGTCATTGTCAGGACATTACAAAATGTTTAGACATGTTCCAGAATTGAAGAACTTGCTCTCCGTTTTATGTAGAAAAGATTGTGCATGGACTATCAACAACTCGAGTAGTAGAATTCTGGAAGTGTCAAAAGAGTTGTGTTGGTTATGAGGTAAACAAGTTGATAACAATCCATGTCAGCTACTACATAAACAATTGTGGATGGTGCATCAGCTACTTCATTGGATACCGACATGGTTAAGTGTATGTGCTTAGGACATGAGTACATGGGATATGATGGAACTCCATAAGAGAAAATTGCTAAAAATGTTGATACTTGTTATATTGTTTTGGGTAAACATGTATATTGAAAGTCAAGTATCCTCCTAGAAGAGTAGAGGCATTCAAGACTATATTCACACTTTTGTTTGGGGGTCTGCAAGGGTGTAGCAGCTGGGAATGGAGCCTAGTGATCACCCTGTGACTCTGATCTGGGTTTTAAACTATGATCCAAACTTGTTGGGTTCGAGATTGTTGATTGTAGGATTTTAGAGATTAAGGAGGCTGAAAATGATCTGAATTTGGAGAAGGGGTTGTTTCCGGGTGGACAAGGTTTAGCAAGGGGGAAGTTTTGATCAGTAGGATATTACACTGAGGGTAGAAGGTGATCCCTCAGGATTGAATGGATCTAAGTTCTGTCAAGAGGAGTGTCAGGTGATGGTCCTGCCCAAGAGCAAATCTTGGCCTTTTCACTGATGGTTGCTCCCAAATGAAGGTAGATTCTGAAGCAAAAGAGAGTTTCTGGTGTCCAACAGTTATGGCCTGGTTGGTTCTGATCAAACTTCTTAGTTGTAGAATTTCTGAGTTGCATACTCATTTTGAGCATGGGGATGAGCAAAGAGAAATGGCGATGGAAGTTTTTTGATGGTGGAGGTTCATCTGATATAAGCAGCACTTGTTCTGGGGCGAAGGAGAGATTGGGATTCTGATCACATGGGAAGAAAATTGGGACAATAAATATGGAGAGGAGGATGACTTTGAAGGGTTATGATGAGGATTCATTGCTAGAGAAGGCTTCTCATGTCTCCAAAAATCCTTCAGTGAGTTGTGTCTATTTGATGGGAGGTAATATTTTTAATGCTAAAGTTTCTCACGGGTGAAGGATTTAAAGGGAGCTTCCAGGCGGTTACCTGAAGTTGTTTTAGAGGATGTAGGTCACATTTTCCTGTATTTCCTTATTTCCCTTCTATTAGCTTTTCTTTTTATTTGAAAAAGGAGAAAAATGTCATTTAAAAATATAATTCAGTTACCTGAAGTTGTGTTTGGGTACCTGTAGTAAAAACGTAGGGCATATTTGGACTCTTTTTGTGGTTATTCTATATTGAACAGTTTTGTTAAGTAGCAAGTTGTTTCTTTTTTTTTTTTCTCTTTCATGTTCCCTGCAGTTTCTGGTGCATAGGCAATATTTGACATATTTGTGCTGATTGCTTTGCTACAGGGGAGATACTGAGAAGTTGCAGACCAAGTTGAGGAGATAACGAGAGGAAAGTGCATCTGAACATTATCAAATGAAAAAAGGTCTCACCTGTATTCTCAGTATAGAAAGGAAGATCTGTGCTTTTTGTTCTGCCTGAAGAAAATTCTAGTATCACTCCTATTAGATAGTTGTGTTATATACCTCTTCCACCTTCTGAAAATGGAATTTCCAAACCAAATCTTTTGCGTTCTTGTTTTTGATTAGTGTTGTTCTTGCTATTTTTTATCTTTATCTTTAATTATTATAATGATAATAATAATAATAATAAAAATAAATGTACAGGGAGAAATTTGATAGTTTTCCTTTTTTTTCAGATGAAAAACAACTAAAAAGCTCCAAGTTGGCCTTTTGTTTGACCAGTTTGTGAGCTGTTTATTTATAGCTGGCATTAGAAATTTTCAAGAAAATCAAGGTTGAACCACTAAATAAAATATTACCATGTTTGTTTGTAAGATATAAATGATTGATGGAATTAAATATGCCATTTGTTGCTAATGTCTCCCCTAAACATGTATAAGTAAGATTAAGATTTAAAATTCTTTGTATTCTTTTTCTTTTTTCTTTCACGAAAGTTTTTCGGATTAATGTTACTTTTTACCCCCGATTTGAGTCAGAGATGATAATCGCAATTCGTACTAATTAATTGGTGTCTTTTAGATTAAAAAATAAAATGGGTAAAATAGGTATGTTAGCTTAACTCGTCAACGCCTTTAAATTATTAATTATTATAATAGTAATCAATTTGATGCATCATATTTGATATTATGAGTATGTAATTAATATATAATTTACATAATTATATAATTGATATTTACATAAATACGTAATATAGGTATGTAATTAATTTGGTTTGGTTTTGATAATTAATTATAGTTCAAAAATTTATATATGTAATTACATAAATATGTAAATGTTGATAGGCCGGTTTGAGTATGTTCACAATAATGGTGCTACGCTAATCCTTTGAAACTAATTGCCCAATTACATCACCAAATTTATGATTTGCAAATCTATGTATGTAATTATGGACATTTCATTTAGAATTTATACCTAATTACGGAGTTATATATGAACATAATTTATTTGGTTCGATGATTTGAACCCATTAATATCTGTGTATGCAATTATATAATGTATATACGTTGTATATAATTAGTTTGACTCAATCATGTGATCCAATTAAGATGAGTGTATGTAATTATGTAAGTTGTTCAGTTTATATATATATATGCACTTACGTATTTAAGTAACTATAGCTACTATACTTATTTAAAATCAAACTACATAATTAATATGATCATTTGGATACGCATATGCACACACAAAATTTTGTAATTATTAACAATTTGACTCAAATTTGTACATAAATAGTAATTGGGTACATTCTATTTGGTTTGGTTTCTGAACCAAATTAATTAATATGCATGAATATATGTAGTTACGTAATTAGTTTAGTTTAAATGTGTAGTAATTATATAAGCATATAATTATAGTATTTACTGTACTTATCATTTGAAATTAAACTATGTAATTATGGTGATGTTTGAGGCTGTAAATTTTATCTGGTCTCCAATAATTGGTTTTGCATGCTCTAAAATTAAATGGAAAATAAATTTACCAATATTTGAATAGGTAAATAAGTCAGTAATGACTTCACCACTTTGATCTAATCCACTTTTACCTATACCCATCTATTTAACATGTCTAATTCCCCATTCTAAAGCTACCCTTTTGCATCATCTTAAGCTTGTTCTCATTGCTTGCAGTATTGTTACTACTGGTTGGCCTCATCAACATCAAACAAAATTTGCCACATTAATGGACCTTGCAGCATCAGGTGCTACAATATGCTTTTACCTTGGATAATTATAAAAGAAGTAATTCATGAAAAAAATATGTTATTTTATCCGACTTAAAATACGATGGGAATAGACATTAATACAGTGGAATTGGGGGATGTAGCTTATTTTTGTCCATTCTATATTGTGGACTCTAAAAAAATTGTATTAATATAAGAACATACTTCTACCATAGTTGCTCTAGTATAAATCACTCAATCTCACAATAATTTAATAGTATCTTTTAACCTAGGTCAAAACTAGATGCCTTCAATTGATAGTGAACACGTGTTGTTTATAGACTATACTATCAGACTCCTACTCCGACTCTTTCTACCATCAAGAAAGCATATCTGTAGTGGAGATAGGACAACTGTTTCCATGAGATAAGAATGTGATAATACTCTTAATTATCGTCTTAATTATCACTAGAATGTGATAATATACTCTTAATTATTACCAAAATGTGATAGTACTCGCCTTAGATGTATACTATTTTATCTTTATGTATGTGATAAGGGGGCCATGTAAGTCTCTTTTAAAAGAGACATTTACATTCTTCCACTTGGCGTACCCAAAAATACTACTTAGGTGATAAAATATTTGCCTAAATTGGCTATTTTTGGAATAACTGTAGCCATAAGAATTCCACTCAAATAAAGAATTTAATACATGAATCAATGATGGTTGTATCCTTTAAATGGAACACTTCCTTTCTTGTACTACAGTGTACGACATTCTTTATAAGAGTACTTTATGAGCTAATACCATATGAATATATTTTTTATTGGTAATTCATAATCCTTTATTTATAATAGATATTTCTTATGGCCACAATACATAAATATTTACTTTATTTCGAGAACAATGTTTGAAACAAAAGTAGAAAAGCAAACTTAAATACAAAATAAACTAACAAGTCCCATACGATTCACATGATCTCTATACTATTTAGTTGACAATCCTTTAGTCATGGCATCAATGATCATTGCTTGAACTAATATGTTGGATATCCATTGATGCTTCTTGGCATGATCTCTAATAGCAACGTACTTTATGTCAGTATGCTTGCTTTAGCTTCAACTTTTGTTAATATTAAAGGAAAATATTACAGCTAAGTTGTCACAATAAATCTTTATTGATCTTGCTATAGAATCAATAACTAGCAACCTAGAAACAAAATTTCTCAACATGAAGTTAGTAATGTAGCTTGATAGCATATAGGAAATTGCCTCGACAATGCTATAATAGTTTACTTAATGCTTCTATAAGACATTGGTCCTCCATCAAGAAGGAAGACGTACCCTTAAGTAGACTTTCTCATGTCTACATAACCAATGAAATATGATTCTGAATACCCAATCAACTCCAAATGGTTAATGTGTCTTTAGTGAATTTGTAATTCTTGTTTCCATTCAAGTACCTTAGACCTTCTTAGCAGGTTTCCAATGCTCAATTCTTGGATTACTTTAGTATCTTCCAAGCATTGTCTCTGCAAATCTAGGATTAGCTCTTTGTGCAGACCTAAGCATACATCAAACTACTTACTATTGATGCACATTGAATATTCTTTGTTTTTTCCTTTTCCAAATCATCTCATGCAATTGATCCTTTTTAACAATGGGTGCTACTATAGATGCCCAATCTACCATTTAAAAAAACATTTTGAATGTAGGCTTTTTGAGGTAGTGCAAATGTCCTTTGGGATCTATCTTTATGAATCTCTATGCCAATGGCATAACAAGCTTCAGCTAAATCCTTCAAAAGTTTTGGGAAAGAAATTTTTTGGTTTCATGTAGGAACCACAAATCACTACTTGCAAGCAAAATGTTATCTACATATAGGACTAGAAAAATGTATTTGCTCCCACTAACTTTGAGGTATATACATTGATTAACGATATTCTCATTAAATCCATATGAGACTACAACATTGTTAAACTCAAATATCATTGGCAGGAAGCCTATTTTAGCCCATGTACAAACTCCTTTAGCTTACAAACAAGGTGAATATTTTTTTTTTCAACATAAAAATGTTGAGTCATGTATAGCTCCTTTTCTAAGTGCCTATTGATGTATGCCATTTTCACATCCATTTGATGCAATTCTAAGCCAAAGTGAGCTACCAAAGCCATGATGATTTTAAAAGAATCCGTTATAAGCACTAGTGAGAAAATGTTATGATAGTCAATGCCTTCTTTTTGAGTGTAACCTTTGGCCACAAGTTTAGATTTTTATCTTTCTACATCACTAGAATAATGTTTTTTTGGTTTTATCAACCTATTTGCAACCAACAACAATAGATCCCTTTGGTAATTGAACAAGATCCCATACTTGATTTTTATACATAGACATCTTTTCTTTCATGGCATCATACCACAATATGGCGTTTTCCCCTCTTGTGGCTTGTGAAAACAAACATGGACCATCCTTCGGCCCAATATTAAAATTAGACTCTTGAAGGTATACAATAAAGCCATAAAAATTTGTTGATTTATTATTCGTGAGGAACTCCTTAATTTAAGTTCTTCATGTGCGTTTCCTATTTCTTGAACTGACTGCTCTTAAATTTGTTGTTCAATGACATTTGGTTGATTCTCTTAAATGCCAATCAAATTTCTTGTACTTGGAAGCAATTAGATGATTATTGTGTTTGCTCAAGATGTAACATCTAAGGAAAATCACTCCCAATATAAAAAAAATCCTTAAGAAATTTGATATTTCTTGCCTCAATTATAATCACTCCCAACAAAAACAAGATCCTCAATAAATTTGGTATTTCTTGCCTCAACTATTCTTGGAGTGCATGAAGGACAAACCCGTACATATAAATGATTCAAACTAGGTTTACACCCATTCATTGCTTAAAGGCATTATAGACAATCTTGGATGGAACCATGTTTAAAATAATTGTACTCTTTAAAACTTCACTCCATAAGGACAATGAAATATTAGAATTACTAATCATGCTTCTTACCATATCCATAAGTATATGGTTTCTTCTTTCCATTACACCATTTTGTTGTGGTGTACCAAGCATCGTGTAATAAGCCACAACACCCTCTCGATAAGGAACTTTGCAAATGGACCTAAAATTTGTCCCTTTTCTATATACCTTCTACAGTGCTCCTGACCTCCATTTTTGCAGTTTTAATTTTCTCTTTTTGTTTCTTTACCTTTGCCTTATAGGTCTTGAAAGCATATAATGCTTCAACCTTATCAAACAAAAGATAGAGATACATAAATCTAGTGTGGTTATTAATGAATAAGATAAAATATCTCTAACCATTTAGGCAAGGAGTATTTAATGGTCCATAGATATTAGTGTGTATGATCTCAAAATTTTTTTAGCCCCTAGTGGAACCTTTTTGTGAACTTGTTGGTTTGCTTTCCCTTGATACAATCCATACAAGTGCCAAAATTAGTAAAATCAAGAGTCATAAGAACTCTATGATTTATTAATCTTCTAATTCTTTCAATGGAGACATGTCCCAATTTCTTATGCCAAAAATAGAGGAATTCTCATCAATCCTGCTCCTTTTAACACCAATATTGATATGCATTGATAAATAGTTGAGCTCAAAATTGAGGTCTAAATCAATTCTGTATAAACCATCAATCAATGTTTGACTACCAATAGAAATTTATTTTTCAAGAGATCAGAAGTTGTTCCTTCAAAAATAAAACCATAGCTAGAGTGAACAAGTCTTGAATTTGAAATTACTTTTCTAGAGAAAGAAAAAAAACATAAAAGACATTTTCTAAATCTAATATAGATCCAGATTTCAAAATCAATCTAAGTCTCCATAGCTTCAACTTGAGATTGCATATAATTTCCCAAAGTCTGTGTATGGTATTCACTATATAGATTGTAGAACTAGAACTGATCCACCATGTATTGGTAGGAGCCTCAATAAGAAAATATTCTTGACACACTAAATAATAATGTGTTTGCATAATATTCTTGAGCACCCCTTCATAATAGTCAAATGAATTATTAGGAAGCCTTGTCAGATCACACAAAATTTTCTTCTATAGCTTTCAAGAAATTTGTTACATGCCTTGTCATTGGGGTGTTGGCTAGTGCCTTGTCAGATCACACAAATTTCTCATCTATAGCTTTCAGGAAATCTGCTACATTAAAGCATTCATAGATAGAACCCTTGATACTCTTACTTATGTGTGACTTTATGGGCATCAAACTTAAGTGATTAGATCGCTCGCACTACTCATGATCAAGATCAATCTTATCCTGTGGCATATTTGAATTTGTTGGAATGTGTGGTACATTCGCTTGGAGTGCCAAATCCAAATCGACCCTCCTTAAGGAAAAGAGAACATTTTTTTGACCAATTACCAAGTCTAATAAGGGTGAAGATCATGCTATGATTTTACATAAATTGTTTGGCCAATTAAGGAAGTATTAGTTGAAGTTAAACCCCAAAAAATGTGTATTTAGAGCTACATTAGGGAAATTGTTGGGCATCATAGTTAGCCAAGATGGAATTAAGGTAGACATGGATAATTGAAAGGTATCCTTAAGGAAATGAGAACATTTTTTTGACCAATTACCAAGTCTAATAAGGGTGAAGATCATACTATGATTTTACTGGCCAATTAAGGAAGTATTAGTTGAAGTTAAACCCCAAAAAATGTGTATTTAGAGCTACATTAGGGAAATTGTTGGGCATCATAGTTAGCCAAGATGGAATTAAGGTAGACACGGATAATTGAAAGGTATCCAAGAAATTCTACCACCAACGTCCCAAAAGGAAATTCGTGGTTACTTTAGAAGTTTGAATTACATAGCAAGGTTTATTTCAAAGTTAATCAGTACATGTGAGCCCATCTTCAATTTATTTCATAAGAATGGTCCTAAAATTTTGAATAAAGACTATTAGGAGGAGTTAGCCTTAGAGGCTACATGAGTTTTATTATCTTGTTTTGATGATAACAACCCATTATTGGTTCTATGTGAGCTTATCTTTACATGTTAAGTTTTGGCAAGAATAAATACAAATTCAAAGATTAAGTAAAATAGCAATAGGTTATATATCATAAAAAAGGGGGAGCTTGTTAGCCCTGGGGGCTACATAATTATAGTTGATATGTTTTGATGATATTAACCTATATGTTGTTCCTAGTGTTTTTCATCTTTGTAGATTATGTTTAGTACAGGTTCCAGTGAGGAATACATGAAGTACTGGATCAAAGACAAAGATCGGACCGAGTTGACGTTCAAATGGGGAGATCAAATGGACACGTACTCAGAAGGATCCAAGCTCAACCAAAGGATGCTTATTCATGAATTATATGTAATAAGGGTTGTGTGTGGTAGGAACGTGTTGTAACTTTTGCGTTTTGTTTCTTGCATAATTTCTGAGCAAGATTTGAGCAAATGCATGCATACTAGGACACATGAGTATATAAGATTGCACTAAAATCACAAACTCAATATTCATAGTTTTCTAATATAAAACAAAGAGTTTGTCAAACGAATCCTAAACTCAAATATGTTTTTATAAGGGACAAGTTTTCAACATCTTGGTTTTATAAACATCTTCATACTTAGTCCTGGTTTTATTAAAACAAGTCTTATGTCCTAAGGGTTCAAAGAAAGTAAAGTATATTTTCAAGAAAGGACATACAAGTATATAAGATATCAAAATGGTTTTTCAAATGTGTTTTTAATGAACAAGATATCATATATTGAAGGGGAAACTCATTTGGACAAGTATTAAACTTTATTAGACTTAATATATTTCATATACTTTTGTCCAAGAATGTTTTAAGTGATTAAAAGACTTTTTGGTTGGGTTTAAAACCTCACTTATGCACCTATCAAATTTCTTGAACACCCTTCGGTATTTGGGGCATAATTTTTACTAGAAGAGTCCAAAAAGCACGATTTTGGTTGTTGTTGTTGTTTTTTTTTTTTCTTTTTCCTGATTCAGGGGTCTGGTTGACAAGAGTAGGGGAATGGTCGACCAACTTAACCAGTAGCTAATTCCTTCTCGCGAACCAGGTGTCTGGTCGACCAGTGCAAGACATTGGTTAACCAGCAAGCATGACTGGTCGACCAGTACAGGAGAATGGTCGACCAGCGGTTTCAGCAGAGTGTAATACATGTGTAGAAAACGGCTAGTTTTGTTTGGCAATTGCTCCCAACGACTAGTTAATGACTATAAGGGGTTTTTTTCTATATATACAAGTTCATAAACTTGTTTAGCAAGGTTTTTGATTATTGTTGATCATATTTGTGAAAAATATCTTTGAATCCGAAACCTAGCACTTTGCACTTGCATTTTAGTTATTCATTCACAAAGTGCTCAATCCTCTCTTGCTCATTGTTCTTGTGTGAATCAATTCTTGAGAGATAAGAGTGAGGATTTTATTGTATTTCATATTAGCTCATTTGAGGAGCAATTCTTTGTATATCATATTCGTTGTAAAGGTTCTTTGTGAACCAACTTGGTGAAGGTTCTTTGTGAACTGAATTTGCAAGGCATCTTGGTGATCCTTGTGGCTTTTGGTGAGCGCGGTAGGGATTTGTTCCCAAGTGTAGAGATTTGTTCCCGAGTTATAAGACTTCTCCGCTGGTGAAGGAGATCATAATGGATTGTGGAATCCTTGGCTTGGTGCTAAGGTGTGGGCGTAGGCTTGGTGCCAAACCATGTAAAAATACTTGTGTTGATCTTTCTCAACCATTCTCTTAATTTTATTATCTTGTGCTTTATTTATTTTATATATATTGTGATATAATTTCTTGCAATCTTGCCAAGGGATTTTATTTTGTAGAGAAAATCGAAATACGCATAAAGAGTCCATTCACCCCCCTTTGACTCTATATACTCCCGGCTGGGATGGTCAATAGGAGGTCTTCATGAAGATTAAACAATACCTTCTAAAGCCAACCAGCTTGAGGATTCCGCTACCTTGCTCATTTAATCGGGTGGAGCGGCACCGTTTACAATACTCTTTACAGGGCGGAGTCTCCCTAGCTCACTTAACTGGGCGAAGCCAAACCGTTTCTCCTTACAAGGTGGAGTCCCCTTAGCTTACTTACCGGGTGGAGTCAAACCATTTCTCCTTACAGGGCAGAGTCTCCCTAGCTCACTTAACCGGGTGGAGCCAAACTGGTTCTCCTTACAGGGCGGAGTCACCCTAGCTCACTTAGCCAAGTGGAGCCAAACCGATTCTCCTTATAGGGCGGAGTCTCCCTAGCTCCCTTAATCGGGTGGAGCCAAACTGATACACATATATGAAAATTTGCATACAAATATGAATGCTTCTCAAATAAGCAGAGATGTATAAAATGAAGTTCTATATTCACTCTCAGATGATATGAAATTAAGCTCAATAGAGTATGGTAGTTTTCTTAATGAAACTTTTGGAATCTTTGAATAAAATGTATATGATGAATATTTCAACGATTCAACCCCAAATGATTTCTTCCAAAAAGATAATTCAAAAATTTGTTCAAAGGAAGTTAGGGTTTTTGCTCAAAATGGATTTTGCAAAAAAGACAAGTGAGCTTTTGAATCTTGCAATGTGATGCTTAAAGATTCACAAGCTATAAAACAAGTTTCCCCAAAAATATTTATCAAAGAAATAAGCGGGAGAAACTCTAAGCTTACTCTCAAAAATGATTTTCAAAATAAGAAGATGAGTGAGAGTAAATGCTTTAAAATGGAAGAATAAATGCCCAAATAAATGCTTCTTTCAATAACCCTCAAATGCAATCAATTTGCAAATGAAAGAAGTGAAAAAAGCCAATGCTCTCTTAAAAGGATTTTCAAAAAAATGAGAGTAAGAGAGTATAAATGAATAAAGCACAAAATAATTTGAGAGGATTTTCAATATAATCAAAAGTTGTTAAATGAGTTTATGAATGAGCTATTTATAGACTCTCTCAAAAATATGACGGTTAGGGACTTATTGGGCATAATTAGATTTGTTTAAGCAAAAATTAATGACCATTTTTGACTTAAAACTCGCCCAATCTGAGAGTTCCGATCGACTAAGGAAGGCGTTGGTCGGCTAGCCTAAGTCAAAATTCAAACTTCCAGAGAGTTCTGGTCGACTGGGGAAGGCGCCGACCGACTGGCCTTGGGCGATTTTCCAAAGCCGCGAGAAACGGTTGACTAGCCTGATAATCCGGTCTACCGAGCTTGAAGGCCAGCCAATTGGGGCTTTTATGTGCTAACATGGCCGATCGACTGAGCTTTAGAAAGCTGGCCAAATACAAAGGCCGGTCGACTAGGCTTTTATGCTTTGACAATAGCCAGTTGGTTAGGGTTTACTCAATACATGCCAAATGAATGGCTGGTCGACCGGGGCTTGTAAAACATAAAGGGGTGGGGCTTCATAAAACTACCTAAATGGCTGGTCGGTCGGCTGGGCAAAATAAAGCTTGGAAGGGCCGGTCGACAGGGTCTCGATAAAATTTTAGTTTTAGCCCCCTTTTGACCTCAAAACCATTTAAAAACCTTTGTAAGATTTTATCATTTAATAAAACGGTCTTTCATTAAAGGTTAAGTGCCCTAAGGTTTGTCTATGATCATGTTTGAGTTAGCATCGTATCATAAAAGTCATGCATTATTATAGACAAAATCTAAATGTATTACAAATCAAATAACACATGTCTTCTTCTTCTTTGCTCTTCAATCCTTATGAAATGTGCTAGTCAATATGAGCATACTGGAACTGCTATGAAAATGCAAGAAGTTTATTTGACGGCTACGGACCAGATTTCACATAATGATGTGTTTTGTGAAATTATTTCAAAAGAGTGTTTAAATTGTTTAAATTGCACAATATGCTTTAGGAACCCTGGGGACTGATAGTGTAGGCACGGATCCGTTGCAAATGAGGGCACCATACTTTTGATCTATATGAACCCAGGCTGTATTGAGACAGTAGAGGTGGTCTTAGTGTGAGTTTTGCCTCTTGATCGTGTACCCTGGCTGTATTGAGACAGTAGGGGCGGTCAACCCCGATTGTGGGAATTTATACATGGTATAGAGTTTGAGGGTGTGTCCTATCCTACATATTTGTACATTTATGTAATTGTTGTTATGTACTATGAGGCTGTTCATATGTTGAAATGGGCTACGTATTTTACAATTATGGAAATAGTGATTATATATGTTTATGTTTTTGTTAAACACTTAAAGCATGCTGGCCACACAATGTTATTAGTTTAATCGTCCCTTATTGAGAGGTGTCTCACCCTATCATACAAACTATCTTTTCAGGTCCTTATCGAGGTTGAGATTAGCAAGGAATGGGGCAGGGTAGTGATTTGTTTTTGAGTGAACGTCTCCACGAGCTCGATTTTGTAGGTTATGTTATAGGTTTTTAGAACTTGTAAAATGTTGTAAAACTTGAGGATGCGTCAAGTATCATACAATATTGTATATGGATGTTGAAATAGATGTATGTATCTATCAGGCAGTTAGAATTCTGGTAATAGTTTGATGGATATT
The DNA here is from genome assembly GCF_029873635.1 of Malania oleifera. Lineage (NCBI taxonomy): Eukaryota > Viridiplantae > Streptophyta > Magnoliopsida > Santalales > Ximeniaceae > Malania > Malania oleifera. Next base: position 38,092,710 of record NC_080425.1, read on the forward strand.
TATGTTTTTCCCTGCGTATATATCTGTTGGGAAGTATATCAGGTACACGAACGTCATTACAGTAACACCAGGGTCGTAAGTTGGGACTGGGGCGTTACAAGTGGTATTAGAGCCTAGGTTTGCTAGGTTCTGTACACTTTGATGGTTAGTGAGTAAATTACTAGATTATTGGCTGTAATGAGATAGAATTAGAGAGTTAGTCGGGTTTTTGTCTGGAGGCTCGGAGGCGGGATTTCCTTCGACGGTCTTCTGTGCTTTTCCGGGAATGACAATTTTGGAAAAACCATGGTAAATCCATCAATGGTTTCATTTCCAGGTTGAGAGACTTGACTCGGATGTTGAGATGAGAGGTTAGACGGTCTAGTGTGTATGGGCTGTCGGTGTCTCGAATACGTGTTGTTTAATATTCTTGTTCCATATTTGCATTTATTGTGTTAAATGTGGAATGATTAAGTTAGCTTTTACCTATGTGCAAGATGAAACCCAGAGGGAAGGGGATTATAGCAGGAGGCGATAATCACTTGGATGCCTCCAGTGAGGATGAGACTGAGGCTCCTGTGTTCCTCTGCGATATAGCGAGGCAAGCCAGGAAGGAACCCAGGAGGGGTTCTAGGGAGCAAGATCAGATGGTTGCAAATAGAGGCTGATCGTACCAACAGTTCTCCAAAACGAATCCGCTGACATTTTTGGGAGGGCTAAACATGATTGCGGCGGAGGACTGGTTACAAGAGATGGAGGATTTGCTGGAGGTGTCTGAGTGCACAGAGGAACAGAAGGTTAAATACTCCGCCCTCAAGCTAGTGGGGGAGGCTGAAAGATGGTGACGATCAGCTAGGCTGGTCGAGGAGCTGTGCCTAGGGTGCGTGTCAACTACTTGGTGTCACTTCATGGAGGTGTTCTTCACACGATACTTCCCTATCACCACCCATGAGGAGAAGTCCGAGGAGTTCCTCCACTTGACTCAGGGATCGATGCTAGTGCAGTAGTACATGGCTAGGTTCATGGAGTTACCTCGGTTTACCCCTCAGATGGTTTCAGATGAGCCGAAGAAGGCTCGTATTTAAGAGGGGCTTAAAGTAGGCTATACACGCACAGGTGGCAACGTTGATGGTCCAGAGCTTTTGACAAGCTTGTGGATAGAGCCATGGCGGCTAAAACTAGCATCCAGGAGGGGGAGAAAGAGGCGAATCTGAAGAAGGGGCTTTTTCCCCAAAACTCGCAGTCAGGCTCCGGCAAGAGTTATTAGAAGAAGTCCGGTGGTCCTTTAGGCCAATAGCAGCAGTAGTCAGGATCTCAAGCTTCTTAGGGGAGCTCAGAGAAGCCAATGTGTCCTAAGTGCCAGAAGCAGCATTGGGGCGAGTGCAAGTCTCGATTCAAGGGCTACTGCAGGTGCGGGGAGTCAAGGCATCTGATATGAGACTATCGGGCGACAGTGACTCTCCCTTCAGCATACTCAGAACTGGGGTGGTAACCAAGCACCTTGAGGTGGTCACTAGGGAGGCACCGCTTAGGTTAAGGTGTACTCAATGACATCAGGCGATGCAGAGAATGCTGACAATGTGGTGACAGGTACCATTTATAGCTTATCATATAATGTTGTAGCTCTTTTTTATTCGGGTGCAACCCACTCCTTTATATCTCTAGAATTTGTTAAATGGTGTGGAGTGGAGGCTCAACCGTTAGAGGTTGAGTTAGGGTTAGTGGTGGTATGCAATAGAGTGCTCAGGGATTACCCGATAGAGATTCAGGGGAGGAGGTTTCCTGCCAGTCTAATCGTGTTTGATATGCATAGGTTTGATGTAATCCTAGGGATGGATTGGCTGGCATCTAGTTTTGCGAGCATTGACTTCCGTAGGAAGGAAGTAGTGTTCAGGCCTCTTGGAGAGCAGGAATCTCTATTTGTTGGGTTGTGTATACATTCTGCACCATGGATCCTCTCGCTGATGCATGCGAGATAACTGCTTCTAGAGGGTTGTTAGGGATACCTGGCGAGTGTGAAAAAGTCACCTAAGGAGGGATTGAAGTTGGAGGATATCCCAGTGATAAGGGAGTTCTCCGATGTCTTTCCTGAAGACTTGCTAGGGTTGCCTCTAGATAGGGAAGTGGAGTTTGCTATTGAGTTAGCACCGAGGATGGCACCAATCTCCAAGGCACCTTATGGCTCTAGCTGAGTTGAAAGAGCTAAAGGAGCAGCTGCAGGAACTTTTGGACAATGGGTTCATCAGGCCAAGCGTGTCACCCTAGGGTGCACCTATGTTGTTCGTGAAATAGAAGGATGGGTCGATAAGGATGTGCATCGATTATCAGGAGATCAATAAGGTGACTGTGAAGAACTGATATCTGTTGCCTTGGATTGACGACTTATTTGACCAGTTGCAGGGCACTCAGGTCTTTTTCAAGATCAATCTGCGGTCTGGGTATCACCAGCTGAAGGTGAAAGCATAGGATGTATTGAAGACTGCTTTCTGAACCTGGTATGGCCATTACAAGTTTTTGGTTATGCCGTTTGGTTTGACGAATGCACCTACAACATTCATGGACTTGATGAACAAGGTGTTCCACGAGTACCTGGATAAATTCGTGGTGGTGTTTATCGACGACATCTTGGTGTATTCGAAGAGTCCAACAAAGCATGATGCTCATCTTAGAGTAGTCCTTCAAGTACTTAGAGAGAAGGAACTATTCGCTAAATTTAAGAAATGCAAATTCTGGCTTGAGCAGGTTCCATTTCTAGGGCACGTGGTGTTTAAGGAAGGGATTTCAATTGACCCAGGTAAAGTTGAGGCTGTAGTTGATTGAATGAGACCAAGGAACATGCATGGGGTTTGTAGTTTCTTTGGTCTGGCCGGGTGTTATCGTCGCTTCGTCAAGGGTTTCTCTAAGTTGTCGGGCCCTTTGACGCAGCTTACCAGGATGGGTAGCAGGTTTGGTGACCAGTGTTGAGGTGGCACCATATGAGGCCTTGTATGGTCGTCGGTGCCGAACTCCGTTATACTAGGATAGGGTAGGTGAGCAGCAAAATTTGGGACCGAAGTTGGTTCAGCAGACCTTTGCAAAGGTCGAACTTATCAGAGAAAGGATTAGATCAGCTCAGAGTCAGAAGAAGAGTTATGCCGATACTCATCGACGGGAGTTGAAATTTGATATCGGAGATTTGGTATTTCTGAGCGTTGCTCCTATGAAAAGAGTGATAAGGTTAGAAAGGAAGGGCAAGTTGAGTCCTAGGTACATTGGACTGTTCGAGATCCTGGAGAGGATAGGTCCAGTTGCTTATCGAGTAGCCTTTCCCCTGACCTTATCTAGGGTGCATGATGTGTTTCATGCATCGATGCTGAGAAAGTACGTGCTAGTTCCGTTGCACGTGATCAATTATAAGTGCTTAGAGATTAGTGAAGCACTAGCTTATGGTGAGATACGGGTTCAAATTTTGGATTAGATGGATCAGAAGGTACGGAAGCTGCGTACCAAGGACATACCATTGGTAAAGGTGCTTTGGTGTAACCATGCAGTTGAGGAGGTTTCTTGGGAATTCGAGGCCAAGATACGTCAAAAGTATCCTCAACTATTCAAAGATGTTCAAAGTTAGACAGGTAATGTGGATATGTGACCGTATCCCTTTTTGCTTATGGTAATGGTATGTGGATTGTCTTTGGGAGAGTTTGTATATGTAATGTGAGCTTCCGAGACTATTGTATGTAACCATGGTATTCCTCCGCCATAAGTGAGGGTAGGTAATAAATTTGGGATAAGGCTGCTATGTGGGTGGTCGCTGGCTCTTCCTAGAGACAAAGCAGTTAGAGTTCAGACAATGTGATAGGAACAGTTAGCAAATTTCGAGGACAAAATTTTTTAAGGAGGGGAGATTGTAGTAACCTGATTAAAAAAAATATGTATAATAAATAAATAAATAAAGAGATATTTTGGAGAAGATATTTTGAAAGGAGATATTTTGAGATATATATATATATATATATATATATATAAATATCTTGGAGGAGATATATATTTTGATTACTTAAAGGTTAAGTTAGGTTTTTCTTTATAAACTCTCATTCTCCCTTTCTCTCTTTTGACATGAACTCCACTCTCTCTCTCTCTCTCTCTCTCGCTCTCTCTCTCTCTCTCTCTCTCTCTCTCTCTCTCTCTCTCTCTCTCTCTATCTCTCTCTCTCTCTCTAGACACGAACTCTACTCTCGCTCACTCTCTTTAAGATTTCCGGATCGTGTGTTGCCGGAATCGACGATCTGACATTGCAACGTGGATCAAGGAAGGAATCTCTACCAGTTCTACGGATAAGAATTTCATTTCAGAAATTTTTGAGTTTTTCTCAAAAATTGAGGTAAGGGTCGGTTTTTGCTTTTAGTCCAATAGATCTGTAGTATACGAGATTATACTGAAGTGTTGTTCTTCAAGTATTAGGTTTCGGGGTTTTCGTGTCGTCGATTTGAACCGTTTAGGTTTGCGGTTGGGAAAGCTAGGGCTTGATTCTGGGTCGTTTCAGACTCCGATTCACACGCAAGTAAGGGGGTTATGTTAAATGATTTATACATTATGAATCAATTGAAATGTTGAAATAACTCTTTGATATCGAGTTATGACAATTTTAGGGTTTTCGGGCCTCGGTTCGGTAAACCGGCTTTATTTTTAAAACCAACCAGTCAAATTCAAATGTTATATTTTTAGAATATTGTACTTGTCATTTAGGACCTTTTCACCGGTTAGAAATGTTGTTTTCGTTGTTAAAAACCCGTACTATGATATTAACTGTTTATATTTACTTTCAGGTTGTTTTTGAATGTGGGAAATTGTGTGGCAGGTGTTGATGTTGTGAAATACTGGAACTGTTGTGAAAATGCAGGAAGTTTATTTGACGGCTACGAACCGAATTTCACGTAATGGTGTGTTTTGTGAAATGATTTCAAAAGAGTATTTAAATTGCTTAAATTGCACGATATGCTTTAGGAACCATGGGGACTGATAGTGTAGGCACGAATCCGTTGCTAGTGAGGGCATCATACTTTTGATCTATATGAACCCAGGCTGTATTGAGACAGTAGGGGTGGTCTTAGTGTGAGTTTTGCCTCTTGATCTACCCAGGTTGTATTGAGACACTAGGGGCGGTCAACCCCAAATGTGGGGATTTATACATGGTATAAAGTTTGAGGGCGTGTCCTATCCAGCATATCTGTACATTTATGTAATTGTTGTTATATACTATGGGGTTGTTCATATGATGAAAATGGGCTACGTATTTTACAATTATTGAAACAGTGATTATATATGTTTATCTTTTTGTTAAACACTTAAAGCATGCTAGCCACACACTGTTATTAGCTTAATCGTCCCTTACTAAGTGGTGTCTCACCCTATCATACAAACTGTCTTTTCAGATCCTTATTGAGGTTGAGATTAGCAAGGACTAGGGGAGGGTAGCGATTTGTTTTTGAGTGAGCATCTCCATGAGCTCGATTTTGTAGGTTATGTTATAAGTTTTCAGAACTTGTAAAATGTTGTAAGACTTGAGGATGCGTCGAGTATCATACAGTATTGTATATGGATGTTGTATGTGTGATGACCTGCTATTTGTTCAACATTTTTTTTAATATCATTTGTCTGAAATACTACTAGTAACATCCTAGGCCCAAAGGAGCACCGGGGAAAATTCTATACATCATACAAAACTAGGCAGCGGTAAACAAAACTAGGAACTGCTATATATAATACAATACCAGAAAACTATAGAAATCTGAAATATATTTACAATGCAAAATGCCCAGTGACGTCTCTATGATTTGAAAACTATCTCAAAACAATGTTATGTTAAAAATACCTACCCTTCCCACAAAGCAGCTCAAGTCAACCTCTACCCTTGAGCCTGATCTGCTCGCCTAACTGGATCTCCCAAAAAATGGTAAGTCACTAGGATGAGACAACACTCAGTAAGTGAAAATATGCTATTACTAGTGTGTGGAGCTTGAGTTAAATAGTTAAAATACTGAAATGATACTATAATATAAGAAAACTGATAATAGCCGATTAGATGATGACAGAGGTTTGATACAACTCGGAGAGATTGCAGTGGACTAGGATCTTCATAGATCATTACAGATTGGCGGATGTTCAGATATAGATTGACTTACCTGATAGGCCAACTAGTGTAAGTCCATCCTACGAGCCGCACAACCCTATCATGAGGGGATATATCATGATATACGGATCCCAGGATATAGCAGAAGTTCCTATGTACAGATATATCACACAATAGCAATTTATATTATTATACTAGTAGTACCTTCAAATAGCAAACTCAGATACACAGTCATATTTTAAAGATTAGACGGAATCCACATGCTATCTGAGTCATGTGGTTGCACATGTTTGAAACTAACAACGGTACCGTGCTTTGCTGTATATCTCTGTCTGTAATATCCACATGGGTTTGTAACTGTGTAATACTGTATACATATATAAATATATAATAATCTTGCTGCTTTTAACATGATTTCAAAAACAACCATAACGCTATATTTCTGAGCTATATTATCTGAGATATTTGACTGAAATATATATATATATATATATATAATCTATCCGTATCATCTGTGCTTTTTGTCTGTGCTATCTGTAATATCTGTATAAAATATCTGTATATAATATTTGTATACTCTGTATATAATATCTGTATGCTCTGTATATAATATTTGTATACTCTGTATATAATATATGTGTGCTCTGTATATAATGTCTGTATATTCTGTATATCTGCTATAGCATCTTGATGTTATCACTGTATTATCTGTCTGAATAAATTGTCTGAGTGTTATGGTCTATAAATCATGTTTTTCTCTAAAAATATTGTAAGTCTCATTCATTTCTAATATTCTAAAATATCTAAATATCTGTATATCTGTAATACTATAAAATCTATATATATATATATATATATATATATATATAGTACTATATTAAACTCATGCCACACATTTGAATAAACATAGTCTCATGCTCAATTTTTATAATTCTATTATAAAAATAATATTCATAATTCTCTAGAAAAATAATATGATTTGCATGCTTGTAAATACTCATTCATAATATTCTGTATACATATTAAAACTACTAGCATAGCATATTTCCCTTACCTTAAATCTGAAAAATCCGTATAAAATTCTGGCTCTATACCTGCAGGGTTCCTAACTCAACATCCTGAAAACAATATCCCCTAAAACAAAACATTAGTATTTTTTTACCTACAACATTTCTTATAACTGCAAGGAAGGCATAATCTGAATAAGATACCTTACCCTGGATTTGGGATGAATTTTAAACCAACTTTCCCCACGATCTGCTCCGGCAGACTTCCAGAGAACTTCGCCAAAAGCGTCGTGGTGGCCTCAGATCTTCAATACGGTGAGAAATGGGTCTAGGATCGAAGAGAGAAGGGAAGGGGGTCATAGGAGAGAGAGAGAGGAGGGTTTCTGCGCTGAAATTTGATTAAAAATTTGAGTTTTAGCTATTTATAGGGCCGAATTCGTCGACGAGACATGTCACCTCGTCGACAAGTCCTATAGAAAGCTCGTCGACGAACTTGCACTCTCGTCCATGAGTTCTAGTCTGCTTTAAACCCTCTCTCGGTATCTTGTCGTCGACGAGATGGGTCTTCGTCGACGAGATCCTAAAGAGCCCTCGTCGACAAAACCCTTGTGTTTGTCGACGAGTCCTGTAGAAATTCTTGGGTTATTACAGTATGTATCTATCAGGCAGTTAGAACTCTTGTAATAGTTTGATGGATGTTTATGTTTTCCGCTGCATATATATCTGTTGAGAAGTATATCAGGTACACATACATCACTACAGTAACACCCGGTCGTAAGTTGGGACGGTGGCGTTACATCAACTCCCTATATTTAAATTTAATCCCCAACATATTTAAAAACCCAAATATAATCAAATCCCCGCAGTTTAATTTAACCCAGACATACAGATATAATTAAAATAAAATAATCAATTTAAATCATGCATATTTTAAAATAAAACATGACATAATCTAGCCCACTTACCCTAACTCTGGAGTGGTGCTTAAGGCGTGCAAAAGACGAAATTTCTCCGATTAAATCTTTGAAGAGCGGAGCTGGGACCCAGGAATGATTTTTGTTATTCAATTTGGGAAGATTTTGCAGAGAAAATTGTGTGTGTGTGTGTGAGAGAGAGAGAGAGAGAGAGAGAGAGAGAGAGAGAGAGAGAGAGAGAGAGAATTTTCCACATTTTAACATATCCATATAAACAAACAAGCTTTCTACCGTTCATTTCTATTCAAAATATCATACCATATATCCTAGGTTTCTAAAATCCATTTCGAATGGTTGGTTTTTGAAATAACGTTCAAATTCTTAAATAAATAAGTATATTAATTTAATCAGTTCAAATTAAATAAAATACCCGACTTAACTTAATCCCCTTACCTGATTCTTGAGAAATCCTGCTAACACCCTAGCCTACGCCCCACGACGTTCAAAATCCCTAAAATCATGAAATTCCAAGTTCACTACATTACTCTTCACAATCCGTAGAGTAACTTTCCCTAAAATTTCCCTAAACTAGGAATACCCTAAATAGCTTAATAAAACCTAAATTATTAAACTTACCCCCGATTTAGGATTGGTACCCTGGAGCTCCAATTCAAAAACTCACTCCGGCTAGATTGTAGAGAATCTCCCCACGAATTTCTTGATAATTTCCATTCGTTAATTTAGCTTATAGTTTAAGAGAAATTGACGTAAGTTTGAGAATTGACCTTACTCCATGAGATATACCTACGCTGCTCCCACGACAGATTCGCTTGAGTAGAAGTGTCGGTGGCGGCAAACAGAACCCAATGGTATTTTTAGATTTTCGATCGGCCGAATATCGAAGACGAAATTGAGAAGAGTGGGAGCGAAGAGACGAGGAGATGAAGGGGGGGGGGCGGCTCTGTTTTCTTCCGCCTAAAGGATCCTGAGATCCTTCAAGATATATAATATATATATATATATATATATATTCATATTTATATCATTGTAATATTATATTATTTAATTAATAATATTAATTTTTTAATTTTAATTTTAATTTAATTTAATTTAATTTTTTTAATTATATATATATTTTTTGAAATTTGGGGGTACGTCAACCTCAGCAGTTATGGCTTCGCACCAGATTATGATGGACTTGGAGAGGTTGGGTGTAGAATTGGTAGAAGGGAATCATCAGGCGTTCATTCCTAATATGGTGGTTCAACCGACTTTACGGGAGAAAATCAAAACAACTCAGTTGAAAGATGCAGAGTTGATGGAGATTGTAGAGAAGATACAGGATGAACAGCGCACAGACTTTAATGTTGCTGAGGATGAAGTTTTCAGATTTCACACTCGATTGTGTGTACCAAATGAAGTAGAGATAAAGAAGACAATTCTAGGGGAAGCTCGTTGCTCTCTCTATACTGTTCACCCGGGTAGCACGAAGATGTATAGAGACTTGTGTGAAACATTATAGTGGAGTAAAATGAAGAGGGGAATTGCTAAATTTGTGGGTCAGTGCTTGACATGCCAGCAGGTGAAGGCAGAACACTAGAAGCCAGCGAGACCACTTCAACTATTGGACATCCCTACGTGGAAGTGGGAGCATATCTCGAGGGACTTTGTATTGGGATTGCCTTCAACATTGCATGGGCGGAATGTCATATGGGTAATGGCTGACAGATTGACGAAGACTGCCCATTTCATTCCGGTTAGAACCAGTTATTTCATGGATAAGTTGACAGAACTCTATGTTCAGGAGATAGTTAGAATACATGGCGTGCCTGTGTCCATCGTTTCAGATTGGGATCCACGGTTCACTTCCCGTTTCTGTAAGAGTTTGCAGGGAGCATTGGGTTCTCAACTCACTTTCAGTACTGCATTTCACCCTTAGACGGATGGATAGTTCGAACGAATCATTTAGATTTTCGAGGATATGCTACGGGCATGTATGTTAGATTTTGGGAGCAATTGAATTCGATATCTGCCATTGGTTGAGTTTGTATATAATAACAGTCAGCAGACCATCATTGGAATGACACCATATGAGGCTTTGTATGGTCGCCAGTGTTGATTTCCGTTGTACTGGGATGAAGTAGGTGAGCGGCAGATTTTGGAACCAGAACTTGTTTAGTAAGCCTTTGCAAAGGTTGAACTTATTAGGGAAAGAGGAAAATTTCTCACAGGATCAGGATCCTTCGTGGTAACTTTTATATATATATATACTTAGGATTATTACACTAATTTTGTATAAATATTTTTGGGATTGTTACATTTATCCTTTATGACAAGCTCACCTTTGTGTTGTGTATGGAGTTTGTTGAATTCATCTCCTAACTTTTTTTCTGCCATTGCATCTATTACATAAAAGAGGAAGAGATTGACGCTCAATTTAGGTCAGCATTATGCTCTATTTATTTATTTTTCAACACATTCCAATAAATATATCAACTAATGAGATTAAAGGATGCAAGACTCCGACTGATGAGAATTTGGCTAAAAATATAAAAAAATTAAAAAATACTCAAAATTAGGACCGAAGATTTGGAGCTTCTCATCCATTCCATTATATTTTATATATTATAGATTTTAAGAGCACAAGGTCTTATTTTAATATCTTAATATAGTATAGTAAAGTAAGGCATTGTTTGATATCATTTATGTTTCATGTTTCTTGTTTTTATTATTATATAATAATTTAAAATTATGAAAACATTGCTAGTAATTTATTTTTGTTGTCAGTTTTCACTTATTTTGGGGAAAAGACAAGATTTTATGATTTTCAGTTATTTTAGGCACCTTTTGCAATAGTATTTCTAATTTCCAAAATTAACTTTTTTATTTAATTACAAATTTTATAGATAATTTTTTAATTAAATAAAATAAAATGACGACATGGATTTAAAATATAATTGTAATAATTTTTAAAGAATAAAAAAAATTCATTCATAATGATTTTTACTATTTTTCAATTGTCATGTATAATTAGATTGCTCTTGTGCTAAAAGTGTTATTTGAAATATAAAAGCTAAATAAAATAATTATATTAATTTTTATTTTTATTATAATATTTTAAATTTATGTTGTCTTTGTGTTTTTATTATGTCAATCATATTTTTAGTTCGTATTTGATTCAAGGACCAAAATGAGCATTTGTTGAATCATACTTTTATTTTATTCTAGTTTCGAAACTTATCGAACACATTACTAAGTTTTTATTTTTAACTTATCTTTCTTATGTTTAATTTTCATTTTTAGTTTTGTTTTCATAATTTTTGGCAAATATCAAATGACCCGACAATTTTTTTTTTTTTTTTTTTAAATCTATAGCTAAAAAAACATATATTATAGCATTTGAAAAATTGTTGAGATTGTTTACAATAACTATGGAGTCTTTAATTACCTTATGTTTGAGAGAATTCTTGTAGAATTGGATAAAATGTAATACAACATTATCTAAAATTTTGTTCAAATTCAAGGATATTCAAATTTAATATCTCAAATTCATGCTCTTAAATGTAACTTTAATAAATTTAAAATTTTCACACTTAGTATTTCAATATTAATTAATTTTCAAAAGTATATAGACGTATATGTTTGAGTTTGTAAATGTCTTATTTATATTATTTTTATCTCTGTTATTAGAAAAGGGATTTCTTTTTTTTTTTTTTAGTATGATTTGAATATCTCTAAAATTTCAATAAACAAAATTTTCTATAACCATCTATGTATATTTTAAAAATATTTATATGACTATTCATAAATATTCTAAAAAATATTCCTAATCACCCATAATTTGTCTAAAATAATATTTTATAATATATTTATTTATTATTATTTTTTTTAAAAAATATGTTATTATAATTATCACTCTCTTGCCTGATGAGTTTTTTCTCATTTAATTATTAAAGTAAAATAAAATATTAAATAATACTCTAATTGAGAAAAAAATTCCCAAACTGATGCTCCCGTAATCTCGCAACTTGGTGCTGTGAGATTGAAAGCTCCAGCGAGTGGGAAGGTGACACGTGGCAGAGTAAATCTTGCAGGACCAAGTTACGAGATTTACTTTATCCAATTAATTCTCGCATGTTCTTCCTGCGAGATTTACCCCATATATATATATATATATATATTTGTAAAATAAAAAAGGCTTTATAACCAATTAAAAAAACAAAATATTTTAATTCGACGTTAATAATGGAAAATTTGTTTTAATTGTAAAGAAATTATAAAATATTTTCCAAGGAAGGCTTTTGAATGTACTTAATTTTTTTGACAAAAAAATTATCGATTATTTGGAAAAAAAATTCAAAAAAATAAGTATTCTTTACAAATAAATATATTAACAATAGTTATAATAGATAAAATTAGTTTTAGATAAATATTTTGGTATATAAGTATTTTTTGTAAAACATTATTTTCGTTGGAGCATAAATTATTTAAATCTCAAGGAGTTAATTTTTTAAAATATTCCTATTTAATTTATAAAATTTAAATTTTTAGAATTATTTATTCATAATTACAAATTATTATCGTAAAATTGGAGTATTAATCAAAAGAACTTGATATTTACAAACATTTTTGAAAAAAATTTAGAAGATATTGATAGATATTTACGAATCTAATTTTACTTACTTAATAATTGACCCCTAGTTAAATAAAAATGAAAAAAAAATTATTTTGACTTATCTGAGTGGGTAAAATCCTTAAAAACCATACTTAACTCGATCTAATATATATATATATACTGTGACATTAAAAGCTCACATTATTAATTGTTTTATATTGTCAAGATAAATTAAAACCAAATTTATAATTAGTCTACAAACCAATCAACAAGTAATAAATAAGTGAACTAAATACACTTAGGAAAATTACAGGTTGGTACCGACTCTATGAAATCAAAGTTATTATTATGACCTCCAGCAATTTCAAACGCTTCTAGATGTTGCGATACCATTCAAACTTAAAATAAAAAAAAATTTCTATCCATTGTCATTTTGGGTTGGCTTCCGCACTTTGCATGTTGCAACATATAACTGTTATGTATCATTTTTTACATTTGGCAAAATTTAATTCTTTGGAGCAAATGTCTAATCTTTCACTATTTAGTTAAATAAAAGTTATTTTATTCATCTAAATTTAATTTGATTTTTATATTCACTTGACTTAATTTTTAAATCCATTAATCGCTAGCAATAGTTGGTAAGTCAAATATCCTGCGAAACAAATTTTTTTATTGGACCAAAATAAAAACTAGTCACACAAAAAGAAACAAACAACTAAGCAGACAGATTAAAAAAATAAATAAACTCAAAGACCAAATTCAAGAGAATGAAGTGTGCACAAGACACATGACTGTATAAATGAAATGAAAATAATCAAATGTTATACAAGTGAAATGAAAATAATCAATGATATACAAATGAAATAAAAATAATCAATACTATACAAATGAAATAAAAATAATCAATGATATACATACAAATGAAATGCAATGAAAATAATGTTAAACTACTCGGTGCCGCAGCGAGGTTGTCTCCGGGGTCGTGGTGGCTACCGTCTGCATCTGCCCTCTCCTTGCTGGTCATCTGCATCAGGTGTCCTGTCCCGTTGTCCTGGATGTGGATCATCTCTACCAAGAGGTACTTCGTAATCATCATCCATGCAAAGCGCAAGCGGTGAGAACTGATATGATGTCTCAGGACGAGAATGAGGCGGCATAGCGGGTGCATCGACCTCCTCCCCATAAAAAATGTCGTCCAATAAAAATGACATCGATGGGGTGGCAATAGAGTCAGATGGGGCGTCAGCCGGTCTACTGGACTGTCCCGCAATATCAGTTGCAATGGAAGGCGCATACGGTGCTGACGAACTGAACACGTACTCCACATGTACAATTGGCGGCGAGGAGATGGGACTCACTGGACAACTAGAGGAGACATGTCGTCCTCCTCATACTGGAGCTGGTCTCCCTCCTCGTGTTGGTACATCATGTCGAGCAGCTGGGATCCATCGACCGTCCTCGTGGACAAGGTTCAATGCAGCACTCATCAATTGATGGATAGCAGGATCTGACAAGATTTGATTTGCCTTATATACTATGTTAGCCTGCAGGATATGAAAATATTTGGTTAACCCATGCAAATCGTAACATATAAATAACAAAAGGAATTTTGGGTTAAAGTCTTCTTACGAGGCTCAAATATACAACAGCGGTCCTATCGACGAAGCGGCGTGTGATGGACCTATACCAAGTGAAGTATGGGTCATCTAGACGCATCAGACCGTCCTCCGCCACTCCTGGTACGATGTAGTCTTGCCAATGCTTCCACACAGTAACGAATATCGCATGTGTAATCGCCCAATTTGTGATCCCTCAACCGCACCCATCCATGTCGTGGAGGTCATCCCCAACTATATCTACCCCTGATATCAGAAAATGGTTGGGAATGCCCTGTCGATACCTGAATTGCCACATGACTCGGTCGAGGTGATACCACTCGATAATATGAAAGCATATGAGTGGCACTCGGGCTACCCACAGGTCACTCCCGACACTGCATAGTCAGGAGGCAGGTTGGCTAGAATCTCAGCCGTGTAGGGTCTCCATAGGAACTGCACTTAAACATAAACAAAAGTTAAGTGAACTATACATACCTGAAAGAAAGAAAGAGAATACTATGAGATATACTTTAATTGGATTATACCTCATGATCCCGATGCATGTCCAACTCGAACCTATACCAAGGTAATGTGTGTAACACAACCGTCGGTGCTCTCAAGTCGTCCCTCCATCTGTATAAGATGAAATGTAAGTTTCCGAATGTAACGAAAAGTAAGTACTACAAATTAGTATTTGTAGTGCTTATAAAGTGAATGAAGAGGGACAAATGTTGTTGGAACTAACTAGTATGCGAGTGGGAGTGGGTCAATCGGACGACCGTCCTGACCCCTATGAATCTGCAGGAAACCTCGTCGCGTAGGAGCTAAGGACGGAAATCTCTCCCAGGCCCAAACCTGTAGTAGGTGAAGTGGGCCAGCAATTTGTGTCTTCAAGTGGTGAGCGGCGCGACACATCTCCCTGTATAGCCAAGCCAAAGTAGTGGACCCCCAACCGTATGAGCGACACCCTCCCAAGTCCGCAAGAAGTGGAAGGAACATCAGATGCGCATAGCTGCCTGAAACGTCACAAAATATGACCCCACAGATCAAACGCAACAAGTGGGCTTGTGCACGGCATGCTATAGTCTGTGCATCTGCATCTGCCAGGAGCTGACGAAAGATATCTCCCTCAAGGAATTGCATACGGATCTGTGCACCAACCATTTCGTTGTCGAGTGGCACAACTCCCAACAAAATGCTCGCACATATTACGCAGGGCGAGTCATCCCTGACGGTTCGTAGGTCCCTCTACTAGCCCAGTAGTATGACTAGTGACGGGTCGTCGATCAATCGGCAGCTCAAACAAAATGGCGACATCCTGGAGTGTGACAGTCACCTCCCTATGAGGTAGGTGGAACATGTGCATCTCAGGTCTCCATCGCTCCACCAATTCTGTGATGAGATGCCAATCCAGCTGGATATGGACAATCCGATAAATACCATAAAACCTAACATCGCGTATCAAGCAGACGATCCAGTAGTCTGCCTCCAAACAGCGCTTCGCAAACTGCGTGCCCCCTCAGCAGAACAAGGGGTCGGCGTGCCCATTAGCCCACGCTCGGCTGGCTTGGGGATCATCGCCTATCGTCAAGACGCTTGGATGAGATGACTCTGAATCAATCCTGCAAAATGCATCATCGCATTATAATAAATATATACAAAAGAAGAAGTGTCTGAATGAGTCCCAAAGTGCCGACGATCTCAATGCGACGGTCCAGCTGCATCCCTGGGTTGGGTCCTTCTCGGACACCTTGTGTGATTATGTCTTTTTTGATGACATATACTGCACGTGCTCCTCTTCCTACCTTCCCTTTCGGCAACATGCCGTCTATAATTTGAACATTTTCCCATTTTTACCATGTCCCCGAAACGTTTGCAAACAATGTAATAATCCAGTCTGAGCATGCGAAAACCTATAATATCTACCAGCATGCAATTCACATCATTGCATCACCCATGCATAAGGCATTCAGATTAATATGTCACTGAAATTTATTATTAATTTTTTATTGGATTAAGAATTAAATAAGTTATATTAAAAATAAGTTGCTTGATTTTTAATTTTTAAATGAAAGCTCTAAACTAAATAAATAATTTTCACCCCTTCACTTTATCACCTAAGTACCAACAATCTTGATACGTAACTTAAAAAGATAAGAAATGGAATCTTGACAAATTTATGGAACCTCTTCTAATAAAATCATGACATTAACATGAGGATGTGATTGAATTTGCTATTTATTTTTACATGTTTACATATTTATTACATATAAATACAATATAATTTAAAATAATTAAACTTCCATTGCCACACATTTCTATGTATTCTTCATTAAATTTTGGATAGTTTTGTAAGTTTCTATAAAGCTTATTTTTAAATTCTTTAGAAATTCTTATTAACTGCAATTTGAGAAGTTTTAAGCCGTTTATATAAACTCATTTCGGAAAATATAATTCAATTAGCACTTTCACTTTATTCTACCATAGGATTAAATAACTCAATTGAGTTTAAAAAATTATTATCTCAATGCATGCTTCTTATTGTCCTATCCCCCCCCCCCCCCCCAACTGGTACCATATTTTTATATAATTTATTACTACCACTATGCACAATATGACATAAAATTATGAATAAATAAAATAAATAAGTTTTTCAGAAAATTAAAAACATATATTATGAAAATATCCAGCATATGATTTCAAGTGCTAAGTTAGGAAGTAAATTATAACAAAATTTAAATGATATTTAAGGGATCAATGGAACAACTGAATCTTCAGTTTCAAAACTTGAAGTGGAATACAATTTTAGACAAGTTGACTAATTTGAAGAGTACAAAAGATCATAAAGCAAAAGTTATACGGACAGCTATTATCTATAATATATGAAAAGTGATGAATTTGGTTGTAATTGAAGGAGACACTAAAAATATGAAACATAAGATCAAACAAGCTATTCAAGAAACAAAAATTCATTAGAAATGTAATTCTTACAGTATGTAATTCATACATATAAAATATGACAATCACATGTTATATATATACATCAAGAATAAGATTATTTTTTATTACATAATAATATATTTATTATTATCATTTAATAAAAACATTTTAATGTAAGTTAAAATAATAAGAACATAATTATCAATTAAAATTTTAATTAAAAATATTTTTAATTTTAGTGTAAAAAAGATTAGAAACTAATCATATATTTTAACATATTAATTATTGATGCAATATAATTTAATTTTAAAATTAAGAAAAAAATCATCTATTAATTATTGGATCTAAAATTATCAATATAGCATCTCATGATTGTTGAACTATATGCATTGGATCTAAAATTATCAATATATCATCTCATGATTGTTATATATATATATATATATATATATATATATATATATATATATATATATATATAAATTTCCAATACACTTATAATAAAAATTGCAATAGAAAAATTAAATGGAAAACAAAACAAAATATAATACATACCTCAAATTTGGGAGTTTGAAATAAAAACCTTCAATCAATGAATTGAAGGTAATTTAGACTAAATACTGCACACTAACAAATCAACCAATCAATCAAACAATATGTATTTTCAATTCAAAAAAATAATGAGCTTAAGGTTTCAAAGACCTAACCCCATCTCCCCCTTTTATAATATTCCTCCTCAAGCAACTCGTGCTAGCAACGTTCACGAGCAGCAACGTTAACCCTTCGCCAACGGTAACCTGCAGTGTCTGGTCTCTACTCTCTACTGCACTGGTGTTGGCTACTCTGCAATGCAAAAGTTAATTGAAGGAGGAAGGGGCAAAAGAATGGGCGAAGCAAATCTCGTAGGACCAACTTGCGAGATTTGCCACGCGTCAGCTCATATAATTTCTGTGCAGCAAATCTCATAGCTTGGTTTTATGAGATTTGCTCAACCCTGTGCCACGCGTCACCTTCCCGCTCGCTGGAGCTTTAAATCTCGCAACTTGGTGCTGCAAGATTTGCTTAGCCCCGTGTCACCTTCCCACTCGCTGGAGTTTTAAATCTCGCAGCACCAAGTTACGAGATTACGTGAGCATTAGTTTGGAAAAAAACTCCATGACTGCCGCTTGTATGATATGATTTCTACTAATTATTAATTTTTATAAAAAATTTAAACGGCCTCTACGACGTGTCAGTAGCAGAGCGCGCTGGGTGCTAGAACTTGAAAGTAACCGCCTCTTCAAATTTAAGCGCTCTCTCCCTCTCCTCTCTTCTTCTCTCTCTCTCTCTCTCTCTCTCTCTCTCTCCGTGTTAAAGAAATGGCTTCCATCACTCGCGCTCGGCCCCTGCGATCTCCCGCTATTTTCGCCTCTCTCTCTCTCTCTCTCTCTCTCTCTCTCTCTCTCTCTCTCTCTCCTGTTGGTGTTGGCCATACAGGCATCGTCGTCTCAAGCTCTCTCGTTTTCTCCATCTGCTTTTCTTCGTGTCTCGCCTCCTCTCTCTCTGATCTTCATGAATCCCTTCGCTTCTTCAGGTATTCCTCGCCATTCTTATGAAGAAATTTAATTTCGCGCAATATGATTCCAGGGTTGCGATCTTCACATGTTTCTTTAAAAGAACAGAAATTCGACTTTTAATTAATGATTGTGGTGTCATTTAACTTTTTGTTATCTGTCTAGATGGGTGTGTTGTAATGAGCATTTTGGGAATTTTGAGGAGTCCTGATTCTATCTCTCTGTTCTTGTCACTTCTTTTGATTGCTTGGTTGGTTCGTTTCATTTATCCCTGTATTTCAGTGTGGTGTTTGATAGTTTTTTTTTAAAATAGTGAATTAAAACCTCTTATAATCAAACTCTGGCATCTTGTTATTGAATTTACTCCTTCCAAAATCAATCCGAGGCCTTTAGGCCTTTAGAAAAATATTGTAGGCCTAAATGAAAACAGGGAGTCCCAACTAGGATTTTAACATGACCTCAGAGTTTAGAACACCAAAGATTTCTAGTCCTGCATGTTGTAAATATCACAGATAGTCTTCTTTGATACTCTGTCCTTGTCCATGACCAAGCTCGAATGCTAGAGTCAATGGGTTTCATTCAAAAAGGGAAATAAAAATGGAGATTCATAGTATGGCAATGATAATCACTTTACTTTGATCATGCTTCACGTGTTACAAAATGGCTGGGCATGGTTGAGTACCTCAAAGAAAGATGATCCCCCTACTCAGTTTTGTTTTACTTTTGCTGTTAAGCAAGAAAAACCACCTGATCAGAACCATTAATATCCAAGCAATGGATGATTGTGCTGGTCTTACTAACAATCAGTGAAAAGGCTTGACAACTTTTCATCTGGACTGGAAAGAACCCATTTTATTACACCTGAACCATGTACTCTACTGCCTGTTCTACAAGTCTCTTTGAAACAAATGTTTCCAGAACACATATTTCCTAACTGAATACTGCTTGGAATTCTGGAATGCTCATGAGAAAAGATTGTCTGTAGTCAGAAGTGATGGGTCATCACTAATCCAAACGTTTCGTCTGGGCTAACAACATTAAGCCATAGCACTCTTCCTATGTCTAGCCTGCACACTTCCATATGAGTCCTGCATGTTGAATGGTGTATTTGAAGGGGATAAATAGCTTCAATGAGAATTAGAAATGGGACATCCTGACCTATAGCTCTGGTACCATGTTAAGTGATCACTAAGCTCAAAAGCTTAAGGAGTTAGGTTGTGGGCCAACAATGTCCATCAAGTCCTTAACTGCTCACCTCTCTCCACTTTGAACTTGCTGAAAATTGCTCATTTCTGAGATTCCTTACTGCAAACCATGTCTGTGGTTGCCCACCACCTTGGCACAGAAAGATTAAGCAATGACTATATCTTTCGGTGTCTTTAAATGCCAAAAAATGTTTCCTTTCCACGTCAAAATTTAAGGACTATACAATTTCTATTATAACCTACCAACTATAGCGGAAGGGAGTATATTGCAGTATGTAGAAACAACACATTATAAGTGGGATTTAGTTCCATGCTTCAGTGGATTTAGTTCCATGCTTCAAAAAAGACTTGTTTTCCCACAGAGAGAGAGAGAGAGAGAGATTTATTTCAACTGGTAGATTAAATTCCTGCGGATAATATCCTTACCTACTGATGTCAAACAGCAATTTTTCTAAGATTGATCTTTAACCCCCCAAAACTGCCTCAATTTTTTTTTCCTTAAAAGAAAGCAGTACTGTTGTGCTTCAATTGATCATGAGATGATCTAAAATGTTGAAGGATGTCATTATCAACTCAGGAATGAAAGATCTATAGATTTCCATCATCTTCTATTGAGTTGCTTTTAATTTATTTTAATTGTATTTTGACCACAAAAATATGTACAAGCTTTGCTTATGGATAGGAATAGGAAGTGAGGTGCAGTGTCCTGTTGATTAATATTTATATTTTTAAAAAAAAATTAGTGAAAATTTTTTTCATGCACAAAATAAATTATAAATTTATAATATGAATGGCTGTAGCTTGCTCCCTGTCTTCTTTGTTGCCCTCGCAAGAGATTGGGTTACATTTTTTTTTTTTTTTTTAAACTTTAAGCACCCATTTGTAAAACGCATTGCATCAAGATCCTGAATTTCTTGAACAAAAAACAGGAGACAAAAGATAGGAATGGGTTATGGAGCAGGTTTGCTGTTTACGCATATTACATTATTTGCTAAGTTCTGTTAAATAAACAAATGTAGATTTCATAAACATACTCACTATGCATTTAAGCCTAATTGGAACTTAGCTATTGAGATTTTAAAGTCACGCTTGATAAAGAAAGTAGATTTCACTAGGTTTATATTTTTTTTAGGTATTTCACTGTGCTCAGCTGCAGATTAATTTTGCTTGGAAATATTATATCATCTAGAGAATCACAGTCAAAGGTTGAAGTTCAATTTGACATCAAGGATCAGTGAGACAGTTCAATCTGAATCCCCTTCCCCCCACCCTGACCAAAAGGGGGAAAAAAACACTCTTTTTATGCACCATGTAATGGACCTAATTTTCTAACCTGGACAGGCCAAAAATGTGTAAGAGCGCATGCTTGTATTCTGATGGAATTAGCACATGATGGATGAGATCCAGTAATACTTGAGACCTATCCTTCAGGAAATAGTGTTTTGAAGGTTTTCATATGGTGCCAATGCTTATTTTGTTTTATTTTATATATTTTACATATTAACAAAACTGGGTAGTTTCTGTTATTCTAGAAAAAAGTTTTGGTTTGGATGTCATTCCTTTTAGGTCTTGTTAGTGTATTTCCTCTTTTATGTTCAACTATTTTCAAAATTTTGAGCATTCTAGAGGCTGTGTATAAAGAGCATACTGATCAGTCTAATAACTTGAACGTTTAAAGTGTTGCACGTTATTGACTGCTGGGATATTTTTTCCTTTTTTCCTTTTTTCCCTGGCCAAATTTTAAAGGAGAAGGGCACTTCTTTATGTCCATGGTCTTATGGAAAGTCCAACTTCACAAATTTTAAATGAATGTGTTTCATTAGGGTCATAAATAGAAACTGGCTAGCATAAAAAGAATGTCCATTATTTAGCCTGAATATGAATCTGTATATATGTTTGTGTGTCCATCAATATAATTTAGAGGTGGGGGGGGGGGGGGGGGTAGATAAAGTGTTCATTGGGAGAGAGGAAGAGGGTGATGCAGTGTCCATTCAATTGCAGTGTTCCTCCAAGTACATGTACTTGCGTGTGTGTTTGTGTATGGTTGTGCAAATGGTTAGAATCTGATCCTTTTTCCTTTCTTGATGTTCCAGTGAAGAGCAAGCTTTGGATCAGTTGAATCAGTGGCGGGTCTATGTAATAGTTTTGCACAGCTGCATTTATGTTACATGTTATTTGGGAAACTCAGTTAGGGAGGCAAAGAGACAGCTTCAGAATATGAGCCTTTTTGTTTTTTTATGAGTGAAGTTGGGATACGGCATTGGTCACTTCTGGCGGACTATTTTATTTCATGTGAAGCAAGAAGAATTGTGGAATTGTTTTTATTTTGATTGGTTGGTGCTCAGGCTTTGTGTTTTAAATCTCTTCTTTGTGCTGAAATATAAGTTGTGGCTTCTTCCAAAACAAAAATTAATATTTCAGAATTTTAATAATTTTAATTATAAAAATACACGTGGGTGGCCCTCATTTGTTTACATCTTGACATAATAAATTAAACTAATGCCCACATTAAAATTCACTTGTTGTCTGCCTCTCACCCCTTTAAAATATGCTCTGAGTTAGTTTTAACTCTTCTTTAATTTTTATTAATCAAAGGTTTACATACTGTAAATAGATTTCCTAATCAAAGTTTAGTACTCTTACTTCATGGCTTATCTTCTGTTTGGATTACTTAGGGCACACAAGAAAGCACTTTTTTCCTTTTGAATTCCAAATACTCAAGATCTTATTCTGCATCTATATTATTAATTTGAAATTTAGCATGTAATTATTTTATTTTATTTATTTTTTACGAAAAATGGAGTTCAAATTTTTCATGAAAGGAAATAGAACATAATGGACTTAGCACTTCCTTATTCATCCATGGATAAAAAAGGTATATCCTCATAAAAATAATGTTTTGGCATGCCTGAAATGTGAACTAAGAAGACAAAAATTATCTAATTATTTGTGTTGCCAACCTTTTTCTTACCAAATAATAACCTTGCCTTTATACACAAATATTTTATCCTGTTCGTGCAATGAGATGAAGTTTTGGCTTCATTCAAGTTTCTTTTTATAATCTGATGTTAGTTTTTGATTGTTTAAACCTATGGAATTATTTTCAGTCAGAAAGGGATGCATTAAGGATTGGGTCCTTGCCTATTTCCGAGTTGTTAATGGACAGTGACTCTTACTTTCCCCCAGTAAGCCCAAGGGGTGGAGTTGGGGTTTTTGGGGAAACTATGTTTTTGCATGGAGAACTGGATTTGCGGATATTAGAAGCGAAGTCTCTTCCAAATATGGATTTAGCATCAGAAAGAATGAGAAGATGTTTTACTATGTTCGGGCCCTGCACATCTCCCTTCGGAAAGAAACATAGAAATAAACATTCGGGTGGGCATTCTATTATTACCAGTGACCCTTATGTGTCTGTTTGCCTGGCAGGGGCTACTGTAGCTCAAACTAGAGTAATTGCTAATTCTGAGAACCCTCTGTGGGATGAGCACTTCTCTGTGCTTGTTGCTCACCCTGTTGCAAAAGTGGAGTTTCAGGTTAAGGATAATGATGTTCTTGGGGCTCAACTTATTGGAGTGGTGGAGATTTCTGTAGAGAAAATAATCTCAGGAAACACAATTAATGGTTGGTTCCCTATTGTTGGTTCTTATGGGAGTCCCTTGAAACCATATCCTGAGCTGCATCTTTCTATTCAGTTCAGGTCAGTTGGAGAAAACCCCATGTACAAGGATGGTGTTGGTGCTGATCCAGACAATTTAGGAGTGCCTAAGACATATTTTCCACTCCGAAAAGGAGGGAATGTGACACTTTATCAGGATGCTCATGTTCCAGATGCAACGCTACCTGAAATTTTACTTGATGATGGAAAAGTTTTTCAGCATGGTAAATGTTGGGAAGACATTTGCCATGCCATTTTAGAAGCTCACCACCTGATATACATTATTGGTTGGTCCATATACCACCCTGTAAAGCTTGTGCGAGAGCCAACGAAGCCATTACCTGCTGGAGGAGACCTTTCTTTGGGAGATTTGTTGAAGTACAAGTCACAAGAAGGGGCTCGTGTGATTCTTCTGATTTGGGATGATAAAACTTCACATGACAAATTTCTTTTGAAAACGGTAACACTTGTTATGCATTTGCATGCCCATGAAAATTATCTTACTTAATAAACAAATATATTTGGTTAGACCATTAGATGCTGAAAGTTGTGTTTGGTGTTGATGAACAACTTATTTTGTGTCATTGTGTACATGAATAATCATTTCTATGCTCCATTGTGGTAGATAAATGGAGAGGACGACTTTCAATCTTGAATTACATTTGGGTATATGTGTGTGCTCAATAATTAATTATGGACTTTGAATGCAGGAAGGCGTCATGCAGACACATGATGAAGAAACTAAAAAATTTTTCAGGCACTCGAGCGTCCATTGTGTTCTCTCTCCTCGTTATGCCAGCAATAAGCTTAGTATTTTCAAACAACAGGTGTGGAATGTTATCCCCCTATTTGGAGAACAAAATCAAGTGGTGTTATAAAAGCTATTGCGCATCGATAGATTGCTTAGGATAAGATCCTTACCATCATTGGCCACTTGTTTTCCGTTGCTGCTATTATTTATTCTTTTAAGTTAGAAAAGTTAGTGAGAAACCCATTTATTGTGTTGTACTCTTTTAACTATATTCTTATTTACTGATCTGAATTAACCTTCTAGTCCAGGTAGTGGGAACCCTTTTTACACATCATCAGAAGTGCGTACTTCTTGATAGTCAAGCTAATGGGAATAACCGAAAGATAACTGCTTTTATTGGTGGCCTGGATTTATGTGATGGCAGATATGATACTCCGGAGCACAGGCTCTTTAGTCATCTTGAGAGTGTCTTTGAAAATGATTTTCATAATCCGACATTTAATGTAAGTGGTTATTACTTATTATACATCTCTAGTACTTGCATGTAAGGCTGCTTTTTATACGTCGTTGCATAATTACTTCAAGCTAGATTGTTTCTGGAATTTTTTTTGTGAACCCTGGTCACTCCATGGCCTTATGTGGGAATTTATAACATATTTGGCACTGTTAGTATGACATAACTTCGTCAAAAATGAAGCTTGTTTGCAACCCTTGTCGTACTTTGTGTTTATAATGTTCTTTTTGATTCTTAGGGATGGCAGGATAAATTATTTCTTCTTGTCAGAATTTTTGAATTTGGGCTTGTGAATATACTGAAGTTGCTTCATGTATCATCTCCTCTCTTTTCTTGGGGTATTGGATGTAATTGGCATGTTTAAATGTGCCTGTTTATCGTTTTGATGCTACTGACATAGCATACATCAGGTTGCATTTGTTTTTTATATTATTTTAGATTACTTCATGATGGCCAATATTTGCAGACAATCTTATTATATGCTTGGTATCTAGGACTGGAACAGAATCTAATGCCATTTGATTTCTGCGTGTTTTTCATTCTTCTGCCCCCCCCTCATTCTGCTTCTTAAACCGAATGTGCTGTCAATTTTCAGTATGATGATAAATATTTTCAAAATGTCCCTTAAAAATGTTGTACTGAAAATTTGTATTCCCACTAATATGTATAGTCCCATGGCCGTGGCCCGAGACAACCATGGCATGATCTGCACTGTAAAATTGAAGGTCCTGCTGCCTATGATATATTGATAAATTTTGAACAAAGATGGAGAAAAGCCACAAAATGGCGTGATTTCAGGCTTAAAAAGGTTGCACATTGGCATGATGATGCTTTAATAAAGCTAGACCGCATTTCATGGATACTTACTCCCTCATCACGTGTTGGTGGGGATCATATTGTACGTGTTGTTGAGGAAGAAGATCCTGAGAACTGGCATGTGCAGGTGTGCCTCCTTTGGGAGGGTAGCTTTTCTTGAGAGTATTCTTTACCACATATTACATTATGTAGAAAGTTTTGAAATAGATTCTAACCCATATGTACTTTTTAGGTATTCCGGTCAATTGATTCTGGATCTGTTAAGGGTTTCCCGAAGGTTGTTCAGGAAGCTGTAGCTCAGGTAAGAACAAGACTGATGCAATGCCTTGTAATGCTTGTGGTATTCTATGGTGTTATAGTTAATTTTTCCAGCTTTTTAATGAAACTATATGCTGGTTGGTGTTTTGATGTGAGACTATGTGAGTGAAATTGTTCCTATAATTCCTCTTGCAGCATCTTATATGTGGGAAAAACTTGAAGATAGACAAGAGCATACATGCTGCATATGTGAAAGCAATAAGATCAGCCCAACATTTTATATATATAGAAAACCAGTATTTTGTTGGGTCTTCTTATTATTGGCCGTCATACAAAAATGCAGGTAATAAAGCACTGAGTTTTCAATTTTGTCATCATCTATACTTGCTAGCTCTTGTTGCTATCCTGATTGATTACTGCATTTATCATTTTTCAAGGCCCGATCCAGTTCTCACAAGAATGCCATTAGTAATGATATTCATCTCTATAGCTAGTTCATTATGTTGTATGTTTATATATATTTAGCAAGTTTAAAAAAAGGTTTGAAGTTTGTCTTCCAACTGACATCGATCAGCATGAGTGTATTTGACTTTTACACCATCTCATATTCAGTTTTGCATTAGATCGGATTTGGTGAACAACATTAGGTGCAGCTAGACCCATTTTGACTAACTACATGATCCTTCATTAGAATGTAGCAGGTTCTTCTTTGCAGAAGGAACATTAAATAGTGACCATTGCAGTCCTCAAAAGTTAAGTTTGTATGGAGCAGCATATTATGTACATGTTGAAAAGAATGTTACAATACAATTTACATTCTTAACAGGAGGGTGAGCTGGCATTGCCAGTTCATCTGATTAATCAAGCATGGAGCCTATTTAGTTCTCTGTTTAGAAATACAAGAGATTTGGTATTGAACGTTTAGGTGATCCATAGTAGCTAGTTATTTTTCCCTGTTTTTTTCCTCAAAATTTTCTTTGATTCCCACATTTCCCTGAACTTTACTTTCTGTATGCTTCGACTGGTTTATGCCTAAACATCATTAAGAAAAACCCTAGGTTAGGCCTCTTTCTTTAAGAAAGAAACCAGCTCTGTTAATTTTAATGTCTGACCTACCCTCTTTTCTTTCTTTACCTGTATCCAGTCCACAATTTTACCTAAAGCTACTATGCAAGCACCACCTTGACAGTGGTGGATCTTGAAATTATATATATATTTTTTCCTTTTGGGGGGAGGGGAAGGGGGGAGGGGGGACTATATGCTGAAAAATATTATTGAAAATGTTCATGTTTATAATTTTTTTTTTGATCTGAAAATTATAATTATATAAGATCAAAATGGATATGTGCAGCTACACTGGGCATACCCAGGAGAGGAGCATTTAGCTCCATCCAATCAAAGTACTATCTACAACAAACAGAACTACATCAAACCTGGGCATACCCAGGGGCCTTAAGGCCAAAATAACTACAACTCAAAAATTCAATAAGTGACTACAATCAGTCACTCCAGAAAAATCAGAACCTATCAACCAATCAAGTGCAATAGGAAGGGAATTTGTCATACACAACTCGATAAATGTGGGTCTGGATCACTTTGGCATTCGGTTGAGTAACAGCCCCCTCAAATTTCTTTTTGTTTCTAAAATGCCACAAGTAGTACACTGTATTGGCCAAGCAAGCTTTCTTAGCTACCGCTTGAATTCCAGTACCTCTAGCCTCCTTATGTAGCCATTTAAGGCTAGCCTTGATAGTTGACATACTTCTAGAAATTCTCAACCAGCCCCTAAGATGGTTCCAAACCATTGAGGACAACCTGCATTTGAAAAATAGATGCTCATTTGTTTCCAATTCAGTGCGACAAAAAACACAAGTTTTATCAATCCCATCCCCATTGTATTTATCACAAGTAAGCAGCTTCCCCACTGTAGCCAACCACAGAATGAAAGAATGCTTTGGGGCACAACCATTCTTCCAGATCAGGTTCTGCCATAGAACTCTTCTTCCTTTATTTCTCCAGAACTGGTATGCATCAGTGCACATGAATTGCCCATCCATATCCCCGTTGTTTTAACTGGATCTCAGCACTGGTAATGTCCCTGCACTGAAGGAGCAGCAGATCTTTAATCTCTATCAGCTTATTAAGGAGTGGAGAGTCTTCATGCTTAGCTGAAGCTTCCCAAATACTTCCACCTTTCAAATAAACATGACTCACCCACTTTGACCAAAGAGCATCCTTTTTGTTGTGGATATTCCACAAGGTCCTAGTGAGGAGAGCCCTGTTCCATAATTTTGGGTCCATAACCCCTAGTCCACCCAACTATTTAGGCAAGCAAACATCCTTCCACGCAACCAAAGGTCTCCTCCTGCCACCCCACAAGAAAGCCCTACAAGGTTTGACAATGTGAGCCAAAACAGAATGGGGAATAGGGAAAATAGAAAGCCAAAAACAGTCAACCCCTTGTAGCACAGAATTTATGAGCTCAAGCTTTCCAGCATAGGATAGAGTGTGCCTTGAGAAAAGTGTGATGAGTTTAATCTTGTGGAGGCCAAATGAATTCCCAATTATCTGAAGGGAAACTCCCCCAGTGGAAAACCTGTTAAGGCCTTCAGTTCCTCCAGTTTGTTTCCAAAAACCCCTGCACAGTACATATTTGATTTAGACAAGCTTGCCCTCAGCCCTGAGCAATCAGAGAAGTCTCCCAAGCACTCCATAATCTTCTTAACTGAAGAATAGTCACCTCTTGCAAACATGATTAGGTCATCAGCAAAAAAAAGGTGAGAAATCTTAAGATCTCCACATTTGGGATGAAATTTAAAGTCTCGGTCACTCTCCAGGTTCTTTAAAAGCCTTGAAAGATATTCCATGCAAAGAACAAATAGATAGGGGATAGGGGATCACCCTGTCTAAGCCCCTTCTTCCCCTTGAAGAAACCATATAAAACCCCATTGACGGAGAGAGAGTAAGAAGTGGATGAAATGCACTGCATTACCCACCCCACCAATGCTGCAGGAAAGCATACTCTTCAGGAAACTCCATGAAACTGAGTCATAAGATTTTTTAAGATCAACTTTTATCATGCATCGAGGGGAATGCCTTTTTCTAGCATACTTCCTAACTAGCTCCTGTACTAGATAAATATTTTCCACCATATATCTTTGCTTTATAAAAGCTGATTGAGCATTATTTACAATCTCTTCCAACCCTGGCTTAATTTTGTTAGCAAGGACCTTGGCAATGACTTTATAAACCACATTACAGCATGAGACAGGTCTGTAGTCTTGAACTGTGTTAGCATGCTGTGATTTAGGAATCAACACAATTGCAGTTCTATTAAATTGCTTGAGAAGCTTCCCATTTCTGAAAAACTCCTTAACTGCCATAGTGAATTCATTGCCAATGATACCCCAAGCTTTCTTGAAGAACCCCGAGGTAAAACCATCTGGCCCAGGAGATCTGTCATCTCCAATGCTAAACAGGGCACTTTTAATCTCACCTTCAGTGACTTCAACATTTTACAGGCTTGATCTTCTTTCAGAGTAGGCCCATTAGCAATAACCAGGGGGCCCACAGGTTCACACTGTTCCTCCGTACCCAGCAGCTTCTTATAAAATGTCAAGAACTCCTCAGCTACCTGCTGTTGGGACCTGGTGCACTCACCATTCTCTTTGGTGATAGCAGCAATGTGACTTCTGGCAGTGTGCCTTCTCATTAAGGAATGAAAGAAAGCAGTACCCTGTCACTATTTTTAAGGAATTTGCATTTAGCTTGTTGGGCTAAGAAACTTCTGTTAGCTTCTTCAAGCTTGACAGCCTTTTCTCCCATTTCTCCACGAGCTCCCTCTGCAGTCTTCATTATCAGGGTTGTCATGCAGACCTTGTTGAGCATTTTTTAAGTCCAGACTAGCCATTTCAGCCCTTGTTGAGATATGTGAAAAATGCAGAGCATTCAGGATTTTCAGGGGCTTCTTAACAACCTGTAGCTTCTTGGCCAACCTGAATAATTTGCATCCCTAAAATCTGAGCTTCCAAGCAGACTTAACCACTTTCTGAAAATCTTCATGCAATGTCCACATATTGAAGAATTTGAAAGGCCTTCTCCCAAGGTTGTCTTCTTCTAACAGAGAGACAATGCATGAGGCATGGTCTGAGAGCACCCCAGGGAATTGAAATTCAGCATGTGTCCCCAGCCCCATTAGAATCCATTCATTAACAGCAGCTCGATCCAACTTACACCAAACTCTGTTGTTAGACCAGGAGAGGTAGCATCAGTTGATCTCACATTTGACAGCTTATTAACAGAAAAACACTCAGCGATATCTTTAGTTTCATATGCAGTAACTGAGTTACCATTCCTTTTCTCACAAGCCTGCATCACACAATTAAAGTCCCCCAGCAGTAACCATGGGATTGGCCTACCTGACCCCTTCTGAGTAATGCTCTGCCACAAGGGTCTTCTAGCAACCATAGTGTGGAGCCCGTGTACAAAGCTTACCTGAAAGCAAGTAGAAGAAATTAAACAGGTGACAGAGCAGTGTATTACCTGAGGTGATTTGTCTAACACTTGGATTCTAGATTTTTGAGGATTCCAAACTACCAAAATTCTATCAGCTTCATGAACATCAAAGTTGTTGACATTACACCAATTGGCTAATCTCTTCTTCATAAAGTCGTCCAGCTTTCTACCATTCAATTTGGTTTCGAAGATACTAAGCACATCAATCTTCTTTGATTTAATGAGGTCCAACACCCCATTGTGTTTCAGGGGCTTATTAAAGCCCCTGATATTCCAGCTTGCAATCTCTATTTTGATTTAGAAGGGGGCTTTAACCTCTTTCCAAAAGTTTGAATGTTGAATTGAGATCCCTTACCTTTCTTCTTTTTCTTAACTGGTACGAACTCTTCTACTCTTTCCTTCTCTTTAAACTTCTGTTTCAATATATCCACAAGGGTTCTTTGCCCTTGTTCTTATCAGTAACTCCTTCTTTTCCATTAGACTACATCAGCAGCATCAGAAATTTCTGTGTTGGTGTTATCACCACATACTATAGTTTCAACCTCTGCTTGTGGATCCGCTGGATTATCAGTGTCACTGTCAGCACCTGTATCTTTCTGGTCTTCCACTAACTTTATTCCAACAATCTGAGAGTGAACAACCCGATGACTACATTCAGCAGCATCAACAGAAGGACCCTCTTTACCCGTAAGGCCTCCACCAACCTTCTCTGAGATTACTTCAGATATAGGCTTTTTGCCTTTTTTCTTAATCCCTGGGTTTTTTTCATTTCCCTCCCTAGGATTGCAGAAGTTCTCTGTATGGCCAATTGCTTTACATCTTTTACAGAACCTGGGTAAACTTTCATACACCACCTCCTGCATTATGGATATATCATCAGGAAGCCACACCATAACATTGTGTTTCACCTCCTTTGCAATGTCTACTTCAACAAGAACCCTGGCATACGAAACCTTGTCCTTGTTAGTAGTTAATTTATCAGTGTACATTGGCTTACCAATCTCTGAGCATATTCTGCCAATAGCCATTGGAGTCCGCAACTCAAGTGGCAAGTTCTTCAGTTGCACCTAAACAGGGAGAGTAGTCCTTTGTTCAGAGTCAAATTGAAAGAACTTGGGCATCTTCTTCAATATCAGGGTCCTCCCATAAATCATGTAAGGGCCATTCTATAATACATTACAGAGGTCCTCTTCTCTCTGGAGCTTGAAAATTATCCACCCCTTATCATGTTGAATAGAGTCCACTTGTACTTTCCATGACCTAACTAGAGAGTTAAAAGCAGACTTACCTGGGTGCTTACCAGTGAAATAGTCGACCAGGTGTTTGCTTGACATCCCCACTGAATCAATCAGCTCTGAAGCTGGTATACGAGCACCATCACCATTTGCTGTAAAAGCTGGAATAGCACCACAATTCGAAGGGTTCCTGTTGTTTGCAAACAACTCAACCCAGGCAACCCTTTTGTTATTCCTCATAATTGTCCTCCCTACTTGGTTTCCTGTTGAGAGCAATCTCAACAGTGCTCTCAACAGGATTTTGCTTCTTTAAGATTGGCTCCTGAACCCTCTCACGAATAGTAGCAGTCCCCTCTGTATCATCCATAGCATTACTCATATCCTTCATACCCAATGTTTCTGATACGTAGGGCTCGTCATCATCCCACGACCTTCTCTTTCCATCCCTCTTATCACTGTTAACCCCTTCCATCTGCGAGCAACTATCCTCAGTTAACCCCATTTCTTCAAGTATTTTTTCATTCAACATCATAGGGATATTCTTCATTACCATATCCTTCTGTTTGCTGGTGGAAGGGCAAGCAACTATTCCCATCTGCTTCTGAAGTTTATCAAGAAGGTCCGAAGGAGTTTGCATGTCCCTCGAATCTCCTTGAGTATTCTGTAACACCTCTCCAGAAAGACAAGCAAACTCAGTAAGTATTTCATGATTCTTCTTTTTACTCCACAATCCTTTCTAACCCTTTAATCTCAATGAACTTCAATGCATATTTCACTTCTTTCTTCAAATCATCTTCCTTCTCAGATTTTCCTGGTGCCCTATTTGCAACGTTGCGACCCATGAGCACACCCAAAAATTCAATTTTCAATTCTGTAATCTGAGACAACACTCGAACACTGCTGGAGGTTGGGGAGACACCTTCGTCCACCTTCAAAAGTGCAAATCCAGCAGCCAAGAACCAAGAAATCAATGGAAAATCCGAAGCAAGAAGACAAACCAGCCCTAGTACCGTGCATCCCTTAGAGAGGGAAGAGAGCTTCTCTCTCTAACACGATTCTCCAAATGGTTCGTTAATTCGGATTTTGTTTCTCACATTTCTGGGGGATACACCAAAGTCGGCAGTGTGTGAGTCACAGAGAGAGAGCAAGTTGAACCTGCTTCCGTGGTTCGTGAAGCTGAAGCAGCAAGTGAATGATGGGCAGAAGTCGACGACGACGATGAAAGTGAGACCACTGTAACGGCGAGCTACTCGAGCGAGAGAGTGATGGGCAAACAGCGAACTGGCGAAGGTACAGCAACACCGCGAGGCGAGGGTTGTCTTGTCACAGACTCACAAGGCTCCGTGAGCAAGCAATGGGCGGCAATCGACGACAGCGACGAAAAATTAGTTTACCACATTCCCACTTTGTTTCAAGTATGTTTATAATTATTATAGTTCCTGCTGGGTTTTAGGCTTTTAGCTAAATTATCTACCCTGAACCCATCCTATCTCTCACCACCACCTCAGCTGTGACTGCCATGTAACCATCCAATGCTGATGAAAACAAACTCCTGACACTTCTTTGACAAAGATTTACTAAGAAGAACAGAGAGTCACTTAGTCTTCCAATCAATGTTACCAAGAATGTGCAACGTTCTGGTTTGCAGGATTGAGGTATGGTACATGCTCTAAAATGTGGACTGTTAGGGGTATACTTAAATAGATATTTTGGTGAAAAAAGTTCAATGGCATTTGTATATTTTGGAGAGGACCTTGAGGTGTTTTGAGTGTTTCTAAATGCAAAAGAGAATTTTCTATTGTGGAGCAGATTAATAATGATAGAAATAGACTTCATGTATGATGATACCTAACTTTTAACTAAAATAAGTTATGTGAAAAAGCATTGAATTAAGACTTTGGATCAATAGATTTAGCATTCTAGAATGAAAATGTATCACTTCTTGGAAAGTTCGTACCAATACGTGGTTTGCTAGGGTGCTAGCATTTTATGGTAACTATGCTCCCAATATCCGACCATAACACCCACCAGGCTCACAGCCGCACTCAGTTCATTGTCCAGCGTCTCCACCACAAGCAGTGAGGGAGACTGGGTGAGCCAGTGAGGGCCATAAGGTAGACGGCTGAAAATTTCTTGTGAGGTCTCGATCAAAAGGAAATTAAAAGGAGTTCTTTCTGGTTTGAAAGTTGCAAGACCAAAACCCATAAAATTACCAATTAAGCCCACAAGAGGCAGGGTTCTGGTTTTTTTTGGGGGAGGGGGAGGGACAGGGCAATAAAGTGAAAGCATGAAGGGAGAAATTTTTTGTTGGAAGCTTGGGGATTGTTCCCCCCACCGTGCGCGCGCGCGCTTCTGCCATGTCATCAAGCACATCAGCAGACTTGCCATATTGGCAGACCTGCCACTTCATTGTCCTGCCCATATGGTGAACTGCCCTGAATATTGGGCTGATTCAAACAAGATTCCTGTTCATATTATTATTTATTTATTTATTTTTAAAAGGAACATGGTCACAAATTAGGAATGCCTGTGTCATACTTTGGGCACAATATCAAGCCCTCTTACACCCATAGTGGTCAGAGGCGCGAGGCAAGCCGAGGCGCAAAGGGTCTTTGAAGTCGAGGTGCGAGGCGAAGGCGCGCGCCTCACGAAGGTGAGGCGCACAATTATTAAAATGGTGTAAAATATCTATTTGGGGTAATTTATATATGAACATATGAATATCTAGTGATATTAGAATTTAAAATGCCAAAACATTCAATAAAAAAATTGGAAATTTAATAAATTGCCAAGACGAAGCCCAAAAGTATCAACAATTCAACATAGTTCAACATCAAAAGAAAAGAGTACAATAAAAGATTCCAAATATAAAATCTAAAAATCCTCCTCAATCATCACTCATCACTCATCATCAACTAAGTCGGTGAAGATATCATCATCTTCCTCTTCATCATCAGAACTGTTTTCTCCAACATCTTTTTCCTCTTCCGTCTCCTCTGCACTATCCACTTGGATTTCATCCTCATCTACAAGTTCCAACATTGTGGTCCGACCCCTAGCACTGGTTGCACTACTAGATGAAGCCCTTCCTCTTCCTTTAGATGATGATGGCATATTTGTACTTATTCTTGATCTAGTGTGATGCGGGGGGTTATTTAGTCCAGCAGCTCTAGCAACAGAATCCCAAGTCAAATTATCATCTTCAAACACAAGTTCATCATCCTCATCAGAATCACCATCCATCCTACCAATCAACCACTCATTACTATCATCAATGTCCTTTAGGAGGATGGGATCAATGGTGTCACGTTTGTCGTATCGACGACTCAGAGTTCGATTATATTTCACAAATACCAAATCATTCAAGCGTTGCTGGGATAGCCTATTTCTCCTTTTGCTATGAAGCTGCAAAAAGTTTAAAGTAATATGGTTAATAATGATTCTAAAAAGCAGTAGATTGGTAGTTCTTGTTCTTAATAATTAATCCATGATATACTAATGACTTACATGTTGAAATATGCTCCAATTTCTTTCGCAGCTGGTAGCACTACACGTGAGGCTAAGAATTTTCACAGCAAACTTTTGCAAGTTTGGAGTTGTTGATCCATATGCCATCCACCATTGTGCTGTTATAAAATAAATTTTAAATGAATACCTACTAGGTAAATAGAAAAAATAATTTTCAAAAATGAAGAGCTAGTACAAATGCCACTTTACCTAGTGCTTTTGTCTTCCTTTGTCTCACTGCCAAACTAATTCCAAAGACGCCACTAGCGGCATTGTATTTTTCCAACTCATTTGAAACTTTATCTTGCATTTCAATAGTTGGCAGTAACCTTCCAATACATTTGTACAAACCCGACATAATTTCTTCATCTTGCAAAATGTTGGGGTTTGAATAGAAAAATTCTGGATTCAAGTAGTGTGCAGCTGCATGCAACGGTTGATGGAGTTGACATCCCCACCTCGTATCAATAATTTCAAATGCCTCCTTGAATTTATCCTCTCTCTCAACAAAAGCCTTAGCTATGGCTTCCTTAGCCCTATCCATTGCTTCATAAATGTATCCCATTGCAGGCTTCTTTTCCCCATCAACCAAACGGAGTACACGAACAAGTGGACCTGTTAACTTAAGAGCATATACGATGGTACTCCAAAAAGTAGGCATCAAAACAATAGTAGCTGCTCTTTTGCCAGCCGCCTCCTTTGCCCATTTAGTAGTATTCCAATCTTCAGAAGTAAACATCTTCCTCAAGTTGTTCTTTTGAAGATGGATTGAACGAAGGGTGATGAAGGCAGTTGCAAATCTTGTAACTGCAGGTCTTAGTAACTCCTTTCCTCCAGTGAATTGTCTCATCAAGTTGACAACACCAACACGATTATAGATATAGCCATTCAAAAAAATTGCCCTTTTCAAAGTTGCATGAATTGAAGGCATCTTCCCAATATCCTCCAAAATTAAATCAATGCAATGAGCAGCACACGGTGTCCAATATAAATGTGGCCTCTTTGCTTCCAACAATCTCCCTGTTGAAAAATCAAGGAATGAAGCCATTAAAATATTAAAATAAACAATATATACACTATAGAAAGTAGTTCTAAAAATAAGTTCTTACCTGCTGCAACATAGTTTGACGCATTGTCAGTTACCACTTGAATCACATTTGATTCTCCAATTTCCTCGACCATCTCATCAAGTAATCTATACATTCTATCTGCATTCTTGACAATATTAGAAGCATCAATAGACTTGATGAATACTGATCCCCTTGGAGAGTTCACTAAAAAGTTGATTATGTCCTTATTAGCAACTGAATCTCTCCAACCATCAGACATAATTGAGCAGCCATATTTTGTCCATTCCTCCTTATGGACCTTCAACAACTCTTTCATTCGACTAACTTCCTCCTTTAGGTAAGGAACTCTCACTTCATGATAGCTAAGTGGCTTTATTCCAGGACCATATTGTCCAATCGATTCAAGTGCCACTGCAAAGCTGCTCAAACGTACAGCATTAAATGGTATCCCAGCATCATACATCCACCTAGCAAAATCTCCCATTGCCTTTTTTCTTAGTTCTTTCTTGCACGCTTCATTTATTGATGTTTGCTTCATCTTCCCTTCTTTCCTAGCTTGAACCGCTTTCTTTGGATCGGGAGTAAAAAACAAGTTTATAGGCCCCTTCTGTTTTGGTTTCTTCAAGTTGGATTGGTATGATCTTTTCCTTCCATCACTAGTAAACACTCTCTTGCCACGAATGTCAATTTCTTGAACTTCATCTTCTTCATCTTCACCGTAATGATCTATATCATCAAAGTCGGGCAATAACTCATTTTCCTCCTTTTCCATATCTTTCTTCAACATATACTCTTTAATCTCCTCACATCCATGAGCAGGGCACTTAGAGCATTCTTTCACATTTCGAAATCCTCCGACAATGTGTTGTTTTGCCCGAAATATTCTTCCCCTTGTGACTTTAGCACAAAAATTGCAAGTCAAATTATTTCTATTTTTTTGATCCTCCAAATGTGCATTCTTCCATGCGGGATCTTTCTTTGCCGAGGCCTCACATCCAGAACTAGAATCCATTTAAGATTTTAGACTTGGTATCCCGTATCCTAACTGAAAAAACAATGCATCATATATTTTAAATTTAAGACTTACATAATGCATTTCCAAACAAATTAAAAAACAGTAGCTAAATTTCAATAAAAAGAATAAATATTATGTATTAGTTATAATTTATAAACTTAAATTAATTAAACTAAATATTATAAATTAACAAAACAGTAGCTAAATTTCTGTAAAAAAAATAAATATTATGTATTAGTTATAATTTGTAAGCTTACATTAATTAAACTTAATATTATAAATTAAAAAACAGTAGCTAAATTTCTGTAAAAAAAAATAAATATTATGTTATTAGTTATGATTTATAAGCTTACATTAATTAAACTAAATATTATAAATTAAAAAACAGTAAGCTTACATATAAAGAAGAAGAAGAAGAAGAAAAAGAGCAGGCAGCAGTCAGCAGTCAGCAGTCAGCAGTCAGCAGCACGCAGCAAGCATGCAGCAGGAAGAAGAAGAAGAAGAAGAAGAGAAGAGAAGCAGCAGGCAGCAGGACGCAAGCAGCAGCAGCAGCAGCAGAAGAAGAAGAAGAAGAGAAGCAGCAGGCAACAGGATGCAAGCAGAAGAAGAAGAAGAAGACTTACAAAGGTTCGAAGGCTTAAAGACGATCTCCAGCTGGTTCGAAATGTTGAAGGCGACGTGACGAACTCACGTCGTGCTCGAAGGCAGTCAGACGAACTCACGACTGCTTCGAAGGCAGGCAGACGAACTAGCGAGGGCTCCGGCTGGTTCGAAACAAAGTTGCGCAGGTCGTGCTTCTTCAAAATGTTGAAGATGAACTCACGATCCTGGTCGAAGCTCAAAGACGAAGTCGCGAAGGCTTCCGGCTGGTTCAAAGGCTCGCAAACGAACTCACGAAGGGCTTTGAAGGGTCGAAAGGGGCTAGGGCTCTGTTCGTTTGAGTCGAATGATGGATACGAGTCTGGCTTGGGCTATTTCTCTCGTTTAAATGGCTTAAAAAAACACAAGGCGCGCCTCACTGCGCCTCGTCTCACCTGGGGTCGCCTCTTGTAGGTCGCCTCGCCCCACCTGGTATGAAGCGCCAGACTCATCGCCTCACTGCGCCTTGCGCCTAGGAGGCGCGCTTTTAACTAATATGCTTACACCTTTGTCAAGTTTGGAGAAAATGTTTGCAAAATCTTCATTAATGGAAGATTCCTTGTCAACAGCAACGACAACAATAGCAGCAAGCCTTAAGTCCCACTAAGTGGGGTTGGCTACATGAATCCTTTTTCGCCAATTCACCCGATCCAAAGCATTTTCCTTTATTAGATTTAGGGCTATTAAATCCTTCCTCACTACCTCATTCCAAGTAATTTTAGGCCTACCCCTACTCCTTTTCATGCTAGAAACCATAACTAACTCACTCCTCCTCACAAGTGCTCTACTAGGCTTGCATTTTAAATTCCCAAACCATCTCAGTCGCCCCTCCCTTATCTTGTTTTCAATCAGTGCTATGCCTAAATTTTTGCGTAAATATTCATTTCTTAATTTCTCTTTTAATGGTAAATCACTCATTCATATTAGCATACACATCTCAACACTTTCATTATTTGTATATATTGTTTCTTAGTTGCCCAACATTCTGAACCATAAAGCATAGCTGGCCTTATAGCCGTCTTGTAAAACTTTCCTTTTAATTTTAAGGATATTCTACAATCACACAACACACCTGACGCACTCCTCCACTTTACCCAACTTGTCTTAATTCTATGTGCTACATCTACTTTGATTTTTCACCTTGCATAATATATCCAAGATATCTAAATCTATTAGTGCTATTAATCTCTAGATTATCTAGTTTAATCTTCTCTCTGTTTCTACTCCTTACAATACTGAAATTACGTTTCATATATTCTATTTTATTCCTACTTATTCTAAACTCTTTAGATTCTAATGCAGCTCTCCAAAGTTCTAGCTTAGATTCCACTTTGCTCCTACTATCATCAATCAACACGATATCATTTGCAAACAACATATACCATGGGATCTCATCTTGGATATTCCTAGTAATTGCATCAATTACTAAAGTAAAAATATAAGGACTTAAAGTGGAACCTTGATGAACACCTATTTAGATTGGGAACTCTCTAGAGTCTCCTCGTACGGTCTTGACACTAGTCACTACTCTATCATACATATCCTTAATGACCTTCGTATATCTACTGCAAACTCCTTTCTTTTTTAATACCCACCAAAGAACTTCCCGAGGCACTCTATCGTAAGCTTTCTATATATCAATAAAAACCATATGCAAGTCCTTCTTCTTTTTCCTAAACTTATCCATTAAACTTCTTAAATGATAAATAGCTTCTATTGTTGATCTCCCAGGCATTAAACCAAATTTATTTTTATGAAATCTTGGTTTCTAATCTTATTCTATGTTCAATAACCCTTTTCCCATAATTTTATCATATGACTCATAATCTTAATTCCACGATAGTTATTACAGTTTTGAATGTCACCTTTGTTTTTACACAGAGGTATTAACGTACTTTTCCTCCATTCTTCTGACATTTTCTTGGTTTTTATAACATTATTGAATAGATTAGTTAACCAAATAATTCCTTTATCCCCTAAACATTTCCAAACTTCAATTGGTATGTTATCTGGTCCTATAGATTTCCCACTTTTCATCTTCTTAATGCCATCTTAACTTGAAGGACTCTAATTTTACAAATAAATCTCTTATTTTTAATCTTCTCTTCATTTGTCACTTCCAAGTTCAATCTTTCATTTTGATTTTCATTGAACAACTTATCAAAGTATTAAGACATTATAATTCTTGTCCTTTATACATTTTACAAAACCTAAATCTTTGCATATTCTTTCTCTAGCTCGAGCAAGTCTATAAATGTCTTTTTCCTCTTCTTTTGTATCTAGCTTAGTATGCAAAGTATCATAAGCTCTATGTATAGCTTCATTGATAGTCCTCTTTGCATTTTTTCTCGCTTCTTTATATTTTTCAAGATTTTCTATATTTCTACAATTTTGCCATATCTTATACCAATTTATTTTTGTCTTAATGGCTTTCTGGACTTCTCGATCCCACCACCAACTCTCTTTACTACCCAAGTATCTTCCTTTGGACTCACCTAAAACCTCTTTTGCTATCCTTACATTAGAATTCGCCGTTTTATTCCAAACAGTATTTGCATCAACCTTATCCCCTATTGTTCAATCACACTTTTGTTCATTTTATCTTTGAATTTTACTATATTATCTCCCTTCAGGTTCCAACTAGTCCACTTGTGTTGATTTATGCTACTCATTCTCTTCCATTCTTTAATATGTATATCAAATACTAAGACTCTATATTGTGTAGCCAAACTTTCACTTGGGATAGTTTTACAATCCTTACAAGATAGATAGCCTCTAATCTTAATTAAAAGGAAATCTATTTGGCTTTTATTGTCCTCTTGAAAGTTATTAAGTGTTCTTCTCTTTTTATAAAGCAAGTATACAATATAACCAAATCATAAGACATGGCAAAATCTAAGATTGTATCATTGGACTCATTTTTATTTCCATATCCATGGCCTCCATGTATCCTTTCATACACTATATTATCCATCCCAATGTGACCATTCAAATCAGCTCCAAATATGTCTTTTCAAACGTTGGAATCCCTTGTAAAATACTATCCATATCTTACCAAAATTGTCTTTTTAGATTTTCTGCTGAGCCTTATTTGGGGAGCATATGCACTAATGATGTTCACTATCTCTAAGCCTAAAACTAACTTGATTGTAATGATCCTATCCCCTATTCTTTTAACGTCTACTACATTATCTTTTAAGTCTCTATCTATAATAATACCTACCCCATTTTTATGTTTCTCTTTGCCAATGTACCAAAGTTTAAATCCTAATTTTTCAATTTCCCTAGCTTTCTCTCCTACCCATTTTGTCTCTTGAAGGTAGATTAAATTAATTTTCCTTCTAAACATTATTTCCATACATTTTTCCCGTAAGAGTCCCTATATTCCAAGTACCTAATCATATCTTAGTTTCTTGCACTAACTTATTAACCCTCTCTCTTTTATACTAACCCAGTCTATTCACTTGATCTACTTGATTTTGGTAAGAATTCATGATAAAAAGATCTAACAAAGTTTGACGTTGGCTGTTAGCTACCTAACACAACCCTGCTCCTTTATTCGTGCTTGGGACCAGCTGTATGTACAAAGAATTTGTGTTACACTGGTGAAGTACACGTTTTTTTTTTTTTAATTTTTCAGAAAACTTATTTTCAAAGGCAGCTTTCTAAGTTACGCCCTACAACTAGTAGAAACTACTCACACAATATAATGCATTCAATTTTTTTTTTTTTTTAACATACAGTTTTGGGTGTGCATGCTAGCTAGACTAAAATCCACACAATAATACTTTTTGAAAAAAAATAAAAAATAAAAAATAAATTTTGTTATATTCCAAGACTTGCAAATGAAAACACAAAAAACAAATACTAAGCCTACAAATCCTATACAAAAAATTACCATAGCTAACCATCTATTGAAAAAAAAAAAAAAATTAATAGCAGTAATAAGAAAAGAAATAATAAGAGAGGAGAAGATCTCACTGGTGGCTGAAACTAAAAAAGTGAAGACAACTGCTTGAAAAATACCCTTTGATGCTGGAAAATTGATGCTGGTAATGAGAATCAATTGAAGAATATTTAAGCAACCAGGAATTGCAAGAATTCTTCAATCTACCCAAATAGGAGTTGGGTCGGAAAATGAATCTAAAGTTTTGGGTCAACCAGGATTTGATTTTCTATGGCTTCGGCTGCCATATTCTCATCTTTTCCGCAGGAAATTTGATGTTGCTAAAGAAAATCAATTGAAAAATATTTAAGCAACGAGAGATTGCAAGAATTTTTCAATCTAAATTCAAGATTCAAAATCCAAGAATATTGAAGAAACAAGATTTCTCGACCAATAAAATCTTTATTGCTTTTTCATGATTTTATGGCTAAAGAAACAAGAATCCTTGAATTTGTTTGGGTCTTTTGGAGAAAAGAAAAGAAAGGATAGGAAAAGAAAGGAAAGCAAGGAAGTTCCTTGTCAACGCTTTCTAGAAATGGTATAACTCATACGCAACTTCATCTTGAATCCCACTCACAGCCTTATGACAAATCTTGGGTTAGTAGCACTAGTTTACATGTGTGTGAAAGATGTTCAGTTCCTATCCAAACGGGTGACTATTTTGATGATGTTTTGGTTTGACATCATACGCTTCATACCCATGGGTAATTGCCATCTGCTCCTTGGTTGGATGATTTTGAGTTTGACTCAAGGGCACGAAGATACACATTTTTCACTATTGTGGCAAGAAGATTATTTTGGAACTTGCTTTACCAACCAACCACAATATTGATCATGTCAAAGTTACTCAACTGGAAGACATTGTAAGCAAGGGCATACATGTGCTTGAAGACATCTAAAGTCTTTGAAACCTAGTGTTGAGTTTGTCACTCCTGATGTGTTTATAGATGCCAATTCTCCATTCAATTCTTATCTTTCTTTGGTGCTATCAAAGGAACAAAGTTTCTTGAATCCCTGAAGCACCCACTTTTGAAGAGTTGAAAGTTTCAACACTTCTTGTTTTTGATCCACCATTTCAAAATTTTAGGCCAAATATTTTCCAACCAAGGGAGATTTGATGTAGAAGAAGCTGGACCAGGGGTAGACCCTTGTTGGATGCTGATTTAGAAGAATTGGATCAAGGGATTGTTGGGTCCTAAACTATGTCTTTAGTTAGTAGTTATTCGGTTCTAGTTGGGCATATGCATAGGTGTATTTTTAATTTATATTTAGGGGTTTCTTTGTAATTTTATTGCAATTTAAGTAGGATTTCTGGTGAGTTTGAGAGTAGAAATTGGAAGCGTGTTTCCTTGTTTCTCCTTTCTTCTTCCCTTTTGATATTTTATCAACATGCTTCTGAAATTTCATTCATACTTGCAGGTGCAGATAACTTGGTCCCTATGGAACTAGCTTTGAAAATTGCTAGCAAAATCAGCACAAATGAGCGGTTCAGTGTGTACATAGTAATACCAATGTGGCCAGAGGGTGTCCCCACTAGTGCTGCTGTGCAGGAAATTCTTTTTTGGCAGGTTATCTTCATCTCCAGTTTGTCATGAATATATTTGTGCATGGTACTCCACATGCTGTCAGAGTAGTTATTTTTTTTTTTTTTTGCTTCAAGGTTTCTAGATGGATGACTTAGGGATTCTTGTCTGATCATGGTTTTATTTTCTTTCGTTTTTGTTTGGCCTTTTTTTTTTTTGTTGTCATTCACCTTTTATTTAAATTTAAGTGAGAAGAATCCAATGATAAATGTTGACATCAAAATATTATTTTTAATTGCCAATTGAAATATATGGCCCACACGAATCAATTGTCCATCGGACTGGCTGCAAATTCAAAAATCCACTGAAAAAATCGCTTTTCTTGGCTCATAGAATGGAATGGAATTAAATTCTTTTGCATAATTAAAAAAATTCTTAATGACAGGGAGGTGTTGGAGCTTGCCTCTTTATTAAGTTTGTTGGATGGTAGGCTTCTTTCCAAAAGGAGAGACTACGGGTGTAGGATTCTTGATTCTTCTGCGGAGTAATCTTGTATACCTTTTCTTTTAGTACTGAATCCATAAAAAATGTCTTTCTTGCTTAATAAATCCATTTCGAAGGCTAAAATTCCCTCTAAGATTAATGTTTTTGTTTGGTTGGTAGTTCTTAGATCTTAATGCAATTAACACTAACAATCTGCTGTAGAGTAGGAGGCCTTTCAAGCCTTTATCTTGGATGTTTGTTCTCTTTGTTTTGAAAAATCAGGATATGCTTCTTACCTGTTCCTTCATTGCTGCTTTTCTTGGAGGGTGTGGAATAATCTTTTTAGCTTATTTGGAGAGAGTTGGGTGTGTCTGGAGTAGATGGAGAATTTGTTGGCTATCTCTTTTTCTGGTTTTCAAAGGGGTAAAGATGATTTGGCGTTATGGAGGTGTTCAAGTTTTCAGTTTTGTGGGGTAATCCGGTTGGAGCAGAATGTTCGTATTTTTATGAGGAAGAGGATGCCTTTGATTATGCTTTGGAATAGGAGATTCAATATTGCCTTCTCGTGGGGTTTTGCAGCAGGATGTTTCAAAAAAAAAAAAAAAAAAAATCCCCAGGATTTACAGAATTAATGGCTGACAGTGCTGTTTTACTAATTTTTTTTTGTTTCGTTATTGTATATTTTAAGAGGATTTCTTGCGCTCCTTTTTGTATTTCTTCTTCTTAATAAAATCTCTTCTTTTTAAGGGGGCTCTCGCAATGGTGCTGCTCTCTCACGAAAAATCCTCCCTTCGCACAGCTTGCTGGTAAAGATGATTTGGTGTTGTGGAGGCGTTCAATTTTGCAGTTTTGTGGGGGAATTTCATTGGAGCAGAATGTTCGTATTTTTATGAGGAAGAGGATGTCTTTGATTATGCTTTGGAATAGGAGATTCAATATATTGCCTTCTCGTGGGTTTTTGCAGCAGGTTGTTTCAAAA
The DNA here is from genome assembly GCF_029873635.1 of Malania oleifera. Taxonomy (NCBI): domain Eukaryota; kingdom Viridiplantae; phylum Streptophyta; class Magnoliopsida; order Santalales; family Ximeniaceae; genus Malania; species Malania oleifera. The sequence goes on from NC_080425.1 coordinate 38,137,536, forward strand.
AAAAAAAATTCCCAGATTTACAGAATTAATGGCTGACAGTGCTGTTTTATTAATTTATATATTTTTTTGTTTTTTTTATTGTATATTTTAAGAGGATTTCTTATGATCCTTGTTGTATTTCTTCTTCTTAATAAAATATTTTCTTTTTAAGAGGGCTCTCACAATGGTGCTGCTCTCTTGCGAAAAACCCTCTCTTCACACAGCTTGCTGGTGCTCAAAATCATGGTGATAGTACGAAATGATGGTGGGGTTTTGCTAAATACAGGTTGAAGGGAAGTCCTTCAATCGAGATTGGATAAGATAGGGAAGGTTGGAGCTCTGTTTGTCCTTGAGAAGAACTGTAAGTGCAATTGTTGGGTATGTCTCTCTTCAGTTGTGGCTTCATGGTTTTCTTAGAGATTCTCGTCTCACGAAAGTAGGTTGTGCAAGGGTTTTCAAAGAGTTCTAGTGGGTATTCCGATTACTGGATGGGGATTCATGTGACTAGGGCAGGGAAGTTCATGGAAATAGGGCTTGGATGGAGGGGTAAAAGGTATTCCATTTTGTTCCTGAAGGGCTGAAGGGGGATGGATGGTCTTGATTCGGGGATGCGTTCGTTGCTGTGGAAATTTCTTGTCAGTCTGGATCTAATAAAGCAGATAACAAGAGAACGATAATCGTTCATGGAGTCAAATTGTCTCAGGCAGCGCAAGTGATGATGGAGGTTGCTCGATTCCTAAGAGCGTGCAGGAGGGATTCTGCCCTCACTGTGGGGGAAGAATGCATGAGAAATTCACTTCGTCAGCTTCGTACAACCAGTCAACACTGGAAGGGTATCGCTTCTGGCTGAGCAAATGAGGTCAGAGGCGGCTAGGGTTTCCTGCAGGGGTGATGGGTTGATGAAGATTGAGTGGGCTGGGCCTGGTTTGACTATTGATATAGATTTGGGCTGGCTGTTAGAGAATAATAAGCCTGTTTTAAACTCTTTGCTGCGCTTGCTGATGGAGGCCAAAGAGCAGTCTTATGATAGGCTTGGGCAGTGATAAAATGCAGACAGGTCAAGAGCAGGCCCATAAGAACTTTCAGGTCCCAAACCAAGCTCTCCAGCTCAAATCTGGGGAGGCTACGGAAGGTGAGAGATTTTCAGAGCAGAAGCAAGATGATCAGAGGTTATTTTTTAACAAGACATAGGATGATAATCCTAATCTGCGCCCCTCTTCAAACAACATCCTTGGCAGGCATCAGGAGGGGTGTTCCAGTAACATCAAAGAGCAGGCAATGGAAGTAGGAAATTATGTTACTTCTCGTCGACAGGAGAAGATTGATAATAGGGGAAGCTTCAAGGGTGAAAGGGGGGATTATGGCTCTAAGAATTTTAAGTCTTGGGAATGTGAAAATCAGTATTTCATGCTTGGGTCAGTAGGAAATCTTGATGGTAAGGGAGTTAGTTTGGATAATTTGAAAAGAGGAAAGTGTAACCTGTTGTAAGAAAGTGCAAACTGGTGTTGAAGGGAGGAAACTTAATGGAGAAATGTGAGACTTGTCAGGTGAAAAAACACATAAAATTATTAAGAGAGATTCTAAAGGTGTTTTAAGTATTGTGGAGGAGCCAATTGGTGAGAAGGCCAAATGGTGCAAAAATAGTATGAGATGGGGAGATGTTACGGATGAGGATAGTGTAGGGAGTAGCGATTTTGAATGCAAAAAAGGATTACTTTTGGATCATATTCGGGAGCAGTATGGATATTCCTCTGATTCTTCCATTGATTGCCTAGGGGGTTTATCTTAAGCTGCTGCCGCCTCCTCCTTTAGAAGGCTTAGAGGGAATTAATATGCTTGATGATGAGGTTAATAAAGTTGAACAAAAGGTTAAGGATGGAAATCTACCTACTCCAGTCCAAGAAATCTCCAGGAAAGACATTAAAACTCAGTGTTTGTTGGATGAATTGGGCCTCAAGTTGTCTGATCAAGGAGGGAAAAAAGTTAGGCTTGAAGGGGGGAAATCAAAGGTGAAGAAGGGTCAAAGGGAACTAGCTAATTTGAAGTGTTTGGTGAACTATGACAGGAAGGGATTGAAGAGGGGATTTCTGGGTTGATATTAGCAGTTTCTTTTGTTTTGCTTTTAGTTTTTTCCTTTTATTTATTTTTTTCTAGAGTTCTATTTTGTTTTCTCTCTCTCTCTCTCTCTCTTTTTTTTGAGGATTTAATATCCTCGATATGATTGTACATTCTCTTTCTTAATAGATTTTCTTAGGCTATAAAAAAAATCTCTTCTTTTTCTACAAAAAAATAATTAAAAAAATCTAAACGTAGGTGACTACAAAGTTAAAATTAGTTTCAGTTGGGGGGGGGGGGGGGGGGAAGGGTATCAGTAAGGAAAGGATTTAACAGAGAAATTCTTGTAATGGGGATATTTTTGTCCTCAAGTCTATTTTATTATTAAGAATATGTAAGAAGGAAGAGGTGGATCTGTACGTAGGCTCCAGGAAACTACCGCCCAATTTTTTCTTCTCTTCTCTTCTTCTCTTCCCCTAATCAATCCTCAAATCTGATTTTCTAGCTGGTTTGAGAGTCATTTAGTGACACCGTTCCTCTTGGTTAGGCTGTGCAGCTTCCTTGGTAGGAAGCAATGTTATCTTTTCTCGGTGGTTTGCTGATGTGAACTCAATTATACTCTGTTTCTGGTATACTGCTGTTGCTATTCCTCTGTTTCATGGGCTGGTACTGTTTGTGCTGATGACGTTGTTTTGATGCTGTGGTTTGTGTTTTGACTGCTCGCAATATTGTATGGATTGCTGTTCTTCAATGACTTATTTCCTTTTCTTGCCTGCACTCATTTCTAGCTGCTGCCAACCATAATGCCCGTAGCTGCTGATGGGTTGTTTATTTACTGCCTGCAGCACTTTGTTGTGGTCTGCCCTGTTCTTTGTGGTTGTAGTTCCGCCTAGGATATTGTAGCCTCAGTCCTGTAGTCAAAGCTTCCTCTTGAATTTATGGATCTTGGAAGTTATGAAGTGCTGTAAGTTCTGGACTTTTGAAGTCCTGAAGTGCTGTTTTTGCTAGTGTGAGCTGCCTGACTTCTTCGCAAGCTTCTTCCTGTGATAATTCAGCTACGGTTACTGCCTCTAACTGTTGTTGGGGAATTTTGGAGGACAGGGACAAAGTTTGGATTGTGGTCATGGCAACAGTTGTGTAATAAGGACGAGGATTTTGCCATGTTGCACACATTGTGGCAAGTACAATCATACTGTTGATTGCTGTTGGGTTCTTCTTCGAAAACCGGATTGGGCCAAAAATCTCTTTCTAAGTGCGATTCTACTTTTTATACTTCAATTGCACCTAGCCAACCCACTGGGGAGTTGAGTGCATCATCTACCATGTCCTATAGGAGTATAACAATCTTGTTTGCATGGTTCAACAACACCAAAGGCCAAACTTAGTCTTCTACATCTAATACTACCATGGCCCATTTAGGTACAACCAGTCTTCTTGCCACTTCATTCCCCTCACCTTGGATTATAGGCTTTAGTGCCTCCTATATGATATGTAGTCCTAATTTGTTGCATAGAAAAGAAAAAAAAAAGAAAGATAGTTCTAATTTGTTTTAAGTCCTTGAATCTCACTACTTCACAATCTAAGGTTACTCTTGCCCATGGTTCAATTACACCGGTTTCTAGTTGTGGCTGTATCTATTCCTTCTATTTCTTTTTCCTCTATATATGTGCATAAATTTCCCTTGAACCTGTTATAAGTTGGTCAATTAACTAAGTCTCATAACTATTTTGTGACCTTGTTTCCTTCTCATTGTGTTATTTAATATCTTTGAAGAAGAGAATTGGTGGGGGGCTTGAGAAGGATGGCATACTATTTTAGTAGTGGTTATAGAGGATCCAGTTCTTGTCATACGACTTCCTCAATTTCTACTCATGGTGTTTCCCATGATCAATGACACACTTGTTTAGGTTATCCATCCCTTCAAAAACTAAAAGTTTTTCCCATGTTCAAGTTTGTTTCTCACTTTGAGTCTTGTGTGTGCTAGCTGGAAAAGCATATTAGGAAATCTCCTGTCTAGAGTCAAGTCTCTTATTCATTCAGATATTTGGGGTAAAGTTAAAATTTTGACTAGTCATCAATATTTTATGTCCTTTGTAGATGCTTTTTCACGTATGACCCAAGTTTTATTTGTTAAAAGATAGATCTGCATTTTTGCATGTGTTTTCTCAATTCTTCAAGGAAATAAAAACAAAGTTTGGCATTGGTTTCAAATTTTTTTGATTTGATAATGTGCTTGAATTTGTTCAAAATGAGCTTCAACCTTTTTGCTTAGCTAAAGGGATTATTCATCAAACATTATGTACACATACCCCTCAACCAAATGGAGTAGCTGAATGAAATAAACAGACATTTACTTGACATAGCAGAGTCTTTACTCTACTCCTTCATGTGCATGTTCCTAAAACACTTTGGACTGATGCTCGTCTTATAATCTGCTCAATAGGATGCCCTTTGGTGTTCTAGGGAGACTCCCTTTTCCATCGTGCCCCCAAACATATCCATGTTCTTTGCTATGCCTCGTGTCTTTGGGTGCACGTGTTTTGTTCATGTTCCACATACTAATCAGGACAATTTCTCTCCTCGTGCTGCTAGATGTGTCTGTCGGGTATTTGAGAACTCAGAAAGGTTATAGATGTTATGATCCCCACACTCGCAAGAAATATGTTGGCACTGTTATCACCATTTTTTAGGGGATACCTTGTTCCTCTAGTGTTAGATCCTCCTTGGATGAATCTATTTTGAGTCCATCAACAATTTATGATCCCCCATTCTTGTGTTGATCCTCATATTCCTTTACTTATCTCTTTCAAGAAACCTTTTGCTCCTCTTCCAAATCCATCATGTGCTCATCTAGAGAAATAATTGGGGGTTAACGATGAAAAGAACGCAAACATCACTACCACCATGAGCTTGCCTCTCCATCATTGTTGCATCAATGACTTGAAATTGCCCATTGCTCATCAGAAAGATGCTCGAACATGTACTCACCAATCCTTAGTTGCTTATCCTATTACTTATTATGTTTCATTTCTTCACCTTAGTCTTATGTGTTATTTTGTTTGGTCTATTTCCTTTGTTTCTATCCCTTCCTCACATATATTGGAGCGCTTGCTAACCCTTGGTGGAAGCATGCAATGGATCTAGAAATGGACGCCTTAACCACTTGAGGGATATAGGACTTATTTAGATGTTTTTGGGTCTACGCCAATAAATATCTTGAATGGCTTAAGGCTTAGTTGGTTGCTAAGGGGTACGCCCAAACATATGGTATTGATTATTTCTCTCCTATTGCTTGACTAAATGTTATTTTCCTATTTATCTCATTTGCAATGAATTTTGATTGCCTTCGTAGCAGTTGGATGTGATGTGAATACATTATTGTATGGAGTTTTGCAGGAAGAGGTATACATGGAGCAACCTCTAAGGTACGTTCCTTAGAGGGAGGATGGTAAAGTATGTAGGTTGCATAAGACCATTTATGATCTTAAGTAGTCTCCTTGAGCCTGGTTTGACATATTGAGTTCTTTTCATTTGGCTTTATCCAGTGCTACTTTGATTATTCAGTTTTCTTTCACAAAGAGGAACCAGGTGTGGTTCTTCTAGTAGATTATGTTGATATCGTTATCATAATGAAAAAAGTGGCATTGCAGAAGTTAAGCAGTGGCTTCAAGTAAAATTTCAAATCGAGGACCTTACCCTGCATTACTTTCTTGGTGTTGAGATTATAGGATATAGGAAAGGATTGACACTATCAAAGCAAAAATATTTGTTGGACTTGCTAAGTGAGACTGGTTTGTTGTCAGCTAAACCATTTGATACTCCTATGTATCTGAAAATGAAGTTGTCTAGGACTGGACTTTGAAGATAAACATTGATATAGGCAGTTGGTTGGCAAGTTGATCTACTTGATCATCATTAGACCTGATATATCTTTTGAAATGGGGGTGGTGAGGCAATTTATGAATCCCAAACTACCACACTGGGATGTTGTTTGTAGGAAATTGGCAGTATCTTGAAAGCTCTCTTGGTAGAGGTTTGATATATAAATGTAATAGAAAGTGTGACATTGTGGAGTATTTTGATGTAGATTGGGCTGGCTTTATTGATGATTAAAGGTCTACTACTGGACACTGTACATTTGTGGGAGGTAATCTTGCTAATTGGCCTAGCAAGAAACAATTTACTGAAGCAAGATCTAGTGCTGAAGTAGAATATCAAGCTATGGTTTATGCTATGAGTGGGCTTACATGGCTGAAATCTCTTATAACAAAGATGGGATTCCTGGTAACAAAGCCAATAGATATGTTTTTTGATAATCAAGCTGCCATTTATATTGCTAGCAATCCAGTGTTTCACTAGGACAGAAGTACATTGAAGTTGACTACCATTTTTTGAGAGATGTTGTGTTGAAGAAGGTCATGATGACTCCTTTTATGAAATATGTGGATTGTGGATCAGTTAGGCAATGTTTTCACAAGGCTTAATTTAAGTGCGCCTTGTCTAATGGTTGTAACCAGATGGGTGAGGTGACATTATACACCTCTTGCTTGAGGGGGAGCATTAGAAGAGAATATGTTATTTTAGTAATTAGGCAGTCCTGAAGCTGTAACTAGGTTCCAGTGAACTGCAGCCCATTTTTTTCCTCTTTTTCTCTTCTTTTCCTCCTCTCGTCTTCCTATCTTCTTCTCTCCTCTATATTTAACTTTACAACAAACATTTTTGAATCTACTCCATTTAGTTTTCTTCAAGATAATGACTTTCATAAACAAATGCAAACATGAGCATGCAAGTGTGCACACATGCATGCACACAGAACAAGGGCATTGAAGGTGGGTAGTTTTCCTAGCCCTAAAATATATTCGAGAGGTGATTGATGTTTAAGTACTTAAAATTGTTTGGCATAGACGTATCTTACAATTTTCGATCAGACATAAATTAATATCATCTATAATCTTGCGTAGAAGTATATTTACTGAAAAACTTGTCTCTTTACAATTACTGGTAAATTCTAAAGTTAATATTGAATTTGAATGGCTTCAGGGACAGACGATGGCTATGATGTACCACATTATTGGAGAAGCCCTTGAAAATGCAGGCCTTTCTAAAGAGTTTCACCCACAGGATTATTTGAACTTTTATTGCCTTGGTAAACGTGAGGCTTCATCCCCAGAAAATTCTTCTCAAACAAATCAGTCTTCTGAAAACCGTGCTTTGGTATGTTCTATTCCTGCTGTATCTGGAACTGTTTCTTTTGGTTTTTATTCACTTAGTCCATGGATGATGGGATTCCTGTCAAGACATCTACTACATGTATTTTTCTACATTGACTAATAGATTTACTTCCCAATCTGAAGCCATATGTAATAATTTTATATTTATTTATTTAACAGAGAATTCTTATAATGAAAGGGGGAAAAAAACATTTTGCATGACTACATTTTGTCAATTCATGAGTAAACAACACTTCTAGAAGTCAATATTCTTTCCACTGCCATCCCACTTCCTTGTTCCCTCTCTTCCTCTGTTCCCCACATTCTTTGTCTTGCATGCATGTATATGTGGATGTGCGCTCTCTGTGATTGCTTTTTCCTTGTCATAATTTATTTAAGCATTATGCATGTACTGTGCTTTACCTAATTTCTGTCACTTTCCTAACTAGAAAGTACGACAGGATCCTTTTGGTCCAATTGCAACCTTAGTCCGTTTCTTGAAACTTCAACTCCATCAGATCTTGGGACAAACCCGGCAATTCATGTACTTTACAGCTGAACATGTCTGGCTACTGGCCACCGTGATTGGTTTGACCTTATCACAGTTGGAGCCTGCTATTGGACATTTATTTTGCACATTTAATTGCCTCTTAATAAACTGGTATCTTAATTTTGAATCAATTCAGTGAACTGGATGCACCTCTTAATATCCTCCTAAAATCTTATTAATGCATCTAAAGATCTAAATTGATAAGACATGACTTCTGCACTTATTGCCCCTCCTAATCATTTGACTGGCTCAGAAATTCATGACTTGATTCAGTTATCAGCACTTAACATTTAACATTTAATTTTATCAAATGGTTGGTCCCTTAGGTCCATTGGCATCAAATCAACGAGCTTAGTTAATTTTTTTTTTTATAGCTTTCACCATTAGATCATCGTTCGGAGGTTTACTTTTCTCACAGTTCTCGAAGAACATTGGAAAGAGTTTCAGACCTCAGACAAGAGTAAACATTCCACACGGGTTCTCCATAATTCACATTTTTGCATGAATTTAGATGTTCACAGAATTGGTTTCATAACTTTTATGTAGCTATCTTTGTACAAAAGCTTTAGAACCCATATTATATATTGTTTCTACCATTTATTTAGATGTTCACAAAGTTTTCTGCCTATGCGCATGTTTGCTTTTCGAATAGCTTCTATTAAGTTTCGAACATTTGCAAATGTGATATCAGGTTTAGAAATCATATACTATAGTGCCTTCATGCTTTACTTTTCATTGCAGTGACATGGCATGTGAACAAATTCTTCGCGCATGTGTTAAGTTTGTCCTTTAAGGATTACAAGCTTTAGCTCTCTTGATAAATTTTGCAACTGAATAATGAATATGATGAGGCATAAAATTAATTCCATAACCCAGACAAAATTCCTTAATTAATTTTGTAAATTCATTAATTTGTTTCATAAAATTGTTTTATTTTACTTCAAAAATTATCGATTATGATTTTTTGATTCTGTTTCCTCAGATACTTTAAAAATCGTGGGGTTTTTTTCTTCTAATTGGAAGTTTGATATTGCTGTTACAAATTATATTGTCATTAGAATTGTATTTTTTTTTTTGGGTAGGGTTTGGCTCAAAAATTTAGAAGATTTATGATCTATGTTCATGCCAAAGGGATGATAGTTGATGATGAATACGTGATCATGGGATCTGCAAACATTAATCAGAGATCGTTGGATGGTTCAAGGGACACAGAAATTGCAATGGGTGCCTATCAACCAAAGTACACATGGACAGGAAAGAAGAGTCATCCACATGGCCAGGTTTAAAACTTCAGCTCGTAAATTCTCTTACTACAAATGCTAGAATGATGATTATGAATTATCATGTGCAATTTTTTTTTTTGCATTGCACTTTTTATCCAATTCTGTTTCTTTTTCCACATCTATCACTTGAAACCATGTATGAAAAATGGCCTAAAACATTTTATTACTGAGTGGACTAAGTGCATAATTTGATTTGGTATCATAAAAAAAAGACTCTTCACAAGCATGGTTTTAAATAACAGCAGCGACCATTACGTAATGGTTTTTTGGTTACCAATACCGTTACATACCACGAAAGAGAAAAATCAGAGTCGTAGCAGCTGTTACGGACTGCAACCGTTATGTAAAGGCTGCTACGCTGTTACGTAACCACTATAAGATTCTTACACCAAAAATATTATTTTATTTTTTACTTTTTTTTCTCACTTTTTCCCCCTCTTTCATAAATCATCCTCAATATACTATGTGGCAAGAGGGGGAAAAGATTATAATAAGGATGACAATGATACAAAATTTACTATTTTTTTTAAATACTCACAAGAAATGCATCAATTAACAATTTGAAAATACTAGCTTGTTAGGAAAATATTTTATTTTTATAATATTAGTAATAATTTGATATTTGTGTTCTATATTTTTCAACTTCAACCTTCTTTCTTTTCTAGTTATTTTATATTTGTATTATTTTATGTCTTATGTGTCTAATAGATTAATGAAGTGTATAATGTAATTTGTTTTATTAATTAATGTAGCACACATAAGAATTTATAACACAAGAAAAATGAGAAGTATAAATATGCACACACATGTAATTTTTCTATCAATGTTGGTTTAAAACAAATGTAAACTTCTCGCCTTTACCAAATAGCTTAGTTAGTTGAACTAAAGGATCTAAAATACACTAAAACACTTTCTAAGAAGAGTTAAAAACTTAAAACATGCTAGTATACTAATATGCACAAGGTTGTGCGTGCTTGAAAAAAATTCACAGCCACTACATCCGCTTTCGATTATGTAACATCCGCTACTCCTGCTTCCTGTTACACCCGTTACCATACGTTACGTTATGCACTACTGTGATTTAAAACCACGTTCACAAGTCAAGGCATTGAAGAGAGAACTGATTAAAGCGTGGCGCATTATGCAGATGTTCTTATGCATAAGGTTAAAAACCCTAAACTCAAGTTCTAGGGGCCTGTTTGGTTTAGTTTTGGATATCATTTTCCCTATCTGAGAACAAGGGACGCAGGAAATACGAAAAAGGGGAAAAAATGGCATTTGGTTAGTCATTTTTGGAAACTGAGGATTGTATCCTGGAAACACCTCGATTTTAGGGTTCTATAAATAATGCTTTATATGAATTCAGATACAATATAAGACTCCCAACCCTTTCATATCCCATCACTCACAGGTTCCAACATCACCCATTGTTGCTCATCACTTGCAGCTGCCAATGCTGACCACCATCATTGACCGCATTGTCCACTGCTGCCAACCACCACCAACACTTACTGCTTCCTACCGCTGCCATCCACCTCCATGCACCACTGCCTGCCACTGCCAACCACTACCATCCACCGCTACTCACAACTGGTAACCGCCACCCACACTGCTCACCAAAGTGGGCCACTGCTGCCCATTGCCACCACCAACCACCATTCACTACTGCTAGCCACCACCTCCACCACCAAATGCTGACTGCTGAGTGCTACTTCACTTAAAAAAAAAAAGAATAAAAAGTTAGTTTGGATTATTCAAACACCTTCCATATTTTCATTTTTAGAAAACTAAACTTGAATGTAATCGTCCAAAAACATTTTTGAATACGAAATATGCGTAACACAAATTTGTTGTTTTCATTTTCAAAAACAAGGATCCAGATGGAAGTTTTTGGATCCTTTATGAAATGGGGTCATATAATGTCTTGATTCCAACTGAATTCCGATTGATTTCCCTCCGTATAAACAATAAAATCTTGCAGTGTACTTTCCATTATTAAAATAATACTTCTTTCCTAAAATAAATTGATGAAAATAAAATTATAAATTTAAAAAGTAAAATTAAGATATCTTGAATTTCATAACTGATGTGTAGGGCCTTCTGTTTAGGAAGAACTCAAACCACCTCAAAGCCAGCTCTGGCATCTAAAGGAACTGCTGTGAATGTAACTCAATAATGCAGCGACACTTGTAGAGTTCTCACGATCCTAATAAATCATTTGATACTGCTATTGCCTCCCTAACAATGCATCACAAATATAGCAGTAGAATAAGAAACGAATTCCACCAAGCATTAAATCTGCTCAAATGCAAAATAAACATCATCCCTAAATCTATTCTTGTAACAAAATATTTGCACTTGGTGAGTCTGAAATGATTGTATCCCAAGCTGACGAACAACATGATAAGGACTTGGATTGATATCAGTTCCAATATCAAGAAAAGCATTCACTGGTGTTGAACTCCCTCATGTGTATCTACACCAGCATGATGCAGTTGATCCTTGATGGATAAGAGGGTCTTTATCATCTGAGTCCTCCTCACCACTCGTGGGCTCTAGTAGCTTGTTCACATTGTCCTCCTCTTTGCCTTGGTGATCCTTCTCTACAATATTTAGATGCTTTATCTGAGGAAATTGTTGATATGAATATCCCTTCTTGCCATATTCAAACCATTCCAACTAGTGCTTACAATCTTCTTTTGAGTCAACTGGTTTAGTTTGAACAGAAGTGGCAATTTTTTGGGCTCAAGACAGTCTACCTACCTTTCCAATTGTCATTTATATAAGTGATCTCCTTTTCCACATTCTAGCATGGGAAGCACACTGAATACTGTTCAATGGAGTTGGAATGGTGATAGCGTACCATAATTTGATTCCATATCTTATGTCTTCCAATGTAATGGTGAATTTGTTGCTGCACATTTTCCTCAATTGACACCTTGCAACAAGCTTATGAAACTTATGTGCATAAGCCTCTGCATCTTTTCCATGACGAGTGAGAGAAAATAGTCTGCACTGACCATATCTAGTAAGCAAGAACTTTCAGTCTCTTTGATCCTATTTCATCTGATCACAGGACCTCTAATTGATACATACATCACTGTTTTTCTACAAGATACTAACACACCTTGTGAGGCAAGTTTTGGCTGAATTTACCTCATCTTTATTCCCCAATAAACAAATTTTTTTCCTACTTGATCTGACCAATCATGAGAATCATCCAATTCAGCCTCCCCATTAAGCTTAGAGTAATCTTTACACCAAAATTAGGCTTAGTAACATGTGGAGCTGCAATTGACTGTAGAACTCCATGTATCCCTTTTTAGTCATAGACTCCAGTCAAGCTATTACAGTAATCAGTTTGCTATTAATATCTGCAACGTCCTTGATGTTATATTCTTGGACCATAATGGTGCCAGCTACAAACGAGAAATGAAGGAGAAGAGTGAGAAATAAGATAGAGAGAATAATTGTACATTGCAGAGAGGGAGAGAGAAAACAGAGCAAAATTTTTTATTCAACTCAAATTGTAAACTATTTCATGAAGTACAATTGCTCAACTACACATACACTGTACTGGTAACTAGAACACATAATTTCACGATAGCCACCAAATAAATAAAAATAAAAATAGAAAACATAGTGTTGTAAAGTTAGATATGGAGGAGAGAATAAGAGAAGAAGAGAAGGGAAGAGAAGAAGATGAGAAAAGAGAAAGCTGGGCAGCATTTTCCTGGAGTATACATACAGTGTGGTCTGCCCTCTTATATATTATCAATAATAATCAAGTCTCAAAGACCTTAGCACAACATAATTACTAAAATAGCATATTGCCTTCTAACACTCGTCCTCAATCTAGATCTGTATAAATATCACCTAACCCCAGCTTGTAACAACCATTAGACAAAGAGGGTTTAGATAAAGACTTTGTAAAAGCATTGCCTAACTGATCCACAAATTTCATAAAGAGAGTCCTCGCAGCCTTCTTCAACACAGCATCCCTCATAAAATTATAGTCAACTTCTATATACTTTGTCCTCTCATGAAACACTGGATCGCTAGCAATATAAATGGAATTTTGATTATAACAAAAAATATCTATTGACTTAACATATCTATTGGCTTCGAAGAATCCAACTCTGACATAAGAGACTTAGCCATATAAGTTCACTCACAGTATGAGCCATAGCGTGGTATTATGCTTCAGCACTAGATCTTGCTACAGTAGTTTGTTTCTTGCTGTGCTAGGTAACTTGATTAGCTCACACAAATGCACAATACCCCGTAGTAGTAGTAGACCTTCGATTATTGACAGATCACTGCTCAAGCTGCATTAGAGTATCCCACAATCCAAATTTCAATTACATTTATAAATCAAACATCTGCCAGGAGAGCCTTTGAGATACCATAAAAACCTACCAATAGCATCCCAATGTGGTTGTTCAGATTTTCTATGAACTCACCGCCCCCACTGCAAAAGATATGTTAGGTCTAGTGGCAGTCAAGTTGATCAACTTACCAACCAACTGCCTATATTGACGTTTGTCTTCAAAATCCGATCTAGCTTCCCTAGACAACTTCACAGGATCTGTAAGAGTATTAACTGTTTAGTTCCTAAAAAACCAATCTCATATAGTAAGTCCAACGTATAATTCTTTCTGACTATACAATATGAATACCAAGAAAATAATGTAGAATACCCAAGTCCTTAATTTGAAATTTTTCTTGAGGCCACTAAACATTTACAATCCCATTCTGGTAACTGCCAATGATGATGATATCATCAACATAAACTACTAGAAGTACCACTCCTGGCTCCTTTCTGTGCACAAAAACTGAATGATCAAAGTAGCACCGGATAAAGTCAAATGCAAAGACTATAACCCTAAAATATTCAAACCAGGTTCAAGGAGACTACTAAGACCATAAATGACCTTATGCAACTTGCATGCTTTACCATCGTCCTTGTGAGCAACATACCTAAAAGGCTGCTCCATGATGTCTCTTCCTTCAAATTTCTATACAAGAAAGCATTAGTCACATTCAACTGGTATAAGGGCCAAACAAAATTAATAGTCAATGAGGTCAATACATGAACAAAATTTAATTGAGAAACAAAAGAGAAGGTCTCAAAATAATCAATACCATATGTTTGGGCGTACCCTTTGGCAACCGACTAAGCCTTAAGTCATTCGTTAGAGCCATTAGGAAGATATTTGATGGTGTAGACCCAAAGACACCTAACCAACTCCTTACCAAGATGAAGTTCTACCAAGTCCTATGCCCCTTGAGTGGTCAAGGCACCCATTTCTACATCCACTGCATGCTTTCGCCTAGGGTTACCAAGTGCTTCAACATGTGAGGAAGAGAAAATTGAGGAAATAGACAAGGTAAAAGAACACTTAGGACTATGAAGGTGAAGAATTGAAACATAATGAGCATTAGGACAAGCAACTAAAGATTGTTAAACAAATGTTTGAGTACCTTTCTAGTTAGTAATAGGAGAATCCAAGTCACACTGGGATGATCTTCATAACTAGAATTTCAAACAGTAATGGCAAAGACGTGGTTGTAGTGATGCCTGTACTTGCTTTCCATCATTCATAAACTTTCAATTTTTTCTTTGGATCAGTAACTGATGGATTTGGAAAAGAAGCAAAAGATTTCTCGAGAAGGACAACAGTAGGAAAAGGAGGATCAACATGAGGAGGCACCATAAATCATTGATGGAGTGAATGTAGATTCATCCAAAGAGGACCCAGAACTAAAGAAATAAGATGTCCCATAAAAAGAGATGGCATCGCGCTAACATATTTCCTATAAGTGTGGGGACCATAAGATTTATATCCTTTATGAGTTCTTGAGTACCCAACAAAGACACATTTAGCAGCATGGGGAGAGAACTTGTCTTGACTAGTATGTGGAGCATGGACAAAACATGTGTCCCCAAAGACATGAGGCACGATAGAAGGCATGGATGTTTATGGGTACAGGATGGAGAAGGGAATTTGTGCCTCTAGAACACTTGAGGGCATTCTGTTGAGCAGAAAACAGGCAGTAAGAAGAGCATTGGTCCAGAATGTTTTGGGAACATGCATATGAAGAAATAGAGACCATGCTATGTAAGTGACTGTCTATTTTTTTGTCAGCTACCCAATTTTGCTAAGGGGTATGTATACATGATTTTTGATGATCCCTTTATCCAAGCAAAAAAGATAGAAATTATTTTGAACAAATTCAAGTGCATTATCAGATAGAAAAATTTGAATTCCAATGCCAAACTAAGTTTTTATTTCCTAGAAGAATTGAGTAGATACATTAAAAAATGACCTATATTTTAACAAATAAATCCAGTTCATATGCAAAAAATCATCCATAAAAGGACAAAAAATGATGATGATCAGTCAAATTCTTGACTTACATAGGCCCTTAATATCTAATGAGGGAAAACAATGATTTACTACGATACTCAACCAATAGGACACTCAAAATGAGAAATGAACTTGAATATAGGAAAAAATTGTAGCTTTTGAAGGGATGGATGACCCAAACAATCATGCCATTAATCAAAGAAACGCCATGAGTAGAAATTGTGGAAGCTATATGACCAGAGTGGGACCCACCATGACTGCCATCGAAATAGTACAGGCCATCCTTCTCAAGCCCTCAACCAATCCTCTTTTTCATCCTTAGATCCTAAATAATACAATGAGATGGAAAGAAACCAGTTATCAGACCTAGTTAATTGACTAATTGATAGTAGGTTCAAGTTTAGGCACATAACACAGATGAAAGAGGAATAGAAGGAATTGAGAGAATATTTCCTGAATCAGAAACCAGTGTAATTGAACCATTAACAAGGGCAACCTTGAGTGTTAGCAGGGTTCAAGGACTCAAAACAAATTAGGACTACCTGTCATATAGGAGGAGGCACTAGAATCTATAATCCAAGGTGAGGAGGATGAAGAGGCAAGAAATTCGGTTCACCTAAATGGACCACGGTAGCATTAGATGAAAAAGGCTTAAGTTTGGAGTTGTTGAACCATGCAAAATAGATTGTTAAACTCCTCCCGAGATACGGTGGATGATGTACTAAACTCCCCTGTGGAGTGGCTAGGCACATTTGAAGTGTCAATAGTAGAATCACCCTTTGCAAGAGACTTATTGGCCCAAGTTGGTTTCTCAAGGAAATCCTAGTAGTGATCAACAGTATGATTTTCCTTGCCACACTGTATAAATGCAACATTGACACAACAAACTCCTCATCCCTAATACACAACAGCTGCCACGACTGCAATCCAAGCCTCTTCTTTGTCCTCCAAAACTTCCCCTACTAGAGTTAGAGGCATTCTCCATGGCTGAATTATAGCAGGAAGGGGCTAGAGAAGAAGTCACGCTACACAAAATAGCATTAAACAACACTTTCAAGACTTCAAAAAACCAGAACTTACAACACTGCAGACCTTCCAAAATTCAGAACTTCAAGCGGCATCTATGACTACGAAATTGAGCATACAATATCCTAGGAGTATTTATTTAACCACCAAGAACAGGGCAGTCCACAGCAAAGTACTGCAGGCATTTAATAAACAATCTGGCAGCAGCTCCATGCATTATAGCTGGCAGCAACTGGAAATGAATGTAGAAAAGAACAGGGAAAAAGTATTTGAACACCAACTGAAACCAACCAGAAATAGGTACACTATTACAAGCAATCAGTCACAAACACGAAGCATCAACACAGCACACAAACGTACTGCAACTGATTGCTGCTTGTGGAACAGAGGAACAGCTGCAGCAGCATACTTGAAATAGAGTATAACTGCCGTCACATGAGTAGATCACCATGTATACACACAGCTAACCAAGGACGCCGCACAACCTAACCAAGAGGAAGGATGCCCTTTAAAAACACTCAAAAAAGCCAGAAAATTAGATTTAAGGACTGATTAGGGAGGATGAGAAAAAAAGAAAAAACAAAAAACAGAGTACAATGCTATAAAGTTAGGGATGGAGAAGAGAAGAAGAAAAAAGAAAAAAGAATTGGGCGGCAGTTTTCTGGAGTTTTAAGTACAGCTCCAGTCTGCCCTCTTATATATTATTTATAATAATAAAGCCTTAGAGAAAAAAAATAGGAAAAAATACCCCCATTAACACAACCTAATTACTAAAATGACATATTCTCATCTAACACAGTTTTTGAAATTTAGCACATGAATCCTAATCTCCTAATGCAATGTCTAAAATATGTGTTGAATTGGCAGCCTAAGTGGAGGTGACAAACCTCAGTCAATATTCCCCTGCTTGAAAAGAACTTGACTCCAAAGTAGCATGTCGGAGGATCTGCAATCACCTTCTGGGATCCCTGTTTGGGCTTCCACACATTCACATTGCTGGCATGCAAGCAGTCATTGCTGGAGTGCCCGCATTGCTTGCAATAAGTGTGCAATCATGGGTTGCATCTCAGCTACCTTCATTTCTCTTCACCGTGATGTTTTTCACATCCAACCATCATGAGATTGTGGATCTTTCATCTTGATACCCCTTGAGGAGTGTTGGGTGGAAAAAGCTGCTGCTCAGCAATTGAATACAAAATTATAGTGGCAATAGAAACAGAAAAAATAGCTCAAGAATGTAAAGGATTTGAATATACAACAACAACAACAACAAAAAAACCAAGCCTTAAGTCCCACTAGGTGGGGTCGGCTATATGAATCCTTTTCCGCCAATTGATACGATCATGAATCATTTCTTTTGACAGATTTAGGGATATTAAATCCTTACTCACTATCTCCTCCCAAGTTATTTTAGGTCTACTCCTACCCCTTCTATTGCCCTCCACAGTAACTAACTCACTCTTCCTCACTAGCGCACTATGTGGCCTATGTTGCAAGTGTCCATACCATTTGAGTCGTCCCTCCCTCATCTTATCTTTTATAGGAGTTACACTTAACTTACCGCGAATACGTTCATTTCTTAATTTATCTTTCAATGTTATACCACTCATCCATCTAAGCATTCTTATCTTGGCAACTTTTACTTTTTGGATATTCTGTTTCTTCGTCGCTCAACATTCTTATTCATATAGCATAGCTGGTCTTATAGCTGTTCGATAAAACTTCGCTTTTAATTTTAAGGGTATTCTACGATCACAGAGCACACTTGAAGCACTTTTCCATTTTACCCAACCCGCTTTAACCCTATGCATTGCATCATCTTCAATTTCTAATGTAAAGGAATTGAAGATGGATAGGATAATTGAGTTTCTAGGGTTTGCAAACCCCAGTAGAGGACTCAAATTTGAAAAAACAATTTTGAGAAAATGGATTTTTTTTGTTGGGGGGGGGGGGGGGGTGGGCTTACAAAATAGTGCTTTATATAACAAGCTGCAGAAAGCTCTGCAATCTCAGAATAATTATATTTTAAACACAAAAAATGACTAAGAATATGCACTTAATTAAATTCATGTCATAAAATTTTAGCAATCATAAATTAAAAAAATCAACACTTAAATAATCCAATTAACCTAAAATATAGAGGTATTATGGTGTCTAAATATTAAAAATATTATGACAATAATTATAACTTTCAGTTCATTAATGATTTATTATTTTAAATATAATAATAGTGTAATAATACCATATTATAGGGGCATTATTGTCTAATCCACCAAAATAGCAAGGTCAATTTGGTTTAAAAAGTGAGATTCTCAGGGAATGAGATTCCCATGAAACTTCCCCATGGAGAGGATGGGAATTGGATGCTCATGGTTTGTAGGAATTTTTCATTCCCAATAATGTTAATGCCTGGCATGTAAAATTTTTGTACATCAACAAACATGGGAATGAGATGCCATGGGCATCACCATTCCAAGAATGTAAAAAGATGCCACAAACCAAAAGCATCCAGCTACACTAATTAAACTGCAACTTTAACATGAACTTTACCGCACCATATTAATGTGAACATTAGTTTAAATCACGACAAAAGCATCCAGCTACAGTAACATGAACAGTAATTATTGGCTGTTTGGCCTTTATTTTGGACCTGGATGCTCCTGCATCAAAAACTTGAACAGGGACGTGTACATTATATCTTCCCTAGGCCCTAATATCATGTGGGAGCTTTGTGCACTGTGTTTTGCATTTCTTTTTTCAATGCTCCTGCATATAAGATATTATCTTTGTAGAAGTTTTGGGCTTAGGAATACCTAGCATAATGCCGGATAGACACATGCACATAGAGGCATATCCATTTATTTGAATGGTTTTCCCGACCATAATGACTAAGAAACTTTATACCAGGGATAGAACATGGTTAATATCTTATGTTTCAATTGTATAACTGCAATCCCGAGCTAGGTTTGCTCAAGTGGTAAACACAAATTTGGGCATTGGTAATCCCAAGGGCCGAAGTTCGATTTCCCATTTATGGTTTGCCGCGTGAATTACAAGGATGTATGAATGGGTGAGCAGAGGTGCCACCTGGGTGGGTCTGAGGGGCTAGCCCAGGTAGGAGTTTGGAATCATAAACAAATGCAACAGTGAAATGGAAATTCTAGAATGATATACCATGATGCAGGCCTATGTCTTTATTGTACAAGCAACATAACCTGGCATGCAGAACAGTTGCTATGTTGACATTTGAAGAAGTTATGATCCAGGGGAACAACCTTGTTGGATGCAGGTGTATGGTTATCGGATGTCTCTCTGGGCTGAGCACCTTGGCTTCCTCGAAGATTCTTTCCGTGAACCGCAGACCCTAGAATGCATTGAGCATGTGAACAAAATTGCTAAATGTAACTGGAAGACTTACGTGGCTGAGGGAAACAAGGAGATGAGAGGTCACTTGATGAGTTATCCAATTAAGGTGAGCCGAGATGGAAAAGTCAGTCCACTGCCTGGTCATGAATATTTTCCAGATGTTGGTGGGAAAGTTCTTGGAGCATCTACCAATCTTCCTGATGCTCTAACCACATGATAATTATCACTGAAGCTCGGAAATAAAGTGGACAAATTTTAAATTGCACTTGGTTACAATCCCGGTGTTTTATGAGGGAAACCAAAGGGCGGCAACCCCAAGGTGGTTCTGACGCAGGAAGCAGCTATTAAAGAGTAGAGAAACTGGAACATTCTAATATTGCAGGTATGGTTCCAAAAGGATGCCAAGCTTAATGTCAGCTGAAATATTTCAGAACTGTTTAGCTGCTCCATTGCTTTTATACACCATCTACTGAACTGAAGTGACCCAGTGTTAATGGGGGCGGCTCTGGCGTGAGGTTTAATGTCTACACCTGTATATTATTACTCTTTGATTCAGAATAAAATTTTATGAAAGTTTGTACTAGTTGCACCATTGATACTACTGCAAGAATTTGAAGTTCAGTTAGTGTGAAATC
The DNA here is from genome assembly GCF_029873635.1 of Malania oleifera. Classification (NCBI taxonomy): domain Eukaryota; kingdom Viridiplantae; phylum Streptophyta; class Magnoliopsida; order Santalales; family Ximeniaceae; genus Malania; species Malania oleifera. The sequence continues at coordinate 38,158,011 of NC_080425.1, forward strand.
TTCATCATCCAATTGGATTATTGTAATATTTGGAGCAAGCATGTTGAGTATTTAATGAGTTGGGAGGCTTGAACGCATCTAATTCTCTTTGCTTTTTGCCCAAGACTTGCCGCACTTACTCATTTATTATGGGAGAAAGTTCAAGACATTTGCATCATAGGTTTTTTTTTTTTGACAAAAAGAAAAGAAAATGAGAAGGAAATATGTTTCTATTGTATTTTTCTCTATTATGACCCTATTTTGAGGAAAGAAGATAAAAAAAAAAAACAAGGAAATTTTTTTTGTTATATTTTCTTGTATTGAAATAAAAATTTGGTTTATATAATTAAAACTACAAAAAACTAAATGCTAATGATGTTTGAAGTTAAAAATTCATTCATTGATTTTATTATACATTTTATTTTTCTCGTTTTCTTTGATGATCAAACATGAAGAGTATGTTATTTTATATATTTTTTTTCCTAGCAATCATATTTTGCCAAGCAAAGGTTGTAGTCATCAAATATGACTCCAATTAAAAATTAAGAAAAATCAAATGTTAAAATTATATATATTTTAATTGATTTGCCTTATATATATTTTTTTTTTCTTCTTTCTTTGATAACTAAATATTATAAAGTGGCTCTTTTTCATTTTGTTTTTGTTTCATTTGGAATTTAAAAATTATTAATGAAAGAAATTAAGAACAAATTTACTTTTATTTATGTTTGGTTATTAAAGACAGTGAAAAAGAAAATAAATATATAACAAATAAAATAAATAATAATTTCATGTGGGATTAATATTTGATTTTTTTTATAAAAAAATTATCATTTTAGGACAACTGTTTTTGTTTTTAATAGATTTTTATGCAGAAAAAATACAATGAAAATAAGTTTCCTTATTATTTTTTATTTTTTCCCTTTACTCAAACAAAATCTTCAATTAAAATAGAGCTTAATATTTTTGAAGTTCTACATAGGTAGGATATAGGGAGATCCGTAATCCTTAGTTCCATTTGGTGTTGGAGAAAATAGATTTTGAAAATGGCATTTAAAAATTAGCAGTGCTCTCGTCCCCACCCCTATGCCCACCTAAAAAAGTTTGCCTAGACTTTATTTAACATTTGGTAGAATGGAAAAACTATATGACAAATATGTAGAATTATAAAAGATTAATTCCATTTTATTCTATTTTGCCGACACTGAATTTTATTTGAGGTGCCGATGAAGAGAGTTTTACATAATGATTCCAAACAAGAAAACAAAAGAAAGGAAAAAACAAACAAATAAATCAAACATACATACAAAGTATGAAGTCGTCAACTTATTTTTTGAAAAAAAAATAAAAATAAAAATAAAAACCCTAAAGTCTATGAAAGTCAAAGATTAGGTTTGAGAACACAATTGTGCACAGAGAAAGTGCTTGACTAATCATCTCAATGATGGTTGGCTACTAACACCCTTATCGTCACCTGTCCCAAGAATGGTTACTTTGCAATTATATGTGTGTGTACATGCATAACAAGAAAGGTAAATAAAAGAAATAAGAAGGAAAAGCACCCCTTTCAATCATTCAATCAATGACGTCGTTACAATAATATCATTATTATTCAAAAGCACTCCGTCAAGAAGCTTAGAGTATTGCTCTTAAAAGGGATTGACATCAAAACTCCAATTTTGAAAACTATGATAATGAAGAAGATAAGGAGAATTAGTTTGACAAAAAATACAAGCTTTTATTATCAATTTAAAAATTGCATGTGGAGAAAAATGGTTAAAAGAAATATTGGGTTGTATTATTGATTTGAAAAATGCAAAAATTTGATTGAAAAGTTAGGATTTTATCATCAGAAAACCATGACTTAGAGATGCCTTTAAAAGGGGGGACAAAATTAATAGAATGACTTCTCATTTCATAATTTTCTACATAGTTTTTAAAAAAGTTTATCATTATATTTTATAACAACAAAAGTATACTAAGGAAAAGGTAGAATATACTATGAAACAAAGATAGTACTAATAACAACATAGTAGTATAATAAATCCCACGCACAATGCTTACCAACACCTATATCCACATTAGTTGCATACACATTATCTTGCACTACTAATAATAGTATTAATTGATATAACCTAACAAAGACCCCAACATTAAAACTTAGTTTAACCTATGCATGTAAGATCAAAAAATTAAAAGACATCAAGAGATCAATGGAAAGGAGGTAATGTTCATTAATTAAAATATGGGATTAGCACACCAATCTTTACGCTTAAGTAACATATCAATAGCCAAAGTGTAACTCTTGCAATCTACTAGTAGGGAAATCAAGAAGGAGGCATCCCAAATGCCTATAAAAAGGACCGCTAAGGAAGGTAATACATCTCATTCTTACTCACTCTTTTACTATTGCGATCATATAATCCTTCCAAATTTCTTGACTTAGGGATCAAAATGTTCCCCCGAAGTACACTCAAGATCTTCCAAACCCATTTTCTTTCATCCTTGTCAAGTGATCAAAGTTGTGATTGATCCAAATTATTCCGAACAAATTTTGGCAACAAAAGTTAGCACAGTTTGTGGGAAACTTGGAAGGATTTCTTTCTAAAATTTAATCATGGTCGTGTCACACAATTATGAGTTCAAACCCATTATTGGGGATCAATCTCCCCAGTTAGTTCACTCACACAATTATGAGTGCAAACCCGTTATTGGGGATTAATCTCCACAGTCGATTCACTCCCCACCACTAGACAATTCACTGCAAATTGTGTCTTCAGACCAATTTCTAACCTTCTAAAGGAAGGTGGAAGACGTGTTTAACATGATCTTACAACAGAAAAAAGATTCTGTGGAACATGGCTCAGAGATTGTTCAAGCAAAATGACACCTAAGGATGAGGTGGCGATACCTTGTAGAGATTCGGAAAATAATAATAATAATAATAAATAATTAAGAAAAGAGGAAATTGGTTTGGTGCAGGCAAAACCGTCGACGGTTTTGAGGAGCTAAGTGAAACCGTTGACGGTTTCGAGTAACTGAGGGGCGGTAAAGGTAAAGCAGTAAAATTTGCTTTGTTTAAAGACCAAATTGTTGATGGTTTCAGAGGAAACTGTCGACAGTTTTGCTCGGGGGATTTGGCCTATATATATGACTTAAGCTCATTTTTGGGGAAAATTTCCTCTCTCTCTCTCTCTCTCTCTAGGGTTACGAATTTCACTCTCTCTCTTTCTTCATTTTCTTTCTGGGTTTCAACCGGAATTGAAGATTTAACATTAGTCCAGAATTCCAACTTCGTTCTCTAACAGTCTAATCGGAGCAAATTCGTGATTTGGGTATCCTAGGCACCACTCCAAAGTGGAGGATTTTGTGCTCCGTTCGCCGCAGGCATCGTTTCAAGATCCCTGCAGGCATATTTTCAGTAAACAGATAAGGGGAATAAATTAGGTCAGCTTATTTTCTGAAGCTTAATCTTTTAAAATTGAGATTTTAAGTATCGAAATGTTATACGTGATTTTCTGAATGGTTAGACATATGAGAATTTTGAATTATTATTGTTATAGGTATATTTTTTGGAAACAGGTATTTTGAAAATAAGTAAAACCCCAGAGTTTATTATACCATTATTTTCAATAGGAAAATATAGTTATCCCAGGTAGATTTTATATTGTGAAATATTACTCAAATTGTGTAGCATGAGAATAAATATTTTTACTGTGTATATAAGTACATGAGATTATTTTATGATTGCACAGAACAAGCATGATTGGATAACGATTTTTTTTAGAAAGTTATGAATGTTACAAAAATTATGATATTGTTCAGTATATTATGATCAGTATCCCTGGCCCAGTGTCGTGATTAGTATAGCTAGCTAAGTGTTGTGATCGATTATGATATGACAGTGATTTATATACAGATTGATAGTATGACAGTGTTTTTACATGATAACTTTACCGTGATCCCAAGAGGGGAGGTGAATTGGTACTTTTAAAATTTAAGCCCTAGGTCAAACTCCTAACAACGGTATTTTCACAACCTTATGGTCAATCTAGTGCAAGTAATGTAAATCAGTTGTAATATGTACTAGTAATTAAATAAAGCAATCTAATTAACAACACAAGTACCAGAAAGCAGTAAAGTAAGAGTGACACGCAGAAATGTTATCGAGGTTCGGCCAATTGCCTACGTCCCTGCCTTGGCTAACAAGCACAAGGATTATCACTATAATTGCTCACTTAAGCGGGTGGAGCAGCATGCATACAAACCAGGTCAATTACCACAGGGCTAACCTCAACCTTTACAACCAATCCTTACCGGGCTAGATTACCATCCCTTCAGGCCACGCCTGGAAATACAATAGTATTCTCTCAAACAGATGGTACATAAATAATGCTTTCATGTAAAGCAAATATGTACCCAAATACGCACATTCACATACACATCAATAACATGGATTTAGTATAAGCTCAGTGATGCAAGTTTTGTACAATCAACACCCAATACAATATAATCAGTATGATGCTCAAGAGTATTCAACACAAGCAATATCTTGGAATCAAAACAAAGTATTTCAATAGCACATCAATATTCCAAGTTTACGAATCAGATAATCAAACTAGTTCAAAAGAGTTTTCTTCTATGAAAGATGCACAACACTAGTTTGAAAATACTTGCTTGTTTGAAAAATCTTTGCACAACAAAAATCAAGCTATTGGACACTTGCAACAAAGATGCAAATATCCTAAGCTTACATGGTTTATCCCCACACAAGATTTATAATGAGCAAATCTGTGGGATAAACCTAAATTAAAACTCCCCAAAAGAAATATAACAATCAATCACTCAAATAGGAGTTTCTAGCAAACTATAGCAATCTTAAGAACTCTAGAAACGTTCACACAGTCTCAGAAGATATCAAATGAACGGAGATTTGAGCGTATTTGGCCAAAGAATGAATTTTCAAGAGAGAGGATTTTTTTTTGGCTAATCACTTTGCTAATCTTTTTCTAATCTTGAAAATGAACTCATATTTATAGCCAGGGGTAAAAATATAACTGGTTGGGACATGATGGTAATAATTAAAAAAATCCTAATTGATTAAAATACAATTTGCCCAAATTAACCCTGTTTTACTGCGGTTAAATTAATTTTAACCGGCTAAGGTCAGTAATAAATTTTATTAAACTTAGTTCGGTCGCACGATTTCACATTCGAAGACCCGAATCAAAGTCAGTAGCATTGCTTCGTGACTTCGGGTGCCCGATCCTCTATTTGGTGGCCCGAACCCAAGTGTTCGGTCGCCCGGGGTCCTTTTTGAACTAAAACAGTCGGTCACCCGAGTTGGTGGACTGTCCCTTTCAAGGGGTTCGGGCGCCCATGGATGGTGTATGTATTTATGGATCCGTCGCCCAAGAACCTGGTCAACTTGTTGACTTGTCAACAGTCGGGCGCCCGAGGAGTTTTGAACTCTAGGGGTTCGGTCACCCGACCTCTCTCAAGTTGCTTAAAAATGTTCAATTCAAGCACAATTTCAACACTCCTATATATTATATGCTATGTGTGTGAGTGTTGGGACCTAGAGTCTTGCTATGGTCTTATTGAGCTTACCATATATCCTATATGCATGATGTGCAGGTAAGATAAATACAAACCACAGCCTAGATTACTATTACAAACCCATATTACACATATTGAATTTACAATTACAAATTTTAAATGTATTCAGGGTCTTCTCATTGCTTCAAGTGTCCTTCCTTGGGATATTCATTTAAACCTGCACAAACACTTGACAATCATCAAATACCAGTATTTGTCATTATCAAAAATCGGGTGCAACATATAAGGTAAACATTCTTCCCCTTTTTGATGATGACAAATACATCATGCAAAAATGGGTATAACCTTAAGAGGCTCCCCCTAACAATGTGTATGTGCATCATGTAAAGTTCTAAATAATATTTTCAATTCAATTCAATCCACAATTTAACCCAATTTTTGCCCCTACATCTCCTCCATTTGGCAACAGCAAAAAGGGCCACTAGAGTTAAGAATTATAGGCAATGGGTAAGTATAATACTTATACATTACACGTTTTGGAAAGAATTCGAAAAATTTTGGCAGAGTATCGTTTGAAAATGGGACTTTCTAAAAACATATCCTCTATAAATACTATCCTATTTGAGTTTATAAATCCTAGCAGTTTATCCACAACTACTCAAATAGTTTCAGTATGATCAATCAGTAAAACATAAAGCTCAATATTATCATGTTGTAGATAAGAATCATACACATAGGCATAAGCACTATTTACAAAGTCTAAGGCAATAAGGCATGTCAACAATAATATTAGTTGCTAAGACTTGTAAATTTTATTAGAGAGCTCCCCCTAAATTTTTACAAACTATGATATATCTAAGAAACCTCTCTACTGTGCATTAGACCTAACTCACGTCTTATCTGTATGAACCTATCTTCGGGAAGTGGTTTAGTGAAAATGTTCGCCCATTGTTCATTAGTGCATACAAACTCAAGAGCCACATCTCCTTTTTGCACATGATCACGAAGAAAATGATGTCTAATCTCAATGTGTTTAGTTCATGAATGTGAGATAGGATTTTTAGAGATGTTGATTGCACTAGTATTATCACATTTAATCAGTATTGTATTATAATGCAACCCAAAATCCATAAGTTGTTGTTTCATATAAAGAGTTTGAGCACAACAACTTCCAGTCGCAATATATTCTGCTTCGGCTGTGGATAAGGCAACTAAGTTTTATTTCTTGGAGAACCAAGAAACAAGAGATTGTCCTAAATAGTAACAAGTGCCGCTGGTACTTTTTCTATCAATCTTACTACTAGCAAAGTCAGCATTAGTGTAACTAACAATCTCAAAAGTAGTATGCTTAAGGTACCACAAGTCTAACTCTATAGTTCCAACTATATACCTAAGGATTCATTTAACAACTTTTAAATGGGATTCCTTATGGGCAGCTTGAAACCCAGCACACAAACACACACTACACATAATGTCAGGCCTACTAGCAGTGAGATATAGGAGAGTCTCAATCATACCACGATACAATTTTACGTCAACAAGAATTCCTTGCTCATCTTTATCAAGCTTAATGGAAGAGTTCACAAGTGTACCAAGAATTTTACAATTTTCCATATTAAATTTCTTTAACAAGTCGCTGATATGTTTAGATTGGCATATGAAAGTTCCATGATCAGCTTGTTTAATTTGTAGCCCTAAGAAGAAACTAAGTTCACCCATCATGCTCATTTTAAATTCACTTTGCATGCATTTAGCAAACACATTACACAACTCATCACTAGTTGCTCCAAAAATGATATAATCCACATAAATTTGAACAAGGAGCATATCATCATTTTTGGATTTGATGAAAAGTGTAGTGTCAATTTTGCCATGGGTAAACCCATTTTCTTGTAGAAAACCACTAAGCCTCTCATACCAAGCTTTAGGAGCTTGTTTCAATCCATACAAGGCCTCAGACAACCGGTAAACATGATTTGAATATTTATGATTTTCAAAACTGGGTGGTTGTTCTACATATACTTCTTCATTAATATAACCATTTAGAAAAGCGCTTTTAACATCCATTTAAAATAATTTAAAATTTTTAAAAATGGCAAAAACAAGTAGCATACGAATGGATTCTAACCTAGCAACGGGAGCATATGTTTCATCAAAATCAATCCCTTCCTGCTAGTTATACCCTTGGGCAACTAGTCTAGCCTTATTTCTAGTTACTACCCTATTCTCATCTTTTTTATTTCTATACACCCATTTAGTTCCAATAATTGTGTGATCATTAGGCCTAGTAACTAGAGTCCACACTTTGTTTCTTTCAAATTGATTAAGTTCTTCTTGCATGGACATCACCCAAGGCTCATCCTCGATGACTTTTTTAATATTTTTAGGTTCTTCTTGGGATAAGAAAGCATAATGATTCACTAAATTTCTCAAAGAGGATCTTGTGGCTACACCACGGGATGGTTCACCTATGATTTGATCTATAGGATGACTTCTAATGTATTTCCAATCTCTAGACAACTCCTGATTTTCATTTTCTTTAGATGATTTTTCATTTACTTCAAGGTTTTCACTTGCATTGTTTTCAATAGATAGTTTATCTAAGCATTTTCTAATATCAATATCATCTTCATCATCTTTCTTAGAAAATGGATTAGATTCATCAAATACAACATGAATAGATTAAATGGCAGTTAATGTTCTTTTATTGAAAACCCTATATACTTTACTATTAAGTGCATAACTAGGAAAATACCTTCATTAGATTTAGAGTCAAATTTTCCTAAGTGTTCATTATCCCTAAGCACAAAACATTTACAACCAAACACATGAAAATAGGAAATATTAGGCTTATGTTTGTTCCACAATTCATAAGGGGTTTTATTAATTGACGGTCTGATCAACACCCTATACATAACATAACATGCAGTATTAATGGACTCGGCCCAAAAATATTTAGGTAAGTTATGTTCATTAGCATAGTTCTACCCATTTCTTGTAGTGACCTATTCTTTCTTTTTACCACACCGTTTTGTTGAGGTGTCCTGGGTGCAGAAAATATTGTAGTCACAATATTTTTCTATGCTCTCATTTTTTAATTTCGTGCCTCTATCACTTCTTATATGAGTTATCTCATTTCCTTTTTCATTATGAATTCTCCTACAAAGTTTGGTGAACTGTTCACATGATTCATTTTTATGTGCAAGAAATAACACTCATGTGAATCTAGAAAAGTCATCCACAATTACAAAAGCATATAATTTACCACCACGACTTTGCACAGAGTAAGGACCAAACAAATCTAAATGAAACATCTCAAGTGGTCTAGTAGTGGATATGAATTTCTTTTTTTTAAAACTAGATTTTGTTTGCTTACCCATTTGACATGCATCACAAATTTTCTCTTTTGCAAATGACATTTTAGGCAAGCCTTTTACTAGTTCTTTTCTAATAAATTTAGACAACAAGTCCATGCTAACATGTCCTAAGCGCCTATACCATAACCAACTAGCTTCATTTACAACAGAAAAATAGGTGACTTGTTGTGAAGCTAAGTTATCAAGAGAAGTGGTATACACATTTTCATGACGATCAGCAGTAAAAAGTACTTTGTGATCTGATTTATTCTTTACTATGCATTTGTCATTTTCAAAAGATACTTTATATCCTATGTCACACAACTGACTTATGCTAAGTAAATTATGTTTCAACCCATCAACCAATAAAACATTATCAATAGTAAGAGAGGAATTCTTACCAACCTTACCTACTCCAATGATACGTCCTTTTGCATCATCGCCGAATATCACATAGCCTCCATCCTTAGGAACAATTAAAGTGAATTTTTCCTTGTCGCCGGTCATGTGCCGTGAGCACCACTCATCTTAACACCCTCAATCCCAATTTAAAATTCAATCTTAGCACTCAAAAACAAGAACCAGCGATAGTTTACTATGGTTTTCCTAAAGTCGTCACCCTAGGAAAATCAAGGAAACAACCATGGAACTCCTGCCTCCAGGCTGCAAGATAGAACCCTAGATTTCAATCTTATCCTTCACAATGACTAACTCATATACCAGTCTACCCATCCTCTACTCTCATCAAAATCCATTACTATACTCTAGTATTGTATTCCGTTGTTTACTAAAGTCTGCAGAACTTATCAACCTAGGCTCTGATACCAAACTGTGACGACCCGATTTTTCTACCATTTTTTTTCAATAATACACAATAATAATCAAACCTCAATCAAATAACAAAACTCTAATACCATATATCAAAACAACCCGACCTGAAGCGGCGTACTAGGTAATCAATCCATCATACACAAATATACCTAATAGTGGAAGTCAATATTTACATACTATCCTGAATACAAATAACTAGAGTTCTATGCATCCATTCACATCCCAAAAAACAAAAAAAAAATCCATAACACACTCTAGGGAATCATACATCCCTAGCCCAAAACACTTACTCTAACTACTAGGGTACTAGCTCCGTTTTATCTCAGAGCTCTATCTACTCATCGATTCTGATTCCCTTAAAAGTTTAAATTTTTGGGTGAGAGACCTCTCGATAAGATGGAATAAATTATTTTTAGTGTGTGGCAGAATGAGTTTAGTTATATCATGATACACTCATTTAAAGGATTATGTCATCTAAGAAAAATATACAGATATGTACTCATAATCATATAGATATAAAACATAGTTTCATAAGCTTTGATATCATTTCTTATACTCTTAATCATAAGCTATCATTTCTTATAATCATATACATATACTTTCATTTCTCAAATCATATTCATATATTTCCATATCTCATCTTTCTCAAATCATATTCATATACTTTCTTATCTCATCTTTAAATTCACACTTTTTCATTCTCATATTCATGTTCACATTCTAGCTCATAAGTTTCCTTTAGTATATTTCACGTGTCTGTAACTCATGGCTGCTCATTTCTCACTTTCACATTCTAGCTCATGAGTTTCTGCCAGTACAGAATCCACTACATGTTTGTAACTCATGGTTGTTCATTATCGTGTCTGTAATGAGTAACCATCCTGAGGATATTCCCACCTCATCGTCATGCTTCCCCCCATAACTGGGTTATGCGGCCCAAAGGTTGGACCTAGCCGCAGTTAGCCTACCTTGTTAGATCAGGGGGGGAACATGTCTATAGTATGAATGACCTACCCAACCCTTGTCCGGGGCCCAAGGGGGCAACACAATCCTTCGTAGGCCCATTTGACTGTCTCGCCACACTCTGCACCAGACGTGTGGTTGCACTATCACCATGCTAGCAACGGTACCGTGCTCTCTGTACAACTATGGTCCATCAGGGTTCTCATTTTCACATTTCTATATTCACATTTCATTTCATCTATATATCTCAACATATCAGTATAATTCACAGCATTTCTATATCATTCTATCATTTTTGTATAATTCTCGTCATTTCTGTATATATTCCATTTCATGTTTGTATATATCTCAATTCAGCATTTCAGTATAAAAGCACATCTGTGCATTTCACGTACGTCATCATTTCTCAATAAAAACATATCGATATTTCATTTTTCCTCTTTTATCATAGGAAACATTTTTATATGTCATATTCCATCATTTCCCAATAAAATGCACATCTATATATCACATTTCATCATTTCTCTATAAAACAATTTTATATTCCACTTTTCATCGTTTCCATATAAAAATCTCATATCATTCACAAATATGCATATAAAACATAACTGGGTTTACCATAATTTCATTTTTGTATAAAACATTTCAATATACATATCATAGTCTCATTACTCAGTGCAAAACACATATCCCAGTTTCAATTACATTCCCAGTATAAATCAATCATATAATATTACTCATGCCACACAGTTTTTATCTGATATTCTTATCATAATAATCACTTGCAAAATATCATATTTCATTTTCACATACTTTAAATCAACTAGTTAATTTTCCAAAATAGCTGTTATAATTTATTCCCCTTATCTGCTTACTAAGAGGCCTGATAAAAACCATAAATCCACACCACAGAGTTCAAAACTCCAAACCCTGAAATCGCATTATGCCCAGTTCAATTAACTCAACTCCAGAATATTTATCATTTAATATGTTCCCTAGGCCCACATACTCCAAATAATCAATTAAACCCTAAAATATCATACTTATCCTGATTTTGGGGTGGTGTCCAAGAATCCCAAATCAACAATATGCTCCGATTAACTTGTAGAGAATCATCTCTAGATTCTCGTGGTAGCTTCTGATCTTCAATCTAAGCTATAATCAGAGTGAAAATGAAGAGAGAAGGAAAAGAGCTTCGTAGGATCGAGAGAGAGAGAGAGAGAGAGAGAGAGAGAGAGAGAGATTTTGTTTGTTTTCCCAAAATGAAGCTCGCATGACTCCTTTAAAATCAACACTGCAGACGAAACCGTCAACAGTTTTCTACACCCCTCACAAAACCATCGACGGTTTGGGTTTTTAACCTACCTTTTTTACCGTTTTACCTGTAATCGGCCCACGGTAAATACAAAATCGTCGACAGTTTTCTGCGCCCCTCACCAAACCATCAACGGTTTGGTCTTCACCAAACCAAATTTCCTGATTTTCCTTATTTTTCTTATTGTTTAAATTTCCCGAGTCTCTACATTCTCCCCTCACCAAACCGTTAACGGTTTGATCTTCACCAAACTGAATTTCCTCATTTTCCTTATTTTTCTTATTATTTAAATTTTCCGGATCTCTACATTCTCCCCTCAGCAAACCGTCACAACCCTTGTTGAGAGAGAAATGAGGGAAAAATAAATAAGAAGGTTAAAAAAATTGTGGGGCCCTTGTGGGCTACATATCTGCTAGATAAAATGCTTTTTAAAAAAATAATGGGATCTGCATGGAACTCTCTTTGATGTAAAAGACAAATAAAAAAATGAATGGAAAAAACCCAATGCCATTTAATCTATAAGGAGGGGGGGGGGGAAATAAAAAAAGGTTTTAAAAAAATTGTAAGGCCAACATGGGCATCACATTTTGCCAAAAAAAAAGGATGATTTTTTTAAAAAATAGTGGAGCTTGCCTGGACCCTCCTTTGATGTAAAAGATGAATGCAAAAATTAAAAAACTCAACACTACGAGTCAGTTCTAGGTTGAATCCAATGGTTCAGAAATCATATATACTAGAAAGACAACCCGAGCTTCACAGCGAGATAATAAAAAAAAAAACATATGAAATAAGTTTAAAAAATAAATTTAAATATTAAATCACTGCTAACAATACAAAATTCTTCGCGGTGGGATAATATAAAAGAAAAAAAATACATATGAAATAAGTTTAAAAATCAATCTAAATACTAAAATCAATATTAACAATACAAAATTGCAACTATATACAATTGTAGCTTGGAGCTTGAATGTAAATACAATCTTAGTAATTAGTAAAATTATATAGAAAAAACATATCTGAAATAAACAATTTCATTAAATAGTACCTTTAAAACACATATAGCATAAAATATATTTAAGTATAATTTTTTTTTGTATGTTTTTAGTGAGATTAATTGTCTGTCAAACCATAACAAAAACAGATCAACTTAACTTCCTCAGTCATAGAGAACTTGAATAATACAAAATTGTAACAATATATCATTTAAAAATTTATTTAGTGAAATTTATTAATGTTAGAATTTTTAAATTTTGCTTACAAAAAGAGAAAATATTTTTGAAAATAATTTTTTAAAAAAATAACGGAATCAATATAGGGAGAGAAATTGAGTGGGGCCCATGTAGGATCAAAGGAAAAGGGAAAATTTTTAAAAATAAATTTAAAAACTATTAAAAAATTAATGGAGCCATAATAAGCTCATAATATGAGAGAAATGAGGGGAAAAGAAATAAGAATGGTTAAAAAAATTATGGGGCCCGTGTGAGCATTTGTCAAAATTTTTTTTTTTTTTTTTAAATGTGGGGTCCACATGGGGCCCCTTTAGACAAGCAAAAAAATAAAACCCAGCCACATGTTGACACTGGGTCTAGAAAAAATGATTTTTTAAAATAGTGGGATCCACATGAACCCCCTCTACTATAAAATATAAAAAAAAAAAAAAAAAAAAAAACTAGTTGCACATGTTAGGGATGAATTGAATTTTTGGATTCAAAAATCAAGAGAGAAAAGAGAAAGGGGGAAAAGGAAAAGAGAAAACAAAAATAGTGAAAATAACTTGGTAGCGAAGCATGTCCCATTAAGATTCAATTTTAATGTATAGTATATATTATATATATGTTCATTTTTTATCATATTTGAGGATTGAGTTAAAATAGAATATAAAATTTAATTTTTATCTTAATTTTTTTTGTCTCAAATTTTGGTTTCAAATGGGATGCCCGCTTAAAAAATTCCCATTTTTATTCTGCCGGCTTTCAAAGATGGTGCACGAAGAGAGATGACGCAAATTTTTTTATAAAGAAAAGTATGGGAGATTAATACCCTCTGGACCGCATAGCGCAGTGGATTAGCGCGTCTGACTTCGGATCAGAAGGTCGTGGGTTCGACTCCCACTGTGGTCATCCCAAATTCTTCTGTTTGTTTTGTTGTCTGACTTGAAATAAAATTTTGATTTCACGCAGTATTAATGTTTAAATTTTAGTCATATTAAAATAAAATTTTATTTTTTATTATGTTTTACACGGTGTCAAAATATCATCGAAAATATTTTTTTTTTTATTTTGTTTGAACTTCTTTTCATTTCTTCTTCTTTTATTTTTTAACGCAAAATCAAAAGGTAAACTTGAAATTTTCTTTAAAAAAATTATTTCATTGTCAAAGATAGGTAGAAAAATAAAATATAAAAAAAATAAAAAATAAAATAATTTTGATTTCACACATTATTAATATTTAAAGTTTAATCACATTAGAATAAATTTTTATTTTTAATTATATTTTATATAGTAACAAAAAAATCATCAAAAATAATATTTTTATTTTATTTCTTTTTCCTTTTTTTCTCAAATAAAAATTCTTAATCCAAATCAAACATAATTTATCCAATAATAAATTGGATTGAGATATTAAGCTCCATTGTCTTTTTATTTGCGCTTCAGTTTTTTTTTCTTTCTCTTTCTCTATTTTATGCAAAATTAAAAGGTAAACTTGGAACTTTTTTTTTGAAAAAAATATACCATTGTTACAGAAAGCCAAATAACCATAAAAATAATAAATAAAATTTAATTTCAAACATTATTGACCCTTAAATTTTAATCACATTAGAATAAACTTTTATTTTTAATTATGTTTTAAGTAGTGACAAAATATCATCAAAAATAAATCTTTTTTATTTTACATTTTTCTTTTTCCTTGGATAAAATCTTAGTCCAAATCAAATTTAATTTAAATGGAAATGAATTGAATTGAGATATTGATTTTCATTTCTTCTTCTTTTTTTAATGCAAAATCAGAAGGTAGACCTAAAACTTGTTTTCTAAAAAAATATTTTATTATCAAAAACAGTTAGATAAAAATAAGATATATAAAAAATAATAAACAAAATTTTGATTTCATTAATGTTTAGATTCAGTTTACGTTAGGAAAAAAAATTTATTTGTAATTATTTTTGTACAGTGACAAAATTTCATAAAAAATAATATTTTTTATTTTACTTTCTTTCCTTCTTCTCAAGCAAAATATTATAAAAAATAATTTGTTTATATAGTGACAAAATATCATAAAAGTATTCTTTTTATTTTACTTTCTTTTTCTCAAACAAAATTCTTAACCCAAATCAAATTTTAATTTAGATGGGAATGAATTGGATTACGATATTGATTTTCATGTATATTCGCCCCTTGATTGTCTTGTTGCCTGAACTTATTTTCTTTTCTTTTCTTTTTTTAAAATTTTTTTAATGTAAAATTAGAAGGTAAACCTAAAACTTTTTTTTTTTTTTTTGAAAAAAGAATTGATTATTGAAAAAGGTTATAAAATTAATAAATAAAATTTTGATTTCACTCGTTATTAATGTTTAAATTTTAATAAAGTTAGAATACATTTTATTTTAATTATTTTTTATATAGTGATAAAATATCTCAAAAATAATTTTTTTTATTTCACTTTCTTTTCCTCTTTCTCAAATAAAATTCTTAATCCAAATCAAACTTAATTTAGATGGGAATGAACTTTGCACCTTGATTGTCTTGTTGATGAACTTCTTTTCTTTTCTCCTTTTATCTCTCTCTCTCTCTCTCTCTCTCTCTCTCTCTCTCTCTTCTAAATGCAAAATCATAAGGTAAACATGAAATTTTTTAAAAAAAAAAAAGTCTCATTGTCAAAGAAAGCTAGAAATATATACAAAAATAATGAATAAACATTATTAATGTTTAGATATTAATCACATTAGAATAAAATTTTATTTTTAGTGACAAAATATCATAAAAAATAAATCTTCTTTTATTTTTCTTTCTTTTTTCTTTTTTCTTAAATAAAATTTTTAATCCAAATCACGCTTGATTTAGATGGAAATGGATTGGATTGAGAAATTGAAATCATGTAGAGTCAAATTTCTTTGAGTTGTCACACTCATGCTATCTAATTCTCTATGTCAGTATTAATAATTTAAAGAAAAAAATGGCAATTTTAAGTTGGTGCTCATATTTACAAGGATTATCGACTTGAGATTTGTCACAAGCGAGAAGTTTCATGTATGGATCAAGCCCCTTCACCTTTTATATAAAACCTCCTTGATAGGAAATGCTAAGTAAAGCTGCATTGAGAGCATATTGCAGGTGCATAAAGCCCCTAGCATGGTATTTCTGAGTCAAGGCTTGGAGTAATAAATTTTTATCAGATTTTAATCACATTAAAATGTATTTTAATTTTATGAGGGTATATAAATAGTTGTGTTCTTATTTCTTTTTGTTTTTACATTAGGACATGTTTCACAACAATTGGCATCAAAGCACCATATTTGTGCTAGGGTTTTCTGGGTTATACCTTGATTGTGGCAAGGATAGGTAGTGTCGATAATCATTTTTTACCTTCTAAAACAAAAGTCAAAGTAGAAGCAAATAAAAGAAGAAAGAGAAAGAGTCGAGACAATTGATCGGTCCCTCTGAGCGATCAATTAACCTTTCCTCCAACTAGTCGTTGGTATCATCCTACAGATGGTCAACCAGCCCTTCAAGGTGGTCGACCAATCTACCTCAACTTCAAAATTTTGAGTTATTTCAATGCACTTGGTTGGAGGTTTTAGGCATGTCGTAAGCCCCTTTAATGCCACATGTCAATTGTCAACCATAACAATTGATGGATGGTAGTGATTGGTGGTTATATTTTGAATTTGAATTTTGAAAATTCAAATTCAAAAGGAGCTTCCCTCCATTCCACGAAAGGTCTATAAAAGGACCCTCTTGGGGGAGAGATTAAAGTATGTCCAAGTGAGGTCAAAGTGAAAAATTACATGAAGAAAGGGATTCAAAAGAAGGGATTTTGTTTGAAAGAAGATATAAGGAAACTCCAATCTTTCAAGTTGTTCAAAGGATATTTAGGAAGAGATCTTTTATAATAAGACTCTTACTTGCCATATAAAGTGGAAGTACAATCTCCTCCCATGTAATTTCATTCGGTTTTTCATCTATCATATGCTTTGTTCTTTATAAGAATGTTTTAGAATTTGCATGCGATCTGCTTTGTTTTTTTTTTTTTTTTGGTGATGTTTTGTATGTCATTTTGTAGTATTTTCATTTATCTTTAAGATGTGTGTGATCATGCATGAGAAAAGTACCAAAATTGGCATGAAATTGCACATTACAGTGCAAGTGTTCGACTAGCTCATGTAGGTGATCAACCGATCTACACAATTTCAAAAAAGTAGCCCTTGTGGCTACAAGCAGTGGATCAGCCCTTGGAATTTTTCATTGGGTAGTCGACCACCAAATCTGTAGGGACCCAAATCCGAAAAAAAAATAAAGAAAAAAGAAAGGAAATTAAAAAAGATAAAACAATAGAGGTCGTCGACGAGGCTCAATTTCTTGTCGACGAAGTCCCTTTTGTGGCTCGACGACAAGACGCTGGGGCTTGTCGACGAGGAGATATCGAGGGATATTCAGGGATTCTGAAATCTCAGGCTCGTCGACGAGGTTTCCTTCTTGTCCAAGAGCGACCTTCTTTGGCTCGTTGACGAGAACTCCGACTCGTCGATGAGGTTGGCCGAGTTAACCTAGTTATAAATAGAATATCCTTTTCTTCTTTGCCAAATTATCCTATTTTCTCTCCCTCTCTCTCTATAACTCGAACCAACCCCCTCTCTCTCTAGGATTCTGTGTCGTCTATTGCCGAAATCAACAATTCGACATCGCTACGTAGATTAGGAGGAGAATCTCTATAGTTATAGCGGATCATATTTTCGATCTGAGAATTTTCGGGTTTTTCCCTAAAATTAAGGTAAGCATCTGACTCCGTTTCTGATTCGGTATATATGTAGTAGTCATGATTATAGTTAAGTAATGTTCTTCGTTTTTTAGGTTTCGGGGATCCCGCGTCGTTGTTTTGGATCGATCTGTTTGTGTTTCATATTTTCGAGATTAAGGTAAGGAGATTTGTTTACATTAGTATTTTTAGAAAACTGAACTGTTAGAAAGCTATATTATGTCTTACTACACAAAAATTGATTTTTGGCCTTTTGTTTGATTTCAAAATCATTTTAAACCTTTGGTAGAAGTTAATTTTAAGTATAAAAAGGTTTTCTTATCTTTAGGGTTCTAAAGGTCAATCTAGGTTAGTTTTGAGCTTCAATATAAATCATACAAGCATGCATTAACAAATAAACCCTAATTACTATTACAACTCAAAAAACCAAAGTCTTAAGGCTCTACTCCACTAATGTTCATGGAATACGCCTTGGAATATGATCTTTTAGATGTTTTTCAAGGCTTCCATATTGCAGCATCGTTTATACTTCTAGAAAGGTAAACATATTCATTCGCTCGGCACACAGATGAGATGTTGTGGTTTGTCATAATCAAAACAGGGATTGGACTCAAAAAGTCAACATCATTTACTAAGATTCCATCATTGATCAAGAGTACAATTTCTTTGTGCTAAAAACCACATTGGACAATTGGTCCTTCACTTAGGTGTACACAACCCTCCTAGCTAGAAAGTGACTTACATATCCTAGAAAGCACCTTTGGATTGCCCATTGTGTTTCTAGTAGAAACCCACATAGATCACTAGATCCTTTCAATCGAGAGTCATAGGTGTCAACACTAAATTATGTCTGAGCTAACTTGGGACACTACACTGAAAACCATGACATCACAAACCTTGATCTCCCTCTCTTGGCCCATTTTTCCATTTTGAGGCATTTCCAGCCTTTCTAGCTTTTTCCTTTTTTTTTTCTTCAATCTCAAGCCATCTAGAGTGGTCCAAAATGACAAAAATATTAGGAAGATTTCATAATTATTCGCAAAAATTGAGAAAACCTTATCTTTTAAAATTTTCTCCTTTTTTTTTTTTTTTTTTGCTAATTTTAGCCTCTCTATATTTTTATATATTTTTTTGGGTATTTTTCTAGGGATCTATTTTTTTATTTATTTATTATTATATTTTTGAAAAATTCAAATAAATAAATAATTAATTGGCACATGGTTGCCCACATGCACGCACGTGTGGACATCCCAAAATGACAGCATTTAGGGTAAATGTTTAAAAAAAACAAAAAAAAACAATGACAAACTTGGGCCCTTTTCCAAAGTTATGTCATTCCACTAAACATTTTAAGATAATATTTATGTATGTGTGTGTATGTGTGTGCGTGTGTATGTGTGTGTGTGGTCACCGAACTAGTCACTTAAATCCAATTGGGTGATTGCACTTTAATTTTTGCAAATGAAGTCGTCAAAGTTAATGGATTGCTTTGAGCATGAAGAGATCTTGTTGTTTTTATAAAACTTATTAGTAGTTAAATTATCATTATATATATAATGGTCTCACAATGGAATCAACAATAACCCGAAAGTTCTAATGATGATATTTTTTAATCACAAAGCCTGATATGTATCCTCGTAGAAGGCTATAAACTTTGTAGTGATGGTTAAAGTAGTTGTACGAGTTTGTTTAACACTTGTCCAGGACATAACTCCTCTCGCAATCATGAAAATATGACCATAGTTGGATTTGCTGTCATTTACACAACCTAGACCATTAGCATAAGGTGATTTGATCGCTTATAAGTATATAAACTTTAGTATCTTGCAAATATCATATTACTTTCTTTGTAGCTTCCTAATGAATCACTCTATTATCACTCAATTATCCTCTAAGCACACCAATTGCATAGGCAATATCAGGGCAAGTGCATACTTGAGCATACATAAGGCAACTAGCAATCGATGCATACCTCTTTTTTGTATTTTGTGTCATCATCATTAAAATATTGTCATCATGTCTGAACTGTAAGGAAAGTTTTGATCGCCTCAACTCAAAGGGAAAACTTAGGATGATAAACAATGGGAATAGGGTGAGAAATGGGTCAATATAAGTTCATGGAGTCACCACTAACCTTTTTATTTGCCTAGGTGTGTTTAGATTTTCTAATTACTTTTGATTAGTTGGTCCATAAATGCACTACATAATTTCATCCAAGGTCTATCTGATGGAAATTTGTGAGTTTCTCAATTAGTTGGGTAAATATTGGACAAAAGATGAGTTCAAATTAATTAATTGAGGGCTCCCTATCTCCTCATAAACCCTTGCAAGCATATATTGCATTCAAGCTAAGTTTGAGCTTAATTGTGCATTTTAGGACTTGCTCCACCTTTTATTGGAATATGAGGGTATTCTTAACTAGAGGCCTTCATTGTTTAGAATAAGATACTTTGTTGGCCTAATAAGGTTTAGAATCTTATTTTGATGATAACAAATCAAGGGTATTTAATATATTTGGTTAAGTGAAATTTCAGGACTCAAATACTAAGATAAAAGATCAAGATCAAGTGCTTAAAAAGTTTTATTAAAAGCTTGTACTTAAAGCTTGAATATTTGATGAAGCTAAAGATTATTGAAAAAAGTAGCTCAAGATAGACAAAGAATGGAAGCAAATGCATGAAAACTTAGTACTTAGAAAGTTATAGTTTATAAGAAGTCTCATATAAGTACTTCATAAGTTTTCAATATAGATGTTTGAAGCTCTTAGAAACAATGATTGACTTAGAGACCTATTTTTGAAAACCATGGAAAATAATTTTAAAAGTCTTTTTAAGTTTTCCAAGATCAAAGGTTAAAGTTTTTGGAATCAAAGTTTTGAGAAACATATAAACTGCAAGGACAGGCGACTGATGGAATTGTAGCAGGCAATTAACATTTTATGCTGACATAAGTTAAGTAAACTTAACACAGTCAGGCGACTGACCCTTAGGTCATAATCGACTAACTCAACACTGTGTTTTCAAAATACGCTGAATTTAAAAGGCTTAGGCAACTGGCCCTTATGTTACAGTCGACTGTTGTTCGTGTTTTACATTTTAAAAAGCGAGGGAAAGTATCCAAAACTAATTTCTGGACTCCCAAACTTGGAGAAAACTTAAGAAACACTGCGAGTAACTTGGGAAATTCGAATATAAGTTTTATTATTCTATAAATACATGTTGTTTTTCACAAATCAAATACAACAATCAAGCACATACTGATTACAAGTTCAAAGCTTTCTTGAAATTTTCTCTAAGTTTTTGCTGTGTTCTTGTGTTGATATGACTCACAGTTTCTGATCATTTTCTATTGATATTTTCAAGTCAAATCCAAACCCTTGACATATTCATTTGAGCTTCACTCTTTTGTATTGATTATTGCTTAAGTATATTGATTTTTACTTGTACAAATCTGCTCTAACTGAGAGTGTTCTTGTACGAACAAAGAAAGTTTCTTGTTTTCTTGTTGTTTGACGATTCAGGGATATTGGATCGTTGCCTACCAATAAGGAGTATTTTTGTTAAAGAGGGATTTCCACCTCATACGAAGAGAGGTTGTAACTTTTCCTGGTAAAAAGTTGGAAAGGAAAATCCTCACAGCGTTTGCCTGGAGCAAGGACGTAGACTGCTGGCCAAACCTTGTAAAAAAACTGATCTAAAGTTCTTCCTCCCTAATCTCTTTATTTTGTTGCAAGCACATAACCTGTGTGTATGTTTATTAAACACTTGTTGCATATTGGAAGTTGTTGAATTATTGGTTTTGTTTCATATTTTAAATCAGCACACTATCTTGTTGGTTGTTGGCTGGTTTAACAAGTTCAAAATTGAATACCATTTTGAACATCACAAGCTCAAGTTAATTTTGCTAAATTTATTATTCTATTGAAGGAAAGTTGCAGAGCTTTATGAAACTAATCTTTTTGAAAATATCTTTGATATTATCACTATTCATTGTTGAAGAATAAATTCTGATTTTGAATATAAAAAGTTATGAGATTTTAGTCAGGCTAATCTTTAATATCATTCATTTATAAGAGATTGATTTTGGATTAAACAAAGGATTGTTGATTTCAATATTATTTCTAATTGTGTGATTGTTAGAAAATCAATTTGTTGGGTTAATACTTAACTAAGAATTTTGTAAAATAAAGTTACAAAGAAATTTTAAAAACCCAATTCACCCCCCTCTTGGGAGTATACCTAAATTCTCATATTTCTTGTGTCCAAAAACCCTTTTTAGATAAGGGAGAAAACTTCTTTTATTTTAAGGGACACTCTTGGAAAAGTGGGTATTAGGGTAAAACTCTAGATTCAAGAGGTCTATAAATAGGAGACTTGTGGCTCCTTAACACACATCTTGGAGTTTAGAGGGGAATTATACGTTGACAAGAAAGGAGAAGGAGCCAAGGAAAGTTCTTGATCTTCTTGGTACTTCTCATTATTCTTGGGGTATTCTTAGAAGGCTTGGGAGAAGAAAATTGCAAGGTACAAACTAATTCATTGTATTTTATGAACATGTATTTGTTTTGACAAATGATCTTTGATCTTGTTCATACTTGAACTTCATTATTTAAATTTTCGATGTTAGTTTTTATGTTTTGAACATTGAAAATTGTCAAGTTGAAGAAGAAGAAGAAGAAGAAGAGGAGGGAAGAACGTGACTAGGAGCTTCGATAGCCTTTCCTAGTGGTCATCAATGTCAATGGTGGCATAGGCTGTGCAAAGTGGGGTGCATGAATATTTAAATAGAAAGCATAGTTGCAATAGGCAGTCGTTCATGGATGAGAGGAGATAATGTAGCAATAATGGCTCTTTGAACTAGATCTTGTCGCTAGCGCCACCATTGATAATGTTGTGATATGTGGCTTATATATTGAATGGGATGCATATATAAGGAGAATACATAGTGGAAAATCAAAGTGTTGAGGAATAGTAGGGAAACCGTCAACAGTTTGGCTATGACCGTCGAAGGTTTGGCACCAAAATTTAGACAATTTACATTTTGTCTGTAACCATCAACGTTTTGGCCCAATCTGTCGAAAATTGGGCTCAAGATCCCAGCGCAGATTTTTTAATTTTGAAAGAGGGACGTTAAGTTCATTGGGATTTGGAGGGAAAGCCTCCGGGAAACTTTATATGTACATTGTTCTTGATGTATTTGGAATATTACAAGTGTTGTAAGTGTCTTTTGACACCAAATAGTAAAATTATTTGTCGATTGCTCCCATGGATGTAGGCATTGCTGAACTACGTCGATCCTTGTGTTGTTTCTACTACTTTCAGATATACTTTGTGGCTGTGTTATGTATTTGTTCTTTCATTGATTACTGTATTTGATTTCCACTATGCAATACAATTTATACAACAAATTAGTATCAGAGCATTGTTGTAATGGCTTCGGGTACTTCATGTGCGAAATTTGACATTGCCAAGTTTGATGGAACCGGGAACTTCGGTCTATGGTGGAGAAGGGTGAAGGATTTGCTTGTGCAACAAAGGATGGTGAAAGTCTTGTATGGTGTTCAACCAAAAGGCATGGATGAGGCAAATTGGAATGAATTGGAGGCAAATACTGTAAGAACCCAAACCGTGATAAGTGGTTTTTAAATAATTAAAGAGAGGGGCATTTTGGTAAAAGAGCAGGCCTCGTCGATGAAGTCTTCGTCCTTCTCTTTGATGAAATTCAAAGGCTCGTCAACGAGGGAATGCCGAGAGGTTCGGGGAAATTAGAAATATCCGGCTCGTCGACGAGGCCACCATCTCATCGATGAAGCCAATGGTGGACTCGTCGACGACGACGATAATTCATCGATGAATCCACCGGATCAAATGCTTTTTAAAAGGATATTTTGAGTTGCTTAGTAGTGAAGTAATGGTTTCTCTCTCTCTCTCCAGGAACTCGGGATTCACTCTCTCTCTCTCTGGATTTCTTCGTCGATCGTTGCTAGAATCATGAATCTGAAGTTACCACGAGGGTCGTGGAAGGATTCTCTACAAGTTCTACGAATCGGAATCCCGTTTCAGAGATTTTTGGGTTTCGGCGTAAAATCAAGGTAAGACTTAGTTTTCAATTCAGATCCTGTAATTTTATAGGAAACTGTATTATGAGTATATTCTGTACTGTGGTTTGTATGTTTTGGAACTTGGTTCGCTGTTTAGGGACCTTGGAGTTCGGGATTTGCTATTCGGGAAAAAGGTAAAGGGAACTGTGTTTATATTGGTTATTTTTGAAATTGAACTCAATGGAACTGTGGTTCACGATTCTCTGTGTGTTTTGACTACTCATTTGGGGGGGTCTAACGGGGAAAACTATGGGTTTTTCATTATTACATTTTTGGGAAAAAGGGGGTGATGGGTTGCATTCCTGGTTTTATTGAAAACCGAACATATATGTTGATTTATACTGTGTTATTGGGATGGCCGTGCCTTGACTTGTTTAAACTGTATTTGTTTGAAAAACCATGATTTAGATTACCAAATGAGTGTGTTTTATTTGGTTACATGAGCCTGCATATGTGTGTGACTGTTGAAATGCTAGTAGGAACGGGGTTCCGAATTGTTCCATGTATTGAGAGTGTCCGGCTCTATATCCGAGGGCGTGAGCCTATACTGGCAAATAAGGCCGAAGGGTGTGGATCCACCAGTTAGCGCTGGTATGATGCCATGGGAGTCGAGGACTAGCCATGTGCCGGTGGCGGTTGGCTATGGGCCAACGCCATATGTCGTGGGCCGGTGTCACGGTCCGCCTTTTTCACACTGTTGTGAAGGGCCGGGCGGCGCTAGCTAAAGCACCCTTGCTTAACTAGCCAGCCTTTTGTTTACCAACATTCATCCACGAAGCACTTTCATTAACATTCAATCAGATAGCAGCGGAAATAATAATCAATTCATGAAAGCCGTGGCAACCAAGCAGTAAATATTGAAGCAAACGTAATTCATTAACAAATCCTCCGTTGACATGTTGTACTTAGCGAGGGAGGCAAGTAGGCTAAGCACGTTGACAATTTCTAGTGAGTTTTACAATGATTGATGAACACTCACCCTCCCCTAAAGAGCTTTCTAGGCCATTCTCACTCTAGCACTAGAAAACATCAAAGTGACCGAGGAGTCATACTGCCATATTTGGCTTACAATGAAAGAAATACTAGAAAATAACCCTACACTAGTATTTACATGATGGAAACCCATCCCAAACACACGAGATAAGCGGTCATAGGCAAGCATAATGCCCTGAACAAGCTTAGCCCGTGACAGCCGGCTTCGGGCCGAAGGGTGTGACGACACCCGGATTGCTGATCGTGTGTATGTGTGTGTGTATGCACTATGTAAACTAGTACTAGACTGCATTTAACTGCGTGTATGTTGCATCATGATAACACTCAAATGCCACACACCGATATAACCTGTGTTCTTCCTTACTGAGAGGTGTCTCACCCCTGCTGTACGTACATTTTTATAGGTCCTTCGAGTAATCAGAACTAGCGTCCTGGTGTAGGGAGTGTAGTGGCTGGTGTACTGCAGTTAACGCTTGGGTAAGTGCTAATACTGTATTTTGGTGGGTTGCCATTTTGAGATGTATTTGGGCACCCGTTTGTACATTTTGATAGAGCCCGTGTTCTGCTTTTGTATAGACTCTGATATGGTACTGCATATATATATATAAAGAATGACTTTTTTTCGCTGCGTATATGATTGTGTTTGAATGTGTTTAAGGTGCCTGGGAACCCCCCAGAGTCAGACCCTCATCCTTGGTACTGTATCTGTGGATGATTTGTATGATACAGGGACAGGTTAGGTTACATTTTCACCCCTGGGTCCCATTTTAGGGTTCGGGGCATGACAAATACAGTTGCTACTATCAGATTGTGTCTAGCTGATGGCGTGTTGTATCACGTCATGGAAGAAGATTCTCTTGTGGTTGCTTGGCAAAAGCTTGAAAGCTAGTACATGTCTAAGTCTCTTATAAATAAACTCTTTCTTAAGCAAAGGTTATATTGACTTAAGATGGTGGAAGGTTCAGATTTGAACTAACACATCAACACATTCCATCAAATCATAAGTGATTTAATGTGGGTTGATGTGAAACAAGGAAGATGCCAAGGCGTTGATGCTACTAAATTCCTTGCTAGCGTCTCATGCATATGAGAACTTAGTTACAACTCTTACATGGGGTAAAAAGACCCTAAATTTGGAAAAGGTAACAAGTGCGGGGCTAGGCTTTCATCAAAGAAAGAAAGCCTGCGATGAAATTTCACACGGTGAAGGGCTTGTGGTGAAGGGTAACCATAAAT
Source organism: Malania oleifera (assembly GCF_029873635.1). Classification (NCBI taxonomy): domain Eukaryota; kingdom Viridiplantae; phylum Streptophyta; class Magnoliopsida; order Santalales; family Ximeniaceae; genus Malania; species Malania oleifera. The sequence continues at coordinate 38,184,316 of NC_080425.1, forward strand.
GTGGGAGAGGAAAATTCAAAAATGGATTGAGTCAAAATAAGTCTCGATCTCAGTCCAAGAAGAAAAAGGATATCCAATATTTTAAGTGCAGTAAAAAGGGGCATATAAAACTTGAGTGTTTAGAATGGAAGAAAGGGAATACTGAAAAGCAAGAAGGTACTTCAAAATCAGCAAAGTTGAAGAAGGAAATTCAGAATGCAATGATGGTGACATACTTTTAGTTTTGTCAGGGTCAGATCGCCTTATGGACTCTTAGATCCTGGACTCGGCATGTTCTTACCACATGACTCCAAATAAGGATTGGTTCAACACTTACCAGTTGATTAATACAGGTTTAGTTCTTATGGGCAATGATATTTCATGTAAAATCGTTGGAATAAGAAATGTATGAATTAAAATGTTTGATTGTGCTGTAAGAAACCTATATGATGTAAGACACATTCCAGACCTACGAAAGAGTCTAATTTCATTAGGCACTTTGGGCTGTAATGGATTTAGTTACAAGTCTGAAAGTGGAGTTATGAAAGTATGTGAAGGCACTCTAACGGTGATGAAAGGGTTGAAGTTAGAAGGAAATATCTATACATTACTGGGCACTATGGTTGTATTTGGAGTTGCAGTTGTAGATTCTGAATTTGATGATACCGTCTTGTGGCATATGCGACTTTAGCATATAGGTGAACATGGTATGAAAGAACTTCACAAGAGGAAACTCTTGAAGGGCATGAAAACATGTAAGTTGAACTTTTGTAAGTTTTGTCTTCTTGGGAAGCAAAACAGGGTACAATTCAAAAACATCTATTCACAAGATGGAACGTATTCTTGTTTACATACATTCTGATGTTTGGGGGTCGGTAATAGTTACATCACTTGAGGACATATATATTTTATGAGTTTTATCGATGACTACTCACAGAAGGTCTAGGTGTACTTCATCCGGTACAAGTCAAATACGTTTGCTAGGTTTAAGTTATGGAAAGTTGAAGTGGAACACTAGACCGAGAGGAGAATTAAATACATCAGGTCAGACAATGGGACTGAGTATGCTAATTCAAGTTCATGAAGTTTTGTGCACAACAGGGCGCATTAGGAAACATTTCACTGTTCATTGGACACCTTAGCAAAATGTTGTGGCTGAAAGGATGAACCGAACTCTAGGTGAGAGAGTTCGGTGTCTCAAGCTTGATGCAAAGTTGGAAAAGAACTTATGGGCAGAGGCAGTTAGTATGACCTATTTCTTGGTAAACCGATCACCAAGGACATCAACAGAGGGGAAAGTGGCATATTAGATATGAACGGGAAATGCGGTATACTATTCCGGATTGAACGTATTTGGTTGTCCAACCTATGTTCACGTGTCTAGTGAGGAGAGATCGAAGCTTGACACAAAGTCTAGATGCTACATCTTTTTAGGGTATCAAAAGAGTGTGAAGGGGTTTAAGCAATGGGATCTAATGGCAAACAAGGTAGTGATCAATAAAGATGTGGTTTTCGATGAGAAAGCTATGGTGAAGCGTACTCAATAATCAGATGAAGAGAAACAGGAGCCAAAAAACTGAAGCAGAGATGAGCAAGTTGTTTAGGTGGAGTTAGAGACTCAGGACAATGATCTTGGTCCCCCAGTTGGAGGGAGTTCTAGCTCGAGAAACCAATAAGTTGATAGTATTCCTATACGAAGATTTGGAAGCACTATTAGACTGCCACCCAGGTATGGATTTAATGATTTAGTATCTTATGCTTTTATTAGAAGTTGCAAGGATTCAACTACTTTTTAAGAGGTAGTGCATGAATAAGAGGAAAGTAGGTTGATGAGTGCTATGGTGGAGGAAATGGAGTCGTTGCATAAGAACCAGACTTGGGATTTGGTGGAACTTCCATATGGGAATAGGGCCATATGTTGCAAATGGGTATATAGGAAGAATGAAGCAATTTCATAAAAGGAAGAAGAGAATATCAAGGCACGATTAGTGGCAAAGGGGTACTTACAAAAGAAGGGAGTAGATTATGATGAAATCTTCTCACATATGGTTTGACACATTTCTATCAGGGTGGTGTTGGGATTAGTAGCTCACTATGATCAACATTTGGAATAAATGGATGTGAAGACGACATTTCTCCATGGTGACTTTGAGGAGCAGATCTATATGGTACAACTACAAGGATTCATTCAACTCGGGCAAAAGCACTTAGTTTGCAAACTGAAGAAGTCTCTTTACGGGCTGAAATAGTCTTTGAGGCAATGATACAAATGATTTGATTCTTATATGATCCATATAGGCTACAGGAGATGTGAGTATGATTGTTATGTGTATGTGAAAGATCTTGATGATGGTTCTTTCATTTTCTTATTGTTGTATGTTGATGACATGTTAATTGCTATGAATGACATAACAGAGGCTAATTAGTTGAAGATTCTGTTGCATAAAGAGTTTGACATGAAGGATCTTGGTGCAGCTAAGAAAATACTTGGGATGGAGATTCGTCGAGACAGAATTGCAAGGAGGTTGTGGTTATCTCAAGGCGGTTATGTGGAGAAGGTGTTGGAAAGATTCACCATGGCTGATGCTAAACCAGTACGTTCACCTCTAGCAAATCACTTTAAATTGTCTACCGTTGAATGCCCAAGTATGGATGATGATCTCTAGGACAAGTCAAAGGTCCCCTATGCTAGTACTGTGGGGAGTTTAATGTATGTCATGGTGTGTACAAGACTAGAATTGGAACATGTAGTAAGTGTGGTGAGTAAATTTCTCTCTAATCTAGGTAGACGGCATTAGGAAGCTGTCAAGTGGATTTCAGATACTTACGGGGTACTTCTAACTGTAGTATCATGTTTGGCAAGCAATAGGAAAGTGCATCGATTGTGGGGTTTGTTGATGCTAATTATGCAGGCGATATAAATGACAGAAGGTCTACAATGGGTTTATATTCACCCTTGTGGGAGGACCTATTTGTTAGAGGTTCATGGTTTAATTATTGGTGGCATTGTCTACAATTGAGTTTGAATATATGACAGTCGCCGAAACTGCAAAGGAAGCATTATGGCTTACTGGTTTAGTCAAGGAGCTAGGTATACAACAAGGTGGAGTTGTGTTGTATTGTAACAGTCAGAGTGTCATCTATTTGTCGACGAATCAAGTGTATCATGCTAGAATCAACCATACTGATGTAAGGTTCCATAGGATCCGAGAGTTGATTTCTTAAGGTGAATTTGGACGTGAGAAAGTTCACACATTTGAGAACGTAGCGGATATCTTGACAAAGCAGTCGGTTACCATAGAAAAGTTCAAGCACTGCTTGGACTTGCTTCATGTCTCCAAGTGCTAGAAGAGAGACAAACCCAATCTAACGTCCTAAGGTCAAGGAGGAGCAGTGGGCTATCTTTTCGGTTTCTCTTAAGGGGTGTATACTCACCAAGGTGGAAGTTATTGTGACATGTGGCTCATATACTAAATGAGATGCATGTACAAGGAGAATACATGTTGGAAAATCAAAGTGTTAAGGAGCAGCAGGGAAACTGTCAACGGTTTGGCTATGACCGTCGATGGGTTGGTACTATAATTTAGACAATTTACATTCTATCTGAAATCGTTGACAATTTGGCTTGGGAACCCAACAAAAAATTTTGAATTTTGAAAGAGGGACATTAAGTTGCTCGGGGTTTGGAGGGAAAGCCCTCAGGAAACTTTATATATACATTGTTCTTAATGTATTTTGAATATTGCAAGTGTTGTAAGTGTCTTTTGACACCAGATAGTAAAATTCTTTGTCGATTGCTCTCATGGATGTAGGCATTGTCAAACCACATAATTCCTTGTATTGTCTCTATTGCTTTCAGATGTATTGCGTGGTTATGTTCTATATTTGTTGTTTCATTGATTGTTGCATTTGATTTCCGCTGTACAAATACAATTTAGACAATAAATGATGTCTGACAAAGGTTGGAAGGGCTTAGCAACTTGTGGGAGATGACATATTATGGTGGCATGATGACAAGGAGCTATTAAAGAAAGCTTTCTGCTAGGGTTTGCAGGAACCCTATGGTATATGTGTAAAGTTGAAGACAAAAGGGGGGATGTTACTACTATTACTACTATTGTCATTATCATCATTTACCTTATTTACATATAAAACTCATTTTTCTAATTCCATGTTAACCATTCACAGGTAAAATTGATTTGAACTAGATCTTGTCACTAGCGCCACCATTGATGATGTTTGACAAAGGTTGGAAGGGCTTAGCGACTTGTGGGAGGTGATAGATTGTGGTGGCATGATGACAAGGAGCTGCTAAAGAAAGCTTGCTACTAGGGTTCTCAAGAACCCTGTAGTGTAGGTGCAATGTTGAAGACAAAATGAGGGATGGTACTACTATTACTACTACCACTATCGTAATCATCATTTACTTCATTGACATGTAAAACTCATTTTTTTTTAATTCCATGTTAACCATTTACATGTAAAACTTATTTTCCCAATTCTAGGTTAGCCATTTTTCTTCTTGAGTTGAGCTAAACTAATTTTAGTTCACCAAGTTATCTAACCTTGATTGAAAACTGCTTTGATACTTTTTGAAATCTCATCTTTGATTTTTAGTTCATGAATATTGCTTGTATTAATTTTGCTTCATATTTTTGGTTGAGTTCCCTCATCATACCTCAAATCCTATCTCTTGTTTTACTCATTATTTCTATAATACATGTATTATTTCTCATTCTTACTCTACCATTTTTACATGTAAAACCCATTTCCAATTTTATGTTAGCATGTTAAGACAATGGACAAAAATTTTGATCATATGTAGTGTTCATGATATATATAATAAGAATAAAATGGCAAGGGCTATTCGAGAATAGATAAAATAGAAGTTATAATGTGAATTATGTTATAAGCTTGAAGTATATTGTCAAAATTAGGCAGCATATATCTAATCATACATTGTTTTAAATGCAATTTTTGTTTGTCATATTAATTTTTTATTTTAAAAATAATATCTTGTGAAATCATAACTTTGCATAGCATGGAGTTTTTGCTCGTACTTCGATCTCAATTCTATTTTTTGGTGATTTTGAAATAAAAAATAAAATAAAGCTATGAGGACGAATCAATTTTGTTTTTTGTATGTCATTCAAGCTCGACATTAGGAGATAAAATGGCCCGATAAGGTTTGTAGTCCAATTAGCTTGAAAAGCAATTAGGAAACTATGGCAGTGCTCTTCTTGTTCAAAGTTCAGCAAGGCTAACAATATACTTATTATAACGTCTATACAATTTAAAAAATATATTTGACATGCTCTTCTGAAAAACAAATGCATCCATTAAATATGTAGATTGATTATTAAATTAACTACATATTCTCTTTGGATACTATCATAAGTATGGGTAAGCATTTGACAAGTATGGTTAATTTAGTTAATCAACTAAAAAAATTTAGTTAAAAAAATGGATAAGTTGACCGAAACGAATTAGTTTCTTAACTGAACCAACAACTAACGAATTAATATTTCGATTAAATTGGTTAATTGATTTTAACCGACTTTCATGTGTTATTAATATACATTTATATAAATTATTTATATATTCATTAAATAATTAATACATATTATATATAAATTATTAATAAAATTACATAAAAATATATATGTTAAATTATTAACATATAAATATTGTATGTATAAATTATTAATATATATATATATATATATATATAATTGTTTAGTTCAATTAACTGATTTAATCAGTCCAATGTATCGAACTGATAACCAAAAACTAGTTTTTTATGATGACGTAAACTGAATCGACATAATTACTTATACTAACCAAATCAACAAAATTACTTATATTAATCAAACTGAATTAACATAACTTACTCGGTTCTGTCGGTTAATTCAATTTTAACCAAATTATGCTCGGTCCTAATCATAAGTTAGTCAAATTAATTTTTTATTTTTCATTCAGTCTCAAGATTCATGCTATTAGCCAATGGTCCAATAAAAACATATATATATATATATATATATATAATTTATTTGAAATACGAGAGGGATATTTGAATTGAGTAATTAGCTTTTAAGATAAAATTGGAGATACTTCTATCATTTATTTTTTGTTATGTAAAAGGTTGTGTCTAAAAACGAGACCTTAAATTTGAATTTGTATGAATTTGGATAAATCTCATTATAATTTTATATTTTATCGAAATCAATGTAAATCTAAATATAATATTTGACATCCAAGCTTCTAAATAAGGAATATTTTTTACAGCAATATTTCATATTTTATTGATAAAATCATAAAATATGTACCTTGCACTTACTTAAAAAATTAAGAGCTAATAAAACAAATTTTTGAAAATAAAAACAAGGGATTGTGTAATTTTGTTTTTTACTAAAAAATGCATTTGGTTATTTCTGAAAATAAAAATAATTAAACAACGTTTGAATAAGATTTAATATAAAAGTAATAAATTATCATCACTATTGTTATTAAAAAAAAACTTATATCTTGCACCCATATTTTTTATCTATCTAAAAACTTACCAAGACCTTCAAATTATTTTTTTAAACTTATATTTTTTCAGGGGTTTTTAAATATAATTTTCAAAATTATTTTTTAGTTGTATTTATGAGTATGAATTTTAATTAATATAATTTTATATTACATTTTATTTAAATTTTAAAAAATAAAAACATTGAAATTTAAAAATTGTCGCAACGTGGCAAGGCAAACCACAGTGTTCAGTTATCCCCCGGGACCTAATTAGTAATGTCCCAAATGATATAAGCCGAAATATCCCGCCATTCTGACCGCGCTGCACATTTTGAAGCTCTCTCTCTCTCTCTCTCTCTCTCTCTCTCTAACACGCACTCTCTCGGCCTGTTTCGCTGCCTCTCGTCTGTGACCGCCTTGTATGTATTCTTAGAACCAGAAGCTCTAATCGGCATTTGAATCATTCTTCTAGGGTTTGTTTTCTGCTGCTCCTTCTGATAATGTGATATTCGTATGCGTTCCTCATGATTTCTCCATACATTGCACATTCATTTTTAGGGCTTCGTTCGCGCCCCTTTGTTATTACAATGGATAAAAGATGGAAGTAGTGGTATTAAGGTTCGCCTGGATCTGGTTATGGACCGGGAAGATCATTACTGGAAGTGACTAAAGATGTTCATTGATGACTGAGGATAATCATATGAGGCAACACTTGAAAATCTCTGCCTATTTATTCTAATATTCTTTTCTATTTTCCTTTCTAGTTCTAATTTTGTAGGTGTTTATTCTTTGTGTTTAATCTGCAGTGGGAGCAGCCGTGAAGGTTCCGCAAATCGCAATGACAAGTTGCCAAAAGTTAACTGGTTGCAGCATGCCAATGCACACGGCAACTTCGCAGACCAAAACAAGTTCTTGAGTTCAAATTTCCTGTTTTCGTTGCCGACCCAAAAGCCCCGTGCTGAAGGACCGGCAAGGTATATTTCAAATAAAATAAACTTCGGTTCTGTGTTTGTTCTCTGCAGTGAGCAATGCTATATTTCCATTTAACGGGCATCCGACAGAGCAGAACCTCGAACCAGGATTCATATAGACGACCCCTAGCTTTTGGGATCGACCCTGGGTTGAGTTTACGTCTGATGTCTTTCAGATTTTCACACAGAGAAATGTTGCCCTCTATTGGATAGACAGTCATCGTCCCACTCATCAAGAGATTTATCTTGACGAATGACAGTTCATAAAAAAATGATTTTGTTTTCTTTTTGAGAACTGTTTTCATTTTATAAAATTGAAAATGATGAAAATTTTTTGAAGGCTTAATTGTTTTTGGTTCATTTTTAGCTGTGAAGTAGCTTCATTTTTCTAAACCCTCATTTTTAAAAAATGATTTGCTTTCTGGAATAATTTAATAGAAAGGCTTTAAAAATGCCCCACTAAACACGGCTTCTGCAATTTTTTTTTTTTTTAAAAGACAAACTATATGCTCTTAAAAATGAGCAGAGTGTCAAGAAATGATAACAAATCCATTTCTTAATTTTACACCAGTCTCTTCTTTCGTATAATTTAATTAACGGCATATCCTAATAAACCAATGTTCTAAGCATGCAGTTGAATAATTCAAGACTTTTAAGAAATGCCCATGTTCTGCATGTTTTCTTGAATTAACCGCTCAATTGTTGATTCATACAAACATTACCCTTATTCCCTTATCTGGACATCAATATAAAAAAATAAATAAAACTCATCTACTTATTTTTATTAAATTTAGAATTCTTCATGTTAATCATACACTCATAATTCCAAATGATCAGCTCCCAAACTTTGCTATATGAAATTTTTTGACATGATCTTCATTTTTTCAGATCAATGGCTTGCCATATTCAGAATATTCAAAGACTGCAGAGTCCACAAGTCGGAAAGGTAAGATCATTGTCTAGCGTTTCAGATGAGCAGTTTTATTTCTTTTGAGTGATTTGTTTTTGTCATTTGATTCATTCTTACCATGTCAATTTTTAAAATTTTAGGGAATTTTCTATTTGGTAATTGGGGTGCTCTGAATCTCAGTAACCACTTTGTTTGTTTGTCTTTTGTCCCTTTAGACAAACTTGCTATTTAGAGGATGAAAATGTTGGTTTATGGTGCAACTGCCCAATATTGCTTAGTTATAGTTAAATAAATCACTTTTGATTTATTTAAATTTATTTCCTTTTTGATGGCATATCCTGCACATTCAAATACAAGTAATTATTTTAATTGTTGTTAATGTGGCATTTTCTTATAAACGAAAATTTTTTGGTAGGCTTGGCAGGCTCTTTCTGCTCTTAAGATATCTTGCAGGCACTATATAAGACCAGGAAAAACTGTACTACCAGTTAAGGATAATTTTGTGGACTTTCCTCAAGATGTCAGAGGGAAAACTACTGTACAGAGCTCATCTGACAGAACTAACAGATTTCCAGAAAGTATGCATACAGATCAAAACTTCAACAAAAACAATGCCAAGATTAGTAATTCTGCAAGGTACATGGGCAATTCCTTTCAGGAAGGTGATATATGTGCTGCAGCTGGTAAAGATTTAGGGGGACAAAATGAGTATGAAGCAACAAAGCTCCAAAATTTCGATGCACAAATCATAGATGGATCATTTGGCTATCATACCTCACATACTATTCAAGTGAAGGAGTCTGCAGAAGCTTTTGCTAATGACATTGATGACGATGACATACTTGAGGTAATTTATATCACTTTATGCCATGTAGATAAACTTGGGGCTTTGTTCACTTTAATTAGCAAAGTTCAGTTAATCTGGGTTAGAAATTATGTAACTGCTTTATTGAGGTTCAAATGAACTTCTTATTATTTTTTTGTATTCTTCTTCTAAGGAGTAAGGAGATGCTAAGTGCATTGAATTTGACAATTTTTTAAGTGCATTGAATTTGACGATTTTGTCAATGTATTTATAACACATTGTCTGTTTAAATTTTGACTGATATGTCTAATTTTGCTGTTTTGTTATTGAACCTTGTAATGTTTTGAAATATTTAAGTTGTTTCTAGTTGATCAATTTATAATTTATTAGTTAATATGTCACATGCGTTGCACGTGGATGCAAATGAATAATCTTAACTCATGCATTTTGATAATTCTCAACATAGTTTATTTATTTATTTTTTAAACAAAGTGATATGACATTGGTCATAATTGTTAGTTTTGGTTTGAATGCCCTTTCCATCAGGTTTGCTTTTATTATATAGAAGAGATTTACATAGTTGTTGCCTGATTTTCAGCACTTAAAAGCTGCCAGAGTTTCAGCATTATTTACAGCCTAATTGCTTGAATTATATTCGTTAGCTTCCTCCCTCAAATTGATGCTGGTAAATCAAGAAGCATCAATTTGTCAACCAAGAATTGATGCCGGTGTAGAGAGAGAGCTTTAGTGATTATGTTCTCAGTTTGACGTTCGGTGGAAATGTGAGGAAGAGTAATCACTTGTTTGTCAAAGGATTCATGTATGGAATGACAATCGACTTCGATATGTTTCGTATGCTCATGGAAGACAGGATTAGTGGCGATTTGAATTGCGCCGGTATTATCAGCATGAAGAGGAGTGGAATGAAGCCAAGAAAAACCAACTTCACCCAATTACCCATGAAGCCATGTGATCTTAGAGCATGTGGAAGACATAGCACGATACTTAGACTCAGTGGAGGAATTGAAAACTTTGTTTTGCTTCTTACTCTTCCAAGAAATAAGTGCATTGCCTAAGAACATGCACTAGCTAATAACAGAGCAACGAGTATCTGCACATCCAACCCAATCAACATCACTATACCCCACTAACTGTAAGGAAGATTCCTTAGGAAAGAACAATCCGCGTGTAGAGGTGCCCTTCAGATATCGGATAATGCGGAAGACAACGGCTAAATAAAGATGACGGGGAGCCTACATAGATTGACTGACTTGCTGCACAGCAAAAGAAATATCAGGACGAGTAATCATTAAGTAGTTCAAACTCCCAACAAGCTGCCGATACAAGGATGGATCTGATAGAAATTTGCCTTCCTCTTGACAAAGCTTAAGATTTACCTCCAATGGAGACCAGAATTATCCGATTGGAGACCAGCCTATGAAATCACTTTCTACATGTATTTGTGTTGGTGTAACAACACACCAGTCGGAGTAAGCTGCACCTCAAGGCCAAGAAAGTACTGCAGGAGACCAAGATCTTTCATGTGAAAAAAGGTCTTAAGATGCTGTTTAATTGCTTAATTAACTCAGTATTAGAGCCAGTATTTACAATGTCATCAACATATACCAAAAGCAATACAAATCCTCTAGAAGTCTTGGGAAGAAAAAGAGAGGAATCAAGCTGACTTTAAGTAAAATGAAAAGCAAGCAGGGTACAACGAAATTTATCAAACCATGCACGCGGAGCTTGTTTTAGTCCGTACAAAGATCGGTGTAGCCGACAAACCTCTGAGGAAGGTGTAGCAAACATGCCGGGAGTTGGAGTCATATAAATTTCTTCCTTCAAATCCCCATGTAGAAAAGCATTCTTCACATCCATCCGTCGGAGAGACCACCCTTGCGATGCAGCAAAGTGCCAAGATAATCCGCACAGTAGTCATTTTGGCAATAGGTGCAAAGGTCTCTTCATAATCAATACCATATTTTTACCAGTTCCCAAGAGCCACGAGACGGGCCTTATATCTGTCTAGTGACCCATTAGACTGAAACTTGACTAAGTACACGCATTTACAATCAATAGGTTTGACACCAGAGGGACAAATCACAAGATCCCAAGTGTGATTATCTTGAAGAGCTTGAATTTCTTCTTGCATGGCTTGCTGCCAACATGCTTGGGTGGCTGCCTGGGTATATGAGTGGGGAACAAAAACAGTGTCGAGAGTGCCAGTAAGTGAGGTATGAGGAAAACCATACCTATTTGGTGGATGTGTAACTCAGGTGGAGCGTCGAGGAACAGCAGAATCAAATGACGGATCAATGTCTGGAAGGGGCGTTAAAGGAGGGGGACATCGATGATACACCACACCTAGTTTAAATTGCTCAATAGAAGAAGACTCGTCATAAAAAGCGGGAAGAAGAGTAATAAGAGTATCAAAAATAACCTGAGACTGAAAGAAATATTGATTTTCGAATAAAATCACATTACGGGAGATCCGAAATTTGTTTGCATGAGCATCATAACAAACAAATCCTTTCTGAGTAGGGTTATATCCCATAAAGGCACATGTGACAGATTGGGCAGCAAGCTTGTGACGCTCAACAAGCGATAGATGAACAAAACAAACATACCCAAAAGTATGAAAGGATTGACACTTAGGAGATATGCCAAATAATCGAAAATAGGGAGAATCATAATTTAGAGTGGCAGTAAGCAAACGATTGATCAAATAGACAGCAGTAGATAAAACTTCTACCCAAAACCTAGAAGGCATAGAAGAATCAATCAACAAAGTACTAACGACATCTAAGAGATGACGATTCTTACGCTCACGATTTGCATTTTGTTAAGGGGTATAAGGACAAGAATGCTGGGAAATGATCCCCATTTGTTGAAGAAAAGTCTGAAAGGAATGAGACATGTACTCCCCCCGTGAGTCGAAGCGTAAAGTTTTGATACAAGTACTGAACTGTGTCTCGACAAACGCAACAAATTTTTAAAAGGCAGAAAACACGTTAGCTTTATAGTTGAGAAAATATATCCAAGTGAATCGACTAATAATCAATAAACGTCACAAAATAATGATATTGACCATGAGAAATAATAGGACTCACACCCTAAACATCAGTATGCACAATCTCAAAGCAATTAGAAGCACGACTATCATGCACAGGAAAAGGTAAAGTTTTACTTTTACCAAGACGACAAGTAGCACAATCAAATGATATAGGAGAAGAAGAAAAAGAATCTTTATTGCCCAAAAAATCATGTTTCATACGATGAGCCAAGACAACTGAATTAGGATGACCCAATTTTTTTATGCTAGACTTCATTATTATTGGTAGTAGCCATAAAAGCAAGAGAAACAACACCACGAATAGAAAATAGTAAAGGGAATAAACGTCCCACTTTAAGCCCCTTCGTGATCACCGTCCCCGACACTTGATCTTGCACAAGACAACCACCACGAGAAAAATGAACATCACAGTTATTATCTACCAATTGTCCAATAGAAATCAAATCGGTAGACATTCCAGGAAAGACAAAAACATCGCAAAATGAAGAGCCCAAATTACCAATAGCAATAATTGGAAGAGTATTGCCATTAGCAATTTGAATGTTTTGCCTCTATACTTACGAACACCATGGAGACTTGTCATATTACCAATCATATGATTAGAAGCGCCCAAATCAACAATCCAAGAAGTTGAGTTAGTAGCCGTACCTTGTAGGCCTAAGGCCGTAAAAGCAGACACAATTATTTGTTGGACCATTGCTGGTGTGAGAACAAATGAGTCAGAATTTACAGTGGGTGGCATAGAAGAAGAAGAAGAAGAGGATTGAACAGTAGCCTGAAAAGCTTGGGATTGGCGATTTTGAGGCCACACTTGATAGTCTTTGATGATATGACCACCTTTCTTGCAGTAGTCACAAACTTTCTTAGGAGAGTCACAAACAAAATGACCAAACTCCTTGCAACTGAAACATTGCAACTTGTTTCTTCCTCTCCTTTGTGCTGCATATGCTACATTCATAGCCTCAGAAAATACCTTCTCAGAAGTCATACCCATCTGAGTGGATAACTGCTATTCTTCACCAATAAATCTCCCAAACAAATTTTCAAAGAAGGTATCGGATTATAGTTCAATAAATTGGCTCGAAGAGGCTCAAATTCAGGTCAAAGTTTCATAAAAAACTGATTGCGTTGACTCTCAGCATGAACAGCTTGAAGAGCCGCGAGTGCCGTAGGGGAAACCTTAGCATGAACAATAGCAGAATACTAGCTCCAAAGATTAATAAAACTAGAATAAAACTGTTCAATAGGTAAATTACCTTGACTATAATTACTAATTTCCAACTCCAATTCGAACTTGTGAGCACTGTGATCTTGGTGGTAAATGCGGTGGAGATAATCCCACATAGCTTGAGTCGTAGTAAAACAACAAAGATTGGTCACAAGGTGAGACTGAATCGTCCCCAAAAGCCAAGAGATCACCTTAGCATCCTTAACCTCCCATTGTGCAAACTCCTTTTCATCAGTGGGAACTTGAGCAGAACTATCAATATGATTTGATAATTCATTCCCTTTCAAGAACATTTTAAATTGGAATTCCCATTTAGAGAAATTCTTTCCAGTAAATCGAACAATAGTCTTTTCAATTGACATGATGAAAGGCACTAAAAAAAAATAGAAGCCCAAGTAGTCAACCAAATAAACAGCAAGCCTAACTCAAATCAGGTCCGAATCCAAATAATAAGAGGTCCACAGACACAACCAGATTACAAAAGCCCAACAGAAATAAAAAAGCCCAGATCAAACACGGAAGGCCCAGATCAAACACAGAAGCCTAACTCGAAATACCTGCCTTGTGTGAGAAATGACACAGCAGAGGAAAAAACATAGCACCTGCGTTGATCACACTAGGAGGAGTTGAAGCTGCTAACCACCACAGAAACTGCCGACAGCCACAAAGATGCGCAGTCACCACGAGAAAAACACTCAGATGAGTAGCTCACAACGAAGGACAGCGTGTGCAACTAAAAGAAATTCCGGCAGCCCCAAACAAAATTCAAAACCATCAAAGTGGACACCACAGAGAAGGCTGACACCCACAAAAAGCAAGAAAGAACTCGCTGAAACAGAGAGATTTTTAATTTTTTTTTTTTTTTGATAAAAACAGCGATGAAAATCGCACCCAGTGATTAAGACCAAAATGACGGAGTCAGAAGAGGGGCTCTGATACCATGTTAATTTTTGTCTGAATGCCCTTTCCATCAGGTTTGCTTTCATTATATAGAAGAGATTGACATAGTTGTTGCCTGATTTTCAGCACCTAAATGCTGCCAGATTTTCAGCATTATTTACAGCCTAATTGCCCGATTTTCAGCATTATTTACAGCCTAATTGCCTGATTTTCAGCACTTAAATGCTGCCAGATTTTCAGCATTATTTACAGCCTAATCAGCTTAATAACAGTTCAGAGTTATTTGTAAAAAATTATATTTCTTTGAAACTATAAAATTTAGACATAGACATGGGCCCATTGACACAAGAACACAAGATGTAAAGATACAATAAATCCAAAATATACATGATATGGTAGGGTAGAAGTTTTATATATTCTGATGACTAGTTTGTATATGTTGCCAATTTTCTATTTGTTGATATTTAGCTTTTTTAAAAGAACTGATGTTTGTTTTAGTAGGTTTGGCAACGTCTAATATTTTGATATTCATAATTAGCTTTTGTAAATTAAATCTTTCATTTTGTACATAATTTTTAATTAAAAATAAAATAAAATGACTTTGAATTTTAAACATAATTAAAATAATAATATCCATAAATTTTTTATTATATTTAAATGCTATGTATTAAAGTATTAACTTTTAATATTTACACAATAACATGTAAAAAAATCTAATAAATAAATATGCATCTTTTTTTTTGTAAAAAAAATACATGACTTCCTCTTTTGAAAAATGTTAATTTATTGTAACTTTTCAGACTTCCTCTTTTGAAAAATGTTAGTTTATTGTAACTTATCGAGAAACTCAAGGTTAGTAAGTTTATTGCAACTTTTGAAGAACTGAAGGTTGTGCTGCTATTCTTTGATGATTATTTGTTTTGTGAATAAAATAAAATTGCATCACAATGCATTATTATGTCATAAACATGTTTTTAAGAATTGTTGGAGTTCCAAATAGTGCTAGAGAAGTATTGGAGAAGTGTCATGCATTAAACATAAATTACTGACACATTTGTGAAGTGCGAGATGCCTATCAAAAAAGCGCCCAAAGAGTGTCATGTTAGGGATTTGACATAAACACAACACTTTTATAAGTGTGAGCTTTTGATATTAATATGATACTTATACTATATAATTCTAAAATTACATTTTTAAAATTAGAAACTTAAAAGGATTAAATGCCTGTTTACCTAAATTTAGAAGAAAATTGTTAATTCTAATTCTCTTCTAAGTATAATGATCTAGAAGTCAAATTATTGTTCATTTAATGTATTATATTTTAGGATAGTTTTAAATGGTGTCAGAGAGGTCTTTAAAGTAAACTTTTAAATGCAATTTTGTCTATCTTTGGTTGAATTTATTTCTTTTTGGAAAAGTTTTATCTTACTTTTAAAAGATAAGATATTTTTGTCCACAAAATGATCTACACTAGTAGTACTTGTATCTAAAGTATAAATTTTGCAACCTGCTTTCCAAAGAAGGATCAGGTGTTTAACCAAGGACTATGTTTCAGTTATTTAATGTCATTCTTTGTGAAGTGTATCACCATGTAGATGCTTACTTGATTTTGCAGCTAATTCATGCATCTTATACATTAACTACGGATTTCAGAATATAGACGTTGACCAAATAGTCATGGAACACTACCAATCAACTTGCACACCTCAACCTCAACCATCAATCTCTAAGCTTCGACCTACTACTCCTGCAAGTAACTACAATACTGCAAGACAGGAGGAGTTATGTTTGCCACCTGAATTATGCTTAACCTGTAGTCATGGTTGTAAGGTATATATATATATATATATATATTCTCTCTCTGGTGTTCTGTTCCACTGGTACGTTCTTAAGATATAAGTCTATGAGCTTGATGGATCTGTAACTGAAATTGATACAGCTTGGACTTTGCCCAGAAGCTGCAGACCATTTACAGGAAATGAAGGACACTCTAATAGCCATATCAAACGAACTTCTCGACAATGTTACGGACCTTGGTCCAGCGCTGATAGATAAACTGCGCCAAGATAGGTTTGTTCAGCCCTATCTTGTTTCGTTCTTGTTCTTCTATGTAACAAATAAAAATCAGTTTACCTACTGGCGAGGGCTTAGAGCTGAATATACAAGTAAACAGGAAAAAGGGAAAGAAAGGATGATAGGAAGTTGTTCTATGACTCTACAACCACCTAGAATGGATGATATTGCTCACTACAAGATTTTCATGATCCCACAGTTTGCATTCTGTTAAGCTCTGTTATCATTTCTCAAAAAGATTAATGCTTTTATGTATCTTTGCATCTTGACTGTTAGGTTGCAGCTTAATAAGCAAATTCAGCAGCTTGAGAAGCGTCTTCATCCTGTTTCAGCTGATGAGGAAAGACAGGAATCGCATTTTTCTGCATCCACAGCCACTCCCAGGGCATTCCAATATGGAACCCCTACAGCATCTGCCTTCAGAACTGATCCTATGCGGTTTGATGCCCTGATTCATGATCGTAATGAACTGGGCAATTATGAAAAGTGGAATTCGTCATCCGTTTCATTCTCTTCTGTCGATACTTCTAGTTTTTCACATGGTCCTGTGGAGAGGGAACCATACATCCCAAAGTATGTCGGCGTCAATTACATTGAAGGTTCAAGTGAAAAGAAATGGAGCAGTGGGAATTTCCCATGGACAAAGAAGCTGGAGGTGCTCACCTACTTTAATCTGAAATTTCTGTGTGCATTACATGTTATTCTGATTTGTGTGCACTGGATCCACTTTCAGGCCAACAATAAGAAGGTGTTTGGAAACCACTCATTTCGTCCCAATCAAAGAGAAGTCATCAATGCAACAATGAGTGGATATGATGTTTTTGTTTTAATGCCTACAGGTGGAGGAAAGAGCCTGACATACCAGGTAAAATACTTTTGTGGTGCTTTGCTTTGCTGATTATTTTAGGTAACTTTTCCTTAAACAAAGCTAGCTGACAGCCTGATGCCATCACAATGTGATGGAGAACCATCAATGGAGAACTTTAGATGTTTATATTGTGGCTTGGATTTTTATTTTAGTTTGGAAAAACAAGAGATTACAAAATAACCCTAAAATACTGAAATGCACAAAATAAACCTAAATTAACAACAAATAGCAACAAGCCAAGCCTTAAGTCTCACTAGGTGGGGTCGACTAAAATAAACCTAAATTAACTAAAATTCTAAAAGAACTTGAGTTTTCCCAAACTAAAGGATAAAAACTTAGCTATAACATAAATATTTATAGTTCCATTGGTGGTTCTCCATTAAACTCCTCTTGTTAGAGAAAACTGTCGAGTTCTGAAATGGTGTAGTAGCTTTAACTTAATGAGTGGGAACAAAGTTGAGCATGTAGGTGAATCAAAAGGAGACATGATCTGCATTTCTTTATCAATCACCTTTGGAGAGTATTTGGAAGATCCTCCAACTGCAAGTTTTTGGAAGATCCTCCAACCGCGAGTGGCATAGAAGGCTGCAATTTCCCCTGATAAAATAACAAGTCCCCAGATCAAGAAATCAGTTTAATATCCAAATCTATTGTTAGCTCAAGCAAATATGCATTTACTCTATATTCTAGAATGATGGACAATGTTTCACTAGATTTGGTTAAGGAGAATGTAAAGGGAGAAGATGAGAGGGATGTTGGCACTGGGTTGAGGAGAAATAATCTCAAGGGGATTTTCAACAATAAGTTCCATGATTAGATAGTTTTCAACAAACTCTACAGCAACCTATCGTTCCTCATTCTTTGGGTTAGAAATGGAAAATTAAGGTTCAAGAGCAAGGTCATTGACAAACATATCTGTCCTAGTGGTTGGCAACTCATCTTGATCTAGACTGATGAAATTCTTCAAGATAGGAAGTGGTGTTATTGGTTGGTAGTTGAAAAGATCTCTCATTTTCCAAAGCCATGTGGTTAGCCTCAAATAGAGTAGTGAGATGTTCTCAAATTTGCAAAATTATATACCTTCTGATTTATCCCTCAACTCTTTCTTGAACAAAATTACCATTCTAGGTTCCTTAGTCCTCACTAAGAGCACACCAGTAAATGAGGTCTCTAAATTTAAGTTAATAATTAGTGACACTAGAAGAAAGTTGCCAATGACTACACAGTTGGTCCACTAATTGCTCCCTATAAGAATATGGGACACATTTTCTCTTAAAATATATCTCATTTCAGACCGTGTGGTAATAGGAGGTTCTCCATGATTGTATTTGTTCCTTCAAACTTTTTGCCAATACTGCTTTGCTAAACCAAGAAGTTTTGATTTAGCGAAGTAGATATTCTCGTTGTCAGATGGTCAGTACCAAATAAAATAATTCTCCATGCCAACCTAAGAAAACTTGAAACCCTGAACAACTATCAAAAGTAAGGTCACCTTGGTTTCATTAATTGCTGAGAACTGCCAACTAGCTGCGAACTAGATATGTGGAATCGACTTGTCGTTTTCTTTCTTTAAACCAAAAAGTAAATATGGACCGATGCAAATTCAAACAAGTATGAATCAGGTAAATAATATCAAATCAATTTCTATGGAGTCTAGGTAGTGTAAGGTTTTGCAACCTTACCAAAGGTGCTTAGATGCTCATAGATGCTCCTCTAATAAACTTGTAGAATGTTGCTGTCACACTGAATTTTTTCTTGCAACACTATGCAATTAACAATTTCTTTGGAGTCTGGACAAACACTAAAATCTTGTGAAAGAAAGCTTTTATTGCAGTAAAATTGAAAATACAGCAGCTGGGCCTCCATCCGAATGCTGGCAGGTCTTCAAAACCCAGAAATTTGCATTGGCAATCCAAGATCAGGTTGAATTTGTCAATTGAAATGTGAAGAAGAAGCACAATATACTCTGACATTCATTCCAATTTCGAAGAAGAAGCACAATGTACTATGACATTCATTCCAATTTCTGTCCTAAAATAACTGCAATTCCCTTCCTATTTCTGTCATGCATCAATTCCTCTGCCCTACATCAAAATGTACTGTGACATGCTCTATTTTCCCCCACACCCTCCCCCCCCCCCCCCCTTCTGGGGGCGCGCTTTCTACACTGTTGTATTGCCATCTAAATTAGTTGTTACTTGGGCTGAAAACTATGTGGACATGGTAGGACAGTACACAAAGTACTTATACGCCCAACATTAAAAATAGCACAATGTACTATGACATTCATTCCAATTTCTGTCCTAAAATAAATGCAATTCACTTCCTATTTCTGTCATGCATCAATTCCTCTGTCCTACATTACAATGTACTGTGACATACCTGCTTTCTACACTATTGTATTGCTATCTGAATTAGTTGTTACTTGGGCTGAAAGCTATGTGGACATGCTTGGACAGATCACAAAGTACTTATACGCCCAACATTAAAAATAAAATTAATAGTTACAAAACAAACCCAAAGTGTCCAAAATATTCTAAATAACCCTAAATTAACTAAAACTTCTAAAATCTCTAGGTTTACTGATTCAAAACAAAATCCCTCCTAGAATCATATCGACGAGTGATCCTCCATCAAATTTCCTTGTTAGAGAAAATTCAGCCTCGATTTTTATGATGATACAGCGAGAGAGACAAATATATAATTCACGAGCCATTGAACTTGCAATTTCATAGTGTCCGTTTTCAACTAACATGCTACTGCAGCTACTATCACCAACAAATTTACTGAATTCTTGTCAAAATTCTTAATCCTAATGAACTCGACAAGTGGAGAACTATCAAGCTTTGGAAGGTGAATCAAGGCTTGGGGTCTATATATGTCACACATTCAGCACAAGATTCAAGTCATCCTCAAAAAGCTCTTTGATTTGGATTTTTACTTTGATCTCTGCTGCCTGTTCCTTCTCTGTTTTATTTCAAGCAATACGTGGAGTAACTCCTGATATAGCTGTAAAAGCAAGATGTGCAGGTGGATCGACTCATCAAGTTTCCGTTGGAATAGAATCCACACAAGGAAAAGCACTTGTCATTAATTGGCTATTAGGGGCATCTAAAAAACGTCCAAATAGAAATATGGCTTTCAAATTAAGTTTCAAATTAGTGGATGCTGCCAAAGGGAGTGGCAATGCTATATGCAAAAAGGAATAGGCTCATAGAATGGCAGAGGCAAATAGAGGTTTTGCACATTTTTGTTGATTCATGAACAAGGTCTATATAGACAAATAGATTCATGGTTTCATACATATCGGGGGAATCTATAAAGAAAGAATCAGGATTGATCGAAATATTTCTCGAAGCAAGCAAAAAGGAAACATAAGATGAAACATTATCATGTGACATTCACACAGACAGTGGAGCTTTCATTTCCACACTGATAGTCCATGACAACAATAGTTTCAAGTTCACTGGAAATTTCTTCTTTTATGTAATTACATGTGTACTGTAAACAATAATTTCTGTTACATATTTGACAGGCCGTTGTCAGATTTGAAGCATGTTGCCCAAAATAAAGACTCTTTCAGCTCTGGAGATGGATGATCTCATCATAAAAATCAGGGAAAACTTTGATATTAACAAATTTATTCTAAACCAAAAGCTGGTTTGAGTTTTACCTTGCTGTCATTAGCAGTATGGTATTCCATCCCACCACTCAGCCCGCATGGTACACAAGCTTATAAGATGCAAATCTTGTCCCTATTTCTGGTATCCCATTTCATTCAAAATAGAGATAAAGATAAAACAGCCAATCTATGAATTTTCTCTTGAAAAAGTACCGTTGGAACAGGAGTATTCTGAAATCTGAAGACCAGGCATGGAAACCCATGTAACATTTCCCAAGTTCATATCTTAACAGGCGTAGAAAAAAGCTGGCTTTCCCCTTCAAATTTCTTCAATTTCTCGGTAGTGTTTCTGAATTTCACACTGAACTCCATAAAATTTCAGAATCTAACTGGACTTTGGATGCTGACAGGACCAAATTTTCCACCAAAAATATTTATCTCACAATGGCAGTTGACTTTCATCATATCAGCGAAAAAATCTTGTGGAGGAAAACCAATTTATTGCAGTAAATCTCAAATCATTACAGCTGAGCCTCAATTGACTGCTGGCACAATTAATTCATCCTCCAAAACACTGCAATTTGCATTGGCAGTCTAAGGTCCTGCTTTGTAGGTCAATATCACAAGGCATAGTCAAATTGTTGTAAAAAAAATTCCAATTTCTCATCTTTGGACGTAATTTCCCTCAATTTTTTAAGTATCAGAAGGATGTTGGAGATTTTTTGCATGCACACTGGTGCATGAGCTGTGGTTGATGGATCTTTGGGGATGGTCTTCTGGATGAAAGCAGATCAGGGATCACTGAATCACATAATGGTGGTGGTGTGTTGAGAAACTTCTGGCAAGGCTGACATTTCGAAGGGGTGGAACAGTTAGAACTTTCAGCAGGTGTGTGAGGGCTTTTGGGTGATTGGGTGGTGAAAAAATTTAGGTTTCGGCCAGTCAGAAGATTTTGTCTTGGAAAACCATAGCAATATGATGTCAGCAAATATGGTGTTAAAAAATAAGGGGCAGCGGCTGTAATTTTGTAGTGGAACTTTCAGACAGCGAACAATCTCAGGTTTCTGTGAATTTTGTTATGTGGTGCTCTGAGCGAATGGTGCTATGGTGTTTTGATGTTGATCAGTGGATTTCTGGAGTATGGATTTGATGTTGGTAATAAGATATTGTGATTTTGGTTTGCTTTTGGATGATTCTTCGATGGAGATGGTTATGGCATGGATGATGTGATTTGTACTGATACCAAACAGATTTAGTACAGTAGGAATTACAGGGAATGAGACAAAAATAAGGGAGAGGGAGAAAGTAGAGAATAGAAGGGAAAAAGAAGAAGAAAGAAGGAAGATGAAGAAAGAAGAATACTCCACATAGAGCCATTGAGGGAGGGGGAAGGGAATAGCAGTTCTTACCATCATGCTACAGTAACAAACTTACAAACCTAACATTAAAAACAAAAAAAATAATTACAAAATAATCCCAAAGTATCTAAAACATTCTAAAGAATCTAAAGTAACTAGAACTCCTAAAGTATCTAGATTTATTGATTGGAGAGTGGTGGTTTACTTCTGCGTACGGCCCTACTATTTTTTCTCAGCAGAATAGTTTCTTTGAAGAGTTGGCTAGTTTTTTTGGTCTTTGTAACCCATGGTAGGTGGTGATTTTAATGTTCATATTATGAGGGAGAGGTTGGGGGTTTGTTGGGTGAATAGTGGGATGTGAAGATTCGATAATTTATATGAGATTGTGGCCTCAGAGATGTTCCCTTCAAAAATGGCATTTTTACTTGGGTGGACTTGGGGGATAGAGCTTGCTCTCACATTGGTTATGGCTGGTTTTAAGGTGATGAAGAAGCTGAGTTTTGTGAAATATAGGCTTAAGGTGTGGAGCAAAGAGGTGTTCAGAAATGTTGGGGATCAAAAGGATAATGTCTTGAATACTTCAAAGGGTTTAGACAAATTAGAGGAGCATGGTTTATTAGGAGAGGAAGAGAGTGTAAGCAGAGCTCATCTATGTAATGAGTTGGAATTGCTTTTGTTTAAAGAAGAAAAAATTTGTGTAAAAAATCTGGGGTTCATTGGGCTAAGGATGGGGATTGTAATACTAGATTGTTCCATAGAGTTACTAATAGGAGGAGAAGGAAGTACTTGATTAAAGAATTGGAATTGGATTCGGGTATTGATGGTGAGGGATCATCCACAGATCAAGGAAGGGATTACAAATTTTTTAAAATTCTTTTATTATGAGGATTGTGGGTATACATTGGTGGTGGAGGGGTTTGATTGGAACCCGTTGGGGAAGCGTTTGCTAATTGGCTTGAGAGGCCTTTTGAAATGGAAGAGATAAAAGAGGCAGTGATGGAGATGGATAGGGATGAAGCTTCAGGTCTAGATGTTTTACTTTGGTTTTTTTTCCAAGATAGTTGGGATATTTTGAAGGGTTTTTTTGGGGAATTTCATAGAAATGGCAGTGTGTTAGAATATTAGTTCGTCTTTATTGTGCTTATTCCCAAAAGGAGAGGTCAAAAACGGTTAGGGATTCCCGACCTATTAGTTTAGTTGCTAGCATTTATAATATTCTTAGCAATGTCTTGTTGAGGAGACATAGGGAGGTGATGGAGTATACTATTTCACTAGCCCAATCCGCTTTTGGTAGAGAGATATAAATTTTGGATGCGGCTCTGTTAGCTAATGAAAAGGTAAAGGATGTTAATAGGAGAAGTAATCAGGGAATTATTTTTGAATTAGATTTTGAGAAATCTTACGATGTGGTTAATTGGAGATTCCTAGATAAGGTAATGGTTAAGAAGGGCTTTGGGTTCTTATGGCATAAATGGATCAAAAATTACCTTAGTTCTACCAATTTGTCTGTGATTATTAATGGTAAGTCTAGGGTCTGGTTTGAGGTGTACTGGTGGTTAAGACAAGGGGATCAATTATCTTCATTCTTGTTTATGTTGGTTGCGGATGGTTCGAGTAGGCTAGTATTGCGTGTTTAGGATTGTGGCGTGATTAGGGCTTTGGAGGTAAGTAGGGATAAGGTGAAAGTCTCACTTACAATTTGCTGATGATACTATTTTAACTAATAGTATTGAGGAATTTGCAAGGTTCTCACTTTGTTAATTTGGATAAAAGTGTTAGGTTGGTATTAATTTGAGCAGTAGGGAGTTGGAGGATTTTAAATGTCTTGCAGGGTGCAATTTGTTGTCTTGGCCCATTCATATCTTGGCCTTCCTCTTGGGAGTAATCATTTGTCTTCTGCTTTTTGGGATCCGGTGCATGAGAGGGTAAGGAAGAAACTAGAAGGGCAGAAGAAGGCTTATATTTCCTTGGGTGGTAGGATTACTCTCATTAGTGCGTGTCTCTCCAATATTTGTATTTACTACCTATCTATTTTTAAATTTCTTATGAAAGTATTTGGGAGTTTAGTGAAGCTTATGAGAGATTTTTTATGGTCTGGTATTAAGGAGGATAAAAGGGATCATGTTGTTAGTTGGGTGGTGGTCAAGAGACCAAAATTTGAGAGGCTTGGGCATCGGTTTGGTTTCTAAAAACGTTCTTTTAATAGGCAAATGGTTATGGAGATTTTTCCTTAAGAGTCTAGTTCCTTATTGCATAAAGTAATAAAAAATAAGTATGGTATTCATCGGAATGGTGGGATACAGGGGAGTGGAATTGGATCTAATGCATGCCCTTGGAAATTTATCTCTCAGGTTTCTGGTTTTTTCTTTCCACTCATTTGTTTTTCTGTTGGCATTGGGGATAGGGTTCGCTTTTGGGAAGATATTTGGGTGGGTGAAACGTCATTGGAATACTTTGTGCCTTGATTGTATAAAATTTCAGCTATGCATGATGCTCCTATGTCTGAATTCTATACTTCCATTTCCTTAGGAGTCTCAATGAGAGAGGGATAGAAGAGCTTACTTGCCTGTTTAGCAGTCTGAATTCATTCATTCTGAAAACCAGGGGAAATAGTAGGCTTTGGATTGGGGACTCTTCGGTTTCATTCTCTTCAAAATCTTTATTTGTTCATCTGACCAAACCTATTTTTCCGAGTCCTTTTCATCTTTGATAAAAGTGTGGAAGGCTGGTGTGTGGTTTTTTTTTTTTTTCTTTTAAAGAGTTGTGTTTTCATATGGACATTGGCTCTCAACAGGCCTTAATAAAAATGACTTGCTTCAGATTAGGAGGCCTTAAAAGGCTCTCAGTCCTGGTGTCTGCTTAATGCATGACAAGGAAGGTGAGGCTAATGTCATTTTTTCCTACATTATGAGGTGGCAAGGGCGCCATGGAATAATTTGTTTTCCTGCAGTGGTGAGGATTGGGTGGATCTGAAGACTACTTATGGTTTCATATTGGTACACTTTTTGGGCTTCAAAAGGAGCTAAAGGAAGAGAAAGAAGAAAAGGTTTTGGTTTTGTGTTGTTTTTTGCTATATTGTGGACTCTTTGGCTTGAAAGGAATACTAGGATATTCAAAGATCAGAAGACTCCAACACAATTTATTTGGGAGAAAGCTTCATTTTGGGCTGCATTTTGGGCTTATTCTTTTGGGGTTTTTAAGGGTATCTCGCTGCCCAATGTCCAAAGGGATTAGATGGAAACATTGATGTAAATACTTTGTTTCTTTTTTCCTTCTGATTTTGTGTTGAAGGAGGATGGCTTGCCCTCTTTTTCGTGTAATTTTTTTTTCCTTTTCTTGCATTAATGAAGTTTTTGTTATCTAAAAAAATAAAATGAAAAATAACTCCCTAATTTTAAATCTTCAAAAGAAATATTTTTAGCTAGAATTATCCACAAACAATTCTTTGTCAATAACACATCTTTGAATTTTGTTGTTTTGCAGCTTCCTGCCCTTATTTGTCCAGGCATAACATTGGTTATTTCTCCTCTTGTTTCACTAATTCAAGATCAAATTATGCATCTGTTGCAGGTAATGTTCACCGTCTTGTTAATATTGTTAAAGCTTGATATATATTATTGGCCCACTACCGTTAGCTTAAGCTTTTAGGTGAAGTGGTATTTTAACATGGTATCAGAGCTGGTTACCAGGAGGTCTTGGGTTCTAGTCTTGTTGCCCACATTTACTGTGTGATATTTAAAAAAAAAATTATTGTGTTCCCTATCATGGGTGCTATTTATCGTGTGTTTATCCCTCCACGTGCGGGTGAGTGTTAAAGCTTGATATACATTGTTGGTCCACAACCATACAGCTTAAGCTTTTAGGTAAAGTGGTAATCTAACAAATATAATGTAGCTTTTATATTTATCTGAATTTCTTAGCATGTGCTTTTCAAATGATGTATCTTTCCATCTTTTGAGTTTCACAATAGGCAAACATACCTGCGGCTTACTTAAGTGCTAATGTGGAGTGGACTGAGCAGCAGGACATTTTTAGAGACCTTACTTCAGATAATTGTAAATTCAAGCTGTTATATGTCACACCTGAGAAGGTTGCTAAGTGAGTTTTCACCATCTGATCTATATTATTTTTGAACACGATAGTCATTAAGATGTCTTTCCATCATGCAGTGGCAGCTTCATTTTATCAGTAGCACTTTGAAATATAAATATAACCCCTATGTAAAGACTTGATGGTTCAGATTACAACGTTTTGGATTCACTTGATGTTACTTGATCGAATTTCATGTTGAAAATGAGTTTGTGATGGAGGACCGCTTGCAGATCATTCTTGTTAATCATATTCTCTTTAGTGATTTAAATTAGGTTAAAGCAGCAAATCTAGATATATTAGGAGTTTTAGTTAAGTCAGGGTTATTTTGAATACTTTATAGATGCTTTGAGGTTATTTTGTAATATTGGGCTATGAGTGATTTCTCTGTATTGCATAGTTGTTGAGGGTGCAAGGCACAGAGAAGAGACAAGATCAATGCCTCAAAAGGTCTGAGGCTGGGCAATCTGTGTGATGTGCAGCGAGCCGCTGAGAGGCACAGCTAGGTGAGAGGCCTTTGAGCTGAGCCTCTTGAATGTTGACAAGTATTTTTTTTTAATAAAAATTATATAAAAAAATAAAATCTCTTTTACTTGGAGCATTATGTAGCATGGACTGAAGTCTTTTCTTTGAAGACAGCAGGTAAGTCATCATCTTCATCTTCTTCGAACTTAAGAATCTCAATCTTGACCAGGTTGAATGGTTGGAGTTGCTACAATTCTTCTCAACTTTGCTACTTCTTCTTTGAATCATTGAATCTTGATCTTGATCTGCTCTGACAGTTCATACCTGTAGTTCTTCTGGACTTTGCTACTTATTTTTCAGTTGTTCTCGACCAAATCACACCAGCTTTTTTATTCTTCTTTCTTCTTGTCATCTTCTTCTCTTCTTTTTTTTTTTTTCCTTTTTCTTCTGACTGGTGAATGATTGGGTGATGACTTGGTCTTCTATGCTTGCTTAGAGCATTTATGCACCTTTTCCAGTTTGCCTCTGAGTCTCAGACTTTTTTTTTTTTCTTTTCAAAATCTCCTGTTTAATGCATTTGTTTTGCTAGGATGCTTTTGTTTTGTTTTGTTTTTTCCTGGTTTCCTTCTGGCTGCAGCATGACTTATTTCTGGAACTTATGACTGCTATTATTCATTGTCATATATTCCTGATGTTTAGGGATTTAAATGGATTCTTAGGGCTCTGCGAAGAAGGATCATACATGGAGGATGCATATTTTGATGATATAGAATAATAGAAACAATGTTACTTGCAATTTTTGTGGAAAAATAATGAAGGAATATTCCGGGCAAAGCTACATATTGTTGGAGGGTTTTGAAATGTAAAGGAATGCTCTAGGTGTTCATATCATGTTTGCCAGGAGATCAGGGAATATATGTTGAAGAAAGAAGCGAAGGAGGAAAATAATTTATTGCCCATGCCTGATTTTGATGATCTAAATCATTATGATGAAGATGAAGAGGATGGAGTTCAAGAAGTTGACTCTCGTGGTAATAGAGTGCGTAGTAGTGAAAGTTGAAGTTCCACCAATCCAGTAGTAAGTCTCCTGACCCCACCTTGAAGAAGCTAAAACAAAAGTGGCATATGGATTTGTATTTTACTCCCAGTCTAAAGAAAATTTTTAAAAGAGGAAAGAAGGGAACGTGAAGCAAACACCCATTAATGAGGCATGTAAGAAAGAAATAATTAAGAGAGAGGGCTTATAGAGATATGATTAGGTGGATGTATGATGCTGGACTGCTATTTAGTGTTGTAGATTTGGAGAGTTTTGTAGCGGCAGTTGAACTGGTTCGGCAATATGGTCCTAAAATAATGCCACTTGCTATGACAAAGTGAGAGTTCCTTTCTTGAAAGGGGAAGGTAATCAAACGAAAAATTTGATGATCTATGAGTAGGAATGGAAAAAATATGGATGCTCAATTACATTTGATGGTAGGAAGGACTTGGTTGCCAATAGGGACATTTAAACTTCTTATTGAACTCTCCAAAGGGTTGTTGTTTATCATATCTATATGCTTCTAATATTGTAAAGAATGCATATATAATTTTGTATATTACTTGATAAGATGGTGGAGCAAATTGGGGAACCAAATGTAAGTCATGTAGTGTTAGTGCCTTAAGTAATGTTGCTTACTGAACTCTCCAAAGGGTTGTTGTTTATCAAATCTATGTATGCTTCTAATATTGTAAAGAATGCATGTATAGTTTTGTACAAACGCATTGCAAGGTTAGTGTCATCCATTGGATTTCTATATAAATTTTAGATGAGTTAACAACTTATATGACTGCTCAAGATCTCTTTGGAGTTGATATGACTGTGAGTGAAAGGAAGGCTAAATCACCAGGTAAATTGGTTATTAATTATTTGGTTTTAGTTAGTATTTATGTGCATTTTTATCCCTTTTTCCCTTTAAAATAATTAGTAAATGTGCCACATGCGTTGCCCATGATTACATGTTAATAATATTATGTAAAATATTTAAATAAATTTTAGGTATATTTTAAACAGATTAAAAATATATTGTCATAATTGAGTTTGCAAATATTAAATTATGAATATTCAAAGTTATTTATACAAATTTATATTTGTTTAAAGTTATAAAACATATACATAGACATGTGATACAATTATGACACCACATAGATACATGGTCATGGACAAAAAAATCTTATGAGAGTGTTTTAATTAAAACTATGTAAAATTTAGAATATTAACTTATAATATTTGTATAACATTGTAGAAAAACTTTTAATAAATACATATATATATTTTATTTTGTAAAAAATCTCAATATATGACTTATTCAAAAGAAAATATTCATATATTTATTTCAATTTCTAAGTTGTGTTTTGCTACCTAAAATCTTTATGATTATTGAGTTTTGTTTACTTAATGATCAATTAATGAGTTTTTACTTCAAATAAATTCAAAATTTATTGTCTCGGGGTACTTCTAGGTCTATAATTTTATTTCTAAAATTTTTTTTTTCAGAAGTTATATTATTATTTATCTAAATGATGCTAGCCACTTCATAATAATTTTACGAGATGACAGATGAATTTACCTATTTTATTTTGTAATATACGTTTTATTTAATATTTATAATATTGTTATAATTATTTATATAATTAAATGGATATTTTTGGGTTCAAATATTAGCCTATTTAAAATAAAATTTCCTGTGCTGTGTTGTTCTCACACAGACACCCACTTTGCTCCCCAACTTCTTCATGAGTGAAGCTTTTTTGCACCAAGTTTCTACTTTTGCATACATCTCTTCATCCTTCTCAACAATTAATGCATTTCCTGGCCTCAATTTACACTCATCTTCGACCAGTTCTTCAAAAACAAGTCATTCTCACTCACACCCCTCTTCTAAATAAATCTTTAAAGGAAACCTATCCCCACGTTCCCTCTGTTCAATTCCTTGTATATAATTAATGGCCTTAGATATTCAAAATAAACAAACACTAGAGCTTTCCGGATAAGCGATGAGGCCTGAGAATGAGGGTTGAGAGGTGATTGCCAATGAGATCGTGAGGATGAGTATAACTATGTAAGGCTAGGCCTCACTGTGAAAATTCAAGGGGAAAAGGTGTTCCTGCCTTGAGTTTGAAAGTTCAAACCAAAAAATTCATAAATTACTAACCCAAACCCAACAAAACAAAAAGTAGGTTTTAGGTGGAAAAACAGAAATAGAGGGGGGGTGATAGGTGGCAAAATGAAAGGTGTAAAGGGAAAAATATGTTTACTGAGAGCTTTTTTTTGAGGGGGGGGGTGTCCCCTCCAGCCCTTGTTGCAGCTGCCCTCGTTTGTCCTCGTATATTCTTTGTTTTATAAATAAAGTTTGCTCTTTCTACCCCCAAAAAAAAGAACAGACATGGACATGGGTTTCTGACACAATACAAGCACGATACCTTGACTTGCCAAATCTTAAAAAATTTAAGGACAGGACACAACAAGGATACAAGGATTAAAAACATAATTTTATCTATAATTACGTTGATAACAATTTTTTTTATCCAAATGTGGTCCGTTAAAAATAACGGATTGAAGCATAATTGAATCTGTATCATATATTCATAAATTCTAATTTAAAGAGCTACATCCTTTAAACATTAAAAGTTCATATCCATAATCCGAATAAAATTAACAATAAACCATAAAAGCTACAGCATGACCATAAAAATGCAATGAATCACCCATCATCGTTACTTGGTATTCTTAACATTTCTTCAGTATGGTCGAACTGCTCCATTATTTGGTGCAATTTTTTTCAGGTAATGTGATCGCTGTGTGTTACAAGTTCTTTTAATTTAAGAAAAAATACTCTTAAAATATAAAGACTCTTCCAGAATTTTAATAATATTACTTCCTGCCCTAGTTTTTTATTTTATTTTATTTTATTTTTTGTAACTCTTGTTGTGTCTTGTAAGCATTGGGCACTTCAAATTTTCCATATCTGATGGGTATCCAGAAATTAAAAAGCCAGACATGCCTAAGAAGTGTCCAACATGCCGACATGCGTTGGACACCAACACTTCCTCTGTTTTGAAATGTTGGTGCTTTTGAGTGTGTACAAACAAAATTTTGTCTGAAAAAAATTCTGGATGAAACTAGGGTGAAGTAGTGTTTCATAAACCTGAAAATTTATACTCATTACTCAATCTTTAATGCTTAATCACTCTGCTGGGTATTCTGAGCAGGTGAAGAGAAAATTTATTTTTCATCATGAGGATAAAAACTAGGAGTAAATTTGTGAATGAACATGTTCTGTGTTTTGTAGTAAGTTGGTTGACCCTGAGGTATTCACATGTGTTTTTTGTGAAAATTGAGACAAACAAGGAGGAACAAGAAGATACAAGGGCGTGGGGTAACACATCAACTTCTAATTTCAAATGCACAAAACTTTTTTACAATTTCTCCACAGTGCATACCCTAATTTAATATGAATGACTAAAATATAAGAAATAATAAATTAGCCCCTAAAAGACACATCTATTAGAAGCAAAGCCCACATGGCACATGCACATTAAAATGAAACAAAATCTAATTTCTTCGATAATCTTTATTTGGAAGAAGAGGGTTGTAAGCTGATGGTTGATGGTTTAGAGTAGGATCCCATCTCCATAGATCAGTGCTTCGGTTAGAGAAACCTTTGATGAGGAGGTGAGGGGGGTAGTTTTTGAGATGGATAGGGATAAGGCTCCAGGTCTAGACGGTTTTAATTTAGCTTTTTCTCCAAGATTGCTGGGGTATTGTTAAGGACGATTTGCTTAAAGTTTTTCATGAGTTTTATGGGAATGAGGTTTAGAGTTAGAGCATTAGCTCTACTTTCATTACCCTATGCCTAAGAAATCAGGGTCTATTAAGATAAGAGGACTTTAGACCTATTAGCCTTGTCTTTAGTCTTTAACTGTTTATAAGATTATCACCAAAGTTCTAGCTAATAGGCTGAGTGTGGTGCTTGATAAGACCATGTCAACAGCTCAGAGTGCTTTCATGGTGGGTAGGTAGATAGTGGATGCCATTTTGGTGGCCAATGAGATGGTGGAGGATATTTGAAGGATGAAGAAAAGGGGATTCATATTCAGATTGGATTTTGAGAAGGCTTTTGACAGAGTTAGTTGGAGTTGTTTGGAAAATTTTTTTGCGAGAAAGTGTCTTGGTGAGCAGTCGGGAACCTTCTAGAGGCATTAGACAAGGGGACCCACTCTCCACTTTTTTGTTTAAGGGGTTGTTTATCCAATGTATGGTTCTCCACTGTTGTGAGGTTTAGGGCTTCTAGAGGCATTAGAGGGGACCCACTCTCCCTTTTTTCGTTTGTCCTAGTAGTTGATATGTTGAGTAGAATGGTGGACAGGGCTGCGAATCGGGGGTTGGCGAAAGGTTTGAAAATGGGGAGAGAGGGTGTGGTGGTTTCTCATCTTCAAATTTGCAGATGATACTTTTTTGTTTCTAGAGGATCATAAACCTTCTTTCATATGTATTTAGGGTATCTTCTATGTTTTTGAGAGGGTGTTTGGGCTGAAAATTAATTTGGAAAGTGGTCTAACCAATATTAATATGCCTCTTGAGAGTGTTAGGGAGTGGACTCTAGAGGTAGGGTGTGGTCGTTTAGAGTGGCCTTCGACATATTTAGAAGTCCCTTTAGTGGGGGCAATCCTATATCCATGGATTTTTGGAATTTGGTGGTGGAAATAGTTGCAAAGAGGTTTGATGGATGGAAGGGGGCACTTTTTTCCTTGGGGACAAATTATATTCATTCGGGCTTTTTCATCTAGCATTCCCTTATACTAGTTGTCAATTTTTAAAATTCTAGCGAGGATTGCTAATAAGATTGAGAAAATAAAAGAGATATTTATTATGGTCGGGAGTCCGAGTTTTACGGATCATTTAGTTTGGTGGGAGGAGGTCTTTAGGTCTAAAAATGAGGGAGAGTTGGGTCTTGAAAATTTGCTGTCTAAAACCATCGCTTTCCTAGCTAAATAGTTATGTCTTTTTTTTTTTTTCTGTTAGAAGATCATTCCCTTTGGTAAAAAGCAATTAAAAGTATTGAAAATTTGGTGTCTAAAAACATCGCTCGCCTAGCTAAATAGTTATGGCTTTTTTTGTTAGAAGATCATTCCCTTTGGCGTAAAATAATTAAAATTAAGTATGGGTTGGATGTGAATGGGTGGGATACCACTATTAGTTTGCGATGTTCTTCGGAGAGTCCATGGAAATCTATTTCTCATATTTATCCCTTCTTCACCGATTTCACTCACATTAATTTTTTTTGTGGGGAGGGGTTCTCGGATTCATTTTTGGAAATATCCGTGGTTGGGGAATGATGTTTTATCCACATCTTTTCCTCTCCTTTTTTGATTGAGCTCAGGGCATGATAGTATGATTTCTTTTCTTGTGGTCGATTTGGGTAGCCCTCTAGTTTCTTTGAACTTTCATTTTAGAATATCTCTAAATGATAGAGAGATGACGGAACTTTTCTCCTTATTGTTATTGAATAATTGATATCTTTTTTCAGATAGGGATACTTGGTCTTGGGCTTTGGACCAGCTCGGGAGTTTATTCTTATAAATTTTTCTTCAAGTATTTGACCCATTCCAACTCTTGTTTTCCTCTTATTTCCTTGTATTTGGAAGGCCGAAGCTCCCCTAAAGATTAAGGCTTTCATTTGGCCGATTGTGCTTAATAGAATCAACACTAATAGTCTATTGCAAATTAGGTGACCTATGAAGCCCTTATCTCCAGATATTTGTGTGCTTTGTTATTTGAATTATGGGTCGGATCCTTATTTGTTTTTTCAACAACAAAACCAAGCCTCAAGTCCCACTAGGTGGGGTTGGCTATATGAATCCTTATTTGTTCTTACATTGTGATTTTTCTTGGAGCATTTGGAATAATATATTTGGCATGTTGGAAGAAGCTTGGGTTTTTCTAGTGGTGGATGGAATGTTGGGTATCTCTTTTGAAGGCTTCAAAAGAAGAAAGGATAGGTTTGCTCTATGGACATGTGGAATATTTGCTGTGCTGTGGGGTTTATGGTTGGAGCGCAATGCACAGATTTTTTCAGGGATAAAATTGAGCAGGAAGCTGGTGTGGGAGAAGATTCATTATTTGGTTTCTTTGTAGTGTGTTGGCTCTAGTTGCTGTAAGGGAGGGAGCTTTTAGGAAATTTAGTGAGATTGGAGAAATTTTTCACTTGATATTTCAAAGCAGTAACTTCGCTTGTGATGCCCTTAATGTACTAATCTTTTCACACAGCCGGTCCCAAGCTTGGGTAAAGGAGGAGGCTTGCGTTAGGTAGCTGATAGCTAGTGTAAAACTTGTCAGATCACTATGATATGAATCCTTACTGATCATTCACTGGGGCGTCCCCTACGAGCAACGTGTTGCACTTATACCATTCGTGTGTAGGAGAAATTGGGCGAGGGTGGGCTAGGTCGTCGCCTCGAAGCAATGCGCTGTGTTGGCACCTAGGTATGGTGTCAAATATGCAAAGGTTCCCGCATTGTTTTGGAATTGGGCGGGTAAAGAAGTTAGTTCAGGAGACTAGTATTAGATTAGCAACTTGGAATATAGGGACGGACACTTATGGGTAAAAGCATGGGAATTGTAGACACAATGTTTAGAAGAAAAATTAATCTAATTTGCTTCCAAGAAACTAACTAGGCGTGGGAGAAAATTAGAGAAATTGAAAGATCAGGGTTTAAACTTTGGTACAACGGAAAATAAAAACCATAATGATGAGGTAGGAATTATTGTAGACAAAAACTTAAAATATAGCGTTGTAGATGTCAAAAGAATAGGGAATAAAATTTTAAAAATCAAGATGGTCTTAGGCTTAGGGATTATAAATGTCATTAGTGCTTATGCTCCTCAAGTAGGCTTAGCAAAAAAAAACTTAATAGAAAAATTTGGGAAGATATTATAAATGTCATTAGTGCATATCAAGGACTATGAAAATATTCATACGAGTTGATTAGAATGGACACGTTGGAAGGGATAATAAAGGTTATGAGAGGACATATGAAGGATATGGATATGAAGACAAAAATGAGCTTGGGGGGATGATCTTAGACTTTGTTATGTCATATGATTTTATTACAATGAATACTTGCTTTAAGAAGAGAGAATAACACTTAATAACCTTCAAAAGTGTACAAAATAATAGTCAAATAGATTTTTTCTTAACTAAGAGGGTAGTTTATTGTGTAAGGATTGTAAAGTTATCCCAAGTTAAAGCTTAACCACACAACATAGAGTTTTAGTGTTAGATATATGCATTAAAAAATGAAAAAGAAAGAATAAAATAAGCTAGTGTAAGAGAATTAGGTGGTAGAACCTAAAGGGAGAAAATATAATAAAATTTAAAGATAAAATGATCAAAGATGGCAATTGGATTATAGAGGATGGTATAAAATGATCAAAGATGGCAATTGGGCTATAGAGGATGGTGTAGACACAAATACTTTTTGGAGTAGGATAAGTAGCTCTATTAAAAAGATAACAAAAGAGATTTTAGGTGAATTAAGAGGATGATTCTCGAATAGCAAAGAAAGTTGGTGGTTGGATCAGGATGTCCAAAAAGCTGTAAAGATAAAAAGAATTTGGTATAAAACATGGCAAAAATGTAGAAACATGGAAAACTTTGAAAAGTATAAAGGAGCGAGAAAAATGCAAAACAGACCATTAGTGGAGCTAAACATAGATCATTTAATAATTTGTATGCCAGATTAGATACAAAAGAAGGCGAGAGAGACATATTTAAACTTGCTAGAGCTAGAGAAAGAAAGAGTAAGAACTTAGGTAATGTAAAATGTATAAAAAGCGAGGATGATATTGGCGAAAACATAAAAGAAAGATGGAGAAGTTACTTTAGTAAGCTATTTAATGAAAACTAAGTAAAAAATTGAAACTTAGAATTGCCAAATGAGGAAAAGACTAAAAATATGAGATTTATTCGCAAGATTAGAGTTAACGAAGTTAAGTTTGCACTAAAAAAGTTGAAAAATGGAAAAGCTATCGAAAAACATCCCATTTGAAGTTTGGAAATGCTTAGGTGATAACGGAATTACATGGTTAACTAATTTATTTAACACAATTATAACAACTAATAAATGCTAGATGAATGGAGGAAAAACACTTTAATACCTAAATACAAAAATAAAGGAGATACTCAAATTGTAATAATTATTATGGAATTAAACTTATGAGTCACACATGAAACTTTGGATAAAGATTAAGGTTAGAAATGAAGATCTCAGAAAATTGATTTGGTTTTATGCCTGGGAAATCTACTACAGAAGCTATATATCTTTTAAGAAGATTAATGGAAAAGTGTAGGCAAAAGAAGAGGGACTTGCATGCGGTATTTATTGACTTAGAGAAAGCGTATGATAGGGTATGTAGGGAAGTTTTGCGATGGTTTTATAAAGAAAGGGTGTATGTAGTAGGTATACTGATGTCATTAAGAATATATATGATGGAGTAATGACTAGTGTTAGGACTATAGGTAGAGAGACTAGAGAATTTCCAATTACAATAGGCGTACATCAAGGATTTGCTTTGAGCTGTTATCTTTTCGCTTTAGTGATGGATGAATTGATTAGAGAGTATCCAAAATGAGGTTCAATGGTATATGTTGTTTGTAGTTGATATTGTCTTGATTGATGAAATTAAGGGTGAAGTATCCTTTAAGTTAGAAATATGGAGAGAAGCTTTAGATTCTAGAGGCTTTAGGATAAGTAGAAATAAGATAGAATATATGAAATGTGGTTTCAGTAATAGTAGGATGAATATTGGAGACAAAGTTAAACTTGATGATGAAGGAATCAATAACACTAGTAGATTTGATACCTTGGATGTATTATGCAAGTTGATGGAGAAATTGAAGATGTAATGCATTGAGTTAAAGCAAGTTGGGTGAAATGGAAAAGTGTTTCGAGTGTGCTTTGTGATCGAAGAATACCCTTAAAATTAAAAAGGGAAGTTTTATAGAACGATTGTAAGACCAACTATGCTATATGGATCAAAATGTTGGGTGACTAAGAAATAGCATATCCTAAAAGTTTGTTGCTGACGAGATGAGAATGTTCAAATGGATGAGTGGTATAACACTAAAAGATAAATTAAGAAATGAACATATTCGCGGTAAGTTAGGTGTAGCTACTGTAGAAGATAAGATAAGGGAGGGACGACTCAAATGGTTTGGACACTTGCAACGTAGGCCACATAGTGCGTCAATGAGGAAGAGTGATTTAGTTATTGTAGAGGGCATTTGAAGGAGTAGGGGTAAACCTAAAGTAACTTGGAATGAGATAGTAAGAATTTAATAGCTTTGAATTTATTGAAGTTAATTGTCCATGTTTGCATAAATTGGCGGAAAAGGATTCATGCAGCCGACCCCTCTTAGTGGGACTTAAGGCTTGGTTTGTTGTTGTATATTTTGCAGTAGGTTTTTATTTAATGGTCTTTACCAGAATTTTGTTGGGAGATGGCTTATTCTCCTCTTTGTAAATTCTTCTCTTTCTAATGAAATCTCTCGTTTGCTCTAAAAAAAATAAATAGAAAAACTAAGCACTAATTATGACTACTAAGAAACTAAGCACATTTGGGCGTGGAGCCCAATAATATCTTGATCCTATTCTTTAAATTGAAATAAGTCTCCAAATTGGGTCAAAATGATCCATCCAATTGCTTGTGCCAACTTCCCATTCTATGTCAATTTTCCATCCTTTTGAAAAAAAACTCGACTTTGTTGAGTTGTTTAAAGGAATCATTGCGTTTAATAAGAAATGACCAACGAACCGTGCTTCAATTTGGGTTATGGAAGAGGTTGAGATGACATCAACTTATATCTTTCCTTCTGGATGGAGAAGGTACATGGTTGTTAAATCTCATTTGAATGGTGAATCAAAATCTTCATTTTGTGAATCAAGAATCATGAAATCAAACTGAATCATAAGATTTGACATAAATTCTAAAATGTGTTGTATGATATATATAGTTTAAAAAAATATAATGCATTAAAAATAAAATATATTGATGAAAATTGAATGATCATGTACCATAGTATACATAAATACACATCTATGCATGAATGGAACTCTTTAGCACTTATTAGAAATTTAAAAAGTAAAAGCAGCTCACCTTTAAAATGTTTCAATGTCTCCATGTCTATAGGAAATCAGGAAATTAGAAGAATATCTGAGATGCCTAAAACTTGAGAAAAATAAAATAAAACCAGAAACTTTCTATGCTAAAGAAAACAAATCTGGATGTGATAATAAAGACCTGGTAATATTGCTAATAATCCACTCATCTATGAAGCATCACCACATACTAAAATTTTGGAGCAGTTTTTCCTTTTTCCTTTTTGCAAGTTCGTTTTTTCTTTGGCTTGCACTGCAAAACAATATTTTTCAGATGGTTAAATCATGCATGTGATAAGGCTTTTCAAATTTAATTTTTGATGACATTGTTCTTTCCTTAGTCTTATAGGCAAAATGGATGTTCAGCAGTTCAGTTTTGAATGTGTTTGTAAAGATAAACCATGGCTCAATTAGTGCCTACCTTGTGGTTGTGAAGATGAGCTATTATTTAATCCATAAATTTTTCCGGGAAAAAATTGAACGAGCAATAGCCAAGGTCCTGTTGCCTGATGTTAGTGTCCTTTGTTTGAGGGGTCGGGAGACTTGGTCACCTTGTTTCTTTGCTGCCTTTTGCTTTGGCCATTTGTAGTTATTTGGTATTTTTTGTGAAAACTGGGTCTGCCCCACACCTTCATTTTGAAGGCTTTTTGTACTATCATGTTTGAGGGGTTTGGGAAGGGAAATAATAGGAAAGCTTTGTGGTGGTGCACTGTTATGGCAATTATATGGTGTGTTGGTTAGAGAGCAATGTCATAGTTTTCAAAGGTGTGGCTACTCCTAACAACTTGTTTTGGAGTAGAGTGGTTTATCTTGCGTTGCTCTGGGTGTCATGTTTCTTTGGAAGTCTTACAGCAGGATTGGTTGGCTTTGCTGCATTGAGTTGTCTTTGGTTTTTTTTTTTTTCCTGTGATCTTGAGCACTTTTTCTTTTGTAAAGGGAATGCTTCTTATTCTCCTCGTCTTATTTTCCATTTTTGTTGTATTTTCTTTTGTCTTCTAATAAAATTCTTTGCTTATCACAAAAAAAAAAGTATAAGATAATGATGTAACGTCCTCGTGCAACATTGAGACAATTTCACTTGAGTGCAGAAGCGATGTTCTATTGCGTCACTTGGAGAGCTTATATGCTCGGGAATTGCTTTCCAGGATTGTTATTGATGAAGCTCATTGTGTAAGTCAATGGGGACACGATTTCAGACCAGATTATCAGGTATTTGCTTTTAGGTTGTAACTGCCTCTAATTTTGCATTGTAGATAATATTTCTTCAATTTATTTTTAAACTTTGTGGTGCTTCATGCCCAGGGTCTTGGTATTTTAAAGCAAAAGTTCTCAAATACTCCTGTCTTAGCCTTAACTGCTACTGCAACAGCCAGTGTAAAAGAAGATGTTGTCCAAGCCCTTGGTCTTGTAAATTGCATTGTTTTTCGGCAAAGTTTCAATCGCCCGAATTTATTGTAAGTGCTGAATGAATGTTCACAATATCTTATTTTTGAATTTGAATTGATCATTCATTGTTAATTGCAGGTATTCTGTTGTCCCTAAGACAAAGAAATGTCTTGATGACATTGACAAGTTCATTAAAGAAAATCATTTTGATGAATGTGGAATTATTTATTGCCTCTCAAGAATGGACTGTGAAAAAGTTGCTGAAAGATTACAGGTTTATTTCTGTTATTATCATTTTGTTGTTATTGGACTTACCTGAGATGTGATTGCATCATTGTTAGAAATGTTTAGTGGTTGTTATAATTTATGTTTTTTGTTTGTTTGCTTTATGGTGAAGAAACATGCTATTGCAACCTTGTTTATTTTACTCATTCTCTTTATCTATTGTTGGTTTCAACAAAATTTAAAACCAGATTCTATCTTTTTCAATTGTTGCGGTCATTGTTAATAGTATTTTAATATCTAAAATTTGTTAATTTTGGTCTGAATGCCCTTTCCATCGGGTTTTCTTTCATTATATATAAAAGAGATTTACATAGTTGTTGCCCGATTTTCAGCGCTTAAATGCTGCCAGATTCTCAGCATTATTTACAGCCTAATTTTCTGCATTCAGCACATTTTCAGCGCTTAAATGCTGCCAGATTTTCAGCATTATTTACAGCCTAATTTTCTGCTATATACAATCTAAATATAAACTAAAATATTTCAACTAAATTATTTACAGCCTAATTATCCTAAATTATCTCCGTAACATCCCCCCTCAAATTGATGCTGGTAGATCAAGAAGCATCAATTTGTCAACCAAGAACTGATGCCGGTGCCGAGAAAGAGCTTTAGTGAATATGTTTGTAGTTTGATGTTCGGTGGAAATGTGAGGAAGAGTAATCACTTGTTTGTCAAAGGATTCACGTATGGAATGACAATCGACTTCGATATGTTTTGTACGCTCATGGAAGACAGGATTAGCGGCGATCTGAATAGCACCGGTATTATCAGCATGAAGAGGAATGGAATGAAGCCGAGAAAAACGAAGTTCACCCAATAATTCATGAAGCCATGTGATCTCAGAGCATGCGGAAGACATAACACGATACTCAAACTCAGTGGAGGACTTGGAAACTCTGTCTTGCTTCTTACTATTCCAAGAAATGAGTGCATTGCCTAAGAACATGTACCAGCCAGTAACATAGCGACGAATATCCGCACATTCGGCCCAATCAGCATCACTATGCCCCACCAACTGTAAGGAAGATTCCTTAGGAAAGAACAACCCGCGTGTAGAGGTGCCCTTCAGATATCGGATAATGCGGGGGACAACGGCCAAATGAAGATGTTGGGGAGCCTGCATAAATTGACTCACTTGCTGCACAAAAAAAGAAATATCAGGATGAGTAATCGTTAAGTAGTTCAAACTCCCAACAAGCTGCCGATACAAGGATGGATCTGATGGACGCTCGCCTACCTCCTAACGAAGCTTAAAATTTACCTCCAAGGGAGAAAGAACAGAGTTACCCGATTAGAGAGCAGCCAATGAAATCACTTCTTGCTTGTATTTGTGCTGGTGTAACAACACACCTGTCGGAGTAAGCTGCACTTCAAGGCCAAGAAAGTACTGTAGGGGACGAAGATCTTTCATGTGAAAAGAGGCCTTGAGATGCTATTGTAATTGCTTAATTGACTCAATATGATAGCCAGTAATCACAATGCCATCAACATATATCAGAAGCAATACAATTCCTCCAGAAGTATTCAGAAGAAAAAGAGAGGAATCTAATTGACTCCGAGTAAAATAAAAGGCAAGCAGGGTAGAGCGAAATTTATGAAACCATGCATGCGGAGCCTGTTTTAGTCCATGCGAGGATCAGCGTAGTCGACAAACCTTTGAGGAAGGTGTAGCAAACATGCCGGGAGGTGGAGACATAGATTTCTTCCTTCAAATCCCTATGTAGGAAAGCATTCTTCGCATCCAACTGCCAGAGAGACCACCCTTGCGATGCAGCAAGTGCCAAGATAATCCGCACAGTAGACATTTTGGCAACAGGTGCAAAGGTCTCTTCATAATCAATACCATACTTTTGCCGGTTCCCAAGAGCCATGAGATGGGCCTTTTATCTGTCCAGTGGCCCATCAAACCGAAACTTGATGGAGTACAACCATTTACAAATAGGTTTGACACCAGTGGGACAAGTCACAAGATCCTTAGTGTGATTGTCTTGAAGAGCTTGGATTTCTTCTTGCATGGCCTGCTGCCAACATGCTTGG
This sequence comes from Malania oleifera, assembly GCF_029873635.1. Classification (NCBI taxonomy): domain Eukaryota; kingdom Viridiplantae; phylum Streptophyta; class Magnoliopsida; order Santalales; family Ximeniaceae; genus Malania; species Malania oleifera. The sequence continues at coordinate 38,226,071 of NC_080425.1, forward strand.
GTGGCTGCTTGGGTATATGAGTGAGGAACAGAAACAATGTCGAGAGTGGTAGTAAGCGAGGTATGAGGAAAACCATACCTATTTGGTGGAAGTGTAACCCGGGTGGAGTGCCGAGGAACCAGAGAATCAGATGACGAATCAGTTTCTGGAAGGGGAAAGGAGGAGGACGTCGATGATACACCACACCTAGTTTAAATCGCTCAATAGAAGAAGACACATCATCAAAAGCGGGAAGAAAAGTAATACAAGTATCAGAAATAACTCGAGACTAAAAGAAATATTGATTTTCGAAGAAAGTCACATTTCGGGAGATCCAAATTTTGTTTGCATGAGCATCATAACAAACAAATTATTTATGAGTAGGACTATATCCCATAAAGGCAAATGTGACCTTATGGGCAACAAGCTTGTGACACTTAACAGGCGATAGATGAACAAAACAAACACAACCAAAAGTATGAAAGGATTGGTACTTAGTAGATATGCCAAATAATTGAAAATAAAAAAAATCATAATTTAAAGTGGCAGTAGGCAAACAATTGATCAAATAGACAACATTAGATAAAGCTTCTACCTAGAACTTAGAAGGTATAGAAGAAACAATCAACAAAGTATAAACGACATCTAAGAGATGACGATTCTTATGCTCAGCGACTCCATTTTGTTACAAGGACAAGAACACTGGGAAATGATTCCCTTTTGCTGAAGAAAATTCTGAAAAGAATGAGACATGTACTCCCCCCCTGCGAGTCGAAGGGTAAAGTTTTGATACAAGTACTGAACTGTGTCTCGACAAACGCAACAAATTTTTGAAAGACTAAAAACACGGCAGGTTTAAAAGGTAAAGTTTTACTTTTACCAAGACGACCAGTAGCGCAATCAAAAGATACAGGAGAAGAAGAAAAGGAATATTTATTGCCCAAAAAGCCTTGTTTCTTAAGATGAGCCAAGACAATAGAATTAGGATGACCCAATTTCTTATTCTAGACTTCATTATTATTGGCAGTAGCCATACAAGCAAGAGAAACAAAATTAGGAATAGAAAACTGTAAAGGAAATAAATGTCCCACTTTAGGCCCCTTCGCGATGATCGTCCCCAACACCTGATCCTGCACAAGACAACCACCACGAGAAAAATGAACATCACTATTGTTATCTTTCAATTGTCCAACAGAAATCAAATTGGTAGACAATCCAAGAGAGGCAAAAACATCACAAAATGAAGAGCCCAAACTACCAACAACAGTAATTGGAAGAGTACTGCCTTCAGCAATCTGAATATTTTGCATGCCTCTATACTTACGAACATCATGGAGACCCGTTATATTACCAGTCATATGAATAGAAGCGCCTGAATCCACAATCGAAGAAGTTGAATTGGTAGCTGTACCTTGCAGGACTAAGGCTGTAAAAGCAGACACAATCATCTGTTGGACCATTGTTGGTGTTTGAACAGACGAATCAGAGCTTACAGTGGGTGGCACAGAAGAAGAAGAAGAAGAGGACTGAACAACAGCCTGAAAAGCTTGGGATTGATGATTTTGAGGTCACGCTTGACAGTCTTTGATGATATGGGTTTCTTTCTTGCAATAGTTAAAAAATTTCTTAGGACAATTGCGAGCAATATGACCAAATTCCTTGCAACTAAAACACTGCAACTTGTTCCTCCCTCTCCATTGTGCTGCATATGCTACATTCACAGCCTTAGAAAATACCTTCTTAGAAGTCATACCCATATGAGTAGATAATCGCTATTCTTCCTGCAATAAATCTCTCGAACGAATATCCAAAGAGGGAACCAGATTATGGTTCGATAAACTGGATAGAACAAGCTCAAATTCAGGTCGAAGTTTCATAAAAAACTGATCACGTTGACTCTCAGCATGAATCGCTTGAAGAGCCGCGAGTGCCGTAGGTGGAACTTTAGCATGAACAATAGCAGAATACTAGCTCCAAAGATTAATAAAACCTGAATAAAATTTTTCAATAGGTAAATTACCTTGATTGTAATTACTAATTTCCAAAACAATAGGAACTTCCAAGCACTGTGATCTTGGTGGTAAATATGGTGGAGATAATCCTACATAGCTTGAGCTGTAGTAAAACATCGAAGATTGGTCACAAGGTGAGACTCAATCATCCCCAACAGCCAAGAGATTACCTTATCATCTTGGCCTCCCTTTGTGTAAATTCCTTTTCATCAGTGGGAACTTGAGTAGAACTATCAATATGATTTGATAATTCATTCCCTTTCAAGAACATTTTAAATTGGAATTCCCACGTAGGGAAATTTTTTCTAGAAAATCAAACTATAGTCTTTTCAATAGACATGATGAAAGAAACTAAAAAAAATAATCTGAAGCAGTTAACTAAATAAACAGCAAGCCAAACTCAAATCAGGTCCAAATCCAAATAATAAGAGGTCCACAGACAACCAGATTACAAAAGCCCAGCAGAAATAAAAAGGCCAGATCCAACACGGAAGCCTAACTCGAAATACCTGCCCTGTGTGAAAAATGACACCGCAGAGGAAGAAACAGAGCACCTTCGTCGATCACACCAGGAGGAGTCGAAGGTGCTGACCACCACAGAAACTGTCGACAGCCACAAAGATGCCCAGCCACCACAAGAAAAACACCGAGATGAGTAGCCCGCAACCAAGGACAGCGTGTGCAACTAAAAAAGAATTCCGGCAGTCCCCAAAAAAATTCAAAACCACAAAAGTGGACACCATAGAGAAGGCTGACGCCCATGAAAAGCAAGAAAGAACTTGCTGAAACCGAGAGAAATATATATATATATATATATATATATGTATGTATGTATGTATATTTTAGAACAGCGATGGGAATCACACCCAGTGATTAAGACCAAAACGACAGAATCAGAAGAGGGGCTTTGATACCATGTTAATTTTGGTCTGAATGCCCTTTCCATTGGGTTTGCTTTCATCATATATAGAAGAGATTTACATAGTTGTTGCCCGATTTTCAGTGCTTAAATGCTGCTAGATTTTCGGCATTATTTACAGCCTATTTTTCTGCTTTCAGCACACATTTTCAGCGCCTAAATGCTGCCAGATTTTCGGCATTATTTACTGCCTAATTTTCTGCTATATACAATCTAAATATACACTAAAATATTTCAACTAAATTATTTACAGCCTAATTATCCTAAATTATCTCCGTAACAAAATTGACTTTTGGGGATTAAATCATTCACTCTATATAAAAAAATTGCAAAAATTAAAATTAAATGACCACGTGAGTCTAAAATATAGTTAAAATAAAAAAATATCCATAAAAAATTTCTAAAATTTGGAAAAATAAGTAGTCATTCAAAAAATTATTTTGACCATTTTTCGACTGTCATGTGCAGTAGGATTGCTCTTGTAGCACTAAAAATTGAGTTTAATGATATAATAATAAAATAATATAATTATAATTAATTTTGATTTTCATTATAATATTTTCTAACTTGTATTCTCATGCATTTTTATTATTTCAATCAATATTTTTAATTATTATTTGATTCAAGGTCAAAAATTGATATAAGTTTATGTACGTTTTTAATTTGTTTTAGTTTTGGAAATATTGACTAAGAAAATTTCTCATTTTTAGTTTCTATTTTTTAGTTTCTGTTTCCTATTTTCATTTTTCCATAATTTTTGACAATTATTACCAAAAGGCACCTTAATTATTTGTTTCGCAAGTTTTGCTTTGATCGTCATTGGTGTTAATATCTGAGTGGCTATTTAAGACTGATCCAATTTGTCAACAATGGCGAAATTTCTTTAATTTTCCTTCATTTAGGATAGTCTAGTAACCATACATGTGTCTAGCATACTGAAATTGCATACGTATTAAGTTTGTGGCAGGGGAGAAGGTTTTTTCTAATACCAGCCCAATTTATATTTGTGGCCTTGTTATTCATACAATATGTTTTATATTTAGGGTTTTCTGACGGACCATCTTTAAATGAGGTGTATTGAGGTTAAGGTTTGAAAGTTTTGAGTGAAATAAATTTTTACTCGTACCTCATCAGATTTGATTCATGGTAAAAAAATTTCTTTTTCCTTGTGTGAATGCAAGCTTCTAAGTCCAACCATGTAAATCTTAGTAATTTCATGTTTTACTTCGGATCTCGCTTTTTTATCTACTTGACAAAAATGCTTTTGATTTTTTCACCTAAAAATATGTGTTTGATCTAGGTTGGTTTCTAAAACCTTCAATTTTCTATAAATTAAAATAGTCAGACACATAATTCTATGTTTGAGAGGAAGGAAAAGAGAAGAAAATGGAGAGAAGGTTTTAATAATACTTTTGTCTGAGAGTTCTACATTGGGATGGAAGAGGATTGAAAAGTTTCTCTTCCCTCCTAGTCTATTTGAAATCGTCAAAATACAAACTCTTGAAATGGGGGATTTTTGAAGAGATCACAAGAGTAAATTTAGTGCTAATTTTGGGAGGGGAGCACGAGAGTATGTTTTAGGACTACATCTTATTTCCTTACTTTAACTAATAAAACCTTCATGTAGATTGGAGGAGGGTAACCACCTCCTCTTTCCATTCCATATATGTTCCTTAAAAATGCTTTGAGTCTCTCCCACTCTATAGTCAAAGGTCATTCAAATAGATCAGAAATGTAAAAAATCAGATAAGGAACCCTAAAGAAACTAATAGAAATTCAAATTATTGCATCAGGAAATCATTCATTTATATTTTCTAATATAAAAATAATAGATAAACTGACAATAAAAAAAGCGTTAGTTTTTAATACAAGAATGGGCTCTTGTGCTTGATCCTTGGCCCTGGTCACTGTTTCTGAAATCTGAAACTGCCAAATGAACATTTAACAAGATATGGTAGACCAATTCATACATTAATAAAATATTGCATACACATACATGTCCATACTTGGATAGTTGGGTTACATACATGCATATGCATTTTTCCTGTTAATCCCATGCTAAAATTTCACAATTTTTTTTATCGTTTTTTAATTTATTTTTAATTTTTAAATGTATTTTCTAGTGTACACGAATGATTTTATGATGTAATGCGTTTAATTTCTATGTTGTTGTGGAGTTCCATATATAATTTTTTATATATATATATATGATAGTGTTTGGGATGATTAGGAGTGGAGAAAATGGATATGGTGAGATTGAGATAGGGTACTTTTTCGTTGTCTTATTCCTCATCTTCTTCAACATCCTTTTTTTTATAGAAATGAAAAAACAAATAGGGAAGATAAATAAGAAACAAGTTTCAGTTTTAGACCAAAAGAATGACAAAATAATAGACCTAGTTCAATTGTTCTTAGGGCACATATGACACCCTCTGCATTGATACATGATGAAATATTCCCTCGTGGTGAATTTCTTAGGTATGAAAAGAAATGAACTACTACTTTTAGTAGCCTCAATTTTCTTGCTTCCCCAACATACTAAAAATGGATAAATCATCAGATGAGTCACTCACCCCTTTGTTTTTGTTACACGAGATTCAAGAAAAAAACAGTGAAACCTAATGGGGGAGGCTGAGATTTATGAGTTGCACACATGACAAGAGCATAGGGTTTTATCATAGAGAAATTGGTGAAATTGAAAGAAAGGAAAATAGAAAGAGAAAATAGGGTTGATCACTTAAAGGGGAATTGCTTCCAAATTAGCCAAAGGCTATGAATTATGTTAGTTCTTACCATCTAACTGAATATCTAGCAAGAACAGGAGGAGCTCGATCATAAACAACCTCGAATGGAGTCAACTTGATGGAGGAATGATAAATTGTATCGTACCACCACCATTCAGCCTATGGAAACCATTGCACCCAATCCTTCAGTTTGTTGCTAGCAAAGCAAGATAAGTCTCCAAGCACCTGTTAACAACTTCAGTTTGCCCATTTGATTGTGGATGGTATGTAATGCTCATATTGAATCGTGTTCCTCGCAAATGGAAAAGCTCCTTCTAAAAGTTTCTGGAAACAACTTTGTCATGATTAGTGACAATAGACTGAGGAATTCCATGTAACTTGACAATATTCTCAATGAAATGAAAGTATGAGCAGCTCTTGTAGCAGTATAAGGGTGAGTTACAGTACAAAAATGATCATATTTTGTGAGATAGTCCAAAACAACAAAAATAGTAGATGTACCATGAGAAGATGGTACTCCCTCAATGAAATTCATGGAGATGTCCGTCCAAGATTCTTCTGGAATAAGAAGAGGTTGTAGAAGGCCCATTTACCACGATTTCCCCTTTCTATCGTTGGCAAACATCACATTTTTCCACAAAATATTTTGATTTCACCCTTCATTCCCTACTAGTATAATTCCTTAGATGAGTTTGTAGGTTCCAAGAAAACCTAGGTGATTTGTGGCTAGTGATGTGTGTAATTCTTGCAGTATGGTTTGGTTGTCAACTAAATTAAGCACTAAATAAAATTCTTCCCTTGTATAGTAAGTTTAAAGAGTCCCAACAGTAAGGAAGGATTGAAATTGGCTCTTATTGTAGCTTTTCGATAATACTTCTAGTTTTTAGATTTCACCAACATTCCTTCTTGATTTGTTGAAGTGTAGTACATGCAAGTACTGAAATAGCTACAAGTTCAACTCATTCAGGAAGTTTTGAGAGTGCATTTGCCACCACATTCTCAGCTCTGTTCTTGTAAATAATCTCGTAGTCATAGCCTAACAACTTAGTGATACACTTTTGTTGTTCCATGGAAGAGATTCATTGCTCCAAGAACACTTTAGGCTCTTGTGGTGAATTCATATTAGGAAATTTCGGCCAATTAAATATGGCCTCCACTTCGTAACTACATGGACAATGGCTAGCATCTCTTTGTCATAAATAGACATGTTGATGTGGGTTTGAGAAAGAGCCTTGGTAAAAGCAATGAGACGTCTCTCTTACATTAGAATTGTACCAATGTCAACTCCTGATGCATTAGACTCAATGATGAACACCTTGTTGAAATCTAGCAAGGCAAGAATTGGTGTGGAGATTATGTGCTTAAGCTTGACAAAGGCTTGTTCAACTTCCTCACTCCATTTGAATGCATCCTTTTTTCGTAGAGCAGTTTGTGGAGCACTAATCTTTCCATCTTCCTTGACAAACTTGTGGTAGTAACCATTCAACCCCAAAAATCCTTGAAGCATTTTGATTGTTTGTGGAATAGGCCAGTTTATCATCACTTGTATTTTATAAGGGTCTATTGAAACACCTTCTTAGGAAACAATATGCCCAAGGTATTCCACATGCGGTTGAGGAAAGTTGCATTTAGATTTCTTGGCAAATAGATGTGCTCAAAAAGAGTGGTGAGTACAATTCGCAAATGACATAAATGATCTTCAAGAGATGAGCTATATATTAGGATATCAGCAAAAAATATGAGAACAAGCACTTAAGGTTGGAAAATGTCATTCATGAGACTTTGGAAGGTTGAAAGCGCATTTGTTAATCCAAACGAAGACCAAGAACTTGTAATGGCCATCATGAGTTCTAAACACAGTCTTTTGAATGTCATCCTCATGTACTCGAATCTGGTGATAGCCTGATCACAAGTCGAGTTTGGTGAACTCTTGGGCACCTCCTAACTCATTTGACAATTCATCCACAATAGGAATAGGATATTTATCCTTCACAACGTTCTTGTTTAGTGCTTGACAATCAATACACATGCACCAAGAGTCATCCTTCTTCTTCACCAATAAGATAGGAGAAGAATATGGATCAATACTTGGTTGAATTATGCCATCATATAACATTTCTGTCACTATCTTTTCTATTTTTGCTTTTTGAAAATAAAGATAGCGATACGGATGGGAGCCAGTAGGGACACTACTTGGCAATAGAGGAATGCAATGATCATGTATTTGCTGAGGTGGCAATTACTATTGCTCCACAAATCGGTTAGAAAATTATGAAATAATAGATTCTAGCCCTTAATCCTAGCTAGATTGATGTTGTAACTACTTTGGTGCTTGAAGTTGTACTAGGTAGTGATGTACTGGGCAGCCATGTTACTCCTTTTTAAGGAGCTTCTCGATATTATGGCTTGAAACTATAATGACATTAGCACAACACTTGCCTTTAAGAGTCACCCTTTGGTCGTTCATGGCAAACTTCATAACTAGTTTAGAAAAATTCCAAGATATATCACCTAAATTCCTTAACTATTCAATACCCAAAATCACTTCATAGTCTTCTAGTGGCAGTTAAAAGAAATCAACATACTTACTATGATTTTGCATAGTAAGTTTAATCTTTGGATACTTGCTCTAGCATGTCAAGATCCTTCCATGTGCAACTTTTGCATCAAACATTTCACATTGCTCCACAAGATCGATTGATCGTATAGCAATTTTAGTCTCCATGAAATTAAATTGCTACCTATACCAATTAAGATAGTAATAGATTGGCTTTTTAAGAAGACACTAATTTTCATGGTTTAATGATTAGCTTAGCTAGTTAAAGCATGAACTAAAGAGGTGATGGATTCATCATTTTCATCAGATTCCATAACTTCCTAATATGAATAGAGGGAGTCATCGTCAACCTCTTTTGGCTCCTCCACTGGTTTAATCAACAAGAGTTGTCCCTTTTTGCAATGATGTCCTCTATGCCACTTTTCATCACAATGTCAGCACAAACCCTTTGTCGTTCGCTCTTTAAGTTCTTCTTGAGTCAATCGTTTGGCAGGGGGATTGCAAGAAGTAAGTGGTGTGATAGTGCTATTGACATGTTGCTTGCTAATGGTCTTGTTGGTGTGACGCCGTTTTTCTCTTAACTTCTCTTCTTGTAATTGTGCAAAGGAAATTGCAGCGGTCATAGTCCTTGGTGGACGCACTTTGACCTCATCCCAAATGTTAGGTAGGAGACCTTGAATAAAAGTATTGACGAGTTGGCTTTCATTCCAATATTTAGTCCTGTTTGATAGTCACTTAAATTGTGTTTGGTACTCCAAGATAGTGCTAGTTTGGCATATTTTGACAAGCTCTCCATCAATATTCTCGTATCCAGTTGGCCCAATTCGACAAGTAATCCAGAAACAAATTTTGCCCATGAAGGCATTCCATAACAAGCTTCAAACCATGGTTTGAAAACCTAGACTAGACTGTCCGGTTTGATCCGGTTCAACTAAAACTAGTCACTAAGCTTATCCGATCAACTTACCATAAACGGAAATACCTTGAACCTAGATTGACCCGATCAAATGGGTCCAAATTGGTTAGAATCGGTCTGAAGCGTGGTTGAAGGTGGGTCAACTTGGTCCTTCGCTTTTAAAAGAAAAAAATTGTTAAAAAAAGTGTAGGGGGCGTAACTTGAACCTAGGACACATGGGGGCGAGAACATATGGCTTACCATTGTGCCAATTTGCTAGCTGCATTAATTAATGGAGCACATTCTATATATTATGCTTTAACTCACTTTGCCCAATTTAATAAATTCACCCTATCTTATTCGTTTAAAAAAAAAAAAAAAAAAAAAAAAAAAAAAAAAACACATACTAGGTCAACGAATGCATCAACTTCAGCTAATATTTTTTTGGGCAAAAATAAAATAATAAATTATAAGAATATTAGTTAAGGTGGCTATTAGTCATTATTTTTGGCTTTCAGTGAGCTAATTTGTGTGATTCCAATTAAAATCTTTATAATATTTATATATGTAAATGGTGTAATATTATTTTTGTAAGAAAATATTAATGCATAACTGTTGACATCACCGGTTCGACCACAGGTTTAACTGGTCAGATTGACCTAGTTGCTTCACTGGCTCAGTCATTTGTCTAGGTTTTAAAACCATGTTTCAAACCATTGAATAGAATCATTATCTAGATTAATAGCAGCAATCTCAACTTTAAATATATCTAGAGTGCAGTGAAAGGGAAGTCTTTTTCAGCTCTAGAAACCCAATCGGCAGGGTGATCATTGTCCCACGGAGGAAATCCTTCATATGAGGAGGACCATGCTCACACTCTCCTTTGTAACCTCCTTTGTGCATGTATGGTTGCTTCCTATGATTAGCTAGTAGAGACGTCATCTTCTCTCTCTTTATGGGAAGATGTAATAAGTAGTTTAGAGAGCAATGCTTGGATCTCTTCAAGTTGAGGCTTAAACATATTGCTAAGTTTAGCTTTTGGGCTAGCTTCCTTCTGGGACTCTGCGTAATTTTCTGAGATGATTGCGTATGAGAAGATCAAGAATTCCAAGATCTTGCTTTTGTTGGCGAGTTAACATACACAAGAACGCCAACTCTGATACCAAATGATAAGAGAGTTTTATTGTAGAGAAAGTGAGGGAATTGAAAGAAAGGACGATAGAAAGAGAAAATAAGGTTGATCACTTTGAGGGGATTTGCCTCCAAACTAGCCGAAGGCTATGAATTAAGTTATTGCTTGCCATCAAAAAGCCACACTACATATAATAGGGTAGGGAACCCTACTCCTATTAGGAATGTAAAATATCCCAATCCGAGTCCTTAATGGACTCAATCTCAATTGATTTGAGAATCCATACACATTAAAATAAAAATCCCAACATTAAATAGAATCTTAACATTAAATAAAATCCCAATTGATGTGGGAACCATAACACATTAATTAGAAATCTCAATTGATTTGGAAATCATAACATGATATAGAAATCCAAGTAGATTTGCGAATTCTAACATTAAATAGATTCCCCATTTAATTTGGGAATCCTAAAATGTCACCAAAGGAGGTATCACTTCCTACCCAATAGACATCCTAACAATCATGTAAAAACACGCATCGATTCTTCATCCTTTTTAAAATAGTATAGGTAATTGTAATTTGAAATGCTAAGTAGGACAATTAGAAAATAGAGACATAGTTAATTGCTCTCCATGTGATATTGTGTTGGCATTCTCTTTGAAACTTTTGCTGTAGCTCCTTGCTTTTATCAAGGGTTTTTTACTGTGATTACTGTAAGTGATTATTATTGTTTATAATTTTTGGAATAGATGATAACATTCTTAAACAAGCCTTTGTTGTTTATCAGTGCACATGCATATTTGATCAATAATATGCATGCTATTATAAGTAACAAGTTATAGATAATTATGATTCTGATAACTTCTGCTTAGGGCCTGTTTTGTTGGGTAAAATAGTTTTAGTTTTCCATTTTTAGTTTTTCAAACAATTACAAAATTTTACCTTGTTACATCTCTCTCTCTCTCTCTCCCTTCCAAGTTTGCTACACTAATGTTGGAGAACTGGAAAACAAGGTGACATTTTTGCAATTCATTGTAAAAGTAAAAATGAAACATGGCAAGTGTATTAAACAGAAACAGACCCTTGACATAAATTCTATCAACAATACATGTAGGGAACCAAATAAGAGAAGAAGAAGTGAAAGACGAGTAAAAAATTGGGCAGCAGTATCTTGGAGTCTCCGTACAGCTCCAGGTCTGCCCCCTTATATATTATTAATAATAATAAAGGCTTAAGGACAAAATACCCCCATTAACACAACCTAATTACTAAAATAACATATTTTCCTGTAACACTCCCCCTCAAGCTGGAGGTGTATAAATATCACCTAACCCAGCTTGTAACAACCACTAGACAAGGCGAGCTTAAACAAAGGCTTCGTAAAAACATTGCCTAATTGATCCATAGATTTCACAAAAGGGAGTCCTCACGATATTCTTTGACACAACATCCCTCAAGAAATGACAATCAACTTCTATGTGTTTTGTCATCTCATGGAACATTGGATTGCTAGCAATATAAATGGCAGCTTGATTATCACAAATTGTATCTATTGGTTTTGTTATCAAGAGTCCCATCTTTGACATTAGAGACTTCAGCCACAGAAGCTCACTCAAAGCATGAGACATAGCTTGGTATTCTACTTCAGCACTAGATCTTGGTATAGTATTTTGTTTCTTGCTATGCTAAATAACAATATTACCTCCCACAAATGTACAATATGTGGTAGTAGATCAATCATTAACCGATTCAATAAAGCTAGCCCAATCTTCGTTAGAATATCACATGATCTCATAGTTTTTATTACATTTATATATCAAACCTTTGTTAGGAGAGCCTTTCAGATAGAGCAAAATTCTACAAATAGGATCCTAATGTTGTTGTTTAGGATTTTCCATAAACTGATTTTCCACCCCCATTGGAAAATATATGTCAAGTGTAGTGATAATTAAGTAGATCAATTTACCAACCAACTTCTTATATTGATGTTTATCTTCAGAGTTTGGTCCAACATCCTTGGATAGCTTCACATTGGGATCTATAGGAGTATTAGCTAGTTTAGCTCCCAACAAACCAGTCTCACTTAGCAAGTACAACGTCTATTTTCATGAAGATAGATTGAACCCTTCCTATACATTAAAAGGGGTGCATTCAATTCGTGTCGACACAGATACATAGACTTGACTTGATTGAACTTGAAAATGTTAAACTCGAAACTTGACTTGAATTTGATCGATTTCAAAATTTTTAAATTGAACTCGACTTGGCTACAAGTTCTTAAAAGTTAAAATTCGAGCTTAACTCGATTATAAATTAATATGATATGTAATATATTATATGACTTATATAATATAAAATTAATATTTTAAAAAGTTTGATTAGGCTCAAAATTGACTTGAGTAGTATTACATGGTTTGAAATTGACTCATTTTAATATTGGCGTAGCTCAAACTCGAGTAAAATCGAGTCGAGTTAGGGGATGAGTTGAGTTCGAGTAGCTTGTAAGCAAGCTCGACTCACCCCTAGTACAATCTTAGTGCCAAGAAAGTAACATAACATACCTAAATCCTTGATTTTAAGAACCCATTGCTTAACATTTACAATTTTGCTTTGGTCATTGCCAGTGATGATGATATTGTCAACATAAACTACTATAAGTACCGCACATGTCTCCTTTTTGTGTACAAAAAACAGAATGATTAGAGTAGCATTGGATACAACCATATGTAGAGACCACAAAACTAACTTTGTCAAATGAGGCTTGAGGAGACTACTTAAGACCATAAGTGGCCTTATGCAACCTGCATACTTTACCATCCTCCTCAAGCTACACATTAGGAGGTTGCTCCATGTATTACCTCTTCTTGTAAATCCTTGTAGAAAGAAGAAAAAAAAACATTCTTCTCAACCAACTAGTATAAGGGCGAATCAAAGTTAACTACTAATGGAATTAGTTTATGAACAAAATTTAGTTGAGCCGCAGAAGAAAATATCTCAAAATAATTAATACCATATGTTTGGGTGTGTTCCTTAGTGTCACGAGCCAAGCTTGTTCAGGGCATTATGCTTGCTTTTGATTGTCTTGTGTGTATGGGATAAGGTTGCGTACAATGTGACAACCCCTCCCCCTACCCTCACAAAGTTGGGAGCCTTGTGGCCGGGGGATGCCCTCCCCCCTTTTATTTATTTATATATATATATTTATAAATATTATTATACATAGTAATAATGGGCCTCTCTAGATCTTCTCTATCAAGCTACTCAAAACCACTATGTGGTCGTCTCTCTCTGATCATTCTCTCTCTCTCTCGTTTCGACGCTCTTGACTCCACGACAAGGAATACTGGAGATAAACAAAATCTGGTTGAAAGAGCTTGAGGCTTTCCCATTGAGATTTTTAGGAATGATGAAGAGAAATTGAATCTGGTTGCAAGATTTTCAAAATACCGACAAGAATTAGATAATGCTAATCAGTTTGTATTTCTGCAAGAAATAGACTGCTTGCAACAAGAAATTGATCAGATTTTTGAGAAATTATAAAAACGGCTGACCTAGAGTTGAAAGCAGGCTTGCGAGCATATGGACCCTTTACTGGCAAAAGAATGCAATTTTTCATTGTTGGAAATTTGTGATTTGGAAACCTGTAATTTCATTGTCTTGGAAATCTGTGATTTGTGAGTCTTCAAACGAAATCCACCAGCCACAGTTCAGCAATTCCTCATTTTTGACCTTTGGCCTTCCGTTTTTGGTCTTCCTCATCTTCGCCACTCAACCTTCCAACCTTTCCGTGACAGCGGACAGCCCATCACAACTTGCAGGCCTTCTTCCTCATCTTCGCTACTTGGTGCCTCGGCCTTCTGGCCTTGCTGTGACGGCCTATTGTAACTTGTAGACCATCTTCCTCATCTTTGGTCTTCCTCAATTGTTGCAGCCTTGCAGGTTCTTTTCTGGTTTGTTGTCCCATTATTTTTATCTGCTCAGATTGTATAGTAAAATAAGTATTAAGAGTTACTGCATTCTCTTTGCATTATATAGGAAAGAGTCCTTTCCCCTAACATTCCTTTTCTCTTTCATCTACTTTGTCTCAAATTCCTCTTCTTCCTTTCTTTTACATCTACTTCTAAGGTTTATTTTCTTTCATTTTCCTTTATTTTTTTTCTCTCTCTTTTGCTTTTATTTTCTCACCAACCAAACATGTCCCCTCTCTGAATTCCCTTTCTTTCCTGTCTTTTCCTTTCTTTTCTCCCAAAAACCCAAACAAATCGAAGGATTCTTGGTTTTGCAGTCATAAAATCATGAAGAAGCAATAAAGATTTTATGGGTTGAGGAATCTTGTTTTTTCAATATTCTTGGATTTGAAAAAGCATCAAATTTCCTGTGTTAGAGGGTACTTATTGTAGTATTTTTCAAGCTGTTGTCATTACTTTTTTAGTTTTGTCACCAGTGAGATATTGTCCTCTTTGTTATTTCTTTTCTTATTACTAATATTAATAATTCTTCCAATAGTTAGTAATAGAGATTTTGTGTTTGTGATTTGTAGCCTTGGTATATGCATTTTTGTGTTTTGCTTTTTCAAGTTTTGGAATCTACAAAATTTTTCAATTTTTTTTAATGCATTGTATTTTGTGTGTGGCTTTTGCTAGTTGTAGGGTGTGATTTAGAAAATTGTCTATGTGAAATAAGTTTGCAAAAAAAAAAAAAAAAAAAAAAGACAAATGTGTAATTGGCCTGTGTAACACAAATTCTTTGTGCACACAACCGGTCACATGCCCGGTTAAAGGAGTAGGGTTGTATTAGGTAATTGAAAGCCAGTATAAAACTTTGTTAGATCTTATTATCATGAATTCTTATCAAATTTACCTAGGTCAAGTGAATAGATCTAGTTAGTATAAAAGGGAGAGGGTTAAAAAGTTGGCACAAGAAACTAGGATTAGATTGACAACTTGGAATATAGGGACTCTTATGGGAAAAATATAAAAATAGTGGAAATAATGCTTAGAAGGAAAATTAACTTAATTTGGCTTAAAGAGACAAAATGGTTAGGAAAGAGAGCTAGAGAAATTAAAAAATCAGGATTTAAACTTTGGTACGCTGATAAAGAGAAAGATAAAAATGAGGTGGGTATAATTGTAGACGAAGTCTTAATGTAGTAGATGTTGGAAGAATAGGGGATAATAAGGGATATGATCATTAAAGTTAGGATACCTTTAGGTCTAAAGATAGTGAACATCATTAGTGCGTACGCTCCCCAAATAGGCTTAGCAAAAAATCTTTAGAAGACAATTTTGGTAAGATATGGATAGTATTTTACAAGGGATACCAATATTTGAAAAAACATTCATAGGAGTTGATTTGAATGGTAACATTGGAAAGGATAATATAGGATATGAAAGGATACATGGAGGCCATGGATATGAAGATAAAAATAAGGCTAGTGATACAATAGATTTTGCCATGTCTTACGATTTTGAAAAAGGAAGGTGTACTCCCAAGAGGTGGGGGGGGGGGAGGGGATGAATTGGGATTTTAAAATTTTCTTTAAATCCTTTTTAATAAACTCTTTCTCAATCCTCTTTAGTTTTAACAATGACACATGTAAGATTGATTATCAATAATAAGTACAGCGGAAGATTAAATTAGTTATCAACCTTAATGAATGAGTATGCTTACTTTGAATTCTTTATGGATTAGTTAAGAAATCTTTCAGCAATTATCCATCAAATCAATCCAACCAAGGTAACCAAGATAAGATTCACAATATGAAATAATAACACAATCTCAGCAATGCTTCCAAGATTCAACTTTTATGTATGTAGCTGACAACCTTGTTATTAGTACACAAGGTATACTTAATTTTTCAATATGAAACACAATAGAAATTTCCAACCACTCTTCCAAAACTCAGATTTCAAACCAATCACTTTTAAGATTAAAGATCTTTGTTGATTTTATTTTAATGATTTTTCAGTCTTGGGTGTTAATCAATCAACATACTCCCTTATGGTTTCTGAAATAAGATTTGATCAACCAATGTACTCCCTTTCGGTTTCCGCAATCCCAATATCGAATTAATTTTTTGCTTTGTTTATTTCCAAACCACGCAGTGTATATGAATTGAAAAATAAACAATCAACCACGCAGTTAATATGAATGGAAAATTAAAGAGAGTAGGGAAGAGATTGAGACGAAATTTTTACGTGGTTCGACTATACCCGCCTACGTCCTCGCCTTAGGCAACACACCTAAGGATTCCACTATACCACTCCTTTACGGGTGGAGCAAACCTTTTACAACACTCCTTCAATATGATAGAGTCCTCCTCTCCAAGCAATACCCCACGCTCGGTTACACAAGAATTTCTCTTCTTGCAAATCCAACGATCCTGAATCGTCACAAAAAAAAAAAAAAAAATGGTGTGCAATGACACTCTTTAAAAGAGCTGATTAGTACAATTGAGAAAGAATGAAGCTTAAGATAAAATCACCGGGGTTCTTTAGATTTGGAAAATCTCAGTAGAAACTCAAAGTACCGTGGCTTTAAATCAGCAAATTCTCAGTAGAAACTTCAGTAAGAGTTTGAGCAAGAGAGAGCTTTTGAGAAGTATTTGCAATATAGCTTGATTGCTGTTTGTATTCCTTGGTGTTTTGAAATCCTTGGGTTTAAGGGGTATTTATAGAGTTTATAAAGTGTATTTTGTGTTCCCCAAGTGACTTGGAGTGTTTCCCAAGTTTTCATAACATTTAGTATTCAAAAAATCAAATTTGGAAATTTGTCGTTATTTTTAAAATTTGAAATCTCGAAGAGTCAGTCGATTGGAAACAGAGAGTTTGTCACCTGGATAGTTAAAAACACAGAAAATTCAAAGTCAGCAAGGAGCTAGTCGACTGGAAACACTGAGTCAGTCGCCTTGATCCTCTTGGGATGTTGTTCAGTCGCCTGGACAGATTATGTCAGTTGCCTGAGATGCTGACAGCCTCGACCAGCCTTCAGTATTTTGGGAATAACTTTCACTATACAACTCCGATTTTAACGTTCTTGGTATCAACAAAAAGTTAAGAGAAAATCCCACAACTTTCATTTTGAACACGTTTTAAAATAAGGAGTGTTTGATAGAGAAAAATGCTCATCAATACAGATGTTGAAAAAAGAAGGTAATTTGAAGAACCTTGTTTTGGTGCTTTTCATTCAAAAAATATTTTAAACCTTTTTGAAATAACTTTTGACCTTATAAAAATATTTTCTAAGTGTTTTAAAAGGTATCTAGGTCCAAGTAATTAACTTAAGAGCTTCATGTATCCATATTGAAATCGAATGAAGTACTTACATGAGACTTCTTAAACTTACGCACTCTAAGCAGTAAGTCTTCATGTGTAGCTTCCATTCTCAATTTTGAATAGTTTCATCTATAACTTCATGCTTCAATGTACTTTAAGTTTTATTAGATCATCTTTGAATCCATGCTTTAATACTCTTTAAGCTTCATTTGATCATATTTCTTTGGAATATAAGCTTTCAATAATTCTTGTGAGCACTTAACCTTGTATTCACATACTTGAGTCCTGAAATATCATTACTTAACCAAATATGTTTAGTTCCTCTGATTTGTTATCATCAAAACAAGATTTTAAGCCTTGTAAGACCAACAATCTCCCCCTTTTTTATGATGACAAATAAGAAGTAAAAAATGAGTAAGCCTTAAAAATGCCCCCTTACAATAAGCATCAACTTAACAATATTTGCAATGTCAAGATCAATTTCAATATTAATTTGAATATCATTCTCATATATCAAGATTAGCTTAATATCACATCATGTCATAATTCAAGATCAATTATCATGCTCGTATATTTCATTTCATAGTTGAGCCAATATTCATGCTTAGGTATGTAGTGTCATGCTCAATTTTTGTTGAAAAATTCTCCCTTAGTAAGATATCAAGAAAAATATATAAATACCAAGACAATGAGCAACCATAAGCAAAAGTATAGATCTAGTGAAGGCTCAAAACAGAAACTTTGCATTTATCATGCATAAAAAGATAGATAATAAGTCCCTAAATAGCATGAAAAAATACAAACGATTATATATCAGAATTTTCGATAATCTCCATAAATCATGATTTCATTGCTTAACATATCTAACTCCCCCTGAATGAAATGTATTTCATGTTCAATAAATTTATAATTTCATTCTTGAAGGACAAATTATGTGTTTATGAAGGTGTCAAGATTACCAATCATGCTTTTAAATTTATCATGCCATGCTCAAATATCTATTAATTTCATGTAAGTGCTCATGGGTATCAATATTAAGAATAATACCAATATCATATCAATATCATTAATATCATAACATGCTCATGTTTAGCAAGCTATTTCAATTTTGCAACTCAATCTCTCTTTTGATTTATCCTTTTATCAAGCTTCAAATGACTTTCTAAATTGGCTTTTTGAAGCAAATGACTTCCTTGATTTCGAAGATAAGCCTTGTACAATCCAAGCTTTCTTGATTTGTGGCTAACAATACCATTTTTATATTCATTTGTTTCAATGTTATAGTCGTCAATAAGCTTATAAACTCTTCTTTGAGATTTTCCATTTCAACTAGTTCAATATCCTTGTATTAAATTGGATTAAGTAGCTTTCTATATATTGAACAAGGAGAAATTTTCTTCTTATATCTGAATTGGCTATCTTGAATCTTGTAGGCTATGGAGGCATCCCTTTTCATTTTAGTATATATTTAACTTT
The DNA here is from genome assembly GCF_029873635.1 of Malania oleifera. Lineage (NCBI taxonomy): Eukaryota > Viridiplantae > Streptophyta > Magnoliopsida > Santalales > Ximeniaceae > Malania > Malania oleifera. Next base: position 38,245,062 of record NC_080425.1, read on the forward strand.
CTTAATTTCTAAAAAGGGAATGACTAATCCTAATATCTTTGGAGTCCTTAGTTTGTGAACTAGGCTTTTTATATAGGTAACCATACTTTTTTGGGTCCGTATGGTTTAACAAGAGTTAATTCTATTATTCTTCAAACTTGTCTGATTTTTGCACCCTTTCTTTTTAATAGACATTCAAACTTAATGTGTCCTTTCTCCTTACATAGAAAACATGCGGTATGTGTGTAAGCATTTGAGGAGGTGCTAGCATAATCTTTGGAGACTTTTGCAAAGTACCCCATGTAGAGGTTCTTTTTCTTTGTATTCTTGACTCCATTGAATTCTATGCCTTCTTTATTCAAGGACATTCTTTGTGCACCAATCATTTTATCAAGATTTTCTTTTCCTCTAGTGAAATTGTAAATTATTTTATTTTGATCCTCAATTTTCTTTTCAAGATCGCAAATTTTCAGGTTTTGTGTATTTTTACCCTTTTCTTGATTTTGAGAAATTTTGCTGATTTTGTTTTTTAGTTCAGAAATATATAGATCTTTCTCATTATCAATGGAAGTTTGGGATCTTAGATCTTCCAATTCTTTCATCACCTTTTCATTCTTACTTTCTAATCTCTTGATTTTTAAATCCTTTTATCTTTCAGCAAGATTTTTAGATTCTAATTCTTTCATAACAACTTCATTCTTATTTTTCATTGAAGTGTATCGTTTAGTTACTTTAACTCGAATTTTATGAGCTTTGGATAATTTCATTTGTAATTCTTCATAAGATGGGCTACTCTCATCATTGGATTCATCAGATGAATCATCACAAGAATCATTAAATGATTTGGATGAAGAGCTTTGTACTTCATCAACGTCCCATGCCATAAGACAACCATTTGACATCTCTTGATCGCTTGATTCACTCTCCGAACTGTTGGAGCTTATATTGTCCCATAGTTGCCTTCATTGCCCTTTTATTTTTCTTCTTAGTCTCCTTCTTAAACTGTGGACAATCTAGTTTAATATATCCAACTTTCTTACAATTATAACATGTTGGAAGTTCAGCCTTTGTTTTCTTCTTACTAAGGATTTTTTGCAAATTTCTTGGTTATCAAGGCTATATCATTTACATCCATCACTTCTTCATCTTCATCACTAGAGCTTTCACTTGAGGCTTTAAATGCAATGGATTCCTTGTTTTTAGATTTTCCACTTCTTTTGTTTATTGCCATCTCATAAGTGAGTAGAGAACCTATTAATTCATCTAGGGAGGTCTTTTTCAAATTTCTTTCTTCAGTAATTGCAGTGGCCTTAGGTTCCCAAATTGGTGGAAGTCCTTTAAGAATTTTCCGAATCATTTCATATGTTGAGTAATTTTTCCCTAAAGCATTTAAGGAGTTTATTGTATGAGTAAACCTAGTATACATGCTAGTGATAGTTTCATCCGGGTTCATCCTAAAGGTCTCATCCTCGCTCGTGAGCATGTCGATTCTACCATCTCTAACATCAACCGTTCCTTCATAGGTTACCTCTAACTTATCTCAAATTTCTTTGGCCGACTTACATGCCATGACCTTATTAAACTCATTTACATCCAAGGCACAATATAGTGCATTCATGAAACTTGAATTAACTTGTAGCATCTTAAAATCATTATCGGTCATGCCTTTTTCCTCTTTGGGTACTTCTTTGCCATCAACTAATTTAGTGGGGATGTGGTCACCATTTGTGACAACTTTCCATGCCTTCCAATCATGGTTTGCAGGTATATCCTCATTCGTTGTTTCCAAAAAGTATAGTTGACACCACAAAAGAGGGGTGGTCTATAAGAGGATTGGCCCTCGGCAAAGGGAGATACACCTAGGTGTGCCATATAGATCTTTATGTAGCTTCTAGTTAGGATTCGCTACAACCTCGCTCTGATACCATTTGAAAAAGGAAGGTGTATTCCCAAGAGGGGGGGGGGTGAATTGGGATTTTAAAATTTTCTTCATAATTTCTTTGATTAATTCTTTTTCAATTTTTTTTTAAGTTTAGCAACCTCACAAGCAAAGTTGTTTTACAATTATCAGTACATCGGAAGATTAAATTAGTCATCAACCTTAATGAATGAGTATGCTTACTTTGAATGCTTTATGGGATTAGTCAAGAAATCTGTCAGCAATTATCCATTAAATCAATCCAACCAAGATAAGATTCACAATATAAAATAATAACACAATCTCAGCAATGCTTCCAAGATTTAGCTTTTATGTATGTAGCTGACAAAAGCCCTATTATTAATACACATGATACACTTGATTTTTCAATATGAAACACAACATAAATTTCCAACCACTCTTCCAAAACTCATATTTCAAACCAATCACTTTCAAGATTAAAGATCGCTGTTGATTTTCTTTCAATGATTTTTGAGTCTTGGGTATTAATCAATCAACGTACTTCCTTATGGTTTCCACAATAAGATTTGATCAACCAATGTACTCCCTTTCGGGCTCCGCAATCTCAATATCAAATTAATTTTCAGCTTTGTTTATTTCCAAACCACGTAGTGTATATGAACTGAAAAATAAACAATCAACCATGCAGTTAATATGAACGGAAACTTAAAGAGAGTAGGGAAGAGAGTGAGACGGAGTTTTTACGAGGTTTGGCTATATCTGCCTATGTCCTCGCCTTAGGCAACACACCTAAGGATTCCACTATACCACTCCTTTACGGGCGGAGCAAACCTTTTACAATACTCTTTCAATAAGATAGAGCCCTCCTCTCCAAGTGATACCCTATGCTCGGTTACATAAGAATTCTGATTCTTGCAAATCCAACGATCCAACAATCCTGAATCGTCACAAAAACAAAAAAAACAAATGGTGTACAATGACACTCTCTACAAGAGCTGATTAGTACAATTGATTAGCACAATATACTTCAATGGAAATCAATATAGAAAGAATGAAGCTCAAGATAATATCACCGAGGTTCTTTAGATTTGGAAAATCTCAGTAGAAACTCAGAGAACCATGGCTTTAAATCAGCAAATTCTCAGTAGAAACTTCAGCAAGAGTTTGAGCAAGAGAGTGCTTTTGAGAAGTATTTGCAATATTGCTTGATGCTTGTTTGTATTCCTTGGTGTTTTGAAATCCTTGGGTTTAAGGGGTATTTATAGAGTTTATAAAGTGTATTTTGTGTTCCCCAAGTGGCTTGGAGTGTTTCCTAAGTTTTCATAACGTTTAGTATTCAAAATATCAAATTTGGAAACTTCTTGTTATTTTTAAAATTTGAAATCTCGAAGAGTCAGTCGACTGGAAACAGAGAGTTAGTCGCCTGGATAGTTAAAAACATAGAGAATTCAAAGTTAGCAAGGAGTCAGTCGACTGGAAACACTGACATATTATGTTAGTTGCCTGGGATGCTGACAGCTTCAACTAGTAAGTCTTCATGTGTAGCTTCCATTCTCAATTTTGAATTTGGTTTTAAGTTTCATCTATGACTTCATGCTTCAATATACTTCAAGCTTTATTAGATAATCTTTGAATCTATGCTTTAATACTCTAAAGCTTCATTTGATCATCTTTCTTTGGAGTATAATCTTTAAATAATTCTTTTGAGCACTTGACCTTGTATTCACATACTTGAGTCCTGAAATATCATCACTTAACCAAATATGTTAAGTTCCTCTGATTTGTTATCATCGAAACAAGATTTTAAGCCTTGTAAGGCCAACAGATTTGTTTAAATTGAATACTTGATTTATAAAAAGAGAAGAACACTTGATAATTTTCAAGAGTGAGTATAATAAAAGGGAAATAAATTTCTTCTTAACTAAGGACGGGGATTGTCAATTTTGTAAGGATTGTAAAGTTATTTTAGGTGAAAGTTTGACTGCACAACATAGTCTTAGTATTAGATATACATACTAAAAAATGGAAGAGAAAGAGTAGCAAGAAGACTGGATGGTGGAACTTGAAGGGAGATAATATAGTAAAATTCAAAGATAAAATACAGAGTGTGTGATTGGGCAGTAGGGGATAAGGTTGATGCAAATATTGTTTGAAATAAATTTACAAATTCTATCATAAGGATTGAAAAGAGTTGAGTCCAAAGGAAGATATTTAGGTAGTAAAGAAAGTTGGTGGTGAGATCAAGCCGTTGAGACAAAAAGAAATTGGTATAAAATATGGAAAAACTGTAAAAATATTGAAGATCTTGAAAAATATAAAGAAATGAGAAAAAATGCAAAAAGGACTATTAGTGAAGCTAAACATAGAGCTTATGATACTTTATATACTAATCTAAATACAAAAGGAGAAAAATACATTTATAAACTTGCTAGAGCTGGAGAAAGAAAATGCAAAAATTTAGGTAATGTAAAATGTATAAAGGAAGATAATGATAATGTCTTAATTAGAGAAGAAGACATAAAAGATAGGTGGAAGAGATACTTTGATAAGCTGTTTAATGAAAATCAAAATGAAAGATTGAACTTGGAAGTGACAAATGAGGAGAAGACCAAAAATAGGAGATTTATTCGCAAAATTAGAGTCCTTGAAGTTAATATGACATTAAAAAAGATGAAAAGTAGGAAATCTATAGGACTAGATAAAATACCAATTGAAGTTTGGAAATGTTTAGGGGATAAAGGAATTATTTGGTTAACTAATCAATTCAACACAATTATGAAAACCAATAAAATGACAGAAGAATAGAGGAAAGGTACATCAGTACCTTTCTACAAAAACAAAGGTGATATTCAAAACTATAATAACTATCGTGGAATTAAATTATGAGTCATACAATGAATATATGGGAGAGGGTAATTGAACATAGAATAAGATTAGAAATGAAAATTTTAGGTCTCGGAGATCAACAACAAAAGCTATTTATCTTTTAAGAAGTTTAATGGAAAAGTTTAGGAAAAAGAAAAGGGACTTGCATATGGTTTTTATTGACTAAGAGAAAGCTTATGATAGAGTGCCTAGGGAAGTTCTTTGGTAGGTCTTAGAAAAGAAGGAAATTTGCAGTAGATATACTGGAGGTATTAAGGATATGTATGATAGAGTAGTAACTAGCGTTAGGGCTGTAGGGGGAGAATCTAGAGATTTTCTAGTTACAATAGGTGTAGATCAAGGTTCTACTTTGAGTTCTTTTCTTTTTACTTTAGTAATTGATGAACTAACTGGGAATATTCAAAATGATATCCCTTGGTGTATGTTGTTTGCAGATGATATCATGCTGATTTATGATAGCCGGAGCAAAGTGAAATCTAAGCTAGAACTTTGGAGAGCCACATTTTAGTCTAAAGGGTTTAGGATGAGTAAGAATAAGATAAAACATATGAAATATAATTTCAGCAATGTAAGGAGTAGCAACAGAGAGAAAATTAAACTTGATAATCAGCAGCAATGTAAGGAGTAGCAACAGAGAGAAGATTAAACTTGATAATCAGGAGATTAATAGCATTGATAGATTTAGATATCTTGGATCTATTATGCAAGCGGAAGTAGTACATAGAATTAAAATAGGTTGGGTAAAATGGAGGAGTGTCAGGTCTGTTGTGTGATCGTAGAATACCTTGAAAATTAAAAAAATAAAATTTTATAAGACATCTATAAGACCAGATATGCTTATATGGTTCAGAATGTTAGATAACTAAGAAAAATGTATGAAAAATAAAAGTTGTTGAGATGCGAAGGTTAAGGTGGATAAGTGGCTTAACATTTAAAGGTAAAGAAAGAAATGAACATATATGTAATAATTTAGGCATAGCCTTGGTTGAAAACAAGTTATGGGAAGGGTGGTTTAGATGGTTTGGGCATTTTAAACGCTGGTATGGTAGAGCACCTGTGAGAAGGAGTGAGTTAGTTATTGTTTCTGGATGAAAAGGGGTGGGGGTTGACTTAAAATAGCTTAGAATGAGGTAGTGAGGAGGGATTTAACTGCCCTTAATCTAATAGAGGAAAATGCTCTTAATCGAGTGAATTTGCAGAAAAGGATTCATGTAACCGACCCACCTAGTGGGATTTCAGACTTATTGTTGTTCTTTTTGTATACATAATAATAAAAACAAATATAAGAGAATACTATTATATGTTAAAGTCAATATCATATATGTTGTTACAATGTTATAATGTAATAATATATGTTATATTAAAAAAAATGTACTAATAAGTTAATGGCATATAATGTTATTATAGTTTTAATATAATGTAGTAATACATATTATATTATAAAATAATGATAATAATAAATTTAATAAGCATAACATAATCAAGTACAAGGTGATGATAATATTGATATTGATGAGAATTAATTATGATATGATCACATGAATCAAATATAATAATCATAAAATATATTCATATTTATATGTTATTTTTTGTATTAAATTAAATAATTTTATACTATTCATATATGGGCATAATTGACAAATTAGATTAATTTCGATTCTTAAGTTTGTATATACCAGATACTAACGAAACAAGTGATTCCAATTCTTAGTCAAAACAAGTATGAGGGGAGATTTTGCCATATTTTTTTTGCTTCCAATGCAATGACATTCCAACTTTGAGTTTCATTCTAGTCACAAACCCAATGCCACCTAAGTTATATAATTTTCAATGTTAAGAATTAAGAAAGCATTTTTTTTGTTAAGGAATGTGGACACAAAGCAGCATTTTACCATGGCAGCATGGATCCTGCTCAGCGAGCATTTGTTCAGAAGCAATGGAGCAAAGATGAGACTAATATAATATGTGCAACGGTGGCATTTGGGATGGGTATCCTTGATCAATGCTATTGATTTTCGCCCTTTCTTCTGATGACAGCAATGTACTGATAAATGGTGTTTCAGGTATTAACAAACCGGATGTCCGCTTTGTCATTCATCACTCTCTTCCAAAATCTATTGAAGGTTATCATCAGGTAGTTCGTTAAAATTTATGTTTGTAGATTCATGTACATGTGCTAATAGTTGAGATAAGATAATGTTGACTACCCAATTTTAAGCTTATTGTGGTTTCTTAATGCCCTGTAGGAATGTGGTCGTGCTGGTAGAGATGGTCAACGTTCATCTTGTGTTTTATATTACAGTTACAGCGATTATGTAAGTTTATCCATCCATTTTGTTGATTCTCATAAGGACTTTAGGCGTTGATGGTAGTTTTCATGGAAATATCTGCACTGATGCTCCTCTTTGATTGTTCTTCTGCAGATTCGGGTCAAACATATGATTAGCCAAGGAGTGACTGAGCAAAGTCCCATGATGTCTGGTTATAACCGTTCTAATATGGCAAGTTCAGGGAGGATACTGGAAACAAATACTGAGAATCTTCTGCGTATGGTACTTGATATAAGCTTCTGGTTCATGTCACTACTTTTGTTGCTGCATTTACACTTCTTTTCAAATATGTGCTTAATTGCTGATCAAATTATTTTCAGGTTAGTTATTGTGAAAACAATGTTGATTGTCGACGTTTCCTACAGCTTGTTCATTTTGGAGAAAAGTTTGATTCAACCACCTGCAGGAAAACTTGTGACAATTGTTCCAAGATCAAAAGTTTTGTTGAGAAGGATGTCACTGAGATTGCAAAGCAATTGGTGCATAACCGTTCTCATAACTTTTAGTTCTTATTTTTTAAATATGTTGCTGGCGTCAATGTCCATAAAATTGTAGTTGTTTCTTATATTGTTTGAGTCCTTACTAGCTACTCCTTGCACTTATATCAACCCTTGAATTGTTTTTTGAACTGCATATTGTGTAGGTTGAGGTGATAAAGTTAGCAGGGCAACAGTTCTCATCATCTCATATCTTGGAAGTTTACAGGGGTTCCTTAAGTCAATTTGTATGCCCTATACTTATTTTTCATCATTATTGCTGTGTCACCACTTTCATTTATGCCCTTCTAATGGAAACCGTAGGTCAAGAAATATAGGCATGACACCTTGAGCCTTCATGGAGCTGGAAAACATTTAGCTAAAGATGAGGCTTCTCGAATATTGCGTCATCTGGTTGTTGAGGATTTTCTTGTGGAAGATGTTAAGAAAAGTGGTATTTATGGATCTGTATCATCAGTATTAAAGGTAGTTATGCATGGTTTGTCATATTTGGTTGCCCTTGAAGAGACAAAAAATGTACTTTTATATTCTATGTTTTGTTAATACATATTTATTTAAATTGTAGCTGCTTTCATTCATCTTCAGGTGAATGAATCGAAGGTTTACAATCTCTTCTTTGGTGGGCAGAAAATTATATTGCGGTTTGTCCTTCTCTAAAACCTTAAAAGCTTATTTCTGCTGTTCGCATGCATGTTTCTTTTCTCTCAGCTTTTTCAGTTATGCTGCTGATTTAACATAAACTGTGATTTGCAACACATGATGATTTCTTTTCTCTCAGCCTTTTCAGTTATGCTGCTGATTTAACATAAACTGTGATTTGCAACACATGATGAGTATGTCAAACACTTGCTGATAAACATGTACATGCATGACACTAGCTGGTATGCATCAGTCATCCCCAGCATGTGGCATGTAACGTACTTCATTTCTCACATGCTATCTTGTCACTCTTCCATTCATATTTATCGTTTTTGAGGAATGGAATCTCAAAACTTTCCTGAGTGTAGTACAACCCAGAATGCTCTTTCTGAAGCCTAATGTAATTTACCATTTTTCAGTATTTTTTTTTTTTTTCTAGTCCGGACCAATTCAGCTCCATGAACTTGGATCCTCTCAACTGTTTTTTTTTTGGATCATGTTGATTCATTTTCACATTTTATTTGAGTGGATTGCACTTGGCCCCATGCTTTTAGCATTGATACTACAGAATTGAAGGTAGCAACCACAAAAATGAAGGTTGATTAAATGTTCTGCAGATTGTTATCAGAAAACTGCCAATTGAGAGGATTCAGTGCTCTTTCCAGTGGAGGATGCTGGTGCTCTCAGTTGATGAATGTTGAATTGTTTTTGACAGACTTGCTTAGGGTGTGTCTGAGTTGTGTCAGAGTGGTGCCAAATAATTTGGTGAAGCTAACTGTATTAATCTTTTTCATTCACTATCCTATATGTGGAATTTCTGTTACATTGACATGTGTCCATCTTATTATGCTATTTTTGAAAAAAAAAAAAAGGTTTCTTTTGACAAGAATCTTCATAGCTATAGGGTCCATTTGGATCAAGGGTTTTGTTTGGGGAAAATAAAGGAAAGAAATATGAGATGGAATTTCATTCCTATTATATTCTCTCTCTATATTAAACACTATTACAAATAAAAAATTATTTTAATATCATTAAAAATTTTAAAAATTTATCAAATAGTAATATGTAAAATCAAAATTTTGTTCATTAATTTGCTATATATTTTAATTCCTTTTACTTGATATAACCAACAGATGAGAAATTGAATTCCTTCAAATTTTCCTTTCCTTTCCCTAATGTTTTTCAAATTCTAAATGGGGCCTAAGAGTTGAAGAAATCAGCTAATTTTTGCTCCCCTGTTTAAACCTTCTATCATTCACCATATTATAAGCAGCATTGGCTGAACTGTTATTTTGGTCCAAAGTAATAAACTTATTCTAGCTCGTTGTTTGGACCTTCTGTCATGACCATATAATAAGCGCCGTTGGTTGAATTGTGTATTTTGGTCTAGAGATTTGTGTGGCTGACACCCAATTTATGTTTCAGATTCCATTCCTCAGAAAAAGCATCTAAACTGAGCAAATCTGGAGTGACTCCTGCAAAAGGTTCACTAATATCAGGAAAGCTAAGCCCTCAACGAATAGAAACTCCTGCTCAACCTCAATCGGAAGTAGATCTGGTACGGTAATTCTTGCGACTCATTGATATTTTTTAGATTATATTTACTCGACAGTTCAACTGAACTGCTTTATTGTTCTAATTTTGCAAATTTTAATGCAGAATCTCTCTGCAAAACTATATTCTGCTCTTCGAATTCTTCGAACTGTTCTAGTTAAAGAAGCTGGGGAAGGAGTCATGGCATATCACATATTTGGGTGAGCGAACCTTTCACTTTCTTTTTCCCCCATTTCCCTAATTCTTTTTATAACATATTTTCTTTGCCACCCATTTGATTTCGAATGCGTTGATAAGATGGAAGAAACAGAGAAGTATGTTCCTTCTGTCTATTTCTGGAATCAGGACCATATGAATTTTTTTTTTTATGAATCTTATCCTAATAAATTGTTTCTCCACCTCTCTTCTGTTTTTTTTTTTTGGGTTGTAGAAATGCTACATTACAGCAAATTAGTAAGAGAGTTCCCAGAACAAAAGAAGAACTTCTAGAGATCAGTGGCATTGGCAAGTAAGTTTCTAGGTCCGTTTAAATCATGATTGCCAGGCAAATGTTTTAATGAACTTCTTGGATGAATGCAGGGCAAAGGTAAATAAGTATGGAGATCGGGTACTTGAAACAATTGAATCTACTATTAACGAGTACTACAAGGACAAAAACAGTAACAGCAGCAATGATAGTAATGAGTCAATTAAGAGGAGACGACAATCTGCTAGGGTCCCAAACATGGATTTGGAAGAGGATGATTTCATTGAAAGCACTGGCAGGTCAAGGAAAAGGGCAATAAAGAGGCAGAACAGCAGCGTTGAGGTTAATTCTATGGAGCCAAACTCTTTTAACCACTGCACGGATGATCTAGATTTTGATGATACCATTTGTGATATCCAAATTAAGGATTTAGAGACAAAGGCTAATCAGAATGGTTCAGGAAGAGTGCTGCCTTTTTGGTCACGGAACAACGGCCAATGTAACGATAACAATATGTTCCAAGAATATACCTACAAAAGGAAGATTTAGATACATTTATGATATCTATAATTTCCCATCACATCTTTTCGTTTAAGGGTGAAATGGAAAGCAAAGTTCAGTATTTGTAGTTCTAGGACAAACTGACTCGCATTCCATTGGAATACAAGAGAGCTGTGTTTGTCTTGTCAATAGTTTCCTATTTTGGAAACTTTGTAACTGGAAAATTGGGCTTTTCTTTCCTTGTAAATTTTTGGAAGAAAATCAGGGTTAGGTTTTGGAAGCATTAAACGCAGCTTTGATAATGGTCGTCTTGGGAGAGGAATAATTCAGTACAGCATCGGCATTGAGGCAGCTATTACAAATTCGAGATTTCTTTTTTTATTTTTTAGGATCATGGGCTAGTGTGGCAATAAGAGAACAGGGCACCGGCACATGGATCCGTAGGCCCCTCTTGCTTTCTCTTCTGGCTGTGTGGGCCAACATGGGCCTGTGATTTTCATTGTTTTTCAATTTGGAATGAACCCCTCATCTAAAGGTTATATGTATGTGTGTATATATATATATAATATATATATATATATATATATATATATTTGTTTTTGGGGTTCATCAGGTGGCATTCTTCTCAAATGCCTATATAATATTAGTTTTTGGGGTTCATCAGGTGGTATTCTTGTCAAATACCTTAAATTTCAAAGTTGAGAAAAGAATACTTGGGTTATGTTTGAGAAAGTTTGAATTTAGGTTTTTGTGCACTTAGATGGAACTTAATTTTACTTTTCATCTTATACAAATTTACTTATTCAAATTTAGGGTTTGAATTTTAAGCTTTCAAGGTCGGGAATTAGTTAATAGAGATGTGAAAATTACTTATATGATTTATAGCTTTTACGAACACTTGAAAATCATCTTAAATGCCTTATTCTCAGGACAAGTATGATTTCTATTACAATTTGCCTCAGCTCAATCCAAGAAAGTTGAAGTTGAAATTATAATTTTCAAGGACAGCATGGTAGTCAGACTTTTGAGTAGCTTGATATTGTTTAGACGCTGCGCGGGTAAACCATATGCCAAGGCAGTCACTTGAAATGACATTTCGTGGGTTGTTTTGATACTTTTTGGTTGGTTAAATTATGATGTTGGAGAGCACATAAAAGCAAAGTTGCCTATTTAACATGGTCAGGGATGGACATGGATAGGATCATTTGTTGGATGTAGACAAGTCATGGTTAAGGGAAAATCATGTTAGCCAAGTGTTAACTCGTGGGAGCATAGTGTCAATGTCAATTGCTTTTAGTGTTGATATATTGACCATGTAGGATGGTTACTTCGCAGTTTGCCTTTATATGGCCGGCAGGCATACTTGGTTAGTGGGTAAATTCGTGGGTGGACATGTGGACGTATTTTTAGCCATATACTTGTAAGCATAACTTGTGTTAGCCTTGTTGGTCACATCTAACACAACCTTGGCACTTGGGGTTGCAATAGGAAATCCTAGGCAATTGGAGTTTTCAACTGTATCAATTTAAGATGTGGTTGTCGGGGGCACATGTTGGAGTGTTTTTCCCTTATTTTTAACTAAGAGAAAGGGGGGAGGTGTTGCTTTGGTAATGCTTGTTGCATTTATGAATTTGTTTTTTGTGTTTTGTTTTGTTTTTGTTTTTTGTTTCGTTTGTTTGTTTGTATTTTTTTTTTTTTTGTCACTATTGGTCCAAAGGCAACCCAAGGGGGGTGAATTGGGTTTAATGAAATTTAGGAGCTTGATTTTAAATTTTACGCAATTCAACCAAACCAAGTGTTTCACACAATATTAAAGCAATTCAAAAAGAGAAGGTAAAAAGAGAAGGGATAAAGAAATGCAAACTTTTTTTAAGAAACCAATACACCCCTTATTTCTGAGAGCAAAGACAACCAAATACAACTTATTTTTTAGAGACCAAGGAAACCAAATATAACAAAGCTTACAAAAACAAATCCCTCATAAGGAATATTTACAATTTGAAATTGAAAAGAAACTCCCAAAGAAGAATCAAAATTAGGGTTCAAGAGATTTTTGGGGTTTCTCTCAAGAATAAGAAATTTAAAGCATAAAGAGAATAAAAGAGATTTTAAGGCTAGAACACTTGGATATTCAGTGTGTATATTCTCACGTTCTTAAGGCTTTGTAGGACATATATATAGAGTTTGAAAAAAAAAAAAACTAGTTTTTTTTTTTTCCTATTCTTTGGATTGTTTTTAGTGGTAAAATCAGTTGATTGCTTGCTTGGGCTAGTTGATAACTTACTAGCCATTAGAGAGAAGGAAAAGACCGTTATAAGAAAAACTTGTTAGGTCGCTTCAAGAGCTGATTGATTGCCTCCATCTTATGCCTAGGTCGACCAACCACCCTTGTAGTCGGTTGACTGTCCTTGGCTTCAAAATTAAGTTCAATCATATGGTATGCCTTATTTTTCCGTATAGTTTTAGAACTTAAAGTCCAGTACACTTGAGAGAATAACAATACAAACATATGAGAATTCAACTCTTCAATTCTTCTCTTAATTCTTCAACTTCAATGAATTTAATTCAATAGAAAACCAACTAAAGCATAAAATCATTAGTCCACAATTATTTGTTATCATCAAAATCAAGTTAATAAAATCTTGGGGCTAACAATATCCTTTTTTTTTTTTTTTTAAGAGGAAAAACTAGTCACAAAAAGTAGGAACAAAAATAAAACATTTAAATCATACACAAGTTTCTATTTTTCATTATCTCCCCCTTTGACATCATCAAAACCAAAAGATAAGGAGTGAGGCTAAAAATTTTAAATTTTAAGTAAAAAGTTTTAATTTTATCCACATGTTATTCATAAAAAAAAATTATGCCACTATGCTCCACAAATATAATAATTTTAGCATGAATTGAAAATATCAAATCAATGCATAGTCATAAATATTTAAAAAAAAATAATAATACCAATTATTGTCGATTGTAAGTCATTTCAAAGAGAATTGATATCAAATAAATTAAAACTTTCAAATACTTGAAAAATTTCTCCCCCTTTGTCAATATCAAAATGAAAGGATGAGGGTATGAATTTTGCAAATCAAGCTTGAACTAACATATTTTATTTTCCAAAAAGTTCATACTTTCATAATTTTCAAAAGGCTATGATTTTCAAAATGTTGCAATTTTCACAATGGTTATACATTCAAGGATTGCAATCATTTTTCAAAGGGCAAAAGATACTTACCAGCCTGAGGTTTGACAAAAAGATAGAGACCTCTCCCAAAATTTCAAAAATGTTACAAACCTTCCTTGAGGTTTGTCAGAAAGCCATAGATCTCTCCTAAAAAAACTTATTTTTTTGCAAAATGCATGGGTACATTTGTATCTTTTTAACAAACCTCAAGGTAGGTCTTTAGGATTTTTGAAACCTTAGGGGAAGTCTCAAGAATTTTTGAAACCTTAGGGGAGCTAATTGTCTTTTTACAAAACCTCAAAGGAAGTTAGTGTCTTTTAGCCTTTTTTCAAAAATATTTACAATCATGCTCATTTTCTAAAAAAGATTTTTTCTTACACATGCTTGCTCCCCCTTGGTAAATATCAAAAGGTGTTTTGAAGAGGGCATAAATGTCTCATGAATTGAATTTATAAGACCATTGACAACAAAATATTCAATGTGCTCAAATTTTCAAACTCAATTTTATCAATAAGATGCTCAATTTCCAATAAGCTCAAAACATTCAATAGCTCAATTCATCATTATATATCCAAATGGTCAAGGTATATACTATTCTTCAACAAAATATGCTTAATTAAGACATGACTTTTCATTTAAACTCAACCCTTACATTATCAATATATTCAATATTCCTAACTCATTACGTTCAATTTTCGAAAATCATTAACAATTACAAAATCAAAATGTTCAAAGACATGATATTCAATTTGAGCATGCTCCTCCTATGCCAATGCATTCATAATTCTAGCAAGGTTTAACAAAAATCATTTTAACATAAAAGATTTTCAACATTCTTAACATTCAACATAATATTCATTTGTCCTCAAAAACAAAAAAATAAAAATAAAAACTCGATATCATATTTTAAAAAGTGACAAAATATTTGCACAAAATATCATATAAACAATTTTAAGGTGAAAAATGAGAACACAATTTTAAAAACAATTTTGATCCCCTATTTAAGATGAAATGTTGGGTGAAAACAATTTTTATTTTTTAAAACGCTAATAATTTTGAAAAAAGCCCAAGTTTCTTTTTTTTTTAAATATTTTCAATTAAGTTCTAAATTTGAGGGTATTAAGCAAGTCATCTTGAAAATTTTCATTCAAGGATGTTGGCCTTAGATTCGAGTCTCGAGAGGGGTGGGAGTGAATAGACACTTTTTTTTTTTTTGTGTATTTTTACTTTTCTCTACAAAATATAAAATCTTGGCAAGATAAAAATAATTATATCATAATATAAAGAACATAAACCATGCACAAGATATAAATTAAAGAGTATAGGAAAGAAAAACTTGACAAACGATATTAACGTGGTTTAGCCCCTTGCCTACGTCCATGCCTTGAGACACACTCAAGGATTCTCAATCCATTATCATAATTTCCTTCATAGGCGGAGAAACATTTACATAGTTGACCTCACAGGTCACACCTGGTTTTGATAATGACAAATACTTAAGTATTTGATGACCATCTAGTTTATGTGTAGGTTTATATTCACAAATACTTTAATGACACATGTAGTAGAGCATGAAGATCCTGAAGATCATTTTATGTTGTAATTCATTATTATTCAATTTGGGTATGTAATAGTAATTAGGGAAAAAGGTGTAATAAATCTCTGCATATCATGCATATAAGCTAATTGTAAGCTCATAGACCTTAGAGAGACCTTAGGTCCCTACACAAGGGTACAAAATAGTCCCTATAATCACTTGCACTATCAGGGGATTTAATTGAAATAAATTGGACTTAATAAGAAAAAAATGAGAGAGGTCGGGTGACCGAACCCTTTGTGCTCAAAACACATCGAGCGCCCGAACTGTGGACAAGTGAACATGTTGATTTGGATTCAGGCGGCCGAACATATTTGACCGCACTGTCCACGGGCGACCAAACCGCTGAGGTGACTGTTCTCACCAACTCAGCCAACTGAACCTCACGTTCATTTTACCCTCGGGCGACCGAACACTTGAGTTCAGTCAATCGAAGTATAGTCCAGCAGACCAAAACATGGATAGAATGGAATCGCCTCAATTCAGCCAATCGAGCCCAAACTTAGGCACCTGATCTTTTAAAAGTTGCTTTTTTAACTGAGTCTATTCAGGCGACCAAACCAAGGTTCAAGCACCCAAAAACTCTCAGGTTGCTTATTTTTTTTTTCGAGGTTAAAAGGCTTAAACAGGGTTAAAATTTCTAAATTGCTTTAAAACAATTCTAATAATACCCTACA
This sequence comes from Malania oleifera, assembly GCF_029873635.1. Classification (NCBI taxonomy): domain Eukaryota; kingdom Viridiplantae; phylum Streptophyta; class Magnoliopsida; order Santalales; family Ximeniaceae; genus Malania; species Malania oleifera. The sequence continues at coordinate 38,261,272 of NC_080425.1, forward strand.
TATCCTCAATGGTCATAATTTACCCAAATTCTATATATAGGGCCTTATTTGTGTGGATTAGTAAGTAATTAAGAAAATCATTAGTGCAAAATCCTCTCAAACTCAAAATCCTATTTTGCCTATAATACTTCCAAATACTCTCATACCTTCATTCCTTTGATCAATCTTAGCTTTGTGAGAGTTCTTGTTTGTGTTATTGCTTAGTATAGATTGCTTAATACTCCTATTACTTTTGTGATCGATTGATTTATATTGGGGAGTTAAGTAAGGTTTATCCCACAAATTTTATTTCATAAATCTAGTGTTGGGAAAAACCTAGTAGCTTGAGGATCTTTGTATTGTCATTGCAAGATTCCTATAGTTACCAATTTTTGTGGGCAAAGGATTTTACAAGCTATAATTTTTCAAACAACTCTTGTGCCTATTTATTGAGGAAAATATTTTTTTGAGTTGGTTTAAAATTTTGAAACCCTAATCTAGCATTGATATGTGATATATCTTGTTTCAAAGAAATAACTTGTTTATAAACTCTTGAGCATACGTGTGATTATATCTTGTTGAGTGTTGTTTGCACAAAAATCACATCATAGAGCTTACATTACCTATACTGTTGATGTGTGGTTGATTGATTACATTTGGTACATATCTGCTTGATTGAGAAGTATAATCATTGTACCTTGTTTGTATTGTGAAAATACTATTGTATTCCAGGCGTTGCTTGAGGGGGCAGTAATCCAGCCTGTAACGACCTCATAATTTATATATATTTTAAAATCTAAATTTCTCTGATACCCTTGCTATGGAAACCCAAGCCTCAAGGGCGCTGGGGTATTACTGTATACAATATCATACCTATGCAGCAGAAACATAATCATACAACCATATATACCATACAATACCAAAACTCAGTATTTCCATCATATAGTCATAAAATAGATCTCTCCCTAGTAAAATCTATCTCAAAAATACAAAACTCTACACCATCTTACCTTGTAACTAGGGTAACCAAGAAATCTCTATCCGTGAGCTTGATCTGCTCGCCTAACTAGCTTACCTAAAAAATGTTGGAATAATAGGATGAGTTGACACTTAGTAAATGGAAATATGCTATTACTAGTGTGTGGCGACTAAGTTACATATACTTTAGATAACATATGAGCTGTAATAAAGGATAAATCTGTAAAGCATATCTTACATTTTTTCGCAATTTAACACATAACTGTATCATCTGAGTTTTCTACTTTTCATACTGCTAATATCATACTATATTTATCAAATATTGCAAAATTGTATACATATACATAACTATGCTCTATCATTGGAATTATGTATGTCATGATTTTACCCCTCATGATATGGTTGTGCGGCTCATAGGCGAGACTTAACCTGGACGGCCCTTCAGGTAAGTCATTATACTCTATTTACCTCAGATCGGCCAAACTGCATCCACTCTTAAGCTCGGGACTGGTTGCTACCTTGTCAAATTGGCCCTCTCAGCCCAACGAACTAGGGAGCTGCATCCTCTCCGAGCACAGTTTGACAGTACCCACACACTATCTGAGATATGTGGTTGCACTCTATTTGTATTAGCAACAGTACCGTGCTCTGTATTCTGTATCTATATCTGTCTATAATCTTTTCATAGGGATCTGATATTATATATATACATATATACTCTTTTACTGTTTTTATCGTGTTTCCAAAATAACCATAACACTATCATTCTGTACTGTAAATACTGTAATATCTGAATAACTCTAGCATCTTGATGCTATACTATATAATCTGTCTGTATACTCTGTCTGTATAATCTGTCTGTATACTCCGAGTATTATGGCATTTAGGAAGACATGACATACTGTATCAACTGATCTGTATAAAAACTGTAGCGTACTAATTCTGAATAAACTGTAATATACTAATCTGAATAAACTTATGTATATGTATACTAATCTGGATAAATATCTATAATAAACTGTTCTAAAATATACTGTGATATACATCAATTTTTATGTGTAAATACTGTATAGTATGATATGCTGTGAAAAGCTATATGAGTTCTATATCGAAGAAATATTTATGCAGGCCACACAAACGTTGAAAACTCTTATTCTGTAAAAGATGGATAATAATCTGGTATATATAAAATTTCTGCTAATATTGTAAAACTCCTAGCATAGCATATTTCTCTTACCTAGTTTCTGAAAAGCCCTTACTGTACTATGGCCCTACACTCGCAAGTTTCTCCACTCAACACCCTGAAAATGACATCCCCCAGAACAAAACATCAGTATTTTCCTGCATACAACATTTTTTATAACTGCAGGGAAAGCATATTTTGAATAAAACACCTTACCCTGAATTTAGGATGAATTTCAAACCAACTCCACCAACGATCAGCTCTAGCAGACTTGCAGAGAATTTCATCAAAAGCGTCGTGGTGGCCTCAGATCTTCAATCCGATGAGAAACGGACCCGAAATCGAAGATAGAAGGAGAGAGGTGCGTTTTAGAGAGAGAGATAAGGGGTAATTGCATTGAGAATTTTGTCAAAAATTCAAATTTTCACTATTTATAGAGTCAGATTTGTCAATGAGACACGTCACCTCGTCGACGAGTCCTGAAGAAAGTTCGTTGATGAACCTTCTCTCCTCGTCGACGAATTTCATACATCCAAAACCCCCTCTCGATATCTTCTCGTCGTCAAGACGTGCCTTCATCGACAAAACACTTAAGAACTCTCGTCGATGAAACCCCTGTGTCCGTCGACGAGGCGCTGAAAAATTCTTGGGTTATTACATTCTTCCCTTATAAAATTTCATCCGCGAAATTTACTATCCGTATCACAATATGTCATTCCGTAAAGGCAAATGGTCTACTTATTTTATTACTTACCCTCACTTATGGCGGAGGAATATTATGGTTACAATCTAAGTTCTAGAAGATTACACATATAAAACTAAAAACTATCTACTAACTAAAATCAACACATGTACCTGCAAAAGAAACATTACCTAACTATTTACATTTTACCTGATTACCATTAGACTTCTTGGAACAACTTCAGATATCTATGTTTTATCTGTTCCTCGAGTTTCCAAGAAGCTTCCTCCAGATTTTTCCACAAAACCTTTACTAACAGAATTTCTTTTGTGCGCAGTGTCTATGTCTTTTTATCCAAGACCTATACCGGTACTTCTTCATAAGCTAATGATTCTTTAAGCTCTATCTCTGCATAGCTGATTATGTGGGACGGGTCTGGGACGTATTTCCTTAACATAGCAATATGAAACACGTCATGAATTCTAGCTAGAGTTGGTGGCAAAGCTAGCCTATAGGCAACTGACCCTATTCTTTCTAGTATCTCAAAAGGGCCAATATACCTAGGGCTTAACTTGCTCTTTTTCCCAAATCTCATAACTCCTTTCAAAGGAGCTATCTTCAGAAATACTTGATCTCCCACATCGAACTCTAACTCTCAGCGGCGAGTGTCTGCATAGCTTTTCTGCCGACTCTACGCAGTACTGATTCTTTCTTTAATTAGTCAGACCTTGTCGTATGCCTACTACACAATCTCTGGACCTAACACTCACCTCTCACCTACTTCATTCCAGAAGAGAGGAGAACGACATCCCCTACCATATAATGCCTCATAATGTGCCATGCCGATACTAGTCTGATAGATGTTATTGTAAGCAAACTCGACTAACGACATAAACTGAGTCCAACTACCTCCAAAGTCAAGAACACAAACACGAAACATATATTCTAGTGTATGGATTGTCTTTTCAGTTTGCCCATCTACCAAAGGGTGGAAAGCAATGCTGAATGTTAGCTTCCTGAAAAATTTTCCAAAATCTTGAAGTAAATCAAGGATCTCGGTCTGAAACTATGGATACCGGTACCCCATGAACACGAACTATCTTCTCAACATAAATCTCCACCAACTTGTCCATGGAATAACCAACTTTAATAGGGATGAAATGAGTGGTCTTCATCAAACGATCAATAACCACCCAAATTGCATTCAACCCCTATTGCACTGGTGGTAACCCCATAATGAAATCCATCGAAATGTGATCCCATTTCCACTCTGAAATGAATAATGGCTACAACTATCCTGCCAGTTTCTAGTGCTCAGCTTTAACCTACTGGCATGTCAAGCACTTCTGAACAAACTCGGTTATCTCCCTTTTCATTCCACTCCAGCAGAAATACTTTTGCAGATCCCGATACATTTTAGTACTGCCGAGATGAACTGTGTATAAGGATCTGTGAGCTTCCTCTAATATAGTTCTCCTGATCTCGGTATCTGCAGGAACGCAAAGCCTAGTATGGAACCATAGGGTTCCATCATCTGATATGCTGAACTCCTCACCCTAATCATCTCATACCCTAGCCATTACCTCTGCCAACTCTACATCATCACCCTGAGCTGTTTTAATCCTCTCATATAGCGTAGGCTGAATTACTAGACTAGCAATGATTGCCTGAGGACTCTCCTCAATTAACTCTATGCTAAGCCTCTCCAAATCCACCAAAATTGAATGCTAAATCTCCATAGCTGTCAGTACGGGTCTCACTAATTTCCTGCTCAGAGCATCTACTACCACATTCGCTTTCCCTGGGTAGTAACTAATGGTGCAGTCATAGTCTTTAATGAATTCTAGCCACCTTCTTTGCCTCATATTTAGTTCTTTTCAGGTAAAGAAATATTTCAGGCTCTTATGATCCTTGAAAATCTCACACTTTCCACCATATAAGTAATGCCTCTAGATCTTGAGAGCATACACCACCGCGACTAACTCTAAATCATGAACAAGATAATTCTTCTCATATTCTTTAAGCTGTCTAGATGCATACGCAATAATCCTGCCGTGCTGCATTGATACGCACCCATGTCCCTTTAGGGACGCATCACTGTATATCACAAATTCATCCTCCCTTGATAGGATAGCTAGTACCGGAGCTGAAACTAACCGCTGCTTTAAGTCCTGAAAACTCTACTCATAGTCGTTGGTCCAATCAAACTTCACATTTTCCTCGTAAGTCATGTTAATGGACTTGATAATCTGGAGAAGCCATCTATGAAACGCCGGTAATAACCTGCTAATCCCAGAAAACTCCTGACCTCCTGAATGCTGCCTGGCCTTTCCCAAATCATCACTACCTCTATTTTACTTGGATCCACTAATACATCTATTTTAGAGACCACATGGTCGAGAAAGGTAACTTGCCTTAGCCAGAACTCACATTTCTTCAAGTTTGCATACAATTTCTTTTCTCTTTATATCTGCAATACTAGCCTGAAATGATGCTCATGCTCCTCAAAATTCCTCGAATAGACCAGTATATCATCGATGAACACAACTATAAAATGATCTAAATATTGATGGGACACCTGATTCATTAAGTCCATGAATATTGTTGGTGCATTAGTCAACCCAAATGACATCACTAAAAACTTGTAATGCCTATATCTGGTACGGAATGCGGTCTTCGATATATCTTCTGCTATAATCTTCACCACATGGTAACCCGATCGCAGATCAATTTTAGAATAAACCCGGGTTCCCTGGAGTTGATAAAATAAATCGTCGATCCTAGGGAGAGGATATTTATTCTTGACTATTAGTTTATTTATCTCTCTGTAATTGATACACAACCTCATGGTCCCGTCCTTCTTTTTCAAAAATAGAACTGGTGCTCCCCAGGGCGACACATTGGGCCTGATAAAACCTTTATCTAGCAATTTCTATAGCTGATCTTTCGATTCTCTCAGTTCAACCAAAGTCATACGATATGGTGCTTTAGATACCAGTGCAGATCCCGGCAACATATCTATACTAAACTCAATCTCACGGTTAGGAGGCAAACCAGGCAACTCTTCTGGAAATATGTATGAAAATTACCTAACTACTGGTATGTCAACTTGTTTTAATTCTTATTTTGGTAAATATTTTATGTATGCGACATATCCCTGGCAACCACCCTATATCAGTCTATTCACCTAAATAGCCGACACCAACTGTGGCGAGGCACATATGCGTGATCCCATGAATATGAATTCTGGCTCACTCGGGGGTCTGAAAATCACTTCTTTCTGATGGCAATCTATGCTAGCATGATGAGTAGCTAGCCAGTCCATGCCCAGTATCACATCAAACCCCTGCATATCTAGGATCATGAGTTCAGTTGGTAATACTATCTCCTGAATACTTATTGGGAAATTTTGAAGCACCTTCCTGCATTTTACCACCGATCCCATTGGCGTACCCACAGATAATTCTATATCTAATAGCTGGATCTCTATCCCAGTTATTCTGACATACCCCACCGATATAAAAGAATGGGTGGCACCTATATAAAAAAAAAAAAATAATTTTATATGGTAAAGCAGTAAGGGTATTTGTGACCACGTCTCTAGCCGTCTCAGCATCTCTTGGCATCAACGCATAGACCCTCGCCGGCGCAGTATTCCTCTGCTGACCACCACGAGGTGCCTGGTATCCACCCCAAAATGGTCTGGGAGTCAGTGCATAATTCAGCGACATCTGACACGATCGAGCCATATGGCTAGGCCTCCCGCAACGATAAGAGACATTCTCCCCCAGCCGACACTCACCAGGATGTCTCCTTCCGCATCTAGGATAAATGGCAGGAAGCTGTCTGCCCTGAAATCCACTGTACTCTACCATCTATCTCTGGCCTCCGCCAGATCTACCTCCTCTCCAAGGGCCTCATCTGTGACTCGCCTGAAAACTCGAGGGCGCAGTCCTCTTCTTATGACTCTGAATATCAGTCTCCCTTAGTAGACTCTCCTATACTATAATAGCCCTATCAACCAATTCTGCAAAATCCTAGATCTTCAATACTGCTACTTGTCTGAAAATATCTCGCCTTAGATTTCTCTCAAACATTCTGGCCTTCTTCACTTCATCGGGGACAATATATGGACAGAAACACGAGAGCTTGATAAATATCACAGCGTATTGCTAGACAATCAATGATTCCTAGGACAGACTCAGAAACTCCTATACTTGAGCCTCTCTGATTGAGGCAGGATAGTACCTATCGAAGAACACCTCCCTGAATCGAGCCCAAGTCATCAACACTAGTATAGCCCTCTGCTCCTTCAATAGCCCTCTGCTCCTCCAATAATCTGGTGGCTGCCCACTATCTCTTAGCCTCCCCTGCCAGTCTATATGTAGCATATAAGACTCTCTGCTCATTGGTGCAGTGAAGTACTCTCAGAATCTTCTCTACCTCCTGTACCCAGTTCTCAGCAACTGCAGGGTTAGTCGCTCAAGAAAAGGCTGGCGCATTTATCTTCATTAATTTCTCTATGGTACATCTCTGAGTTGGAGATGGACCTCCCTACTCTCTAGAGCTCCACGCTATCTCAACCATAACTTGCTGAGCCATACTACGTATCACAACATCTGAATCTCCACCTCCTGCGCCAGAAGGACCCGCTCCATCATCACCATTGGCGTGAGCGCTACTGCCTCCTGGGTTCATCCTGCAAATATATATAATTCTGTTTCAATATCCTATTTCTCATACCGACCCAACTTACTCCATTTAATTAAAACTTCAAATCCTCTATTAACCATCCCTCTTGATCCTTACTCCAAAATCTAATCCTGCAACTCAAACACACGACTCGTTGATAGTTTACTATGGTTTTCCTGAAATCATCACCCCAAGAAAAACACAGAAACCACCACAAAATCCTGTATCCAGATCACAGAACAAAACCTTAAATCCTTTTTCCTATATTCTAGTATTGTTTCCCCGCTGCACTCTAGAGTCTGCAGAACCTACCAATATAGGCTCTGATACCACAATGTAACTACCTCATAATTTATATATATATATATATATATATATTTTGAAATATAAATTTTTCTGATACTCTTGCTATGGAAACTTAGGCCTCAAGGGCGCTAGGGTATTATTGTATATAATATCATACCTATGTAGTAGAAACATAAATAATACAACCACATATATCATACAATACCAAAACTCAGTATTTCCATCATATAGTCATAAAATACATCTATCCCTAGTAAAATCTATCTCAAAAATACAAAACTTTACACCATCTTACCCTGTAACTAGGGTAACCAAGAAATCTTTATCCGTGAGCATGATCTGCTCGCCTAACTAGCTCACCTGAAAAATGATGGAATAATAGGGTGAGTCGACGCTCAGTAAGTGGAAATGTGCTATTGCTAGTATGTGATGACTAAGTTACATATACTTTAAATAACATCTGAACTATAATAAAGGATAAATCTGTAAAGCATATCTTACATTTTTTGCAGTTTAAAACATAACTGTATCATCTGAGTTTTCTACTTTTCATACTACTAATATCATACTATATTTTTCAAATATTGTAAAATTGTACACATATACATAACTGTGCTCTATCCCTGGAACTCTATATGTCATTTTTTGACCCTTCATGACAGGGTTGTGCGGGGACTTAACCTGGTCGGCCCTCCAGGTAAGTCACTATGCTCTACTCTACCTCAGCCTAGCCAAACTGCATCCACTCCTAGGCTCGGGACTGAGTGCTACCTCGTCAAACTGGCCCTCTCAACCTAGCGAACTGGGGAGCTGCATCCTCTTCGAGCACAGTTTGACGGTACCCACACACTATCTAAGATATGTGGTTGCACTATATCTATATTAGCAATGGTATTGTGTTCTATATTATGTATCTATATTTGTCTGTAATCTTTTCACAGGGATTTGATATTATTTATATACATATATACTCTTTTACTGTTTTCATCATGTTTCTAAAATAACCATAACACTATCATTCTGTACTGTAAATACTGTATTATCTGAATAACTGTAGCATCTTGATGCTATACTATATAATCTGTCTATATAATTTGTCTGTATACTCTGTCTGTATAATCTGTCTGTATACTCTGAGTCTTATGGCATTTAGGATGACATGACATACTGTAAATACTGTATAAACTGATATGTATAAAAACTGTAGCGTACTAATTCTGAATAAACTGTAATATACTAATCTGAATAAACTTCTGTATATGTATACTGATCTGGATAACTATCTATAACAAACCGTTCTAAAATACACTGTGATATACATAAATTTTTATGTGTACATACTGTATAGTATGATATGTTGTAAAAAGCTATATAAGTTCTATATCAAAGAAATATTTACTTAGGTCACACAAACGTTGAAAATTCTTATTCTGTAAAAGTTGGATAATAAACTGCTATATATAAAATTTCTGCTAATATTGTAAAACTCCTAGCATAGCATATTTCCCTTACTTAGTTTCTGAAAAGCCCCTATTATACTCTGGCCCTACACCCGCAAGGTTTTCCACTTAATACCCTAAAAACGACATCCCCTAGAACAAAATATCAGTATTTTCCTACATACAACATTTCTTATAACTAAAGGGAAATCAGATTCTGAATAAAACACCTTACCTTGAATTTGGAATGAATTTCAAACCAACTCCATTAATGATCAGCTCCAGTAGACTTGTAGAGAACTTCATCAGGAGCGTCGTGGTGGCCTCAGATCTTCAATCCGGCGAGAAATGGACCCAGAATCGAAGAGAGAAGGAGAGAGGTGTGTTTTAGAGAGAGAGAGAGAGAGAGAGAGAGAGAGAGAGAGAGAGAGAGAGAGAGAGTGTAATTGCACCGAGAATTCTGTAAAAAATCTGAGTTTTCACTATGAGACACGTCACCTCGTCGACGAGTCCTAAATAAAGTTCATCGACGAACCTTCTTTCCTTATCGATGAATTTCAGACATCCAAAACCCCCTCTTGGTATCTTCTCATCGACGAGATGTGCCTTCGTTGATGAGACACTCAAGAACCCTCGTTGATGAAACCCCTTTGTTCATCGACGAGGCGCTGAAAAATTCCTGGGCTATTACACAGCCCGGTAAGGATTGTATGTAGAGGTTGAGGTCAGCTTTATGCTAATTGAGCTGGTTGTTTTGGTGCTGCTCCACCCGTTAAGTGAGCTTATAATTGTAATCCTTGTACTTGTTAGCCAAGGTGGGGACGTAGGTAGTTTGTCGAACCTCAAAAATATTTCTAGGTGTCATCTCTATTTACTGCTTCGTTGTGCATGCTTAGCTAAATTATTTGAGCTATTTAATTTTCGTTGTATATTTATATTCATTTACTTATCTGTACTAGATTGACCCTAGGCTTGCGTAATACTTCTGTTAGGGGATTGACCTAGGGGAGAAAATTTGAAAATACCAATTCACCCCTCCTCTTGGGATTACGGTCAAGCTAACAATTGGCATCAGAGCCATGTAGCATAGACTTAATAGTTATTTTGCACATAAGATCTAGGATGACTTATAGCACCGTGATCCCTTTCCCTGAGGGACCCTCTTCCACATGACCTCCAATTTTCAGTGGTGTTAATTACACTTTCTGGAAACAGAGGATGCATATCTACCTTCAAAATATAGATTGGAAGGTGTGGAGAATTGTCTTTATGGGAAATTATGTTCCTATGAAAATAAAGGGTGATACTAGAGTTCCTAAAACTGAGGAAGAATAAAATGATAATGATATGAAAATTGTTAGTTTGAATGCCACTGTTATGAATAATTTGTATTGTGGTCTTGATGTGAATGGGTTTAATAGAGTAATGAGATGTACTACTGCAGAAGAAATCTGGGATAAATTAGAAGCCACATATGAATGCACTAGGGATATAAAAGATAGTAGGATAGATATGCTGAATAGTGAATATGAGGCTTTTAGGATGAATGTAGGTGAGTCCATTCAAAGTGTGTACACTACATTCACACACATTATAAACTCACTGCATGCATTAGGTAAGACCTAGCCTACATATGAGATGATTAGGAAGATCCTTAGAGGCTTGCCTCCTGTTTGGAAGTTAAGGCTACGACTATTTCTAAGGGTAGAGATCTTAAGGCCATGACATTAAATGAATTGATAGGTTCATTGATCACCTATGAACTAGCTATAAATGAGAGACTTAATGAACATAACAGGGTGAAGAAGATGATTGCATTGAAAACTTCCATTAATACATCTAGTGAATGCAGCGAACCTGATTCTGAGGATGCTATGGCCATGCTAACTAGAAAATTCAGCAAATTCTTCAGGAAGAATAGAAATCCATACAAAAGATATAGGGAGTCTGCATCTGATAAGGGAGAGTCGAGTAAAATAAAGGAAAAGTAAAATGCTCCTACATGATATAACTGCAACAAGGTTAGGCATATCAAGCCGTATTACCCACTACTGAAAAAGGATGCTAGGAAAAAGAAGAAAGCCATGAAAGCGGGCCCTTCATGGGATAAACTAAGTAGCAGTGACTCAGACTCAGACTGCAGCGACTCAGAGGTTGCTAATCTGTGCTTGATGGCACCTGATGATGAGGTGTGTTTGAGATCATCCTCCTCCAAGGACAGGTGGTACCCGGACAGTGGGTGAGTACATGACCGACAACAAGGAAAAATTTGCTTCAATCACTCCCAAGGATGGAGGGTATGTGAAGTTTGGTGACAATGCAAAGGGACACATCATCGGCGTAGGTAAGGTTGGTAAGGATCTTTCCCTGGTTATTGATAATGTTCTATTAGTTGATGGCTTGAAGCATAATTTTTTGAGCATTAGTCAATTGTGTGATAAAGGATATAAAGTTTCATTTGAAAATGATAAATGTATAGTTGAAAGAAAATCAGATCATAAAATTCTTTTCATTGCATATTGCAATGAAAATGTATATACTACTACTTTTGATAATTTAGCTTCACAACAAGTAACTTGTTTTTCTGTAATTAATGAAACTAGTTGGTTATGGCATAGGTGCTTAGGACACGCTAGCATGGACTTGTTGTCAAAACTAGTAAGAAAAGATTTAGTGAAAGGCTTGTCTAAAATATCATATGTGAAAGATAAAATCTATGATGCATGTCAAATGGGTAAGCAAACAAAATCTAGCTTTAAGAAAAAGCAATTTATATCTACCACTAGACCACTTGAAATGCTTCACTTGAATTTGTTTGGTCCTAATTTTGTGCAAAGTCTTGGTGGAAAATCATATACTTTTGTCATTGTTGATGACTATTCTAGGTTCACATAGGTGCTATTTCTCTCACATAAAAATGAATCATGTGAACAGTTTACTAAGCTTTGTAGGAGAATTCAAAATGAAAAAGGCTATAAGATAACTCACATAAGAAGTGATAGAGACATTGAATTTAAAAATGAAGGCATAGAAGATTATTGTGGCCTAGAGGGTATATCACACAACTTTTCTACACCTAGGATCCCTAAAAAAAATGGTGTGGTAGAAAGAAAAAATAGGTCTTTATAAGAAATGGGTAGGACTATGTTGAATGAGCATAAGCTACCTAAATATTTTTGGGTTGACGCCATAAATACTGCATGTTATGTCATGAATAGGGTGTTGATTAGACCTTCACTAAATAAAACTCCTTATGAATTGTGGAACAACCATAGACCTAATATTTCCTATTTTCATGTTTTTGGTTGTAAATGTTTTGTGCTTAGGGATAATGAGCATCTAGGAAAATTTGATTCTAAATCTGATGAAGACATTTTCCTAGGTTATTCTCTTAATAGTAAAGTATATAAAGTTTTCAATAAAAGAACCTTAACTGTCATTGCATCTATTCGTGTTGTATTTGATGAATCTAATCCGTTTTCTAATAAAAATGATGAAGATGACATTGAAATTAGAAAATGCTTAGACAAGTTATCTATTGAAAACAATGCAAGTGAGAATTCATAAATTAATGATAAACCATATAAAGATAATAACAATGAGAATAAAGTTTAGGAGTTGTCTAGGGATTGGAAATTCATTAGAAACCATCCTATAGATCAAATCATAGGTGAATCTTCCCGTGGTGTAGCCACAAGATCTTCCTTGAAAAACCTAGCGAGTCATTCTGCTTTCTTGTCCCAAGAAGAATCTAAAAATATTAAAGAAGCAATAGAGGATGAGTCTTGGGTAATGTCCATGCAAGAAGAACTTAATCAATTTGAAAGAAGTAAAGTGTGGACCTTAGTTATAAGGCCTAATGATCATACAATTATAGGAACCAAATGGGTATATAGAAATAAGAAAGATGAAAATGGGATAGTAACTAGGAATAACGCTAGACTAGTTGCCCAGGGTTATAATCAGGAAGAGGGAATAGATTTTGATGAAACATATGCTCCTGTTGCTAAGATGAAAGCCATTCGTATGCTACTTGCTTATGCCATTTTTAAAAACTTTAAATTATATCAAATAGATGTTAAAAGTGCATTTATTAATGACTATATTAATGAAGAAGTGTATATAGAACAATCACTCGGTTTTGAAAATCATAAATATCCAGATCATGTATACCGGTTGTCCAAAGCCTTATATGGATTGAAGCAAGCTCCTAGAGCTTGGTATGAGAGGCTTAGTGGTTTTCTACTAAAAAATAAGTTTTCCCGTGGCAAAATTGACACTACACTTTTCATCAAATCCAAAAATGATGATTTGCTTATTGTTCAAATTTATGTTGATGATATCTTTTTTGGAGCCACTAATGATGAGCTGTGTAATGAGTTTGCCAAATGCATGTGAAGTGAATTCGAAATGAGCATGATGAGTAAACTTAGTTTCTTTTTAGGGCTGCAAATTAAACAAACTAAATATGGAACTTTCATATGCCAATCTAAATATGTCAGGGAATTGCTAAATAAATTTAATATGGAAGATAGTAAAATTCTTTGTACTCCTATGAGTTCTTTCGTCAAACTTGATAAAGATGATCAACGAATCCCTATTGATGTGAAATTGTATTGTGGCATGATTGGGAGTCTTCTATATCTTACAGCCAGTAGACCTGATATTATATTTAGTGTGTGCATGTGTGCTAGATTTCAGGCCGCTCCTAAGGAATCTCATTTATTAGCAGTTAAATGAATCCTTAGGTATCTAGTTGGAACCATAGAATTAGGATTTTGGTATCCTAAGCATACAACCTTTGTGATTGTTAGTTATACTGATTCTGACTTTGCCGGTAGTAAGGTTGATAGGAAGAGTACTAGTGACACTTGTTATTATTTAGGACAATCTCTCATTTCTTGGTTCTCCAAGAAACAAAACTCAGTTGCCTTATCCATGGTCAAAGCATATTATATTGCAGCTGGAAGTTGTTGTGCTCAAACTCTTTATATGAAACAATAACTTATGGACTTCGGGTTGCACTATGATACAATACCGATTAAATGTAATAATACTAGTGCAATCAATATTTCAAAGAATCCTATCTCACATTCACGAACTAAACACATTGAGATTAAACATCATTTCCTTCATGATCATGTGCAGAAAGGTGATGTGGCACTTGAGTTTGTGTGCACAAATGAACAATGGGCTGACATTTTCACTAAACCACTTCCAGAGGATAGGTTCATACAAATTATACGTGAACTAGGTCTTATGCATAGTAGAGATGCTTCCTAGACATTTGATAGAGTGCATCAACTTAGGGGGAGCTTTCTAACAAATTTTAAGTCTAACAATTGATATAACTATTGGTATCTTTCATTGGTTTAGACTTTAAGAATTTACTTGTGTTTTGTAATGCATAATTCTCATATCTATTGCATGTTGATGATTGTATTTATGTTTTATGTCTTGATCATACTGGAACTATTTGGGTTAAGTAGTTGTGGATAAATTGTTAATCTTAAAACTCAAAATAAGTTATTTAATACAGGCATTTTTGGAAAAATATCCTATTTTCAAATGGCATGCTTCCAAAATTTTTAAAATTTCCCAAACTTATCCTGTGTATAAATATATCATACCCAATGCCTATGACTATTTATTTTATAGCCCTTTTTGCTATTGCCAAAAGGGGGAGATAGAGATGAGAGACAAAAATTGGGTAGTACTTAGTACTTGAAAAATTATTTGCATTGAGAGATTTTTTTCATTATGCATATTGTCAGGGGGAGCCTTTCAAGGCTATACCCACTTTTTGCATGGTATATTTGTCATCATCAAAAAGGGGGAGAATGTTGACCTCATAGGTCACACCCGATTTTGATAATGACAAATACTCAAGTATTTGATGACCATCTAGTTTATGTGTAGGTTTATATTCACAGATACTTTGATGGCACATGAAGTAGAGCATGAAGACCCTAAAGATCATTTTATGTTGTAATTCATTATTATTCAATTTGGGTTTGTAATAGTAATTAGGGAAAAATGTCTGTAATAAATCTCTACATATTATGCATATAGGCTAATTGTAAGCTCATAGACCTTAGAGAGACCTTAGGTCTCTACACAAGTGCACAAAATAGTCTCCATAATCACTTGCACTATCAGGGGATTGACTTGAAATAAATTGGACTTAATAAGAAAAAAATGAGAGAGGTCGGGCGATCGAACACTTGAGTTAGGTCAATCGAAGTATAGTCCAGGCGACTAAAATGTGGACAGAATGGAATCGCCTCAATTCAGCCAACCGAACCCAGACTCGGGCACCCGAACGTTTAAAAGTTGTTTTTTTAACTGAGTCTATTCGGGCGACGGAACCAAGGTTCAGCCACCCGAAAACTCTTAGGTTGCTTTTTTTTTTTTTACCAAGGTTAAAAGGCTTAAACATGGTTAAAATTTCTAAATTGCTTTTAAATAATTCTAATAATACCCTACATGTCCTAAACGGTCATAATTTTCCCAACTTCTATATATAGAGCCTTATTTGTGTGGATTAGTAAGAAATTAAGAAAATCATTAGTGCAAAATCCTCTTAAACTCAAAATCCTATTTTGCTTATAGTACTTCCAAATACTCTCATACCTTCATTCCTTTGATCAATCTTAGCTTTGCGAGAGTTTTTGTTTGTGTTATTGCTTAGTATTGATTGCTTAATACTCCCATTACTCTTGTTTGATTGATTGATTTTTTTTGGGGAGTTAAGCAAGGTTTATCCCACATATTTTATTTGATAAATCTAGTGTTGGGAAAAACCTAGTAGCTTGAGGATCTTTGCATTGTCATTGCAAGATTCCTCTAGCTATCAATTTTTGTGTGCAAAGGATTTTACAAGATATAATTTTTCAAACAACTCTTGTGCCTATTTATTGAGGAAAATATTTTTTGAGTTGGTTTGAATATTTGATTGACATCTTTGAAACCTAATCTAGCATTGATATTTGATATATCTTGTTTCAAAGAAATAACTTGTTTATACACTCTTGAGCATACGTGTGATTATATCTTGTTGAGTGTTGCTTGCACAAAAATCACATCACAGAACTTACATTACCTATACTGTTGATGTGTGGTTGATTGATTACATTTGGTACATATCTACTTGATTGAGAAGTATAATCACTGTACCCTATTTGTATTGTGAAAATACTGTTATACTCCAGGTGTGGCCTGAGGGGGCAGTAATCCAACCCGGTAAGGATTGTATGTAAATGTTGAGGTCAACCCTGTGCTAATTGACCTGGTTGTTTGGTGCCACTCCACCCGTTAAGTGAGCTTATAGTGGTAATACTTGTACTTGTTAGCCAAGGCAGGGACATAGGAAGTTTTCTGAACCTCGATAACATTTCTTGGTGTCATCTATATTTACTGCTTTGTTGTGCATGCTTAGCTAAATTATTTGAGCAGTTTAATTTATGTTGTATATTTATATTCATTTACTTATCTGCACTAGATTGACCCCCTAGGCTTGTGTAATACTGTTGTTAGGGGATTGACCTAGGGGATAAAATTTGAAAATACCAATTCATCACCCTTCTTGGGATTACGGTAAAGCCAACATACACCACAAGGGAACAAATCCCTTTACGCTCACACAATGCCTTTCCAAAGGGAACCAATTCCTTAATGCTCACCCAGAGCCTTCATATGGGAAAAAAATCCCCTTTGCTCACACAAAGCCTTCCCATAGGAACCAATCCCTATTGCTCACATAGAGATTTTACAAGAGAACAAATCCCTTAACCCTTGGTTCACAAAGAACCTTTACAAGATGAAAACGATTTACAAACAAAGCTCTTTGAATGAGCTAATATTTGATACAATGAAAACCTCACACGAATCTCTTAAGTAATGAATCACCATAGGATTAGAGAGTAAGAGAGATATGGAGCAACCCTTGAGAACTGGCTCAGGTGGCAAGGGTGGACCTGGACGTGCCTGTGACCCAGGTAGGCGTCCCGGGTTCGATTCCTGCCTTGCTGAGCAAAATCTCGATTTACCTCCCTGTAGTGCCATGGGGTGGGAACTGTAGGGCGTGGGATTAGTCTCTTTTGTTGTTAGCTTTGGTGTATTCCCAAGAGGGGGGGGGGGGTGAATTGGAATTTTCAATTTTATCATCTAGGTTAAATAAAATGCCTGTTTAAAACAACCTAGGGTCGGTCTATATAATTCCAAATGTGCGGATATATAAGATATGCAGAAATTTATTTCAAGCGCATCATTCACACAATAACATATGCGTGCGGTAAATATAAAGTTCGGAAATGTAAATAAACACATGATATGTTATCGAGGTTTGGCCAACTGTGCCTACGTCTCTGCCTCTAGCTTGCAAGCCCGAGGATTCTACTAAAAGCTCACTTAAGGGTGGAGCGACACCAATTACAACCAGGTCAAATTAACACAGGGCTGACCTCAACCTTAACTAGGTCAATTAGCGGGGCTGACCTCAACCTACACGCCTTAACATGATGATGTACCTAACTTTCCTAACCGGGTCTAAGCCAATCCGGGACTATTCAAGGACTAGTCTCCCTCTTCAGGCCCGTGCCTAGAAATACAACAGTATTTGAAATATATTGAAATGGTACAGTGATAGTGCTTTCGTGTAAAGCAGATGTGTACCCAGTTACGCGCAATTACATACACCACAATATAATTTAATATGTAAGCTCAATGTGGTCAATACTTCAACTCTGAAATTTATAAATTTACTATCAGTGTAATGAGTGCGTGAGAGTGTGAACACTACAATCTTTGTATCACAAGATGTATTCAATCTAAGTGCTCAAACAAAGATATTAACCAAACAATATATATGTATTTATTTATATATATGAAGCTCTAGCTATGTATAAGTTTGGTTTGCAAAAAAAGTTTAATCTTTGTATCCAATTAAAGATACATATTGTAACAAATATTTTTCTCACACAAACAAATATCTCTTCAAAGATTTATCAAGATAAAACACACTAGATATTTGAAAGCATTTTGAAAATATTTTGCAACCAAGAACAAATACAATCTTCTCAAGATGTTGCAATGAAGGTGCAATCTTAGAAGATCAAATGAAAGTCTTCTTAGGATAAACTTATTAACAAAGTCTCCTAAGAATACTTAGGTTTAGCACTCAATGAAAATAAATAAATCAAATATGAATGGGAGAGCAAACCTATTAAATATAAACACTTAATCAACTTACAAAAGATTTAAGAGATCGAAGAAGGTAAGCATGAGTGAACGGGGAATGGATATGAGTATTATAGGTTTTGGGATTTTTAGAGAATTTCTCTTAATCAATATTTTTAATCTCATACTAATTTTCCCAAATGAGAGGGTATTTATAGACACCCCTTGAAATATAATCGTTAGGGACCTATTGGGAATAATTAGGAAAGTTTAATGACCTTTTAAATATTTTAACCCTATTTGAAAAATATTTAACTGTGGTAAAAATTAGGGCAACCCGAGAGGTCCAGTTGACTAGAAATGTTTCGGTCGACCAGGTCACATAGGGTTCGGTCAACCAGAAGGATTTTGAACTAAAGGCTCGGTCGACCAGGAGAGGGTGATTTTTTAATTTTTCGAGGTTCGGTCAACCAGGCCATTTTGAACTGGCTAGTTCGGTCGACCAGATCACTGGGATTTCTCTCGAGGACCCTCGGTTGACCAGGTAGTTGGAGAACAAAACTGGTTCGGTCGACCAGATGGTCAATATGTTGACCATAGGGGGTTTCGGTCAATCGGGGGGTTTTGAACTGAGTTGGTTCGGTTGACCAGGACCTTGGTCAATAGTTGACCCAGGTCTGGTTCGGTCGACCAGGCCAAAATGAACTGAGTTGGCTGGTCGACCGAAAGTGCACCAAGTGTGCATTTCGGTCTCGTCTTGAAATAAACAAACCCTATTCAAGTGCCTAACAAACATATGTGCAAATGTATGTGTCCTAGGGTCATTTATGTCCAAAATTAAGACACCAAAAAAGTCTGGTGTTGGTCGACCGAAGGGTAAACCCTAAGGTCACTTTTAGGTTGCGATTTGTTTGAGCTTACGTATTATCATGTGGGTGATGCATGCAATTATTACAATCAAAGCCCTATTTACTATTACAAACCTTTCCTACTTAAATATTATAGACCCGAATATAAATTACAATAAATGAAATATATCTAGGGTCTTCAGGGTCTTCGTTTTCCTCTGGGTCTCCGAGTGCCATCATAGGATACTACCAAGATAAACCTGCACATCAACTCGACAGTCATTAAATACTTGAGTATTTGTCATAATCAAAACAGGGTATGACCCATAGGGTCAACAGCTGTGATGCATCCTGGGGTAATCTGGTAGATGCCGGCTGAGGACACTCGGCGTAACCCAAAAAAGAAAAAAAGAAAAAAAAGAGAGATATGGAGCACTTGAGATGATGAACTAAATGCAAAGTGCTTGTAAATGATATTCAAAAGATGTTAATCACTAAGATCAATGTCTAAACAAGTCTTTGACCTTATATTTATAAGAAAATTGAACTACTAGCCATTTTATGGTCATTGGGCTTATAAAATAATTAAATACTTTGAAAATTAGTCGATTATAGCCGTTGGGTGTAGAATTCCGACACAAATCTTTGACAGATTCCCCAAACCATTGACGGTTTCTCCTTAAACCATGGATGGTTTCCTCTAGGACAAAATCCAATTAACTCTCTACTTGAAACCATCGAAGCACCTAGGCCAAACCATTGACGATTTGCCTTGTTTCTTCATTAACTTGATTTTTAGGTGCATAGCTGAGGTTTTAACCCAAGCGAAGCCAAGTCTATAAAAGATTACAACACAAAGGTCATTTAAAACTTGTCCCATATTAAAATACATTTAAGTAAAGGGTATTTTTATAAAATTCTTTGTTTTGTCTTTGAAAGCTCATAAGTACTGAACTTATAACTTAGTGATATCCTATGTACTCTTACGAACTAGTACACACATGCAATTTTCCTAACTCTTACTCAATAAACATGCGTGAAACAATACTAGAAGAGCTACAACATTTCCTACCTTAAACACTCCCTATCACATTATGACTTTGCATTTGCTTTATTGGATGTACTTGAGTTCTTTCAAGTGATTGTCCACTTTGATCTTTCCTACTTGATTGTCCACTTGATCTTTGCATTTGATCCGGTACCTTCATGTCTTTACCACTTGTACCTGTACTAACTTGATATGCAAAGATAGGTTAACTTGGAACTACTAAATGGTTGATTTCATTGAAATATATCAATTATGATTATGTAGCCACTAAGGCTAACAAAGGAGAAAGAGCTTACCTCATCTTTGTCCTCAATGGTCATGAGGCAAATATTTTTCATATCTTTGTTGGATTTTGAGTCGAGGTCACTATCTTCCCAAATGGAATTGGAAGCCTTCTTTTTGAACCTCCTTTTGTCCTTCTTGAGATATAGGCATTTGGTTCGAAAGTGCCCTAACTTCTTGCATTTATTGCAAGTGACTTTTTCTTGTTTGCTTGCTTCTTTACTATTTTCATCCTTCTTTATTTAAGGAAATATTTTGAACTTTTTGGTGATGAGTACACTTTTTTTTCACTATCCTCTTCTTCCTCATTTTCTTTTGTCAAGGCGAGTGCTAATGTCTTCTTCTCTTGTATCCATCATCCTCTTTTCTTCCATTTCATGCACAAATAGAGACCTAAGAAACTCCTCAAGTGGAAGTTCTTGTAGGTCCTTTGACTCCACAGTTACATTCTTTTTGGCCTCTCACTCTTTTGGCAAGCACTTAAGTATTCTTTGTACAAGTTCAAAATTAGTATAACTCTTGCCAAGAGATTTTAAAACATTAATAATATTAGTAAACCTTATAAACATACTAGTAATTTTCTAATTTTGATGCATTTCAAATATTTCATATTTTATGACAAGCATATTTATTATAGACAATTTTACCCTAGAGATTTCCTTATAGGTCACATGAAGTGTGTGATAAAGTTGATCAATGGAGGTACATCCAATGATGCTACTAAATTCTCCACGATCTAGTGTACAACACAAAATGTTCATAGCTTTGGAATTTGTTTGGTGCAAGCATTTTTTATTTTCATTCCAAAAATTTCTAGGTTTTGTTTTGGTCTCACCATTCTCCACAATGGTTGGGGAAGTGTATCCATCTTAGATAATATCCCAAATTTCAAAGTCGAAGGAATTTAGAAAAATATTTATCCTTTTTTTTTTTTTTCCAGTATGCAAAATCTTGTCCATTAAATAATGGAGGATGAATGGTGGGGAATACTTAATGCGAACGTTGGCGGTTGCCATGGATCACTCAAATATGATTAAGTCAAAATCGAAAAGAAGCACCCGTACTCTAATACCAATTGTTGGCCTAAAGACAATCCAAGAGGGGGGGGGGGTGTTTAAATAAAATTTAAGAGCTTGATTTTAAATTTAAGGCAATTTAACCAAACCAAGTTATTCACACAATATTAAAGCAATTTAAAGAGTGAAGGGATAAAGAAATGCAAACTCTTTTTATAGTGGTTTGACAGCTTGACCTACGTTCACTCTCTTAAGGTCAACCACTTTGAGGTTTCACTATTCCCCTTATTTTAATGGAGATCAAGGAACCAATTACACCCTCTAATTTTCGAAGACAAGACAACCAAATACAACCACTTATTTTTTGGAGACAAGGAAACCAAATACAATGAAGCTTACAAAAAACAAATTCCTCACAAGGAAAATTTAATTACAAGTTGAAGTGTAGAAATTATATCTCAAAGAAGAATCAAAATTAAGGCTTATGATTTTTCTAGAGCTTCTCTTAAGAATAAGAAATTTAGAGGACAAAGAGAACAAGAAAGATTTTTAAGTCTAGAGAACTTGGATATTTAGTGTGTGTATGTTCTCTAATGTTCTTTAGGCTTTAGAGGGAATACATATAGAGTTTGGTGAAAAACTAGTCATTTTCTGCCCATTGGAACCTTTTTTCTAGTTAGATTGATCGACTGCTTACTAGTCGTTAGAGAGAAGGAAAAGATCGTTGCAAGCAAAACTTTCTAGGCCAATCAACTGCCTTCAAGGGTTGGTCGACCGCCTCTAGCTTCTACTTAGACTGGTCCAAATCTCCAATTTTGGTCCAATTATGTTGTGCCTTATTTTTCCTTATAGTTTTACAATTGAGAGAATAACAATTGAGAGAATAACAATACAAATATTTGAAAATTTAGCTCTTCAATTCTTCTTTCAATTCTTTAACTTCAATAGCTTTAATCTTGTAGAAAACCAACTCAAGTCCAAATCTATTAGTTTACAATAGTTTGTTATCATTGAAATAGATTAATGAAATCATGGGGCTAACAATATACTTTTAGGATTTAACAAACGATTGTGTGTGTGATGTTGGCTTAACTAAGTGTGTCACTTGGTGCCACGTAGTGTCAAATTTGTAGGCTATCAATTTAGACTTTGTCACAATAGTCAACATGAAAGTTCGAATACATTTAATTGATAGAAGGTAGATATAGATTGATATAATTTGTATTTACTAGTCGAGTGTATGTGGATAAATTGATTCACAATTTTATTGAATTGAAAAAAAAAATACAAATCTAAATTATGATTGAACAAATACGTGAGTATAAACCTAAATTACTTTTTATTGGAATTGATGTTAAAAAATAAATTATTATCAAAGAAATAAAATATGAAAGAAAATTAATATATAATTACAAATTTTAATTTAAAGACTACCGTAGAGAAACATTTATGGAAGACTTAGCTGGGGGAAAAGTCTTTCGAAATAAAGGATTTTAATTAATATTTATATCATAGATTAAATCACAATTTCCTAATTGTTAGCAGTATTTTAATAAGAAAACGGTAATTATCAATTTGCTAACATACATATGAAAGTCCTTATTCTTTATTAACTGCACAAAAATACAATTTATGTTCACTAATTATTGCAAAATAAATTTAAGAAACTCTTGTAATGAATATAAGTGTAAAATCATGGTGGACACTTTCCACAACCACTTCTAGGCGCATACTTGTAGCCACCGTAACATACCAATTAAAGAAATCAAACCACCATTTTAGTCCAACTCCAACCCATATATATGAAATGAACATTGCTACACAATATGTTCAAATGTTTGTCTTGATTTGTAGTTTTGTGTAGATAAAATTAAGGGCGTACTTGGTTCAATTACGATAAATGAGATCCGACTTTTGGAAATCACAATTGTGAGGTTATTTCCTAAACTTCTGATAGTAAAATGTTTATGATTACAGAAGCATGGTTGAGTAGAGTATTTAGACAGAAGCAAAACCCGTTTCCTATATAAGGTTGCAATCCACATTTTTCTAGGAAAATGTAATGTTTGACAATAATTTTTTGTCGAATGATGGAACCTTTTCTATAATGGTATACATTTTCGAATTTTTTCCAAAGTCACTAAGAACAATTTAATGGGATTAGCCTTTATTTTTTTTAATCAAATCAATATTGAATTTACCTAATTAGGTACCACCAAAGTTGCACATGCAACAAAGTATGCAAAATGAATTAATTGCTAATTTTTCTTCATAATACACTAATACTATTGTAAAATCAAATTAGAATTAGGAGGTTAGGTTGGAACTAAAGCTTTAATTTTAATTAATACTTAAATTTGAATGGTGAAACCTTTTCTAGTATTTTTTAGTGCTTGAAAAAATAAAAATTGAATGTCAATTTTAGTGTTATATTTGCTTATTTACATATTATAGGCATTTCTTATTTATAGTCTTAACTCACATTTCTTGAAATATTAAAGATAAAAATAATAAGTTGTGACGACGTGCTATTTATTCAACATTTTTTTTTCTTATCTGTAAATTATAATAACATCTGTTTGAAATACTACTAATAACATCCCAGGCCCAAAGGAGCACTGGCGAATACTCTGTACATCATACAACACTAGGCAGCGGTAAACAAGACTGGAAACTGCTATATATAATACAACATACCAGAAAACTATACTGCTCTGAAATATATTTACAATACAAAATATCCAGTAACGTCACTATAATCTGATAACTATCCTAGAACACGGTTATCTCAAAAAATACCTACCCTTCCTACAAGGGCAGCTCAAGTCAATCTCTACCCGCGAGCTTGATCTACTCGCGTAACTGGATTTCCTGAAAAATAATAAGTTACTAGGATGAGACAACACTCAGTAAGTAGAAATATGCTATTACTAGTGTGTGGCTGCTGAGTTAAATAGTTAAAATACTGAAATAATACTGTAATATGAGAAAACTGATAAAATGTACAGAATATATCTATTTATCATGTAATCTTTAAAATATGACAGTGTATCTAAGTTTGCTATCTGAAAGTACTGCTAGTATAATAATATAAATTGTTGCTTCTGTACATAGGAACTTCTGCTATACCCTAAGATCTGTATATAATGGTATATCCTCTCATGATAGGGTTGTGCCGCCTGTAGGCTGGACTTACTCTGGTCGGCCTACCAGGCAAGTCAATCTATATCGGTACATTCGCAAATCTGTAATGATCTATGAAGATCCTAGCCCACTGCAATCTCTCTGGGCTGTATCAAACCTCTGTCATCGTCTAACCGGCTACCTCAACCCAGCGTGCTAGGGAGACTGCAATCTCTCCTAGCACGGTTAGACGAAATCCACATATTATCTGAGTCATGTGGTTGCACGTGTCTGAAACTAGCAATGGTACCGTGCTCTGTTGTAATTATATTTGTCTATAATTTCCACAGGGATCTGATATCGTGTAATACTGTATACATAAATAAATATATGTACTCATCTTGCTGCTTTTAACATGATTTCAAAAACAACCATAACACTATATTTCTGAGCTATAATATCTGAGCTATCTGACTGAGATTTATATATTATCTATCTGTATCATCTGTGCTTTTTGCCAGTACTATCTGTAATATCTGTATAAAATATCTATATATATAATATCTGTATATTCTGTATATAATATCTGTATGCTCTGTATATAATATCTGTGTGCTCTGTATATAACATCTGTATGTTTTGTATATAATATCAGTATACTTTATATATTTGTTGTAGCATCATGACGCTATCACTGTATAATCTGTCTGAGTGTTATTGTCTAGAAATCATGTTTTTCTCCGAAAATACTGTAAGTCTCATTCATTTCTAATATTCCAAAATATCTGAATATTTGTATATCTGTAACACTATAAAATCTATATATAGGATACTGTAATAAACTCATGCCATACATTTGAATAAACATAGTCTTATGCTTAATTTCTGTAACTCTCTGGAAACTAATCTGATATATATGTTGGAAACACTCATTCATAATATTCTGTATACATATTAAAAATTACTAGCATAACATATTTCCCTTACTTTAAATATGAAAATCCCCTATAAAATTCTAACTCTATACCTGCAGGATTCCTAACTCAACATCCTGAAAACAACATCCCCCATAACAAAATATCAATATTTTCTTACCTACAACATTTCTCATAACTACAAGGAAGGCATAATCTGAACAAAATACCTTACCCTGAATTTGGGATGAATTTCAAATCAACTTTCCCCATGATCTGCTCTAGCAGACTTGCGGAGAACTTCGCCAGAAGCGTCGTGGTGGCTTTAGATCTTCAATCCGACGAGAAATGGGGCTAGGATCGAAGAGAGAAGGGGAGGGGGTCGTAGGAGAGAGAGAGAGAGAGAGAGAGAGAGAGAGAGAGAGAGAGAGAGAGAGAGAGAGAGAGAGAGAGAGAGAGAGAGAGAGAGAGAGAGAGAGAGAGAGAAGACTTCTGTGCTGAAATTTTGGTTAAAAATTCGAGTTTCAGCTATTTATAGGACTGGATTCATCAACGAGACACATCACTTCGTTGATGAGTCCTTCAGAAATTTTATTGACGAACCTACACCCTCATCGACGAGTTTCAGATTCCCCAAAATCCTCTCTCGGAATCTTCTCGTCGACGAAACCTGTCCTCATTGACAAGCTCCTCTTATATTCGTCGACGAGATGCTGAAAATTATTCGGGTTATTACATTCTCCCCTCCTTATAAAATTTCGTCCACGGAATTTACTATCTATAATACCTTCAATCATCCCATAAAAGAAAATAGCCTACTTATTTTATTACTTACCCTCACTTATGGCGGAGGAATACCGTGGTTACACACTATGTTCTGGGAGATTACATATATAAAACTAAAACTATCTACTAACTACATGTACATGTAAAAGAAGCTTATCTAACTATTATACTTTACCTCATTACCTCTATACCTCTTGGAACAACTATGGGTATCTCTGTTTGATCTACTCCTTAAGTTCCTAAGAAGCTTCCTCTATAGTGTGATTCTTCCACAAAGCTTTCACTAATTGAATTTCTTTTGTGCATAATTCTTGTGTCTTTTTGTCTAATATCTGTACCGGTGTTTCTTCATAAGCTAATGAATCCTTGATCTCTATCTATGCATAACTAATAATGTGGGAAGGGCCTGGGACGTATTTCCTTAGCATAGCAATATGAAACACGTCGTGTATTCTGGATAACGCTGGCGGCAAAGCTAGCCTGTAGGCAACTGCCCCTATTCTTTCTAGTATCTCAAAAGAGCCAATATACCTAGGACCCAATTTTCCCTTCTTTCCAAATCCTATAATCTCTCTCATAGGAGCTACTTTCAAGAATACGCGATCTCCCATTTCAAACTCTAGATCCTGGTGGCGAGTGTCTGTATAACTTTTCTGCCGACTCTATGCGGTACTGATTCTTTCTTTAATTAGTTGGACCTTGTCACAAGCTTGTTGAACAATCTCTGGACCCAAAACTCGCCTCTCGCCTACCTCATCCTAGAAAAGAGGAGACGACAACTCCTGTCAAACAGTGCCTCGTATGGAGCCATGATGATACTAGATTGGTAGTTGTTACTATAGGCAAATTCAACTAGTGGTAAAAACTGAGTCCAGCTACTCCCAAAATCTAGCACGCACGCATGAAGCATATCTTCTAAGGTCTGAATTGTCCTCTCAGTTTGACCATCTGTCAGGGGATGGAAAGCTGTATTAAATGCTAACTGTGTACCTATAGCCTCCTGAAAACTTTTCCAGAATCGCGAAGTAAACCAAGGATCCCGATCAGAAACTATGGATACTGGTACACCATGGACGCGAACTATCTCCTGAACATATATTTCTGCAGTCTATCCATGGAATAGCCGACTCTAATAGGGATAAAATGGGCAGTCTTCGTCCAACAATCAATAACTACCCAAATTGCATTCAATCCCTACCGCACTGGTGGTAACCTCGTAACAAAATCAATAGAAACGTGGTCCTACTTCCACTCTGGAATAAACAACGGCTGCAATTGTCCTGTTGGTCTCTGGTGCTCAGCCTTAACCTACTGGCACGTGAAGCACTGCTGAACAAACTCTGCTAACTCTCTCTTTATTCCACTCCACCAAAAATACTCTCGTAGATCTCTATACATTTTAGTACTGGCAGGATGGACTGTGTATAGTGATCTGTGATATTCCTTCAATATAATTCTTCTGATCTTGGTATCTATAGGAACACAAAGCCCGGTATGAAATCGTAGGGCTCTGTCATCTGATATGCTGAACTCTTCTCCCTGACCATCCCGCACTTTAGCCATAACCTTTGCCAACTCTACATCATCACCTTGAGCTGCTTTAATTTTCTCGTATAGGGTAGGCTGTATAACTAGGCTGGCAACAAATACCTGAGGACTATCCTCTACCAACTCTATATTGAGTCTCTCCAAATCCATCAGGATCGGGTGTTGAATCTCTATGGCTGTTAGTATATGTTCTACTGACTTCCTGCTCAGAGCATCTGCCGCTACATTTGCTTTTCCTGGGTGGTAACTAATAGTATATTCATAATCTTTGATAAGTTCTAACCACCATCTTTGCCTCATGTTCAATTCTCTCTGGGTGAAGAAATATTTCAAACTTTTGTGATCTGTGAAGATTTCGCATTTCCCACCATACAGATAATGCCTCCAGATTTTAAGAGCATACACCACTGCAGCTAACTCCAAATCATGCATAGGATAGTTCTTCTCATATTCTTTAAGTTGTCTGGAAGCATATACAATGACCCTGCTATGCTGCATCAATACACACCCAAGCCCTTTCAGGGACGCATCACTATATATCACAAATCCGTCCTCCCCTGATGGGATAGCCAACACTGGGGTAGTAACCAACCTCTACTTCAACTCCTAGAAGCTCCGCTTATAGTCATCAGTCCATTCAAACCTTACATTTTTCCTCGTAAGTCAGGTCAACGGACCTGATAAACTGGAAAATCCCTCTTCAAAGTGTCGGTAATAGCCTACTAATCCCAGAAAACTCTGAACTTCTTGAACATTTCTTGGTCTTATCCAATTTACCATTGCCTCTATCTTACTTGGATCGACGGATACACCAACTTCAGAGATCACGCGGCCGAGAAACGAAACTTGTTTCAACCATAATTCACATTTCTTGAACTTCGCATATAACCTTCTCTCTCTCAATGTCTACAATACCAGCCTCAAATGATGCTCGTGCTCCTCAAAACTCCTCAAATAGACCAGTATATCATCAATAAATATAGCTATGAATTGGCCTAAATACTGATGGAACACTCGATTCATCAAATCCATGAATACTGCTGGTGCATTAGTCAACTCAAATGGGATCACCAAAAACTCGTAGTGCCCATATCTCATACGAAACGCCGTTTTCGAGACATCCTCTGCCTTTACTTTTTCCTGATGGTAACCCGACCGCAGGTCGATTTGAGAATAAACCTGGGTCCCCTAGAGCTGATAAAATAAATCGTCGATCCTAGGAAGAGGATATTTATTCTTAACTGTCAGTTTATTTATCTCCTTGTGTTGACCTAACTAGGCTTTTCAATCATGTTTTGATGATAACAAAATGAAGGATGCTTTAACATATGATATTAAGTGATGTGTTTTAGGTAAAAGAACTCTCAAGGTTGATAGGTTGAAGTTCAATGTTAATCTAGTGAAAGCTCCTCAAAATGTTAAGGCAATGAATGACAAATGAAGAAGTTTAAGGGCAAGAAAACCCAGAGTCAAAAGTGAACCTCAAAAGGCTGAAGGATGCTGAAGAATTTAAGAAGACCATAATTAGAAGAACTGTTGTAAGTACTTCAAAGACAAATGCTAGTTAGATATGTGAAGCTCTCATAAGTCAAAAGAAACTAAGAAACACCTTGTTAAAAGAGCTTAAAATATGTTTTTTTATTTTTATTTTTCATTTTGAAACTCATTAGGCAAAGATACTTAGAGACTTTAGTTTAAGTCTTGGAACACATTTTCCAAGGTTAAACAAGTTAATATTCCAAGATTAATTAAGCAAAGAAGAGTTTAATTCAACAATTTAAGTAAATGAGAAAATTGTTCTTTGGAAAAATTTTGAATTTCAAAATTAGTTCAATAATTTAATTAAATGAGGAAATTGTTCTTTGGGAATTTTGAATTTCAAAATTAGTTCAATAATTTAATTAAATGAGGAAATTGTTCTTTGAAAAAATTTTGAATTGCAAAGTTAATTCAATAATTTAATGCTACCTAATTAAATGAGGAAATTGTTCCTTGGAAAAATTTTGAATTTCAAAATTAATTCAATCATTTAATTAAATGAGGAAATTGTTCTTTTGAAAAATTTTAAATTTCAAAATTAATTCAATAATTTATTGCTACCTAATTAAATGAGAAAATTATTTTTTGAAAAATTTTGAATTTCAAAATTATTTCAATAATTTAATACTACCTAATTTAATGAGGACATTATTCTTTGAAAAAGCCTATAAATACCTCTTTGGGTAATGAAAAAAACATGATATAGAAAACACAAGAAAAGTAAGAAATCAGATAAAATTTGAAATTCATCTTGTGCTAAAATTCTCCTGAAATTCTTCTTTGCTCACATCTTTTGCTGGAGAGGAATTCTACAATTTTGGTTCAAAGTTCAGTTCCAGTTTGCAAATCCATTTCTCTTTTAAACGAACCATTGGTGACTTCTAAAAACTTTAGAGTTTCATATATTCTAATTTGCTTTGTTTTTTTTGAAGTACAATTTACATCTTAATTTGTACAACGTGCTCTAAATTTTGAGAGTATTTTTTGTACGCAGAATTTATATTATATTCTTGTAGATTATGACGATTCCAGGTTTTTTGGATTGTTGGCTAGGCGAGGGATTATCGCTTAGAGAGGTGCTGCTTTAGCCTTCTGAAAGAGTGTGTAAATGTATTGTTCCGCCCGGTAAAGGAACAGGTTTAGTGAATCCTTTGGTGGTTTTTCCAAAGATGAGGACGTAGGTTGTGTTGAAGTCGAACCTCATAAAATCCTGTGTCTCACTCTCTCTTTCCCTTACTCTTTATTTTCAGCATATTTATATTGCGTGGATGGTTTAAATTTGAAATCATATACACTACGTATATTTAGAAATCGAACAAACTTAAAGTTTAATTTTGATTTGGGTTGTGGAAACCGAAAGGGAGTTCGTTGGTTAAACCATACTTTGTTAAACCATACTTTGCGGAAACCATACAAGAGTACGTTACTTGGTTAAAAGACCCAAAGAAAATTAACTAATAGTTTACTTGAATTCTGAATTTTGGGAAGAGTGTGGATGTGTAGTTGTAAATCATATAAAAGAAGCAAATTTATTTTATTAAGCATATGATTCAACTACAAGGCTTGATTCATATTTATAAGGCATACATAAACAAACAACCGTCCTAATTTTTTACTATTGTATATCTTAATTTTGGTTTGGTCGTTTGCTTTCAAATTGTGTTTAATTAGTTTGGATAGTGTGGTTGATTGAAAGGTTGTTTGGTGATTTAGTTGTTTAAGTGCTTGTGTTGTTGATTGTATAAAAGAAATCAAGTTATTGTGTGTTTGAAAAATTAAACAAACAAGTAAAAGAATTGGTTAAACAATAAAAAAAGTTAAGTATTCTTAAAAGGAATTAAAAAGAAAGTTTTTAGATTCCCAATTCACCCCCCTCTTGGGAAGCTATCCTAATTTTAATTCGTATTAGAGCCCAGTTATAGCAAAACCTAATAAGTAGCTATATAAAGATCTAAATGGCACAAATAGGAGTAGCTTCCTTTGGTGAGGGTCAATCCTCAACTAGGCCACCTATTTTTTGTGGATTAAATTATACCTTCTGGAAGCAACGAATGAGAATCTACCTTCAAACTATGGACTAGAAGGCATGGAATGATGTAACAAATGGAAATTTAATCCCCACTAAGCTAGTTGATGGAAAAGAAGTACCTAAATAAGATAAAGAACTAAATGACTCAGATTATAAAATGTTGCAAATTAACTCAAGTGCAATAAACGCTTTATACTGTACATTTGATGCAAATGTGTTCAATAGAGTAATGACATGTAAAACTGCCAAAGAGATTTGGGATAAATTAGAAGTAACCTATGAAGGCATAGTAGATGTTAGGGAAAGTAGAATCGATATGTTAACCAGTGAATATGAAGCCTTTAGAATGAATTCCGATGATAGTATAACAAGCATGTACACTAGGTTCACTCATATCATAAATTCACTTAGTGCCTTAGGAAAAACTTATTCCACCCATGAGATGATCCGTAAAATTCTAAGAGCCCTCCTATCTATTTGGGAACCAAAAGCCACAGCCATTACAGAAGGAAGAAATCTTAAAACAACTTCTTTAGATGAACTTATAGGATCTCTTCTAACCTATGAAATGATGTTGAAAGAAAGAAGCATAGAAAACAAAAATAAGAAGTCTATAACTCTAAAAGCTTTGAAAGAATTTTCAAGTGAGGAAGATAATGAATCTAGTGAATTAGAAGACAATGACTTAGCTCTAATAACTAAAAGGCTTGGAAAATTCTTAACAAGAAACAAAAAATTCACTAGAAAATTTAATAGATCAAAAGCTGAAAAAGGAGAAAGCAATAAAAAGGAATACAAAAATAAAAATGATCCTCCCACTTGCTATCATCGTAAAAAGGTCGGACATATCAAACCGAAATGCCCACAACTCAAGAAGGACAAGAAGAAGAAGAAGAAGAAGAAGAAGAAGACTGCAATGAAGGCAACTTGGGATGACACTAGTTCGAGTCAATTGGAAAGTGAGCAAAGTGATCGAGAAATAGCAAACATGTGCTTCATGGCACATAAGGAAGAGGTAAACTCTTATTATTCCCTCTCTGAAGATTCGTGTAATGAATCTTGTAGTAATTCGTGTGAAAGTATGTCCTCTTACAAAGAACTTCAAAATGAATTACTCTTTCTACATAACAAGTTTATTAAAGTCTCAAAAAGGAACATTAGTTTGAAACAAAAAAACGAGGCACTTAAAAATCAACTTGAATCTGCAAAACATGTTGAAAAAGAAAAAAAGACTTAAAAATTGAAGAACTTGAGAAGAAAATAGATAATTTATCTCAAAAACTAGTTAAGTCTCAAGAGAATGAAGATAGCAAGAAAATGCAAGAAATGAATGATCTCAAAAACCAAATTCTAGAGAAAGAAAAGGTCATCTATAACTTTACCAGAGGAAAGGATAATTTTGAAAAGATGGTAGGACAACAAAGGATGGCAAACAACAAAGAAGGAATTGGATATAATGGAGCCTCAAACAAAAGAAAGAAAAACTTGTATATGGGATATTTTGTAAATCAATCTAAATATTTTGCAAGTACTTCATCGACAAATATTCATGAGCACACCACTTGCCATATGTGCAAAAAGAAAGGACACATAATGTTTAATTGTCCACTTAAGAAAAAGTATACTAAAGTAAAAGATGAGTGGAAGATAAATACTAAAAATAGACAAAATTTAAAGAAAATTAAGAAAGTTTGGGTTCCAAAAGTAACAACTTGAATAATTTCTTGTAGGTTTGCTTTAGGACCACTCCGTCTAAGGATAAATGGTACTTGGATAGCGGATGTTCAAGGCATATCACGGGAGATAAATCTAAGTTTACCTCTCTCACTCCAAAGGATGGAGGATTTGTAACCTTCGGTGACAATGCAAAAGGCAAGATCATCAGAATAGCTTAAATAGGTAAAGAATCTTCATTTTCTATAGATGATGTTTTGTTAGTAAATGGTCTAAAGCATAATTTACTAAGTATTAGTCAACTTAGCGACAAAGGATGTGAAATAATGTTTAAGAGAGACAAATGCATAATACGAGATTCCAAGAATCAAAAAATGTTATTCACTGCTCTTAGAATGAACAATGTTTATTGCATAAATTTTGATAGTTTAATCTCTCAAGACATAATTTGCCTAGCAGCCATGAGTGAAAATAGTTGGCTTTGGCATAGGAGGTTAGGACATGCTAGCATGATCTTATATCCAAACTCTCCAAAAAGAATTTAGTTACAAGTTTGCCTAAAACAAAATTTGTCAAAGATAAAGTGTGTGATGCTTGTCAATTAGGAAAACAAACTAAGAAAAGTTTCAAAAAGAATAAACATATATCAACTAGTAGACCCCTAGAACTCATACACTTAGACTTGTTTGGTCCTATTAGAACCCAAAGTTTAGGAGGAAAACAATACGCCTTTGTAATTGTTGATGACTACTTAAGATACACATAGGTGTTGTTCCTAGCTAACAAAGAAGAAGCTTGCAACTCATTCATCACTTTATGTAAGAAGCTTCAAAATGAGAAAGGGTATTATGTCTCAAATATTAGAAGTGACCAAGGAAGAGAATTTAAGAATCAAAATGTTGAAAATTTTTGTAATGAATATGGTATAAATCACAACTTTTCGGCACCTAGAATCCCACAACAAAATGGAATTGTGGAAAGGAAAAATAGAACCCTCCAAGAAATGACAAGGACCATGCTTAATGAAAATGACCTACCCAAATATTTTTGGACTGAAGCTGTAAATACAACTAGCTATATAATTAATAGGGTCTCCATTAGATCAAACCTAAACAAAACACCCTATGAATTGTGGAAAGGAAGAAGGCCTAACATAAAGTACTTTCATGCTTTTGGATGTAAGTGTTTCATCCTAAATAACAAAGACAACTTAGGAAAATTTGATGCTAAATCGGATGAAGGCATTTTCCTAGGATACTCCACAAATAGCAAAGCCTATAGAGTCTACAACAAAAGAACTCTAACCATAGTTGAATCAATTCATGTAGACTTTGATGAATCTAGCCCTCTTTCAAGAGAGGTTAAAATAAAGAAAAAGATGATGTATTCAAAAAGGAGGATGAGGTAGAAATCAAGGAGGAAAATGAAATAATCAAAGAAAAGTCAAAAGATGAACTCATAGAAAATATGGAATTTCCAAAAGAATGGAAATATAAGAAAGATCACCCTCAAGAACAAATTATAGGTGAACCATCTAGAGGTGTGACTACTAGATCTTCACTAAAGAACCTTTGCAATCATTATGCATTCCTATCCCAAAATGAACCTAAAAATATTGAAGAAGCCCTTAAGGATGAATCCTGGATAGATGCAATGCAAGAAGAATTAAACCAATTTGAAAGAAGTCAAGTATGGAAATTAGTACCCAAACCGGAAAATCATTCGATCATAGGAACTAAATGGGTATTTAGAAATAAAAAGGATGAAAATGGTATAATCACTAGAAACAAAGCTAGACTTGTAGCAAAGGGGTACAGTCAAGAAGAAGGAATAGACTATGATGAAACCTTTGCCCCTGTAACTAGAATGGAAGCTATTAGAATGTTGTTAGCCTATGCTTCCTACTAAGAGTTTAAGTTATACCAAATGGATGTCGAAAGTGCATTCTTGAATGGATATATCAATGAAGAGGTATATGTTGAACAACCCCCTGGTTTTGAGAATATTGAAAATCCTAACCATGTATTTAGACTAACTAAGGCTTTGTATGAACTTAAACAGGCCCTTAGGGCTTGGTATGAAAGACTAAGTGGATTTCTAATTGAGAAGAGATTTTTAAGAGGAAAAATTGATAGCACTTTGTTCATTAAAAATGAGGAAAATAATACTTTTAGTTCAAATCTACGTAGATGATATAATATTTGGTGCTACAAATGAACATTTATGTAAAGAATTTGCAAAATGTATGCAAGAAGAATTTGAAATGAGCTTGATGGGGGAATTAAACTATTTTCTTGGACTGCAAATTAAACAAGCAAAAAATAGGACTTTTA
Organism: Malania oleifera; assembly: GCF_029873635.1. NCBI lineage: Eukaryota > Viridiplantae > Streptophyta > Magnoliopsida > Santalales > Ximeniaceae > Malania > Malania oleifera. The sequence goes on from NC_080425.1 coordinate 38,296,848, forward strand.
TAAGTCAAACAAAATATATAAAAGAGATGATACAAAAATTTGGTATGGATAATAGTAAACCCATAGGAACACCTATGAGTACCTCCATCAGCCTAGACAAAGATGAAAAGGAAAAATCCATAGACACAAAGCACTATAGAGGCATGATTGGAAGTTTATTACATCTAACAGCCAGTAGACCCGATATAATGTTTAGTATGTGTATGTGTACATGTTTTCAATCAGCACCTAAGGAATGACACCAAATTGTCGTTAGAAGAATCCTAAGATACTTAATAGGTACAATGGACTTAGGACTATGGTATCCTAAAGACACTGATTTTGAAATGATCAGTTATTCAGATGTGGACTATGCTGGTTGTACGATAGATAGAAAAAGTACAAGTGGCACATGCCATTTCTTAGGAAGATCTTTAGTTTCTTGGTTTTCTAAGAAACAAAATTCTGTGGCTTTGTCAACTGCTGAGACTGAATATGTAGCAGCTGGTAGTTGTTGTGCACAAACTCTTTATATGAAACAACAATTAAGAGATTTCAATTTAAACTACACAACTGTACCAATTAAGTGTGATAACACGAGTGTAATTAACATATCTAAAAATCCTATTTCACACTCAAGAACAAAGCACATTGATATAAGACACCATTTCCTAAGAGATCATGTTAAAAAAGAAGACATAAATATGGAATTCATCAATACAAATGACCAATGGGCTGATATCTTTACTAAACCACTCTCAGAATATAGATTTATAACCATAAGAAGAGAACTTGGTCTACTACATAGTAGAGAAGTAAGCTAAAAGGAACTAGACTTAAAGAAATATCTACAATCTCTAGGATCACCTAGGGTTTGTCTCTTTTAAGTGATCAAAATTTGTTTTGGCATTACTTTGATGTGTTGTATAATTCAACACTGAGTTTGAATTGCTTTCCTTGTTGCTTGTAAAATAGACTCATGATATGTGATATGCAGCATGCTACATGTGGATGTTTGAAAAATTGGCATCTTGAAATTGGTATTTTGAAAACTAAGCATAAAGTTATTTTTTAAATATCTTGACCATGTATGCTTATGATCATATGAAAGAATGAAAAATTAGAATCTACGAGAAGTGCATGATAAAATTTCAATATGAATAACTAAGATGTATATTGGTATCCATGAATATATCACTTGATCTTTAAGCAATACAACATGATTATGAGCATTGGTAATATTGTCATGATCTTGGTATTTGAATGAAGCATTATGCATGACAAATTTTTTTTGAGTTTTTTTCACTAATATGAATGTTGAGCACCATATGCATGACTGAAAATTTCAAGATGTCACAACACATATGAATAAGAATGCCTAATATGAAATATGATATTGAATTTTGGCATGATTGAGAAGTGTGTGCTCATATGTTCTTTTAAATGTTTACTCTTTTTGATTGATGTCAAAAGGGGGAGTAGTATTTGGAGGCAAAAATTTTGGCTTGATTAAGAGCATGATATTGAATGTTGAGCATGTTGAACATGATAGTATTTGAGCATGATAGCATGATAGTGAAAAATCATATTTGAGCATGTTGAGTACGATAAGAATGAAAAATTGGGCAATGAGCATGTGTGATCTTGAAACTACAAATTGTTAAAATAATGCTTATTGTAAGGGGGAGTAAAATAATGCTAGTTGTAAGAGGGAGATTTTTTATGCTTATTCATATTTTTTGCTCCTCATTTGTCATCATCAAAAAGGAGGAGATTGTTAACCTAACTAGGTTTTTCAATCCTATTTTGATGATAACAAAATGAAGGATGCTTTAACATATGATATTAAGTGATGTGTTTTAGGTAAAAGAACTCTCAAGGTTGATAGGTTGAAGTTCAATGTTAATCTAGTGAAGGTTTCTCAGAATGTTAAAGGCAATGAATGACAAATGAAGAAGTTTAAGGGCAAGCAAACCCAGAGTCAAAAGTGAACCTCAAAAGGCTGAAGGATGCTGAATAATTTAAGAAAACCATAATTAAAAGAACTGTTGTAAGTACTTCAAAGCCAAATACTAGTTAGATATGTGAAGCTCTCATAAGTCAAAAGAAACTAAGAAACACCTTGTTAAAAGAGCTTAAAATATGTTTTTTTATTTTTTATTTTTTCATTTTGAAGCTCATTAGGTAAAGAGACTTAGAGACTTTAGTTTAAGTCTTGGAACACATTTTCCAAGGTTAAACAAGTTAATATTCCAAGATTAATTAAGCAAAGAAGAGTTTAATTCAACAATTTAATTAAATAAGGAAATTGTTCTTTGGAAAAATTTTGAATTTCAAAATTAGTTTAATAATTTAATTAAATGAGGAAATTGTTTTTTGGAAAATTTTGAATTTTGAAATTAGTTCAATAATTTAATTAAATGAGGAAATTGTTCTTTGGAAAAATTTTGAATTGCAAAGTTAATTCAATAATTTAATGCTACCTAATTAAATGAGTAAATTGTTCCTTGGAAAAATTTTGAATTTCAAAATTAATTCAATCATTTAATTAAATGAGGAAATTATTCTTTTGAAAAATTTTAAATTTCAAAATTAATTCAATAATTTATTGCTACCTAATTAAATGAGAAAATTGTTTTCTAAAAAATTTTGAATTTCAAAATTATTTCAATAATTTAATGCTACCTAATTTAAGGAGGACATTATTCTTTGAAAAAGCCTATAAATACCTCTTTGAGTAATGAAAAAAACATGATCGAGAAAACACAAGAAAAGAGAGAAATCAGATAAAATTTGAAATTCATCTTGTGCTGAAATTCTCCTGAAGTTCTTCTTTGCTCACATCTTTTGTTGGAGAGGAATTCTACAATTTTGGTTGAAAGCTCGGTTTCGATTGGCAATTCCATTTCTTTTTTAAATGAACCATTGGTGACTTCTAAAAATTTTATAGCTTCATATATTCTAATTTGCTTTATTTTTTTGAAGTACAATTTACATCTCAATTTGTACAACCTGCTTTAAATTTTGAGAGTATTTTTTGTACGCAGAATTTAATTATATTCTTGTAGATTGTGACGATTCCAGGTTTTCTGGATCGTTGGCTAGGCGAGGGATTATCACTTAGAGAGGTGCTGCTCTAGCCTTCTAAAGGAGTGTGTAAAGGTATTATTCCGCCTGGTAAAGGAACATGTTTAGTGAATCCTTTGGTGGTTTTTCCAAAGGCAAGGACGTAGGCTGTGTTGAAGCCGACCTCGTAAAATCTTGTGTCTCTTTCCCTTACTCTTTATTTTCAGCATATTTATATTGCGTGGATGGTTTAAATTTGAAATCATATACACTACGTATATTTAGAAATCGAACAAACTTAAAGTTTAATTTTGATTTGGGTTGCGGAAACTGAAAGAGAGTACTTTGGTTAAACCATACTTTGCGAAAACCATACGGGAGTACAAAACACCCAAAGAAAATTAACTAATAGTTTACTTGGATTCTGAATTTTGGGAAGAGTGGATGTGTGGTTATAAATCAATAAAAGAAGCAAATTTATTTTAACAAGCATATGATTCAACTACAGGGCTTGATTCATATTTATAGGGCATATATAAACAAACAACTGTCCTAATTTCTTACTATTGTATATCTTAATTTTGGTTTGGTTGTTTGCTTTCAAATTGTGTTTAATTAGTTTGGATGGTTTGGTTGATTGAAAGGTTGTTTGGTGATTTAGTTGTTTAAGTGCTTGTGTTGTTAATTGTATAAAAGAAACCAAGTTATTGTGTGTTTGACAAATTAAACAAACAAGTACAAGAATTGGTTAAACAATAAAAGAAGTTAAGTATTCTTAAAAGGAATTAAAAAGAAAGTTTTTAGATTCCCAATTCACCCCCCTCTTGGGAAGCTATCGTAATTTCACCTTGTAATCTATGCACATCCTTATGGTCCCATCTTTCTTTTTCACAAATAAGATTGGTGCTCCCCACGCGACACACTGGGCCTGATGAATCCTTTATCCAGTAATTCTGGCAATTGATCCTTCAGTTCATTTAACTCAGCTAGGGCCATCCGATAGAAGATCCACTGTAAACTCAACTTCACGGTCCGGTGGCAAACTAGGTAATTCCTTTGGGAATACATCTAAGAATTCCCTAACCACAGGGATATCAACTTGTTTCAGTTCTTCCTTTGGCAATTCTTTAATATACGCAACAAATCCCTGACAACCTTCTTGAATCAATTTTCTCACCTGTATAGCCGACACAAGCTGTGGCAAAGAATGTACCCGCGAATCAAGAAATTTGTTTTCTGGCTCGCCTGGAGGTCTAAAAATCACTTCCTTTAAATGACAGTTAATACTAGCATGATTATCTGCTAACCAATCCATACCCAGAATGATGTCAAAACCCTACATGTCTAATATCACCAAATCAGCTGGCAATACGTTTCCCTAAATAGTTATTGGAAAATCTCTGAGTACCCTTTTACATCTCACCACTGACCCAGTCGGCATGGCTACAGCTAAGCCAATATCTAATAGCTATGCCTCATACCCCGTTAATTTAGCATATACCGCAGAAACAAAAGAATGGGTGAAACCTGTATCAAATAAAACAATAGCTATAAATGAGAAAGTAGTAAGGGTACCTGTAATTACGTCTCCAGCTGCATCAAAGTCACCCGGCATCAATGCGTACACTCTCGCTGGTGCCGTATTCCTCTATTGTCCTCTACAGGGCATCTGATAACCACCCCGATATGATTTGAGAGCTAGTGCCTGAGCTGGCAATCCTTGACACAACCACGATTGGTGCCCGTGTCTCCCGCATCTGCAGCAGACATCCTCACCCATCCTACATTCACCTGGATGTCTGCGGCCACATCTAGGACAGGTAGGGGCAGCCCGTCCACCCCGGAAACCACCACAACCCATCATCCGTCCCTGACCACCTCCATAGCGATCTCCTCTCTATGGCCCTCGGCTAGAGCTCGCCTGTAAATCCTAAGGTGCAGACCTCTTCCTCTGACCTTGAGCTGCAACACCTCTCTGCATACCACTCTCAATGTTAGCAGCTTTATCCACCACCTCAGCAAACGTTTGAGCTCGGAAGCCAATGACTTGCTCAAACAAATTCTGTCTCAGGCCTTCTTCGAACTTTTTGGCTTTCTTTTCTTCATCTGGTGCTAAATGTGGGGCAAAATGTGATAACTCAATAAATTTGGCAGCATACTGGGATACTGTCATCTGCCTCTGAGCCAAATGCAGGAATTCGGTTGCCTTCGCGCTCCGAACGATAGTGGGGAAATATCGCTTGAAGAATACCTCCTTGAACCGAATCGAAGATACTAGCACTAGATCTGACCTCTGCTCCTCAATCAATCGCGCTGACCTCCACCAGCGCTTTGCCTCTCTTGTCAACTTAAATGACGCAAATGCCACTTTCTGCTAGTTTGTACAGGCCAGTACTGTTAGAATTTCCTCAACATCTTGAACCCAGTTTTCAGCTACAATCGGGTCAGGTCCTCCAAAAGAAGGAGGCTTCATCCGTGTAAACTGCTCGATTGTGCAGCCACGCTCTCCCGCACTCCTGGCCATCTCAGCTATCACCTGCTGGGTGACGCTGCGCAGTATGGCATCTCTATCTCCACCTCTCATACTGGAGGGTCCTGGTCTGTCACCTCCAGCATCTGTACCACTGCTACTCGGATCCATCCCTGAAAATACACAAAACACTATTTTAAAATCCTATACAAATCTACTTTACTCCATCCAGCTAAAACCTCAAATTCACTGTTAACTATTCCCCTTGTTCCTACCCCCAAATCCAATCCTGCGACCCAAACACACGACTCGTTGATAGTTTACTATGGTTTTCCTGAAATTGCCATCCCAGGAAAAACATAGAACCCATCACGAAAATCCTGTATTCAGACCACTGAACACAACCTCAAATTCTTTCCCTATTTTCTGGTATTGTATTCACTACATTCTAGAGTCTACAAAACCTAACAACCCAAGCTCAGATACCAAACTATGACGACCTGCTATTTATTCAACATTTTTTTTTCTTATTTGTAAATCATAATAACATATGTCTGAAATACTACTAATAACATCCCAGGCCCAAAGGAGCAATGAGGAATACTCTGTACATCATACAACACTAGGTAGCTGTAAACAAGACTGGAAACTTCTATATATAATACAACATACCAGAAAACTATATTGCTCTGAAATATATTTACAATACAAAATACCCAATGACGTCACTACAATATGATAACTATCCCAGGACACGGTTATCTCAAAAAATACCTACCCTTCCTACAAGGGCAGCTCAAGTCAATCTCTACCTGTGAGCTTGATCTGCTCGCCTAGCTGGATCTCCAAAAAAATAATAAGTCGTTGGGATGAGACAACGCTCAGTAAGTGGAAATATGCTATTACTAGTGTGTGGCGGTTGAGTTAAATAGTTAAAATATTGAAATAATACTGTAATATGAGAAAACTGATAAACTGTACATAATATATCTATCTATCATGTAATCTTTAAAATATGACTGTATATCTGAGTTTGCTATCTGAAAGTACTGCTAGTATAATAATATAAATTGCTGCTGTGTGATATATCTGTACATATGAACTTCTACTATACCCTGAAATCTGTATATAATGATATATCCCCTCATGATAGGGTTGTGCAGCCCGTAAGCTAGACTTACTCTAGTTGGCCTACCAGGCAAGTCAATCTATATCTGTACATCCGCCAATCTGTAATGATCTATGAAGATCCTAGCCCACTGCAATCTCTCCGGGCTGTATCAAACCTCCGTCATCATCTAACCGGCTACCTTAACCTAGCGTGCTGGGGAGACTGCAATCTCTCCTAGCATGGTTAGATGGAATCCACATACTATCTGAGTCATATGGTTGCACATGTTTGAAACTAGCAATGGTACCGCGCTCTGCTGTAATTATATCTGTCTGTAATTTCCATAGGGATCTGATATCGTGTAATACTATATACATAAATAAATATATATACTCATCTTACTGCTTTTAACATGATTTCAAAAACAACCATAACACTATATTTCTGAGCTATATTATCAGAGATATCTGACTGAGATTTATATATTATCTATCTGTATCATCTGTGCTTTCTGTCAGTACTATCTGTAATATCTGTATAAAATATCTATTTATATAGTATCTGTATGTTCTGTATATAATATATGTATGCACTGTATATAATATCTGTATGCTTTTTATATAACATTTGCATGTTTTGTATATAACAGCGGTTCTGTATATCTGCTATAGCATCTTGATGCTATCACTGTATAATCTGTTTGAGTGTTATGGTCTAGAAATCATGTTTTTCTCTGAAAATATTGTAAGTCTCATTCATTTCTAATATTCTGAAATGTCTGAATATCTGTATATCTGTAACACTGTAAAATCTATAAATAGGGTACTGTAACAAACTCACACCACACATTTGAATAAATATAGTCTCATGCTCAATTTTAGTAATTTATGCTATAAAAATAATATTCACAATTCTCTGGAAAATAATTTGTTACACATGCTTGAAACACTCATTCATAATAATTTGTATACATATTAAAAATTGCTAACATAACATATTTCCCTTACCTTAAATCTGAAAAGCCCCTATTAAATTTTGGCTCCATACCCGCAGGGTTCCTAGCTCAATATCCTGAAAATAAAATCCCCAAGAACAAAACATTAGTATTTTCTTACCTACAACATTTCTCATAACTACAAGGAATGCATAATTTGAACAAAATACCTTACCCTGGATTTGGGATGAATTTCAAATCAACTTTCCCTATGATCTACTCCGACAAACTTGTGGAGAACTTCGTCAAGAGCATCGTGGTGGCCTCAGATCTTCAATTCGGTGAGAAATGGGGCCAGGATCGAAGAGAGAAGGGGAGGGGGTCGTAGGAGATAGAGAGAGGGAGAGAGAGAGAGAGAGAGAGAGAGAGAGAGAGAGAGAGAGAGAGAGAGAGAGAGAGAAGGGTTCTGCACTGAAATTTAGGTTAAAAATCTGAGTTTCAGCTATTTATAGGACTGGATTCGTCGACAAACCTGCACCCTCGTCGACAAGTTTTAGATTCCCCAAAATCCTCTCTTGGTATCTTCTCGTTGATGAAACCTATCCTCGTTGACGAGCTTCTCTTACATATAAGATTGGTCCCTTCTTAATCTATGCAGATCCTCATGGTCCCATCTTTCTTTTTCACAAATAAGACTGGTGCTCCCCACGACGACACACTAGGCCTGATGAATCCTTTATCCAGTAATTTTTGCAATTGATCCTTCAGTTCCTTTAACTCAGCTGGGGCCATCTGATAAGGAGCTTTAGATACTGGCACTGACCCCAGTAGAAGATCCACTGTAAACTCAACTTCACGGTCCGGTGGAAAACTAGGTAATTCCTCTGGGAATACATCTGAGAATTCTCTAACCACAGGGACACCAACTTGTTTCACTTCTTCCTTTGGCAATTCTTTAATATACGCAACAAATCCCTGACAACCTTCTTGAATCAATTTTCTCACCTGTATAGCCGACACAAGCTGTGGCAAAGAACGTACCCGCGAATCAAGAAATTTGTATTCTGGCTCCCTTGGAGGTCTGAAAATCACTTCCTTTAAATGACAGTCAAAACTTGCATGCTTACCTGCTAACCAATCCATACCCAGAATGATGTCAAACCCCTACATGTCTAATATCACCAAATCAGCTGGCAATCTTTCCCTGAATAGTTATTGGAAAATCTTTGAGCACCCTTTTACATCTCACCACTGACCCAGCTGGTGTGGCTACAGCTAACCCAATATCTAATAGCTGTGCCTCATACCCCGTTAATTTAGCATATACCGCAAAAAAGAAAAGAGTGGGTGACACTTGTATCAAATAAAACAATAGCTATAAATGAGAAAGCAGTAAGGGTACCTACGTCTCCATCTGCATCGGCGTCACCCAGCGTCAACGCGAAAGAAAGAAATGCTGCTTTGACATTCTTGAAATGATGAAATTTGACCACTACAGGACCCTACCAACAACTTCCTACCATTTTGAGCTGGTTCAGGACTTTTACAAGAATATGCAAAATGACCAGAAAAAAGGAATTTGGTATACTAAGGTTCAGGGAATGGTGTTTGAGCTCACTCCCAATTTGATTGATAGGGCATGGTCCCATCCTGAGGCTGATACTGTACCATGGGTGGACCTGGATTCATCCAATGTCCATATTATGGTCAGTATTATGATGGTGATAATATGGTGTGTGACATGTGCACAACTCGAAGCCAAGTGCCAGACTACCTACTCCTTTAGGATTTGATTTTACAGTGCAACATCTGCGCGTCTGGGCAACATTCAGAGCAGCGTGGCATTCACCTCTAGGCCCTTTACATTATATCTCTAAGTTTATTATGGATGAGATGATCACATTCTATGTGCGGAATGTAAAGCACCCAAAGGTGGCGAGACCAGCACCAAAGCCCATCCATGGCTAACCATCTAGGGAGTCGAGGAAACCCCTCATTACATATGCACAACTAATCATAGCCATATTGATAAGGCTGAAGATTAATTTGGGCAACTCGGAGGCACATATTCCCATCGGCGAAGTCACTACTAAGAGGACATGGCGCCAAAACTTGCAGTTGGTAGCCATAGCTCGGTTCGGTGGGCACCTTTCGAGGGTGCACTAGGGACCAAACTCATTGTGCCAAATTTCTGGTATGACCCCAAGGACGAGGCTGCACAACTACCTATACTCCCTCCTTGCCGTGCTCTGAAGAAGAAGAGGAGGGAGACAAACGCAACCTCTAAGGCAACTCCTCCCGCAGTAGCACCATCTCCACTAGCACCCCCTCTATGCCTTAAGCGGGGGATCACCTGAGCTGTTTGCACCATAATGTTGAGCTCCTTCATTATGAAATGGCGGGGACGCGAGGAGAGATGCGCCAGGGTTTTTGAGCTATCTTTGAGATTCTTCGCGTCAACTTCCCGTAGGCCGTCAAGTCGGTTATCCTTATAGGATTCGCTGTTGCTTCAGAGCCGACTGTAGCCCTAACTCCCTCTCTTGTACCCTCTATCTCTTTGCTACATCTCCCATATCCTACCACCTCACCAGTAGGGCGCTTTCCAAACCATCAATCTCTTACTCCTTAGGCCACTTCACCGGCCAGCCTGGTGATTATGATTAAGGTTGAGTCTTCTGGCGAAAGGGAGGAGGAGGCCTTTCATGCTGAAACCTTACCACCAGCCACCACTAAGGGCGAGGCTCAATCCTTTGTACCATTTACTAAGGATACTGATAGCACAACGCCTGAAACTGCACCTCCACTTCCTCCAGCTCCTACTTTTCCAGTTCCAACTCTGACTACTGATCTAATTCTCTCGATCGATATACCACGACTCTTAGTGCCTCTTTAAATCCAACCACTTCCCATCGTCTGGAAGTATGGTAGAATTAAGATCGTTTCTCCGCCATCTACTTCGTATACCTTTCTAGTGGCACCTACACCAGCCCTACAAGCTCCTGCTCGGGTGCCATCTCCTACTCTAGCTTCATCAGCTTCACCAACTGTGTCTGGTAATGTTTCGACTGTGGAGGAGGCTGCTATGAGTATGCTTTCTAACGAGGCCCACCAGTCTGAGGCCGGTAGTCCATCTGACGCATGAGGGGACTTAGGAAGCGGCAACTCAGACAATGATGAGAGTGGATCGACCAATGAGGAGTAGGATGGGGCTAGGGCCACGTTTAGTGAACACTGTGTATTTTATACCATGTTAACATCTATTATATCCTTTACATACTTTTATATTACCTAGATGTTACATGCATAGGCTTATCAATAATATGATTTTATTATGCTCACTAACAAAGTAGTGAGTTATTTGTGCATAGTTTCACATAACATAGCCTATGTACTGATTTGACACTCTATGTGGGCTGACTAGTGATTCGTTTGTGTTATTACTATTGTGTAAACTCTTGTATTTACATGGTACTTCATGAGGCTAAAATGCACTTACACATGATTTGTAGCACTTAGGGTTCCTTGAGAGCACTAAGAGAACAACCGTGGCGACTATGGCACCTTGTGAGGTACTATTGATCCTGTAGTTCATTTCTTGAGTTGTTGACATCAAACTCTGAGTTTATAAAAACTCAACTTACCTTTTCTTTGCCCTCTAGAATTGGTTCTTATATTTCTAGCCTGAAGGTGATGTCTAATGAGGAGATAGAAACCTATGTCTTATAGCCTACTCAAGACATGAAAATTGAGCCACCCTTAGAGATAGACCCAGTTCACGGACTCCTGTTTGAGCTTAATTTCCCATTGGAGATATGAAGATGACAAAAATTTGTAAAAAATGTCCTAGCTGACCATGAAAAAAATAGCAAAAAGAATGAGTAGAAGAAAAGAAAAAGAAATGAAAAATATATAAAATTCATGCTCTAAATATGAAGAGGTCAAGCTAGGGACACAACACATGATCCTACAAGCTTCTTCGACTGTCCGATGCATATGAGTTGTATTCACACCTAGTTCATAAATAGGTTGATTTAGGGTGGTCTTGATTGGACGTGGCAAGTAGGTGAGAAGATGATAGGGAGAAGGACCAGACACCTCATTATAGGCTAGATTCCTTTCCCGTGAGACTAGTCCACTCCACATTTTTAGCGCATGTTCCTTAAAATATAGGGGACGTTTGATCATGACACTCTTCCTCACATATGAGAGTGAACCCATTTTCTTGAGTGATTTTGAGGGTATACCAATGAGGCCAAGTCAAGACAACCATTCTACAGGTGTCCAAGGATAAGTGTGACTGATCATACACCTTACGCATGCCTTGTGATTTTTCCTATCCATACTTGAAATTATATGACTAGATTAACTCTAAATTGAAATTTTTGGTTGATTCTCTATGAGCGGTGCTTTTCACAATGGCTATATATTGTTGAGACTAGCATAAGTAATTTGTTGCAGAGTGTGTGTATAATGGAGTTATGTATGGAGAAGTTTATGTGTAATTAGGCCATATACCTATATGTAAAATGATATGATTGTGTTACATGGTATTTTATGGTCACTGAGAGTGGTGTTTGTGGGTATCACTCTAGAAACCCTCACGAGACTACAACTCATCCACTAGGGTCAACTTACGGGTTTAAAGCCTTGCTGCATATGGTAAATGCAACCATGTTTCTCGTGAAAGAGAGGGTAGATAGAATTTTGTTAGTTTTTTTAGTGTTTTTAGTTTTTGCTTTGCTTGAGGACTAGAAAAGTGTAAGTTGGGTGAAATCAGGAATAGCTTCCCAAGAGAGGGGGGGGGGTGAATTGGCTTTTAAAACTTTCGTTTTAGTTCTTTTTAAAGTCCTTAACTTCTTTTAATATTTAACCAATTCTTTAACTTGTTTATCTATTTTTTCAATCAAACAAGAACTTGGTTTCTTTTAAACAATCAACAAGACAACTAATAAAACATTCAATCTTCAACCACGCAAATAATTAAACCAATCAAGCCAATCAACCACGATGCTCAAACCAACAACCAATTTGTTCGCCAAATATAAATTCACTACAACACTATTAGATTTATTAAATCATTCAAGATTTAGTACTTTCTGAAATATAAACATAGTTCACTCAATCTCAAGCTTTATACCATTCAATCACAATATATTAATGGTATATGTAACTTTCAACTTTTGTATTGTGTTCAGCCCTGTAGTAAATGTGAGTTTGAACAAAGCCCTGTATATATGAAAACGCTTCTTCAATGTGATGTTCAATATAAGATCCAATTGCTCTTTCCAAACTTCAGAATTCAAATAAACTCTTAAGTTAATTTATATTTGGGATGTTTAACCAAGTAACGTACTCCCGTATGGTTTTTCACAAAGTATGGTTTAAACAAAGTACTCCCTTTCGGTTTCTGCAACCCCAAATCAAAATTAAACCTTAAGTTTGTTTGATTTCCAAATATACGTAGTTTATATGATTTCAAATTTAAACTATCCACACAATTGAAATATGTACTAAAAATAAAGAATAGGGAAAGAGAGAGTGAGACAGAGATTTTTACGAGGTTCGACTTATACCCAGCCTACGTCCTCGCATTTGGCAAAACACCAAAAGATTCACTAAACCTATTCCTTTAACAGTCAAAACAATACCTTTACAACACTCCTTGGTTAAGGCTAGAGCCTGCCTTCTCCAAATATAATCCCCTCGTCCGGTCACTCCTTAACTAGGCTAGAGCCCACCTCTCTAAGCAATATCCCCTTGCTTAGCCAACGATCCAAACAATCCTTGGAATCGTCAATATACAAGAAATAAATCAAATAGATGCATACAAATAATGCTCACACAAAGAGCTGATTAGTACATTTTAGAAACTAATATACTTCAAATTTAAAATATCAAAAAAATGAAGTAAGAAGCTCAATATAAATATCATTGGTTTACTTATCTTTGATGAGGATCAAGAACTTAAATTAGATACTTTAGAGAAGTTGTAAAAGCTTAGAGATTTCTTAGAAATTTTACAGCAATTCAGAGCTTTAAAACAAATAGCAAGAAGCTTTGAGTGAAAGAGATCTTCAAAAAAATTTTCAATGCTTGTTGTTTTTGTTTCTCATAAACCATGTATATAAAGGCTTCAAAAACACTTTCATTTGTGCTCCCCAAGTTTACTTGGAGTGCCCCCAAAGTTTCCAAAAATATTAGGGTACAAATCAATTAAATTTGAAAAAGAGAAGTTTGAAAAATCTGCCCGTTGCCGTACTTTGGTTGCCTGAAGTGCAACCTCAGTAGCCTGAAGTAGGTTCAGGAGCCTGAAGACATAGGGTCAGGCACCTGAAGATACACCTCTTGTTTGATTTTCTTCAGCAAAAATCTTCGGTTGCCTGAGGATTTAACCTCAATCGCCTGGACAGTACAAAATCACTTTCCTTCTTTCTTTTTCAAAGATATTTGGTTTCTTTGCTTTCTTACTTTTGAAAAACATTTTTTGGGGTATTAAAATAAAGTCTTTAAGTCCATCTTTATCCCCTAATGAGCTTCATTTCATTCAAAAGGACATTTTTAACTTTGAAGTACTTACATAAAGATTTCCTAACAATATGAACATTTCTTGTTCTTGAAACTTCATGATCATCTTGAAGCTTTAGGTTCATTTCATCTTCAGATGTCTTTGTGCTTTCCGGTTTGATCACTTCATGACACACCGTACACCTTTAAGCTTGTTGGTGATCTTTCAAAGCTTTGCCGAGTTTGGCTTTTTCAGATTCCTAAAAACATCATTACTTGAACATATAATGTCATTAACCTTTTCGTCATTTGTTATCATCAAAACAAGAGGTGAAAGCCTTATTAGGCTAACAATGGGGTTGGGATGAGTCCCTAAAATGCATGATTTTAGAACCTTAATTACCTTTGTTTATCCTTTTTATCTTTTATGTAACCCTTTGTTAACATAGTTCGGAGTTATGTAAGGTTTGTTCGTGTTGTAGGAAAAATAGGTTAAAACCAAGGAGTTAAGCATTATGAGAAGCCAAGGGAGTATTTGGGAAACTCAGAGCCAAAATTAGATGTTCAGTCAAACTTCCAAAGCCTTAGATCATCAAAGGAAAAGAAGACTAGGCTTGACTAAGTGGTGCGACTGGAAACACAAGGGGCAACCAAGTCATCCACTACAGACTCCAAGGTTCATACTAAGATTGATTTGTTGCAAGGTTTGACCAAGCGTCCTACCAAGTGACCCTCCAGGGCAGCCAATTCGAGTGACCTAAAGAATACAGAGCTCAAGATACTAAGAGTCTCGACCAAGTGCTCGACGAAAGAGACTCTGAAAGCGCGACCATGTTGAGTTCCTGAGGTTTCCTGAAGTTTGAGATCCTGCAAGTCTTGACCAATCGACTAGCAAGACCCTTTGGCGCGACATCGTCGACGACACTGAAGATTCGAATTCATGATTTCCCTCGAGTCTCGACCAGGGCGTGATCAAGGGAAGCATAGGAGTGACTTGGCCAACAGTAATAATCTTCTGCGTGAGATTTTCTGCAAAGTTTCCTAATTCGATTTCCAAACTTTGTAAACCCTAATGGGTATAAGAAATAGCTACGAACATGTTCTATGGGTTCCTCTATGGTCGATTTTGGGTTAGTGATAGGCCTAAAATCCCATTGAGAGCCAACCTTAGAATAGATTTACTTGTTTTCCTTTACATTCCTATCATGGTTTTCTTTTGTACTTTTGATCGTTAGTGATAGACAATTCGTTTGCAATAAGAAGCCATTTTTACATGCTTTCCTTATAGATTAGAAGATCATTCGATTGTATTCCTTGGTGTTAGTGATAGACAATGTTAGCTTTGGTGTATTCCCAAGGAGGGGGGGGGGGGTGAATTGGAATTTAAAACTTTTTCTCCTAGGTTAAACTAGTTTAGCAGTACATTCACAACCTAGGTCTATTTACCTAAATGCGCAGATAAGTATAATATGCAGAATTTAAATCATGTGCATCATTCACACAATAACATACACATGCGGTAAATAAAGTGCGGAAATATAAACAGAGCACACAAGATATGTTATCAAGGTTTGGCCAAATGTGCCTATGTCCCCGCCTTGGCTACACCAGCACAAGGATTCCACTAATGCTCACTTAACAGGTGGAGTGCACCTAATACAACTAGGCCAATTAGCACAGGGCTGACCTCAACCTTTACAAATTCTCCTTGCAGGGCGAAGAAAGCAATAAGTCAAATTCACAGGGCTAACCCCAACCTGATCCTTTTGGGCTAGATCAAACCCCCTCAGGCCACACTTGGAAATACAACAGTATTCTTCACAATGTAACCAGTACAGTGATTATGCTTCTCAAGTAAAGCATATATGTGTCCAATACGCACAATATAATCAATCAACTACACATCCACAATATAAGTAAATGTAAGCTCAGTGATGTGCATTTTTGTGCAAGCTACACTCAACAAGATACTATCGCTAATATGCTTAAGAGCGTTCTAATCAAACTATTTCTTTGAAACAATATATATCAAATCTCAATAATAATCAGGGTTTCAAAGATGCTAATCAAATATTCAAACTATCTCAAAATATTTTCCTTCAATGTAGTTTGAAAGATATTATATCTTGTAAAAATATTTGCACAACAAAAGTAAAGCTATAGGAATCTTGCAATGACAATGCAAAGATCCTTAAGCTACATAGTTTATCCCAACACAAGATTTATTATATTCAAATCTGTGGGATAAACTTTGCTAACTCCCCAAAAATAAATCAATCAATCACATAAGCACACTGGGAGTATTAGCAATACTAGCACAACCAATATACTCTCACAATACTAAAATGTATCAAGGGAATAGAAATTTCAGAGAATTTGGACAAAAAGAGTATTTTCAAAAGAGAGGATTTTTGGCTAATTATTTTGGCTAATCTCACACTAATCCTAAAAAATGAACCCATATTTATAGATAAGGGTAAAATTATAACCGTTAAGGACTTGTTGGGAATTATTAAAAAAGTGTCAAATAGTTAAAACACCATTAACCCAACTTAACCCTAATTTACTGTGGTTAAATTAATTTTAACCCGCCAAGGTTCGGGTGGCTGACCCATGGTTTGGTCGCCCGAACAGACATAGGAATAAAAGGTATTTAAATAGGTTCGGTCGCCTGTTTCATGCTTCGGCAACTCGAAACAAAGTCAGTAGCCTTTGTTCGTAAATTCGGGTGCCCGGTCGTAGGTTTGGTCGCCCGGGGCTCATTTTGAACTAAAAGGCTCAGGTGCCTGGGTTGGTGAAAAGCACTCTGAGATGGGTTCGGTCGCCCGAGGGCGATGCGCTTGTTTCTGGTTCGGTCGCCCTAAACCTGGTCAACCTGCTGACTTCTCAGCGGTTCGGGCGCCCAAGGTGTTTTGAACACCTGGGGTTCGGTCTCCTGAGCTCTCACAAAATCCCTAATAATATTCAATTTCAGCATAAATTTAACACTTCTATATATTATATGATATGTGTGTGAGTGCTAGGACCTAGAGTTACACTAAGGTCTTTTCAGGGGCTGTTTTGAGATAGTCCCAAAAATCTGGCGTCGATAGACCGAATGGTGCCCTAAGGTCATTCAGTTTCTATGGTAAGTCTATGAAATTTTGAGCTTACAAATCCTACATGTATGATATGCAGAGATTATTACAGACCTTTGAAATGAAATTATTATAGACCCAAAGTATAACATGAATTACAATATAAAATAAATCTTCTGGGTCTTGAGTCTTCAAGTTTTCACGTACCATCAAATGATCAAGCTAATATGAACCTGCACGCAAACTTGATAGACATTAAATACCTGAGTATTTGTCATAATCAAAATAGTGTATGATCCATAAGGTCAACAGACACTTAGTTGCAAGAAGATTGATTGTTTTACATGCTTTCTTTTACTGCTTTCCTTACCTGCTTTGATTTATCACTTTGATTGTGTTGATGCCCTAAGAGATAGGATAGCACTTCTATAGATTTAATTAAGTATACGTAATAGGCTGCAGATCTAAAAAGGTTCTTGTGGTCATTATGATAGGGTATACTCCGGTTCCCGACTGTGCTCCGGACGGTTGGTGCACCCTTGCTACTTTATGCCATCGAATGACTCCTTTCACCGTGAAACCCTATTACTGATAATTGACCAAACATAGATTACGCACACAACATCCTAGGCCAGATTCATGATTGAACATGGCTTTGTAGGAGTAGAGTTAATTTAGATTTATATGCTTTCAAGTAGTTGATAGAAAACATCTTTCAAAATCCCATCTTTACACTTCTTTTTACATAAAGCCTTAATAAACTAATATGGAAGTGGTTGATAACTACACTCTAATCCCCGTGGATCAATACTCGACTTCCCCACTTTCTACTGAACTTGGTAATAGTTAGGTTTTATAAATATTATTTTTGGTAATTAAGGACCCAAGCCTTGGCGAGCTTACCATTGACCTCCAACCAAGTTATCTTGACTATAAATCTAACAAGAACTTACTCTTCAAACTTTTTTTCTTAAAAGCTCTGTGATATATGATATAGACTCCTTTCTCAACGAGGACTTGTAGGACTAACTTCTTATTCCCAATGTCCTTGGGTTTGGGCATGGTAGGATTAAGAATTATGTTCTTTTCCTTGTACCTAAAAATGTAGATGTTCTTCCGATCATGATTGGTTAGATTGAAATCACATAACCAAATGTGCCCTAATAGGACATGACTATATCCCTAAGTAATATATCAAAGTATAATTAGTCTGTACATTCTCGTAACTAGATAGGCACTAAACAATTCTTTAAGTTGCAAATCTTGTTAACCAAAGTTACTTTAATTGGCTACGTTTATGTCTCTGCTTTAGGGATCAACCCAACCAAGGTAGCTTCAGACATAACATTCATAGAACTGCCCAACTACTAGTGTGAGGATCACTAATGAAGGCACTTGGACGAGTAATTTTTTTGGTCCATATTTATAATCCTAGTGATGCTCTCCTTAGGAAAAAGAAAATGCAAGCAACATTATAGGGAATCATCCTAAGCTAGAGGTGGGTTCAAATTGTATAAGAGTCCTAGTTTGTGGTCAAGACTCACTCACATGAGCAAATATCCTACAAGAAGTAGGCCTCAGGTCAGTATTAAAGGCCTATTAATAGGCATCCGTAATAACCTTAGGAGAATACAACTCAATCTCCTTCCTAATTTCCTCTTTAAAACCATTGACAAACCAAATGACTTATGACATATATCCTTTAAAACATTGCTACAACCCATAAGCTCCTAGAAAAGGTCCATGTAACTAGTCACCATTATAGTTTTTTATGGTTTAAGATTTTCTTGAAAATTTTATTCATATAGGAGGAAAGGTATCTTTCTTTTAAATTCTAACTTATTACCTTCTAAAACAGGGAGCCTTATGGCCCAGGGAGGCCTTTTATTACCTCCTACTAAGTGTAACTTTTGTAGGTTTTGTTGAACACACTTTGCTAACATTTATTTACTAGTCCAATGAACTTAACCTTGGCAAGATGCACTTTTCCTTCACGTCTCATGCAACACCACTCAAAGAAGTCCTCCATCTCCTTTAACGAACCAAAGATTGTATTTAGATCTAATTTTTCATTATAGGCACACACATCAATTTTGACCCTTCTAGTGATATTTCTTAAATCCTTATCTAGGTAAGTGTGGAGGATGCATATGGTTTATGTACCGTACATTGTCAGTCTTACGAAAACAACCCTTACCAAACCTACACTTGAGGAAATAGGGAATGAATTAATCTGATAGGTGGTCCAGTTGGGGTTTGACTTATTTTGTTGGGAGCTATAGGGACTTTTGGAGTAAGAAGAATGCCTTGGGCTAACTTTATTCAATACAAGAACCAATTATATTAGGGTTCCGAACTGATTGATTTATGCCTTCTACAATAGGGTGCTTACCTAATAACCTTTAAGAATTGTCCACACTAATTATTGAGATGCTCAAATTTTTTGTCTATAGGGCCTTAATGAGTGTCTAACTAGACAAATAAATTGTGCATCAATAGTTGTAGGTTTGAATTTGGGGGGGGGGGGGGGGGTGGTTTCATTGGTCTTGTTAGTGGCCATGGAATAATGCAATATAGAATAAGGATGTCGAGGAAGACTAAACTTGACTATATGTGATATGAATCCTGTAATTGATACAATGCATGCACACTAGGTGGTTGAACATAATGTACATGATTTCATTAGGTCCGCATAACATGAAAACAAAAAACTATGGATATGAGAAAGGATTCAAGCAATTAATTAATAGGAACTCTAATGAAAAAGGCAAACTTTTCATTAGATATTTAAACATTAAGTAATATGGGTGGGAGATTTTGTGACCTTGCCAAAGAGACTAAGCACAATTTGAAGTAGTCTCTTCTTATCCATGCAATTTTCTCAAACTTGATTCCCAATTCCTTAAATCCTTTCCAATTACCTACAAAATGTAGCAATAAGTTAGAGTTTGGTATTGGCAAGATTGAAAGGAAATCTAGTTTGTCATAGTTGAAGTGAATTTCTCGTAGTTCTAGAAGAAAGAAGCACAAAAATGAGAAAAAAAAAAGGTTGCTCCACTTATTTTATCCACACATGGGGTGAGTGCACCATCGGTGAAGGTCCTCCATTCATGGACTCCTAACTAGTGGTAGATTGAGGGGGTGATGATTCCATTGGTGGTTGATGATGGTATGTCTAAGACTTCTTGAATGAAAAAATCAAGCTTAAGTCTTGTTTATATTTAGCTCATTTATTAATTGAACCTAAATGTATCAAATCTAATCTTATTCAAGTTTCTATAATTTTTTAATGAGCTTTTAAATCAAACCTAAATTACTTATTAATGTAAACAAGAAAGAACCTTTAGTTCATTTGTGACCCATGTAGTATCTTGATTGGTGTTCTATCTGAAAATTTTTAAAAAGAAATAGTTGTATATGACTTGTCATGGCTTGATAGAAAACATTTTTAAAATATATGAATGTAATGCCAATTTAGAGTAAGCTCTAAAAGGAATAATATAAACTAATGAACCTCTTAGTAAGCTGGTGAACAAGTGAAAATTAAACAAGTTCATGAATCATTTGATGAGTTAATTTGTGATCCTATTATACAAGCCAATTGTTTAAGCAAGCCCAACTTTCTTATTGTGAAACTCACTTTATTGTTTAAATTTTTTTAACATCAAACAAACTTGATTTATCTTAACAAATGAGTTTCAAACAAACTATTATGATATAGAGAACCGAGTAGCTTTGCCAATAACTTGACTCATTTATAGCACTGGGTGAGTCAAATCAACTCCGATGAAAGTGAGATTATGAAGGCGTGATGAATGGGTAATATTGGCAGCATGGACGGTTGAACAGTGATGGAATTTCGGGGAATGGCCTTTTGAGGATTCTCTTTTCATAGTGATAGAAGTACACAAAAGGTGATGTCAAAAAATTAATCGTAAAAAATATTGTAATTTTGAAGAAAAATTGCTTGCACACACTTCACGTGGCTTTAAATGATGTAAAACAAAAGGCCCTAGTATGCACTAGCAGCAACACATAATGGTCTGGGACAAAAATCCTGATTGTTAGGTGATACAGGCAGCAGCCACAGACCACAATAGGAAGATTGTGGGAACGGATCAAGTTTTGCTGCTATAAAACAGATGCAAGGGAATAAAGAAAACAACGCAAAAACAAAAAGGAAGGAGAGAGAGAGAGAGAGAGAGCGTTCCATGCAGAGGGAAGAAGAAAGGAAGCTGAATAAGCATTATGCAGAGGGAGAGGACGCAAGTGGGAAGGGAACATAAAACAAATTCTGCATTCAAATGATGTCTCTAAAACATACAAATGCCAGTGTCTGGGCGGCTTAAATGATGAAAGCAGTCCATCACACCTTCATTTCAGTGAAAATATTATTTACATACTTCTGCTCCATCCAGGAAATAATTCCGCATCGTAATGTCCTACTATGACTGCAGTTAAAAACTGATATACAGACAAACCACCACCTACCGAAATCTATTACTGAAGTTACACACACATACATAAAACACTAGGTATCTACAAGTTAAATAAAATGTTTTCTTCACAGGTTTTCTGTCAGACGTGCATACCATGGCCCATGAACACTAACCGACACAGTGGCCACCACCGCCAATACTTCCGCAGCTTCCACCAGCTTTGTGGTCAGAACATCAGCCCCAACCTTCCTAAGTGCTGTTTCTGCTAATGTTCTTCCCTTGGTTCCACTCCCACCCAGCAAAACCCCTCTCATGGACAAATAAACAGCTCGTGACACCCTTCCAAAGACGGCATCTCCATCTTGCAAGCTCTTTGCCAGCATCCTGGCCATGACCTCCTTTCTCAATTGAAGCTTCTCCGCATCACAGAACTCGTTCCCATCTTTTAAGAACTCACTGATTTTTTCAACTATTTCTTCAATACCCACATCTTCAACACGATCCAAGAGCTCCAAGAGTTGTTCAACACATTTGGACGCTATGGTTTCCACATCCGCAGTGCCCACTCCTGCTTTCTCACTCAGAATGATTTGCCGACAAATAAGAGCACTGCAATTAATATAAAGCTTGTTCAGTGTACTTCAGCATTTAGAAAATGCAAATTACAAAGAGGATGTAATGGCTCTAAATGGAAACTACCAAGTAGCTTATTTAGGGATTTATCTTTCATCAAAGATTTAGACACACATGCGTGCACTGAGACCACTAGAAAGATAAATGCAAGACGATTATCAGAATAATATCCAGCTGCATCAGGGGATAAATTTCAAACAATTTGAAGACAAACAGTGAGCGCTTAGAGTTCTGATTCAGGCAAATGACAACAGTTCTAAAAAAATTAAATTAAAACATCTGAAGGCCCAATTGTTTTAGATCATATGAATGGAGTGACTCTTTAATACTAGTTCTTTTTTTCTTTCTTCTCACTTTCACAGTTTATTTGTTTCAGTAACTGGTAAAAAAAAAATTACAAAATGGTGCAGGAGAAAGATCATGTCTCCTCTCTTTCACCTACCTGACAGAAATCACAATAATCTTCTGAATTTGGGACTGAACACCCCTCAGTCTAGAGAGGTTAAGCTTGAGAGTTTCAGGTAGAGTTTCTTGTTTTAGACCAGATACCCCACTTACTAACTTCAACAAGCCAAGCCTCACCAACAAATCAACCTTTTCTCCCTTGCATCCTGGTTGTTGGCTACCTGTTCCATAAGAAGAAGAAAGAGAATGTGCCCCAAAAATTTGTGAGCAGCTATTTTCTGGAGAGACTTTTTATTTTTATTTTCTTGGAGTGAACAAGCTCTATTTTATAAAGAATCTAAGGTGAGTTCCGACATTCAAACCTGTTGTACTGATAACCGTAGTTGAAGTGGTAGCCACCGGAAGCAGTACACCAGTTTTAAGGGTGGTAGATGGAATAAAGGCTTGACATGAACTTTCATGGTTTGTCAAAGCTGAGAGACAATTTGTATGTTCTGACCATTCCTGATCTTTACAATCCCAGACAGATGAAAGCCACTGCATTGTCAATGGAAGAGAACAGAAGGCATCAGATGGAGATCCATGACGTTTGGCAAAAGCTGTCTTCAGATATTCCAAACCAGCAGGTCCCCTCAAAAATGGTTCCATGATTCTTATACGAGCTTTGCTTATCTCATGCTTGAGTGCCTGCCAGAAAAAGTTCCATGATACATCATTCATCATTCAGTTCCCAGCACAATACATGCTAAACAGAAGCTTACATATTACACAAATTTGATCTCAATATATGCATAGGGAACTGTCAATCTAACCAAGGATTGCTACAAAGTGTTGAGGCAAAAGCAAAAAGACAACTAGCACTCTTAAATTCTTAATACTTAATATGAATGAATTTTAATTAAAATATATCAACATAGGCCCAAAACAATTATGATTCCAAGAACACAAAGGAATGCCAAAATCACATCAAGCTTGCTATACAAGCATGCTTCTTAAAAGTGTTACGGAAATTAGACAAGAAACTATTGCAGAAAGACAGTGGGACTATTTTATTTATTTATTCATAGTGACAAAGTGGCTAAGACCGCTATATGCGCATAGGTGTTATAATGCTCAATAGTGAATTTAAGATCTGCACAAGTGTATGTATTACTTATGTTTACACATAAGTCATAACTTAATCATAACCAAGTAGTAAGCAATTCAAAAAAAAAAAAAACTGCCTAAATAACTGCATGCAAAACACAAAATTCACATTATTGGAATTAAGATCATAAAATTTCAACTAAGATGGTGTCACTATCAAATTTGCTTAAATGAAAATTAAGAAGAATGCTTATATTTATCAAATCTCAGCCGCAGGTAAAAAGTGTTAAGAAAACTAGCAAATCACATATGAAATTTATATTATAAATAAATTTGTGACACCATTCAAGCAAGTAGTTATGAATTCAAACACATTGAATTTGTAGTGAACTTCACACACCCACGGCTAACTACCTGCAAATCTCTACTATTAATAAAGAAGCAGAAGTAGTTTTCAATCTGCCCTTTTCCCCCCATATTAATCCAAAAAATTCCTAATAAAATCATAGTCAAAATCAAGTTTTCAAACAATGCAAGCACATGTCCTAATTTTTTGTACTCTTACCTGTAACTACCCAAAAGCTGTTCATGACTACCTTAAAACTACCCATGGTTGTCGAAAGCATTGAGTGTGCCTGCATCCAGTGATTATTTAATAGATCTGGTGGAAAGTATAGCCAAGAAAACACACCTGTATCTGCTCAAGGACAAAGCGCAGACCCTTGACCATTGCAATGACATGTGAATAGTTAGATTTATCTGTGGATAGACATATTTCAGCTAGCTCTTTCAATAACTTTTGGTGAGTTTTCTTCACTTCATCATCATTGGCTGGAGCAGACAGTTTCTGCAAAGTAAGCAAAGCAAACTCCAGAATCTTTCCAAGATAATCTATGTCCAGATTACCTGACTTCAGTACCTTCAGACAAAACATGAAAAGAACAGTTATGTAAGTTCTAAAGTTAATTATAATTATTGGCTTCTGGAAATGGTACGGGCAGTAGGGCTACCTGAGAGAGAATGTCTATATCAATTGCTTCAATAATTTCTTGTTTCCAACTCTGTGGAGCTAGCATGCAAATTTCACTCCTCACCTCCCTCACAAGTTCAACAACTTGATCATAGCTCGGTTCATCCTGTTTCATGGATTCTATAATGCCATCCCAGAAAGCCTTCTCCATCGTCTCTTTGAACTTAGCCTGAATTGTTAATTAAGTGAGATTAACCAATATAATAACTTTTCTAATCAACATCATGTAAAAAGAAAATCTGTTTAGCTTGTAAATAATCACTTTGCCTTCCAATTTTAAGATTACAGCAGTCTATATGTAAGTCAGCTTTAACCTTTAGGGTTACAAAGGATATTGTCCATCTTCCTATACTCAGTCAAACACAATCCAGCATAAGGAAAAATATGGTCCCAAAACCATATATATCAACCCCCATTCTCTTCAGAAATATGTAAGGAATACAAATTCCACTGTTTATGGTCTAAATCCTCCATGCATAAGATAGATTTGGAGAAAATATAGGCAATTCACTGACCTTAATACTGTTTTGGTCTTCAGCAGTAATATTAAAGCTGTCGGCTAATGCACGATGCTGATCATGGACAACTTCATTTACAACCAGTTCATTTTCTACAACCAACTTTTCATCAGAAAAGCCGGGCTGACCATCTAAACTACCTCTAGGATCTGCATATTTTTCATTGGATAGGGGTGAAACATCTTCCGTAAGTAAGGACCGAACTACACGGCTTGATCTCCTGCTGTCTTCAATCAGGTTGCTTCTTCTGTTAGGGTCAGAAACAGAGGGCGAGCGAGCAGAAGAACTGGGTGGACTTGGAGTCAAAAAGTGGGTGATTGGGGGTGAACCTGATGGGCTTCCCTTCTCCTTTGCTTGAAAATATTTAGTTCTAGTATTGGAAAGAGCACATTCCATACGTCGAATCCCAGCTTCTCCGCTCAGATGTTGCACTTTCTCTCTCAGAAGTTTTTGATCTTCTGTAACCTGCACGAACAGAACCAATCAACAATATTAGCAGACAAATGGACAAAAGGGAAATAATACAAAAAAATTGATCTTTTCTCCACACTAAATGTAAAATTTAGGTATCTACAAGATGCCAAACTGTTAAAATAATGATTGTAATATTACTGTTGGTGTTTGAATATTCCATAAGAAGTTTCCTTATAAAGAGTCATGGATAGGACCTGTTTCTGAATAGCCTTCATATCATGTGTAAGAGCACCACTATCTCCTTCTGGAGTCATCTTGCAAGTTTGAATCATAGAGAGCTCAAGGTGGCAAGCTGCCCACACCAGATCCTCCTCTAAAGTCTTGGCATCCTTAACCTTCCATGAAACAAAGCAATCTAAATAGGAGAACCATGCTCTGTCAAATGCCATAAGCTGGGATCTGAAGGTCCAGCGTTTTGGGAATGCAGCATCAGACTCTTCATCGGAGCTTTGCACTGGCCCATCCAAGATGATCTTTATTAACAACTCGAACTCCCGAATAAAACTTTCTGCAGATTTGGCCAGACTAATTTCACGTTCTCCTTGATCACTGAAAACTGCGTCTGGATGACCCAGTATCATGTAAGCACAAAGCACTACTCTCACTTGATATCTTGATAATTTAGCTGGACTTTTGCTAGCTTCTCTATTGGACCCTTGTCTCTTTGTGCCTTTGCTCCGGGTAGAGTTCCTTGGTGTGCTCCTCCTACTTGGGGAAGCAACTCTCTTGAGAAGGTGATCAATGTTATCCCAACCAGATGACCCAGTGGTGGCAGCAACAGCCTGTGAAAGCTTAAATCGGCTCTCAAACCGGTCAAGTAGATCTTTGACAGTCTGAAGGGTTGAAATTGATTCAATCAGAAGAGCAAGCTGATCAAATGGCATTGATTTTATGGATTTCTCATTAATTTTCAAGGCATCATATGCCCTTGCCAAGGCGAATGTAGTTTTCCTCAGTTTGTGGAACCGCCTCCAACACCTTAAAAAGTATGCAATACTTTTAGGCAAATCATTTGGTCACATTATCAAGTTAAAAAAACAAAACTCATATATCTATGTATAAAACCCCAGAACAATCTAATATAAATGGTGACAAATATGAGAACCCCTCATTCTTGTTCACAAACTAAATACAGAACATCAACAAGCTCGGTTTGACAAAGACACAGTTATGATTGGATTATCTGTCTCAAAACACAGAAATAACAACAAGCTGGGCTTTGACAAAAACAGAGCAATGGATGGATTATCTGTCTCAAAATACAGAAAAATAATCATAAATAAAAAGTAGAAAAGGTAAGAAGATTTCAAAATAAAACTTGTATACCTAGCTATTTTTCTGGAGAAAACATCTGCCTGCTTGTGCATCTTATTCCAATTAACTTGGACAGAACCATGCACTCGTCCTCTCTGCATCAAATATTCTGCTCTCTGTCTCCTTGCCTATTTATCAAGACATTATAAGAGGTTGGGAACTGTTAGATTACCACTTTACCTAAAAGCTTAAGCTATTAGGCTGTGGGCCAATAATGTGTATTAAGTTTTAACACTCTCCCCCCCCCCCCCACCAACGGGCAGCCTGACAGCACGTGGAGAGATAAACACCTAATAAATAACATTATCCATGATAGGAAACACAATAATTTTTTTAAACACCACATAATAAACGCAGGAAATGAGACTAGAACCCATGCTCTGATACCATGTTAGACAACACTTTACCTAAAAGCTTAAGCTATTAAGGTTGTGGGCTAGCAATGTATATCAAGCTTTAACAGGACCATAGCAAGCACCAAAACTGGCCAACAACAGAATTTTTAGAAAAGAAAAAGAAAAAGCACTGGTACAAGGACATTTTTAGTGCATACCCTTTGCAGTCGATCTTCCAATCTGTCTTTCATTCTCCTCCTCTCAATCTCACGTTGGTGAAAAACAGACTTAGCTACCCGTTGCACCTGCAGCATCCTAGCACGTGCTCTCTTCTTCTCAGCTTCCAGCAATCCCAATCGCTTCCTCTCAGCAGCAGCTCGCTTTTGATATATTGCAGCATGCACACGCTCCTTATACTTACTCTCCCTAGCCATCCTTCGCAACAAAGACTGGGATGTCCTCTCCTTTATCGTGGCTCTTCTTTGCCTGTAAGCCTTAAGGATAAGCATTCTATTCGCCTCAGCCTGCTGAAAACGCGATTCCACCTTTGTACCAAGCTCCTCACGTTCCTTTACAAAACGCATTTCTACACCAGTTTTTGCTGCCTGCCGCAACTCATCCAACTTAGCTAGTCGCATTTGAGCCTTCGCCAACATACTCAACCTGTTATTTCAAAGAAATGAGTTAAATTCAGTAGGCTTAAATTAAAGAATAATTTTAACATGTATGATATATTCTGGTTTGTGTTCAATGTCGTGTTCATAAAACAATGCTCTTTGACTAACGTTTGTATCATCAAGCACACATGCAAAAGCACAATATGCTAATCAGCAAGATTTCAAACCAGAAGACAAATGCTAGACTGAGTAGTATACATTAATTGATCACCATAATTTCTATATATAAGTGCTCACACACACACATAGAGGAAACATATTAAGTGCAGACAAAAGAATATCAAGTAATTCATCTTGTGCCTTGGATAACATCAATTTTTACACAGTTGTTACTTCTTTTTATGTATTCATTTAATATTAATATCACCCCAAGGGGAAAAAAATCAACCAGAATATCATCTGAGTTGCAAGCAAATATTTTCAGAAACCACAGAGTGAAGGTGGAAATGGTAACATCAGTAGTGATTGCAAATTTTCAGTAGCACTCTGTTTACATTAAGTTTTAACTTGATCCCATCTGGTTGTCAACAAGCTGAAATCCCATATAGAAGGCAAAGTTTCTGTTTTACATTGTTTTTGATGTCTTAGACAAGAAAAGAGGCTTGGAATGACCTTTCCATGAAACTGAAATGATTTTTAATTTATTCATTCCTAAGTACTAGGCATTTATTTTTTAACCTTCCTTTTATTTTTCTTCATATACTAGAGATTTACATATATTTTTAACTTATTTTTATTTTGCTTCATGTGTTAGAGATTACATATCACTCATGGAACCAATGAAGGACCATGAAGAAGTGAGATCTATAACAATACTTCTTTATTAAAACAAATTTAAAGTATTAGTTCATTTAAAATTCAAAAAATTCAAAACCAACATAGTAAAACACAAACGGATCAGAAAAGCATGAACAAGTGATTTAAACATCCCTACCCAGCAGATGATATGATTATTAATTTATTATACACAATAATGAAGTAGGATGATTCCAAACGGATCAGAAAAAGCATGAACTAGTGATTTAAACATCGCTATCCAGCAGATGATATGATTATTAATTTATTATACACAATAATGAAGTACGATAATTCGAATTTCAACACAATTTAGGTAACAGAGTCAGAACAACTGCAGCCATGTGGTTCATGGGGATGATCAATAAGCACATGGAGAACCCTTTGAAACACAAGGATTGAACGAACTAGCTCCAAGCTATAACAGGTCACTTATTTGAAAACTAGAAATGTCAGAAACCTAAGCTAGAGTAACATATATATATATAACACAAATTATTTCTTGGAGAACCGGACTTGTCAGGAACCTAACGAAGAGAAACAACACATAATCCAAATTCAGAAACAGATGATGATTGCTATGGCTTCATTAAGCATAGGTTGACATAGTTCAAAAAATACTGAGACAACTTGGGCAACATTTGGCATAGGTTAAAATGGAAATAAAATAAAAGAAAGTCGGTTTGCTATAATTTGAATAATTCAAGCCTGAAAAAGAAGAAAAAGGAAATATAATGAGTTTTCAGATACCAATTTATGTAATAAATGCATTTATGTACCTTTTCTGCTCAGCAGCTTGGAGCTTTGCCTCAAGGCGCTGACCTAGGTCACACTCATGAGACGAGGACTGTGAAGGGCTTCTTGGCTTTGGCCGGGCTTTGCTGGACAACTTCTCATAGAATTGCTGCGAAAGATAATGAAGATGGGGATAAACTGAGTAACCCACGTTAAAGATAATTTGTATAAAACTCATCCATAACCCCTAAATCTTGCCAGAAAGTTGTCAAGAATACAAAATGCTTTGAAGCCTTTTTCTAGGAAAATTCCGGTAAAAACTCACCGGAAGCAATCTCAAGTTTGAAGGATAGTTGTTGATAACATTTAACAAAAATGAAATTACGAGAAGATATTGAAGTCTTTGAATATTTAGTTATTAATTTATTTTGTGGAAGGGAAGGCTGGTCTAGCCGAGGACACTCATACGTAGAGCATAGGGATTTTTTTTTTAATTTAAAGGAACTGCAAGAAATCACGCACAAATTGGAATTGCAAGTTCAGCAGAACTAAAGGAACGGAATGTCAACTGATTGCAGATATAAAAATAAATTGGTGTTTTCCGATCAAGCCAAAAAATCGAAATAGTTATTGTCAAAAGTACACAACAAGGGAACATTGGTAAAAAAATCAAGTTAGCTCTCAGAGAGAGAGAGAGAGAGAGAGGTGCCCATGTGAAAAGGAATAGCGAAAAGTGAAGAACAAAATTCAAACAGAAGAACCAACACCCCCCCCCCCCCCCACCCCCCACCCACCCACCAAACACCAGAACAAGCCTTCAAAATTAGGAGAGGGAGAACTCCAGAAATAAAAATTCCAATCCTCATAGGCGACAGCCAGAAAGTCTTCAAAATTGAAGGAAGGACGATTCAGTAATTCAAAAAGAAAATAACCAAGAAGAAAAAAAGAAATAGTAAAATTTAGACTGATCTCACCCTCCGTTTGATCACCAAGAAAATTGAGGAAACGTTAAAAAAAAAAAAAAAGGAAAGAAAAGAACACTTCATCTCTCTTAATTACGCCAAATAATTTGTCAGAAAACAAGCAGAGAAAAAGAAAATATGGAAAATTTCCACAATCAGGTCGATATCAAAGAGCAAGAGACCTGTCTGCGAAGATCTGCATCTCTGAGCTTAGCTTCAATTTCTTCCACGGTCGGAGACGGAGTTTTGGAGTCAAGGAGTCGATCGCGAAGCCTCCGAGGCATTTTTAGCGGCGATGATGACGATGAGTACGGTGTCGAATCGCTCGCCGGAATCTCCAACCGAGTACCGGCCAATTTCTCCGACTCCGGCGACTCCACTCCAGCAGCCATCCAATACTCCGGACGATGATCGATGTATATGATGATGACTGATGACGATGACGACTTCAAATGAAGGAAGGAATGAAGAGGGAGAAGAATGAATGAATATGTGGAAGAAGGAAAAGAAAGGTTGCGACGCTTTCTGCTTCGGTTTGGAAGTGTTTTGTGTGTTTTTCAAAGCAATTTAAGCGTGTTGCGGGTTTTGCCTTTCGTTTTGGTTTGCTTTTTGAATTTTGTTTTGTTTTTTTTTTTTTTTGGGTCTTTGTTTCTTTGGGAGTAAGCGTGTTTGAAATGGGTATGCTACTTATCTGCGCAGACGCTGGCCACGTCAGCATACGCCAACGGCACTTAACTTTTTCTTATTGACTTGGAATACCCCTCGGCCTAATTTACTTTCCCATAATACCCCCCAGGTTGACCCTTTTGCCCCTCCTTTAATCACTCTCGCCTCTTATTTCGCACGTTCCACTTTATTTTGTGCCCTTTCCTTCCTTGTTAAGTGGGGATGGAATCATGAATCATAAGGTTTGCGTGTGTTTTTTTTTAATAAAAATAAAATTAAAATTAAAAATTAAATCTTGTTGTCGGCCTTGCAAATTTTTTTATAATATTTTTTAGATAAAGGCTTTAACAATTTATTTTCTTATTATTTGGACAGTGGCGCACAAATAAGACAGATCAATGGATTGTTCATTCACTGGCCTTTTTTTAAAAAAAAATAAATAAATTTTGGAATTTAAGATTTTATAATATAAAATCAGACTAAAAACAATCTTCAATATTTGAGTCAGTAAAAAATTATTTTCTTATTATTGCCAAAAATTATGAAAAAGTTTGAAAATTAAAAACTAAAATAGAACACAAAAGTGTTAATCTTTTTAAATTAAAAAACATTTTAAAATTTTAAAACAAAACTAGGCCAAAAAAATTTCAATTCTTTGATATTTAAGTTAGTAAAGGATCACTTGCTATCATAGTACAAAAATTTATGAAAAGAAAATGAGAAAATAAAATCAAAAATTAGAAATAGAAATTTAAAACTACAAAATATCATGTGTCGCAACACCATAGAAAATGTCCAGAATGATGAGAAATAATAACTAGCTGTACCTAATTAATCATAAATTATCTTTAATTAACTCCTTAAAAATAAATAAATTTTTAAATTTTTTTTTAAAAAAAGTGAACTAAGGTGTGATTTAGGAATGTCTAATAAAACTTTCAAAGGATGAGATCTTATAATATAAACCGCCCTTCCGAATTAATATAGGTGAGATCTAAAATACATCTTTACCCTTTGTTTAATCATGGAAACACACATACACAAAAAAATAAAATATATATGAATATTAAATTCATCAAATTTGATCAAAAGAGTATTTAAAACATTTTCAGATTACAAAGAAAAAAATTTAGAATCTTTTTGAAAAATTTTCAATATTTTTCTATAATTTTCTGAGATTTTTAAATATTTTTTCCTTCATTTTTGACATTTTTATTTTACCATTTTTTATATGAGTCAAAATAGCTCATATAATTTTTATTTAGTTTTATAATTTTTAAAATATTTTTTTCATTTATCCTAATTTATTATTTTAATTTTTTAAATTTAAAATTAATTTTAAAATTAAATAAATGAACCGGTAGTTTAAAAAAAATAACCGGTCTGAATCGAGTCAGCAAGTTAGTTGAATAAGATCTGAGTCAAGTTGACCTGGATCTTGACCCAGATCTTGGTCGGATCTCGAGTTATCAAATCCAGGTTATTGGATTTAGAAATGGGTATTTGGATGGTCAATATTCAAGTCAGAGCATTTTAAATTTGGGTCAAATTCTCGAATCTTATTTGATATATACTACGAGGAAAGAAATTATTTTCTATTTCATGAAAACACTAACTAAATTTGAAACACAACATCTCCTAAAAAAATTCAAAAGAAAACAATACAAAATTAACTACTAACTTGTTTTGAATTCTTCATTCAGAAATTATTCTTATTATTCGAGCTTTCTTGAACTCTTCCACTACTGCCTTTGTGCTCAGAATCACCTTTCCTTTAACTTTTGTACTTCTTTCCTTTGAACCTTAAGTTTTCTAGCTCTTCTTTCTAATCCTCACAATTCCTTCTCAAAATTCTCAACAAACAATTCTTTTCTTTACTCTCTCTAAATCTCAGTCTTTGACTCTGTGTGTAACGACCTGCCTATTTTGCTATATTTTTTTTTTCTACATACATAACATTCACAATGACCCTAATATTCTACCAACTGATATAGTCATGATCAACCCAGATTCATGGGTACTGAGGATATACCTGTCATACATCCCTAATACCTAAGCAGCGGAAAACATAAATTACATACATGTCATACAACACCAGACACAATACCAAAATTCTACTAAACCTGAGCAGCGGAAAACATAAATTATATACATGTCACACAACACCAGACACAATACCAAAATTTTATTGAACCTGTCATATATGTACAATCATCCATAAAGAACCAAAAAGTACCCTAAGGTCATAACCCAAAAACCATTTTGACCCTAACTCAACAACTTACCCTTCTGACAGGATAGTACGGTCAACCTCTACTGCTGCGAAGCTCTATTCGCCCTTCTATGTGGATTTCCTGAAATGTTTGTAATGTTGGGGTGAGACATCTCTCAGTAAGGAAGATAAACTAATATCAATGTGTGACAGCATAAGTAATGTCGTGCTTAAACATAAGTTGCACATAATATGCATATCTCATAAAAACTGATTATATAAACTTTGAGCAAAACATGATTCATCATATCATCATAAATTTTATAATAATTATCGTACTAATTTCTATAATCATATAAAATATCTTCCATAATTGTACAATACTGAAATAATATCCAGGATGGATAGCTAACTGATGTCATGTCTTACCCCTCACATGACAGGGTTGTGTGGCCCGAAGGCGGGACCTAGCAATGACTGGCCAACCATGCTAAGTCTACATAAGTCTGTAAGTATGATAGACTTGTCCTACCTTTTCTGGACTACCAGGGGAATATCTACACTACACTAAAGCCACATCGACTGCCATCTCCCACACTCTATCTGAGATGTGTGGTAGCACTAACATAAACTTAAACTTATATGTATAGCTACGGTACCGTGCTCTGAAATACTAAACTAAACCATCCTGATTCTGATAACATATAGTACAATTCATATTTCTGATACATAACTGTTTCGTATTTCTGAATAATATCTGACATGATCATATTTCCATGAATTCTAACATATCATACATAATTACGGCATCTATGCCAATCGTAAATCACGACATCTACGCCGGCCATATCATAACATATAAATCTCGGCATCTACGTCGGTCATGTCATAGCATATAAATCACGAAATCTACGTCGACCTTATCATAACTTACTGAACATAAATTTTCTGCACTATTTAACATAATATTTTAAACCATAGTTTCTGTACTACTTTCATGGTTTTTCTGAAAACTGCTATAACATGCTTAATCTGGAAAAATCATATTATTCTGGTATAATATAAATTTCATGAAAATTTATACTCATGCCACATAAATATGAATAATATTCTAAACATAAAATCTGGTTTGGAATCATATTTTCTAATAAAATGCATTAAATCCATTTTCCTATTCAACAATAGTATTTTCAAACCCTGTACTATACATATATAATTTCTAAAAATAAATGTTGTATATTCATAAATAATTTCATAAAAATGTTGACTTAGTTTATTCCCTTACCTGGCTTACTGAGAAGCCCACAAAACTTACTAAACCTACTCCTATGTGTATTCCCAGCTCAATACCCTAAAATTCCCATTTCCCAGTAAATCAACATATACTAGTATAACACCTTCCAACACATTTCCCTCGGTCTAAAAATACCCAATAACTTAATAAACTTAAAATAACCAACTTACCCAAATTTTGGGATGGTGCCCAAATACTCCAAATCAAAATTCTGATCTGGCAGCATTGTAGAGAATCTTTCCAAGAGTAACGTGGCAGCTTCCGATCATTGAACCAGCGAGAATTGAAGCCAGAAACCTAGAGAGAAGTCAGAGGGGCAAAATTTAGAGAGAGAAAGTGAGGTTGCATGTGAATTTCTCGCCGAATCCCAATTTTAAAGTATTTATAAAGTGCAGCCTCGTCAACGAGACACGTCACCTCGTCGACGAGTCTAAGAAGGGAGTTTGTTGACGAACTCGTAATCTTTGTCGACGAGCTTCAAGCTCTGATATAATCTCTCTCGGTTTCTCCTCGTCGACGAGACGCATGTCCTCGTCAATGTTCCTAAGAGGCCACTCGTCGATGAATATTCTATGCTCGTCGATAAGTCCCTGCTGAGTCCCCTTGGAAAAATCTTTTTTTTTTTTCTCTTTTCCTTTATTATTTAATTGTTATAATTCTCCGGGTCTCTACACTATGTGTTTGTGTTCTTCTACTTTTCTAAAATCCTTTGTTTATAGGTTTATTTTCGAATCCTGGCTTAAATTTGATTGACTAATCAAATTTAAATCGATCAATTAAACTTAAAACTAATTTGTTAATTAAGTTGATTAATCAATTTAAATCATTCAATCAAACTTAAATAATTAATTAATTTTTAATTCTGATTTCCTAACTGAAATTCTATTGTGTGTGTGTGTGTGTGTGTGTGTGCAAGTGCAAGCATGAAGAATCCAACCTTTTTTTTTTCATTTTTTTCTTTATGCTTATTTATTTATTTTATTTTCAATGTAAAAATTCAATTTTCCCTATATATTTTTATTTTTCTTGTATTTTTTCTCACTTTATTGCATTAATGAATATTATCCAATTTGTGTTATAAGCCTTGGACAAAATGAAGTATTTACAGCTGCCCCTCTCTATAAGTTTGTTACTTAGGATGGTAGGAAGACTTGGCTCTTAGCATTTTATAGTAAGAAATCTATTAAAACAAGAGACACGAATATTGGATTCGGCCTCATTTAACAAAATCCTAACAAAATAAAAATGTATAGATTTAAAAAATGCATGATATTTATGTCAACTCAACAAACTTACAAAGTAAGGTGTAAATTGTCTTAGTTTATTAAAAGATCACTACCATGGGTTTGGGAACTATGCCACGTACCACCAAGGTAGATAAATCATCACAATTTTGAAAATGAATGCTCAGATTTGAGAACTAATGCCACGTGCCTCTAAGACACCTGAAACAACTTGGAAGTGATTGCTCAAATTTGGGAACTAATGTCACATGTCTCTGAGGTAGCCAAGACAACTTGGAAGGGACTTCTTGGATTTAGGAACTAATGCCACATTCCTTTGAGATAGCCAAAACAATTTGGAAGGGACTTCTCGAATTTGGGAACTAATGTCATATGCTTCCAAGATAGCCAAAACAACTTGGAAGAGACTACTCAGATTTGGGAACTAATGCCACATACCTCCAAGGTAGCCAAAATAACTTGGAAGCGACTACTCAAATTTGGAAACTATTTCCACATGCTTATTAGATAGCCAAAATAACTTGGAAGAGACTACTCATATTTGGGAACTAATGCCAAAAACATCTAAAGTAGAAAGAATAATTTGGAAGTGATTACTCGGATTTAGGATCTAATGCCTAAAATATCCGAAGTAGACAAAACAACTTGGAGGTGATTACTCAGATTTGGGAATTAATGTCCCAAATATCCGAAGAATGTAGAAAGAACAACTTAGAATTGACTACTTGATGGGGATCAACATGCTTTAACCATTTCCTTTTCAAATATGGTGACACGCGGACGACCTCCCAATGTCCACTATTGTTCATACTAGGGTCTTATCTTAATATGATTGACCTTTTAAAAATAGATGTGAAAAGGCTTGCAAGTAAAGTATATGAGTGTAAATCAATGCTCTAGCCTTTCTCAAGAAACTTTTCAAACAAGTATATATCAAGGAATATATGCTCAAAGCTATCTTGTATAACTCAAAAATTTCCCCAAAAATATTTTTCAAAAATGAAGAGTAAGGACGAAATTTGATTTTTGAAAATCACAATAAAAAGGCTCTCAAGCAATATATATGAATGGAATATAAGCTCAAGTCTTTTACAAGAACCCCCTAAAAAATTTTCTCCAAAAGATATTTTCACAAAGAAAGAGAGAAGAAATTTGATCTTTGAAAAACAATAGTAAGAAGTCTTACAAGCAATATATATGAATTGATATATGCTCAAGACTCTTCAAGAATAACCCAAAATAATTTCTTTAAAATTGTTTTCAAAAAGAAGAGAAGGAGAAATATTACCTTTGAAAAATTTCAAGAATAAAAAGGCTCTCAAGAAAATATATGAGTGGATATGAGCTCAAGCCTTTTTTAAGAAACCCAAAAAAAAAATTTCTCCAAAAAGGATCTTCAAGAAGAGTAGGAGAAATGAGAATTTTATGCTCAAAATGGGTTTGAAATATGGGAGAGAATCAAAGAATATTTAACTAAACTTTCCACATGATTCTCTTGTAGAATAACAACACCAAGATCTATTTTGAAGAAACGATTGAAGAGATAACACAAAATTTTATTACAACAATCGGATTACAACAATCTGTCCAACCACGCACTCACTAAATGAGCTTCAATGGTGAAAGGACAACAAATAGAAAAACAAAAGAGGCACAATCTTGTAGTGTAGATGTGTGTAGTGCTCCGGTGGGGAGGGGGATCTTATTTGTAGCCTCTGTGTAATGACCCGAACAATAATGATATTTAAATAATAAGAGGGAGGGAAATGGAAATAGAAACAGAAGGAGGCAGTAGAGCGTTCGTCGACGACATTGTGTTTTGGATATAATAACCCAGGAATTTTCCTAGGGCCTCGTCGATGAACACAGGCGATTCGTCGACGAAGGTACATGAGGACCTTGTCAAGGAGGTAGCATTTCGTCAACAAAGGAGAGAGTTCATCGATGAATTGCCTATTAGACTCGTCGACGAGATGACGTGGCTCATCGACGAAGGCTGCAGTATAAATAGTCCTAACCTTGGTTTAATCGCAGAAATTCGATGAAATTCTTCCTCTCTCTCCTATAGTCTCTCCTCCATCTCTCTTCGATTTCAGCCCCGTCAGTCACTGGATTGATGATCAGAGGCCACCACGATGCTCCTAGTGAAGTTCTCTCCAAGTTTACTAGGGCAGATCGTCGATGGGATCGAGTTGAATTTCTTCCCAAAATCAAGGTAAGTTGTAGGAAATGATGGAGACAAAGAAATAATGATATTTTGTTCTAGAGAATGTTGTTTTCAGGGTGTTGAATAGGAAGCCTTACGGGTGTTGGACCAGTATACCATAGGGGCTTTCCAGTAGTCAGGTAAGGGAAATATACTATGCTAGGAAACCCTTTTACGATTTCAGTACGAATTATATATTTTTATCAAATTATTATTTAGATTATATATATATTTATAGTTTCCAGAACCTGATAATATTAATACTTATTTGTGTGGCTTGAGTTGATAACTGAACAGTACTATATTTATAGAATTTGTGAATACCAAGTTTATAGTTATTAACAGAAATACCATGATATTTGCATGTTTCTAGAATGATGAATTTTTAAGTATACAATATACTCAGAAGTATGCATTTTCAATAATTACAGAATAATACGTTTATCAATACCATAATGCCCCAATAAATAGATATTCATATAGCAATTCAGTTATATAGAAATCAGATTTTCAGTCAGTTTATTTAGAATAATAGATAAATTCTATGGGGTTATGATTGTTTTAGAAACCATAGCAAAAACAGTATATTACATATATCAGCTACTTATATAGTATTAGACCTTGATGGATCAGACAGTAGAGCACGGTATCGTAGCTACAGACATTCAGTTCAGAGTGCAACCACTTTACTCATATAGTAAGTGGTATGAGGTCGATCATGCCCACGTTGGGACAGACTCTCCATCAGGTATGGATTGAGGGGGCTTATCAGACTGTCGGAGTTCAGTTGACTTACCCCAATCGGCCAGCCAGGATAGGTCCCGTCTTCAGGCTGCACAACCCTGTCATGAGGGGTTAAATCATGACATACAGTCATTTAGGGAAATTTTCTCAAATATTATAAGTATAAGTAGATTTTTCAGAAATAGTAGTAGTATTATGAAAAGTAAATTGATATAGTCTAATATATGTCATTTATACCAGCATTTAAAATTTCAGTTATCCATGATATTATTTTTAAATCAGATTATTTATATAGAAATATAACTTAGTAGCCACACACTAGTAATAGCATGTTTCGTCTTACTGAGCGTTGGCTCATCCCAGTGTTGAATTGTTTTTCAGGTGAACTAGCTAGGTGAGTAGAGTAGGCTCACAGGTAAAGGGGCTGTTGTACTGCCCTTTTGAGAGTGAGTATTATTTTTTAGTGGCATGTTTTGTAAACCCTTGGTATCTGTAAGGGTAGTTTTCGAGAGAACAACAATGTTTGTATATTGTGGGATGATTTGACACTCTAGTATTGTATTATGTGTGGTTTTATTTTATATGATCCACCTTCCACTGTTTAGGTTAATAATTGAATTTAAAACTAGAGAAAAATATTTTATTTTATTAGCAGGTTGTTTCACTCTGATCTGTGGAAGAAGCACATGGGTGGCTCACCTACCATTGTAGGTGGTAGTAGCTCACCTACCATGGTCGACTTTGACATTAGTGGCAGTCTTCGACATTAGTGGCCGACTTTGACATTAGTGGCCATCTTTGACATTAGTGGTCGTCTTTGACATCAGTGGCCGTCTTTGACATTAGTGGCCATCTTTGACATATCGTGCCCACCGTTCACACTGGATAGGCCATACCATCTCAGAGGGCATTGCCCCCATACCCCCCACCGGGGGCGCTACCCCCAAACCCCCGTGTCTCGGAGGGGAACGTCTTCTATCTTCGTAGTACCATTACGGTCTACCGCTTCGACCTCATTTGAACCATACATCATGTAAGTGTACCAATTAACTCGTGGGGGGTGGGCATTGCACACATATACACCAACACTCCCTTTAATGTCCACCTACGCTCTTGAACCAATACTAAGAGCATCACGATGCTTCTAGAAGTCAGAAATACCCAATCCTTTGGTGAAGATATCTACATGATTATCTTTTGTTGGGCAATAATCCATCTCAACAACCTCATCCTCAATGAGTTCTCGTATGTAGTGATACTGAATCTCAATGTGCTTGGTTCTTACATGGAACATCAGGTTCTTACATGGAACATCGGGTTCTTACTGATAGCTATGCAACTTTGATTGTCATAGTGAATAAGAGTTGCAGTATTTATCGTTATCCCAATATCAGTAAGAAGTCTTCTTATCTAGACAGCTTCACATGAGGTGAGACAAAATGACTTGTATTCGGCTTCTGTGGATGATAGCGACACTGTTGGCTGTTTCTTGCTTGTCTACGAGATAATTCCATTCCCAAAGAGAAAACAATATCCAGAAACTAACTTTCTGGAATCAATATCTCTTGCCCAATCGGAGTCACAATATCCAATTAGGAAGTTCCCTAATGTATAAGAGATGTCAAAATGAGGAGTCCCTTTTATATACTTGAGGACCCTCGTTCCAGCTTTCTAGTGAATTTCTTGTGGCTTATTTGCAAATATACTCAAAATGCCAATTGTAAAACTAATATCGGGCCTTGTGTTGCACAGGTACACCAAACTCCCAATTAGGTTTCTATACCTCTTTGTATCAATAAGTGGAGAGGGATCTTCAATGGAGAACTTAATGTTTACTTCCATTGGAGTAACCAATGGAGTGCATTCTGCCATCCCAAATGCCTTCAATAACTCTTTAGCATATCATTGTTGAGAAATAAAGATTTCTTCTGGATGTTGCCACACTTCAATGCCTAAGAAGAAGTGGAGTAGCTCCAAGTCTGTCATCTCAAATTCTAAGCATAGGCCTTCACGGATCTTGTTGGTCTTCTCCTCGTGGTCACTTGTGAGCACAAGATCATCTGCATATAGTACAATTATTACATACATCCCATTCTCCTTCAGTACATATAAATTTGCATCAGAGGTACTTCTACAAAATCCATAATTAGTGAAGAAACAATCAATCCTCTGGTACCAAACTCTGGGGGCTTGTTTCAGCCCATACAAGGCTTTCTTCAACCTGAACACTTTGTTGTCTGAATTTGTCAATTCATATTTAAGATGACCATTTGAAATAGCACCTAACTTCTATGTGCAGTAGTAACCAAAACTAGATGGATTGTTTCCATGCGAGCTGTTGGTGCAAAGGTTTCACTAACATCAAAACCTTCCACTTGAGAAAATCCTTGTGCAACAAGGCGTGCTTTGTACTTCTCTAAAGTACCATCAACTTTATATTTTACCTTCCATATCCACTTCGTCTTGATTACCTTCCTATGAGGGGGACGATCCACAATCTCCTAAGTAACATTTTTCATGATACTTTCATATTCAGCTTTCATAGTCGTTCTCCACTTCGGATCATCCAACACTTCATCTAGGCTACTTGGTTCCTTAACTATACTGATTATATCAGCCATTAAGGCCATATTTACCAAGTGTTCTACTGATCGTTGTTGTTCCTATATTCTTTTCAACCTTCAAGGTCCATCAGGTTGTGAACTTTGATTCACAAGTTCTGGATTGCCTTCATCAAAAAGTTGTTGTACCCACATGGGTTGTGGCTTCTAAATAGGTGCTACTGGTACAAGAGGCAAGTTTTGAATTTCTTTATCATTCACCTCAATCTGCTGCTCTGAGCGAGGCACATGGTGGGTTACTTTATCGGCTGATGATAAAGTGGGCCGATCTCTATCTCCCACTAAGTGTGGTCCTTCATCAGATACCACATCTCAGCTTGGGGTGATCTTATTTGCCTTTACATCATACAGACGATATGCCTTCAATTTTGTACTGTATCCCAAGAAGATGCACTTTCAACTCTTATCATCTAACTTTCTTCGACTGTCATTTGGAGCATGAACAAAATGTAACGACCTGCCTATTTTTCCAAATTTTTTTTAATAACATACGTAATGATCCCCATAATATGCTAAACTGATATAATTATGATCAACTTGGTCCCATGGGTACCAAGGATATACCTGTCATACATCTCTGATACCTAAGCAGCGGAAAACATAAATTACATACATACCTTCCATCAATTTCAATACCAGAGTACTACTAATCTATCGAATATATATATATATATATATACATCCCAAAAGACCAAAAAGATAAATCTAGGATCATAACCCAAAAACTATTTGACCCTAGCTCAATAACTCACCCTCCCACCGATGTAGCATAAACTGCCTCTATTGATGCAGAGCTCGATCCGCCTATCTAGTTGGATTCCCTGAAATGTTTTGTAAGTTGGGGGAGACACCTCTCAGTAAGGAAAATAAACTAACACCAGTGTGTGACAACATGAGTTGTTTCGTGTTATACATAATATCAGTACATAAATCATATCTTGTTGACCTGATAGGTCACACCCAGTTTTGATTATGACAAATACTCTTGGTACTGATGATTGTACTAAGGCTTGTATGCAGGTTCACTGTGCATGTGTATTTAGACTAAAAGACATATCATGATGGTGTGCGGTGTTCGTGCCGAAGAATGAAGAAATATGTGTTGTATTTGTAATTATTATTCAGTTTCTTCATTCTGGGATGTAATTTTATTATGGACTATATACCCATATGACTTGTAATAATTTGCATCATGCATGATAGGTAGGTATGCTCAAATAAACCCTAATTGGACTTTAGGTACCTACACAGACCTTAGAAAGTCCTTAGGTCCCTAAATGAATGCACAAAAAGTCCCCAACATCACTTATCATATCAGGGGAATCAAACCAGTCAATATGTTGATTTGGTGTTCGGGCACCCGAACCTGATTTGAGCGTATTTTCTTCAGGCACCTGAACCTATGTTAGAGCACTTTTCAACTTACTCAAGTGACCAAATGATCACGTTCAAATTGGACTCGGGCGACCGAAGTGGTTAGTTTGGTTAACCGAACTTAGAATCAGGCACCCGAACTAACGAACATTTGGCTACTAACTTTTATTCAGCCACCCGAGCATAATTTCAGGCAACCAAACTGTTTTAAAATGAAATTTTGACTGTGTCTGTTTGGACACTCGAACCTCTGGCTGGGCACCCGATCCTCGCAGGTTAAAATAATTTTTACCAATTTTTTAATGGGGTAAACTGGGTTAATTTTCTTAATGACTTTTGAAATAATTTTAATTATATCCATTGTGTCCCCTATGATCAACAAATCCTCCTTGCCTATAAATACCTATTCATTTGTCATAATTAGCAAGGGATTGACACTTTGATTAAGGCAAAAATTCTCTCAATTTTCGAAACCCTAATTAGCCTATACTACTCCAAAACACTCATACACTCCATGTTTCTTGATCTTTCAAGTGTTGTAAGTATTTCTAACTCTATTGTGCTTAATCTTACTAGTCAGAACTCTCACTTGTATTATTGCTTGATTGATTTTATTTGAGAGTTTAGCATTAAAGTTCTTCCACCGATTTCATTTGATAAATCTTATGTGGGAAGACTTTGAGGGTTGTGGTTCTTGCATTGTCAATGCAAGTTACCTAATCCTATATTTTGGTGTGCAAAAATCCTTTTCAAAAAGTTAGTTTTTCAAACAACTCCATTGTACTTTGTATATTGAAATATCTTATTGAGTTTGTTTGATTCAACTTGCTTAGCATATTTGAAACCCTAATCCGATTTTGTGTTATTCACATATTGTGTTTCAAATCTTGCTTGGATATACACCCTAGATCTGGATTGAAAAATCTATACTTGATTGAGTGTTTAGCACACATTAGAGCACTGAGCATATTTACATATCATTCGTGCTTGCAATATTGATTGAGTTGTATTGGTGTACACATCTGCTTGTCTAAAAGAGTATTTCTGTGTACAAACTTTATACACATTGGTTGTATTCCAGGCACGAGCCTAAAGAGGGAGACTAGTCTTGTGGAATAGTCCCGGTTGGCTTAGACCCGGTTAGGAAAGCTAGGTGCACCATCTGGTTAAGGCGTGTTGGTTGAGGTCAGCCCCATGAATTGACCTGATTTGTTTAGGTGTCGCTCCACTAGTTTAAGTGAGCATTATAGTGGTAATCCTTGTGTTGGTGTGGCCAAGGCGGGGACATAGGCAATTTGGCCGAACCTTGATAACATATTGTGTGTATCGTTTACTTTTCGCACCTTACTTTTACTGCACGTGTATGTTTATTTGTTGATTTCGTAGACCGACCCTAGGCTGTATTACACTATTGATAAAACCAGTTAACCTAGGTGACAAATTTTAAATACCCTATTCACCCCCCTCTTTGGGTTGCACCAAAGCTAACATATCTGGTAAAAACTACTGATATCGTATCAGAATAAAACATGATACCTCATAACATGATGTAACATACTAAATTACTATACATGAAAATCATCTTATATAACTGTACAATACATGAATAATACCCAAGATGGATAGCTAACTGATGTCATGTATTACCCCCACATGACTAGGTTGTGCGACTCGAAGGCAGGACCTAGCAATGGCTAGCCGACCACACTAGATCAAACATAAGTCTATAAGTATGATGGGCCTGCTCCACCTGGTTCATATTTCCAGGGGAGCGCCTGCACAACCATGAAGCCACATCGACTGCCATCTCCCCACACTCTACATAAGATGTATGGTAGCATTTATCATGAACTTGTACTTGAACTTGAACTTGTAGCTACAGTACCATGCTTGTGAAATCTAAACTAAACCATTCGGATTCTGATAACCTA
Organism: Malania oleifera; assembly: GCF_029873635.1. Taxonomy (NCBI): domain Eukaryota; kingdom Viridiplantae; phylum Streptophyta; class Magnoliopsida; order Santalales; family Ximeniaceae; genus Malania; species Malania oleifera. The sequence continues at coordinate 38,341,684 of NC_080425.1, forward strand.
TAGTACATTTTATATACTTGTACATGACTGTTTCATAATCATAATAATATCTGACATGTTAATATTTCATGAAATCTTGCATATCATACATAATAACGACATCTGAGTTAACATGAATCACAACATCTGTGCCGATATATCATAACATGAAAATCACGGCATCTGCGCCGGCATATCATAACATACTGAACTTGAAAGTCTTGTACTGATTTACATAATATTTGTAAAACATGGTTTCTGTACTATTTAATAGTTTTCCTAAAAACTGAGAAAAACATGCTTATTCTGGGGAAATCATAATATTATGATATAACATAATTTCATGAAAATTTTACTCATGCCACACAAATATGAATAATGTTTCAAGCATATTTCCTGTTCAACTGCAATATTCCCAAATACTGTGTTAATACATACATAATTTCTGAAAATAAATGTTGTAATATGGTAAATAATTTCATGTAAAATAATGACTTAGTTTATCCCCTTACCTGGCTTATAGAAAAGCCCACAAATTACTCCAAAATTACACTCGTGGTATTCCTAGCTCAACACCCTGAATTTTACATTGCCCCCAACACAACTTCAGTATTAACCCATCTAATATCTCTCCTCAGCCCAAAAATACCAAATACCTTAATAAATATTAAGATAACTAACTTACCAAAATTTTGGGATGGTGCCCAAGTTAGCCTAACCGACGATTTACTCATGCAGATATGAAGAAAAACTTCTCAGGAGTAGTGTGGCGGCTTCGGATAGTCGAACTGGCGAGGAATGGAGCCGAATCGAAGAGATAAGGAGAGAGAGTTGTAAGAGAGAGAGAGAGAGAGAGAGAGAGAGAGAGAGAGAGAGAGAGAGAGAGAGAGAGAGAGAGAGAGAGTTTTCTAAAAAATTATCACAAGAAAAATGAAGTCTTGGCGTTTTATAGAATTGTTGTCCACGTGGCCTCGTCGACGAGTCACATTTCCTCATCAACGAGTCCAAGTGATAGTCTCATCGACAAACACCTTCTTCTCGTTGACAAGTTTCAGGCTCTGGAAGAAGCTCTCTCTGTAATTTATTGTCGACAAGGCACGAGTTCCCATCGACAAGCCAAAGAGCCCTGCTCGTCGATAAGCACTTCTTCACTCTTCGACGAGACCCCGCTGAAGTCCCTTTTGAAAAATCCTTTTCTCTCTTTCTTTTATTATTTAATTACTATAATTCTTCAGGTCTCTACATTCTCCATTCCTTATAAAAATTTCGTCCTCGAAATTTACTATCTGTATTGACACCATCCTTTTTAAGAAAATGAGTTACTTATTTTATTACTTACCCTCACTTGTGGCGGAGGAATACTGGGGTTACATTCAGGGTCGTGGGAGATTACAAATACATAAACTAAAATTCTCCCAAAACCAAAATACTACCTATTCTATAACCTACAATACTACTTATACATATATCATCTTGCTTTTCATAACCTTAAACCATACTACATTTATTTTACTCATACACCTAGTGTTGATCTCCACTGAATAAGTGCAGGTATTTTTGTTGCATTTGCTCCTCGAGCTCCCATGAGGCTTCCTCTACCGCATGATTTCTCCACAAGACTTTTACTAGAGGAATCTTCTTATTGCACAATTCCCATTCTTTTCTATCCAAAACCTGCATTTGTATCTCATTATAAGCCATTGAATCTCTAAGTTCTAACTCTGCATAACTGACCACGTGGGAGGGATTTGGGACGTATTACCTTAGTATGGAAACATCATGCATTCTAACTAAGGCTGGTGGTAAAGCTAGCTGGTAGGCAACTGACCCCACTCTTTCAAGTATCTTGAAAGGGCCAATGAACCTAGGGCTCAACTTACTCTTCCTCCCAAATATCATAATTCCATTTAATGGAACTATTTTCAAAAACACGTGATCTCCCATATCAAATTCCAGTTTCCTAAGGTGAGTATCGGCATAGCTCTTTAACCGGCTCTGAGTTACACATATTCTTTCTTTAATGAGCCAGACTTTGTCGTAAGCTTGCTGTACTATTTCTAGTCCCAACCCTCGCCTCTCACCTATCTCATCCCAGTATAGAGGAGAACGACACCTCCTACCATAGAGTGCATCATAAGGTGCCATGCCGATGCTGGTCTGATAGCTGTTATTGTATGCAAACTCTACGAGCCCATATTGGGTCCAACTACCCCCAAAATCCAGCACGCACGCCCGCTACATATCTTCTAATATCTGAATCACCCTCTCAGCCTGGCCGTTCGTCTGAGGATGAAACGCTGTGCTGAAAGATAACTGAGACCCCAGAGCCTCCTGTATGCTCTTCCAAAATCGTGACGTAAAACGTGGGTCTCGGTCTAATACTATAGAAACTGGCACACCATGTGATCGGGGCTCATTTGGATTAGTGATGATTAGCAATATCAATTAGCCAAAAATCCTCTGCATTTTCACGATCATATTTTTCATACTACTGAGCCCATACACTTTTTGCTTCTTATTCCTTTCAGAAATCCAACTTTCTAAGAGTGTTGTTGAGTTATTATTGTTGCTAAAATTCTCCTTGGTTTGGATTGATTGTTTATTTTATTGAGAGTTCTTAGCTAGGATTTTTCCCCCGATTTAACCAATAAATCTTTGTGTGGGAAAAATCTTTATAACTAGTGAGCCTTTGTATCTTGGTTGCAAGAATCATCAAGCTTGTGATTTTTTGAGTTGCAAAAATATTTTCTTCACAAGCTTACATCTTTTCAAATTTCTCTTGAGCTATTATTTTGTGAAAAATCTTGTTTAAGATATTCTAAATATACTTGTTGAAATACTTTGAAACTTGTGCTGATTAATTTACTTTGATTATTTGTTTCAAAATTTGCTTGGGAATACACTCTAGATCTTGACTGTATATTTACATTAGATTGAGTGTTTAGCACACATTATGAAGCACCGAGCATATTTACTATCATTTGTGCTTGCATTATTATCTGTACTGTATTGTAGTACATATCTTCTTGTTGAGAAGCATATTTTTGTATACGCAAAAATTACATTTGTTGTATTTCAAGCGTGGGCCTTAAGAGGGAGACTAGCCTTGTTGAATAGTCCCGGATTGGCTTAGACCTGGTTAGGAAAGTTAGGTGCACCATCTTGGTAAGGTGTAGTTGTAGATTGAGGTCAGCCTTGTGTTAATTGACCTAGTTGTATTTAGGTGTCGCTCCACCCGTGAAGTGAGCTTTATAGTGGAATCCTTGTGCTGGTAAGCCAAGGCAGGGACGTAGGCATTTTGGCCGAATCTCGATAACATAACGGGTGTGCAATTTAATTTTCGCACTTTCAATTCCGCACATGTATGCTAGTACTTGAACTGCTGTGAATGTTTAATTGCTTTAAATATTTGCAAACATACTTCCTTGTGGAATTGAGTCTATTTTAGAAAGACCCTAGGTTGTGCAATACTGTTACTGGATTAGTTGAACCTAGGGGAGAAATCTTTTAAATCTCCAATTCACCCCCCTCTTGGGATTGCACCAAAGTCAACAGATAAGCAGAGATGTACATAATAAAAACTCTAATATGCACTCTCAAATGATTTAAAAATGAAACTGAGTAGAGTATGGTACTCCTCTCAAAATATTTTTTCAAGTAAACCAATGAGAGCATAGAAAATGATTTTCTTTATGAAAATGACCTTTTAAAATTTAATTTAAATAAGATTTCTGAGCATAATATATGAAAGTGAATATTAGTTTAAGCCATTGTCAAGAAGCTTCTTAAGCACAATATATATATATCAATGAATATATATGCTCAAAGCATTCTTGAACTAACCCATAGATTTTCTCCAATGAAAACATTTCCAAATAAATGAATAGGAGAAGTTAGGGTTTTCTTTTAAAATGATTGACCTTTATAAAAAAAAATTAAATAAGGCTTTCTAGCAATATATGTATGAGCATAAATATATACTTAAACCTTCAAGACAATTTCAAAATAAATTTCTCCAAAGTATTTTCAAATAAAAAGTATGGAAGAAATTTGAATGTTCTTCATATCAACAGAAAGCTAAGAGAGAAACCCACAACTTTCATGTTGAACACATTTTAAGATAAGAAGTTATGATTTAAGAAAAATGCCCATCAATGAGATGGGAGAAACATGAAGAGAATTTTTCTGCTACGGACACCTTTTAGTGTTTTTAACATAACTTTTTCTACACAACTTCAAATTGAATGCTCTTAGTAGCAAAAAAAAGTTAAGATAAAATTTCACAACTTTTATGTTGATCATGTTTTAAGATGAGAATAAATTGATCGAGAAAATTGCTCATTAATGAGCCAGAAGAAACATGAAGGGGTCTTTGAAAAGCTTGCTTTGGTGTTTTTTATTTCAACAAAAGAAAAGAAAAGAAAAGATTTTTGCCTTTGAAATAATTTTTGCACATTTGTAAAATGATTTTCCATGAAATATAGAGTGCATAAGGTCAATTTAGGGTCAAGTATGAGCTTCAAATTAAATCATGAGATGAACGTACAATTAAACCTAATTAATTATTATAACCCAAAAATAAATAAAGTTTTCAAGCTTTCTCTCATGATTGGCGGTGGATAGTGGATTTGACCTAGGGTATGAATATGAGTATGAGAATGAGTATGAATGTGATAGGCAAATCCAACTTACAAACATGATATTTGACTTAGTCTAGTTGGTTGGTCGGCTAATCAGTTAAGTTCAGTTTTCATACCGCACAACCCGATCATGGGGGTAAACATGACCTGCATAGGCCAAATGGAGTTCTTTTATACAAATTTATATATTTATGTGATTGTGGACAATTAATAGGCTTAAATGATGTTTTGGAGAAGAGTTCGTATATTTAATTTTATATGTGACCTACAGTTTATAAATATAATTTTTATTAAAGTAAAATTATTAAATATATTTTTATACTGTCAAGTTCATTTTAATCACATACTGATAATAATCTAATCCATACTTACTGAGAGGTGTCTCACTCAATTATTTTTATACATTTCAGATACCTTGAAAAGTCTAACCAAAATCAGAATAGCGTAGCGGAAGCGTAGGTGGGATAGTAAGAGTTATTTAGAATAAATCTTAATTAGTTGTATTATGTTTTACAATTTTTAAGGATGTTAATTTTAATATTGAAGATATTGCAATTAAGGTTTTTAGTACTCTATTAAATAAAATTATTTAAGGTCTTCTGTTGTTGAAATTTTTGGGCACATAGTGTACATCCCAATAATGTGCTCAACAATGTTGTTCCAATACTTGGGATGGAATTGAGCTTTAGTGATCTAAGGTCTAGATGACTGAAGGTATTATATATACTTAATTCTTTTGAAGTTTTCATTTCTAATAAGTCTTCGTTTGGGAGCAATTAAAAAAAAGTATTTATAACACTTATCATTTAAAATAAGGATTTTTATAACAAAAAAAAGTGACGTTTAATTTATACTACAACAAACACTTATTGTAAAAAATATTTTCAAATTCACTTTTTTGAAAACTATTTAAGTAAATTTTGAAAAGAATCTAACATAGTTTTTTTACCATTATAAGTGATACTATTTATATGTGAAATCAATATTATAAATATAAGAAAATTTAGTAGCTATTTTATAATTTTAAAAATACTTTAAAAGATAATCATACATTACTTTATTATGTATTATAATATATTAATTATTAATGAAATATAATTCAATTATGAAATGAAGAAGAAGAGTCATCTATTAATTTAAATTACTATTAAAAAATTAAAATATTAATTTAATTAATAATATTATTTTAACATAAATTTATATAATAATCATATGTTATAAATATAAATTAAGAACAAGATTATTTTTAATCCAAAAATAATATTAAATTTTTTTTACTTAATAAAAATATTTAAATATTAATTAAAAGTAAAATTTAACATAATTATTACCATATATTATTTAATTATGCATTATAACCGATTAATTATTAATACAATATAGTTAAATTCTTGAATGAGTAAAAAGAACCATCTATAAACTTAAATTTGCATTAAATAAACTAAAGTTTTTAATTTGGTTACTCATACTATTTTTAACATAAATTATTGTGACAATCATATGTTATAAATATACATTAATAACAAGATTATTGTTGATTAATAAATATTAATATCATATTATTTTATTTAATATGAAATATTTAAAGTCTAATTAGAAAAATTAATACAATTATCATTTAAATTTTTAACTATAAATATATTAATATTTTTATTTAAAATATATTTAAAATGACTATATATTATTTAAATTAACAATAAATAAATTAAAAATTTTAATTTAATTAATAATATTATTTTTATCATAACTTATTATTTAAGTAATATGTTATAAAGGAACATTAATGACAAGATTATTGTTAATTAAAAGTAATAATATTATATTATAAATATTTGACTTTTCTTAATTCTTAATCATATTATAAAAAAAAAAATTTCGTTCGTAACAATATTTTCTATAGAAAGAAAGTAGCGTAAAAAATAATAATTTTTTAAAATTTTCTTTCCTCTCCTCAATTAGAATTGTGAGTCCAAACAAGAAGCAAAAGTGATACAAATCTGGTGATTAAAACTTGATAAAACAAACACTGGAAGCAAAATTTTCCATTTGGGTGTGACAGCAGAAAGGGATCAAGAAAATTATTAAGATTAAAAAGCAAAGATTATGGGCAATAAATAAAGGTCCCACAGGAATGAACTAAGATTTCAATCTTTTTATTTTCTTTAGGGAAGTGAGCGGTTGGATGTGACTTTTTATCATATTAATACACATTAAAGGCATGGTAGGGTAGGGTAGGGTAGGGTGGGACTTCAACTTTTTTTGAATCTACTTTCTCCAAAAATCCACATCTTATGCTCCACTTAATTGCCCATTAGAATTTTCAATCCTAATTTTACAAATGCAAATTGATTTTCAAGACTAATTTAGGGTTTGTGTAATCTGACTCACTAGATAACATGATTAAGTATTGATATGGAACATTATGGTAGTCTAAAGGTCTTATTATTTGATTAGACTAAAAGAAACAATTTACATTATTATAGTTATTAGAGTGAAAGCCTTTTCGACATCCTTAGCCTTTTCTATTAAATGCAAAAGTTTATAGCTTTAATTTCTCATCAGAAGACCTCCCCAAGCAATAGGTTGGGAAGCAGTCCATCATTAATGAAGAATTGAAAAAGAGTTTTCCGAATCACAAGTTTAGCCAACAAGTTAGGTTAGAGTTAAGGAGAAAGGCTTTTTCCCCAATACAATAATTGAGGTGCTCCTATCCCAAGGGTTTAAAATGTCCTCACTAAGTTTTATGATCGATGATAATTCAGAGCCTATTAGTCATTTCTAAACATTTAAAGGTCGTTTGGTACGCGGTATCAAGAATATTCTCATGAAATGATACTTTTGAAAATCTCATTCTTGACAATAAGATGCTTGTCTCATGAGAATATTTTTGTTGAATTTTTTATTGTATAATTTTCAAGAATGTATACAAGATTCTCATGTCAATTTTTGATTGAATATGAGAATTCTCATAGGTATTGATATACCACAAATATATCAGGGTCAAACATTCAATTTGCAACATCAAAGCACATCCACAATCAAGGCCACCATCGCTTAAGGACAGCTGCCTTGAAGGGGTCAACCCAATATAAACCAGTGCAATTGCCGCCCGCGCCGCAGACAGTTGTTGTCAGCTCTATAATGGCCAGAGCAATTCACGCCCATGCCATAACTCGCCAATAAATGGCCATACACCCTTGGGTCAACTTCTACCACTATAAATAGGGACTTGGGCGAGAGGCCAAGGTAAGTCATTCTTAACCCCCTTTACTGTTGCATTCAACCTCTTTGAAACGTTCCCTTAGGCATCAGAGTGATCCCCTAGAGTGCACCTCAAGTCCTCCAAGCCTATTTTGTTTTCACCCTTTTCAGGTCATCGGAAGTCGGAGAGCAACATCGTAGGTCCCAAGCATTTTTATCCCGCAACAGTTGGCGCTGTCTATGGGAACCGTTTCTAAGAGGTGCTCATCTTGCTTCTGACCTCTGATTCCCAAACATGACAACAACCAATGACTCAAGCTTTGGCCCTACCACTGGTAAAGAATCACTCTCAGTCCGTTCATTCCACGCCTGGAGATGATTGGGGGGTCACCAGGGAGGAATTCCTCGCTTTCCAAAGGAGAATGGAGGCCTCCTAGAAGAAAATGGAGGATATGTTCAACCTACTCTTGCAGAAAAAGAGTACGGAAGAACATGTCCCCCACCAACAACAGGTTAGCGCTGGCTCACCTAAGAAAGCAGAGAACCCTAAGGAGAGTGAGGAAAAAACCAACCTCACTAAAAAGGTGGAAAACGCGAATAGCGTAGGAGTAAACGAGCAAAGATCGAATGAGTTAGAGAAGAGGATAAAAAAAAAATATCAGATAGAGAAGATGATGAAAGAGGGCTGAACCAACCCCTCTTACAGGGGAACCTTTTTAAAATCCTCGGAGCCGCCATTCACCAAAGAAGTGATGGAGGTCCAGCTCCCCGCAAGTTCAAAATGCCGACTTTCGAAAGGTATGCGGACTTGACTGACCCGATTGATCATCTGGACACCTTCAAGGCATTGAAGTAATTGCACGGCGCATTTGACACCATCATGTGCCGCACATTTGCAACCACCCTTAAAGGTAGTGCCGGGGATTGGTATTGAACCCTACGGCTTGGTTCAATCAGCTCCTTCTCTGAGATGGAGCAGCAGTTTACCAGTCACTTTATCAGTAATCGGAGAATTGTCAAAACTTTGGCTCATCTGATGAGCTTGGTTCAAGAAGAACAAGAGACATTAAAAAGTTAATGCAGTCCTTCCTCACCGCAACCCTAGAGATCCGCAGCTTGGACATGGGAGTGGCGCTCGCAGCCCTGACCACAACCCTTCAGCAGGGAAATTTCTTGTACTCATTGGGGAAGAAGCCCCCAGCCAACATGGGAGAGTTGATGGCCAGAGCACATAAATATGTCAACCTAGAAAAGATGATGGATACAAGAGGAAATCGGATTGAGTTGGGAAAGGTAATAGAGAGATTGACGAACCTTCCAAACTCGGGAAGAGACAGAAGAACAGCATGTTGCAAGCCAGCTCTTAGGCTACGGGGCACACAAGTAAGTTTCAAACTTATACCCACTTAAACGCACCGCGAACCAATGTGTTGATGCACATAAGAAAGAAGGAGTATATGTTGTGGTCTGAACCTATGCGAACACCCTTATATAAATGGAACATGTCAAAGTTTTGTCAATTCCATAAGGATCACGGGAACGATACCGAGGAGTGTATTCAATTGAAAAATTAAATTGAGACTTTGATAAAAAAAAAAAAAGGTCATCTGTCGAGGTGAGCATAAAAGGCCAAAAAGACATGAGAAAGAATAACAGATCATTGGAGAAATCACTGTGATTTTGGGCAGCTTCGCTAGTGGCGGTGACAGTGGAGGCGCTCGAAAGAGGTATGCCAAGCAGGTACTTTTAATGGAGAAAAAAACAGGAAGACGTTATCACCTTCAGTAGTGAAGATGAAGAAGTAGTACAATAGCCCCACGACGACGCTCTGGTAGTATCCCTTCTGGTGGCCAACTATAAAGTGAGGCACATGCTGATATACAACGGGAGCTCGGCCAACATAATGTTCTGGTCAATGCTCGAAGGAATGAAGATCAGTAGGGAATGCCTCAAACCGATCTCCACCCTGTTGGTTGGGTTCAGAGGAGAAGTAGTACATCCCGTGGGAACAATTACGCTACTAGTAACCATGGGAACAGCCCCACAACAAATCACCTCGTTGACGGATTTCCTATTGGTTGATCGACCATCAGTATACAACATTATATTGGGCTGCCCATTTATCAATATGGCTCGAGCCATAACATCCATTTACCACCTAAAAATGAAATTCCCTACCCCACACGGGATGGTAATGGTTAAGGGAGATCAAGTAGCAGTTCGAAATTGCTACGTGATGGCTTTAAAGGGCAAAACTGAAGCAAGGGAAACCTTGACTATTGAAGACCTGGAGGTGAGGGAAGAGTACCCACAAATTAGCATGCTGGATGATGACCTTATATGCATATTTATAAACAATAATTAGGAGAAGTATGTGCAGATCATAAGTCACTTGTCTGACCCTTTGAAAATGGAACTGAGCAAATTGTTGAACGAGTTCGCAGATGTGTTTTCCTGGTCAGCCGATGATATGCCAGGGATCGACCCTGCAATCATGGAACACAGGTTTCAGGAAGAACCCAACCATAAGCCCGTAAAGCAGAAGAAAAGGAGCTTCATGTTGGAGTGGATCAAGGTGATAGATGAGGAGGTAACAAAACTGGTGTAGGCCAAATTCATTAGGGAGGTCAACTATCCGGAGTGGTTGAGCAACGTGGTTTTGGTAAAGAAATCGAATGGAAAGTGGCGAACGTGTATCAATTTCACGGACGTGAACAAGTCGTGTCCAAAAGATAGCTTTCCACTTCCTCGAATCGATCAGCTGGTAGACTCGACGTCTAGATATGAGCTTTTAAGCTTTATGGACGCATATTCAGGATATAACCAAATCCTAATGTACTAGGGGGACGAGGAGAAAACATCGTTCATCACAGAAAGAGGACTCTATTGCTACTGTACGATGTCCTTCGGACTGAAGAATGCGGGGACAACCTATCAGAGGCTGGTGAACAAGATATTCAAAAACCAGCTTGAAAAGATGATGGAGGCGTATGTAGATGACATGCTGGAAAAAAATCCTGAAAGTAGGAAAGCATTGCAAAGATTTGAAGGAAATATTTGAACTGCTGCATAGGAATCAAATGAAATTAAATCCTTCCAAATGAGTGTTTGGTGTTTCTACGGGGAAGTTTTTACATTTCATGGTGACACACAGGGGGATAAAAGCTAACCCCGACAAGATAAGGGCACTGCTGGAGATGAAAGCCCCTCCAACAAGAAGGAGATCCAGGTCTTGATAGGAAGAATCGCCTCCCTCAGCAGGGTTGTTTCCTATTCGAGAGATAAAGACCTACTTTTCTTCAAGGCATTGTTGTCGTGATCCAAAAAATAAATAAATAGATAAATAATAAAATTAATTAATTAATTAATTAATTATTATTTGATTGAATTAATTAAATTAAGTTATGTGAAGGTTAAATATATATATGCCTAAATGAATAAGGATTGGTAATATATATATATATATATATAAGTATATAATATAATATTATTATAATATATAATAAAGTAAAAAAAAAAAAAAAACAGGAAGCTAGAAGCTTCCTAAGGGATTTCAAATTGAAATCACCTCTCAGGCCTGCAGACAGAATAGAAGCTGAAGAGAAAGGTCTATCTAGTTTATTTAGTTATTCAATTACACCAATAATTTGTTCTCTCTCCCCTCATTTCTCGACGGATATTTAGCCGATCAGGAAACGCAAGGTACCATTAGGTTCCTAACTCTACCACTGACATTTTTATTGGAGCGGATTTGTCGTGGGAGCAACGTAGACACCATTCCTGGGGTAAGACAACCTTTCCTTATTTTCTCAATTTCTCCTTAAATCTTCCACTAAATTGATGATCGGATACTACCACGAGGTCCTAGTAGTGATCGTCATCATTTTGGCTAGAGTAAATTTTCAATTTGGGTTTCCTAGACACCACTCCAAAGCGGGAGTGAGATTTGGGGAATTAAGTAAATTGGTTATATTTGAGTGTATAATTATTTATTTAGAATTTAACGGCCTATGAAATATTAAAATAGTATTTTATTTAGGGTTGATTTAATTGAACTAGGATTATTGAATCAGGGTTTGGGTGAGCACTGCAGGCATCTTTTCGGGGTCCCTGTTGGCGTAGTTCTAGAAACTAGGTAAGGGGAAAAATATATATTAAACCATAATTTTTATGAATTTAATGGAAAATGAATTGTGTTATATATACGTGTATATGTTTCCGTATGGGTTTAAAATTCCAACCATTTAAATTATGTTTTCCGAGCTTAGGGCTATTTATTAAATACGTATATGAGAAAATGAACTGATGAAAGTGAAATATATTTTCAGAATAATATTGTAAGATAAGAAAGGTATATTTTGAGTATATGAATGTTAAATGCAGGTTGGCTTATTTTATGGGGAATATATATATATGAATTTTATTGCTAAATAGTGTGACATTAGTAAATTGAACCTTGTATGAGACTATGTTATATGTATGAGATGCATGTTATGCAGGAAATGCACTAAATTGAAATGTTATATGGAATATACTGCATGTGTTTGTTAATGTAAATCATGTTTACGACAGCCAAAATGGAGTTGTGGATCACGTTTATGATAGCCAAAATGGTGCCGTAGATTATGCTCATGACAACTAAAAGGGAGCTGTAGATCATGTTAATGATAGCCAAAAGGGAGCTGTTGTAATTAAAAGACAATGAGAATGATAAGGAAATATGAAATGCGAACAATGTGAAATGGAATGAGACACGTAAAGTGAAATGCTATGAAATGGTTAAGCTAAGAACATGAATAGTTAAGAATTATAGGATAACGACATGCAGAATAATGTGTTATGGTATTATCAGTATGTATACTAGTAGAACGTGTTATGTTTGGGTGGAACAAACTCTTCGCCCGAGGGCTTGCTAAGAAAGGCGAGTGCCCTGGTAAGTATCAAATGTGGCACTAGGCTGCATAACAGGTTAGGGTAGAGGGAAACTATTTGTATGGGCAGGTAGATTTCCTTATTCTTGGGGCCTTCACTTGTAAACCTTTGTATAAATTTTGTGAGTACGAGATTACATCACTACCTAGGGGCTTGCTGAGTAAGGTGAGTGCTCTGATATGCTTCAATTGTGACTTTTGGGTTACCTAAAGTATCAAAGTAGAGGGGTGCTACTTGTATGGGCAGGTAATCACCCCTATCCTTGGGTAATCTCATGGGTAAAATGTCTTGCATGTGTTTGATTAGGAACAGGAAATGATTTCAGAAATTATGCTAATGATTTGCAAATGATGAAAATGTATACTTACGTTATTTACAAACCTTATGATAGCCACACACTATTTTAATGTATTGTTTCTTCCCTTACTGAGATGTGTCTCACCCGAATATGAACTTATCTTTTTTCAGAAACTCCACGAGATTGAGCTTAGAGAGCTCGAGGTGTTTGTAGCATTTTTGGGATATAGAAAAGAAATTTTATATACTTAACTGATATTTTGAGTTGTATGTAAGTTATGTTTTCTGTTATGTTTTAAATCTTCTGAGATATGGATGGTTGTGAAATATACTAGTGTTTGTGAATACTGAATGATTTTGGAGATATGTGTATATATGAGAATACATGTGATGAATAGTTATTTGGATTATAGATAGAAATAGTAAACTCTGATATTATATTTATGGAGATTATATTTATTTTTTTTGCTGCGTACATGATATTAGAATGTGGATTATTAGGTAAATGAATGGATTCATAGCACTCCAGGCCCACGTAGAGGGTCGAGTCATTACAGATGGTATCAAAGTAGGTTTCCAGCCGAAAGTGTGATTAATTTCACATCGCCTTGATATGGAAATGTTAGTGTATTGGGTTAGAGATGATTTATTCCAGAGTATAGGAAACAGTTGGGGTAAGGATGCTAAATGGATAGGTCAGGTTAGGTGTTGAGAAGTAGGTTTGGTGTAGGGAAGTATAGGATTTTGTTTTGTAGTTTAGAGGCAAAAATATGCCGACGATTTCCTGTGATTTTTCTGAAGTAGGCGATGCCCTCAGAAAAGCCATGGTAAACCTTAGGTGATTTTGCTTCTGAGCGGTGAGACTAGTCCTTATATGGAGAATTTGGATGTATATTGGATTTAAATTATATAATTGTGTTGTTGGGATTACAATAGAAGGTTCTTATCCCTTTTTTGTCCTATTTTCAGGATGGATCCGGGAGATGAGGATGTAGAGGCTGAAGGAAGGGATGATTCAGACACTTCCAATGAAGAGGATATTAATACCTCTAAGATGTTGAAGGGTATTTGCTGGATAGGTCAGGGCCAAAATGAAGAAGGAACCTAGAGAAGGGAACTGTCCATCTGTAGGTCTGGCCTGCAATATTAAGGAGTTTATGAGAATGAACCCTCCGGCCTTCACAGGAGGAACTGATTCAGTGGCTACAGAGAATTAGGTATAGGAAATAGATGAGATCATGACTGTACTCGACTGCACGGACGAGAAGAAGGTCTGTTATGCCGCCTTTAAGATGACTAGAGAAGAAAAATGGTGGTGGCTTTTTGCGAAGCTATTAGAGGAACAAAGGCTAGTAAAGATAGCTCTAACATGAGAAAGATTCAAGAAGCCATTCATTGATTGATATTTTCCTTCATCTATTAGAGTGGAAAGGATTGAGGAGTTCACTAATTTGACCCAAAAGAATATGACGGTTGTGTTCAATTCTTGATCCCAGATGAGGCAAGGAAGGTCAAGAAGTTTGAAAAGGGTCTGAGGCGAAGAATCTATGAATTGGTGGTCGGGTTTCAGGTCTAGAATTTCTCCGACTTGGTTGATAAGGCTTCGGTGCTAGAAAAGAGCATCCATAGCAGCATAGAGCCTTCAGAGTAGAAGAAGAGGTCTGCACCATCTAGTTTTCAGGCTAAAAGCAGTTAGGGATTAGGAAAGAAAGGGAAACATGCAGTTGACTTGTGGAAAGAGGCAAGAGTTTGGGGTTATTCTGCTTAGCAAGGTAATCAGTCTTACCCCATATACTAGTGATATAATAAAAGGCATATGGGTGAGTGCTAGTTTGTGACTCCTAATTGTCATAGGTGTGGTAAATCAAGACATATCAAGAGGAACTGTCTGGAATTGCTACCTGTTGTACCTGCATAGAACTAGGACCGGGAGAAATAGCAGATACCACTACACAGGGGTGGACCAGCACGTGTTTATACGATGGTCCTGGATGAGGCAGATAAAACCAAGGGGGTAGGTATGAATTCATGTTTTAAGATAACAATGATTTTATTTAATTATAAATGATGCAAAAGTGTATTTGGTGATGTGTTTACTGAATGGTATGAGGTATAGTAAATCGTAGAATTATGGAAATGAATAATTAGGTAACAAATTTCGAGGATGAAATTCTTTTTAGGAGGGAAGAATGTAGTGATCCAAACATATATATATTAAATATTATTTAATTGAATTAATTAAATTAAATTATGTGAAGGTTAAATATATATATATATGCCTAAATGTATAAGGATTGGTGATATATATATATATATATATAAGTATATAATATAATATTATTATAATATATAATAAAGTAAAAAAAAAAAAAAAGCAGCTAGAAGCTTCCTAAGGGATTTCAAATTGAAATCACCTCTCAGGCCTGTAGACAGAACAGAAGCCCCCCTGAAACGTCTCTCACTCTCACATCTCCTCGTCGCCTCTTTTCGTCTACGTCTCTCTCTCCCTTCATTTCTCAATGGATATTTGGCCGATTGGGAAACGTAAGGTACCATTGGGTTCTTAGCTTTGCCACCGACATTTTTACTGGAACAAATTTTTCGTGGGAGTGGCGTAGACACCATTCTTGGGGTCAAACAATCTTTCCCTATTTTCTAAATCTCTCCTTAAATGTACCGCTAAATTGACAATCAAGCACGTCCACGGTGTCCTAGTCATGATCGTCGTCATTTTGGTTGGAGTAAATTTTCAAGTTGGGTTTCCTAGGCACCACTTCAAAGCGAGAGTGAGATTTAGGGAATTAAATAAATTAGTCATATTTGAGGGTATACTTATTTCTTTGAAATTTAAGGGGCTAGGAAATATTAAAATAGTATTTTATTTAGGATTGATTTAATTGAACTAGGATTATTGAATTAAGGTTTGGGTGAGCATCGTCGGCATCTTTTCAGGTTTCTTGTTGGTGTAGTTCAAGAAACCAGGTAAGGGGGAAAATATATATTAAACCAAAATTTTTATGAATTTAATGGAATATGAATTGTGTTATATATACGTGTATATGTTTCGGTATAAATCTAAAATGCCAACCATTTAAATTATGTTTTCCAAGCTTAGGGCTGTTTATTAGATACGTATATACGAAAATGAACTAATGAAAGTGAAAAATATTTTCAGGATAATAATGTAAGATAAGAAAAGTATATTTTGAGTATATGAATGTTAAATGCAGGTTGACTTATTTTATGGGGAATACATATATATATATATATATATATATATATTTGAATTTTACTGCTAAATAGTGTGGTATGAGTAAATTGAACCTTGTATGGGACTATGTTATATCTATGAGATGCATGTTATGCAGGAAGTGCACTAAAATGAAATGTTATATGGAATATGCTGCATGTGTTTGTTAATGTAAATCATGTTTACGATAGCCAAAAGGGAGTTGTGGGTCACATTTTTGACAGCCAAAAGGGTGCTGTGGATTATGCTTATGATAGCCAAAAGGTAGCTGTAGATCATGTTAATGATAGCCAAAAGGGAGTTGTAGAAATAACAGCCAAAAGGGAGCTGTTGTAATTAAAAGACAATGAGAATGATAAGGAAATATGAAATGCGAACAATGTGAAATGGAATGAGTCACGTAGAGTGAAATGCTATGAAATGGTTAAGTTAAGAACATGAATAGTTTAGAATTACAGGATAATGACATGCATAATAATGTATTATGGTATTATTAGTATATAAGCTAGTAGAATGTGTTATGTTTTGGCGGAGCAAACTCTTCGCTTGAGGGCTTGCTTAGAAAAACGAGTGCCCTGGTAAGTATCAGATGTGGCACTAGGCTGCATAATGTGCTAGGACAGAGGGAAACTATTTGTATGGGCGGGTAGATTTCCTTATTCTCGGAGCCTTTGCTGGTAAACCTTTGTATAAATTGTGTGAGTATGAGATTACATCACTACCTAGGGGCTTATTAAGTTAAGGTAAGTACTCTAGTATGCTTCAGTTGTGACCTTTGTATTACCTAAAGTATCAGAGCACATGAGTGCTACTTGTATTGGTGGGTAATCACTCCTATCCTTGGGTAATCTCATGGGTAAAATGTCTTGCATGTGTTTGATTAGGAACAAGAAATGATATCAAAAATTACGCTAATGATTTGCAAATGATGAAAATGTATACTTATGTTATTTACAAACCTCATGTTAACCACATAGTGTTTTAATATATTGTTTCTTCCCTTACTGAGATGTGTCTCACTTGAATATGAACTTATCTTTTTCAAGACCTCCACGAGATTGAGCTTAGAGAGCTTGAGGTGTTTGTAGCATTTTTGGGATATAGAAAAGAAAGGGTATATACTTGGCTAATATTTTGGGTTGTATGTAAGTTATGTTTTATGTTTTATGTTTTAAGCCTTCAGAGATATAGATGGTTGTGAAATATACTTATGTTTGTGAGTACTGAATGTTTTTGGAGATATGTTTATATATGAGAATACAGGTGATGAATAGTTATTTTGGATTATAGATAGAAATAGTAAACTCTGGTATTATATTTGTGGAGATTATATTTATGTTTTCTGCTGCGTGCATGATATTAGAATATGGATTGTCAGGTAAATGAATGGATTAGTAGCACTCTGGGCCTACGTAGAGAGTTGGGTTGTTACAGATGGTATCAAAACAGGTTTTCAGCCAGATGTGTGATTAATTTCCTATTGTCTGGATATGGAAATGTTAGAGTATTAAATTAGAGATGATTTACACTAGAGTATAAGAAATAGTTAGGATAAGGATGCTAGATGGATAGGTTAGGTTAGGTGTTTAGAAGTAGGTTTGGTGTAGGAAAGTATAGGATTTTGCTTTGTAGTTTAGAGGCGGAAATATGTCGATGATTTCCTATGATTTTTTTGAAGCAGTCGACGGCCTCAAAAAAGCCACGATAAACCTTAGATGTTTTCGTTTATGAGCAGTGAGACTTGTTCTTATATAGAGAACTTGGATGTATATTGGATTTAAATTATATAATTGTGTTGTTGGGATTATGATATGAGGTTATTATCTCTTTTCTGTCCTATTTTTAGGATGGATTCGGGAGATTAGGACGTAGAGGCTAAAGGAAAGGATGATTCAAACACTTCCAGTGAAGAGGATATTAATACCTCTAAGATGTTGAGGGGTATTGACCGACAAGTCAGGACAGAAATGAAGAAGGAACCTAGAGAAGGGAACTGTCCATCTGTAGGTTTGGGCTGCAGTATCAAGGAGTTTATGAGAATGAACCCTCCAGCCTTCACAGGAGGACCTGATCCGGTGGCTGCAAAGAATTGGGTACAGGAAATAAAGGAGCTTACGACTATACTCGACTGCACGGACGAGCAGAAGGTCCATTATACTGCCTTTAAGATGACCAGAGAAACAAAATGGTGGTGGCTTTCTGCGAAGCTGCTAGAGGAATAGAGGCTGATAAAGATAGCTCTGACAAGGGAAATATTCAAGAAGCTATTCTTTGATAAATATTTTCCATTATCTGTCAGAGAGGAAAAGATTGAGGAGTTCATTGATTTGACCTAGGGGAATATAATGGTTGCGGAGTATGCATCTAAATTCATGGAATTGTCACATTTTGCTCCATTATTGATCCCGAATAAGGCAAGGAAGGCCAGGAAGTTTGAAAAGGGCCTCATGCGAAGAATCTATGAATTGGTGGTTGGGTTTTAGGTCTTGAATTTCTCCGACTTGGTTGATAAGGCTTCGTTGCTGGAAAAGAGCATCCAGAGCAGTACAGAGCCTTTAGAGTAGAAGAGGAGACCTACACCATCTAGTTATCAGGCTGAGGGCAATCAGGGACCAAGAAAGAAATAAAAACATGCAGTTGGCTTAAGGCAAGAGACATGAGTTCAGGGTTATTCTGCTCAGCAGGGTAATCAGTCTTACCCCGTATGCTAGAGATGTAATAAAAGGCATATGGGTGAGTGTTGGTTTGTGACTCCTAATTATTACAGGTGTGGTAAATCAGGACATATTAAGAGGAACTGTCTGAAATTGCTACCTATTGTACCTGCACAAAACCAAGACTAAGGAAAATAACAGATACCACTAGGTAGGGGTGGACCAGCATGTATTTATACGATGGTCTTGGATGAGGCAGATAAAGCTAAGGGGGTAGGTATGAATTCATGTTTAAGATAACAACGATTTTATTTAATTATAAATGATGCAAAAGTGTATTTGGTGATGTGTTTACTAAATGGTATGAGGTATAGTAAATCGTAGAATTATGAAAATGAATAATTAGGTAACAAATTTCAAGAACAAATTATTTTTAGGAGGGGAGAATGTAGTGATCCAATATATATATATATATATATATGTATGTATATAAAAGTATATAATATAATATTTTTATAATATATAATAAAGTAAAAAAAAAAGGAAGATAGATGTGATACCCCGTGGAAAAAATGCTTAAAAAGATTAGATTTTACTACCCATATCAACAAGGTGCACCTTTCTTTTTGTGAGCCTTCCCATAAGAACTTGACAGTTAAGCGTGCTTGGCTTGGAGTAATTTTGGAATGAGTGACCTTTTGGAAAGTTTTCTCAGGAAGTGTGTGAGTGAGGACAAAACACACTGAAAAGGACACGTGTTGGTATATGGGGCCAGTTATTAATTCGATAAGGCCCGCCCCCTGTTGTCTGGTCCAGGCAGAAGAGGAGAGACGCAGTGCTCCCTGGTAGGCCTAGGTTGGGGCCTTACAAATGGTATTAGAGCGATTACCTAGCCGAAAATATAATGAGATTCACATCACCAGAGTTTGGAAATGTGGGTTTGCAATGAGGACGTTGCATTCTGTAAGTGGGGGAGAATGTGATACCTCGTGGAAAAAGGGCTTAAAAGGATTAGATGTTACTACCCATATCAACAAGGTGCACCTTTTTTTTTTTTTTTTTTCATGAGCCTTCCCATAAGAAATCCACAATTAAACGAGCTTGGCTTGGAGTAATCTTGGGATGGGTGACCTTCTAGGAAGTTTTTTCAGTAAGTGTGTGAGTGAGGACAAAACACACTGAAAAGGACACGTGTTGGCCTGTGGGGCCAGTCATTAGTCTGATAAAGCCCGCCCTTGAAACGTCTCTCACTCTCACGTCTCCTCATTGCCTCTCTCCATTTCCATGTCTCTCTCACTTAATTTCTCGACGGATATTTGACTGATAGGGAAACGAAAGGTACCGTTGGGTTCCTAGCTCCGCCACTGACATTTCTACTAGAGCGGATTTATCGTGGGAGTGGCGTAGGCACCATTACTGGGGTAAGGCAACCTTTCCCTATTTTCTTAATTTCTCCTTAAATATGCTGCTAAATCGACGATCAAGCACAACCACGGGGTTCTAGTCGTGATCGTCGTCATTTTGGTTAGAGTAAATTTTCAATTTGGGTTTCCTAAGCACCACTCCAAAGCCAGAGTGAGATTTGGGGAATTAAGTAAATTGGTCATATTTGAGGGTTTAATTATTTCTTTGAAATTTAAGGGCCTAGGAAATATTAAAATAGTATTTTATTTAGGATTGATTTAATTGAACTAGGATTATTGAATCAAAGTTCGGGTGAGCGCTGTAGGCATCTTATCGGGGTCCCTATTGGTGTATTTTAAGAAACTAGGTAAGGGAAAAAATATATATTAAACTAAAATTTTTTTTTATTAAATGGAAAATAAATTGTGTTATATATACGTGTATATGTTTCGGTATGGGATGCCAACAATTTAAATTATTTTTTCTGAGCTTAGGGCTATTTATTAGATATGTCTATGCAAAAATGATTTGATGAAAGTGAAAGATATTTTCAGGATAAAAATGTGAGATAAGAAAGGTATATTTTGAGTATATGAATGTTAAATGCAGGTTGGCTTATTTTATGGGGAATATATATATATATATATATATATATGAATTTTACTGCTAAATAGTGTGGTATGAGTAAATTGAACCTTGTATTGGACTATGCTATATGTATGAGATGCATGTAATGCAGGAAATGCATTAAAATGAAATGTTATATGGAATATGTTGCATGTGTTTGTTAATGTAAATCATGTTTACGACAGCCAAAAGGGAGCTGTGGATCACGTTTATGACAACCAAAATTATGTGGTAGATTATGCTCATGACAGCCAAAAGGGAGCTGTAGATTATGTTATTGATAGCCAAAAGGGAGCTGTAGAAATAACAGCCAAAAGGGAGCTGTTGTAATTAAAAGACAATGAGAATGATAAGGAAATATGAAATGCGAATAATGTGAAATGGAATGAGCCACATAAAGTGAAATGCTATGAAATGGTTAAACTAAGAACATGAACAGTTAAGAATTACAAGATAACGACAAACATAATAATGTATTATGGTATTATTAGTATGTAAGCTAGTAGAATGTGTTACTATTGGGAAGGGAAAACTTTTTTCCTGAGGGCTTGCTTAGAAAGGCGAGTGCCCTGGTAAGTATCAGATGTGGCACTAGGCTGCATAACGTGTTAGGGCAGAGGGAAACTATTTGTATGGGTGGGTAGATTTCCTTATTCTCGGGGCCTTTTCTGGTAAACCTTTGTATAAATTGTGTGAGCATGAGATTACATCACTACCTAGGGGCTTACTGAGTAAGGTGAGAACTTTGGTATGCTTCAGTTGTGACCTTTGGGTTACCTAAAGTATTAGAGCAGAGGGGGGCTACTTGTATGGGCGGATAATCATCCCTATCCTTGGATAATCTTGTGGGTAAAATGTCTTGCATGTGTTTGATTAGGAATAAGAAATGATTTTAGAAATTATGCTAATGATTTGCAAATGATGAAAATGTATACTTATGTTATTTACAAACCTTATGTTAGCCACACGCTATTTTAATATATTGTTTCTTCCCTTATTGAGATGTGTCTCACCCAAATACGAACTTATCTTTTTCAAGACCTCTACGAGATCTAGTTTAGAGAGCTCGAGGTGTTTGTAGCATTTTTGGGATATAGAAAAGAAAGGGTATATACTTAGCTGATATTTTGGGTTGTATGTAAGTTATGTTTTATGTTTTATGTTTTAAGTCTTTGATGATTTCCTGTGATTTTTCTGAAGCAGTCAACGACCTTAGAAAAGCCACGATAAACCTTAGATGTTTTCATTTCTCAGTAGTGAGACTTGTTCTTATATGGAGAACTTGGATGTATATTGGATTTAAATTATATAATTGTGTTGTTGGGATTATGATATGCCGTTATTATCTCTTTATTGTCTTATTTTCAGGATGGATCCGGGCGACGAGGACATAGAGGCTGAAGGAAAGGATGATTCAGACACTTCCAATGAAGAGGATATTAATACCTCTAAGATGCTGAGGGGTATTGCCTGACAGGTCAGGGCATAAATGAAGAAGGAACCTAGAGAAGGGAATTGTCAATTTGTAGGTTTAGGCTGCAGTATCAAGGAGTTTATGAGAATGAACCTTTCGACCTTCATAGGAGGACCTGATCCGGTGGCTGCCAAGAATTGGGTACAGGAAATAGAGGAGATCATGATTGTACTTGACTGCACGGACGAGCAGAAGGTCCGTTATGTTTCCTTTAAGATGACAGGAGAAACAAAATGGTGGTGGCTTTCTGCGAAGCTGCTAGAGGAACAGAGGCTGGTAAAGATAGTCCTAATATGGAAAAGATTCAAGAAGCTATTCTTTGATAGATATTTTCCTTCATCTATCAGAGAGGAAAATATTGAGGAGTTCATTGATTTGATTAAGGGGAATATGACGGTTGCGGACTATGCGGCTAAATTCGTGGAATTGGCGCATTTTGCCCCATTCTTGGTCCCGGATAAGGCAAGGAAGGCCAGGAAGTTTGAAAAGGGCTTTAGGCAAAGAATCTATAAATTGGTGGTTGGGTTTCAGGTCTAGAATTTCTCCGACTTGGTTGATAAGGGTTCGATGCTAGAAAAGAGCATCTAGAGCAACACAGAGCCTTCAGAGTAGAAAAAGAGACCTGCACCATCCAATTTTCAGGCCGAGGGTAGTCAATGACCAGGAAAGAAAGAAAAACATGCAGTTGACTTAAGGCAAGTGACAGGAGTTCAGGGTTATTCTGCTTAGCAAGATAATCAGTCTTACCTCGTATGCCAGAGATGTAATAAAAGGCATATGGGAGAGTCTTGATTTGTGACTCCTAATTGTTACAGGTGTGGTAAATTAGGACATATTAAAAGGAACTATCCAGAATTGCTACCTGTTGTACTTGCACAAAACAAAGACTGAGGAAAACAACAGATACCACTAGGTAGGGGTGGACCAACACGTGTTTATACGATGGTCCTAGATGAGGCAAATAAAGCCAAGGGGGTAGGTATGAATTCATGTTTAAGATAACAATGATTTTATTTAATTATAAATGATGCAAAAGTGTATATGGTGATGTGTTTACTGAATGGTATGAGGTATAGTAAATCGTAGAATTATGAAAATGAATAATTAGGTAACAAATTTCAAGGACGAAATTCTTTTTAGGAGGGGAGAATGTAGTGATCCAAATATATATATATATATATATAAATTAAATATTATTTAATTGAATTAATTAAATTAAGTTATGTGAAGGTTAAATATATATATGCCTAAATGTATAAGGATTGGTGAAATCACCTCTGAGGCCTGTAGACAGCATAGAAGCCCACCCCTGAAATGTCTCTTACTCTCACGTCTCCTCATCACCTCTCTCCATCTCCATGTCTCTCTCCCTTTATTTCTCGACGGATATTTGGCCAATCAGGAAACGAGAGGTAACATTGGGTTTCTAGCTCTACCACCGATATTTCTACTAGAGCGGATTTTTCGTGGAAGCGACGTAGACACCATTCCTGGGGTAAGGGAACTTTTCCCTATTTTTTCAAATTTTCCTTACATATGCCGCTAAATTAACGATCGGGCACCACCCGGGGTCCTAG
Organism: Malania oleifera; assembly: GCF_029873635.1. NCBI lineage: Eukaryota > Viridiplantae > Streptophyta > Magnoliopsida > Santalales > Ximeniaceae > Malania > Malania oleifera. The sequence continues at coordinate 38,365,719 of NC_080425.1, forward strand.
TCGTGATTGTTGTCATTTTGGCTGTAGTAAATTTCCAATTTGGGTTTCTTAGGCACCACTCCAAAGCGATAGTGGGATTTGGGGAATTAAGTAAATTGGTTATATTTGAGTGTATAATTATTTATTTGGAATTTAACGGCCGATGAAATATTAAAATAGTATTTTATTTAGGATTGATTTAATTGAACTAGGATTATTGAATTAGGGTTCGGGTGAGCACCGCATACATCTTTTCGGGGTCCCTATTGGCGTAGTTCAAGAAACTAGGTAAAGGGAAAAATATATATTAAACCATAATTTTTATGAATTTAATGGAAAATCAATTGTGTTATATATACGTGTATATGTTTCCGTAAGGGTTTAAAATGCCAACCATTTAAATTATGTTTTCCGAGCTTTGGGCTGTTTATTAGATACATATATGCAAAAATGAGCTGATGAAAATGAAAAATATTTTCAGGATAATAATGTAAGATAAGAAAGGTATATTTTGAGTATATGAATGTTAAATGCAGGTTGACTTATTTTATGGGGAATACATATATATATATATATATATATATATATATATGAATTTTACTTCTACATAGTGTGGCATGAGTAAATTGAACCTTGTATGGGACTATGTTATATCTATGAGATGCATGTTATGCAGGAAATGCACTAAAATGAAATGTTATATGGAATATGCTGCATATGTTTGTTGATGTAAAGCATGTTTATGACAGCCAAAAGGGAGTCGTGGATCATGTTTATGACAACCAAAATGGTACTGCAGATTATGCTCATAGCAGCCAAAAGGGAGTTGTAGATCATATTAATGATAGCCAAAAGGGAGCTTTAGAAATAACAGCCAAAAGGGAGTTATTGTAATAAAAAGACAATGAGAATGATAAACCAAGCTGCATAACGTGTTAGGGCAGAGGGAAACTATTTGTATAGGTAGGTAGATTTCATTATTCTTGGGGCCTTCACTGGTAAACCTTTGTATGAGTTGTGTGAGTACAAGATTACATCACTACCTAGGGGCTTACTGCGTAAGGTGAGTGCTTTGGTATGCTTCAGTTGTGTCCTTTTGGTTACCTAAAGTATTAGAGCAGAGGGGTGCTACTTGTATGGGTGGGTAATCAACCCTATCCTTGGATAATCTAGTGGGTAAAATGTCTTGCATGTGTTTGATTAGGAACAGGAAATGATTTTAGAAATTATGCAAATGATTTGAAAAGGATGAAAATGTATACTTATGTTATTTACAAACCTCATATTAGCCACACGTTGTTTTAATTTATTGTTTCTTTCCTTACTCAGATGTGTCTCACCTAAATATGAACTTATCTTTTTCAGAACCTGCACGAGATCGAGCTTAGAGAGCTCGAGGTGTTTGTAGCATTTTTGGGATATAGAAAAGAAATGGTATATACTTAGCTGATATTTTGGGTTGTATGTAAGTAATGTTTTATGTTTTATATTTTAAGTCTTATGAGATATGGATGGTTGTGAAATATACTCATGTTTTTGAATACTGAATGTTTTTTGAGATATGTGTATATATAAGAATACAGGTGATGAATAATTATTTTGGATTATAGATAGAAATAGTAAACTCTGGTATTATATTTGTGGAGATTATATTTATGTTTTTCGCTGCGTACATGATATTAGAATATGGATTATTAGGTAAATGAATGGATTAGTAGCACTCCGATCCTACGTAGAGGGTTGGGTTGTTACAACTGCGAAAGAAAGGAGGATTTGAATGGGGGGTAATGCAAAAGCAGAGCCTTCAATCAGCTTAAAATTTACCTTGGTTCGCCCCCACTATTAACAAAGAAGAAAGCAGGAGAAGATTTCTACCTATACGGTTCCTCGAATCTACATGTGGCTAGTCAGTCTCGGTTAGAGAAGAAGAAATGTGGCACAAACCTATCTACTACACCAGCAAGGTACTGAACGAATCAGAGGTGAATTATAGCATAGCGGAAAAGGCAGCCTTCTCCATTATTTGTGCAGCTCGGAAGTTGAGACCATACTTTCAGACGTACAAAATAATCGTGCTGACAAACCTCTGGTTAAGACAGATCCTGTAGCGGCCAGAGAGTTTTGGGAGAATGATGAGGTGGTTGATTGAGCTAGGGGAGTTTGACATACAATATCAGCCAAAGCCTGCCATCAAAGCTCAGGTATTGGATGACTTCATGGCAGAATAATCCTACGAAATAAAAGCGAACTCAAAGGTGTGGACATTACATGTAGACGAGTCATCTAATGCAGTCGGGGGAGAAGCAAGACTAATCCTCATAGCACCAAACAGTGTGGAGACATTATACACATTGAAGTTAGAGTTCGCAATGACCAACAATGATGCCAAGTATGAAGCCCTGTTAGTAGGGCTACGCTTGGTGGAGGCACTGGGTGTGGCACGAATTTGTGTGGCGAGCGATTCCTAGCTCGTGGTGGAATAGGTGAAGGGAGATTTTGAGGCTAAGGATCAGAAAATGAAGAAATACTTAACCAAAGCCCAAGAACACATCAAAGCATTCGCTCACTTTGAGATAGAGTACGTGCCACGAACGGAGAACGCAAAGGCTGATGCACTAGCCCAACTAGAATCAGCTACAAAGCCAGACTGGAAGGGCGTAGTCTACTTGGAGCGAGTCAGAAAACCCTCTTATGAGCAGGTCAGTGCTGACTTGATGGTGGTTGAAGGTAACGAATAGGATTGGAGGACCCCTTTGATGCGGTACCTTCGCGACAGATCCTTACCATAAAAAAATAAGCAATCTATAAAAGGTAAGGAGGAAGGCGGCAAAATACATGCTCATAGACAAAAAGTTGTATATGAGATCCCTCACACTGCCATACCTATGGTGCCTAGGTACTAGAGAGGGAGAATATATGCAAAGGGAAATTCATGAAAGAGTATGCGAAAATCACCTCGCGAGTAAAGCCTTAGCCCACAAGGCCCTACGACAAGGATTCTACTGGTCCACAATGAGGAAGGATGCAATCGAGATAGTCAAATGTTGCAATAGGTGCCAGCGGTGCGCGGGAACGCCACACATGCCGTCCAGCCTTCTCTTCCCCCTAACCAGTCCGTGTCCCTTCACCCAATGGGGGCTGGATATCTTGGGACCACTACCTTAATCAACTAGACAAAGGAATTTTTTGTTGGTGGCGATCGATTACTTCACGAAGTGGGTAGAAGTTGAAGCCCTAGCTCACATAATCGAGGGAAGCATCAACCGATTTATGCGGGCTTTGGTGGTTTGTCGATTCGGAATCATATGGGCCATAGTCATGGACCACGAGAGATAGTTCGACAATGAGCGTTTCAAAAAATTTTGCGCCGACCTTTCCATAAAATTTTATTCGTGTCGATTGCACATCCCCAGAGCAATGGACAGGTGGAGAACATGAATGGTATGATACTGCACAGTTTGAGAACGTGACTCGAAACTTCATAGGGAGGATGGGTAAAAGAGCTCCCATCCATAATTTGGGCTTATCACACGACCCGACGAGCACTAATAGGCGAAACCCCATTTATGCTCGCTTTCGGAGCAGAGGTAATCATTCCTGCCAAGGTCAGGATCCCTTCCTGGTGAAGGCAACATTTTGACGAAAAGAGTAATAGCAAAGAACTAAGGGTGAAATTAGACCTCCTTGAGGAGAAGCAAGAGCAAGCACATATGAGAATCTCCGCATACCAACAAAAAGTGGCCAGCTACTACAACACTTATGTTAAAGTATGGACATTCCACCCAAGGGAACTAGTCCTTAGGAAGATGCGAACCAACTCGGTAGAGCCTAGACCCAACAAGCTAGAGCTGAATTGGGAGAGGCCATACTGAGTGGCGTCAGAAGTCAAGCTAGGAACATACACCTTGGAGGACTTAAGGGGAGGGGAGATAAAAAACACATGGAACTCTGACATGTTGAAAAAATATTACTCTTGAAATTTCAGTGCTCAAAAAGTTGTACAATAGAATTGAAAATCCACTACTCAAAAAAGTTGTATGATAAGAATTTCAAAAGTAAAATATTAATAAAATGCCCAACTGGTCTATTCAATCATCAGCCTTACTTCTTTATGCAAAATCCTCTTCCCCAGGCTCGTCCTCCTCATCCATCTCCTCCTCTGATGCCGGACTCTCATTGTCGTAGCCATGTGAACACACGTTGGCAAGGGAAAGGTCAGGGTGCATCATCCTGACCTATTCTCGGCACCTCCTGAAGCCTTCATGATAAGTTTTCGCAGTATCCAAGATGAACTTCTTGGAGTGCCGGTACTGTGAAATAGCAGCAGGGATTTCTTCACGGTGAATCCTCACTATCTCTTTTTGATGAGCCCTCTCGTAGCATTCAACATTAGCTCAGGCTTCACGCAACTCGTTTTGGGCAACCATATACTTCTCCCTCACATTGAGGGTTTGTCGATACATTTCGACCACCTTCTCCTCTTGGGCCAAAGCCATGGTTGCCATCTGCGAGCAAAAGATTAGACAGAGTAAAGAGACCCAAAAGACAAAGACTAAAAAGCACACTTGATAGGAGGTATATTGTATCGTCGCAAACAAATGATCCGAAAGCGGCATCTTAGCCTCCATAACGTCCTCCACACGCACCGCCCGGCGCAAGGTAGGACCAGTAAGAGTAGGCTCATGAAAAATTGGGCCCGATGTAGGAGTAGGCATGATCGGGTCCACCCGAGGTGAGGGATCGTTGGTCACTGTTGGGGCATCCCTCATTTGAGAGGAGCCCGCATCAAAATCTTGTTTTTTTCTTCTTCTTACTTGACCTCTACTTCTTCGCCTCCGCCATCATTGCCTTGTATTGGTTAAAGTTCATATATGCAAAAGGGAAGAAGGGAAAATTGAGAAAACATAGCACGACGCAAATATGAGCATGAACATCATAAAATGGGAAAGGTAGTTTCTCTAAGAGACGCGACTAAGTTCGTATTGCACAAGGACTCGTTCCTTGAGCAGTTCGCTGTGCAGGACAATACCCTATTGACTACTATCTCGTAGATCCTTAAGAATGGCCTGCTCTACCGAGGAAAGAGTAGGTGCCAAGTGCCGTAGATGAGCTAAAACAAAGAGAAAAGATTAGAGACGAACATAGAGACACCAACATAACCCAGGCATGCACAGAAAAAATAAAAGAGAGAGGAAGGAATATCACCATCAAGAGGAGTAGCCTAGACATAGGGCCCTCAACAGTTTAGCTCCCCTAAGGCAAAAAGGAATCGAAACTTCCACTCATGAATGGAAGAACTACCAGGAGTAAATAGTTTGTATTGGGGAAGGGAGTTGAAGTAGTACAACTTCTTCTCTATGGAGTGCATCCTCATTTGAAAGCAACTCCGAAACAGAGGCATGGTGGGCTGGTGACCTCATTTTAGGTGGAGGACGGCGAACGATACCAATGATAGGTACAAGTTGGGGATGAGCTGTAAGGGAGCTACGTTATAAAATCTAAGGACATTGGAGTTGAAAAGGATGGAAGGGCAACCGAAGACCTAGATCCATGAAGTCAGTGTATAAACAAATCTCATTGGGCCCTGACTCTAGAGCAGACTCAGAGTCATTGGGCAACCTAGTAAGAATATCGTCAGGAATAGCGAATAGGCTGTTAAAATTGGGCATATCTTCCTCAAAAAGGTAACACCGGGTAGTCCATACAGTAACATGAGGCTTAGATTGAACCCCCGAGGACTCAATGAGAATCAAAATTGAAGGCAAACACAAAAAACAACTTACAACATTCTACATTTTGGATCAACAAAGCCTTTTCTATAGATTTGCTAATAAACCTAGTTGAAGGAAAGGAAGAACATGAAGAACAATTACTAAGAACACCAACAACAAGCAAAGAACAAAGCAAAACTTAACATACAAAAGCAAATAAAGACATAGAGAAAGGTATAGGAAAAGTGTACCTAGTAGAGAGCCTCTCAAGCGGGACAAGAGGCAAATCAGCAAATCAATGCCTTTTATTGAAGAAAGCTTGCTCAAATCTCAAGAAACCATGCATCTGAGGGAGGCGAGAAGGTATTAACTAGTTCACGTTTCCATGGAAAAATGATAAGTACTCGTATGAGCACACTGCTCGAGAAAGATACACATATCATGCCAGACGCAGAGGCTGATGTGACCTTATCCCATCTAAAGCGGACATCCAGCTGGCGCGATCTCGAGTCCTAAGACATCCCAAATTTCCAAGTATGACACATATAACAAGAAATCTTTTATACCCTACAGACGCTATTACGAAAGACCTTGAAAACCTACACAATTTGGCCCAACATGACAAAGAAAAGTTCGTGAGACCATGACCACCAAGTGAGTACAACTCATTAGGAAAATTAGGCCCAATTTACGAGCAAAGCTCGTGAGGCCATGCCCAGCAACTGAGCACAGCTCATTAGGAAAATTCAGCCCAACTGGCTAGTAAAACTCAATAGGCCATACCCAACAAATGAGCACAACTTATCAGGAAAAATTAGCCCAGATGACGAGCAAAACTCGTGAGGTCATGCCCAACAAATGAGTACAACTCATTAGAAAAATTCGGCCCAATTGATGAGCCAGGCACGCGAGGCCACAAAAAATGCCGCGAAAAGCAGCTCGACAAGAAATGCCATGAAGAGCAGTTCGGCAAGAAATGCTGCGAAGAGCAACTCAGTAAGAAATGCTTAGAAGAGCAACTCGCCAAAAACAGCTCGGCAAGAATGCCACAAAAAGCAGCTTAGTGAGAAATGATCGAAAGAGCAACTCGGTAGAAACAGCTCGGCAAGAATGCCACAAAGAGCAGCTCGGTAGAAATAGCTCAGCAAGAAATGCTCAGAAGAGCAGCTCAGCATAAATAGCTTGGCAAGAATGCCACGAAGAGTGGCTTAGCATGAATGCTAGAAAGAACAACCTGGAAAGAAATGCCATGAAGAGCGGCTCGGCGAAAATAGCTCGGCAAGAATGCCACAAAGAATAGCTTGGCATGAATGCTATGAAGACCAGCCTTGCAGAAATAGCTAGGAAAGAATGCAACAAAGAGTTGCTCGACATGAATGCTACAAAGAAGAGCACGACAAGAAATGCCATGAAGAGTGGCTGAGCAGAAACAACTCGGAAAAAATGCTATGAAGGGCAACTCGACAAGAAATGCCATGAAGAGTGGCACGACATAAACAGTTCGACAAGAATGCCACGAAGAGCATCTCGACAATAAATGCTAGGAAGAGCAGCTCAGCAAGAATGCCACGAAAAGTAGCTCAACAAAAAATGCTACGAAGGGCAGCTCAGCAAGAAATGCCATGAAGAGCTGCTTGATAGAAGCAGCTTGGTAAGAATGCCATGAAGAATAGCTCGACAAGAAATGCTTGGAAGAGCAGCTCGACAGAAACACCTCTACAAGAATGCCATGAAGAGCAGGTCTGAAGGAAATGCTATGAAGGGCAACTCGACAAGAAATTTAATGAAGAGCAGCTCGGCAAAAACAGTTCAACGAGAATGCCATGAAGAGCAGCTTAGCAAGAAATGCTAGGAAGAGCAGCTTGGCAGAAACAGCTCGGAAAGAATGCCACGAAGAGCAGCTCGACAAGAAATTCTATGAAGGGCAGCTAGGCAAGAAATGCCATAAAGAGCGGCTCGGTAGAAACAACTCGAAAAAAATGCCATGAAGTGCAACTCGACAAGAAATGCTAGGAAGAGCAGCTCGGTAATAATGCCACGAAAAACAGCTCGACAAGAAATGCTACAAAGGGTAGCTCGGCAAGAAGTGCCATAAATAGTGGCTCAGCAAAAAAAGTTTGGCAAAAATGCTACGAAGAGCAACTCAGCAAGAAGTGCCATGAAGAGCGGTTCGGTAGAAATAGTTCAGCAAGAATGCCACGAAGAGCATCTCGGCAAGAAATGCTTGAAAGAGCAGCTCGTCAGAAACTGCTCGGCAAGAAATGCCACGAAGAGAATCTTAGCAAGAAATGCCCTGAATAGTAGCTCAACAAGATCAGCTTAGCAAAGGCAGCTTGACAAGGGCATCTAGGCGAAAGGTCAACATCGGCTTGTTAGGACCAACTCAACCAAACATCGGCTCAGTAAAACTAACCTAGCCTAACCCCCCGTGTCATTGGCTTGGCACAACGCAACCCGACTTTATGGAGCCAAGCAGGATTCCAATCAGCTCAGACCAGACAACCTTAAAAAAAAAAAAAAAAAGATAGAACACCAGTTCGAAATTTCAAGAACAAGTTCTGAAAATTAGAAACTAAGGGGGACAACTAATATACCCTAAATATATCAAGGTCAAACATTCAATTGTAGCATTAAAGCACATCCACAATCAAGGCTACCATCGCTTAAGGACAAACGCCTTGAAGGGGTCAACCCCATATAAACCAGAGCAATCCACACCCGCGCCATAAACAGCTGTTGTTAGCTCCATAATGGCCATAGCAATTCACACCCGCGTCATAACTCGCCAATAAATGGCCATACACCCTTGGGTCAACTTCTGCCACTATAAATAGGGATATGGGTGAGAGGCCAAGGTAAGTCATTCTTAACCTACTTTACTGTTGAATTCAACCTCTTTGAAATGCTCACTTACTTAGACATCAGAGTGATCCCCCAGAGTACATAATTTGTTTTCACCCTTTTCTAGGTCATCGGAAGTCGGAGAGCAATGTCGCAGGTCCCAAGCATTTTTTTCTCGCAACAAGTATTTTGAGAAGATGATCGTTATATTCTTAACAAATATGTAACGAATATATGAAGAACAATTGCATCTTTCAACATGAAAACCTGTTAGGAATGTGTACTTAATTAAATTTATATCTTAAATTTTTCAACAACTACAAATTAAAAACATTTAACACTTAATAATTGATTACCTAAAATAATTGAGGACAATATAATGTGTAAATATTAGCTATTATATTAATTTTTATAAAATAATAATATTGTCGTAGTTTAAAAAATTACATATTTCTACTAAAATGTTAATTAACATAAATATTAACAATCTTAATAGACTTTTTAAATAATCAAAAAATTAGTTATAATTTCCATACTAAAATTTGTAACTAAGATTTTAAAATTTGTAATTAAAAAATTGACTAAATTTTATGTTGATTATTATTTTTAATTTCCATTTTAATATTTTCTAATTCAATTTTTAATTATGTCATAATTAATAATTAATTAAATTTTAATTAAAACTTTAAAATTGATATATTTAATTAATAATTTATTTATTTTCTTATTAAATAATTAATATTTATGCCAATTAACAATTTTTGCTTTTAGTTTCTTAGTAACTTATTATTTTAAACCTAATAATAGAGCGTGATTATATTGTAGAGACATTATTATCCGAATGTCAAAATAATTAGGGTAAATTGGTTAAAAAAGTAGGTTTCCCATAGAATTAGGATTCCTATGAAACTCATCTATTGGGTCGGTAGGAATAAGATGCTCATGTTTCATGAAAATCCTATGCTCATCACTCATATTATCACGGTCAAACAAATAATCTTTTTAGTATAGTCAAGTCCATGTTGTTAAATCCTTAACTAAGTCCTATTCATACTCTTACAATCAAGTCCATATTTTTAAAATAAAGTCCATGTTAATATATCTATCTTGTCTTCTTTATTTTTGAAATCAGGTCCTTATTTCTTTACGTTTTGAAATCAAGTCCTTACTAATTAAAGCCTTTTAATTTTGTCCTCTTTGGGCCAAGTCCCGTAAATTAAGCCCTTTTGAAAAACAAATCCCTATTTTTTTTTTTTTTTTAAAAAATCAAGTTACCATTGAGTCTAATTTGTGAGTCCAGTTTTAATTTCTTGAAATTGTGGGTCCCATGTGATTGTAAAACGAAGGAATCTATATTTTTTTTATTAGAATATACATACAGGAACACATGCCAAAGGGGATACATACGAGAGTGTAAAATATAGTGTGGGAAATACATTGCAATAATACAAAAAAAAAAATACAAAAGAAAATCCTCAATGGGCCTGGTCAATGCTTTTGCACTCTAGGATATTCCATAACATCTCCAAAGATACCTGTTCACCAATTCAGAAAGAAAATTAGGCAATAGGAAGGAAATTTCAATGAATCAAATAAATTTAATGAGAAAATTTGCAAAAATTGAGAGCATTCGCAGTGTTCATAAAAGATACCTTGATTCTTTGAACTAATTTGGAAATAGTCCTTGAAATATATCACGCAGATTGATTAAAGGATTTTTGGAAACTGGAGTGTATCCCCCCATATTCTTAGCCAGACTCTCCTTTGAAAGGAGAATCAGCCATATCACAAAATAGGGGGATTACTTTGCTGTAGGAAGGAAAGCACAAATTAGGGTTTCTGCTTAGAAGAAAATAATAAACAAGGAAAGACTAGACACATGCTTAGGTCTATTTCTATAAATAGAGGAGTCTCACATAGACTAAGACACACAAAAGAAGAGAGTTCAATACACGGAGAATTCAGAGAGAAGATTCCAAGAATAGTATAAGAGAATTCTGAAAGAAAGTGTCAAAGAGGCAGAACCCCAAGGACTCCAAAAGTTGGAGTTTTCATCTCACTCAGAAGGCACACCCACTAGTGCCTACCATCGATATTGAGAAGGCACACATATCAGTGCCTCTTGCAGATGTTGAGAAGCATACCTCCTAGCCTAGAAGGCTACCTCAGACAAATATAGAAGAAAGGAAAAGAAGACTGGAGGAGTTAAAAACCATAGGTAAAATTGGCTAATCCTTCATTATCCTAATATATGATATAGAAATGTGGGTGTTTGCATGTTACTTCCTCTAAAGAAAGCTTGAACCTAAACCTAGGCTTGAACACTGAACCAGAACAGACTCATGCCCATTAAACCCTGAACTAGAACAAACTCAAACCTATTAGACCTAAACCCCGAACCATAACAAACTCAAACCCACTGAACTAAGATAGAATCGAACCCACTGAACTAGAACAGAATCGAACCCACTGGACCAAACTAGGCCTAGACCAGAATAGGATTGTACCCACAAAAGTCCAAAAGCTCACACTTCTTTTAAAACAACGGGAGCCCAAACCTGTTGTCAAGTCCCAAAGCCTACACACACTTATTTGAAAATAACCCGAGCCCAAACATATTTTCAAGTCCCAAAGCCCACACATCTTTTAAAGCAACTTAGACCCAAACATGTTTTCAAGACCCAAAGCCCACACCTTGTTTTTAAACTAAAATTGGGCCTAAACCCAATTTTTTTAAAAAAAAAAACTAAAGTCCAAAGCCCACATCCTTTTAAACTAAAATCGGACCCAAAAATTCTTTTTATAAACAAAGCCCAAAGCCCATATCTTTTTAAACAAAAACCAGGCCCATGCCTAAGGTCCATACCTCCAAGTTAAAACCAAGCCCAAACCCATTTAAGCAAAACACATCAAAGTCCAAAAAACAGGGGGGTTGACTCACCTGAGCCAACCCAGGATTATCTCATTAGGGTTCAGGAAAGTTAACTCACCCATGAACCCATTTGCAACTCAACAGATCCCCAAACTCAGAGGCCATCACAAACCCTAGAATCAACAACTCAAGCCAATGCACATATCACAAATCCAAAATCGAATCACACACACAAATCATCAGATCCAAAAGCGAATCACACACACAGATAATCAGATCCAAAACCAACTCACACACACAAATCATCAAGCCCAAAACCAGTCCAACACTTGAAACAAAATATTTCTCGCACAAAATAGCACTTAAAGCACACACATTCACAGGACCCAAAAAGCAAAACATGATCGAAAGGGGATACTCATATTTTGAGTTCATGTTAACTATGTAGACACTCAAACCCCAAAGAGGGGAACTCACCATTGCAGGACCCTCCTCGATCTCCCTATCGAACCACCGGAAGAGAGACCATAAGACACTGTGGATCTTCACTGAGAAATAGAAAGAGAAAGAGATCTAGGGTTTCAGAACTAGGGTTTCTGGTTCTTAGGTACGAGAAAGAATAGAAAGAAAAGGAAAAAGAGGGAGTGAGTGAGAGAACTAGCATTTGATGGTTCTTTAGTAAGAAAAGAACATAAAGAAAATAAGAAAGAGAGAGTGAGCGAGAGGACTAGGGTTTCTAGTTCACCACAGAGAGAAGAGAGTATTTAAGAGAAGAGAGAGAGGAGAGAAAATGAAAAATGGCCTAGAAAAAAAAAAATTTCCTTTTATATGAATGTTTTCGAGGCCACGTGTCATGATAGATGAGTGACACGTGGCGAGTCTTCGTCCGTGCATTTCAAGTGTGGCGTGGTTGCTCTGAAATCATCCGATCTGTGCTTCTTCAGGTTGGCTCATATCTTGCCACATCACCGATCTCTGGCCAACAATCCAATCCCTCTGGATGTGGACATGCGTCTAGGTGACGTCATCCTGACGTTACCATCTATTGAAAAAAAATAATAAAATTAAATTAAAGGGTGACCACTCGGTTGTCAACATGTGTCCGAGGTGAAGTCATCATGAAATCACCCCCTACTTTTCATTATATATATAACCAAGCCACGTGTTCTCATCTGGAGCTGACACGGGGCCCAGTTTGCTGACCAAGACCTCCCCCTAAACCGATTGACCCGATTCAAACCGAATTGAACTGGTTCATTTTTTTTTTCTTATTTGTTTTCATTATTATATTATTTATTTTATTTTTAAATTGAGAAAAATAGTAGAAATATAAAAAAAATCAAAAAAATTAGGGAAAAATTAAAAAAAAAATTGGAGAAAATTTTTTTTCAAGTTTAGAAAAATATTTTGACTCGAAAAACTGAGGAAAAAACTTTTGAAAACCTCCCAGAAAATTAGAGGAACACATGCCAAAGGGGATACATATGGGAGTGTAAAATATAGTGTGGGAAATACATTGCAAAAATACCAAAAAAATGCAAAAGAAAATCCTCATAGGGTTGGGCAATGCTTTTGGACTCTAGGATATTCCACAGCATCTCCAAAGGTATCTGTTCACCAATTCATAAAGAAAATCAGGCAATAGGAGGAAAATTCGAATGAATAAAAGAAATTTAATGAGAAAATCTATAGAAGTTGAGAGCATTCATAGTTTTCATAAAATATACCTTGATTCTATGAACTAACTTGGAAACAATCCTTGAAATATATCCCGCAAATTGATTAAAGGAGTTTTGAAAATTAGAGTGTATCCCCCTATATTCTCTGCTAGACTCTCCATTGAAAGGAGAATCGGCCATATCACAAAATATGGGGATTACTTTGTTATAGGAAGGAAAGCACAAGTTAGGGTTTTAGCTTAGAAGGAAATAATAAAGAAGGAAAGACCAGACACAAACCTAGGTCTAACCCTATAAATAGAGGAGTCTCACATAGACTAAGACACACGGAAAAAGAGAGTTCAATACAAGGAGAATTCAAAGAGAAGATTCCAAGAATAGTATAAGAGAATTTTGAAAGAAAGTGTCAAAGGGCAGCACCCCAAGGACTCCGAAATTTGAGTTTTCATCTCACTTAAAAGACATACCCATCAGTGCCTACCATCAAAATTCAAAAGGCACACACATTAGTGCCTCCCGCAGACATTTAGAAGCATACCTCCTAGCCTAGAAGGCTACCTTAGACAAATACAAAGAAAGAAAAAGAAGACTGGAGGAGTTAAAGACCACAGGTAAAATTGGCTAATCCTTCCTCATCCTAGTCTAAGATATAGAATTGTGGGCATTTGCAAATTGCTTCCTTTGAAGAAAGCCTGAACCTAAACCTAGGCCTGAACACTAAAATAGAACAAATGCAAACCCACTAAACCTCGAACCAGAACAGACTCAGACCTACTGGACTTGAACCCTGAATCGTAACAAACTTGAAAACACTGAACTAGAACATAACCGAACCCACTAAACTAGAATAGAACCGAAGCCACTTGACCAAACCAGGCCCTAACTGGAATAGAACCAAACCCACAAAAGTCCAAAAACCCACACTTCTTTTAAAACAATCCGAGCCCAAACTTGCTGTCAAGTCCCAAAGATTTTACCTCTTTCAAAACAACCCAATCCCAAACCAGTTTTCAAGACCCAAAGCCCAAACCTTGTTTTTAAACTAAAACTAGGCCCAAACCCTTAAAAAAAAAAAAAAACTTAAAGCCCAAAGCCCACATCCTTTTAAACTAAAATTGAGCCCAAAAAATCCCTCTTTAAACAAAACCCAAAGCCCATATATTTTTAAACCAAAACCGGGCCCAAGCCTAAGGTCCATACCTTCTCGAGTTAAAACCAAGCCCAAACCCATTTAAGAAAAACACATCAAAGCCCACAAAACAATGGGGGTTGACTCACTTGAGCCAACCCAGGATCATCTCATTAGGGTTTGTGCGAGTTAACTCACCCATGAACCCATTTGCAACTCAACAGACCCCCAAACCCATAGGCCGTCACAAACCCTATAATCAACCACTCAAGCCAATGCATGGATCACAGATCCAAAATTGAATCACACACACAAATCATCAAATCCAAAACTAAATCACACACACAGATCCTGAGATCCAAAACTGAATCACACACACAAATCATCAAGCCCAAAACCAATCTAGAACTTGAAACACAAGATTACTCTCACACAACAGCACTCAAAGCACACAAATTTTGTAGAGATCACAAAATTTAATTTAGGAAAATAATAAAGGAAAAGATAAAGGGAAAGGAAAGAAGAAGAAAGAAGGAAAATTTGTAGGGCAAGCAGCAGGGACTCGTCTACGAGCACCCTGAGAGTTGGGGAAATTCAGAGAATTTAAGAATCATCGACGAACCAGCTCCTCTTGTCGATGAGTGTTCTTCATTGCCTCGTCAAAAAATCACTTATACTCGTTTACGAGCACCAGCCTATAAATAGGCCACAGGTCATTTCTCCAGCAAATTTATCTCTCTCCTCACATCTTCTCTCTCTCTCTCTCTCTCTCTCTCTCTCTCTCTCTCTCTCTCTCTCTTCGATTTCGGCTCCATTTTCACCCGAATCAACGATTAGGAACCACCACGAGGATCTAGGGAGGATTCTCTACAAATTAATTGGAGCGGAATCATGATTTAGGATTCCAGAGCATCTCTCCAAAACCGAGGTAAGGGTATTAAATATTGGTTTTATTGGTAATTTGGAGTGTTTGGAGCTTAGGAAATACTACATGATAAATATTCTAGGATTTGAATTGAATGATATGGGGGAAATGTGAATTTTAGGGTTTTGAGTTTCAAACGTCGCGAGCGTGGGATCGGGATTTTAGCAGGCCTATTAGTAAGCCAAGTAAGGGGAATAAATTTTAACAATCATTTTTTTTTGGAAATTATTGGTTAAGTAAATATATGAAAATGAGAATATGATATTTTTCCTGTGATTATTATGATATAAATATCAAATAAAATTTTGTGGCATATGATTTATACTGGAAATGTATTTGAAATTGGGTTATGTGATTTGCACTGAGAATAATGAGACTATGATATATATATATATATATGGAAATATTTTATGCACAAATGAAGATAAAGGGAAACCCAGTTATGTTTTATATACAGAATTGTGATGATATGTGATTTGAAATATGGGAAATGATGAAAAGTGGAATACATAATTGTTTTATTGAGAACGATGAATTATGATATACCATTGTGTCTTTTACTGGAAAATGATGGAACATGATATATATATATATATATATATATATATATATATGTATAGAAATTTTTTCTATATATATATGTATAGAAATTTTTTCTATGGAAAATGAGGAAATACTAAATGACGATATGTTTTTATTGAGAAATGTTGAAATACGTGAAATGAGATACATACTATTATGAGATGAAATGTGTACTAATATGATGAGAATGGAACAGAAAATGATGAGAATATTACTAATGTGATGAGATGAACCAACATACTGAAATATGAATGTTGAAATGTGAATACTTGAAATGTGGAAGTGAGAACCCTAATGGATTGGACTGGATTAGAGAGTATGGTTGTAATGCCCCAACATGGGTCTGCCAAGGAGCACTACGTCTCTCCTCCTCCACCTAGACCAAACAATAGGGGGTGGGCCTTATCGGACTAATGACTGACCCCAGTGACCAAAACGTGTCATTTTGAGTGTGTTTTGCCCTCACTCACACACTTCTTGAGAAAACTTCCCAGGAGTTCACCGATCCCAAGATTGCTCTAAGCCAAGCATGCTTAACTATGGAGTTCTTATGGGAAGACTCCCGAAAAGAAAGGTGGACCTTGTTGATATGGGTAGTAACATCTAATCCTTTTAAGCCTTTCTTCCATAGGGTATCACAACAGTACCATTGCTAGCGAGGTGATAGTGCAACCACATGGTCTCATGGAGAGTGTGGCGTGGCAGTCGATTGAGCCAGTAAGAAGGGTAGTGTTGCCACTTAGCGTTCGTACCAGGAGTGGGTAGGCCAATCATACTACAAACTGTCTTCCTTGTTTTTTTATCTAATCGGGTAGGCCAATCGTGGTTAGGTCCAGCCTTTAGGACGTACAACCCGGTCATGAGGGGAAGCATGATGATGTGATTATCCTCAAGGCAGCCATGAGTTACAGACAAAACATGTATGATTTACCGTGGACACTCATGAGCTAGAATGTAAAATGAATATGAGATATGAAAGAGTATGAAATCAATAGCATAATTAATTAGGGCGAAGTAAAACGCTTTGCCCGAGAGCTTATTGAGTAAAGTGAGTGCTCTGATAAGTATCAGTTGTAGCCATACCCGAGTTAATCAGGCAAGGTTACAAACGATATCAGAGCAGAGGGGCGCTAATGTAAAGACTTGAAAAATAATAGTAATTAAATAGAATAGGGAAAGGAAAATTCAAAGGAGATAAAGTAGGGCTTGTCGATGAATGCCCTGGCTTCGTTGACGAACTTCCTAATACGGGTCGTCAACGAGTCTCAATATCTCGTCTATGAAGAGATACCGAGAGGGTGTATTTCAAACCCACTGATTCATCAATGAGTTCTTTACTTTCATCGACGAACTACCTTCCTCACCTCGTCGACGAGGCCATGTGGCTAGCCATCTATATAAGTACAAAAATCATATTTTTATGGAAAAATTCAGTTGCTCTTTTCTCTCTTTTTTTCTAAATTTCGGTTCCTCTGCCTTATCTCTAGAAATCAGGCTCCGTTTCTCCCCTATTTGACAATCAAAAGCTACCACGATGATCCTAGGGAGATTCTCTACAACCTAGTCGGAGCAAAACGTTGATTTGAGAAGTTTGGGAACGATCCCAAAATCAGGGTAAGTAGATTATTTAAAGCTTATTTGGTTTGTAGATTTTTTCCGAACCCAAATTTAGTAGTAGATGTTGTCATACTGGTGTTTGGGATGATTTATGTGGGTATTATGAATTCAGGGTGTTGGGGTTTTTACTATAGACAGGTTAGGGAACCTAGAAGGTGTTCCTAGGAAACCAGATAAGATAAGGAATGGTTTATAATTACGAAAATATAAGTATGAAAATTATTCTGGATATTTAGTTATTTGACAGGGAAAATATATATATATGTATAATTTCAGGAATATGGAATTACGAACGCCGTGGGCGTGAGTTAGAACCAGTAGACGAGTTCAGTTAGCCAAAGTAAGGGAAATATGTTATGCTAGTAAATTCAGTAAAGTATAGTATTTGTTTATTAAGATAAAAGGTATAACCTATACAGTTTATAGATTTCAGAATATGAGTTTTATTATTTGTGTGGCATGAGTAGGTAATTGCTTAGTACAGTGTTTATACAGTTTTTAGAAAATCATGATTTACAATATTTTTGGACAGAAATATGCTTTATTAGATATTATACAGACATATATATTTTACAGATAGATACTATTCAGATAGATATTATACAAACATATATATATTTACAGATAGATATTTTATAGTATTTACAGAATTCCATGATTTTTCCAAAACCATAACACCTAGATATTACAGATTATTTAGTCAGATATTACAGTTATTTCATTCAGATATTGTGTTTCAAATCAGATTTATAGTGTTATGGTTATTTTGGAATCATGATGAAATAACAAGATAATTATATATATTTGTATTATACAGTAGTAGATCCCTGATGAATTATTTCAGTCAGATTAACTATTTCAGACATATTCAGTCAACGGAGCATGGTACCATTGCTATTTCAGATTAGAGTGCAACCATATATATCAGATAATGTGTGGATTCCATCTACCGTGCCTATGGAGGGATTGCAGTCTCCTCAGATTCTTGGGTTGAGGAGGCCGGTTTGACGAGGTAGATACTAGTTTCATGCCTTTGGAGGGGCTACAGTATAGGTCAGACTGAGGATTGGTAGAGTATTCAGGCGACTTATCCTGGTAGGCAAACCAGAGTTAAGTTCAGCCTACGGGCCACACATTCCTGTCATGAGGGGTTAAATCATGACATTCAGATTTTCAGGGATATTTCTTAGTTATTTATTTATATTCAGATTTACAAAATAACAACAGATATATTATAATAGTAGCAGTATGATTAAGTAGAAAACTCAAATAATACAAATATATTTTAAGCCATGTAGGTGTGAGTTACACATTATTTACATGACATCTCAGTTCATTTATTTATCAGTAAATTATTTATATAAACTCAGTTGCCACACACTAGTAATAGTATATTTATTCTTATTGAGCGTTGTCTTATCCCAGTGAATTAACATTTTTTAGGTGAACCATCTAGACGAACAGATCAAGCTCGCAGGTAGAGAGGTCGTTTATACTACCCTATTTGTAGGGTAAGTGTTATCAAGGGGAATTGTATTTTTGAATAGTATCCAGGAATTTTGGGTAGAAGATACTGGTATGTTGTGTAATTATGTATGAATATCTTGGGATAATTCTGGATTCTGGTATTGTATATAGATAGATGTATGACTTTATGTTTTCCGCTGCATAGGTATGTTACTCTGTAAATAGGAATTTCCTCAGTGCCCACTTGGGGCTTGAGAGATTATAGCAGATACTATTAGGAGTATCAGAGTATATTATTTTATAGTAGATTTATGAAAAAAAATGGTATGAAATTTCAGGTCATTACATTTTGGTATCAGAGCCTAGGTTGCTAGGTTCTGTAGACTTTAGAGTACAACGAAAAACAATACCAAAACATAGGAGTGGAATTTGAGGAGGATAGAACAAAATATTAGTGGGTTAATGTCGGGAAACTAAAATGGGAATTTAGGGTTCTATTCTGTAGTCTGGAAGAGGGAACTTCGAGGTGGTTTCTGTGTTTTTCCTGGGGTGACAATTTCAGGAAAACCATAGTAAACTATCGTCGGTTTCTTTTTCCATATGGTAGGACTAGACCTTAAATTAGTATTAGGATGTATGGGGAATATTTTAGTTAGAATAGAATTATAAGGTTTGGAATCTTAGAATAATTTGGTGTGTTGCTAGATGGACCCTGGAGGAAATAGCACACACGCTTGTAGTGACGATGGAGCAGGGCCTTCTAGTGCAGAAGATAGGGATTCAAATTTGGTATTATGCAGTGTAGCTCAGCAGGTTATGGCTGAGATTGCACATAGCTCCGGGGAGCAGGGAGGTTCATCTACAGTGTAGGGGTGCACGATAGAGAAGTTCACAAAAATGAATTCTCTAGAGTTTTCAAAAGTAGCTGATCCTGCAGTTGTTGAGAACTAGATGCAGGAGATAGAGAAAATACTGAAAGTGCTCCACTGCACTGATGAGTAGAGGGTCCTCTATGCCATGTATAAGTTAGTAGGAGAGGTCGAGAGACAGTGGATGGCCACGAAATTACTGAAGGAGTAGAGACCCATCCCAGTGCCGATGACCTAAGCTCGATTTAGAGACATATTCTTTGACAGGTACTATCCTGCCATGGTCAGAGAGGCTAAAGTATAGGAGTTTCTAACTTTGACCCAAGCATCGTTGACAGTCCAGCAGTATGCGGTGAAATTCATTGAGATGTCATGATTTGCTCCATATATAGTGCCAGATGAAGCTAAAAAGGCTAGGACGTTCGAGAGGGACTTGAGGCGAAATATATATAAGTAGGTTGTAGTAATGAAGATGCAGGATTTCTCTAAGCTGGTTGATAGAGCCATAGTAGTAGAGAAGAGTGAGCAGGCAGACATGGGAGTACCAAGCCAGAGGAAGAGGCCCACGCCATCGAGTTTTCAGACGGGTTCTAGTCAGGGCCCATGGAGAGGAGACTAGTTTGGAGGAGGCTAGAGACAGGTGATGGGGCGCAGCAATTTTCAGGGTGGGCAAACTTTTCCTATCTTCCCTTGATGTGGTCAGAGCCGTCCAGGAGAGTGTAGGATGGGAAACAATGTATGTTACCATTATGGGAGACTCGGTCATAGGTCTTGGTCATGTCACGGACTGTCGGCCCAAGCATTAGTTCATGGACCATTTCGAGGTGGTTACTAGGCTCCTTGTGGAGGCCAACAGAGGAGCACAGCACTGGCTAGAGTCTATGCATTGACGCCGGGAGATGCTGAAGCTTCTGGAGATGTTGTGATAGATATTCTTAGCCCTTTATCTTATAAAGTTGTTGTTTCATTTGACACATGTGCCACTCATTCTTTTGTGTTATCGGGATATGCTAAGTTATTTGGGGTAAAGGCATAGTTGTTAGATGTCAAATTGTCTGTAGCCACACCAATTGGATCAGTAATGAGATGTATGAGGGTACTTAAAAAATTTCCCAGTAAGTATTTAGGAGAAATTCCTACCAGCCAATCTTGTGGTATTAGATATGCAGAGGTTTGATGTGATATTGGGTATGGACTGGCTGGCAGCTAGTCGCGCCAGCATAGATTGTCATCAAAAAGAAGTGATTTTTTGACCCCCAGGCGAGCAAGAATTCAAATATATAGGTTCACGTGTGCACGCCTCGCCACAGTTGGTGTCAGAAATTCAAGCAAGAAGACTGCTTCATAGTGGTTTCCAGGGGTATATTGTTTACATTAAAGAGTTGTCGAAAGAAGAACTGAAATAGTCTGATATTCCAATTGTCAAAGAATTTCCAGACGTATTTCCATAGGAATTATCTGGTTTACCACCAGATCGAGAGATTGAGTTTACTGTGGATCTACTGCCAGGGTTGGCACCTATATTAAAAGCACCCTACAGAATGGCTCCAACTAAACTAAAAGAATTGAAAGATCAATTGCAAGAGCTGTTAGATAAAGGGTTTATCAGGCCCAGTGTGTCACCTTGGGGAGCCCCAGTTCTGTTTGTGAAAAAGAAATATGGGACCATGAGGATGTGCATAGATTATAGGGAAATAAATAAACTGTCAGTCAAGAATAAATATCCTCTTCCCAGAATTGATGATTTATTTGATCAACTATAGGGGACCCAGGTCTACTCTAAGATTGACTTTTAGTCGGGTTACCACCAACTAAAAGTTAGAGTAGAGGACACTTCAAAGAAACCTTTTCGAACTAGATATGGGCATTATGAGTTTTTGGTGATGCCATCCGGGTTGGTGAATGCACCGACAATATTTATGTATTTAATGAAATGGGTGTTTTATCAGTATTTGGACTAGTTTGTTGCTGTATTCATTGATGATATATTGGTCTCCTCGAAGAGTTTTGAGGAACACGAGGATCATCTAAGACTGGTGTTGCAGGTGTTAAGGGAGAGGCAGTTATACACTAAATTCAAGAAATGTGAATTCTGGTTGAGACATAATACTTTTCTTAAGCATGTGATCTCTGGGGTCTTGGATGCGTGTTAATGTAGCACAGGAGAGTCATCACCTACGCATCTAGAGTTAGTTGCAGTGGTATATGCTCTGAAAATCTGGAGGCATTATGTTTATGGTGGGAAATGTGAGATTTTCACTGATCATTAAAGCTTAAAGTATTTCTTCACCCAGAAAGATTTGAATTTGCGGTAGAGAATATTGTTGGAGCTCATTAAGGATTATGATTGTACTATCAACGATCATCTAGGGAAAGCAAACGTGGTGGCTGATGCATTGAAAAGGAAAAGAGTAGAAGCAACGGTGACAACAGTGAAGATTCAGTGCCCTATCCAGATGGATTTGGAGAGGATAGGTGTGGAGCTGATAGAGGGTGATCAGCAAACATTTATTGCCAACTTGGTGGCACAGCCTACCTTACAAGAGAGAATTAAATATGCACAGAAGAATGACGCATAGTTGGAAAAGTTGATAGAGAAAGTGCGGAATGGATAGGAAGAGGAATTCAATATTTTAGAGGATGGAGCCTTGAGGTTCCATGCCAGACTATGCATTCCTATGGATGTTGAGATCAGGAGGACTATATTGGAGGAGGCTCACATATCCATGTACACAACTCATCTTGGTAGTACTAAGATGTATCGGGACCTTCGAGAGACTCTTTGGTGGAGCGGAATGAAGAGGGAGATAGCTGAATTCGTGCAGCAGTATTTGACATGCCAGTAGATAAAAAGCCGAGCACTAGAGACCAGTAGAACATTTGCAGCCACTCCACATCCCTGAGTGGAAGTGGGAACACATATCCATGGATTTCATCACTTGGTTACTGCCAGCACTGCATGGTCAGAATGCTATCTGGGTGATTGTTGACTGATTGAAAAAAACAGCCCACTTTATACCTATTAAAGTTAGCTATCCTATGTATATACTGGCAAAGATCTACATTCAGGAGATAGTTCGACCCCATGGAGTGCCACTATCCATCATTTTAGACCGTGACCCACGATTTACATCACGATTTTGGAGGAGCTTGCAGGAGGTTTTGGGGTCTCAGTTATCATTTAACATGTCATATCATCCTCAGACTGATGATCAGATAGAGAGAACGATCTAGATATCAGAAAATATGCTGTGAGCATGCGTGCTAGATTTTTGGGGTAGTTGGACCCAGTATATGTCGCTGGTTGAGTTTGTCTATAATAACAGCTATCAGGCCAGTATCGGCATGACACCTAATGAGGCGTTATATAGAAGGAGGTGTCGTTTACCTTGGTACTAGGATGAAATGAGTGAGAGGCGAGTTCTGGGACCAGAGTTGGTGCAGCAGGCGTACGATAAAGTCCAACTAATTAAAGATAAAATCAGTGCAACATAGAGCCGACAGAAAAGTTATGCTGATACATGCCACCAAAAATTGGAATTTGAAGTTGAAGATCAGGTATTTTTGAAAGTAGAACCATTAAAAGGAGTTGTGAGATTTGGAAGGAAGGGTAAGCTGAGCCTTAGGTTCATTGGCCAATTCGAGATATTTGAGAGAGTGGGTCCAATAGCCTATGGGCTAGCTTTACGACTAGCTCTCTTTAGAATACACGACGTATTTCATGTTTCCATGTTGAGGAAATACATCTCAGACCCCTCCCATGTAATTAGTTTTGAGGAGTTGGAGCTCAGAGATTCACTGACATATGAAGAGACACCAGTGCAGATCTTGGATAGGAAAGAACAGGTATTGCGCATCAAGATAATTCCATTAGTAAAATTTTTGTGGAGAAATCACGTAGTAGAGGAGGCTCCATAGGAGACAGAAGACAAGATACGACAGAAATACCCACATTTGTTTAGTGGGGATCAGTAATAGTCAGGGAAGAAACAACAACAGTTCAGATAGAGTAAGTTTTATTTTGATATTGAATATAATAGTTGATGTATAAATTGTATAGTAGAATATAGGATAGTATTTTGGTTTTGGGAGAATTTTATTTTATGTATATAATTGTAATCTTCCAGAACCTTGAATCTAACCACAGTATTCCTCCACCATAAGTGAGGGTAAGTAATAAAATAAGTAGCCAATTTTCCTTAGAGGACAGTGTATAACATAGATAGTAACATTTCAAGAATGAAATTTTATAAGGAGGGGAGAATGTAAAGACCCAAAAAATAATAGTAATTAAATAAAAGAGGGAAAGGAAAATTTAGAGGAGATAAAGCAGGGCTCGTCGACAAATGCCCTGGCTTCGTCGATGAACTTCCTGATACGGGTCGTCAATGAGTCCTAGTATCTCGTTGATGAAGAGATACCGAGAGGGTGTATTTCAGACCCTTTGATTCGTCGACAAGTTCTTTACTTTCGTCAACAAACTACCTTCCTCACCGAGTCGACGAGTCGACGTGGCCATGTGGCCAAACATTTATATAAGTACAAAAATCATATTTTTATGGAAAAATTCAGTTGCTCTTCTCTCTCTCTCTCTCTCTCTCTCTCTCTCTCTCTCTCTCTCTCTCTCTCTCTCTCTAAACTTTGGTCCCTCTGCCTACTTTCTAGAAATCCGACTCCCTTTCTCCCTGATTTGGCGATCAGAAGCTACCACGATGATCCTAGGGAGATTCTCTACAACCTAACCGAAGCAGAAAGTTGATTTGAGAAGTTTGGGAACCATCCCAAAATCAGGGTAAGTACATTATTTAAAGGTTATTTGGTTTGTAGATTTTTTCTGAACCAAAATTTAGTAGTAGATGT
Organism: Malania oleifera; assembly: GCF_029873635.1. Classification (NCBI taxonomy): domain Eukaryota; kingdom Viridiplantae; phylum Streptophyta; class Magnoliopsida; order Santalales; family Ximeniaceae; genus Malania; species Malania oleifera. Next base: position 38,390,250 of record NC_080425.1, read on the forward strand.
TGTCATACTAGCGTTTGGGATGATTGATGTGGGTATTATGAATTCAGGGTGTTGGGGTTTTTACTACAGGCAGGTTAGGGAGCCTAGAAGGTGTTCCTAGGGAACCAGGTAAGATAAGGAATGGTTTATAATTCAAGAAATAAGAGTATGAAAATTATTTTGGGTATTGAGTTATTTGATAGGGAAAATATATATATGTATAATTTTAGGAATATAGAATTACGAACGCCGTGGGCGTGAGTTAGAACTAGTAGACGAGTTCAATTAGCCAAGGTAAGAGAAATATGTTATGCAAGTAAATTCATAAAATTTTATCAGTAAAGCATAGTATTTGTTTATCAAGATAGAGGGTATAACCTATATAGTTTTACATATTTCAGAATATAAGTTTTATTATTTGTGTGGAATGAGTAGGTATTTGCTCAGTACATTGTTTATGTAGTTTTTAGAATATCATGATTTATAGTATTTTTGTATAGAAATATGTTTTATCATATATTATACATACATGTATATTTTACAGATAAATACTATTCAGGCATATATATTTTACATACATATATTATGCAAACAGATATATTTTACAGAAAGATATTTTACAGTATTTACAGAATTCCATGATTTTTCCAAAACCATAACAGTCAGATATTACAGATTATTTAGTCAGATATTACAGTTATTTTAGTCAGATATTACAGTATTTCAGATAAGATTTATAGTGTTATGATTATTTTGGAATCATGATGAAACAACAAGATAATTATATATATTAGTATTATACAGTAGCAGATCCCAAATGAATTCTTTTAGTTAGATTAATTATTTCAGATAGATACAGTCAGCAGAGCACAATACCTTTACTATTTCATATTAGAGTGCAACCACATATCTCAAATATTGTGTGGATTTTGTCTACCGTGGCTATAGAGGGATTGCAGTTTCTCCAGATTCCTAGGTTGAGGAGGCCAGTTTGACGAGGTAGATACCAGTACCATGACTTTGGAGGGATTGCAGTATAGGTTGGACTAAGGATTGGTAGAGTATTCAGGTGACTTATCCTGGTAGGCCAACCAGAATTAAGTCCAGCCTACGGGCCGCACAACCCTGTCATAAGGGGTTAAATCATGACATTTGGATTTTCAGGGTATTTCTCAGTTATTTATTTATATATAGATTTAAAAAATAACAACATATATATTATAATACTAGCAGTATGACTAAGTAGAAAACTCAAAAATACAGTTATATTTTAAGCCATGTAGGTGTGAGTTACACAGTATTTACATGATATCTCAGTTCAGTTATTTATCAGTAAATTATTTATGTAAACTCAATTGCCACACACTAGTAATGGCATATTTCTTACTGAGCATTGTCTCATCCCAGTGAATTAACATTTTTCAGGTGAATCAGCTAGACGAGCAGATCAGGCTCGTAGATAGAGTGGTTGTTTACAATACCCTGTTTGTAGGGTAAGTGTTATAAGGGGGAATTGTATTTTTGAATAGTATTTAGGAATTTTGGGTAGAAGATACTAGGATGTTGCGTAATTATGTATGTATATCTTGGGATAATTCTGGATTCTGGTATTGTATATATATAGATGTATGACTTTATGTTTTTTGTTGCATAGTTATGTTACTCTGTAAACAGGAATTTCCTCAGTGCCCACCTGGAGCCTAAGATGTTATAGCATATATTATCAGGAGTATCAGAGTATATTATTTTGTAATAGATTTATGAAAAAAAAATGGTATGGAATTTCAGGTTGTTACAGCTACATGTATGGACGTGTAATCTCCCTTATCCGTGGGAACTTTTCTGATAAATAATAGTGGTAAATGTATGAGCATGAGAAATGATATTAGAGCTTATGAAATTATATTTTACAGTTATAAGATTATGAGTACATATTTGTATATTTTCTCAAATGATATAATTATTAAATGAGTGTATTATGATATCACTAAACTCATGTGCCACACACTATAGATAATTTATTCTATTTTACTAAGAGGTGTCTCACCCAAATATCTAAACATTTCAGGGAATCATGACAGACCAATAGACAGAGCTTTGAGATTGAGGGGAGCTAATACGCTGATAAACAGGGTAGGTGGTTTGAGTTGGAGAGTGTGTTTTGTGAAATCTACTAGGGTTTGTTTTGTGGAGTTGTGGAGATGTATGTGTGTATGTATAGATATATAGTATTCTAGTATTTGTATTCGAGATGATATGTAAATATTGACTTTCACTATTAGGTATGTTTGTATGAGATAGATTGATTACCCTGTACCCTATTTCAGGTTAGGTTATGTTGATATAGTATCAGAGTTTGTGATGTGGCAGATGATTGTTTATTATTGGAAAAAAATGGTATGAAAATTCAAGGCGTCACAGTTTGGTATCAGAGCCTAGGTTGTTAGGTTCTGTAAACTTTAGTAAACAATGGAATATAATACCAGAGTATAGGAATGAGTTTGATGAGAATAAGAGATGGGTAGACTGGGGTATGAGTCAGATAAATTTTGAGGATAAGATTGAAATTTTGGGTTCTATCTTACGGTCAGGAGGTAGAAGTTCCGTGGTTGTTTCTGTGATTTTATAAGGGTGACGACTTCCGGAAAACCATAGTAAACTATCGCTAGTTCTTGTTTCTGAGTGGTAAGGTTGAAACTTAAATTGGGATTGAGGATGTTAAGATGGATGATTTAGAAGATTACTTTATAGGTGTTAGTTCGTTGAGTGTATTAGTGACGTTATGATGACAAAATTCTAATATTGTTTTGTATCATTTTCAGGATGGATCCTGGGAGTAGTAATGCACATGCTGGAGGTGATGAGGCAGAGCCTTCTAGTATAGGTGGCGAAGACCCTAATGCCGTATTATGTTGCATCACCCAGCAGGTGATGGCAGATATGGACAGGGGTTCTGGGGAGCAAAACTGCACGATTGAGCAGTTCACGCACATGAGACCCCCATTATTCTTCGAAGGAGCTGACCCATTAGTGGCTGAGAATTGGGTCCAGGATATTAAGGACATGCTGGTAGTGCTCCTTTGTACTGAGGAGCAGAAAGTGTTCTTTTCCATATTCAAGTTGACAGGGGAGGCAAAACACTGGTGGAGATTAGCAAGACTATTAGAGGAGCAAGTCCTGAGCCTGTAGCGGTGACGTGGAGCTATTTTAAGGAGTTATTTTTTAAGCAATACTTCCCTGCTACCATAAAAAGCATGAAGGCAACATAGTTCTTGAACTTGACACAGGGGGTGATGACGGTATAACAGTATGCCACCAGATTCATCAAGCTATCCCGGTTTGCCACGTATATGGTGTCGGATGAGGAAAGAAATGTGAGGAGGGCCTAAAACAGGGTTTATATGAGTAGGTAGTGGGCTTCCAGGTTCAAAATTTCTCATAATTGGTAGATAAAGTTATAGTGATTGAGACCAGCTTACAGAGAGGTGCCCTAGTGTAGAGCCAGAGATAGAGGCATACGCCTCTCAATTTCCAGGCAAGTTCCAACTAAGGACCCTGGAAGACGCAGGATAGCAAGGTAGGTCGAAGACAGGGGATGGGAGATCGAGCGGTACAAGGCAGACCGATGCCCCCTCTCTATTCCATATACTACAGGAGACACCCGAGAGAGTGTCAGGTTAGATAGATGGTTTGTTGCCGATGCTATTAGCCTGGACACATGGAGAGAGACTGCCGAGCACCGCTAGCGATTACGCCTGCTCCTAGACCGTATAGAGGAGGTCACAAGGCACCTTGAGGTGGTCAGTAGAGGAATACCGCCCTAGCACAGATCTACGCTTTGACATTAGGAGATGCTGAGGCGGAAGAAGATGTCGTAACAAGTATTGTTTCAATACTATTATATAAAGCTACTGTCTTGTTTGATTTTGGGGCAACTCATTTTTTTATCGCTCAGGAATTTGTTAAATTTTATGGGATAGAAACTCAACTGTTAGATATTAGTTTTTCAGTTTCTATGCCAACTAGAGTAGTAATGTTGTGTAGAAAGGTACTCAGAAACTGTCCAATCAGTATTCAGGGGAGGTCTTTACCAGCTGACCTAGTGATTTTAGAGAGTAGTAGTATTTTGACCTCTAGGAGGATAGGAGTACAGATTTTTGGGGTCATGTGTGCGCACCCTACCACAGATGTTATCTGCCATTTAGGTGAGGAGGTTGTTGCTGGAGGGTTGTCCGAGATATTTGGCCTGCATGAAGGCCGTATCAGAAAGGGAGTTGAGATCAGAGGATATCTCGGTAGTAAGGGATTTTCCTGATGTATTCCCTAAGGATTTTCTAGGACTACCTTTTGATCGTGAGGTAGAATTTGCTATTGATCTAGTTTCGAGGGCAGCACCGATTTCTAAAGTGTCGTATAGAATGGCACCAACATAACTAAAAAAGTTGAAGGAATAGTTGCAGGAACTATTGGATAAGGGGTTTATTCAGCCTAACATGTTGCCCTGAGGAGCACCTGTATTGTTTGTAAGGAAGAAGGATGTAGAGACCCAAAGAATTATAGTAATTAAATAATTAAAGGAAAGAGAGAAAAGGGAATTTCAAAGAGGACTGCATTCGTCAGCAAACAGGCTTCTTGGGCTCGTCGACGTGGTGACGTGTCTCGTCAATGAGAACTTACCAAGAGGGTTGATTCCAGGGCTTGAAATTCGTCGATGAGGGTGATGTGTTTGTCAATGAACCTCGTTCTTGATCTCATCGACAAGGTGACGTGGCTCGTCGACGAGGAGGCACTTTATAAATATGATGAATTCGAGGTTTCAGTGAGAAATGTTGCATGCAATCCCTCTCTCTCTAAAAATCAACATCCCCACCTTCTCTCTAGATTTTCGGTTTCGTTCTTCACTAGCTCGATGATCGGAAGCCGCCCTGCTACTCCTAGGAAGATTCTTTACAAGTGTGCTGGAATAGATTGTTGGTTAGGTGAACTTGGGCACCATCCCAAAATCTGGGTAAGTTGGGTATTTTAAGTTTTATAAGGTATTTGGTATTTTTGGACTAAGGAAAGTGTAGTGGAAGGAATAATACTGAAGTTTTGTTGGGGAAAATATAAATTTTAGGGTGTTGAGTTGGGAATACTACAGGCATATCTTTGGGTTAGATTGTGGGCTTCTCAGTAAGTCAGGTAAGGGGATAAATTAAGTCAGCATTTTTATGAAATTATTTATTATTATACAACAATTATTTTCAAAAATTACGTATGATATAATACGGTGTTTGGGATACTGCTATTGAACATGGAAATGGATTTTATACATTTTAGTAGAAAACATGGTTTCAGTTCAGATTTTATATTTAGAATAATATTCACATTTGTGTGGCATGAGTATGATTTTCCATGAAAATTATGTTATACCGAAATATTATGATTTCCTAGAATAAGCATGTTATAATAATTTTTAGAAAAACCATAAAAATAGTACATAAACTATGGTTTTTAAATGATACGTTAACAGTGCAAAAATATCAAGATTCAGCATGTTATGATATGCCGACGCAGATGCCATGATTTATACGATATGATATGCTAGCGCAGATGCCGTGATTTATACAATATGATATGCCGACGCAGATTTCGTGATTTATGTTGGCATAAATGTCGTAATTATGTAAGTTATGTCAAAATTCATGAAAATATGATCATGTCAGATATTTCTATGAAATATGAAACAGTTATGTATCAGTATTATGAAATGTATTATATGTTATTAGAACTCGAATGACTTAGTTTAGTTTCAAGAAGCACGGTACCGTAGCTATATGTTCAAGATTATATTTATGTTAGTGCTGCCACACATCACAGATAGAGTGTGGGAGATGGCAGTCGATATGGCTTCATGGTAGTGTAGGTGTCCCACTAGCTGATTGGACCAGGTAGGGCAAGCTCATCGTACTTACAGACTTATGTTTAACTTAGCGTGGTCGGCCAGCCATTGCTAGGTCCTGCCTTCGGGCCGCACAACCCTGTCATATGGGGGGTAAGACATGACATCAGCTAGCTATCCATCTTGGGTATTATTTCAAGTACTGTACAGTTATATAAGATGATTTACATGTTACATAAATATAGTATGATATTTTATGTTAAGACAAATTATGTTTAATATAGAAATTTTACAAACAGTTTTACCAGATATGATTTATGTACCATTTATATTTATCACACAAGAATACCCATGTTGCTACACACTGATGTTAGTTTATCTCCCTTACTGGTGTCTCACTCCAGCATTACAAATATTTTAGGAAATCTGGGTAGGAGGGCGGATAGAGCCCCGCAATAGTAGAAGTTCACCGAGCTACCCTGTTAGAAGGGTATGTAGTTGAGCTAGGGTTAGATGGGGTTTTGGATTGAGACCCTAGGATATTTTTAGTCTTTTGTGGATGATTGTATATATATGACAAATTCAGTAGAACTCTGGTATTGTGTTTGATGTTGTATGGTATGTATGTAATATTATGTTTTTCGCTGCTTAGATATTAGAGATGTATGATAGGTATATCCCTAGTTCCCATGGGTCCAGGTTGATTATGACTTAGGTAGTTTAGCAGGTTATTAGAATTATTATAAATGTTATTATGTGGAAAAATAAATAGCAAAAATAAGCAGGTCGTTACAAATGATGGTTCGATGAGAATGTGTATCGACTATAGAGAAATTAATAAAATAACTATCAAGAATAAGCACTCGCTTCCTTGTATTGATGATTTGTTTGATTAGTTACAGGAGACATTGATATTCTCTAAGATTGATTTGCAATCTGGGTACCATTAGGTAAAGGTCAGAGCCTAGGATGTTCTTAAGACAGCATTCAAAACCAGGTATGGCCATTATGAGTTTCTAGTTATGCCATTTGCTTTGACAAACGCTCTTGCTGTGTTTATAGACCTGATGAACAAGGTATTTCATCAGTACCTTGATTAGTTTGTAGTAGTTTTTATAGATGATATTTTGGTGTATTCAAAGAGCCCTAAAGAGCACAAGGAACATTCGAGGATAGTGCTTCAAGTGTTGAGGGAAAATAAGTTGTATGCAAAGCTCAAGAAATGCGAATTCTGGCTGGAGCAAGTTACTTTTCTTGGACATATGGTATCTAGGGGTGGCATTTCAGTCAGTCCGAGCAAGATTGAGGTGATAGTGGATTGGGCACGACTGAAACATGTGCAGAAGATCAGGAGTTTCCTAGGTTTGGCAAGGTACGACCGTAGATTTGTTGAAGGCTTCTCTAAATTGTTGGGTCCTTTAATAAGATTGACCAGGAAAAATGTGAAATTTAAGTGGACTGACAAATGTCAATGGATCTTTTAGGAGTTAAAGCAGCGGCTAATCATTACACTGGTTTTGACGATTCCTTCAGGAGAATAGGGTTTTGTGATTTACAGTGATGAGTCACACAAAGGGCTCAGATGTGTTCTGATGCAGTAGGGGAGAGTGGTAGCATATACTTCTCGACAGTTGAAAGAATATGAGAAGAATTACCCTACCCATGATCTAGAATTAGCAGCAGTGGTCTATGCACTGAAAATTTGGAGACATTATCTATATGGGTGTAGGAGTGAGATTTCACTAATCATAAGAGTTTGAAATACTTCTTCACACAGAAAGAGTTAAATATGAGGCATAGGAGATGGATAGAGCTGATAAAAGATTATGACTACATCATCAGTTACCACCCGGGAAAAGCTAATATGGTAGCTGATGCTCTGAGCCAAAAATCAGTGGGAGCAGCAGTGTTAGCATGGATGATTTAGCATATGATTCAGATGAATTTTGAAAAGCTTGGTATGGAGTTGGTGGAGGGTGATTACCGAACATTTATTGCCAATCTGGTATTGTAGACAACCCTATAAGAAAGAATTAAAGCTACTCAGAGGAATGATGCAGAGTTAGTGAAGCTCATAGATCAAGTGCAGAATGGACAGGGGGTAGAAATCAGTATTTCAGATGATGGAACCTTGAGGTTCCGCACTAGGATGTGCGTACTTGCCAACCCTGAGATTAGGAGAATTATTTTGGAGGAGGCACATTGATACCTTTATACAGTGCACCTGGGAAGCACTAAAATGTATAGGGATCTTTGGGAGTCATTTTGGTGAAGCAACATGAAGAAAGAGATAGCTGAGTATGTGAATCAGTGTTTAACATGTCAGCAGGTGAAAGTTGAGCATCAGAGATCAGTGGGATCATTGCAACCCCTTCACATCCCTGAATGGAAGTTGGAGCATATATCAATGGATTTTGTCACAGGGTTACGACTGACACTGCATGGACAGGATGTCATTTGGGTAGTCGTAGATCGACTAACGAAGACTGCCAACTTTCTTCCCATCAGAGTTAACTACTCCATGAGCTGACTGGCTGAGTTGTACATACAGGAGATAGACTCCATGGCATGCCAGTGTCCATAGTTTCAGATCGAGACCCACGGTTCATGTCTAAGTTTTGGAGGAGTTTGCAAAGGGCCATGAGTTCTAAGTTGACGTTCAGAATAGAGTTTCATCCCTAGACAGATAGGCATATTGAGAGGATGATACAGATTCTAGAGGATATGCTATGAGCATATGTGCTGGACTTTGGGGCAGTTGGATACAATTTATGTCGCTGATCGAGTTTGCTTATAACAACAGCTATCAGTTCAACATTGGGATGGCACCATATGAGGCGTTATATGGCAAGAGGTGACGATCCCCATTATACTGGGATGAGATTGGGGAAAGACAGATATTGGGGCTAGAGCTGGTACAACAAACTTGAGATAAAGTCAAACTCATAAGAGATAGGATCAGAACAACACAGAGTCGGCAGAAGAGTTATGCTGATACTCGCCGATGAGAGTTAGAGTTTGATGCAGGAGATTAGGTATTCCTAAAAGTGGCACCAATGAAAGGGGTTACGAGATTTGGGAGGAAGGGTAAGTTGAGCCCTAGGTATATTGGACCATTTGAGATTCTTGAGAGAGTGGGTCCAATTGCCTATAGGTTAGCCTTACCACCGGTCTTATCTAGAATCCACGACATATTTCATGTTTCTATGTTAAGGAAATATGTCTCAGATCCCTCCCATATGATCGGTTATGAGGCATTGGAGCTTGGGGATGCCTTGTATTATGAAGAAGAGCCAGCCCAGATTATGGATCGGAAGGAACAGGAACTGCGTGCGAAGAGGATTCCATTAGTAAAAGTGTTATGGTGCAGTCATGCAGTTGAAGAAGGTTCATGGGAATTAGAGGATGAGATGTGCCAGCAATATCCGCACCTGTTCTGTAAGACTCAGCGTTGAACTTGTAAATGAAAGTGAATGATGCTGTATGTTTGTGGACTTGTATAGTGTAGGTTAGGTAGTGTTTTAGATTTTGGTTATGAATGGTTTTAAAGGAGTTTTTCTTCTAATGTACATGATTGTCATCTCCGAGAACCCTTTTCTGTAACCACAGTATTCCTCTGTCATAAGTGGGGGTGATTAATAATGTTTTGGTGGTTTCTTTTAAATGAGAATAAAAAGCTGGATAGAAAATTTCAAGGAGAAATTTTATAAGGGGGGGAGAATATAGAGACCGCAAAATTTAATTTAGGAAAATAATAAAGGAAAAGAGAAAGGGAAAGAGAATAAGAAGAAAGAAGGAAAATTTGCAGGGCAAGCAGCAGGGACTCGTCGATGAGCGCAGGAGAGTCAAGGAATTTCAAAGAATTTAAGAATCGTCGACAAACCAGCTGCTCTCATCGACGAGTGTTCTTCATTGGCTTGTCGATGAGCACCAGCCTATAAATAGGTTGCGGGTCATTTCTCCAACGAATTTCTCTCTCTCTCTCTCTCTCTCTCTCTCTTCTATTTTGGTTCCATTTTAGTCCGAATCAACGATCAAGAACCACCATGAGGATCTAGGGAGGATTCTCTTCAATTTAACCAGAGCGGAATCACGATTTGGGGTTCCAAGGCATCACTCCAAAACTGAGGTAAGGGTGTTAAATATTGGTTTTATTGGTAATTTGGAGTGTTTGGAGCTTAGGAAATGCTACATGATAAATATTCTAGGAGTTTAATTGAATGATTTGGGGAAAATGTGAATTTTAGGATTTTGAGTTTCAAACGCCGTGGGTGAGGGATTGAGGATTTTAGCATACCTCTCAGTAAGCTATGTAAGGGGAATAAATCATAACAGTCATTTTTTTTGGAAATTATTGGTTCAATAAATATGTGAAAAGGAGAATATGATATTTGGCCAGTGATTATTATGATATAAATATCAAATAAAATTGTGTGGCATATGATTTACACTTAAATGTATTTGGAAGTGAGTTATGTGATTTGCACTATGAATAATCAGACTATGATATATATATTGAAATGTTTTATGCAGAGATGAAGTTAAGGGGAAACTCAGTTATGTTTTATATACTGAATTGTGATGATATGGAATTTGAAATATTGGAAATGATGAAAAGTGGAATACATAATTGTTTTATTGAAAACGATGAATTGTGATACACCAATGTGTATTTTACTCGAAAATGATGGAATATGATATATATGGAAATGTTTTCTATGACAAACGAGGAAATACAAAATGTTGATATGCTTTTATTGATAAATATTGAAATACGTGAAATGAAATACATACTATTATGAGATGAAATGTGTACTGATATGATGAGAATGGAACAGAAAATGATGAAAATATTACTGATGTGATGAGATGAACCAACATACTGAAATGTGAATAGTGAAATTTGAATGTTGAAATGTGAATACTAAAATGTGGAAATGAGAACCCTGATGGACTAGAATGGATTAGAGAGCATGGTACTATTGCTAGTGAGGTGATAGTGCAACTACACTGTCTCATGGATAGTGTGGTGTGGTAGTCGATTGAGCTAGTGAGAAGGGTGGTGTTGCCTCCTGGCGTCTGGACTAGGAACGGGCAGGCCAATCGTACTACATACAGTATTCCTTGTTTTTTATCTAACTGGGTAGGCCAACCGCGCTTAGGTCCAACCTTCAGACCGCACAACCCGATCATGGGGGGAAGCATGACGATGTGATTATCCTCAGCGCAGCCATCAGTTATAGACAGAACATGTACGATTTACCATGGACACTCATGAGCTAGAATGTAAAATGAATATGAGATATGAAAGAGTATGAAATCAATAGCATAAATAATTAAGGTGAAGTAAAACTCTTCGCTCGAGGGCTTACTGAGTAAGGTGAATACCCGCACCCGAGTTAATCGGGTAAGGTTACAAACGATATTAGAGCAGATGGGTGCTACATGTATGGGCGTGCAATCTCCCCTATCGCCGGGAACTTTTTTTATAAATAATAGTGGTAAATGTATGAGTATGAGAAATGATATTAAAGCTTATGAAATTATATTTTACAATTATAAGATTATGAGTACATATCTGTATACTTTCTTAAATGATATAATCACTAAATGAGTGTATTATGATATCACTAAACTCATGTGCCACACACTGTAAATAATTTATTCCATCATACTAAGAGGTGTCTCACCCAAATATCTAAACATTTTAGGGAATCGTGACAGACCAGTAGACAAAGCTCCGAGATAAAGGGGATCTGGTACCCCCAATAGAAAGGGTAAGTGGTTTGAGTTGGAGAGTGTGTTTTGTGAAATCTACTAAGGTTTTTTTTTTGGAGTTGTGGAGATGTATGTGTGTATGTATAGATATATAGTATTCGGGCATTTGTATTTGGAATGATATGTAAATATTGACTTTCGCTGTTAGGTATGTTTGTATAGGATAGACTAATTACCATGTACCTTATTTTGGGTCAGTTTATGTTGATATGGTATTAGAGTTTATGACGTGGCAGATGATAGTTTATTATTGATTATTATTGGGAAAAAAAATTGGTATGAAAAGTTAGGGCGTCACACATTCACAGGACCCAAAAAGAAAAATATGATCGAAAGGGGATACTCGTATTTTGAGTTTGTGTTAGCTATGTGGGCACTTGAACCCCAAAGAGGGGAAATCACCATTGGAAGACCCTCTTGGATCTCCAGATCAAACCACCAGAAGAGAAACTAGAAGACCTTATGGGTCTTCACTGAGAAATAGAGGGAGAAAAAAATTTAGGGTTTTAGAACTAGGGTTTCCAGTTCTTGGGTGAGAGAAACAACATAAAGAAAAGGAGAAAGAGGGAGTGAGCGAGAGAACTAGGGTTCGATGGTTCTCTAGTAAGAAAAGAACAGAAAAAAAAGGAGAAAGAGAGAGTGAGTGAGAGGACTAGGGTTTCTGGTTCGCTAGAGAGAGAAGAGTATTCGGGAGAAGAGAGAGAGAGGAAAGAAAATGAAAAATGGCACGGAATAGAAAAAAAAAATTGCCTTTTATATGAATGCTTTCAAGGCCACACGTCATCATTGATGGGTGACACATGGCGAGTCTTCGTCAGCGCATTTCAAGTGTCGCATGGTCGCTCTAAAACCGTCCGATCTGTGTTTCTTCAAGACTGACCAGATCTTGCTAGGTCATTGATTAGTGGCCATCAACCCAATCCCTTTGGATGTGGACACTTGTCCAGTTGGCGTCATCTTGATGTCACCACCTTTTTAGAAAAAAATAAAAAGGCAGCCACTTGGTTGTCGACACGTGTTCGAGGTGACGTCATCATGATGTCACCCGCTACTCTCCATTATATATATAACCAGGCCACGTGTTCTTGTTTAGAGCTAACACGTGGCTCGATTTGCTGACCAAGATGTCCCCCTGAATTGGTTGACCCAGTTGAGACTGAATTGAACTGGTTCATTTATTTTTCTTATTTATTTTCATTATTATATCATTTATGTTATTTTTAAATTGAGAAAAATAGTAGAAATATCACAAAAAAATTAGAAAAATCAAGGAAAATAAAAAAAGTTTCAGAAAAATATTTTTGAAGTCTAGAAAAATATTTTGAAACATTTTGACTCAGAAAAATGAGGAAACAACCTTCGTAAACCTCCCAAAAATTTTAGAAAAAATTTCAAAAATATTCACAAAATTATTGAAAAAATCTAGGAGTATTTGTTTAAAATATTTTCTCAATTTTTAAAGGGGGTGCATCCCTTATAATTATAAAAAGTGCAATGGGCATGTCAGGCCTCCCTTGTATTAGCTTTGAGGGGGACTTTTCTAACTAGATCCCCTCTTTTGGGGGTCTTATTAGACATTCCTAAATCACACCCTATTTTAATTATTTTTCTATTAATTGTGTATATTTGTTAATTTAAAAATGAGTAAGTTAAAAGGTTATTAAAATTAAATTTGGGGATAATTCTTAATTAATTAGGTACCGTTCGTTGTTGACTCTATGAGTCTGATCCCGTTTTGATTATAAGAAAACCAATGTTTCTTACTTGTGCACTGAACTTCTTGAACAGGTTCATCCTTAGCATGCACTGATGGTAGGAACACAATGAAGCTATACGGTCCATAAAATTCAAGTTAAAGATGGCTCTTGAAAAAGCGAAAGGAATGAAGACCACTTTTTCTTGTTGTAATTGCATTCAATTTATTTGGTTTGTAATTTATTATGGTCTGTAATAGCTGCATCATGCATGATAGGTTTATATACTCAAGACCAAAGATTGACCTTAGGGATTAGTCGATCGACATTGGATTTTTGGGCTAAGAGTTTATTGACTGACTTTAGGTTCCCTCACATTTCATAAGAAAATTTCCTTAAGCTTATTTGTCAACACACAAAATAGGGATTAAATCAAATAAGGTCAAAAAGAAAGAAATTTTTTTTTAAAGGAGGTCGGTCAACTAAACGGCCAAGAAGTTAACTTCTGAGTTTTCTTGGTCAACTGAACCAAAATTGAACGCATCGTCCATGGTTGACCAAACCGTGACAGTGACGTCTCCCACCTTCCTCAGTCGAACAAACCCACCTAGTTATACTCAGCTGGGTCGACTGAACTTTTGTTGGCTGAAAAGACTTAGCCACGGTCGACTGAACCTGTGGCAGTATAAATGCTACGGTTGACCAAACCGTTTGAAAGTCAACATTTTGACTTCGCACGGTCAACTGTTCAGTTTTTGAACATATTGTCCTAGGTCGACCAAACCAATATGTGTCTGACACCACAACAGTTCGGCCAACCAAATGAATAGTTTATTTTGGCCACAGTCGACCGAACCTAGTTGAGTAGCGGACCGTCCTTGTCTTGGTCGACCAAACCCACGAAAGGGTTCAAAACAACCTTGAGACGGTCGACCAAAACCTTAGTTCAAATGTGCCACGGTCGACTGAACTTAGTGATATTGTCGACCAAACCTTAAATATGGTCGACCGAACATCTCGGGTTGGCGAGATTTTTACTGAGGTTAAAATGGATTATTTTTAATTAAACCTATTTAAACATTTCCAAAAATACCCATTGAGTCCCAAACGGTTATAATTTTTGGAGTGTCTATATATACTCCTTCATTTGTCATAATTAGGACAAGATTAGCATAACATTATTAGCAAAAATTCTCTAAATTTTCAAATACCCATTTTTCCTATACAAGCTTAAAAATCCTACTCCTACTCATTCATCTTGCTAAATCTCTTTGGTAGAGTATCTTGAAATCATTCATAAGCTCACACTCTCATATTCTTTTATTGTTGTTGATTTTTATTGAGAGTAAGCTTGAGTTTTCCCTTGTGATTTAATTCATAAGTCTTCTTTGGGAAAACTCTCTAGGGCTTGTGAGTTTTGCATTTTTGTTGCAAGATTCAAGAGCTTGTCTTGTGCTTTTAGCAAAATATTTTTGACAAGCTAGATATCCAAATATCTCTTATACTTAATACTTGATAAATCATTTTTGAGATATTTTTTTGCGTTCTTAAAATCTTTGAAAAAATATTTGTGATTGACACACACACACACACACACACACACACACACACATATAAATATATATATATATATTGTTTCCAAGAATCTACCATAACACACTCTCACATATTACTTGCTATATTTGCATTATCTTGAGAGTAGTTATATTAAACTTCATTGAGCTTATAAATCCTATCATATTGAAGTTCATTGATTGTATTGGTAAATACTTGCTTATTGGAGAAGCATTGATATTTACACAAAATTTGTATTGCTTATCTGTTGTATTCCAGTCATGGCTTGATGGGTTGTTGATCTAACAAATAAGGATTGGTTGTAAAGGTTGGGATCAGCCCTAAAAATTTGACCTAGGGTATTACCTTGCCCATTAATGAAAGGGTGGTTCTAACCGGTGTCACTCCACTCGTTAAGTGGGCAATAGTGGTAATCCTCGGGCTTGTGAGTTAAGGCGGGGACGACACGTTTGTCGAACCCCGATAACATTTTTGGTGTCTCCTTTAATTTTCTTGCTTTACATTATGTTGCTTTCTTAATTATCTTCATCTGTTGAATATACTTAATTGTGAATTATTGGAAGATACTGGAACTGTATTTCTTGTGCTGAGTATTGATTGATTTATCTTTTCTGCAACTTCATATGTGATAGAATACCCCTAAGTTGAGATATACTAAATTGTTGATCATTCTACCTAGGAAGAAATTTTTAAATACCCAATTCACCCCCCTCTTTGGAACACACAAATTCAACAATTGCTATCAGAGCCTCGTTGCATTGACTTAAATGTTTTTGAAAAATGTCGCAATGGCTCACGTTGGTGTATTCCCATTTCGTGATGGAAAATTCTTTGCAAGGCCTCCAAGGTTTTCTGGTGAAAATTTTGCTGATTGGAAACTTAAAATAACTATTTTTTATAAAATCATTGAATTGGAGGACTTGGAGAGTTATTGCTCAAGGGAATATCATGCCTATGAAAGCTGTCAATTATGTTGAAATTCCCAAATTAGAATTTGAGCTGAATGAGAATGATATGAAGTTAATGCAAATTAATTTCGATGCCATGAATATTCTATTTTATGCTTTAGATACTAATATCTTTCATGAAGTCGTGGCATGTCAAAATGCTAAAGAAATATGGGAGGAACTTGAAAAAAGGTTAAGAGAAACTAAGCAAAAAAATGTTGTCACTCCATGTGATTGAAGTTCAAAAGATCATGAAGGATAAAATCGGTGTTTTATTGCTTTAGCCGATGAAGAGGTAAATTCATCTCCTTCTACATCATTGAATAATTCATGCAATGATTCACGTGATAATTCTTGTGATACATCTAATACTGAATCATGTGATAGTTCTGGTAGTGAAAGCATGCCTACCTATGAGGTATTGCATGTTGAATACATTAAAACTCATAAGTCTCATGTTAAAAATAAAAAAAGATATACTGCCTTGAAAAACAAGAATGAGACTTTATTGAAAAATCTAGAATCTAAAATTCTTGATGTTAAGGAAAATGATTTGAAAATAATAAGATTGGATAACAAAAATGCAATTCTGGAAAAAGAGCTAAAAGATTTAAGATCCCAAATTTCTAGTGATAATAAAAAGGATCTTCTTATTTTAGAACTTGAATGTAAAGCAAACACACTGACCAAAGTATTTGTAAAATTACATGATGTTTGCAAAGAATTAAAGAATTTTAAAATTCAATATCTTGAAAGAAAATTAGAAGACCAGGCTAAGATCATCTACACTTTTACTAGAGGCAAAGACAACTTTGATAAGTTGTTAGGTTCACAAAAGATAACCTTAGATAAAGAAGGTATAGGTTATAATGGAAATGAAAATAAGAAAAGAAAGAACCAATACATGGGGTACTTTGTAAGAGAATCTAAACATTACGCTAGTACCTCCTCCAGTTCGTATACTCACACCACCTACATCTTGTGTAAAAAGAAAGGGCACATAAAATTTGATTGTCCATTTAAAAGGAAAGGTGTGAAACCCAAACAGGCCCAGAGAGTCAAAGGACCATCTTGTCCTAACCCATCGAAAATCAAAGATAGAAAAATGGTATGGGTTGTCAAGAAAGCAAACTCGTTAGGACCAAAGGAAGAACGAGCTCCAAAAAGAATTACAAAATTACCTTTTTCTCCCTTAGCTCTTAGGATTAGTCAAAGGATGGAATGATGTCTACTGGTCTGGGGAGTGGCGTTTGCTTAAAATAAAAATTCTTTGTATATGTCTTCTCTACTATTTTGTAACACTAAGAACCTTAGTAAATCATGCCAATGTGGAAACTTAGGACATTTATCAAATCTAAACTTTATGGACATATATCAATTGTGTTTGGGTAAATGTGAAAATATTGGCTATGGCATGCTATCTTTGAACCGAAAGGAATGAATTTATATCTCATGAATGGACATCAGATTCCACATATTTTATTTCATTCCTCTGATTAGTTCAAAGTAAAGGTTGAGGACTTAATTGTCAAATATATCTGGAACCTTTCATTTCTAAGGTTTGAACCATAAATCATTATCCTGATTGACATCTTAGAAGCATGCTTTGTTTAAAATCCACTTCCAAAATGGATAAAGCATCTGTGCTTGGTATATAATTCTTAATTCTTAACCCATGCCCAAATATGAATATCTAAATTTAAGCATACTCTGTCCATTGCAAGATTGATTTTTAGGAAATGGACATACTATCTTAACATCCTATCCTAAACTCATCTAGAAAGCATTAAATGCCTAATAAAATTTCTAGTCATCATTCTAGGCATAAGCACTGATCATTTCCATTTTGGTGCTTATCAAAAGTCATTCATCTTAATCAGATTAGAGGCATTATCGAAGGGACTTAAGCTGTTCATCAAGTCATAATAAAATCCCTATGTGCTTGATTTATAAAACTCTATATTATGATTCATCTTCTCCATAGGAAATCTTTACCATACCACGATTATAGTTGGTAAAGACTTTACCATTCCTTGGATCGTACCCTTGCTTTAAAATTAAGAATATCCTCTTAGGGTACCTCCTAGTAGTAGAAAACCTGAAATTCCAAAAAGCATTATTCTAAAAGATTCACTTACTCTCTAAGTGCTCTTCGCCCATGCTTGGACATGATTGCTTGCCCAAAAATTTTTGAAATGTTGTGTTGCTCCTGAACACTCTTTTGAAACTATAGATAAATTTTCTCTAAAGAGTATTTGTCAAAACCTGATTTACAAGCTCTCAAACTTAAGTCAATTCTATTAAGAGTTTTTTTTTTTAATGAAGTTGAATGGCTGCAATAATTGCACTTGATTTTAATCTAAGAGAAGGAAAGAGAAAGAACAAATGACTAAGAAATCCGTGCACAATAAGCTAAAATCAAAAGTTATTTAGACTCGTACCTCTCTCAGAACTCAAAGATAAAATCATGGTAATGAAATTTGGGAGTGTGTGTTTTGGCTACGTAATCAAGGGGGAGCAGTAGTGTTTGATATTCATATGATAAACACCCTATGACATTATGCTTATCTTTCAGTTCGTTGGATGTTGTGTGATAACTATTAATCACTTTCCACGATGTACTAAGTTGCATGCCGGTAGTAACCTAGGGTTTGCATGTTCAACTTGTATGATCACTTTAGTCTCATTTTAGATTCTAAACTTCATTCAAGACCAAAATGATGAGTCATTTTGCCTTAAATTTAATATCACATGATTAGACGGTAATCCACATAAATTGGAGAAAATGGATGACATAGGGAAAATGCTTTATGTCACACACACTCATTTAAGTTATGTTATCCTTATTGAACCCCATTTTCTTTGTGCAATAGATTATCATTGGCTTGTCTTGATTCCTAAGGCTCTTGTGAAAACCATGAGCATCATATCCCATTTTGTTTGAAATATGAGATGATATGGATTATTTTTAGGATTTATGAACTTTGCATGTCTTAAATTGTGGTTTTCTAATGTGCATGAGTTCTAAAGGAATAAACTTGCTGGATGAATAAAAGTGGCTTAATCTTATATCCATTAAAAGCATTTAAGAATTTAAGCATGTTTTCTTATATTGTTTTGCATTTATCATCCTTAATTGGTACAAGCAATTGTGTGCATTTAAGCTTGCTTTGAAATTGAAAGGGGGAGCATCGATTCTAAAATTCTATCTCATCTGGCTCACCCAAAATTTTGACTTAGATTTTTATTTAGTTTATTGAGATATTATAGAGTGCATAAACTGAGGGGGAGCAACTTAAATTTGAATACTACGACTCTGAAAATTTAAGCTCTCTCACATTTATATTCATATACTTCATATTTTGTGAGAACTGAAACTGCTATCCATAATGAATTGCATACCTACATTATGTTTTATGGATATTGAAAATATTAACAATCACAACTTGAATTGTCTTAGACTATACTGAATATCCTATATGATTTGAATGATGAGCTTACTTGTAATCAATCAGGTTATTGATTTACTTTTTGAGAATTGCTCTATTTTCAAACAGCATGCTACCGAAATTTCTAAAAATGTTCTTCCCAAAATTAAATCATTCACATAATTGACTATTTCTTGGGTTCACTTTCCTACTTTAGCCCCTTCTTGTTGATGTCAAAAAGGGGAGAAGTGTCTAATGCAAAATTAGGAAAGCTAAATGTATATCATTGAAAGCTAAACACATATCATTCCATATTATTTGAGCTTTATTGAAAACCAAAAATTGAATGCATAATTTGTGTGTGTTTTTATTCATTTGTCATATGCTTGCATTTCAAATTTAAATTCTATGCATATACTTAGGGGGAGCCAGTCAGGCTTTGCCCACTTTTGCAAATTGTTTTTGTCATCATCAAAAAAGGGGAGAATATCAACTCTATGAGTCTGATCCCATTTTGATTATGACAAAACCAATGTTTCTTACCTATGCACTAAGCTTTTTGAACAGATTCATCCTTAGCATGCACTGATGGTAGGAACTATTGGCCTTACAAGACTTAAAATCTTGTTATCTTGTTTTGATACTAACAAACCCGTGAAATTTAATGTATTTGTATGAGTAATGATACTTCAGGGTTCATATATGTGAAAGTAAGGTCAAAGTGCCCACAAGGATCAAATATGATGGAAGCAAGGTCAAAGTGCTCACAAGGATCAAATGAAGCTTAAATGAGCCAAGGCATGAATTACTTGTTGAAGAATATGAGGACATGAATGAGTTGTTGAAAGCCAAGGCGTATTAAATTCAAAAGAGCCAAAGAAAGGCAAAGTAATAAAGCTCAAAGAATATGGAAGCTTGAAGAAAAGATGGATTCAATCCAAGGACAAAGCATGAAGACTTAAGAACTTAGAATGTTAATATTTTAGAAGTCTCATATAAGTGCTTTAATGTTTAAAATATCGTTTGAAATATTTTGAAGCTCTTAGGTTAATTTCTTAGACCTAGATACTTTTTAAAATACCTAAAAAATATTTTTATAAGGTCAAAAATTATTTTAAAAAGGTTAGAATCATTTTTGGAATAAAGAGCACCAAAAAGAGTTTTTCCCAAATGCCGTCAGTTCTTATACATCCGCATTGAGGTGAATTTTTCTCTATAAAAAACTCATTATTTTAAATAGTGGTAAACATGGAAGTTGTATTTTTTCTTATCTTTCTTTTGACACTAAGAACACCTAATTTGAAGTTATACAGAAAAAGTTATGGCCAAAATACTGAAACGGGGTCACTGCTATCAGACATTTAAACACTGTTCAACGGGTAGATTTTTAAAAATTCTAATGTTTTAAATTATAGCCGTTTGAACCTTAAATATTCTAATAAATAGGGAAACTCTTTAAGGAAACTTTTGCAAGTTTGAAAGCCTATAAATACATGGTTTTGCAAAACAAAATAAATCCAAGAATTGTAAAATCTGTTTTGTGAAGCTGAAAGTACTCTTGTTCTTCCGAAGTTCTCTTACTCACTCATTGAAAAATTCTTTTACTGAGAAGTGCTGATCCTTCTTCCTTTGAATTCCTACTGCTAATCCTCTTCTAAAAAGGATATTGGTGAATTCCACACTTGAGCTTCATTCTATTTCCTATTGATATTTTACATTAAAGTATATAGTGCTGAAATTGTACTAACTTGCTCTTTGAGAGAGTATACTTGTACGCAGATTTTATCTTGTGTTTCTTGTAGTTCATTGACGTTCCAAGGTGTTTGGATCATTGGCTAAGCAAGGGGATATTGCTTAGAGAGGCGGACTCTAGACTATGTAAGGAGTGACCGAACGAGGGAATATCGTTTGGAGAAGGCGGGCTCTAGCCTTAACCAAGGAATGTTGTAATCGGTTTTTTTCCACCCGTCAATGGAACAGGTTTAGTGAATCCTTTGGTGGTTTGCCAAAGGCGAGGACGTAGGCTGGGTATAAGCCGAACCTCGTAAAAATCTTTGTCTCACTCTCTCTTTCCCTATTCTTTATTTTCAGTTCATATACAACTGCGTGGATGATTTAAATATCTAAATTATACATACTACGCATATTTGGAAATCAAGTAAACTTAATGTCCAATTTTGATTTGGGTTACGGAAACCGAAACGGAGTACGTTGGTTACACCATATCTTGCGGAAACCATACGGGAGTACGTTACTTGGTTAACACCCCAAAGATAAATTTACCAAGAGTTTATTTGAATTCTGAATATTTGGAAAGAGTGATTGGATTTATTTATTTAGGGCTTTACTTCAGCAAGTATAAATTATAATTCATAATCACAGGGCTTATATAAACAAACAAACTATCTCAAGATCTTATATTACCAAAGTGCTGAATACTTTATATCTTGGTTTGGTTGTTTGTTGTTTAACTTGTACTTGGCAAATAAATTGATTGTTTGGTTTGAAGATTGTGTTTAATTGATTGGATAAAAGAACTAAGTTCTTGATTGATTAAAGAATTAAAAAAACATGTCCAGAATTGGTTAAAAGAAATAAAAGAAGTTTAAGGTATTTTAAAAGGAATCAAAAGAAATTTTTAGAATCCAATTCACCCCCCCCTCTTGGGAAGCTATTCCTAATTTCAGGAACACAAGGAAGTCATACGGTCCATAAAGTTCAAGTTTAAGATGGCTTTTGAAAAAGCGAAAGGAATGAAGACCACTTTTTCTTGTTGTAATTACATTCAATTTATTTTGTATTTAATTTATTATGGTCTGTAATGATTGTATCATGCATGATAGATTTATATGCTCAAGACCCTAGATTGACCTTAGGGATCGGTCGACCGACATTGGATTTTTGGGGTTAACTCAAGAGCTCATTAACTGACTTTAGGTTCCCTCACATTTCATAAGAAAATTTCCTTAAGCTTATTTGCCAACACACAAAACAAGGATCAAACAAGATCAAAAAGAAAGAAAAATTTTTTTTTAAAGGAGGTTAGTCAGCTGACCCTTTGACGTTATAAATGCCTCAATTGACTGAATGACCAAGAAGTCAACTTTTGACTTTTCTTGGTCAACCGAACCAAAATTGAACGCACTATCCACGGTCGACTGAATCGTGACAGTGACGTCTCCCACTTTCCTCGGTTGACCGAACCCACCTATTTATACTCAGCTGGCTCAACCGAACCTTTGTTGGCTTAAAAGACTTAGCCATGGTTGACCGAACCTGTGGCAGTATAAATGCCACGGCCGACCGAACTGTTCGAAAGTCAACATTTTGACTTCGCACGGTCGACCGTTCAGTTTTTGAACGTATTGTCCTAGGTCGATTGAACCAACACATGTCTGACACCCCAACAATTTGGCCGAGAAAATGAATAGTTTATTTTGGCTATAGTCGACCAAACCTAGTTGAGTAGCTGACCATCTTTGTCTTGGTCGACCAAACCCATGAAGGAGTTCAAAATCGTCTTCACAAGGTCGACCAAAACCTTAGTTCAAATGTGCCACGATGGACTGAACTTAGTGATATGGTCGACCGGACTTTAAATATGGTCGACTGAGCCTCTCGGGTTGGCGAGATTTTTACCGAAGTTAAAATGGGTTATTTTTAATTAAACCTATTTATACATTTCTAGAAATACCCATTGAGTCCCAAACGATTTTAATTTTTGGAGTGTCTATATATACTCCTTCATTTGTCATAATTAGGACACAATTAGAAAAACATCATTAGTAAAAATTCTCTAAATTTTCAAATACCCATTTTTCCCATACAAGCTTAAAAATCCTACCCCTACTCATTCATCTTGCTAAATCTCTTTGGTAAGAGTATCTTGAAATCATTCATAAGCTTACCCTTTCATATTCTTTGATTCTTGTTGATTTTTATTGAGAGTAAGCTTGAGTTTTCCCATGTGATTTAATTCATAAGTCTTTGGGAAAACTCTCTAGGGCTTGTGAGTTTTGCATTTTTGTTGCAAGATTCAAGAGCTTGTCTTGTGCTTTTAGCAAAATATTTTTGTCAAACTAGATATCCAAATATCTCTTATACTTAATACTTGATAAATCATTTTTTAGATATTTTCTTGTGTTCTTAAAATCTTTGAAACCATATTTGTGATTGATATATATATATATATATATATATATATATATATATATATATATATATTATTTCAAAGAATCTATCAAACACACTCTCACATATTACTTGCTATATTTGCATTATCTTAAGAGTAGTTATATTAAACTTCATTGAGCTTATAAATCCTATCATATTGAAGTGCATTTATTGTATTGGTACATACTTGCTTATTGGAGAAGCATTGATATTATACACAAAATTTGTATTGCTTATTTGTTGCATTCCAGGCGTGGCCTGAGGGGGTGTTGATCTAGCTCATAAGAATTGGTTGTAAAGGTTGAGGTCAGCCCTTAAAATTTGACCAGTGCTATTCCCTTGCCTAGTAAGGAAAGGGTAGTTGTAAGCGGTGCCGCTCCACCTGTTAAGTGAGCAATAGTGGTAATCCTTAGGCTTGCGAGCTGAAGCTGGGACGTAGGCACGTTTGTCGAATCCCGATAACATTTTCGGTGTCTTCTTTACTTTTCTTGCTTTACATTATGTTGCTTGTGTTGGCCTAACAAGGTTTAAAATCTTGTTTTGATAATAAAAAATCAGAGGAACTTATTATATTTGGTTAAGAGATGATATTTCCGGACTCAAGTATGATAATACAAGGTCAAGTGCTCACAATGATCATTCAAAGCTTATACTCCAAGGAAAGATGATCAAATGAAGTTTAAAGATTATTGAGGCATTCATTCGAAGATGATCTAATAAAGCTTGAAGATAATGAAAACATGAATATTAAAGAGAACTTACTAAAAGCTTAAAATATATTGAAGCTTGAAGACAAGATGGAGTCAAAGAAAGACAAGCATGAAGACTTAAGTGCTTAAAACGTAAAAGTCTTAAGAAGTCTCATGTAAGTACTTCATTCAATATCAATATGGATATATAAAGCTCTTTAGGATACATTATAGACTTAGAGACCAATTTTTGAAAACCATGGAAAATGATTTTTAAAGTTACATTTGGGTTTTTCAAAAATTAAGGATTCAAAGTATTGAAAAATTGAAAATTGTGAAAATTTGACAGCTCAGCTGACTGACCAGAAAGCCCAGTCGACTGACAATTTTTTAAATGAATTTCTGCTTAGACAGAATGGACTTAGTTGACTGACCACAAGCAGAATAGGCTCAGTCGACTGACCTGCTAAAATTTCAAATTTTAAATAGCAACGAGAAATTTTCAAAAATAAGTTTTTGAAATCTAAACTTTGTAAAAACTTGGGAAACACTCCAAGTAACATGAGAAATAAGGAATTACTTTCTAAAACTCCATAAATACTCCCTAAACCCAAGGATTTTTACATCAAGCAGTACAATCAACATTTAAGCATTGATATTAACAATTCTTCTAAAGCCCTCTTTTGCTCAAACTCTTGCTGAAGAATACTAGTGATATTCTACTGATCAAAAGCCTACGATTCTTAATTTGCTACTGCGTTTTCAATTCTAAAAAAGAACCTTTGGGGATATTCATTCTTGAGCTTCATATTGTCTTTATTTGATATTTGATTTGAAGTATATTTAGTGATGAATTGTTGTACTGATATGCTCTAGTTTGAGAGTTTCTTTGTACACCAAAATTTGTTTCTTATTTTGTAGATGGTTCAGTTTCTTGAATCGTTGTTAGACCAAGTGTGGGTATCGCTTGGAGAGGTGCACTCTAGCCTATTGAAGGAGTGACCGAGCGTGGGGTATCACTTAGAGAGGGGGCTCCACCCTAAAAGAGGGATTGTAAAAGGTTTTTTTTTCCTGGAAAGGAACGGTATAGTGGAATCCTTAGGTGGTCTTGCCAAAGGCGAGGATGTAGGCTGGGTATAAGCCGAACCTCATAAAAACTCTCGTTTTACTCTCTTTCCTACTCTCTTTAATTTTCCATTCATATTAACTACTTGGTTGATTGTTCATTTTATAGTTCATATACACTGCGTGGATTGGATTATAAATAAACTGAAAATTAATTTGATGTTGGGATTACGGAAACCAAAAAGGGAGTACGTTGGTTAATCAATACTAATTGCAGAAATCATAAGGGAATACGTTGATTGGTTAACACTCAATACTCATTAATTGAAAGCTTATTTAAAATATGAGTTTTGGAAGAGTGTTAAAATTGATACTATGTTTCATATTGAGAAATCAAGTTCACTAATACAGGATTATTATTAGCTACATACGTACACTCTACTTTGAGTTACTCAAGGTGTTGTAACTTTGAAAGTATTGCTAGAATCATTGTGGATTGTGTTGTGGTCATCTTGATTGAATTGAATTGAATTGCTAAAAGGGATCAAATTGGTATACTCATTCATAAAGTTTTTAACTAATTTAATTTTCTAATGAACTTATAATTGTACAATCAACTTTGCTTGTAAGGTTGTTGAACTTCTTAAGATAAGTTGAAAAAGAATTATTCAAATTAAGCATACTCATTCATTAAGGTTGATAACTAATTTAATCTTTTGTTGTACTTATTGTTGTTAATCAATTTTACATGTGTAATTGTTAAAACTAAATAGGATTGATAAAGAGTTTAATAAAAAGGATTTAAAGAAAATTTTAAAATCCCAATTCACCCCCCCCCCTCTTGGGAATACACCTTCCTTTTCAATTGGTATCAAAGCAGGGTTATAACAAATCTTAATTTGAGGCTATATAAAGATCTAAATGACACACATAGGTGTAGATCCCTTTGGAGAGGGTCAATCCTCAACTAGACCTCCGATCTTTTGTGGACTTAACTATGCATTTTGGAAACAACGAATGAGGATATACCTACAAACCATGGATTGGAAAGCTTGGAAAGTTGTCACACATAGTGACCTTGTTTTTACCAAAAACATAGATAACAAAGAAATACCTAAAGAGGAAAAAGAGATGACCGACAATGACCATAAGATGTTGCAAGTAAATTCAAGTGCGGTGAATGTTTTATATTGTGCTCTTGATGTAAATGAATTTAATAGGATCATGACATGTAAATAAGCTAAAGAAATATGGGATAAACTAGAGGTAACCTATGAAGGAATGATTGATGTTAGAGATAATAAAATCGACATGCTCACAAGTGAGTGTGAGGCCTTTAGGATGAACTCGGATGAAACCATCACTAATATGTACACTAGGTTCACCCATATAATAAACTCCCTCAATGCCTTAGGAAAGAATTACTCAACTTATGAAATGATCCGAAAAATTCTTAGAGGACTTCCACCGATTCGAGAACCTAAGGGCACAGCAATAACTGAAGGAATAAACTTGAAAAACACCTCCCTAGATGAATTATAGGTTCTCTACTCACTTATGAGATGGTAATAAATGAAAGAAGTGGAAAATCTAGAAACAAGGAATCCATTGCATTTAAAGCCTTAAGTGAAAGCTCTAATGATGAAGATGAAGAAGAGATGGATGTAAATGAAATAACTTTCATAACCAAGAAACTTGCAAAAATCCTTAGAAAGAAGAATAAATTTTCAAGAAAAATTAGGAACTCAAAATCATATGAAGATGAAGAAAAGGAAATCAATAAGAAGAAAACAAAGGCTAAATTTCCAACATGTTATAATTGTAAGAAAGTTGGACACATAAAACTGGATTGTCCACAACTTAAGAAAGAAAAAGAAAAGGGCAATGAAATCCACTATATGGGATAATATTCGTACAAGTAGTTTAGATAGTGAATCAACTGACCAAGAGGTTGTTTGCTTTATGGCATGGGACGATGATGAAGAACAAAGCTCCTCATACAAATCATTTAATGATTATAGTGATGATTCATCTAATGAATCCAATGATGAGAGTATGCCATCTTATGAAGAACTACAAAGTGAATTATTCAAAGCTCATAAGGTTTTAGTTAAAGTAACTAAACGATATACTTCATTTAAAAATAAGAATGAAGTTGTGATAAAAGAATTAGAATCAAAAATCTTGCTGAAAGAGAAAAAATTTAAAAGTTAAGAGATTAGAAAGCAAGAATGAAAAGGTGATGAAAGAATTGGAAGATCTAAGATCCCAAACTTCCATTGATAATGAGAAAGATCTATATATTTATGAACTAGAAAAAAAAATTAGCAAGATGTCTCAAGACCAAGTAAACCTGCAAGAAAAGAGTAAGAATACATAGGACTCAGAAATCTGTGATCTTAAAAGAAAAATTGAGGACCAAGCCAAAATTATCTGTAATTTTACTAGAGGAAAGGAGAACATTGATAAAATGATTAGTGCACAAAGAATATCCTTGAATAAAGAAGACATAGGATTCAATGGAGTTGAAAATACAAGGAAAAAGAATCCTTACATGGGATACTTTACAAAAGCCTCCAAAGATTATGCTAGCACCTCCTCAAATGCTTAAGTTTACTACATGTTTTCTATGTAAGGAGAAAGGACACATTAAGTTTTAATGTCCATTAAAAAGAAAGGGTGCCAAAATCAGAAATGTTTGGAGAATAAAATAATCAACTCTTATTAAATCATCTAGACCCAAGAAAGTATGGATACCTATATAAAAAGCCTAGTTCACAAACTAAGGACTCCAAAAGATATTAGGATTAGTCATTCCCTTTTCACAAATTAAGAAAGCTAAAATTATGCTAAAATGAAATGGATTAGTAATGACTCAACAACCTACAGAATTTATGTTAGCCAATCCTAAAAGAAAAAAAGTGATAATTATAAATGTGCTCTGATAATAGACATGCTTAAACTCAAATAGATATGTCTACCTTAAAGATCTAATGCATAATCTGAAAGTCTATATTAACTATGCATATCATGGTAAATATTTTAGCTATAACTAAAGGGATGAAAAAGCATAACCTTAGTTGAACTATTATAATTACTTAAGGATATTCTTTTTAAAAGCACAGCATATGATATTATTTACACATACTTGAGATTTAGAAGATCAATCACTAACAAAGTTCACAAGTGAAAAATATGAAATACAATTGATAAAAGTATTGTAGGTGCAATGAACTTGTTTTATGCTCACAACATATGGCTGATTCAAGAAGAAAATTCTCCTTATTCAATCTACGAAAAATCATTTAATAATACAAGGATATTGAAAAAGTTGAAATGGGGCATAAGGATAAAATTTTGAGCCTATTGATGCTTATCATATTGAAACGAATGAAAATAGTATTGTTAGCCACAATCAATGGATGAATTGTCCGAGGCTTATTTGTCTTGTGCTACTCCTTGCATTAGAATGCATATGCTTATTAATAACCTTATTTATTTTATAATGCCAAAAAGGGGGAGCGAGAGAGAGTTGAATTGAAAAATTGGTATCTATGAAATAATTTATATCCATGAGCAGCGCATGATATGATATTAGTATTGGTATCTATGAAATATATTGGTATCCATGAGCATGTTAATTGATATTTGAGCAAGGCATGATGAATTTACAAGCATGATTGGTAATCTTGACATCTTCATAAATACATAATTTATAATTCATGAATGAAAGTCTGAATTTATTGAATATGAAACATACTTCATTCAGGGGGAATTAAATTTGTTAAATAGTGATATCATGATTTATGTTGAAAATCATTGAAAATTCTAATATACAATCTTTTGTATTTTCTCATGCTACTTTGGGAACATATTGCCTATCCTTTTATACATGATGAATGCAAAGTTTATGTTTTGTGCCTTCACTTGATATATACTTTTGCTTATGGTTGCTCGATGCCTTAGTAGTTATATGTTTTTTATTGATATCTTACTCTTTTTGATTGATGTCAAAAGGGGAGAAGTTTTGGGCGAAAAATTGAGCATGATAATTGATCTTGAATTATGACATGATGTGATATTAAGCTAATCTTGATATATGAGCATCATACTAAAATTGATCATAAAATATGATATGCTTATTGAAATTGACAAATATTGTTAAGTTGATGCTTAATGTAAAGGGGGCCTTTTTAAGGCTTACTCAATTTTTTGCTCCTTTTTTGTCATCATAAAAAATGGGGAGATTGTTGGCCTTACAAGACTTAAAATCTTGTTTTGAAGATAACAAATCAGAGGAACTTAACATATTTAGTTAAGTGATGATATTTCAGGACTCAAGTATGAGAATACAAGGTCAAGGGCTCACAATGATCATTGAAAGCTTATACTCCAAAAAAAGATCATCAAATGAAGCTTAAAGAATATTAAGGCATCGATTCAAAGATGATCTAATAAAGTTTGAAGATCATGAGAGCATGAATATTAAAGAGAACTTGCTAAAAGCTTAAAATATATTCAAACTTGAAGACAAGATGGAGTTAAAGAAAGACAAGCATGAAGACTTAAGTGCTTAGAATGTCAAAGTTTTATGAAGTCTCATGTAAGAACTTCTTTCAATATCAATATGGATATATAAAGCTTTTTTGGATACATTATAGACTTAGAGACCAATTTTTGAAAACCCCAGAAAATGATTTTTAAAGTTACATTTGGGTTTTTAAAAAATTAAGGATTCAAAGTATTGAGAAATTGAAAATTGTGAAAATTTGACAGCTCAACCAACCGACCAGAAAGCCCAGTCGATTGATAATTTTTTAACTGAATTTATGCTCAAATAGAATGGACTCAGTTGACTAACCCAGTCGATTGACCACAAGCAAAATAGACCCAATCGACTGACCTGCGGAAATTTCAAATTTTAAATAGCAATAGAAAATTTCCAATAATAAGTTTTTGAAATCTAAACTTTGTACAAACTTGGGAAACACTCCAAGTAACGTGACAAACAAGGAATTACTTTCTAAAACTCTATAAATGCTCCCTAAACCCAAGGATTTTTACATCAAGCAATACAATCAGCATTCAAGCATTGATATTGCAAATTCTTCTAAAGCCCTCTCTTGCTCAAACTCTTGTTGAAGAATACTACTAATATTTTGCTGACCAAAAGCCTATGGTTCTTAATTTTGTACCGTGTTTTCAATTCTAAGAAAGAACCTCCGGTGATATTCATTCTTGAGCTTCATATTCTTTATTTGATATTTGATTTGAAGTATATTTAGTGTTGAATTATTGTACTAATCTGCTCTGGTTTGAGAGTGTCTTTGTACACCAATATTTGTTTCTTATTTTGTAGAAGATTCAATTTTTTGAATCATTGTTAGATCAAGCATGGGGTATCGCTTAGAGAGGCACACTCTAGCCTATTGAAGGAGTGACCGAGGATGGGGTATCGCTTGGAGAGGGGACTCCACCCTAAAGGAGGGATTGTAAAAGGTTTGTTCCTCTCGGAAAGGAATGGTGTAGTGGAATCCTTAGGTGGTCTTGCCTAAGGTGAGGACATAGATTGGGTATAAGCCGAACCTCGTAATACTCTCGTTTCACTCTCTTCCCTACTCTCTTTAATTTTTCGTTCATATTAACTGCGTGGTTGATAGTTTATTTTTCAGTTCATATACACTACGTGGATTGGATTATAAATAAACTAAAAATTAATTTGAAGTTGGGATTGCGGAAACCAAAAAGGGAGTACATTGGTTAATCAATGCTAATTGCAAAAACCATAAGGGAGAATGTCAATTGGTTAACACCCAATACTCATTAATTGAAATCTTATTTAAAACAGAGTTTTGGGAAAGTGTTGAAAATTGATATTGTGTTTCATATTGAGAAATCAAGTTCACTAATACAGGGCTATTATCAGCTACATACATACACTCTACTTTGAGTTACTCAAAGTGCTATAACTTTGAAAGTATTGCTGGAATCATTGTGGATTGTGTTGTGGTCATTTTGATTGAATTGAATTGAATTGCTCAAAGGGATATTCAAACTGGTATACTCATCATAAAGTTTTTAACTAATTTAATTTTTCGCTGAGCTTATAATTGTACGAACAACTTTGCTTGTAAGGTTGCTGAACTTCTTAAGATAAGTTGAAAAATAATTATTCAAAGTAAGCATACTCATTCATTAAGGTTGATAACTAATTTAATCTTTCGTTGTACTTATCGTTGTTCATTAATTTTACATGTGTAATTGTTAAAACTAAAGAGGATTGAGAAAGATTTTAATAAAAAGGATTTAAATAAAATTTTAAACTCTCAATTCACCCCCCCCCTCTTGGGAATACACCTTGCTGTTCAGCTTGCTTAATTCTATTCATCTGCTGAATATATTGAATATACTGCTTGTGCTGAGTATTGATTAATTTATATTTTCTGCAACTTCATATGTGTTCAGACTGCCCCTAGGTTGAGATATACTAAACTGTTGATCATTCTACCTAGGAAGAAATTTTTAAATACCTAATTCACCCCAGTCTTGGGAACACACCAATTCCAACATTCGTAAAACGGGTGTGTAAGGGGTGCGAATTCCTTCCCCTAGCGTAATTGAACTCCTGATCCCAATCCTAGTATATGCATACCGATACTATTCTTAATTGAGTAATAAGGTGTTCTAATTGCACTGAGATAAATAGGTTAGTGGCGACTTCAAATTCCATTTTTTTCTCGAAAATAAAACTCATTTTTATTACCCTTGCCTCCTTGAGGCACCTCCACTCCCGGGATGTCGTAAACAGGCATAAACACTTAAAATTTTTCTTTTCTTTTAAGGAGAATGAGACAAAGGGGGTGGTCCAACTTCTTTAACCCAACTAAAACAGTGTGTCAATTTGGAGCAAAATGTTCTAAGGGAATCTAAGAGTTTAGCTAGGATATATATATATATATATATATATATATATATATATATATATGTGTCCGTTTGTGTGTGTGTGTGTGTGTGTGTGTGTATTGATGTTGTTGAATATTAATCAAGTTATGGCTATAATGGCTCAAAATAATAAATAGCTCAACTAAATATTCATGGAAGACAATTAAGTCAACAACCAATGGTAAAGAGAGTACTAGAAGAGACATTTTTTTTTAAATGAATAAATATGTTGGAGGAGTTTAATAAATAGGTTCCATGCCAAGTTGGAAAGAAACCTAGAACCCTTGAAAGTAGAGAACTAGATGTGCAAGGCTAAGAAACATTTTGACATGCCTAGAATGAAAAATGAGTATAGAATCATCATTGTTAGTTCTCTATTTGAAGGCAAGATTAACCATCAATGGGAATTTGTGCAATGGGGAAGAGATTTGGGGCTATGAGTTGGGCTGACTAGGAAACAATTTTCACTAAAAAAATATTTTCAGAAAGGCATTTTGAGAAGTCAAATTACAAAAATTTATCCAATTGATTCAAAGGAACTTGTATATTTAGCCAATATGAAATAAAATTTGATGAATTATCGTGATTTGGACAAGAAAGTGAAGAATTGAAGGTTTGAAAGTTCAAATGGGGACTTAGACCTACTATTAGGTCTAAACTAATGCCCTTAAGGATTGTGAGTTTTGGAGAAATAGTAGAAAAGGTTGCCTTGGTAAAGCAAGATATTAAAGGTGTGATTTTTTGTGTAATCCCAATAGGGGGCGTGAATTGGAAACTTTAAAAACTTTAGCTAACTATCCCGTCGATTCACAATCTTTGTCAAAAATAAATTCAAAGCATATGCAACAATCACAACAATATAAATAAAATTTAAAACATATACAATATTCTTAACACAATATAAACATAAACATACACAAGAGAAAATTTAAAGAGTGTAGGGAAAAAGAAGCAAACATGACAATTTTCATGAGGTTCGACTATCCCCGCCTAATTCCTTGCCTCAAGACACCCTGCTTGAGGATTTCACTATTCCACTCTTGGCATAGCCACCTTATACACACTCCTTCACTCAGGCGTAGCCTCCCGTTACACTACTCCTTCTAGGCGTAGTAACCTCTCCAAGCGATACCCCACGCTCGGCACGGTTCTATACCCGAACCACAAATACAATGAGAATAAAAAAAATTTTTGTACAAAGAAATGCTTCTCAAAAGTTAAGTTGTACAATAAAAATCTAGTACACTCTCACAAGATAACATTGAAGCTCAATAGACTTTGCGTGTTTCTCTTAAGAAGGTTTTTGTAATGAAAGAGAGTAAATAATCTTTGAGTGACATATGTATAATGAATGCTTCAAAGATTCAAACCTAATAAAATATTTTTTCAAAAATATTCTTCAGGATAAGAGTAGGAGAAGGTAGGGTTTTGCTCTCAAAAAGATTTTTACAAAATAAATATAGATGATCTTTGATGTGAAAATAAATGCACAATAAATGCTTCTCCAAAGACTTAAGAACAAAAAATGATTTTGCAAAATGAAGAGAGTAGATGAGAGTGAGTGCTTTTTAATTTGAGAAAATAAGAGTAAGAAATGCCCAAATATGTAAAAGTATGAAAATATATGTGCAAAGATGATTTCAAATGCTTTGGTCTTGGTATTTATAGGAAAATACTCCAAGTGACCGTCTTATGACTATTTGGGTATTATAAAATTAATAATTTATCTTGAAAACTAGCTGTTTTTTGGTTGTTTCTACGCCTTTCTCGAGAGGTAGCAAACACTCTTCAGTATTTTGGGCATAACGTTTTCTACAAAACTCTAACTTGGAAGTTCTCGGTATTAATAGAAATCTATGCAAAAATCCCACAACTTTCATGTTGAACACGTTTTAAGATAAGAAGTGATTGATTAAGAAAATCACTCATCATTGAAGTGGCAGAAACATGAAGGGAATTTTCTACTGTGGATAGCTTTTAGTGTTTTGGGCATTGCTTTTTCTAAAAAACTCAACTGTAATGTTCTTGGTATCAAAAGAAAGCTAAGAGTAAATCCTACAACTTTTGTATTGAACAATTTTTAATATGAGAACATATTGATTGATAAAAGTGCTCTGAGAACATATTGATTGATAAAAGTGCTCATCAATGCGACGGAAGAAATGTGAAGGGGTTTTTGAAAAACTTGTTTTGGAGTTTTTTATTCCAAAAAAGATTTTTACACTTGAAATAATTTTTTGCACATTTGTAAAATGATTTTCCATGAAATATAGAGTTCCTAAGGTTAGTCTAAGGTCATATGAGAGCTTTAATTCAAATTAGATGATATGCATGCACAATAGAAACCTAAAAACATTACAACTAAAAAATATAAGGTCTTCAAGCTTTGTTCTTCAGATATCCATGGAATGCGAGGATTTGTACTCGTTTAGGTACTTCATGGCTTCCATTTTGCATCGGTTATTTGTGCCTTTTGAAACTTAACATTGTTCAAATACTTAATGCACAAATGAGATGTTGTGATTTGTCATTATCAAAATGGGATAGGAGTCAAAAAGTCAATAATCTCCCCCTTTTTTATCATGACAAACACATGAGTAAAATAAGGTCTGCCTGACAAGGCTCTGCCTTACAATATGCACAATTTCACAAAAAAATAGTCAATATAATTCAAGCATATTTGAAATGAAGACTTTTGAATTTTTCAAGCTGAGAATTTAAGATCAGATGTTCAATTGCATTTTCTATTGAAGTTGACTTTGAAAAAATATTCAAAAGTGGAAATGATTACAACAAAATGTTAGGAGGGTGCATGTTATATGATAAAGAATTTTACTCAGATACCAATTGTGAATAACAAAAGGTCGGGAGGATGCAAGTTATATGATAAAGAATTTTGCTCAGATACTAAATATGGATATAAAAAAAAAAGGTCAGGAGGATGCAAGAATTTTGCTCAGATCTCTCTCCCTTTTGTCATCAACAAAAGGACTAAGCTAAGCATAATATTTTTAAGAAAAAATCCCTTAACTTGAGAAGCTCCCCCTTTTTGACACAAGCAATGGGCTTTGACAACAGTCATATAGTTGTTTGAAAGATTTGACAATTTTGTGCACAAACAACAGTTGAAGTGACCATTTAAGATAAAAAAACAATATGTTAAACATGCTCACTACTACATAAGACTTGGTAAAAAATTTATAGTTCAAAATAATTCTTATGAAATCATAATTTCAGCCAACTAGTTTGCATATATTTCTGTATATGATCATTGAATTAGTCATGCAATACCCTAGTCAACTATCAGCATGCATTCACAAGGTCTCCATCAGCCATGCAAATGGTGTTCGATTCAAATAACATGCACATTTCTTAATGAAATATCAGCATGCAAGCACACATTATGCATCAACCATGCAGACGGTATCAATCGATTCAGTATAACGAATAACAGTTCAAGATACTAGATATTAATCATCCATCAGATAAATGTGAACATTAGGCAAGTTATGGATGGTGAGTTGCAATATTGTTCTCATAAAATCATATAAGAAATAAAAAAATAGTGAGTGAATTAAACACCACAAGATTAAAATGTTTAGGAGACTGTTAGCCTTGTTGGCTACACTGTCATGGTTTATGTGTTTTGATGATATTAACCTATTTTGTTACTCCTAGTGTTTTCTTATCTTTGGAGATCATTTTTAGTACAGGTATTCATACATGAAGTACCGGATCAAAGGCAAAGATCAAACCGAGTTGACATTGAGTAGGAAGATCAAAAGGTCATGTACTCGGATGAACCCAAGCACACCAAAGGAGGAAGCTTAGTGTTGTATTATATGTAATAGGGAGTTTGTTTGAGGTAGTTTATGTTGTTACTCTTGCGTTTTGTTTCTTGCATGATTTCTAAGCAAGAGTTGGTCAATGCATATGCATACTAGGACACATGAGTTAATAGGATTTCACTTGAAGTCACAAACTCAACTTTAATAGTTTTCAAAGTGAAAATCAAAGAGTTTGTCAAAAGAATCCTAAACTCAAAATGTTTTTTCAAAGGGACAACTTTTTAACATCCTACTTTTAAGAACATTTTTATACTTAGTTCTAATTGTATCAAAATGATTTTTATGTCCTAAGCACTTAAGAAAGTCAAGTATATTTTCATAAAGGACGTACTAAGCATATAAGATATCAAAACAAGTTTTCAAATGTGTTTTTATTATCAAGTTATCTTATATTCAAGGGAAAACTCATTTGGAAAAGTATCAAACTTTATTAGACTTAATATATTTCATATACTTTTGTCCAAAATGTTTTAAGTGATTAAAAGGCTTTTTGGTTGGGTTTAAAACCTCAATTATGCACCGATCATCTTTCTTGAATATCTTTTGGTATTTGGGGCATAACTTTTTCTAGAAGAGTAAAAAATGCATGATCTTGGCGTCCCTGGAAATCTAAGAAAAAATTTCACAACTTTTGTGTTGGTGACTGTTTCTAATTTAGGGCAATGATCGACCATATTAGGGGAATGGTCGAGCAGATCAAGCGAATGGTTGACTAGCAATTCCAGTAGCTATTTTTCCTCATAGACCAGGTGAATGGTTGACCATTGGAGGGCAATGGTTGATCAGAGAAAGTTAATGGTCGACCAGTGGCCTCGTGCCCAATGCTATAGTAGCTAGTTTTCTTTGGGAATTGCTCCCAACAGCTAGTTAACGACCATAAGTGCTTTTTAGCTATAAAAACAAGTCCATAGACTTGTTTAGGATGGTTTTTTATCATTTATACAAGCATATAGTGAAAAATATCTTTGAATCCAAAACCTAGGCACGTCACATTGTAGTTATTCATTCACAAGTGCTCAAGCTCTCTTGTTCTTGAATCTTGGTTGAATAATTCCTTAAGAGAGTAGTGTGAGGTTTGGTTTGCAATTCATATAAGCTCATTTTTGGAGCATCTTTTGTATTTCCAATATCTTGTAAAAGGTTCTTTGTGAACCATTTTTGGTGAAGGTTTTTTTGTGAACCAAAGTGAAGGCTCTTTGTGAGCGTGTAGGGATCTTGTTACCGAGTGTTGGGTTGTGTACCCGAGCTATAAGGCTTGCTCCACTGGGTAAGGAGCATTGATAGTGGATTAAGGAATCCTTAGCGTGGTGCTAAGGCGTGGACGTAGGCTTGGTGCCAAACCACGTTAAAATCTGATGTTAGGCTTTTCTCTCCCTACTCTTTGTTTTACTATTTGTCTCGTGCATGATTTATATTTTGTATATTGTGATATAATTTCTTGCCATCTTGCCAAGGCTATTGTTTTGTAGAGAAAAATTTTTAATACACAAAAAGAGCCATTCACCCCTTCTATGACTCTACATCGTATATGTGCTGCAGGGCACACGTATATACTCCATGGGCTATGACGTCTAACAGAGACAAAATTATTGAATTTTTTGCTCCCTCGCAGTGTAGCAGCCTAAATATTGTATTCTCCCTTAGATATTTTCAGCTAACTTCCCTAGCGTGCAATAAGTCTAATTCACATCTAATTTGGATAAATCTCTCCTCTTGAAGTGGTTTCCTGAATATATTAGCCCATTGTTCATCAATGCACACAAACTCAAGTGTCATGTCCCCTTTTTGCACATGAACACAAATAAAATGATGTCTAATCTCAATGTGCTTAGTTTGTGAGTGTGAGATGGGGTTTTTAGAAATATTTATTGCACTAGTGTTATCACATTTGATTGGTATTGTATCATAGTGCAATTTTTAGTCCATAAGTTGTTGTTTCATGTAAAGAATTTGAGTGCAACAACTTCCAGCTTCTATATATTCATCCTCAGTTGTGAACAATGCAATTGAGTTCTATTTCTTGGAAAACCAATAAACTAGAGATTGTCCTAAAAAATGACATGTACCACTCGAGCTCTTCCGATCAACTTTGCTACCAGCAAGTCAAAACCAAAATAGCTGACAATCTAAAATGAGGTATACTTAGGGTACCATATGCCTAAATCAATGGTCCCGATGAGGTATCTAAGTATCCTTTTAACTACCAGAAGGTGTGATTCTTTTGGTTAGCACACATACACATACTAAACATGATATCTGGTATGCTAGCTGTCAAGTATAGCAGGCTACCAATCGTACCTCGGTAGAGCTTAACATCTACTAGTATACCTTGTTCATATTTATCTAATTTTGTGGAAGTACTCATAGGTGTCCCTACAATTTTACCATCTTCCATATTGAATTTCTTGAGCAAGTCTTTTATATATTTAATTTGGCAGATAAATGTTTCATGTTTAACTTGTTTTATCTGAAGTCCTAGAAAGAATGTAAGTTCTCCTATCATGTTCATATCAAATTCATATTGCACGCATTTGGCATACTCATTGCACATCTCTTCATTCGTTGCTCCAAATATGATATCATCTACATATATTTGCACTAAGAGCATATTTTCATTTTCAGATTTTATGAAGAGAGCTGTGTTAATCTTTCCTCCAGTGAACCCATTATCCAGGAGAAAATCACTTAGCCTTTCATACCAAACTCTAGGAGCTTGCTTTAGTCCATATAAGGCTTTTGACAGTTTAAATACATGATTTGGACGTTTGTGGTTTTCAAAACCTAGAGGTTGATCAACATATACCTACTCACTTAAGTAGCCATTCAAGAATACGCTTTTAACATCCATTTGATATAACTTGAAGTCCTTAAAATATGCATAGGCTAATAACATACGAATGGCTTCCATTCTAGCCATAGGAGCATATGTTTCCTCAAAATCTATTACTTCCTCTTGGTTGTACCCTTGGGCTACTAATCTGGCTTTGTTTCTAATTACAACCCCATTTTCATCCTTCTTGTTTCTATAGACCCATTTGGTTCCAATAATTGTATGATCATTAGGTCTAGGAACCAAGGTCCATACTTTGTTCCTTTCAAGCTGGTTAAGCTCCTCTTACATTGACATCACCCATAATTCATCCTCAATTGGGTCATTTACATTCTTAGGCTCTTCCTGGGACAAGAATGCCATGTGACTACACATGTTCCTAAGGGATGAACGAGTGGCTACTCCATGTGAAGGTTCACCAATAATTTGATCTTTGGGGTGATTCTTCAAAAATTTCCATTCCTTAGGCAGCTCATGAACCGCACTATCTATTTGATTATCCTCAATAGATGTTTCTTTAATTTTAGTACTCTTTTCTTCATTATTTTCAATGGACAATTTTTCTAACCCCTTTCTTATCTCTAGATCATCCTCATAAGTCTTTTTGGAAAAGGGATTGGACTCATAAAATACTACATGGATAGATTCTACAAAAGTTAGAATTCTTTTGTTAAACACTTTATAAGCTTTACTATCCAAAGCATAACCTAGAAATATCCCTTCATCAGATTTTGCATCAAATTTTCCTAGGTTATCCATATCTCTTAGAACAAAACACTTACACCTAAAGAAGTGAAAGTAGAAATATTTGGCCTATGACCATTCCACAATTCATAAGGGGTTTTATTGAGAGCGGGTCTGATTAATACTATATTCATGACATAGCAAGCGGTACTTACCACTTCAGCCCAGAAGTATATGGGAAGATTGTGTTCATTTAGCATAGTTCTACCCATTTCCTGTAATGATCTATTCTTCCTCTCAACTACTCCATTTTTTTGTGAGTCCTAGGTGCAGAAAAATTATGAGATATATCATGTAAATCACAAAAGTTCTCCATATCCTTATTTTTAAAATCTCCACCTCTATCACTACGGATATGTGTAATTGTATAGCCCTTTTCATTTTGAATTTTCCTACATAATTTTGCAAGTCTCTCACATGCTTCATCCTTTGATACAAGAAATAAAACTCATGTGAACCTAGAGTAATTGTCAACAATCACAAATGCATAGGATTTAGCTCCAAGACTTTGGACTTGATTTGGGCCAAATAAATCTAAGTGTAGCATCTAGAGTGGCCTACTAGTGGAGATGACTTTCTTATTTTTAAAGCTTAGTTTGGTTTGTTTACCGAGTTGACAAGCATCACAAATTTTATCTCTTACAAATTTTGTCTTAATGAGGCCTTTGACTATTTCTCCTTTCACTAGTTTTGAAAGCAAGTCCATACTAGCATGTCCTAGTCTCCTATGATAAAGCCAACTAGCCTCATTAATTGTAGAAAAACATTTTACGTCTTGTGTCAAAACTAATTGTGTAAACATTTTCATGATGATCAGGAGTAAAGAGTACTTTATGCTTAAATGAATTTTCAACAATGCATTTTGTTAGTCGACACAGCTTGGGAGTATAAGGTCCAAAGGGGGGGGGGGGTGAATGGACTCTTTTCATGGAATACATATTTTTCTACAAAATAAAAAATCTTGGCAAGATTCAAGAAATTATATCACCATATAAATATAAATCATGAACAAGATAAAATAAATAGTGAAGGGAGAGAAAGCTTAACACAAGAGATTTAACGTTGTTCGGGCACCAAGCCAACGTGTACGCCTTAGCAACAAGCCAAGCATTCCACAATCCACTATGAATACTCCTTTACCGGTGAAGCAAACCTTACAACTCAGGTACCAAACCCTGTACTTGCGAACAAATCCCTACTGCGCTCACAAAGAGCCACAAGGATCACCAAGATACCTTGCACGTTTGGTTCACAAAGAACCTTCACCAAATGGTTCACAAAGAACCTTACAAGAGATGATGGAAATACAAAGAGATGCTCCTCAAAGAGCTAATGTGAAATAAAAATCAAACTCTCACTATTCTCTCAAGGATTGAATCACACAAGATTAATAAGCAAAAGAGAATGAGCACTTGTGAATGAAAGACTAATATGCAAAGTGCAAAGTGCTAGATTTTGTAATCCAAGGATATGATTGACTAAGATGATCAAAAACCATTTTAAACAAGTCTAAGAACTTGTATTTATAGGAAAAACACCCAACTAGCCCTTATTTGACCGTTGGGAGCAATTCCCAAACAAAACTAGTCTTTTTTGCCTGTTAGAGTCATTCGCCCGTTGGGCTGTTCGACTAGGGCCCTGCACTAGTCAAAGAGTGTGCTGAATCAGAAAAAGTTGTCAACATGAAAGTTTTAGGATTTTGTCTTAGATTTCCAAAGACATTAAGATCGTCCTTTTTGGACTTTTCTAGAAAATGTTATGCCCCAAATACCAAAGGGTGTTTAGGAAATTTGATAGGTGCATAACTTAGGTTTTAAACCCAACCAAAAATCCTTTTAAACACTTAAAACATTCTTGGACAAAATTATATGAAATATAT
The DNA here is from genome assembly GCF_029873635.1 of Malania oleifera. Classification (NCBI taxonomy): domain Eukaryota; kingdom Viridiplantae; phylum Streptophyta; class Magnoliopsida; order Santalales; family Ximeniaceae; genus Malania; species Malania oleifera. Next base: position 38,431,702 of record NC_080425.1, read on the forward strand.
TAAGTATAATGGAGTTTAATAATTGTCCAAATGAGTATCCCCTAGAGTATAAGATATCTTGTTAACAAAAACACATTTGAAAACTCATTTCGATATCTTATATGCTTAGTATGTCTTTTATGAAAATATACTTGACTTTATTGAGTGCTTAGGACATAAAGCTCATTTTAACACAACTAGGAGTAAGTATAAAAATGTTCTTAAAACTAGGATATTAAAAACTATCCATTTGAAAACATATTTTGAGTTTACGATTCTTTTGACAAACTCTTTGATTTTAACTTTGAAATCTATTAAAGTTGAATTTGTGACTTTAGGTGAAATCCTATTTACGCATGTAGAGACCCGGAAATATAATAAATAAAATAAAATAGGAAAAGTGGAATTTTGGCCGAAGAAGGGGAAAATTGGCGACGGTTTTCTAAAGGGGGAAGAAAATCGGAGACGGTTTTGGGTTTTAACCGCGGGATGGAGAATGGTAGATAATAAATTTTGGGCCGGTTACTAGAAAACCGGCGACGATTTTCTAAGAATAAAAGAAAACCGTCAACGGTTTTTGGTTGCAGTGCTGAAATTATTAAGGAACCCGAGAGTCATTTGAAAAACATAAAAATAAAACTCTCTCTATCTCTCTTAAGAAACCCTACGAACCCTCTTTCAAATTCCTTCAATTCTGGCTCCGTTAAAGCCTAGTTGACGATTAGGAACCACCATGAGGTTTCTGGGAAGATTCTCTACAATGTACATGGAGCGGAATTTCAGTTTGGGGGTTCCGAGGTATCATCCCAAAACTGAGGTAAGGGTGTTATTTGAGTGTTTATGGGTTGTTTATCTGAATTGTTGGATGTATAGGCTTAGAAATATGAATATGAATATAGTTTTGGAGTTGAACTAAGAAATTAGAATTTGTGAAATATAGGGATACGGTGTAAATGATGCAGACATGAGTTAAAGTTTCAACGAGTATTTTCCAGAAATAGGGTAAGGATAATAAAGTTGTATGATTAATATTTTTCAGATAAACAGGAATACGTGGGTTCGCAGAAAAATGTGAATATGATAATCATTCTGGGAAATTTAGTTGATTGACTGGGGAATATATGTGTATAATTTCAGGGCATTGAAATTATGAACGCTGTAAGCATGAGATAGTAAAACAGTAAACAAAACTTAGTTAGTCAGGTAAGGGAAATATGTTATGTCAGTTAAATTATAAATTTTATCAGTAAAGCATAGTATTTGATTATGAATTAAAGAGTATGATTTTGAACAGATTAGAGCATGAAAATTATACAGTATTACAGATTATATTTAATTTATTTTAATTAACTGTGTGTCATGAGTAGTACTGGAATATTACAGAATTTTATACAGATTTATAGAATTATGATTATATAGTTTTTACAGAATTATGATACACAGATTATGTAGTTTTATTTACATAGCTATGGCTATACAGTGCCTTACAGAATTATAGTTTACATGATTACACAGGATCATGATATACAGTTTTCACAGTACCATGAATATATAGTATTTTACAGAATTATGAACATACAGTGTTTTATAGAACCATGATTATACAGAGCTTTATAAAACCATGACTATACAAAGTTTTACAGAACCATGATCATACAGTGTTATACAGAACCATGATATACAGATTATAGAACCATGACATACAGAAATACAGTTAATACAAATATATAGTTATATTATAGCGTCATGGTTAATACAAAGAATTATAGCATCATGGTAGATACAGTTGATACATAATCATGGTAAAACAGATAGATATTATATAGAAATAGTATTATATAGTATTAGAACCTGATGGAACATAGCAGTTTACAGAGCACGGTATCGTAGATATACAATATAGACAGTGCAACCATACGTCTCAGATAGAGTATGGCGTTGAATGTCGATTGTGCCACAGGTAAAGTAGAGGGCTCCCTGGCGTCTGGACTAGGTGGAGCGGGCCTTTTTTGCTACATATATATACATAAATACAGTTAGACTAGCACTAGTAGGCCAACCAGTGTTTAGTCTAACCTACGGGCCGCACAACCCTGTCATAAGGGATTAAATTATGATATACGGCCATCTAGGGGAGTATTCAGAATTATGTACATATACAGTTTACACAGAAAACAGAGATTACCTATTATAGTTAGAAGTATAATTGAATAGATAACTCATAAATTTCTGTATTTTAAATGACATAAGTGTGGGTTATTATACAGATACTTTTGCATGATTTCTCATTTATTTTTTTAATTAAAGATTATGTTTTGTGTACATACTCATATGCCACAAACTAGTAATAACATTTTTCTCCTTATTGAAAGGTGTCTCACGCCAGCATTCTGAACATTTCAGGTAACCTAGAAACACGTGCAGAGCTAGCTCAGAGATAGAGGAGGCAGCTGAGTCGGCATAGTTTTGGGGTGAGTTTTGGGTTAAGTAATGGAGCCCTCAACATTTTTGGATTTTTGGGAAATGATGTACATGTTTGTATATATATATATATATAGGTGGATCTGTAGTACTCTAGTATTGTGTATTTTGGGATATGGTTTGGATATTTATGTTTTTCCGCTGCATAGGTAATATACATGGAGTGCACAGGTTACAACTCATGTGTCCTAGTATGCATGCATTTGCTCAACTCTTGCTCAGAAATCATGCAAGAAACATACCCGCAAGAGTTACAAAATGTTCTTATCTCACACAACCCTTATTACATATAATTTAACAATTAAGCTTCCGCTGGTTGTGCTTGAGTCCTTTCCAAGTGAGTGCCCATATGATCTTTCCTTCTTGACGTCTACTCAATCTAATCTTTGCCTTTGATCTAGTACTTCATGTATTCGTCACTAGAACCTGTACTAAACATGATCTGCAAAGATAGGAAACACTATGAACCACAATTAGGTTAATATCATCAAAACATATTAAACATGATTATGTAGCCTACCAAGGCAAACACATTTGTCATGTTCAAAGGTAACTCTATACCATTTATCACATAATTGACTAATACTTAGAAAATTATTCTTTAAACCTTCTACAAGTAAAACATCATCAATAATGAGAAAGGGTTCCTTACCGACCTTACCAACTCCAATGATCTTTCCTTTGGCATTGTCTGCAAAGGTGATGTACCCTCTGTCCTTTGGTGTAATGGATGCGAACTTGGTTTTATCACCTATCATGTGTCTCAAGGATCCACTATCCATATACCACTTGTCCTTAGAGGAGGACGTCTTGAAGCATACCTGCAAGGAAGACGTAAGTGACTACTTTTCGTACCCAAATTTTCTTAGGTCCTTTGGAGTTAGTACCTGAATCTCCCTTGACTTTCCAGACCATCTTAAATTTAGTGTTCTTATTTTGAAAGGACAATCAAACTTAATGTGACCTTTTTTTTTTTTACATTTAAAACATATGGTATGCATATAGGAATCTTTAAAGGGAATATAAGATTTTGATTCCTTCACGAAATAGCCCATGTAAAGATTTTTCTTTTTTCCTATTTTCTTTTCCATTAAAACCAAGTCCTTTATTGTCTAAAGATTTTCTTTGAGCACCAAGGAGTTTTTCAAAATTATTTTGGCCTTCTGTGAATTTGTAAATAATTTTGGATTCATCTTCCAGTTTTCTTTCCAACTCTACAATTTTCAAATCATTTTCTTTTATCAAAGTAAAATGGGACTCCTTAAGATTTATTAAAAGCTTTGACCATTCCTTATTTTTATTTTTTCAAATAAGTGTTCTTTTTAGTCATTTTATCAAGCACCTCAAGAACACTAAGATACTCCATTTTCAACTCTTCATATCTAGGCTTGCTATCATTATCAAAATCATCACTAGAATAATATGAAGAAACAAAGCAAGATGATTGTACCTCATGGTCGCTATGTGCCATTAGACATAAATTAGCAACTTCATTGTTGTTGGAGTCGCTGTCGGAACTATTGGAACTTGGTTTGACCCAAGTGATGGCTTTCATTGCCTTCTTTTTCTTTTTGGAGTCCTTTTTTAGCAATGGACAGTCCGATTTTATGTGACCAACTTCTTTACAGTTGTAGCACGTCGGAGGATCTGACTTTTGTTTTCTCTTGCTTAACTCTCCTTTTTTAGTTCTCAAGCCCCGATACTTTCTGGCTGATCTCCCGTTCTTTTGAAAGAACTTGCTGAACTTTTTTGGTCAACAATGCCATGTCCTCATCGGAGTCTTGATCACTTTCCTCACTGGAGCTACTCGATGAGGCTTTGAGAGCTGTAATTTTCTTTGTTTTACTTTGCTTGTTTAACCTCTCATTGATCGCCATTTCTTATGTGATGAGGGATCCAATAAGCTCGTTCAGTTTCATTCAAGTTTCTCATTTCAGCTATTGCTATTGCTTTTGGCTTCCATATTGGAGGCAATCCTCAAAGTACTTTCCTAATCATTTCATAAGTAGGATATGTTTTTACAAGAGTATGTAAAGAGTTAGTTATGTGTGTGAATCTAGTGTACATGGATTGTATAGATTCACCCGAAGTCATTCTGAATGCCTCATATTCACTACTAAGAAAATATATATGACTATCCTTCAAATCCTTAGTTCCCTCATATGTTATTTCTAGTTTATCCCAAATCTCCTTAGCAGTTTTACATGCCATGATTCTATTAAATTCATTTGCATCTAATGCACTGTATAAAGCATTCAAAGCAGTAGCATTTACAAGAACTAATTTCATATCATCGTTAGTAAAATCATACTTAGCTATAGGAACACTCTTACCTTCAACTGTTTTTATAGGTACATAATCTTCCTTGGCTACAACCCTCCACACTTTCCAATTTAAGTTTTGAAGAAAAATTCTCATTCTTTGTTTCCAAAATATGTAGTTAACACCACAAAATATTGGAGAGTGTGTGGACGATTGACCCTCACGAAAAGGAGATACACCAAGATGAGTCATGTGATCTTTAACAAATACGTTTAAGCTTTTTGTAACAAGGATTTGATACCAATTATGATTTTTGGTGTAATCCCAAAAGAGGGGTGAATTGAAAATTTTTTAAACTTTAGCTAACTATCTAGTCGATTCACAATCTTTATTAAAAATAAATTCAAAGCATATGAAACAATCACAACAATATAAATAAAATTTAAAACATATACAATATTCTTAAAACAATATAAACATAAACATACACAAGCAAAAATTTAAAGAGTGTAGGGAAAGAGAAGCAAACACGATGATTTTTATGAGGTTCGGCTGTCCCCACTTACGTCCTCACCTCAAGACAACCCGCTTGAGGATTTCACTATTCCACTCCTGGCGGAACCACCTTATACACACTCTTTCACTCAAGAAGAGCCTGATGTTACACCACTCCTTCTAGGCAGAGCGACCTCTCCAAGTGATACCCCACACTCGGCATGGTTCTATACCGAACCACAAATACAATGAGAATAAGAATTTTTGCATACAAAGAAATGATTCTCAAAAGCTAAGTTGTACAATGAAAATCTATTACACTCTCACAAGATAAGCTTGAAGCTCAACAGACTTTGTGTGTTTCTCTCAAGAAGGTCTTTGCAATAAAAAAGAGTAAATGATCTTTGAGTGAAATATGTATAATGAATGCTTCAAAGATTAAAACTCAATAAAAGATTTTTCCAAAAAAATTTTTCAAGATAAAAGTAGGAGAAGTTAGGGTTTTGCTCTCAAAAAGATTTTTACAAAATAAATATAGATGATCTTTGTTGTGAAAATAAATGCACAATAAATGCTTCTTCAAAGAATCAAGAACAATAAATGATTTTGCAAAATGAAGAGAGTAGATGAGAGTGAATGCTCTTTGATTTGAGAAAATGAGAGTAAGAAATGTCCAAATATGTAAAAGTATGAAAATATATGTGCAAAGATGACTTCAAATGCTTTGGACTTGGTATTTAAAGGAAAATACCCCCCAAGTGACCGTTTTATGACCGTTTGTGTATTATAAAAATAATTTATTTTGAAAACTAGCCGTTTCCACGCCTTTCCCAAGAGGTTGCAAACACCCTTCAGTATTTTGGATATAATGGTTTCTAAAAAATTCCAAACTAAACGTTCTTGGTATCAACAGAAAGTTAAGAGAAAATCTCACAACTGTCATGTTGAATACTCTTTAATATAAGAAGTAATTGATTAATAAAATTGCTCATCATTGAGGCGGCTAAAACATGAAGAGAATTTTCTACTGCAGATACCTTTCAGTATTTTGGGCATTACTTCTTCTAAAAACCTCCTATGAAACATTCTTAAAAGAAAGCTAAGAGTAAATACCATGACTTTTGTGTTGAACAAGTGTAAATATGAGAACGGATTAATTGAGAAAAGTTCTCATCAATGTGACGAAAGAAACATGAAGGGGTTTTTGGAAAACTTCTTTTTTAGTTTTTCATTCCAAAAATGATTTTTTACACTTGAAATAATTTTTGCACATTTGTAAAATGATTTTCCATGAAATATAGAGTGCCTAAGGTCAATCTAAGGTCATATGAGAGTTTCAATTTAAATCACATGATATGCATGCACAATTGAAACCTAAAAACATTACAACTAAAAAATATAAGGACTTCGAGCTTTGCTCTATGGATATCCATGGAATGTGCAAAGATATGTACTCATTTAGGTACTTCATGGCTTCCATTTTGCATCGGTCATTTGTGTCTTCTAAAACTTAAACATGTTCAAATACTTAACGCACAAATGAGATGCTGTGATTTGTCATTATCAAAACGGAATATGACTCAAAAAGTCTACAAAAGACGCTCAAAATATTTATGAATAGAAGAAGACGTCCTTATATATCATATTTGGATCAATTAGAAAGAAGCTGAAATATTCTTTATAGCCATAGAAAATTGCTCAAATTGGTGACCCCTTCTATAGAGTTTTGAAATGTTATTGGTGTGGTCAAGAGGGGAATATAAGGAGGGATTTTCTTAACTCTCAATATCTAGTGATGTTGCATGGACAACAATAGCCAACATCTTTATTCTCTTTTTCTCGACCTTATAAACCATATTATTGGCCTAACAAGGCTTACGACTCGTAATTTTGATGATAACAAAGTAAGGTTATTTAATATTCTTCAAAATTGTGATATTTCAGGTAAAATAGATATTGAAGCCTAGCATACTTCATATGATCAAGGAACATCTTTTGAAAGCTTATATAAAATTCAAGTGATCAATATTGAAAGCCCAAGGATCAATGAAGCTTAGAACCAAAGAGACCTTAAAGCAATAAAGATTTAAAGTTCAGAAACAAAGAGAACTCAAAGGAGTAATTTCATAATTTCAAGGAGTTCAAGAAATGAAGAGAGTCAATAGGACATACATTGTAAGTACTTCAAGTAGATTCATATATGAAATTTCCTTTTGAAGCTCATTAGGTATAAAGAGACCTAGAGACCTTATTTTAAAACTTGGAACATATTTTTCAAGAAAACAAATTGACATTCCAAGAATTGAGAAGCAAAGAGAGTAAGTACAAAAATATTTTAAAGACCAAAATTTTTGTCTTGACAGGAGCCTGACTGAAAATAGTTAGTAGGCTACAAATTAAGTGTTTTTAAAATACACAGACAGAAGGTCGTCAGGCTACTGCCTGAACCTAGACAGGCGCCTAACGAGGTATATTGAGAAGCCTATCTAGGTTTTGCCAGGCAACTGTCACCCTACTGCCTGTTTTTTTAAAACTGAGAAATTCAGTGACAGATGTCAGACTACAAGGTGACAGGCAACTGCCACCCTACTGCCTATGAAAAATACCTTTGTATTTTATTGACAGGCACCTGACCAAATTTTATCAGGCTTCTGCCACACAGCAAATTTCAAATTTCATAACAGACGAATTTTTGAAAATTAGATTGCTTGGGGCTCACACTTGGTTAAAACTTGGACACCACTTCAAGTAAACTTGGGGAACAAGTTAAATGATTTTCTATATCTATAAATAAGCCTCAAGACAAATGAATTCAATAGCAAAAATCAAATTCAGCATTCAAACTCTCTCAATTGCTCTCAACACTCAAAGGCTCTCTCACTCTCATCTTGTGCATGGAATTTTCTTGGGCTTTGCTGACTCTAAATCACCAATCTTGTGCTACAATTCTGAATTCTTTCAATCATTGAAAGAACTATTCAGTGATACACTCTCTTAAGCTTCAATCTAAGTTTCATATTTAAATTACTTTGAAGTATATAGATTGAATTTGTACTAATCAGCTCTTTTGAGTGCATCTCTTGTACACCTTCTTTTGAATCTTGTCTTGTAGATTGATTGACGGTTCAGGTGCTTGAATCATTGGACCGAATGAGAGGATACCATTTGGAGAGGTGCACTCTAGCCTAATTGAAGGAGTGACCGAGTGAGGGGTATCACTTGGAGAGGCGAGCTCTAGCCTACTAAAGGGGTGTGTAACGGTGTTGTTCTACCCAGAAAAGGAACTGGTATAATGGAATCCTTTGGTGGTTTGCCAAAGGCGAGGAGGTAGGCCGGGGATAAGCCTAACCTCATAAAAATCGTGGTGTCACTCTCTTTCCCTTTACTCTCTTTAATTTCCAGCATACATATAAACTACGTGGATGTTTCAAATTCTTAATCATAAATACTACGAAATTTGGAAATTAAATAAACTGAAGTTCAAATTATTTTTGGGATTGCGGAAACCGAAAGGGAGTACGTTAGTTGATCAATACTTTGCGGAAACCTCAAAGGGAGTATGTTGATTGGTTAACACCCAAATACAAATTAACTAAGAGTTTATTTAAATTATGAGTTATTGAGAATTTGAGTTGTGGTTTGCATTGAAGAAAAAAGTTTCATTACTACAGGGTTTAAATTAAATTTATATACACAGGGCTGTTAACAAAAGATGAGAATTGTTCTAAAGCTTTCCTTATTGAATGGTTGATTGATTGGTTACTTTATTGGTGTATGGTTGTGGATTAGAATTGTATAAAGACTTAAGTATTTGTTGTGTATTGGATAGATCAACAAGAAGTTAAAATTTCATTAAAAGAAGTAAAAGAGGTAAAGGATTCTTAAAAAAAATTAAAAGAAAATTTTAAAACCCAAATCACCCCCTCTCTTGGGACTACACCTTAGTTTTTAATTGATATCAAAGCAGGGTTATAACAAATCCTAACAAGTAGTTATATAAAGATCTTAATGGCTCACATAGGCATAGCTCCCTTTGGAGAGGGTCAATCCTCTGGTAGGCCACCGATTTTTTGTGGTTTAAATTATACATTTTGGAAACAAAGGATAAAAATATATGTACAAACCATGGATTGGAAAGCTTGGAAGGTATTCACACATGTGGACTTAATTCCTACTAAAATAGTAGATGACAAGGAAATACCCAAAGAAGAAAAAGAATGGACTGACAATGACCATAAGATGTTACAAGTAAATCCTAGTGCTATGAATGTTTTATATTGTGCTCTGGACATGAATGAATTCAATAGGGTCATGGTATGTAAATCAGCCAAAGATATTTGGGATAAATTAGAAGTTACTTGTGAAGGTACTATTGATGTAAAGGACAATCGAATCAATATGCTCACTAGCGAGTATGAAGCAATAACCGAAGGAAGAAATTTGAAAATTACCTCTTTAGATGAACTTATAGGCTCTCTCCTCACATATAAAATGTCAATGAATAAAAGGAATGGAAAAACCCAAGCCCAAGAATCTATAGTCCTCAAAGCTTCAAAAGAAAACTCTAGTAGTGAAGAAGAGATGGATGAAAATGAAATAGTCTATATATCCAAGAAGCTAGCAAAAATTCTTAGAAGGAAGAACAAATTCAAAAGAAGAATCCAAAACTCGGAATTAGAAGAAGAAGAAACTAATACAAAGAAATCAAAGAATAAAATCCCCACATATTATAATTGCAAGAAGGATGGACACATAAAACCGGAATGTCCACTACTTAAGAAAGATTCTAAGAAGAAAAAGAAAAAGGCAATGAAAGTCGTTACTTGGGACAACATGAGTACAAGTAGTTCCAATAATGAATCAAGTGACCAAGAGGTTTCTTATACTTGTTATATGGCTTGGGATGATGAGGAAAGCTCCTCATCCAAATTGGTTAATGGTAGTGATTCATCTAATGAATCCAATGATGAAAGCATGCCATCTTATGAAGAGTTACAAAATGATTTATTCAAAGTGCATAAAATGTTAGTCAAAGTAACTAAACAATATACGTCATTGAAAAATAAGAATGATAGAGTGATGAAAGAGCTAGAATCAATTAAGATTGCTGCAAATGAAAAAGATTCAAAAATCAAGAAAATAGAAAATAAGAATGAAGCTGTGATAAAAGAGTTAGAATTTAAAAATCTTGCTGAAAAGGAAAAAAAATTGAAAATCAAGAAAATAGAACGTAAGAATGAAAAATTGATGAAAGAATTAGAAGACTTAATGTAACGACCCGGAAAATACTGATACTTAAATATTAAGAGAGAGGAAAATGGAAACAGGAACAGAAGGAGGCAGTAGACTTTGTCGACGACATCGCATTTTGGAGATAATAATAATAATAATAATTTCAAGGAATTGCCAAGGGTTCGTCAATGAGTGCATAAGGAAATTCATCGATGAATACAGGGTTTCATCGACGAAGGCAAGATTTCGTCGACGAGAAAATATCGAGAGACGGCTTTGGGCTACTCTGAATTTCGTCGACGAATACAGGGAGTCGTCGATGAATTTACAAAAGGATTCGTCAACGAAGTGACGTGTCTCATCCACGAATCTGGCCCTATAAATAGTGAAAAATCGAGATTTTTATCATTTTCAACGCCCCTCTCTCACTTCTCTCTTGGTATCAGAACCAAGGTTGCTAGCTTCTGTAGACTCTCTAGAGTGCAGCGGGAAGCAATACTAGAATATAGGAAAAAGATTTGAGGTTTTGTTCTGTGGTTTAGATAAGGGATTTTGTGATTGTTTCTGTGTTTTTCCTGGGGTGACGATTCCAGGAAAACCATAGTAAACTGTCAACGAGGCATGTGTTTGGGTTGTAGGAGTGGATTTTGGGGTTAGGAGCAGGAGGGATAGTTAATAAAGGATTTGGAGTTTTAGTTGAATAAGTTGGGTCAATAGGAAAATAGAACTTTTAGATGGTGTTCTATGTGTTTGTAGGACTAACCCAGGAGGCAATAGCGCTCACGCCAGTGGGGATGATGGAGCTGGTCCTTCTGGTGCAGCAGGCAGGGATTCAGATGTTGTGCTACGTAGTGTGGCTCAGCAAGTTATGGTTGAGATAGCACGGAGCTCTAGAGAGCAGGGAGGTCCATCCTCAACTCAGGGATGTACTATAGAGAAATTTATGAAGATGAATCCGCTAGCTTTTTCTGGAGCTACCGATCCTGTAGTTGCATAGAACTGGGTGCAGGAGTTAGAGAAGATTCTGACAGTACTTCACTGCACCGATGAGTAGAGAGTTATGTACGCTACGTATAGACTGGCAGGGGAGGCTAAGATATGGTGGACGGCCACTAGACTATTGGAGGAGTAGAGAAAGACTCTAGTTCCGATGACTTGGGCTCATTTCAGGGATATATTCTTTGATAGGTATTATCCCGCTTCAGTTAGAGAGGCCCGAATTCAAGAGTTCCTGAGCCTGCCCTAGGGGTCAATGACAATCTAGCAGTACGCGGCGAGATTTATCAAGCTCTCGCATTTCTACCTATATATCGTCCCCGATGAAGTAAATAAGGCCAAAATGTTCGAAAGGAATATGAGGTGAGATATCAACAAGCAGGTGGTGGTACCGAGGATCCAAGATTTTACAGAGTTGGTTGACAGGGCCATTATAGTAAAGGAAAGTTTACCGAAAGAGATTGAGACACGGAGTCAGAAGAAGAGGACCGCACCCTCGAGCTTTCACGCAGGTCCCAGCCAAGGCCCTTGGAGGGGAGGTAGATCTGGCGGAGGTCAGAGACAAATGGTAGAGCAAGGTGGATCTCAGGGTAGTCAGCCTCCCGCCATTTGTACCAGATGTGGATGGAGACACCCAGGTGAATGTCAATTTGTGGAGAATGTTTGTTACCGCTGCGGGAGACCCGGTCATATGGTTCGATCCTGTCAGATGACACCAGGTTATGTATCAGCTCCTAGGCCATTTCGGGGAGGATACCAGGAGCCCCCTGATGGTCAGCAGAGAAACACTACGCCGGTGAGAGTCTATACGTTGACACCAAGAGATGCTGAAACTGCTGGTAATGTGGTCACATGTACCCTTACTGCTTTACCATATACAATTGTTGTTTTGTTTGATACAGGTGCCACCCATTCCTTTATATCGACGGGGTATGTTAAAATAACTGGGGTAGAGACTCAGCTACTAGATGTAGAACTTTCTGTGGGTACGACAATGGGATCTGTGGTTAGATGCAGGAGGGTACTTTGAAATTTTCCAGTAGGTGTTCAGGAGAAAGTATTGTTAGCCGATCTTGTGCTCCTAAATATGTAGGGGTTTGATGTGATACTAGGCATAGATTGGTTAGCAACTTATCACACAAGTATTGATTGTCATCTGAAGGAAGTAATTTTTAGACCCCCGGGTGAGTCAGAGTTTAGATTTGCGGGTTCACATGTACGTGCCTCACCACAGCTAGTGTCGGCTATTCAGGTGAGGAGATTATTACAGGGTGGTTGCCAGGGGTATGTCGCATACATAAAAGAAGTGCCAAAAGAGGAATTGAGGCAAGCTAACATACCAATAGTGAGGGAATTCCCAGATGTATTTCTAGAAGAATTGCCTGGTTTGCCACCAGATCATGAGATTGAGTTCACTATAGATTTGTTGCCGGGATCTGCACCAATATCGAAAGCACCATACCGTATGGCCCCAGTAGAGTTAAAAGAATTGAAAGAACAGTTACATAAATTGCTAGATAAAGGTTTTATTAGGCTCAGCGTGTCGCTTTGGGGTACGCCAGTTCTGTTCATGAAAAAGAAAGATGGAACTATGAGATTATGCATTGATTATAGGGAGATAAAAAAACTGACAATCAAGAATAAATATCCTCTCCCTAGGATTGATAGTTTATTTGATCAACTCCAGGGGACCCAGGTTTACTCTAAGATTGATCTGCAGTCAGGCTACCACCAGGTGAAAGTTAAAGCAGATGACATTTCAATGATTGCATTTCGTACCAGGTATGGGCATTACGAGTTTTTAGTGACACCCTTTGGGTTGACTAATGCACCAATGGTTTTCATGGATTTGATGACTCGGGTGTTCCACCAGTATTTGGATCAGTTCGTGGTTGTATTTATTGATGATATACTGGTCTACTCGAGGAGTTTTGAGGACCACGAGCATCATTTGAGACTGGTATTACAGGTATTAAGGGAAAGGAAATTATATGCAAAAGTCAAGAAATGTGAGTTCTGGTTAAGGCAAGTCACATTTCTTGGCCACGTGATCTCAGAAGCAGGTGTATCAGTTGATCCAAGCAAAATAGAGGCAGTGGTGAATTGGGAGAGGCCGGGAAATGTTCAGGAAGTCAGGAGTTTTCTGGGGTTAGTAGGTTACTACCGATGTTTTGTGGATGGATTCTCCAGGCTATCAGGTCCATTAACACGACTTACGAGGAAAAATGTAAAATTTGAATGGACTGATGACTGTGAGCAGAGTTTTCAAGAGTTAAAGTAGCGGTTAGTTTCAGCTCCAGTACTGGCTATTCCATCAGGGGAGGACGGTTTTGTAATATATAGTGATGCCTCTTTGAAAGGGCTTGGATGCGTGTTGATGTAGCACAATAGGGTCATTGCATATGCGTCCAAACAACTTAAAGAATATGAGAAGAACTATCTTGTCCATGATTTAGAGCTTGCTGCAGTGGTGTATGCTCTCAAGATCTGGAGGCATTATTTATATGGTGGGAAGTGCGATATTTTTACGGATCATAAGAGTTTGAAATATTTCTTTACTCATAAAGAGTTGAATATGAGGCAAAGAAGGTGGCTAGAACTTATTAAAGACTATGATTGCACGATTAGTTACCACCCAGGAAAAGCAAATGTAGTGGTAGATGCTCTGAGCAGGAAATTAGGGGGATCTGTATTAGAAGCTATGGAGATTCAGGACTCGATTCTAGTGGATTTGGAGAGGCTCAGTATAGAATTGGTGGAGAAGAGTCATCAAGCAGGTATTTTCAGTTTAGTGGTTCAGCCTACACTATATGAGAGGATTAAAGCAGCTCAGGGCGATGATGCCGAGTTAGTAGTGGTGATGGCTAGAGTGCGGGATGGTCGGGGAGAGGAGTTCAGTATATTAGATGACGGAGCTCTACAATTTCGTACTAGACTATGTGTTCCTGCAGATACTAAGATCAAGAGAACTATACTGGAGGAGGCTCACAGATCCCTATACACGGTCCATCCCGGTAGTACTAAAATGTACAGGGACCTGCGCGAGTATTTCTGGTGGAGTGGAATGAAGAGAGAGATAACCGAGTTTTTTCAGCAATGCTTGACATGTCAACAGGTTAAATTTGAGCACCAGAGGCCTGCAGGGCAGTTACAGCCATTGTTTATTCCAGAGTGGAAGTGGGACCACGTTTTGATGGACTTCGTTACGGGGCTACCACCAGCACGACAGGGACTGAATGTGATTTGGGTGGTTGTAGATTGTCTAACGAGGACCGCTTATTTCATCCCTATTAAAATCGATTATTCCATGGACAGATTGGAAGAGATATATGTTCAAGAGATAGTTCGTGTTCATGGAGTACCAGTATCCATAGTCTCGGACTGAGATCCTCGGTTTACTTCACGATTCTGAAAAAGTTTCTTGGAGGCTATGGGTACGCAGCTAGCTTTTAGCACTGCTTTTTATCCCCAGACAGATGGTCAGACTGAGAGGACGATTTAGACACTAGAGGATATGCTTCGTGCTCATGTGCTTGATTTTGGAGGCAGTTGGATTCAGTTTATGCCGTTAGTTGAATTTGTTTATAATAACAGCTACCAGACTAGTATCGGCATAGCTCCATACGAGGCATTGTATTTTAGGAGTTGTCATTCTCCTTTCTTCTAGGATGAAGTAGGTGAAAGGCGAGTTTTGGATCCCGAGATAATACAACAGGCGTCCGACAAAGTTCGATTAATTAGAAAAAGAATCAGTACAGCACAGAGTCGGCAGAAAAGCTATGCAGACACTCGCCGTCGGAAGTTAGAGTTTGATGTGGGAGATAGAGTATTTTTGAAGATAGCTCCTCTGAAAGGAGTTATGAGGTTTGGAAAGAAGGGCAAGTTGAGCCCTAGGTATATTGGCCCTTTTGAGATACTTGAGAGAATAGGGTCAGTTGCCTACAGGCTAGCTTTGTCGCCAGCTTTGGCTCGTATTCATGACGTGTTTCATGTTGCCATGTTACGAAAATACATCCCAGACCCATCCCAAATAATTAGCTATGCAGAGATAGAGCTTAAGGATTCATTAGCATATGAATAAGTACCCGTACAAATTTTGGAAAGAAAGGTTCAAACTTTACGCACTAAAGAAATACAGTTAGTTAAAGTTTTGTGGAAGAATCATGCTATAGAGGAAGCTTCTTGGGACTTGAGGAGTAGATTAGATAGAGACACCCACAATTGTTCCAATAGGTATAGAGGTACTCAGGTAAAGTATAATAGTTAGATAGGTTTCTTTTTCAGGTACATGTATTGATTTTAGTTAGTAGATAGTTTTTAGTTTTATATGTGTAATCTTTCAGAACATAAATGTAACCACGGTATTCCTCCACCACAAGTGAGGGCAGGTAATAAAATAAGTAGCCCCTTTTTCCTTTACAGAATGATGGAGTGTATAGATGCGGATATAGATAGTAAATTTCGAGGACGAAATTTTATAAGGAGGGGAGAATGTAACGACTCGAAAAATACTGATATTTAAATATTAAGAAAGAGGAAAATGGAAACAGGAACAGAAGGAGGTAGTAGACTTCGTCGACGACATTGTATTTTGGAGATAATAATAATAATAATAATAATTTCAAGGAATTGCCAGGGGTTCGTCGACAAGTGCATAAGGAAATTTGTCGACAAATACAGGGTTTCTTCGACCAAGGTCTTCACGACCTCGTCGACGAAGGCAAGATTTCGTCGATGAGAAAATACCGAAAGATGGCTTTGGACTACTCTAAATTTCATCGACGAATACAGGGAGTCGTCGACAAAGTGACGTGTCTCGTCGACGAATTTGACCCTATAAATAGTGAAAAACTGGGATTTTTATCATTTTTAGCGCCCCTCTCTCTCTCCTCTCTCTCTCTCTCTCTATGTCCCTCTCTCACTTCTCTCTTCGTTTTTGGGCCTGTTTCTCGCCGGATCGAAGATCTAAGGCTACCACGAGGCTCCTAGTGAAGTTCTTTGCAAGTCTGTCGGAGCTAATCGTTGGAAAAGTTGGGTTGGATTTCGTCCCAATCTCAGGGTAAGGCATGTTATTCAGTATTTTCCTTTCCCTTAGTTATAAGAAATGTTGTAGGTAAGAAAATACTGATATTTTGTTCTGGGAAATTTTGTTTTTAGGAAGTTGAGCTGGGAACCCAGCGGGTATAGAGCCAGAATTTTATTGGGGCTTTTCAGAGTGAAGGTAAGGGAAATATGCTATGCTAGGATTTTAAGAATACTAACAGAGTTTTCATAGATACATATATATACCAGTTATTATGCAGATTTTACAAAACGAATGTTTTAATGTTGTGTGGCCTGAGTAGATATTTACATGATGTAAAAATTTATACAGCACTTTAGCATGATATGTTATATAGCATGTATATATAGTTATTCACAAATGATTAACAGACAAATTTATATAGGTTTTATTTAGTTCAGTATATCATAGTTTATACAGAATGTTATGTTTTCCTAAATACCATAACACAGTTTATAAAGACAAATTATACAGTTATAGCATCGAGATGCTACAGTTATTCAGATTTTTTAGTATTTTCAGTACAAAATTATAGCGTTATGGTTATTTTCGAAACATAATGAAAAATAGTAGAGGTATATATATATATATAGATGTACTTATATAGTATCAGATCCCTATGGAAATATTACAGACAGATACAGTTTACAGAGCACGGTACCGTTGCTATATACAGATAGAGTGCAACCCCATATCTCAGATAGTGTGTGGGTACCGTATAACCGTGCTCAGAGAGGATGCAGCTCCCCAGTACACTGGGTAGAGGGGACTGGTTAGACAAGGTAGCAGCCAGTCCCGCGCTTAGGAGTGGATGCAGTTTGGCCGGGCTGAGGTAGTGTAGAATATGATGACTTACCTAGAGGGCCGACCAGGTTAAGCCCCGCTTACGGGCCGCACAACCCTGTCATGAGGGATCAAATCATGACATACAGAGTCCCAGGGAAAAGAACACAGTTACATATCTATATACGTATACAGATTTATAGTTTTCATTGTATATAGTATGTTATAGTAGTATGAATAATAGAAAGCTCAGATGATACAAATGTTTTAAGCTTTTATACATGTGTTGATAGATTTGCCAAATCATGCAGTTTTAAATATTATTATTATAATTTTATGACTCGGTCGCTACACACTAGTAATAACATATTTCCACTTACTGAGCATCGACGCACCCCATTACATTACCATTTTTCAGGTGAGACAGCTGGGCGAGCATATCAGGCACACGGATAAAGAGTATATCGATTACCCTGGTTTAGAGGGTAAGTTTTGCATAGAGTTTGTATTTTTGTGTAGTGGGCACTGGGAAGAGAGATGTATTATAAAGCTATGGTTGAAAATACTAAATTCTGGTATTGTATATACATGTATGTGTGGTTATGAAATTTATGTTTTTCCGCTGCATAAGGATGCCCATTCATGCACGTGTTGGAGTAATTTATAAAATAAAATAAAAATGGTGAACATTTTGAGGATGTTACACTAAAAATCTCAATATATTTCTGAATTAGAGGATAAAATTATTAAGATATCTAAAAACCAAGAAAAGTGTAAAAATATACAAAATTCAGAAATTTATGATCTGATGAAAGAAATTGAGGATCAAGCCAAAATCATTTACAATTTCACAAAAATAATATCTCTAACTAAGGAATATCTCTAAATAAGGAAGGCATATGATTTAATGGGGTTGAGAATACAAAGAAAAAGAATCTCTACATGGGATACTTTACAAAAGCCTCAAAAAAATTATGCTAGCATTTCTTCAAATGCTTACACTCACACCATATGCTACCTATGTAAAAAGAAGGAACATATAAAGTTTGAATGTCCATTAAAAAGAAAGGGTGTGAAAATTAAACAAGTATGGAAAGTAAAAGAAACATCCCTTATTAAACCATCGGGACCCAAGAAGTATGGGTACCTAGATAAAAGGCCTTGTTCAAATCAATGAAATCTCAAAGAAGAGTTTAAGAGGCTATTGAAACAAATAAAAGCAAAAATAAAAATTGTTGGCCTCAATTAATGAATGATTCGTACAATCCTTAAATTAGAAATTTGAGCTTTTTGCTTAAGTTTTTTAATTAAGAAAAGATATTTGAGAATGAGAACAAATTGAAGCAATATTGTAGTACAAAACACATGATAATGATATGCTTCATCCTCAAATTTTATGCTGATATGCTATATGCTACATGTGTATATCTTGAAATCTCCAAAGACATGAATGTTGGCCTTACAAGGCTTAAAATCTTGTTATCTTATTTTGATGCTAACAAACAAGTGGAATTTAACATATTTGTGTGAGTAATGTTATTTTAGGGCTCATATATGAGAAAGCAAGGTCAAAGTGCCCACAAGGATCAAATATGATGAAAGCAAGGTCAAAGTACTCATAAAGATCAAATGAAGCTTAAAAGAGACAAAGCATGGATTTAAAGATGATATATTAAACCTTGAAGAATATGAGAACATGAATGAGTTGTTGAAAGCCAAGGAATATTAAATTCAAAAGAGTCAAAGAAAAGCAAAGTGAGAAAGCTCAAAGAATATGAAAGCTTGAAGAAGAGATGGACTCAATCCAAGGACAAAGAATGAAGACTCAAGAACTTAGGATGAGAAAAGTCTTAGAAGTCGTTATGTAAGTACTTTAATGTTTAAATATCAATTGAAATATGTTTTGAAGCTTTTCCAGGAGATTATGAAGACTTAAAAACCTATTTAGGATTATTTAAAACAAGTTTTGATTAAGAGAGCAAATCATTTTTTTTTTTATGGAAAATGTTTTCAGCAGCTTTTTGTCTCTTCAGATGACTGACCTCTCTGTTCAGATGACTAAAGTTGTAACTTCAAATGACTGAACTTCATGTTCTGACGTCTGAAGAATTACTTCAGACGTCTAAAGAACAAGCTCAGACATCTGATGATTTTCTGGGAAGAAATAGAAACAGGCAGTAGCTGTTCAGATGACTGAACCTGGACTTCAGTCATCTGAACTCGACTCTTCGATCGTCTGAATCCTATCTTCGGTCATCTGACCATGTGTCCAGTTCATTTTTTAAAGGGTCTCAGGAACTTCAGATGACCGAACTCGACTCTTCAGTCATCTGAACACTATTCAACGGGTAAAATTTTTAAAATTTAATATTTTAAATAATAGTTGCTTGGGCTCCAAACTTTCTAAAGACTTGGGAAATTATCTAAGGAAACTTTAGTAACAAGAAAACAAGTTTGAAAGCCTATAAATACATGGTTTTTCAAATCAAAACATACCATGAATTGAAAATTTTGTTTTAGAAGCTAAAAGCACTCTTGTTCTTCCAAA
Organism: Malania oleifera; assembly: GCF_029873635.1. Classification (NCBI taxonomy): domain Eukaryota; kingdom Viridiplantae; phylum Streptophyta; class Magnoliopsida; order Santalales; family Ximeniaceae; genus Malania; species Malania oleifera. The sequence goes on from NC_080425.1 coordinate 38,451,540, forward strand.
GCTCTCTTGTTCACTCATTGCAAATCTCTTTTGCTAAGATATTCTAAAGTGCTAATCCTTTCTTCTCTGAATTCCTACTGCTAATCCTCATCTAAGAAGGATATTGGTGAATTCTACACTTAGGCTTCATTCTATTTCATATTGATATTTTACATTGAAGTATATAGTGCTGTACTTATACTGACTTGCTCTTTGTGAGAGTATATTTGTACGCATACTATATCTTGTTTCTTTTAGTTCTTTGACATTCCAAGGATTGTTTGGACCATTGGCTAAGCAAAGGGATATTGCTTAGAGAGGCGGGCTCTAGCCTAAAGGAGTGACCGAACAAGGGGACATCGTTTGGAGAGGCGGGTTCTAGCCTAGTAAAGGAGTGTTTGAGCGTAGGGTATCGCTTGTAAAGGTTTTGTTCCACCCGTCAACGGAATAGTTTTAGTGAATCCTTTGGTGGTTTGCCAAAGGCGAGGACGTAGGCTGGGTATAAGCCGAACCTCATAAAAATCTCTGTCTCACTCTCTCTTTCCCTATTCTTTATTTTCAGTACATATTTAAATTGCGTGGATGGTTTAAATTTGAAAATATATAAACTATGTATATTTGGAAATCAAGTAAACCTTAAAGTTTGATTTTGATTTGGGTTGCGATAACCGAAAGGGAGTACGTTGGTTGAAACATTCTTTGCGGAAACCATACGGGAGTACGTTACTTGGCTAAACATCCCAAAGATAAATTAACTTAAGAGTTTATTTGAATTCTGAAGTTTGAAAGAGTAATTGGATTTTATATTGAACATCATATTGAAGAAGAAATTTCAAATATACAGGGCTTTGTTCAAACTCATATTTACCATAGGGCTGAACACAACATAAAAGCTGAAAGTTAGATATACTAATCTTGAATGCTTCCATCAATCTAATAGTGCTGAAGTGAATTTATATTTGGCAATCAAATTGGTTGTTGGTTTGAGCATTGTGGTTGATTGGCTTGATTAGTTTAATTATTTGTGTGGTTGAAGATTGAATGTTTTATTAGTTGTCTCATTGATTGTTTAAAAGAAACCAAGTTCTTGTTTGATTGACAAAATAGATAAACAAGTTAAAGAATTGATTAAATATTAAAAGAAGTTAAGGACTTTAAAAAGAAAATTTTAAAAGTCAATTCACCCCCCCCCCCCCTCTCAGGAAGCTATTCCGAATTTCAATGAAAATTATTGATGATTTGTGGCTTCTTATATATTGAAAATTTGAGCATAAAGCTATTAAGCATGATTTAGAAACATGAATTTGGATATGACTTGATTAATTCTTGACCATATATGCTTATGATAGATCACATGGATAAATGGATAAATTTGCATCTAAATAATTTAGTATTCATGAGTTATGCATAATGTGACATTAACATTAGTATCTATAAAGTATATTGGTATCCATGAATATATAAATTGGTATTTGAGCATGACAAGTATAATTATATCCATGAATATGTTGTGACATTGATACGATATTGGTATTTGATATTAGTATCTATGAGCACACACATGATATGAATCAAATGTTTGAAACATGGATGATATATTTAGAAAGCATAATTGCTATCAAAACTGAATGTATTAAATTCAGGGGGAGTATTATGACTCATTGCTTGTATTATGATTTTTCCCTAATTTTTCAATTGATATCATGAATTAATGAAATGTTCAATTAGTATTATTCTTTAATGTTTTAATTGGTATCATAATGTTGTTAGTAAAGATGTTACAAAACATATATAAATAAATTACAAATATAAAATATACACGACTATTTGTCTATTGAAGCACACTACACATGACATACTGAAAAATAATGAATTGAGTGTGTACATATGCTTGATATCCATGTTTGATATTCATATGCTCAAAATACGATTTTTTTTAACTTACTTATTTTTGATATCTTATTCTTTTTGATTGATGTCAAAAGGGGGAGAAGTTTTTTTTTTTCATGATATATGTATAAAAAGGGGGAGAAGTTTTTGATATTGAATGATCTTTAACTTGAACAATGTGTGATATGCATGATGTTTAATGATTATGAATGAGCACGATGTTTATGAAATAATGATTATGAATGAGCATGCATGATGAAATTATAAATATGCATGTTGAGCATAATGACCTTTTGTGTTTATGAAATGAATGCTATAATAAAATTATGGAGTATATGAAACTATGCCATAATGTTAACTTTGAAGTTTTATGTTTATTGTAAGGGGGAGCCTTTTAAGGCTTACCTATTTTTGCTCCTTATTTGTCATCATCAAAAGGGAAAGATTGTTGGCCTAAACAAGGCTTACGGCTCTTAATTTTGATGATAAAAAAGTAAGGTTATTTAATATTCTTCAAAGTTGTGATATTTTAGGTAAAATAGATATTGAAGCGTGACATACTTCATGTGATCAAGGAACATCTTTTGAAAGCTCATATAAAATTCATGTGATCAATATTGAAAGCTCAAGGATCAATGAAGCTCAAAACCAAAGAGACCTTAAAGCAATAAATATTTGAAGTTCAAAAACAAAGAGAACTCAAATGAGTAATTTCAAGATTTCAAGGAGTTCAAGAAATGAAGAGAGTCAATAGGACATATATTGTAAGTACTTCAAGTAGATTCATATATGAAATTTCTTTTTGAAGTTCATTAGGTATAAAGAGACTTAGGGACCTTATTTTTAAATTTGGAACATATTTTTCAAGAAAACAAATTGACATTCCAAGAATTGAGAAGCAAAGAGAGTTAGTACAAAAATATTTTAAAAACCAAAATTTTTGTCTTGACATAAGCCTGACTGAAAATAGTCAGTAGGCTACAAATTAAGTTTTTTTTTTTTAAAAAAATACACAGAAAGAAGGTCGTAAGGCTACTACCTGGACCTTGATAGGCACCTGACGAGGTATTTTGAGAAGCATGTTTGGGTTTTTCCAAGTTACTGTTACCCTACTGCCAGTTTTTTTAAAACTGAGAAATTCAGTGACAAAGGCCTTACCACTTGGTTACAAGCGACTGCCACCCTACTACCTGTGAAAAATACCTGTATATTTTATTGACAAATGCCTGACTAAAATTCATCAGGCTACTACCACGTGGTAGATTTCAAATTTTATAACTGACAAATTTTTGAAAATTAGATTGCTTAGGGCTCACACTTGGTTAAAACTTGGACACCACTTCAAGTAAACTTGGGGAACAAGTTAAATGATTTTATACATCTATAAATAAGCCTCAAGACAAATGAATTCAATACCAAAAATCAAATTCAACATTCAAACTCTCTCAATTGCTCTCAACACTCAAAGGCTCTCTCACTCTCATCTTGTGCACGAAATTTTCTAAGACTTTGCTGATTCTAAATCACCAATATTGTACTACAATTCTGAATTCTTTCAATCATTGAAAGAACTATTCAGTGATACACTCTCTTGAGCTTCAATCTAAGTTTCATATTTAAATTACTTTGAAGTATATAGATTGAATTTGTACTAATTAGCTCTTTTGAGAGCATCTCTTGTACACCTTATTTTGAATCTTGTCTTGTAGATTGATTGACAGTTCAGGTGCTTGAATCATTGGACTGAACAAGAGGATATCGTTTAGAGAGGCACACTCCAGCCTAATTGAAGGAGTGACCGTGTGAGGGGTCTCACTTGGAGAGGCGGGCTCTAGCCTACTGAAGGAGTGTGTAACGGTGTTGTTCTGCCCAGAAAAGGAACTGGTATAGTGAAATCCTTTGGTGGTTTTCCAAAGGCAAAGACGTTGGCTGCGGATAAACCAAACCTCGTAAAAATTGTGGTGTCACTCTCTTTCCCTTTACTCTCTTTAATTTCCAACATACATATAAACGGCGTGGATGTTTTAAATTCTTAATCATAAATACTAGGAAGTTTGGAAATTAAATAAAATGAAGTTTAAATTGTTTTGGGGATTGCAGAAATCGAAAGGGAGTACGTTGGTTGATCAATACTTTACAAAAATCTTAAAGGGAGTACGTTGATTGGTTAACACCCAAAGACAAATTAACTAAGAGTTTATTTAAATTCTGAGTTGTTGGGAATTTGAGTTGTGGTTTGCATTGAAGAAAAAAGTTTCATTACTACGGGGCCTAAATCAAATTTATGTATACGGGGTTGTTAACAAAAGTTTAGAATTGTTCTAAAGCTTTCTTGATTGAATGGTTGATTGATTGAATGTTTGATTGATTGGTTACTTTGTTGGTGTATGGTTGTGGATTAGAATTGTATAAAGACTTAAGTATTTGTTGTATATTGGATGAATCAACCAGAAGTTAAGAATTCATTAAAAGAAATAAAAGAGGTTAAGGATTCTTAAAAAGAATTAAAAGAAAATTTTAAAACCCAATTCACTCCCCCTCCCCCCCCCCCCCCCCCCTCTTGGGACTACACCTTAGTTTTAACATATCCTCCCACAAATCCATAAAAGGTTGAAATTTTCATATAAGGGAGAGAGGGGAATGAATTAGAGAATATGGCATAAGGAAGATTTTATACCATTGCACCATCCCAACATGGACAACATGGAGGCCAACCTAATATGGAGGCAAGTAATACTATGGTGGTGATTCTTTTACAAAAACACTTGGGTAAGAGTTTTATTTGATTCTAGTTCTACCTGCTCCTACATCATTGCATCCTTTGATAATATGTTGTGTATAGAATTTGAACATTTAAATAGTATCTTGTGTGTATCTTCACCTATGGGGAAAACTATAAATGTAAACAAAATATACCGAAATTGCATTTTCATATTGACAAACATGACTTCCCAGTTTTCTTATTAATCATGGATATTATAAATTATAATATAATCCTAGGAATAGAGTGGTTATCCATTTATCACGCACTTGCTGATTGTTTCCAAAAGAAACTAGTACCTAAAGATCCAAATGGAGTGATAGTTTCCTTCCATGGAGGCCAAACTAAGAAAATCTTATGTTTGATATCTAGCTAGGTTGCTTGGGAAAGAAAGAAATTTTGGCAAATGTCTAAGGTTTGTAGCAGCAATGAAAGAAAGTACGAGAGTTAATGAAACCCAAACTTCTTTAGGCATGAATTTCCAAATATTTTTCCAAATGATTTACTGTGACTACCTCCAAAATGAAAATTGAGTTTACTATTGATTTGGTGTTGGGGATAGAATCTATATCAAATGTTCCATATGGAGTGGCTCTGAATATAAACTAAGGGAACTTATGGAGCAACTATAAGATCTCCTCGACGAGGGATTTATTTGACCTTGTGTATCACCATGGGGTGCGCCTGTATTATTTGCTAAGAAACATGATGAGTCTTTGAGGCTGTGCATTGATTACAAAAAGTTGAATTTGGTTACTATCAAGAATTGGTATCCACTTCTAAGAATTGGGGAACTATTTGATCAACAAGCAATAGCCCAATATTTTCTAAAGATTGACTAACAACCAAGTTATCATCAACTAAGAATTTGGGAATCAGACATCCCAAAGATGACATGTTGTATAGGGTATGATTATTATGAGTTTCTTGTGTTACCATTTGGGGTTACCAATGCACCTGGTGTCTTAATGGATATGATGAATCGAGTTTTTTAGCCATGCCTAGATCAATTTATTATAATTTTTATTGATGATGTATTGATATATTCAAATACTCAAAGAAGAGCATTAAAAACATTTGCGATTGACTTTACAAACATTACAGGAGCAACAGTTATATGCTAAACGATAGAAATGTGAGTTCTAGACAGGTAGTGTGAATTTTTTGGGTCATGTCTTAATGAAAGATGGATTATCTATTAAACCTTCTAAAGTTATGGTTGTATTTAGTTGGGAAACCCCTAAAAATGTGATTGAAATTCGTATTTTTCTGGGTTTAGCAGGGTATTTATTGCAAGTTTGTGGAGAATTTTTTTTCTAGAAAAGTTATGCCATTGATTGAGTTGACAAGCAAAGGAAAGCAATTTGTGTGGGGTGAAAAATGTGAAAAAGCATTTGAAGAATTAAAACATTGATTGACAATAACTCCAATACTAACTCTTCCAAATAACAAGGAAGTGATGCCTTATGAAATTCTACTAAAAAGATGCTCTAATACCACAATATAACAACCTGATACCCGAAGTGGACACCAGGTACACCTGTCCATAACTCATCCCACACAACACAGCGGAACATAAATGTACAAACTCCAAATAAAATACCAGAGTTCTACTGTCACCTAAAATACATACATATTTTCCCAATAAGTCCACAAATACATCCCTCGAAATACTAATTATACTCATTTACATAACTGCGTCTCACAAAAACTTACCTTGAACAAACTCTAATCAGCCCTACGCTGAAGCACTCTAGGCTTGATTTCTAGGATTTCTTAAAATGTTAGAAATTATAGGAGTGAGACACATCTCAGTAAGACGGAATAGATTATTATCAGTGTGTGGCAACATGAGTTTTAGTATTCCAAAAACGCATCCATTAAATAATTAACTTTAACTTATAAAACATGTAAATATGTACTCACACTTATGTATATATTTGAAAACACATATTTCCCTTTCAAAACATGTTGTATCATAGTACATAATTCTCTGCAATAATTGAAACATCATATACATATATACATAAGGAATTTTCTCTGAATGGACGATCATATATCATCATGTAATAACCCCATATGATCGAGTTGTACGGCTTGAAGGCGGTACTTATCCATGGCTGGCCTACCACCAGGCTAAGTCAAATTTTACGCGTCTATAGTACGATTTGCCTACCGCAACCTGGTCTGGACCCAAAGGCAGTCAACATCTCTTCGCATGCCAAATCGACTTCCTTTACCAACACTCTTTCTGAGTAGTGTGGTTGCACTGACTATCACAATAGCTACGGTATCGTGCTCTCAATCTAAACTAGTACATCAGGGTTATACTATCATATAATACATTTCATATAGTCACACTGTAATGTTATCACATTTTCATAAATTTGTATAAAATCTGATATAATCACAATTCTATATAAAATCTATCATTTCATAACTCTTTATAAAATCATTTTTTCATAACTCAGCACACAGCCATCTATAATCAACACACAACCATCTGTAATCGGCACACAGTCATCTGTAATCAGCATACAACCATCTGTAATCATCACACAACCATCTGTACTCAGCACACAGCCATCTGTACTCAGCACACAGTCGTCTATACTCATATCCTAATTCCATAATTTTTTTTTTTTTACAATATTTTCTAAAATCAATATATACTAATGCCACACAATTTGGGTGATAAATCATAATTTAATAAGTGCCTGGAAAATATGTATATATATATATATATATATATATATTGCTGAAAATTAAAAAAATCACCATCTTCTAGGATTTAATCAACTCAATACACTCGTTTTCCCTAAAATATATATACTATAATAATCATAATTCAAAATCCCCATTTCTATATACCGGAATATCAAGAAAACATATATATATATATATATATATATATTACATGTAATCTCATATTACAATTTAATTGGTTAAATGTTTAAAAATACCTGACATAATCTATTCCCGTTATCTTTTCACTGGAGTGGTGCCTAGGATCCTCAAACAACAAAAAGGCTCCGGTTAAGCTGTTAAGAATCGAAGCTAGGATCCCGAAATTGCATCTAATCGTCAATTTGGCTGAAATTTGGGGAGAAATTGAAGAGAAAGAGGGAGGGTATTCGCAGTCTAGAGAGAGAATGAGTTATAATTTTCCTTAAAAAAATGAGTTGAAAACCTATTTATAAGTTACTACCCCAGACAAAACTGTCGACAGTTGTCCTGAAACTGTCGACGGTTTGGTTTTCAACCAAACTGATGTTTACCATTTTACCTTTATTGAGCCCCAATAATTCAAAACTGTCAAGGATTTTCTCTGAGCTCGCCAAATTGTTAACGGTTTAGTCCTACACGAAATCGATTTCCCATTTTTCTTTATTATTATTATCCAGGTCTCTACAAAGGATCATTATGTAGTATATACATATGCTTTCTTGAATGGATTGGGATGTGTGTTGATGCAAAAGGAAAAGATGGTTGCCTATTGATCATGACAATTAAAGCCTCATGAATGCAATTATCGAACCCATGACTTGGAATTAGCTAATGTTTTGTTTGCATTAAAATTGTGGCATTCATACTTACATGGAAACAAATTTGAAGTGTAGTCAGACCATAAAATCCTTAAATATATCTTTGCTTATAAGTAATTGAACTTAAGGAAAAGGTGGTGGGTGGAGTATTTGGAAGATTATGACTTTGAGCTCCACTATCATCTAGGTAAGGCAAATGTTTTGGCAGATGCACTAAGTAGGAAATCCTGACATACATTGGAAAATTTGAAAATTAGAAGGTTAGTTATTGGTAATTTTAGATCCTTACACTCATCATCACCTTTAGACCCTACTTGTGCGTGAACCTCATTATTTTCATCTTTCATTTTCCTGATTATTGTTTTAACCCATTAGCTAATTATTTGTTTTAGGAATTCTTGTCACCATAAATAATAATTTCATTTCTTGTGTTATAATTGAAACTTTAATGCTTGCATATTTTCCATTGTCCCCGTGAATTCGATCTTGGGACTCACTCTTGTATTACTTTGACAGCTTGTGCACTTGGAAGTCAATAACATTAGCTTATCAATGGCCCTAAGGATAACATCTATGGTTCCAGGTGTATTAATATTTTGTTTATCTTCATACACCTAATAAAAGTTTTATCTTAGGGTATAAGATAAAGTTTCCCAGTGCATGGCTAGGTTCTACATATCACAAACTCTAAAGGCTCTTGATTGTCTTAAAAGAGAACAAACCGAGTGAAGGAATTTTCATAACACTTACACAAACGATAAAGCCTCACGAAGGTCCTTACTCCTTCTTCGTTATCCTATATCCTACAAGGTAAGGAATCCAACTATAGGACTTATGTGATGTAGTGATATTTTGTGAATATAACACTTATGAATGCAAAGATTGCATGAACATAGCAAGAAATAGGCATGACATATCATTTCACAAATACAACACATATAGCATAACATAGAAACAGTAAACATATGTAAGCATATTTAACATGAAAACCACAGACATAAGAGGTGGCCCACTCTCAAATGTCCCCAATGGAGTCACCAAAGCTAACGATATCGAGTTTTGAAGACCCATTTATGCTGCCAATATTTTGGTGAATGTTTACAAACCAAACAAGTATAGACAACCAAATCATTGGTTCCATAACTTGCTTATTTATTTTAGAAAATAGAGTCGCCATTTATTTTAGTTTTGAAAAGGCAACATAAAGGAAAACTTTTTTGAAAGAGATTAGGTTTGAGAATACTTTTGTGAATAGGGAAGGTAATACATTAAATCATTTTTTGTTGGGATTTAAAGTTTTAGCACCCTAAAACACCCATTCTACAAATTGTTACCACATTGTGTGTGTGTGTGTGTGTGTGTGTGTGTGTGTGTGTGTGTGTCCTTTTTTGAATGGTTAGAATTTGAAAATTTTGAAAAATCATGTTGTAGAATCAGGCGGTCGACCGCCTGAAGAGGCCGGTTAACCGCCCCTTTACAACTTTCCAACTTTTTTGTTTGTTATTTTCCGAAAACTTCAAGCCCTAAACCCCTTTGAAAAGGCTTGCATAAGATCCATACAGAGGACTTAATCTCAAGAAAATCATGCTACTTAATGTCCATTCAAAACAAACACATAAACATGTATAAATTATAAAATAATGAAAAGAGGAACAAATTACCTTTTGTGATTTTGTTTGATATGAATGGATCTACAAAGAAAACTACCTACACATCCTTAAAAGGGGAATCAAGTCATTTATAGTTATGAAATAACATTTTTACTTTCAATGTTAAAAACATTTTGGCTTGTTTTATTGAAAACTCTTGATTTTACTTGATTTGGTTTCTTTGAGAAGGAAAACTATAAAACTCAACTTGAAAAATCTTGATTTACCTTTTAAAAAAGAGGTTTTTTAATCCATTCAATAACAAAATTATGAAAAAAGTTAAATTTTTTGAAAGGTGCATAAATTTATTTGGGAAAAAAATTATAAAACCGAACTTGAAAAATGTGAATTTTCAAAGAGAGAATTCAAAACTATTTTAAAAACATTGCAAAAACATGGGAGCTTTTATGAAAATGTCGTATGGATTTATTTCTTAGTGGAAAAGTTGTTTTTTTTTTTTATTTATGAAAAAATCATGAAAATCTCTATTAAGACAACACCCAGGTTAAATGTACTCTACTGAGTGTAAAGACCTAAAACCACTTGAAATTTTGGAGAAAATCAAGAAAAGTGTAGAAAACTTCAATCTTGGAATTTGGAGATCAACTATTTGTAGGGGTCGATTGGCTGCATGGTATTGAGTGGATACTTTTTCAGAAATGGCGGGGGATGGCAGACCGCCTAGGTAAAGCAATCGATTGCCTGCAAACATAATTCCACAAACAAGCCAAATTTTAATCTTCAAACATGCTTTTTTCTCTGCAATCAAGTTAAAATATGTCCTACTACTTCTAACATGCAATTTTGACATGAATTAATGGAGAAATTATGGAGCATTGAACATAAAATTCAAAGAATTATCGATATGTTTCAACATATCAAAACCTATGGGACAAGTGAAAATGAACAAAGTTGAGGATTAGACATTGACTTTATTGAAGAACAATACTCAGTCAATCAAGAGGAGGACATCCTCCCTTCAACTCACATCTCGAGCACCTCAAACAAAGGAAGAGATGTATAGTTTTCTCTCCTTTTCTTTTTTCAAGTAAATTCCTCTTTACCCCACAAAAAATCTTTAGAAACCTCAGCTACCTATATCTCCCCCCCCCCCCCCCCCCCAAGAGGTCCTTTTATAGACCTCCAGTGGAATTGAGGGAAAGACTTCTTTGAATTTTGAAAATTCAAAAATATTTCCAATAACTACCAACCATTTATTATCAATGTAGCTACTTGAGATGTGAGATTATTGGAGTATGTGGTAAGCCCAAATTCTCCAATCAATCACTTGAAGACAACTAAAAAAAAAGTCAAATTTTGGTAGGGCTGGTCTATTGCCAAAAAGAGCTAATCGACCACCTATGGGTGGCGCCAAACACTAAGATTGGATGGAAGGTCAATTGACTGCTTTAGTGAAAACCTTGCTTTTTCATTATTTTTTCCTTTGATTTTTGATATCTTCATTTTGGTTATTATTTGTTTGATCAAATAATCCATAGTATCGACACAAACTCTTTTATACAAAGTGTGTGAAACTTAGAATATTCATATTTAAGTTAAAAATCATGCATTGACACAACTTTCATGAGTAAAATGACGCGTGGGAACAAGTCATGTAAAAATGGGAAAATGATTCCAAGTTAAAAAATTTTAGTTTTAGTTTTTTATTTATAAATTTTAGATTTTTCACTATGTAACTTCCACTCATAGTTTCTTTTTTATTATTATTTTTATTTTTTGCTTCTTTTTCCTTTACAAATATCATAGAGTTATTTCACTTGGTTAAAAGCTTTAGACTTTTAGGCATTTGTGTTCATATTTCAAATGTTTTTACGTAATAACATTTTGGATATTTTATTTGGCATTTGAATTTTTTTTGAACTGTTAATTGAATATTTAAATGAAATATTAAATGTATTTTTAGCCTTTTTAAAAGCAAGTGTTGTATGTTTAAGGTTGTTGACTATTGAAATTATGCAAAAATAACATTTGATTTAAAAAAATAAAGTAAAAAATAAGAAAAAAAAAAGATTAATTTTAGTGATGAGAAAGAATTGTCCCTAACAGTGACATTAATGATTTTGGGACTATTTTTTTTTAATCCTTAATGACAATTGTCAATGAATTTATTTCCTCCCTTACAATATTTAGGGATAAATTTATTTCGTCACAAAAACCTTGACTTGTTTTTAGGGATGAAAATTTTTATTGCCTAAATTTGAAAGTCATTAATTTGTTTAACAATGAAATTATTTTGTCCCAAAAGAGTATCTTTTGAAAACAAAACTAAATTTTCATCCACATAAAGATTTAGCAACAAATTTTTAGGGATCAAGGTGCAATAAAATATTTTTGTTAGCCTAAGTGGCTACATGATCCTAATTGTCGTATTTTGATGATAACAATTCATTAGTGGTTTTAAGTTTAACTAATCTTTACATACTAAGTTGTGGCAGGTATAAGTGACAAAATCACATAGATACAGGTTCTGGTGCAAAGATCAAGTGAACATTCTCATAGGCAAAGATTGAGTGGACACTCAAATAGGCAAAGATCAAGAGGAGACTCAACCGGAAGATCTCAAGCATATACCAATGGAAGTTAATGTAGAAACATATGTAATGGGGAGTGTTTGAGGTAGTATTTGTCACAATTCTTATGGTTTTGTTTCACACATTTTTATTGAGCAAGAGTTGAGAAAATTGCATGTGCATACTAGGACATAAGAGTATATAGGATTTCACTAAGTCATAAGTTTAATACTCATGGTTTTCAAAGACAAAACAAAGATTTTAACAAAAATATCTTATACTCAAATGTATTTTTATATGAGATGATTTTTAAATCATATTAGTATTATAATCTTTTAAAGGCTTGGCCCCAGTTGGGTTTAAACCTTATTTATACACCTTAAAATCAAGATATAGAAGAAACAGGGCAACCCATCAATGGTTTGGCCCAGGTGCATTGACGATTTCAGGCATAGATCTAAATGGATTTTTTCCTAAGGAAATCGTAGACGATTCAAGAAAAACCGTCGATGGTTTGTGTTGGCATTCGACACTCAACGGCTATAAATAGCTAGTTTTAAAAGTAATAAATTATTTTATTAAGTCAATGGTCATAAAACAGCTAGTAAGCCAATTTGCCTATCAATACAAGTCCAAAGACTTGTTTAAGGATTGATCTTAGTGACTAACTTTTAGTGATTATCATTTCCAAGCACACCACATTTTAGTTCATCATTTTTGTGCTCAAAATCTCTCTTACTCTCTATTATTTGTTGTGATTTTTTTCTTGAGATATTAGGAATTGTTTTGTATTGTATTAAATATCCGCTCATTCAATGAGCTTTGTTTGTAATTCATTTATATCTTGTAAGGGTTCTTTGTGAACCAAGTTATAAAGGGATTGGTTCCCTTGTTAGGGCTCTTTGTTGGGATTGATTCCCGTGTGAAGGCTCTTAGTAAACCGAATTGCAAGGGTTCTTGGTGAACCTTGCTTAAAGGCTCTAGATGAGCGAAAGGGATTTGTTCTCGTGTGTACAGGCTTCTCCTCTGGTGAAGGAGGTTGATAGTGGATTGAGAATCCTTGAGTGTGTCTCAAGGGGTGGACATAGGCAAGGGGATGAACCACATTAATATCGTTTGTCAAGCTTCTCTTCCCTATACTCATTTATTGATAACTTGTGCATGGTTTACATTATTTATATTTTGATATAATTGCTCGCATCTTGCCAAGATTTATTATTTGGTAGAGGAAAGCTCAAATACGCAAAAGAGTCCATTCACCTCCCTCTAGACTCGACTCTAGGGCCAACAATTGGTATTAGAGCAAGGCGCTTACAATTTTGGAATAACTTCTAGAGCGAACAGATCAATGGAGTATATAGTGAATGCTTTTTCCCAAGGACAATCTATAGACAGACTGCCAAGGTTCAATGGAAACAACTATCTAGTATGAAAAAATCGAATAGCGATCTTCGTTCAGTCACATGATCTTGAGATGTGGTAGGTCATCACAAAGGGGGACTTCTTCTTCACAAAAAATAATGATAAAGACGAAAAGGTACCAAAATCAATAGAAGAGTTGTCAACCACAGAAAAATGTTAGTACAACTTAATTTTAAAACCAAAAATTTTCTTTATTGTGCTTTGAGTGTTGATGAATATAATCATATTTGCAGGTGTGAAACCGCAAAAGAAATATGGGATAAACTTGAAGTCACATATGAAGGTACATCCCAAGTTAAGAAGTATACATGCTATTTAATGAGTATGAAATGTTAAAAATGGATGAGGGAGAATCAATCACATCCATGTTCACTCAGTTCACACACATCACAAATGGATTAAAAGCACTCGCTAGAACTTATTCTATGAAGGATAATCTACAAAAAGTTTTCTGATCTTTACCCAAGTCATGGCATACTAAATGAACCACCATTGAGGAAACAAAGGATCTAACCAAAGTCAGACTTGATGAGTTAATTGGGTCACTTATGACCTATGAAATTAATAAAAACACCACTTTTAATCCTGAGAAGCCTAGGAAGGATGTAGGTATTGCATTAAAATCATCTAGTTCAAAATACAAAGAAATGCTAAAAGAAAATGAAGATAGTGATGATGATATAGAATCACTAACAAGAAAATTTAGGAAATTCCTAGTAAAAGGATGATAATTTGGTAAGCAAACTGGAAGAGAGGAAACAAGAGAAAATGATAGCATTAGGTGCTACAATTGCAAGAGGGCTGGACATATAATAACAAATTGTCCCTTGAACAAAAACAGAGGGAAATTTCGAAAATACGATTATAATGCCATGAATGCTACAACTTGGGATGAAATCGATGGACTTTCTACCGATGATGAAGTAGAGGAAGAAGCACGCTTGTGCTTCATGGCTAACAAACAAGAGGAGGTAAGTTCCGATGACAATGAACTTACCTATGATGAATTAAAGATCACATGTACTAAATTGTATGAAGAATTAGTTGTGATCAAAAGAAGGAACAAAAATTTGGAAGATAAATTGTCAAAATGAAAACAAAAGGAACCTTGTCTCTGTTCCATCTTGAAAGAAGAAAATAGTTCCTTTAAAAGGCAAAATGAAGACCTTATAGCAAATGTTGAAGATTTGAAAATTCAAATTAAAAATTGTTTAAAAGAAAATGCACAATTGAAAAGGAAGATTGATGATGATAGTAAGATTATTTGTAAAATCACCAATAGGAAAGAAAACTTTAGTAAGCCCTTAGGAACCCAAAGAAATAGATTCGACAAAGAGGGTTTGGATTATGGTTCCTCTTATAATACCCATGGTCATATTAATTTTTATGCATCATCAAATAGGGCAAATAAGTCAAATCCCTTGCACACAAACAAAATTTGTTTATATTGTGAGAGAAAGGGTCACATACATTACTCTTTCCCCTTTAGAGGTGTTAGAAGTAAAGAAAGGAAGCCGGAATGGGTAATAAAGAAGAAAAACCCACTGGGACCCAAGGAAGAATGGGTACCAAAATGAACTACCAAATCTTTTTAGATTTTGCTTCCTTAGAACCTAGGATTAGTAATATTAGGTAAACCATACCTAGGTAAAAGAGGGATTGTGTTGACTAAGTAAATTTATATAGTACAAAATTAGAACCATTTGCCACAATTTCTCTAAATAGCCCTCGAGGTATAAAATCTTAGTTTATGCATAATAATTGCTCGATTACTACGCTAGGGACTTTAGAGAATCAAGCCACTATTGATGAATGCAAATGTTAAAACTAATATGATCTTTTAAACTGTATATATCTTTTTTAATTGGTTTATTTCTTTTAAAAGTATTGGTTATAGTTTATGGAATAAAGTAGCATGCACACCCTCACAAGCTCTTTATTCAAGCTTGTTCTTTAGGAATAAATTTATGGGTGCCAATAGAAAAACCTTTTTTGATTAAAATCTCAGGAGCATGCCCAAGAAACCCACCTCTTATGGATAAGAGATGTCTTCCCTAGTCATAATGAACATATGATGATAAAACTCTTAAATATGCATATTTCTTGCATAAAATTGAGTCTTAGGGAAAATTAATCATACCAACATGAGTACTACATACCATTCAACCCTTAACTCATCTTGGGGTACCTTTTAAGTTAAAAGAATAGTTCCTCTCTTTTTGACGATGATTAAAGGGGGAGAAATAGGTTGGTGTTGTAGGTTGGGTGAGGTGAGTGTATTAAGTACAAATCTGCAGTGTTGCTTAAAGCGATTTTAATAAAAGTTTAGATTTGTTATTTAATCTATTTTAATGAAAGTTCAGTTTATTAGTTGATTCGTCTTAATATAAAATGAACTTTCCAATTTGTATAATTGTATGTTGAATGTTTTAATTATGTCTTATATGCATATAGTAAGGGGGAGAAATTTTTCATTTTATTTAAAAATATGCATAAATTAAGGGGGAGCTTACAATTATATCCTATGAAAACACCAATGGCTTGTCATCATAAAAAATGGGGAGATTGTTAGCCAAAGTGGTTACATGATCCTAATTGTTGTATTTTGATGATAACAACCCATTAGTAGTTCTAAGTTTAACTAATCTTTGCATACTAAGTTGTGGCAAGTATAAGTGGAAAAATCACACAAATACGGGTTATAGTGCAAAGATCAAGTGAACATTCTCGTAGGCAAAGATTGAGTGGACACTCAAATAGGAAAAGATCAAGAGGACTCTCAATCGGAAGAGCTCATGCACATACTAATGGAAGCTAATGTAGAAACATATGTAATGGGGAGTGTTTAACATAGTATTTGTCGTAACTCTTATAGTTCTATTTCCGACACGTTTATTGAGTAAGAGTTGAGCAAATTGCATGTGTGTTGACCTCATAGGTCACACCCGGTTTCGATAATGACAAATACTAATATTTGATTATTGTCAAGTGCTTGTGCAGGTTCAAATAAATATCCCAAGGAAGGACACTTGAAGAAACAAGAAGACCATGAAGAATTGCTTCTGTAATTGTAATTCATATCGGTCTGTAATAATTTATATAGGTCTGTAATAGTAACCTAGGTTGTGGTTGTATGTGTATCACCTGCATACCATACATACAGGATATAGCGTAAGCTCAATCAAACCATAGCAAGACCCTAGGCTCCAACACTCACACACATAGCATAAAATATATGAGTGTGCTATAATTGTGCTTAAAATTGTACAAATCTAAGCAAGTTAAGAGGATTCGGGCAACCGAACCTTTGGAGTACAAAACTCCTCGAGCACCCGAACCTTGAAATTCAAAATGTTGACCAGCCCTCGGGTAACTGAACCCTAAATACACACATCTTCCTTAGGCGCACGAACCCCTCGCAAGGGACTATTCACCAACTCTAATGCCCTATGATTTTAGTTAAAATATATCCTCGAGCGACTGAACACTGATGTTCGGGCCATTGAAATGTTGACCGGGCACCCGAAGTCACGAAGCTTAGCTACTGACTTTGATTCGGGCTGCCGAACTTATATCCAGGTGACCAAACTTAAGTGAAAATCTTTTTGAACTGTGTCTGATCGGGTGACCAAACCAAGGTTCAGCCACCCGAACCTCACCCGGTTAAAATTAATTTAACCGTGGCAAAACTAGGTTATTTCAAGCTAATTGGATTTTAACCTTTTGGGACTTTTTTAATAATACCCATTCTGTCCTGAACAGTTATAATTTTTCACCTGCCTATATATATATATGGTTTCATTTGCATGATTAGAGTGGAAAATTAGCAAAAAGTGATTAAGCAAAAATCCTCTCTATTGAAAAATTACCCTTTGTCCAAATACTCTCATATCTTGCATCCATTCGATAAATCTAAGAGTGTGAGAGTGTTTCTTGTGTTCATGTGATTATTGTTCATTGCTAACACTCCCATTTGTATGTGTGCTTGAAACCTTTTCTTTGGGAGTTTTAGTTTAGATTTATCCCATGGATTTCTCTTTTATAAATCTTGTTTGGGATTGAACCAAGAAAGCTTAGGATATTTGCATTCCATTTCAAGTGTCCAATAGCTTCGATTTTTGGTGTGCAAATATTTTTCAAACAAGCAAGTGCTATTCAAACTAGTGTTGTGCATCTTTCATTGAGGAAAATCATTTTGGAACTAGTTTGATTATCTGTTCCGTATACTTGGAATTTTGATGTGCTACTGAAATATCCTGTTTAGATTCCAAGACTTTGGTTGTGTTGAATACGATTGTGCATCATATTGATTATGCTGTGTTGAATACTTTTGAGCTTCATATTGAGTATACTGTATTGAGTATTGATTGAACAAAACTAGCATCACTAAGCTTACACTATATCCAGGCTATTGATGTGTATGTGATTGTGTGCATTTAGGTACAAATCTGATTTACGTGAAAGCACTTATTTGTCGTACCATTTGATTGTAAAATATGAGTGTTTCCAGGCATGGCTTGAAGGGGTGATAATCCAGCCTGGTAAGGATTGTTGTGACGGTTGAGGTCAGCCCCTTGAATTGACCTGGTTTGTTTAACTGTCGCTCTACCCGTTTAAGTGAGCAAGTTATAGTGGTAATCCTTGTGCTGGTTAGCCAAGACGGGGACGTAGGCAATTGGCCGAACTTCTATAACATCTCTGTGTGTCACTCTTACTTTACTACTTTTCGGTGCATGTGGCATTGATTAAATTGCTTCATTTAAATATTGCTATATTTACTTTACTTGCACTAGATTATCCTTAAGGTTGTGAATATACTGGTGTTAGAACATTTACCTAGGGATTAAATTTAAAAATACCAATTCACCCCCCCCCCCTTCTTGGGATCACGGTAAAGCTAACAATGTGCATACTAGGAGATAAGAGTATATAGGATTTCACAAAGTCATAAGTTTAATACTCATGGTTTTCAAATACAAAACAAATAGTTTAACAAAAATATCCTATATTCAAATGTATTTTTATATAAGATGCATTTTAAATCATATTAGTGTTATAATCTTTTAAAGACTTGGTCCCGGTTGGGTTTAAACCTTATTTATGCACCAAAAAATCAAGATATTGAAGAAACAAGGCAAACCGTCAACAGTTTGGCCTAGGTGCATAGACGATTTTAGGCAGAGTGCCAAATGAATTTTTTCCTGAGGAAATTGTCAACGGTTTGCATTGGCATTCTACACCCAACAACTATAAACAACTAGTTTTCAAAGTAATAAATTATTTTATTAAGCCAACAGCCATAAAATGGCTAGTAAGCCAATTTGCCTATAAATATAAGTCCAAAGACTTGTTTAAGGATTGATCTTAGTGATTATCATTTCCAAGCACACCACATTTTAATTCATCATTTTTGTGCTCAAAATCTCTCTTGCTCTCTGTTCTTTGTTGTGATTCATTTCTTGAGAGATTAGAAATTGTTTTGTATTGTATTAATATCCACTTATTCATGGAGCTTTGTTTTTAATTCATTTTTATCTTGTTAGGGTTCTTTGTGAACCAAGTTTTAAAGGGATTGGTTCCCTTTTTTAAGCTCTTTGTGAGCAATAGGGATTGGTTCCCTTGTTGGGGCTTTTTGTGAGCAATTGGGATTGGTTCCCGTATGAAAGCTCTTGGTGAACCAAATTGTAAGGGTTCTTGGTGAACCTTAATAAAAGGCTCCGGGTGAGTGAAAGGGATTTTTTCCTGTCTGTAAAGGCTTCTCCGCTAGTGAAGGAGGTTAATAGTGGATTGAGAATCCTTGAATGTGTCTCAAGGCACGGATGTAGGCAAGGGGCTAAACCACGTTAATATCATTTGTCAAGTGTAACAACCCAAAAATTTTGCTATATATATATATTCTCCATATAAAACTCTAATACCAACTGTAATATCCCGGACCCAAAGTGGTACTGGGCTGACCTGTTCATCGCATATATCTAACCATGCAACGGAATCATACACATAATATTGCATATATAATACCAGAATTCTAAAATCACCATAATTACATACACATCTCCTCAAAATGTTATACAACCCATAGTAGGCCAAAACATAACTATATACATGCATCTACTAGTACTTACTTCAAAATCAAACACTATCTAGACTCGTCTCGAAACCTCCTAAGCTTAATTTCTAGTATTCCTTGAAATGTTAAAATATCATTGGGGGTGAGACACCTCTCAGTAAGAAAGAATAAATTATTATCAGTGAGTGGAAAATAAGTTCTTAGCATGAGTAAAATATATATATATATATATATATATATATATCCATTAATTTAGCTGTGAAGAAACTACATTTAAATTGTAACTCCCACCTATAACTGAAAATATATTTATCTTCTACCTGAACATACTTTAACTCAATAAAAAAAAAAAAACATATTTTCATATATTTGCATAAATATATTCATAGTATAATTTCTTTTTTTTCTTTCCCTGATGGTACTGGCATACTATCATGAATTAACTCCGCATGATCGGGTTGTGCAGCCCGAGGGCTAGACTTAACCATGGTTGGCCTACCAGGTTAAGGCAAACATAACATAACTATGCACAATTTCCCACACAACCTGGTCCGTCCATCCTACTTGTTGCAACACTTCTTAAGTCGGCATACAGTGGGTATCCTACTCGCTGCAACACTTCGAGGCTAATCGGCCTCCGACCCAACACTTTCTGAATAGTGTGGTTGCACTGTCAGCTAAAACCCCAACCTGGTTCACCCGTCCTACTCACCGCAACACTTCTCAAGTCAGCGCATAGGGGGTTACACTGTTTGATCTGGCTAGCTAGCTACGGTACTGTGCTCTGAATCTGAATCATACTAGTCCATCTGGGTTCTAATAACATATATTACTGCTCATAACTAATAAATCTATATCTTGATCTCATTTTTAAAATTCTATGTAAAATCTGTGTTATCATATTTCTATACTCGGCATAAAGTCAGTTGAACTGTTATATCATACTGATCTTGGCATATAGCCGGCTGAGCTGTTATATCATACTGATCTCGACATATAACTAGCTGAATTGTTATAATATATATATATATATATATATATATATATATATATATATATATATGTCTGAAACTGTTATATCACATATCTGTCTAAAACTATTATTTCATATATCTGTCTAAAACTATTATAACATTTATCTATTTGAAACTGTTATTTCATATATCTGTCTAAAACTGTTATATCATATATCTGCTGAAACTATTATTTCATATATTTGTCTGAACATATCTTATAATAATTCTGTATAAAATCATACTTGTTCTGTATCATCATAAAATATTCTATATGCTAATTTATACTCAAATAAGCCTACTCATGCCACACAAATTCTTAGTAGTAATTCATAATATAATAACTACTTGGGAAAAATATACCTGATTTTCCAAAATATGCATATAATAATTCATATTTACTATTTCTATATGCCTGAATATTTAGTAAAATCATATTCATCATTTCAATAATCATATCCTTCAATTTAATCAGGTAAATTTCCTTAAAATAGCTGACATAATCTATTCCCCTTACCAATTTACTGAAGAAAAGCCTGCAAGGATTCTAAAACAATGCCTGCGGCATTCACACAAAACTCTATATCCAAATACCCTAACTTAATTAGCTCAACTCTAGAATAATAACCATTTAACATTTCCTAGGCCCACACATTCCTAAT
The DNA here is from genome assembly GCF_029873635.1 of Malania oleifera. Lineage (NCBI taxonomy): Eukaryota > Viridiplantae > Streptophyta > Magnoliopsida > Santalales > Ximeniaceae > Malania > Malania oleifera. The sequence continues at coordinate 38,473,062 of NC_080425.1, forward strand.
AACTTATTAAACCATAAAACAACTAACATAATTCATCTCTTACCTCAACCATGGAGTGGTGCCTAGAATCCCCAAACAGCTAAACTGTAACAACCTCAAAATTCTTATCATTTTTTTTTATTTGTATATACAATAAACATTCCTACACAGTGGAAACACAAATCATAAAACCATTTATACATAAAACAATACCAGAATCCAAATATACAGACCATACAAAAATGTCCCTCCAGTGTCATCTACTTAAAAGATATACAGCTTTGACAAAAACTCACCCTATAACTAGGGTGGTCTAACTACTTCCTATCCGCGAGCCTAATCTGCTCGCCTAGCTGGCTCACCTGAAAAATGGTAAAATAATGACGTGATTCGACGCTCAGTAAGTGGAAATATGCTATCACTAGTGTGTGACAACTAAGTTAAGGATACTTTTTAAAAATAATAACTGAACTGCAATGTAATAAATCATTTGTAAAACATATCTTTCTTTCAAAATTTAAAACATATTGTATCGTCTGTTTTTCTACTTTTCATACTAGTAATATCATACTATACTCATCATATACTATAAAACTGTAAATATATATATAACTGTACTTTTATCCCTGGGACTCTATACGTCATGATTTGACCCCTCATGATAGGGTTGTGCGGCCCATAGGCGGGACTCTATCTAATCGGCCCTCCAGATAAGTCATCATACTCTACACTACCTCAGTCCGGCCAAACTACATCCTCTCCTAAACTCGGGACTGGCTACTACCTCGTCAAATCGGCCCCCTCAACCCAATGTACTGGGGAGCTGCAAACTCTCTGAGCACGGCTGACGATACCCACATACCATCTGAGATATGTGGTTGCACTCTATCTGTATCTAGCAAAGGTACCGTGCTCTGTAATCTGTATCTATCTGTGTATCTTTCCTTAGGGATCTGATTCTATATACATATATACTCTTTTCCTGTTTTCATCATGTTTCCAAAATTACTCTAACGCAATCTTTATGTACTATATATATATACTGTAAAACTGTATACTGCATCTGTAGCATCTTGATGCTACCTTTGTATCTCTGTCTGTATATTACGGTAATAGGAAACATGGCATACTAAATTCTATATAAAGTTGTGGTATAAATACCGATCTAAATAATACTGTATACATGTATATGTATATATATATATATATATGTGTGTGTGTGTGTGTGTGTGTGTGTGTGTGTGTGTGTGTGTGTGTGTGTGTGTGTGTATCTCTGTTTCAAGAAACTATTCTTATAAAACTGTAAATGCATATACATTCTCTATATAATCTCTGTGAATATATATATATATATATATATATATATATATATATATACATCTGTATATTCTGTATAATTTTGTATATTGAGAAAAACCATATAAACTGTACGTACTGTCTACTTCCATGCATTCCATATAGTATGATATATATATTATTAAAGCTATATAAATTGCTTCATCTCATGAAAATCACTTAGGCCACACAATCATTTAAACTCATATTCTAAAACAAATACTGTTTCAAATTCGTATTCTGAGAATTCTGTACAGTAAAATGGTGTAGTTAAGCATCTATAAAATCTCTAATATTATTACAAAAACTCCTAGCATAGCATATTTCCCTTACCTCAACTTTGAAAAGCCCCTATAAAAATCTGGCTCTATATCCGCAGGATTCCTAACTCAACATCCTGAAAACACAATGTCCCAGAACAAAAAATCAGTATTTCTTAGTCTACATCATTTCCTATAACTGCCAGAAGTCAAAAACTCAATAAAATACCTTACCCTGAATTTGGGATGAAATCCAACTTCGTTTTCTCGACGATCCGCTCCGCAAACTTGTAGAGAATTCCACCAGGAGCGTCATGGTGGCTTCGGATCACTGATCCGGCAACTGGTGGGGCCAAAAATGAAGAGAGAAGGGAGAGAGAGTCGTAGAGAGAGAGAGAGAGAGAAAGAGGAGAGAGAGAGATTTCTTAAAAATGAAATAATTCCCAGATTTCATATATATATAATAGGGGATTTCGTCGACGAGCCCGTTCTTTGTCGACGAGTCCTTCACAAATTTCGTCGACGAGACCCTATATTCGTCGACGAAATTCAGGCTGCCTCAGAACCCCTCTCGGTATTTTCTCGTCGACGAAGCCCTGTGTTCGTCGACGAGATTCTGAAGACCTTCGTCGACGAGACCCTGTATTCGTCAACAAAGCTTGGCAATTTTCTAAAATTATGATTATTTAATATTATCTTCAAAATGCAATGTCGTCGACGAGCGCTTAAGCCTAGTGCCTCCTTCTGTTTCTGTATCTATTTTCTCTCCCTCTTATTATTAAAATGTTATTATTCTTCAGGTCACTACATAAACTGTTACGTTAAACTGAAGAGAAACATCATCAGGATCCCGAAATGATGTTTCTCCTTTGATTCGGACTTAAACCAAATGAGAAATTGAAGAGAAAGAGACAGAGAGAGAGAGTACCGTAGCCCTAGGAGAGAGAAGAGAAAGTGTTTTATTTTTAAATAAAATGAGCTGCTACTCTATTTATAGGGTTCTGTCCCAGAGCAAAACCGTCTATGGTTTCCTAAAACCATTGATGTTTGGTTTTTAGCAAAACCAATTTTTATTATTTTACCCTTACCTGGATGCAGTAATTCAAAACCGTCGATGATTTTCTACGCTCATCCAAATTCGTTGATGGTTTGGCCTATGCCAAACCAAATTTTATCTTTTCTTTATTATTTTTATAATTACTATTTTTCGGGTCTCTACATTCTCCCCTCCTTATAAAAATTTTGTTCTCGAAATTTGTTGATCAATTCTTATACCAACAAAATTTTCCTTAGTGCGAAATTCTTAGGAATATCTTATCCCAATATAGTGGAGATCGATTTTCTTTGACCATACAATGCTTCATATGGCACCATCCCAATACTGGCCTGGTAGCTATTGTTATAGGCGAACTCTACTAACGGCAGATACTGAATCTAGTTTTCCCCGAAATCCAACACTCAAGCTTGCAACATATTTTCTAGTATCTAGATTAGTCTCCCTATTTGTTCATCAGTCTGGGGGGCTGAAATACTGGTGGTAACCCCATTACAAAATCGATGATGATGTGCACCCATCACGCTTCTGTTGCACCACTCTTATACTCAATTTTCCGCTGGACATATTGGACACTACTTTACGTATCAGGCAATTTCTTTCTTTATATTATTCCACCAAAAAAATTCCCATAAATCCCAATACATTTTGGTGTTTCCTGGATGCACTAAATAAAGAGAACGATATGCCTCATTTAGAATGGTTCTTTTAATCTCAGCAGTATCGGGTACACATAGTTTGGTGCGAAACCTTAAGACCCCATCATCCGAGATATTAAATTTTGTCCCCAGTCCACCTTGCACTTATTCTATAATCTTTACTAGCTCTATATCTCTTATCTGGGCAGTCTTAATCTTTTCCAATAGTATTGATTGAATGACTAGATTAGCAATAAATGCTTGGGGATCTCTTCTGCCAATTCTACACCAAACTTTCCTAAATCCATTATGATCTGGTGTTGATATACTATTACTGATACTGATATACTCCCTAACTTTCGACTCCGTACATTGGCTACTACATTAGCTTTCCCTGGGTGGTAACTAATGGTACAATCATAATCCTTTATTAATTCAAATGATCTCCTTTATCTCATATTCAGCTCCTACTGTGTGAAGAAGCACTTAAGGCTTTTGTGGTCCGTGAAAATCTCACACTTACCATCATACAATTAGTGCCTTTAAATTTCAACACATATACCACTACCGCCAATTTCAAAACATGTATGGAATAACTCTTCCCATACTCCTTGAGTAGTCGAGAAGCTTATGCCACAACCTTCTCCTCTTGCATCAAAACGCATTTAAGCCCATTTTCGAACCGCATCACTGTAATTCACAAAATTGTTTTCCCCTGAAAGAATTGTTAGTATTGGCGCAGTGATGAATCGTTGCTTTAACTCCTAGAAATTTTTGTTTATATTCATCTATCTATTCATACTTCACATTCTTCCTTGTCAACTTATCAGAGAACCTAATAACTTAGAAAACTCTTCCATGATTTGCCTAGAATACCCTATCAAACCCAAGAATCTTCTAATCTCATGAACATTCTTCAATTTCGTCCAATCCATTACCGCCTCTATCTACTCAGGTCAACTAAATATTCTCTTGTCTTAACCTTCACCTAATGGTACCCTGTTCGAAGTTTGATTTTTTTTTGGAGAAGACTTTTGTTCTTGAAATTGGTTAAACAAGTCATCTGTACATAGTAGTGGGTACTTATTCTTAACTGTCACCTTACTTATTTCTCGATAATTGATATACATCCTCAATGACTCGTGCTTTTTTTAACAAGAAAAACTAGTGCTCCCAATGATGACACACTGGGTTAGATGAATTGTTTATGCATTGACTCCTATAACTGATCCTTTAAATCTTTCCAATTTATTGAAGTCTTAGAGATTGGTGCCGAGATATCTTCCAACTTTAATTCCTCTTTCTAACACTTCCTTCGCACAGGTCAGGTACCCCTGGCATCTCTCCAAAGGCAGCCTCCTCGCCTGATTAGCTGACAACATCTATGGCGAGGCGAACACGCACAACCCAACAAATCTGTGCTCCCGCTCCCCAGGAGGTTTGAACACTACCTCTTTCTTATAACAATCATTACTGGCATCGTTGAAAACTAACCAGTCCATCCCCAAAATGACATCAAATCCATGCATGTTAAATGCTATTAGATTGGCTAATAACATTTCCCCTGAACATCCATTGGATAATCTCTAACCATTTTTCTACATATCACTATCGTCCCTATTGGTGTGACTATAAATATTTTGGCATCTAGTAACTGAGTTTCTACCCCTCATAGTTTGATATATCTAGAAATATAAAAGAATAAATAGCTCCTAAATCAAATAGCACAACACCTTTACTTGAAAATATGAAAATTAGTACCTGATTATTTCCTCGGAACTATCTAGGAGCAGACACCTTCTTGTGCTACGCACCACAGTATTGTGCCATATGGCCTGGTCTACCGCACTGATAGAAGACATTCTTTCGTGATTGACATTCCCCATCATGCTTCTTGTTACATCTAGGACAAGTAGGGTACACTTGACCCCTCATCTCCTGTCTCTGCTCCCCATTGTTTCTATCTCCCCTCCATGGACCCCGACTAGTACCTGCCTAAAAACTAGGAGGCGTGGGCCTCTTCCCCTAAATCTATACTTTTGTGCCCCTCTGCCAACTTGACTCTGCTACGGTGGCTTTATCCACCATCTCTAAAAAATTTCGTACTTGAAAAACTGCTACTTGCTCATATATCTCCTGTCTCAACCCTCTCTCAAACCTTTGCGCCTTCCTGAATTCATCAGGAATTATAAATGGGGCGAAATGGGATAATTGCACATACTTAACAACATACTACGGCACTGTTAGCTGACCCTGGATTAGATTTAGAAACTCCTCTATCTTAGCATTTCTAATAGAGGCGGGGAAGTAGCGGTCGAAAAATATGTCTTTAAAGCATCCCCAGGTCAGTGCTACAGGTACCAGTCTCTGCTCCTCCACGAGCTTCATCACTAACCACAATCCCTCAGTCTCTCCTGTCAGCTTAAATGTTGCATACTGAACTTTCTGTTCGTCAGTGCAATGTAGTATTGTTAGAATCTTTTCAATCTCTTGCATCCAATTCTATGCCATAATCGGATCAACACTCCTTAGAAAAGTCGGGGGATTCATCCAGGTGAACTGCTCTATGTTGCAGCCCTGGTCTACTGGCGGACAACCTTGTTCCCTAGAACTTCGTGCTATTTCCACTATCACTTGCTGAGTCATGTTACATAGCACTTGATCTGAATCACTAGAACCCAAGCTAGAAGCCCCCATATGGCTACTACCTCCAGCAATCGCGTTATTATTTCTGGGGTCCATCCTGAAAATAGGACAGAACCAATCTTAGAATTTCATTATCTTATTGTGATGGTTACTATTATCTAACTAATGAAACAATTAAGCATTTCACCTTTTCATTGTAAGCATCAATACACAACCCATACACGAAACTGTCGACGGTTTTTACCTGCCACACTAACCATTTCAAGGGCCAAGCCTCTAACCCACAAAATTATGACCTATCCAACCAACCTACGTCTCAAGTTCCGGTCTCTCTTCACCAAAAAAAAAATCGTCAATGGCTTGCCAAAATTTTCCTAAACCCATCGTCACAGGAAAATTACAAAAGACCGTCAATGGATTCCTACTTCTAGGCTTCGAAACCAAAACCCAAGATTCTATCTTAGCTTCCAAAAATGACTTGCAATTTCACCCTCCACAAGATCCATTCCTATACTTTGGTATTGCAATCTGCTAAAGTTTGCAAAACCTAGCAACCTAGGCTTTGATACCACATTGTAACAACCCAAAAATTCTACTATATATATATTCTTTTTTTTTTCTACATATAAAACTTTGATACCAACTGTAATATCCTGGACCCTAAGTGGTACTAGGCTGACCAGTTCATCACATATATCCAACCATGCAGCGGAATCATACACATAATACCCCAGATACAATACCAGAGTTCTAAGATCACCATAATTACATACACATCTCCTCAAAATGTTATACAACCCAAGACCAAAACATAATTATATGCATGCATATCATCAGTACTTACTTCAAAACCAAACACTATCTAGACTCGCCCCAAAACCTCCCAAGCTTTATTTCTGGTATTCCCTGAAATATTAAAATATAATTGGGGTGAGACACCTCTCGGTAAGAAGGAAAAAATTATTATCAGTGTGTGGCAAATGAGTTCTTAGCATAAGTAAAATATATATATATATATATATATATATCCATTAATTTAGCTATGAAGAAACTACATTTAAACTGTAATTTCCACCTATAATTGAAAATATATTTATCTTCTACTCAAACATACTTTAACTTAATAAATAAATAAATAACCTGTTTTCATAAATCTGCATAAATATATTCATAGTATAATTTCTTTTCTTTCTTTCCCTGATGGTACTGGCATACTATCATGAATTAACCCCACATGATCGGGTTGTGCGGTTCAAGGACTGGACTTAACCATGGTTGGCCTACCAGGTTAAGTCAAACATAACATAACTACGAACGATTGCCCACCCAACTTGGTTTGCACATCCTACTCGCTACAACACTTCTTGGGTCAGCACACAGTGGGTATCCTACTCGCTGCAACACTTCGAGGCTAATCGGCTTCCGATCCAACACTTTCTGAATAGTGCGGTTGCACTGTCGGCTAAACACCCTGTTGGAATTAGTGTATTCCCAAGAGGGGGTGAATTGGGTATTTAAAATTTTTCTCCTAAGTTCAACAAATCCAACAACAGTATTTCACAACCTATGGTCTTTCTAAGCATATACCAATTGCGCAGATAATATGCGGAAATTAAATCATGCGCAACATTCACAATATATCAAATACAACATGCACGTGAAGGAATATAAAGTACTAGAAATATAAAGTACACGCATGATATGTTATCGGGGTTCGGCCAATACTGCCTACGTCCTCGCCTCAACTGACAAGCTCGAGGATTACCACTATTACTCACTTAACGGGTGGAGCGGCACCATTTCTAACCAAGTCAAATTACCAGGGCTGACCTCAACATTTACACACTCTCCTTGTGGGGTGGAGAAGGCCCTAACAACTGATCCTTACAGGCTAGATCAATACCCCCTCAGGCCACGCCTAGAATACAATTAGTAAGCTCAAATTTTGTGTTCAAATAAAGATACTTCTAATACAAGCAGATTTGTACCGATACGCACAAGCAATAATCAATGCACTTCCAAATGATAGCAAATATAAGCTTAGTGAAGATATGTGAAACTACTCTCAATATTTTGTCAACGTGCAATCAATGCATAAGAATGTGCTAGTAAAGTTTCTTTGAAACAATCAACATAAATATATCAACCACAAATAATGTTTCAAAGATTTCCAAGAGTATAATAAAATATCTCAAAATGATTTTCAAAAGATTAAGCACATAAGATATTTTCAAAGCAAGCTTGTCAAGAAAAATGTTCTTCAAAAAACACAAGCAAGCTCAAGAGTCTTGCAATAAAGTGCAAAGACTCACAAGCTTAACAAGTTTCCCCTCAAAACAGATTTATAGATTAAATCTATGGGGAGAACTTTTAAGCTTAACTCTCCTAAAATCAACAATCAATATGAGAGTATAAGCTTGTAGATAATCTCAAAAATACTCTCACTAAATTGGTTTTAACAAAGGAATAAAAATAAAAAAAGGTGGAGTATATGGGCTAGTATGTGGAAGTGAAGCTCTAAAAATTTCAAGGAAAAATTTTTAATCAAAAGCCCTAATCCCCTCTTAATTTTTGCAAATGAACCCATATATATAGACACTCAAAAAATAACCATTGGGGGACATAGATGGAATTTTAGAAAATATTAAGTATGGTTAATTAAAAATAACTCCGTTTTAACCTTGGTAAAATTGGAGCAACCTGAGAGGTTTGATTGACCATTTTTAAGGTTCGGTCGACCAAATTGCTCAGTTTGGTCGAGCAGGGTGTTTTTGAACTGAGGTGTTGGTCGACCAAACATGAGGCGATTTTGGAACCTCCAAGGTTCAGTCGATTGGGCTAAGTTCAGTTAACCAAATTTGGTTGTTCGGTCGACCGAGCCATTTTACAACTAGGAGGTTTGGTTGATCAAAGCATTGGGATTTCCCATGTACCAGTTTGGTCGACCAGGCCATTGAAATTCATTTTAAGGACGATCGACCAAATGGTCAAACTTTTGACCCTGGGGAGGTTCAGTCGAACAAAGGTCTATGTGTGTTCTGGTTCGATCGACCGAGTAGTCAAACTGTTGACCCTGGCAAGTTCGGTCGACCGAAGCTTTTATATAACTTCATGTTTAGTCGTTCAAGGTCATTCAAATTGTGCATTTAAGTCCAGATTTCTATTTAAGTCACCCCTTCTCACATATTTCTTATTTCTATGTTCTAAGGGACCTTTTCATGCAATAATTTATGACCTAAAGTCAGTCTATGGTCTTTTAAGCTAACCCTAAAAATTCGGCATTGGTTGACCTTCAATCGACCGAAGGGTGATCCCTAAGGTCCTGTGGCTCCCTATGGTCAATCTATGGTCATCACTAACCTTTTATCCATATCATGCATACAATGTATTATTACAGACCAAATTTAAAACATAAATGCATTTACAATAAAAATCTTCTTCTTCTTTCTTTTGCTCTTCATATTTTTATGCAATATGTCAGGAGTATGTGCTCGTTTAAGATCTTTCTGGCTTCCACTTCACTTCATGTGTGTAATCTGAATGATTAACCTATTCAAGTACTTAGGCACACACATTAGTAACATGCAATTTGTCATTATCAAAACTAGGGATTGGACTCAAAAGGTCAACAATCTCTCCCTTCTTAATGATGACAAAAGCATCAGAGCAAAATGGGGTTTAGCCAAAAAAGGCACCCCCTAAGAGTATGCATAATCTAATATAAAGACAATATAGCACAAGCATATCAATAAAGAAGACATTACAAATGATTATGCCTTTAGTTTCAGCATTGAAGCACAGTTACACATGCATTTTTCTCAACAAAACACTCCCCCTTTTGGCATCAGCAAAAAGGGCTTGGCTAAGTGAAGGAAATTTGGAGATTTTAAAAACAGACTTAACTTCAGAGAAATCCCCTCTTTAAAAAAATGTTCCTCCCTTTTAATGTTTAAGTGCAAAAAAATTCCCCCCATTATCATATAGTATATGGGCATATGAATGGTGTTTAACAAAGATATAGCAATTAAGCACACACAACAATTTAACTGGTCATTTAAGTTTGAAATGACTTGTTAATATGATCTAACTAGTTTACATGCATTTCATGAAAAATCCATGAACAATTTGAAACTTCATGACATACAATTTTTAACACAAAATAGCACAAGTCATGAAAGCATTTCAGCACACAAGTAAGAAATAAGATATGTATCATTTAAAATCATTTCTTGCCATAAGAATATAGATATATATTATTTATATATATTTATTTATTTACTTATATATATTTATATATATATCTATATTCTTATGGCAAGAAATGATTTTAAATGATACATATATATTCCCCTTATGGCAAGAAATAAATAAATAAAATATATATATATATATATATATATATATATATATATATATATATATATATTCCCCTTATTATCAATGAAGTATTGAGGGTGATGCTTGCTGAAAAAAAATGTTAAAGATCATGCAAGCAAGTAAACGATATTCAGGTTTAGCATTTAAACACAATTTCATAAGATAACCAGAATAGGACAACCATATAGATCTTAAGAATTTTAATACTCAAATACAAGATCATATGGTGCACTAGAGACAATGGCTAACAACATATTTTACATTAAGATTTTCAATAAAATTTTCAAATTTAAGCATAAGCCACACTTGATTCAAAACAGATCTAAGCTAAAAAGTATTGGTGAGCATAATAGGGTAGGAATTTTAATTCTAGATGCTTCCCCTTTTGATTTGAATCCTAGCTTAGATGAAGTAAACTGCTTACATTAGTTAAAGACTAACTTCACTATGCTTAGTAGTATGAGCAATCAATCTAAATCTTTTAAATCAACTATACTAAATATTTCTTAACTATATTTATCCCTAATTAGTATAGTTGTCCCTATAGGTCACAAATGCATCAAAAATAGATATTAAGGCATAGCTATAATGTTCATAACCAAGAACAATCCATATCTATTTATAGATCTTTTAAGAACTGGATATGATGCTCAGGGTTTTTCAGAAGAGCCTCAATATTTCAAAAAGTGAAAGTGATGCATATGAGTCGTTTATGTTCTTTCTATAGGGAATGTGTTTAGCTCTCTAAATACCTGCTGATTATGTAAGGATGAAATTTAAAATTTCCAGTTTTTACTCATCCTTTCAAAAATATTTTAACATTACTTTTATCATAATCATATATGTACACAGTTTTACTTGGGAAAATTTTAATGAAATTTTGGTATCATATCGTATGTAAATCAAACATTTTCCTATAAAATTTGTACCTGATAAATGGTTGTTTTCAACAAAATATACATATGAATCATGCAACAACCTAAAAACCACTACTAGCATGCAATTCACATCACTGCATCCACCATGTAGGAGGCATTCTAGACTAAGCATGCAATCAGGTAACAATTATCAATTCATAAATAATAATCTATCTATCAAAGAATATAAACACTAAAGAGCAGTGGATGGATTTGAGTTCAGTGCAGTTCTTATGAAGACATATAGACATAAATGTTATAAAATAATGAGAGCATTTTAATTTATATGACCATGAAAAATATATGCTCCCCTTGAGTTATGCACTTAATCATTTTATGCCTTTTTCTTCACTAAATATTTTAGCCAAGGTTCCTAAGATTTTCAATGGTTTATTTTTGGCGTTGATTTCATTAGGCTTATCGGACCAAAAAGTCACAGTGAATATTCGTTAAGGTGATAAGCATATGTCTGCCTTTTTTATTATGAATCTCAATATGTGTGATAGGCACAAAGTTGGATGGCTTAAACTTTAATTGCATGTGCAAAGATTTTTAGACATTTGAATTTTCTTTAAATTGAAACCTAGTGCAATCATTTTAGCCATTCAACTTCATTATAGGGATATGAAGCTCTAAGTGATTTGATTTAAAGTTTGAGAGTCATACGTGAGAAGTATAAATTAAATACTCTTAAAGATTAAATTTCTATTATGTAATATCCATTGAAACCATCATTTCTCATCTCCTACTGGGTTTGCTTTCATGATTACCCACATCATTTCTTTTTCTAAGCCTCTGGCACTTCTGTATTTACACTTGTATTATGCGTGCCTTTTTTCTTTTACAAGATAAGCATGTTTTGTATACTCGTGAAGGATTATGCTTATTTATTCAGCTTTTACTCATTAAGGCATTTTTGTGACTATGGGACCTAAAATATGAACCCTTTTTCAAAGATTTATTTCTTTTAATTCCTAAGGGTTTATCATCTTCTATTTCTTCTTTTAGACAGATAATTTTCAATATTTTATTAATCTTCTTCTTCTCTAGAGTGACATGATATTCTTTTAATTCATTTAATTATTTTGCCACTTTTTATTTTCATTTCTCAGGAAGATTTTATGATTAGACAACCTAACTAGAAATTTGTGAACTTTAAATAGAGCACAATTAAGTTCTTTATTAGAAGACATGCCTTCATTAATAAAATTATTGCATGATTCATTACAAGAGATATCACAACAATCATCGTATGAATCAATACATGCGTTGTCATCAAAGCAATCATTAGAGGCAACTGATGATTCAACATATGACATATCACAAGCTTCAGTATAAGAATCATCACATGAATTATTGCACGAAACAGTAAATGAGGCAGAGTAAGAATCATATACCTCAGTGTCTGTTGATATTACTAGCCCATGATCATTTGAGCTTGGAGCATTCGGAGGAGTGATCTCCTTTTATTTGGGCTCTCCATATTTCTTTTCTAGCTCATCCCAAATTTTCCTTGCATTTGTACATGTCATAATCTCAAGAAAAATATTAGAATCTAAAGCGCAATACAGTAAATCCATGGCATATGAATTTGCATGCATCAAACTATTATTAAATTCTACTAGCATACAAATTCCTTTATCAATCACCTACCAAGTCCTCCAGTCCATAGATTTTATAAAAATACTCATTCGTATTTTCCAGTGGGTGTAGTTAACACCACAAAACAATGGAGGACTGGAAAGTGATTGTCCCTCTCCAAATGGGGTTACACCAATGTGAGCCATCCCGATATTTAGTAAAAATGTTTAAGTCAATGCTACGAGGCTCTAATACCAATTGTTGGAATTGGTGTATTACCAAGAGGGTGGGTGAATTGGGTATTTAAAATTTTTCTCCTAAGTTCAACAAATCCAACAACAGTATTTCACAACCTAGGGTCTTTCTAAGCATATACCAATTGCTCAAATAATATGCGGAAATTAAATCATGCGCAGTATTCACAATATATCGAATACAACATTTATGTGCAGGAATATAAAGTAGAAGAAATATAAAGTACATGCAAGATATGTTATCGAGGTTTGGCCAATACTGCCTATGTCCTCGCCTCAGCTCGCAAGCCCGAGGATTACCATTATTGCTCACTTAACGAGTGGAGTGACACTATTTACAACCAGGTCAAATTACTAGGGTTGACCTCAACTTTTACACACTCTCCTTGCGAGGCAGAAAAGGCCCTAATAATTGATCCTTATGGACTAGATCAATACCCCCTTAGGCCACGCCTGGAATACAATCAGTAAGCGCAAATTTTGTGTACAAATAAAGATGCTTCTAATACAAGCATATTTGTATCGATATGCTCAAGAAATAATCAATGCACTTCCAAATAATAGGAAATATAAGCTCAGTGAAGATATGTGAAACTACTCTCAATATTATGTCAATGTGCAATCAATGTATGAGAGTGTAGTAAAGTTTCTTTGAAACAATCTACAAAAATATATCAACCAAAAAAAATGTTTCAAAGATTTCCAAGAGTATAATAAAAAATCTCAAAATGATTTTCAAAAGATTAAGCATAAGAGATATTTGCAAAGCAAGCTTGCCAAAAAAAAATGTTCTTCAAAAAACACAAGCAAGCTCAAGAGTTTTGCAATAAAGTGCAAAGACTCACAAGTTTAACAAGTTTCCCCACAAAACGGATTTATAGATTAAATCTATGGGGAGAAATTTTGAGCTTAACTCTCCTAAAATCAACAATCAATATGAGAGTATAAGCTTGTCGATAATCTCAAAAATACTCTCGCCAAATTGGTTTTAATAAAGGAATAAAAAAAAAGGTGGAGTATATGGGCTAGTGTGTGAAAGTGAAGCTCTAAAAATTTCTGAGAAAAATTTTTAATCAAAAGCCCTAATCCCCTCTTAATTTTTGCAAATGAACCCATATATAGACACACTCAAAAATTAACCGTTGGGGGACATATATGGAATTTTAGAAAATATTAAGTATGGTTAATAAAAAATAACACCATTTTAACCTTGGTAAAATTTAAGCAACCCGAGAGGTTTGGTCAATCATTTTTAAGGTTCGGTCGACCAGATTGCTCAATTTGGTCGACCATGGTGTTTTTGAACTAAGGTGTTGGTCGACCAAACTTGAGACGATTTTGGAACCTCCGAGGTTCGGTCGACTAAAGGTCTATGAGTGTTCTGGTTCTGAGTACTCAAACTGTTGATCCTGGCAAGTTCGGTCGACCGAAGCTTTTATATAGCTTTGGGTTCGGTCGTCCGAGGCCATTCAAATTGTGCATTTAAGTCCATATTTCTATTTAAAGTTGTCCCTTTTCACATATATCTTATTTCTAAGTTATAGGAGACTTTTTCATGCAATAATTTAGGACCTAAAGTCAATCCATGGTCTTTTGAGCTAACCCTAAAAATCCGGCGTCAGTCGACCTTTGATCGACTGAAGGGTGATCCCTAAGGTCCTGTGGCTCCCTATGGTCAACCTATGGTCATCACTGAGCTTTTTTCCATATCATGCATGCAATGTATTATTACAGACCAAATTTAATACATAAATGCATTTACAATAAAAATCTTCTTCTTCTTCTTTCTTTTGCTCTTCAAATTCTTATGGAATATGCTAGGAGTATGTGCTCGTTTAAGGTCTTTCTAACTTCCACTTTATTTCATGTGTGTGATCTAAATGATTAACATGTTCAAGTACTTAGGTACACACATTAGTAACATGCGGTTTGTCATTATCAAAACCCGAGATTGGACTCAAAAAGTCAACACACCCTACTTGGTCCTCCCGTCTTACTCGCCACAACACTTCTCGGGTCGACACACAGGGGGTTACACTATTTGATCTAACTAGTTAGCTACAGTACCATGCTCTAAATCCAAATTATACTATTCCATCGAGGTTCTGATAACATATAGTGTTGTTCATAACTAATAAATTTATATCTTGATCTCATTTTTTATAATTCTATATAAAATCTATCTTATCATATTTTTGTACTCAACATAAAGTCAACTGAACTGCTATATCGTACTGATCTCGACATATAGCCGCCCGAATTGTTATATCATACTGATCTTGGCATATAGTTGGCTGAACTGTTATAATATATATATATATATATATATATATATATATATATATGTCTCAAACTGTTCTATCGTATATCTATCTGAAACTGTTATATCATATATCTGTCTGAAACTGTTATATCATATATCTGTTTGAAACTGTTATTTCATATATGTCTCTGAAACTGTTATTTCATATATGTCTCTGAAATTGTTATATCATATATCTGTCTGAAACTATTATTTCATATATCTGTCTAAACATATCTTATAATAACTCTGTATAAAATCATACTTTTTATGTATCATCATAAAATATTCTACATGCTGATTTATACTGTAAAATAACCCTTCTCGTGCTACACAAATTCTTAGTAGTAATTCATAATATAATAACTACCTCGGAAAAATATACCTAATTTTCCAAAATATGCATATAATAATTCATATTTACTATTTCCATATGCTTGAATATTTACTAAAATCATATTCATCATTTCAATAGTCATATTTTTCAATTTAATCACGTAAATTTCCTAAAAATAGCTGACATAATCTATTCCCCTTACCTGTTTATTGAAGAAAAGCCTGCAGGGATCCTAAAACAGTGCCTTTGGCGTTTGTACAAAATCATGTATCCAAATACCTTAACTTAGTCAGTTCAACTCTAGAATAATAATCATTTAACATTTCCTAACCCCACACATTCCCAATAACTAATTAAACCCTAAAACAACTAACATAATTCATCTTCTTACTTCGACATTGGAGTGGTGCCTACAATCCCCAAACAGCTAAACTACTCCGGTTAAACTGTAGAGAAACGTTGCCAGGATCTCTAAATGACATTTCTCCTTTGATTCGGGCTTAAACGAACGAGAAATTAAAGAGAGAGAAAGAGAGAGAGAGAGAGAGAGAGAGAGAGAGAGAGAGAGAGAGAGAGAGAGAGAGAGAGAGAGAGGGAGAGAGAGAGAGAGAGAGTACCATAGCCCTAGGAGAGATGAGAGAAAGAGTGTTTTATTTCTAAATAAAATGAGTTGTTGCCCTATTTATAGGGTTTTGTCCCAGAACAAAACCGTCGACGATTTGGTTTTTAACCAAACCAATTTTTACTATTTTACCCTTACCTGACTGCGGTAATTCAAAACCGTCGACGGTTTTCTGAGCTCATCCAAAACCATCGACGGTTTGTCCTGTGCCAAACCAAATTTCTTCTTGTCTTTATTATTTTTATTATTACTGTTTCCCGGGTCTCTACATCAAGCTTCTCTTCCCTATACTCTTTTATTTATATCTTGTGCATGGTTTACATTATTTATATTGTGATATAATTACTTGCATCTTTCCAAGATTTATTATTTTTTAGAGGAAAGCTAAAATATGAAAAAGAGTCCATTCATCCCCCCTCTAGACTCAACTCTAGGACCAACAATTTTTCATCTTATAAGTCTAGCAACAAATTTAGTAATTTTAGGGACGAATTGATTCATCAAGGATCTGCTTTGAGTCCTTATCTTTTTGCTTTAGTAATGGATCGATTGACTAAGAGTATTCAAATGGAGTTTCCATGGTGCATGTTGTTTATAGATGATGTTAGCTTTGGTGCAATCCCAAGAGGGGGTGAATTGGTATTTAAAAATTTTATTCCCTAGGTCAATCCACTAACAACAGTATTACACAAGTCTAAGGTCAATCTAGTGTATGTAAAATAAATCAATGTAAATATACAATGAAATTTAAACTACAATAGAAATTTAACCAAACATGCATAATAAAGCAATAATGGAGATGACACCTAGAAATGTTATTGAGGTTCGGCAAACTGCCTACGTCCCCACATTGGCTAACAAGCGCAAGGATTACCACTATAGGCTCACTTAACGGGTGGAGTGACACCTAACCAACCAGGTCAATTAGCACAGGGTTGACCTTAACCTTTATAATTAGGTCAATTAACACAGGGCTGACTTCAACCTACACAATCCTTACGGGTTGGATTACCACCCCCTCAGACCATGCTTGGAATACAATAGATTTCTTAATAAAATTTGTGTGCAACAAATGTGCTTCTCAACTAAGAAGATATGTACTACAATACGTATAGTATAATCAATGCACTACCAAAAGATAGAATATGATAAGCTCAGTGTAGTCTAAGTGTCTACTCTCAAATAATTATGCAAATATTACAATCAGTGCGTGAGAGTATAAATGATATGATCTTTGTGTCAAATAATGATTTCAATCACAATGCACAAACAAAGATCACAAGCACACTTCAAATATCTCAACAAATATTTTTTCTTAATATAAGCCACAAGAGATATTCAAAAGTGGTTTTTAAAAATTTATTTGATCTTTATATAAAGATGATAATCTCAATGAAAAGGTATAACAAATATCTTTTAGCACTCAAGAAAATATCTCAATATATATATATATATATATATATATATATATATCTCAAATATAAGCACAAGAGATATTTTGAAAATGATTTCTAAAATATTTTAGGAATCAAAACACAATATGAGCTATTGAGTATTACAATGAAAATGCAAAACTCATAAGCTCTAAGAAGTTTTTCTATAGAAGGCTTATTTACAAAGCCTCAGAGAAAAACTAGAAGCTTACTCTCTATAAAAAATAAATCTCAATCAGAACAAGCAAGAGAAAATTTAAGCTTTATGAGATAAAACACAAAAATACTCTTACAAAGAAGTATTTGCAATATGAAAGAGTAAGAGGAGTAGTATATGGCTTGAATGAGATTTTGACTTTTTGAAAATCAGAGGATATCTGCTAATTATTATTATTAATCTCATGCTAATTTTTGCAAATGAAGGGGTATATATAGAGTTCCCCAAAAATATAGTCGTTCAGGACATGTAGGGAATTATTAGGATTATTTTAAAACGTTTTAGTACAATTAACCTCATTTAAATATTTTAACCACGGTAAAAATAATGGGGCAACCCGAGAGCACCGGTTGATTGAAGGCAGGCTTGGTTGACCGAGCTGTGCAAGTTCGGTCGATTGGGTAAGAAATGAACTAGAAGTTCGATCGACCGGTCAACCAAGTTCTACAGGCAATTTTCCTTTTTAGCGCGGTTCGGTCGACCGGGAGCTTTTGAACTAAGTAGTTCAGTTGACCGGAGCATTGAGTTCTCACACGTGGGAACTCGGTCGACTAGGGCATTAGCTTACGTTTTGGACTTGGTCGATCGTATGGTCAAACTGTTGACTTTGAGGGAGTTCGGTCAATCGGGTGAGAATGAACTGGCATGGCTCGGTCGATTGGGCAGTGGTCAAACTGTTGACCCGGGCACCGGTTCGATCAACCGAGAGATATTGTACTTGTGCAATACGGTCAACCGAACATGCAACTTAAGTGCATTTCGGTTCCAACTCCCTTATACATTCACCCTATTCATATGATGTTTATTTTTAATGCAATAAGGAACTTTTTCATACAGATTTGTGGGTCATAAGGTCAGTCTAAGACATTTGAGAATTAACCCCAAAAATCTGGCGTCGGTCGACCGAACCCTAAAGTCCATATATGGTCTTGAATTTATCCATCATACCATGTAGATAAGACATTAGTTATTATAGACCATGTTCTTATGTTACTATTAAAAACCCAAATAAAGGATTAAATTACAATACAATATGAAATAATTTCAAGGTCTTTAAGTCTTCAATTCATATGTCATGTGCGTGCACCATATGATACTTCCGATTGATCCTGCACACAAACTCATCAACCATTAAATATTAAAGTATTTGTCATAATCAAAATGAGATATGACCTATAAGGTCAACAGATGATATTATATTAATTGACAAAAATAAGGACGGAATAGAGGCTGAATTAGAATTATGAAGTTGCTTTGGAATCTAGAAGCTTTAGGATAAGTAGAAATAAGACATAATATATGAAATGTAATTTTAGTAATGATAGAATGAATATTGCAGATAAAGTTAAACTTGATGATGAAAAAATAAATAACACTTGTAGATTTCGATACCTTAGATCTATTATGCAAGTTAAAGGAGAAATTGAAGATGATGTAATGCATAGAGTTAAAGCAGGTTTGATAAAATGGAGAAGTGTTTCAAGTGTACTCTGTGATCGTAGAATACCCTTAAAATTGAAAAGAAAATTTTATAGGACAGTTATAAGACCAGTTATGCTATATGGATTAGAATGTTAAACGACGAAAAAATATAATATCCAAAAAGTAAAAGTTGCTGAAATGAGAATGCTTAGATGGATAAATGCTATAACATTTAAAGATAAATTAAAGAATAAATATATTCGTGGTAAGTTAGGTGTAACTCTTATAGAAGATAAGATAAGGAATACATGACTCAGATAGTATGAACACTTGCAATGTAGGTCATATGGTACATATGTGAGGAAGAGTGAGATAGCTGATGTGATGGACATTAAAAGAGGTAGGGATAAATTTAAAATAATTTGGGAGGAGATAGTGAGTAAGGATTTAATATTCCTAAATCTTTCAAAAAAAAATGATCCATGATCACATAAATTGGTAGAAAAAGATTCACATAGCCGACCTCATCTAGTAAGACTAAGATTTGATTTTATTGTTGTTATTGTTGTTGTTGTATGTCACTTTTATAAGACTAATTTAATTTTAATTTTTCTAATTTAGTAATTTTTTTTAAAAAAAGGAAAGTATTTTTTGTACAAGTAAAACAAATCCGAAGTGTCAAGTGCCAACAAAATAAAACTAGGCCAATCAGGGGTGGCGAGAAAGGTCAATAAAAAATAAATGAGGGAGGATATCGTAATATTAGACATTTAGCAGCTGAAATTTTGACATTCGCGGTTCACCGAAAAGCGGTGAGACGTTAGACGTGACGTGACAATTATTGGCCGGTTTCTGGTAACATTTATCTTCTTCAAGCCCATTGTCGAAATCTCTCCCATTTTTGAGAGTATTAGAACTATAAGGTACTCGCTTCCGTAATCGCTCACTTTGTCATCAGTCAATTAAGTACACGTTACATGACGTGTCGCCTAGACAGGAAATTGAGCCACAAAAGCCACGGCCGCTCTATGAAGCGGGCGGCATCCGTGGCTGCTACTGCCTCCACTCGTGGTGCATGTGGTGTTAAATTGTTAATCTAATATGCCCTTCACGTCAATCATTTCCACTAACTATGACTAATCTAAAATTTATTTGGCCCTGTGAAACACCTTTTAAAACAATCAAATAAATGATACGATGAAAAAACATCAACAAGTAAAAAAAAATATCAGGAGTTTAATTTTAAATAAATACACTTACAGAACCAGTGGTTCCTGTGAATGGTGAGAGTTTATTCTGTGAATTAGATGAAACTGTGGATGATGAAAATTCACTCTATGGATGGTGAAAATTCACTCTGTGAGTCAGCGGGAACCATGGATGGTAATGTAAATGTGTTCTCGGAGTCTGGTTGGTCGAACGTCCAACTGATTTATAGAAGTTGTGTCTGTATCCGGACTTTACCTTGATCAGCGAGACTTAGAGACAGAGGCTGCTGATTCGTAGGTTTGGTGTTGTACTAAGAAATCCAAACGACTCGTTGGTGACTGGAGTTCTCATGTAATAAAAAAACAAAAAAAAAAACAACCAAATAAAGAGATTTAATTTTATACATAAAAAAGTTTTCATTACTCAATCATTACATTTAAGTGAAAAAATAAAATTTTATCTTAATGGAATAATATTTTTATCTTTTATTTAATTTTAATTAATTAAATTATAAAAAATCACCTTAATAAATTAAGTTAAAAAATTTAATCAACTATTACAATATTTTGAAAATTAAATTATCACATAAATCATACGTCAAATTGATTTACGAATTGGACAATTTAATTTATTTCACTTATTGGGGATGATGTAATTATGATAATATAATTTTATTATTATTATTAGCATTTATAGCATTTAAAAGTTGAATGGGATTGAGCGGGCTACAAACTTAACTTCTAACTCGACCGTTATAATTAGACCTGCCGACCAACCCACATGTATTGGTTGATTTTTGGTTAGTTGGGTAGGACTTTGTACAACCTTAGTTTTGAAGTCATCATAGACATTTTGACAGGCAAAATACCTTAAATTTATTATTATTTAAATGCAATAAAATTTATGAAAATAATGGAGAATTATATAGATGTTTTAGAAATTTAAATTTTTAATTATTGTATTGAATTATTTATCTATTATTTATTAATTAGTGACATTTTAAAGGTAATAAGGGAGAAAAATATTAATTATTATATTCAAATTTATCAAAGTGATCATATTCTATACTTGGCATAAAATTTTAATGAGAATTTTCCCTCTCTAGAAAAGCATCCATATTTTGATTCAAATGAAAAAAAAAAAAAAACAAGTCAAAATAGTATTAGATTTAAGACATTATAAAATTAAATATATCAAATAATATTAGGTTTGGAAGATTTATTAGAAGTTTATTATATATTTTTATTTGTATTCTCCAATTTCAATTTTCAAAATTAAAGTTTGATAATTGAACCTTATTTTAAGTGTAATTATAAAATATTTAAACAATATATAATAAAATTGAGTAAAATCTAACAATACCTCGGAATTTTAATAATATGGCATTCCACCTTAATTTCTAAAAACTACAAAAAAACTGCTGAAATTTAATTCACTTGACAAAGTGAACCTTGCGTTAATCAACAATTAGTCAACTGTTAAGTTTGTATAAAAATAAAAAAAATTTACCTTTGATATAATGAAAAATTTATAAACTCTTTTTCATTCAATTGTGATAGAAAAATCATTTCAATATAATAAGTTAAATTAAGAAAATCTTCCAATTAAGTATAATATCATGAAAATCAAAAGAGAAACGAATTGAGGACTCTAGTTCTCAAATTGACCGATCTGATCGGTTTGGCTCAACCATTCTCGACAACATAATTCTTATTATTTAAAAAGAAATTAATATATATATATATATATATATATATAAGAATTACTTATAAATCATAAAACATGTCTACAATCATAATGTTTATTACAAGATGTTTGTTGGTGAGATTGAGTACCAACTTGCTTTCGAAGGCAGATGAATTTTATATTTCATGACATAAATACCACAGTAAAATTCAGAAAAATCAACAAACTAGCCCAGCTATACAAATTAACTCAAACAAACAGGGTCAATTAACTAATATGACTTTGAATTGCATTTTTTCTCCCTTTATTATTTATACTTTATACATAGAAGTATTAATATTCAATTTTATAACTTTAATTTATGAAGTATGAACTTAAAATTTTTAATTTGTAATTTTTCAACCGTATGAACACTTTAAAATTCTAATATATATATATATATATATATATATATATATATATATAAGATGTGTTTAATAATTTAGTTTGTTTTAATTATCTAAGTTTAAAACATTAAAACATTTTTAAATGTTTTAATCATCTAAGTTTGATTTCCTAATTTGATAATATTATTTATTTATTTATTATATATATATTAAAAAGTTTTAAAATAATAATAATGCAAATGAAAAATTCAATATATATTTAATTTGAATGATACTTTCAGTCTCATGCTTTTAGGGAGACATATCTTATCTTGTTTTGTAAATTAATCTCACTCAACGACTTAATCCACTCCATGGCCAAACATAAGCAAATTGAACAAAATTGTATAGTTAATAGTTTGTCCTTGGATTCGATTTTCACAAACTCGATGAGGTTGGATAGATTTGAATTTTAGGCCCAATGTTGAATTTTTTAGTCTGATTCTCGTTTTGATGCTGACAAAACATATGTATCTTATATGTGTATTTAGTGATTGAACAGGGTATAATCCAACACATACATAAGGAAATGAAAAATGGAAGCCAAAATAGAACTTAAAAGCTCACATCATCTGGCGTATTCCAAGAAGGCAGTAGAGTAAAGATGAAGAAGAATACTTATGCTTTTCATTGTATTGCATTTAGTTTATAATTTGGTATGTAATATGACATGCATGATATGGTTGATAAGCTTAAGATAGTCATAGACTAACCATAGGAACCAACACTTTTCACAGAAACTCTTTTCTTAAATAACTAATTGGTTAGAGTCAAAGATTAGAGTTAAAACGAAGTTTACAAAAACTTTGGTTAATCAACGTCGGATTTTTTAAGCTTTATTAAAAAGCCTAGGCCATAAATTGATCTTAGGACTCCATACACATAATGAAAAGTCCCTTAAACTAAAATGTCATATTTATACAAAAAGTGATACAACTTAGGGTCAAAATTAGGTTCTTAAATAGCCTTGGTCGACCGAACCTCTGTTGGCTGAAAAGATTAAGCCATGATCGACTGAACTTGTGGCGGTATAAATGCCACGGTCGACCAAACTGTTAAGAAGTCAACATATTGACTTCGCTCGGTCGACCATTCTGAAGTGAACATGGCGTCCACAGTCGACCAAATTGATACGTGGCTGACCTCCAACAACTTGGTCGACCAAATGTGTAGTTCAAATTGGCCACGGTCGACCGAACCATATGAGAGGTCAACCAAACCTTAGCCATGGTCGACCGAACCTACGAAGGGTTCGAAATCTCCTTGAGACAGTCGACCAAATCTGTAGTTTAAAAGTCATACTTCATATTCTAAAATCATGATTTCCTTATATCTCATACATACATATACATTTTAATCATCATAATAGTATTTTCCCAATCGTACATTTCATTTGTAGTACACAATATAACATATGCTTTTTTGAAAATAAATTTACTCATAATCAATAATAATTTGCATGGAAAATTATTGCTTTAGTTTATTCCCTTACCTGACTATTGAGAAATTCCTTAGGACTCAAATCCTATGCCCTTAGCGCCTGAAATTCAACTCTTGAAATTTACATTTCCCCAGATTAATTAATCTATTTCTCTAAAATAATACTCATCTAGCCTTCCCTAGGCTTCATATACCTCAAATTAATATTTAAACTATTATTTAATATCCTTAATTAATTTTCTAAATTTTGCCTGTGGGTCCCAAAATTACCCCCGCGGCACTCACCCGGATCCTAAATTCTAGAAATCCTATTTCAGTCCTAGATGCTTAATATTTTAGCATTTCTAAATTAATGCTAATTAATTAAAAATAAGCCCCTTAATAATCGCTGCACCCCAAATTTGGGGTTTTGGCCCGACACCCCCGCGAGAATTCCGTCTCACTAGACTTGTAGAGAATCATCCCTAGATTCTCGTGGTGGTGTCCGTTTGTTAATTGGACTTATATTTCGCAAGAAATTAAAGAAAAAGAGGAAAATGGCTTACCCTAGGGAATACGCTTACGCCGCTCCTACCACTGATCCGCTCCGATAGAAATGACGGCAGCAGCGAATGGAGTCCAATGGTATCTTCAAATTTTCGATCGAGCGAAAATCCGTTCATGAAATCGAGGAGAGAGGGAGAGAGAACGTGAGGAGAGAGAGAGAGAGAGTTTAGTGCACAGAAAAGAATAAAGAAAAGGAAAAGTAAAGAAGAAGAAGAAGAAGAAGAAGAAGAAGAAGAAAGTAAAAAAAAAATAAAAATAAAAAATTCATTACATATTCAAATCAACCTTCAGGAAACATCCTGAAGGTTACTCTTCAACTTTACCTATATAATTATATTATATTATTATATTTTATTTTTTTTCTTTTTACTTTAATCCTTACATATATACACACACATATATCTTTAATATTATTTATTTAATCAATTCAATTTAATAATATTTAATTAATATTAATAATATATTTTATTAATAAAAATAGAAATAAATTTTAATTATTATTTTTTTCTTTTTTTATTTTAAATCCGATTAATTAATTAATTTATATATATATTTTAATTTTTGAAATCAATCCACTAATATTTTATATTTCTTTTTGGGGTTTTTACAAAACCTCCCCAAACATACTATTTGTGGTAAGAGCAATTCGAAACCTAAGTTTTTTGTTTCTATGGCAACATTACTGAAATGTTAAATGAAAACCTTCAAGAAATCTCTCTTTTATGCCCATCAAACCCACTAAAGTCTTCACCGACCTCATATTCTCACAATGTGGTTAGAAAGACTCTAATTGAAGTGACTAAATGTTCATATGAACCAAATCACCCTCTTACCTTCTATTACAACGCCATGAAATGCTCACCCATGGCTGCCTATGGTAGTTTATCTAGGTGATATGTAAAGGATGTTCCTTACATATCACCCATGTTAGCTGTAGTCATTTTCATTAGGATTTTAGAAACCTCCCCAAGCGTACTATTTGTCTAAGAGCAATTCAAAGCCTAATTTTTTTGTTTCCAAGGCAACATTACTGAAATGTTAAATGAAAACCTTCAAGGAATCTCTCTTTTATGCCCATAAAACTCACTAAAGTCTTCACCGACCTCATATTCTCACAATGTGGTTAGAAAAATTCTAATTGAAGTGACTAAATGTTCATATGAATCAAATCACCCTCTTACCTTCTATTACAACGCCATGAAATGCTCAACCATGGCTGCCTCTAGTAGTTTATCTAGGTGATATGTGAAGGATGTTCCTTTTTTTTTTTTTGAGTGTGACATTGATTCTTGCTTCAAAGATGGTGCAATTGGCAAGTTCCAAGGTAGTATGCATGACCCTTGGTTCTATGGTAGGATGACTTCTTTTGAGCAAACATGCTCATGTGTAGGATGCATGGTCACAGTGAGTTGACTTAGTCATGTATACAACTCACGGTCACTCTAGCATTTGCTTGCAGCTCTTGTAGTTCATGCCCTTCTAATTTAGTTTAGGATTACATAGTGCAAAGCTTGATCTATACTTTTCCCTCCAATAAATATTGCATGTACATTTTCCTTTAAATTAAAAATTACTTTCTTAAAAAAATTATCATGAATCAAACTAAAAGATTAATGAAATAATTAGTTATTTTTTTATCCTAAAATTAAATTTGAAATAGAGAATAGAAACCAAAAGAAAATTCATACTTTGATTATAAGGGAGAAGCTTATTGCAAGCTAGCTTTGTGTTTTAAGCAAAACCAAGGAAAAGGACAAGTATCATAATCTAGACAAGTTCTTTTTTCTTTATCTTTTATTTTTTATTTTTTATTTTTTTATGCCACGTGATCGCAATTTTGTAATTAGTATGTATCTTTGATGAGGACTTTAAAGTTCAATTTTATGATTAAATGAAACAAAGGTATAAACTAAGAGATGGTGTTGTTGTTCAATTTATCGCGTGTACTCGTGCTAGCTTAGCTATACATTTTTTTTTGATAACGTTGGGTGTCCTGGGAACCTAGGCACACCTCAAGGGCGTCAACTGAGCACATCTTGAGAGCGTCGACTAGGCTTTCCAAACTAATTTCACGTCCACACCATCAGTGCCCTCCATCGGGATGGGATGTAAATTGCGAATATACACTCAGCTAGTAGGGTTCGAACTTACGTTCTACCGTTGCAGGCGGTCATTCGGACTCCGTTCTTACCACGTGAGCTTTTATGCCCGGTGGCACTAGCGTAGCTACACTTGACCCAAGGGGAGGCTGCTTTTAAAAATCTTTCTTTGCTATTAACGTTAAAGCGCTCGATGCACAAATCCTTAATATAATTCCCTCCCAAACAGCAAAAACAACTAGAGCTGGCTAGGTGCTGTAAGAAGCTCTCAGCTCTCAAATTTGAATCCCATTCCTTCACTACTGCTTCCACCGCTCTCTCTCTCCAAAGCCACTTGAAGACACAACGACCATCCTCACTCCCATGCCTATGGGAAACCCATGGCTTTCAAGCCCTTTGGAACCACCCGAATTCCGAATTCCAGAATTTCCTTCAAAAGGGTTTCTCAGAAATCACCAGCGAGATTGCCGGGAAAGCATTGCACGCGCTTTGCATAAAGGGTTCTACCCATCTCAGTATATTCCACGCAAATACATTGATAAGCATGTATTCGAAACTGGGCAGAATAGATCGCGCGCATTATGTATTCGACGAAATGTCTCACAGGAATGAAGCTTCTTGGAATACCATGATGTCCGGCTATGTCCGAGTGGGTCTTTATGGAGAAGCACTTGGATTGTTTAGCCAAATGCGGGACAGAGAAGTTGAGGTAAGTGGGTTTGTCGCTGCGAGTTTGATAACTGCATGCAACAGGTCGGAATATATGGTCAACGAGGGACTTCAAATCCATTGTTTTGTTCTTAAAATGGGTTTACTATGCGATGTATTTGTGGGAACTTCTCTTTTGCATTTTTATGGCACATACGGTTTTGCTTCCCAGGCCACGAAATTCTTTGAGGAGATGCCTGACCGAAACGTAGTCTCTTGGACGTCATTGATGGTTGGTTATATAAACAATGGGGATCCAGAGAAAGTTTTCAATATATATCAACGAATGAGACGTGAAGGGATTATTTGTAATCAAAACACATTTGCTACCATAATTCGTTCTTGTGTGATGGGTGATGATGAATGCTTGGGCAGTCAACTACTCGGACAAGTTTTAAAATCTGGACTTGTGGCTAATGTTTCGGTGGCAAACTCTCTTGTGTCAATGTTCGGAAGTTTTGCTTGTGTGAGAGAGGCTTGCTATGTTTTTCATCACATGATTGAACGGGATACAGTTTCATGGAATTCAATGATTTCTGCATATGCACATAATGATCTTTGCAAGGAATCACTCG
Source organism: Malania oleifera (assembly GCF_029873635.1). NCBI lineage: Eukaryota > Viridiplantae > Streptophyta > Magnoliopsida > Santalales > Ximeniaceae > Malania > Malania oleifera. The sequence continues at coordinate 38,501,124 of NC_080425.1, forward strand.
ATTGTTTTCATTGGATGCGTTCTGTGGATGGTGAATTAAATGCTACCACACTTTCGAGTTTGTTATCTGTTTGCAGCACTGTAGATAATGTGAAGTGGGGCAGGGGACTTCAGGGCCTTGCTGTTAAACTGGGATTAGATTCGAATATTTGTGTTTGCAATAATCTTCTTACTATGTATTCAGAATCTGGAAGATTGAAAGATGCTGAGTTGTTGTTTCGAGAAATGCCAGATATGGATTTAATCTCATGGAATTCCATGATGGCATGCTATGCTAGAGATGGTAAGTGTTTGGACGCCCTAAAACTTTTGGCTGAACTGTTCGAGAAGAAAATAATGATGAACCATGTCACTTTTGCAAGTGCGTTGGCTGCATGTTCAAACCCTGAATTTATTACTGAAGGCAAGATTATCCATGCATTTGTCATCCTTTCTGGCCTCCACAACAATTTGATTATCGGAAACACACTACTTACCATGTATGGGAAGTTTGGCATGATGGGAGAAGCCAAACGGGTATCCCAAACAATGCCTGTTCGAGACACAGTTACTTGGAATGCACTTATTGGAGGTCATGCTGAGAATGAAAAACCAGATAAAGCAGTACAAGCTTTTAAATTGATGAGAGAAGAAAACATACATGCGAACTACATTACTATAGTAAATGTTTTGGGGGCTTGCTTAGATCCAGAGGATCTGCTGAAAATAGGAATGCCTGTTCATGCTTATACAGTGCAGACAGGATTCGAATTCGATGATTATGTAAAGAGTTCCCTTATCTCTATGTATGCTAAGTGTCATGATCTCAATTCAAGTAAATACATATTTGATGGATTAGATGATAAAACCTCTGTCACATGGAATGTTATGATTGCTGCAAATGCTCATCAAGGTAGTGGGGAAGAGGCTTTAAAACTTTTTGCAGAGATGCAAAACACTGGGGCAGAGTTAGATCAATTCAGTTTCTCTGGGGGCTTTGCAGCTACTGCTAAATTGGCTATTCTGGAGGAAGGCAAACAACTTCACAGTTTGGTAATTAAGCTTGGATTTAACTATGATATCTATGTAACAAATGCTGCGATGGATATGTATGGAAAATGTGGGGAAATCAATGATGTGCTGAATATACTTCCTCCAGTTCCTAAGCGGTCTCGATTATCATGGAATATATTGATATCATCTTTTGCCAGGCATGGGCATTTTGAAAAAGCTAGGGAAGCTTTCCAGGAAATGCTAAAACTTGGGTCTCAACCTGACCATGTGACTTTTGTTTCTCTTTTATCTGCATGCAATCATGGGGGTCTAGTGGATGAGGGTCTTGCACACTTTGCTTCAATGACTAAAAAGTTTGGGGTACCTCATGGGATAGAGCATTGTGTATGCATAATCGATCTTCTTGGACGAGCAGGAAGACTATATGAAGCTGAAAGTTTTATCAAAGAAATGCCTGTCCCACCAAATGATCTTGTCTGGCGAAGCTTGTTGGCAGCGTCCAGAATCCATGGTAATCTGGAGCTTGGGAAGAAAGCAGCCAAACATCTTGTCAAATTGGATCCATCAGATGACTCAGCTTACGTTCTTTATTCAAATGTCTGTGCTGCTACTGGGAGATGGGAGGAAGTAGAGAATGTCAGACGGCAAATGCATTCAATCAAAGTAAAGAAAAAACCTGCATGCAGTTGGGTCAAGTTGAAAAACAAGGTGACTACATTTGGCATGGGAGATCAGTCCAACCCACAATTCAAGCAGATATATTCAAAGCTAGAAGAACTTATGAAGAAGATTAGAGAAGCAGGTTATGCCCCTGATACAAGCTTTGCATTGCATGACACAGATGAAGAGCAAAAAGAGTACAACCTTTGGAACCACAGCGAGAGACTCGCCCTTGCATTTGGGCTGATCAATACTCCAGAAGGTTTAACTGTTAAAATTTTTAAGAATCTTCGTGTCTGTGGTGATTGCCATTCTGTTTACAAGTTTGTCAGTAAATTAGTTGGGCGGGAGATCATATTAAGGGACCCTTATCGGTTTCACCATTTTAAGGATGGAAAATGTTCTTGTGGTGATTACTGGTAGTAAAACTGCTGAAATGGCTGTGTTGAGGGTAATGAATTTAGGGCCGAAGATTGACTCTGTTAATTATAGTTATAGAATTGAAGCATAGAGCACCCATCCGTGGTTGTGGATTACAAGGTCAGTTATTCTTTCTCATTTATTTGTAGTAGCCAGGGGCTTCGGTTTCTTTATAGATCCCTCCATTCGTTTAATTGAAATCGTGGACATGAAATTCGACTGATTTCTTGTCAAGCTACCATTATGACAATAACAATTTTTTCCTTCAGTCTACATCATGATCTTGATGGTCTTTTAAAGTCTGTCACGTTTTAGTGATTCATTTCTCCTTTTAATTTTGGGATTTTGTTACCTGGAAAAACAATGAGGGATCTTGTTGGATGTTTTTTATGAATGAAGTGGACAGCGGCTGTGCTGGTGATGCTTAGTTTTGCGTTTGCTAACTATTATAATCTCTGCAATGCATGTGACATGCCTATATGTTTTCTAATAAAACACTTCAAATTTTTCATTGTTGATTAATATTACTAACAATTTCAATTTATAGGTTTCGATTCTGGCTACAACATCATTTATAGATATCTCGTGCAACTAGGGACTGGCCTTACAAAAACATATGGTTAAAAACGACAGAAAAATTATTAGACTGAATAAGTAAGCACATGAGATGGCATACATGTTTTTTTTTTTTTTAATTAAAAAAAGGGGGCTAGTTTATTTTATTACAATCTTAAAGAAAAAAAAATTAAAAAAAGCCGTTATAATATCTCTAAATTATCCAATTTCTCATTGTCTACCATGTAATAACATCCATTTAAGAATGTATTCAAATTTCGATTCTTAATTAAGAAGCTGCTTTATTTAGACAGACACAAAATATGTTGATTAATTTTGTTCAGAATGTTGTGTACATAGTTAAATACATTAAGGGCATTTTTGGGCTACAAGGTTCTTCACTTTGCAAGGATAAGAGAAGAAACTTCACAGTAAACAGTTTCATCTTTGTTTTTATGCGAAGGGGCTACTTCTTTGAACTCCAATAGGTGATTATTTAGTCATAAAAAATTACTTTACCATTAAATATGCTCTATTTTTTACTGCTTCACTTATGGACTTGACTTATGGACATTCCTCTCAATGATAAAGGTGTCATATCCAAACCCCAAAGTAAAGGAGCTGAATGTTGGAAGGAGTCTCTTCAGATGTGAAACTACTGATAGTGCGTTGTTTATTTATTTTCCATTTGGGATATACTAGACGTTGATTCATGTTTTGTCAATGTTCCCTATTTCTTGTGTAGCATTATCTATAAAATTTGATAAAGTAAATGCATGCATGATGTGGAAGTGATTGTCCCATTTTCGGAAGACCAATCCAGCAGGTGTTGACACAAACTGAAAGATCGACGAGATGATTTTTACATGGGGGACGGAGAAGATCAACTTTGATGAATCCCTTTATCTGTCATAAGACATGTTTCATTATGAAGAATAACTTTTATTTTTGACTTCAAAATTTTGAATGATATAAAAAGTGCCATCTTATTATTTTTTTTTTCTAAATATTTGAAAGAAGAATTTTAAAAATAATTATATATATATTTAAAAAAATTCTAATAAAATCGATATTGAAATCTTAAAAATGGTGGTATTTTTATAATTATTTAAAAAAAATTAAAAAAAAAGAAGAAAAACATTCTTATAGACAAATCCTAAAGTTATATTTGGTTCACAGATTGGAATAAGATTAAAATGAAATAGAAATGACATGGAATACAATAATTTATAAGATTATCCATGCAACTTTCGCATTATCCTATGATTTATTATTTCTTTTTTGAATAGTATCAATTAATTGTATACTGGTCCAACCAAACATAATCTAAATGTTTTAGTAGCAAGAGCTAGAGAACTCGCATCTCACCAACCAACCCTTGCAGTGGTAATAAGTGAATGAGTTGGGGTTTGCCTAGTGCATGAAATTTCCTAGGAATGTTGGTATAAAATATATAGCAATTAAAGGTGATGATGCGAAAAATCAAATTGTCTGTTTGATGTGTCACCACAGAAGCAAAGTCAGAAGCTCTCGTTGCACCAGCATGCCGCTGCAGCCATCCTCGCTCACTTGTTCTGTGGGATGTACCGCACAGTGGCTTCTTTTGCACAATGCAGACGTCCCACTCAAGTTCCAGGTAGCTGCCGCCCCCAGTGCTCCACTCATGCATTACCATTGCCAAAATTTCAGTCAGTACTTCATTCGGAGGCAGATGTCTGGGGATAAAAAATTCCAAACTGTGATGATGATGGAGTCCATGAGGGGCCAGAGATCGAGCTCGGAAGGGACACGCCGGGAGAAATCGCTTTTGGATTCCATCACTATTCACTTAATATGATTATTATTTGATTTTTTTCCCTCATCTTTTTTCTTTCCTTCTGTCTGATTGTTGTATGCAGATTTGTATATCTCATAGGTTTTTGTTGCCTTCGGCTGCTCATTATCATTAGCTTGAGATGGTGGGTAAAAGGTAAATCAACATTTTTGACATAATAGAGTGCAAAATGTGTCATTTGTGGATCATGATAGTTAATGGTTGGTAGTTATTAGTAATTATTTTTGAATTTGAAATTTGAAATTAAAATTTAAAAAGGGTTTTTCCTCCACTCCACTATAGATCTATAAAAGGACCCTCTTTGGAAGATTTTAGGGCATGTCCAACTAAGGGCAAGGTGAGGATTTTTGTGAAAAGAGAGATTCAAAAGAAAGGATTTGTTTAGATAAAAATAGAAGGTTACTTCAATCCTTCGCATCGTTCAAGAGGGTATTGGGGAATAAATCCTTCATGGAGAGGTCTTTAGTTATCATATAGAGTAGGATAATATTCAAAGGAGAGTACCTAACCCTTCCTCCAATGTTTTTGACGAATGACACACCTTGATCGTTAGAAACATTTCTAAGATTTGTATGTGATCTCTTTCATTTCTCTTATGTTTTTATAATGCTTTATATGTAGTTTTGTAGTACTTTCATTCTTCTTTAAGACATATATAAGTATGCACAAAGAAAGTGCCTGAAATGGCACGAAATTATGCATTTTCTATGTAAACAATCAACGAACCATGCAAGTAGTCAACTAGTATGCACAGTTTTGAAAAGTAGTTGTTGACGCTACAAGTTGTCAACCGACCCTTTGAATTTTCAATAGGCGGTCAATTGCCAAATCTCGAGAGGTGCAAATTTTGTACTTTTTTCACATTTTTCTCTAGGATTTCGCCTTACTTGGAATTCTTATACTTTCCTAAGTGTATATCATTGTATCTTTATGATGAAGTTGCAAATGTTTTTGTGATTTTTTTCATAAAAAAAATTAAATTTTCATGAGATTATAGGTGATTACTTATGATTACCTCAAAGCATTCTAAGGTTTTCATTAAGTGCTTTCACAGAACCTTGGAGTCATAGACCTATGATGCGACTTTTGGGTGTTCTCCAAGTTTTCAAATGGGGATTTCAAGTTAGGTTTGTGGTTCTCATTCCAAAAGTCTACAATATTTCAAAGTTTTTACAAATGAAAATCATTTCAAAATGATCATATGTGAAGCAACTTAAGGGTGGAAAAATGATTTTTCAAATATACAGACTTGTTTTCAATCCCTATTTTATAGAGAGTCTATTGGAAGTCTTATTTCTTAATCAAGAATATAATGTTTTTTAATGAAGGTTTCAAGATATGATAAGGATTTAAAGTGTCTTTCAAAAATGAATTTGAAAATTGATCATCCAAATGATTGCTTTTCAAAGTTGTTTTTCAAAATGGTATTCAAATTACATATGGTTTTATTCCTATTTTACGGATATATAGGCAATCTACTTTATGGATTTAGCCATAATAAACAAAAAACTCAAATTCCCTTACATTTCTCATTTGTTTGTGTTGTGCAACACACCAACAATCACCCGGGTCTGATATTGATTGTTGTTCTTCACAATTAGTCCTCGTAAACCAATTGTCAGCGCTGAGTGTGTACAGCGGAAGGCTGTCACGTGAAATCTCATGAACAATCAATGAAACAAGCAAGCAAGCACTCGATGATGGACTATATGAACCTAGCAATCACTCAACAATGAGAATCAATGAAAGCAACAATCAAAACACAAGAATTTACGTGGTTTGGTCATTTGCCTATGTCCATAAGAGCAGCGGCTATTTTCATTATGAACAATGAAGCTTACAAGCCTTTGAAGCTTACACCAAGCTTAATCCCTTCTAGGGTTACATAATAATGATTATATAATGATCTAATGTGTACAAAAGACATATAGTTTATCTAAAACACTTCTGTAGTAATCCTTCGGAGGAAATCCCTTCGATTAGCCCAATCTACTGATCTCAGATTTGAAAATATGTAACGTCAACGAGTGAAACCATCGATGGTTTAGGCCAAACCATCGATGGTTTGAAGTTGAGAAGAATACCTTGCTGTCATTGCCTAAAACTGTCGACGATTACACACTAAACCGTCGATGGTTTGCCCTCATGGCTGCACCCTACATCTCTCTTTTGTTCCCTCGTGATTACACATCAAAGTTGCGTAATTAAGTATTTAAATGCATCAAGTGTTACCATTTTAATTAAATACTTAATTATGTCCAATATTTTAATCATTGAGCTCATTAGATAACATTAAGATAATTATCCTATTTTTTAGCAAATTTACGAATATTCATGTTTAATTATCGCTGGATAATTTTCAAAAATTTGGAAAGGCCATGCATTTAATGTCTCGGGTTATGCATGCAACATTGAGAGGAGCGAAAGCTGCCATGCATTAATGAAGCCATGCATGGAACATACAATGAAATTGGTAGCCAAGCATATTACGTGGGCCGTGTACAAGCATTCAAAGTAGAGACCGGGCCATGTCAAGTGAAGAGAGCTGTGCACTGGAGTCCAAGAGAGGCCATGCATGTGAAGAAGCATGCTTTTAATGGGCTGTACGTAAGTTGGGGCCATGCATCAAACCGTGAGCATCAAATGCAAGCTAGGCCATTAAATGAAGGAAACCGTGTGAAGAGGAGAGGCTAATGCAAGCGTGCATTGGCCATGCATGTGTGAACGTGAGAAGACCTCGTACATGGGCCACGTGAAGAAGGAGGCATGCGTTAGGCCTCGGGCAGCAACAACAAAGAAGGTGTGTGTGTGAGCTGGTTCGTAGGCTGCCAATAAAGGTGAATATGGGCTTGACAAGAACACGTGAAGAAGCTAGCCGAGGGGCTATTGCATGCGTTGGAAATTTGAACGTTGGGAAGTGAACTTTGAGGGTATCAGGTATGCGATGGTTGAAAGAAAAAAAGGTTGTCAAGGGAATTTAATGAAGGGAGAGGAGGGCATTAATTAAAAAGGTGAGGCTTGGGGTTTGGAAGTAGCTTTTTAGGGGTTTAAAGGAGAGTCTTATTTTTCTTTTTTTCGGGGGGGGGGGGGGGGGGAGAGGTGAGACGCTACACAGAAAGGCTCTCCCTTGGTAGCCGTAAGCAACATGACCTCTCTTCCTCTCTATACCACACGACCATTCCATCTCTCTCTCTCTCTCTCTCTTTAATTAATTAGTTTAGTTTACTTGTATTTTACTTCATTGTCATTTCAATAGATATTTTAATGTTTAGTTTGAGTTGATTATTGCATTGATTATTCATATTTAAAGTTATTGTTAGGTCTCTCTCTCTCTCTCTCTCTCTCTCTCTCTCTCTCTCTCTCTCTCTAGTATCTTTTGTTAATTATTTTATCATTATTTATTTTCATTTTGTCATTTCAATACATGTTTTAATATTCAGTTTCAAATAATTATTACATTGAATTATTTTATTTAGAGTTAATGTTGAGTTTAAATGTTTGTTTAAGTTAGTTGGTGCACTAGTTTATTTCATTGTGGAAGAGATTTTTTTAAGCTCTCTCTCTCTCTCTCTCTCTCTCCTCTCTCTCTCTCTCTCTCTCTCTCTCTCTCTCCCTCTCACTCACTCTCTCTCTCTAGCTTTGCTTAAACTTAATGTTTTCTTAGGTTAATTTCATAGTTGAGTTTATTTTTTTTAGCCATTATTGAAACATTTATTTTTATTTGAGTTACTTTTATTGTTGAGATTAGTTGTTTTTATTTAAAGTTGGTGTTGGAATTAAATGTTGGTTTAAGTTAATTAGTGTGTTTAGACTATTTCATTGTTGAAGAATTCCTTATTGTTTATTTACTTTTTGTTCCTCATTTTAGTATTTAGTTGAGTGGATTAGTGGATTGGGTATTTTTGTTTATGTTAGTGTTAGGTTTATTTATGTTTAAGACCTTACTCAATTAAGTTCATTTTTAGTAGAGCCAGTGTTAGGTTTAGTTTATTTTCATTTGCATCATTTTAATCCCATCACAAATTCTCCAAAAACCCCAAAAATCGAATATGAACTATGTTCAGTAAACTATTTTCTCATTTTCCTCTTTCTGTTTACATGATTTTGAAACCGATCTGCATTCCTTGAGAAAACGATCTGCCCCTCTGGTCTAATTATTACATGACATAACTCCTATACTTAGAATAGCCTTTGTGCTACTTATTTTTAGAGTGAGTCAAGTTTTTGGCGCAATTACCGGGGAATGTTAGATTTAGTTTCAAACTAGTGGATTTTCCTTCATTTTGATTTTTATCATGAAAAGGGGAAAAAAAGAAAAAAAGAAAAAAAAGAGTTTTGAAGAAATTATGGCTGCACCTGCACCACGCACTCTCATGGATTTTTTGCAGCCTACACGAACCACTACACCATCTTGCATTGCGTTATCTGATGATGCACATAATTTCATGATTAAGCATGGTGTTGACCTTATAGGTCACACTTAGTTTTGATAATGACAAATACTCTTGGTATTTGATGACTTTCGAGTTTGTGTGCAGGTATTTAATTAACAGATCAACTAATGTCACATGAAGACTCAAAGTCTAAAGATCCTGAAGACTTCTTTCATGTTGTAATTCATTTTAATTCAATGAGGGTCTGTAATAGTAATTAGGAGAAACGGTTTGTAATATTCTCTGCATGTCATGCATGTAGGTATTTGTAAGCTCTCAAAAAGATCGTAGTTTAACCATAGAGACTGAATGACTTTAGGGCACCCTTCGGTTGACCAACGCCAGGTTTTTGGGCATACTTGAAAAGACCCTAGGTCCCAACACTTAGTGCACAAAGTCCCCTACCTCACTTATTATAATCAAGGGAATCAAAATAAGGCTAAAATGAACTCAATGGGAAAAGATGTGAGGGTTTGACCGAACCCATGCTGTGTAAAGTGGCTCTAGCGATTGAACCAGTCAACATGTTGACTTGGTATTCGGGCACCCGAACCTATTTTGAACGTATCTTCCTCGGGCACCCGAACGCTTATCAGAGCACTTTTCAACTACTCGGATGACCGAATGTTTATGTTCAAAAGAGGGGTCGGGTGACTGAAGTGCCTAGTTCAATTAACCGAACTATGAGCCGAGCACCCGAACTATCGTACAAAATTCTACTGACTTTTGTTCGGGCTACTGAACCTTCACACGGGTGACCGAACTGTTTAAAATGGCTTTTTCAAGATGAGTTTATTCGGGCAATTGAACTTCGGTTCAACCACCCGAATCTCGCGGGTAAAATTATTTCTTATTGGGGTTAAAATCAAGTAAACATTTGCTAAACCTTTCTAAACAAATTTAAGAATACCTTGTGTGTCCCCCAACTGTCATAATTTACCCTTTTCTATATATAGGGGTTCATTTGCCAAGATTAAGTGTGGATTAGCAAATAGGATTAAGCTAAAAACTCTCTCAAATTTTCTAAACCCTTTTTACTCATACTACCTCCATACACTCTACAACTTTGATTTTATTGATTAACCAAGTGTAGTGAGAGTGCTTAAAGTGTTTATACATGATTCCATATTGCTTATAACTCTCATTTGTATTGTTTATTAATTGATTTTGATATCAAGAGTTAAGCATAAGTTTTCCGACAAATTTTCTTTGATAAATCTAGTGTTGGGAAAAACTTATTAGCTTAAGGATCTTTGCATTGTCATTACAAGATTCCTATAGCTATATTTTTGTGTGCAAAGGATTTTACAAGCTATAATTTTTCAAACAATTCTTGTGCCTATTTTATTGAGGAAAATATTTTTGAGTTGGTTTGATTATTATTTGCAGCATCTTTGAAACCCTAATCTAGTATTGAGATTTGATATATTTAGTTTAAAAGAAATAGCTTGATTAGAACACTTTTGAGAATATTAGCGATCATATCTTGTTGAGTGTGGCTTGCACAAAAATACACATCACTGAGCTTACATTTCCTACATTGGTGATATGCTGTTGATTGATTATACTGTGCGTATTGGGTACATATCTGCTTTACTTGAAAAGCATAATCACTGTACCGGTCACTTTGTGAAAAATACTATTGTATTTCCAGGCATGACTTGAGGGGGTTTGATCTAGCCCGGAAGGATCAGGTTGGGTTCAGCCCTGTTAATTTGACATAGGGCCTTCTCCACCCCCGCAAGGAGAGTTTGTAAAGGTTAAGGTCAATCCTGTGCTAATTGACCTGATTGTATTAGGTGCAGCTCTACCTGTTAAGTGTGCCATTAGTGAAATCCTTGGGCTTGCGAGCTAAAGGAGGGGACGTAGGCAAAGTTGGCCGAACCCCGATAACATATAGTGTGTCTGTTTATATTTCCACACTTTATATTTACTGCACATGTATGTTATTGTGTGAATGATGCGCATGATTTAATTTTCGCATATTATTTGCGCATTTGGGTTTGTGTATATAGAAAGACCCTAGGTTACCAAATCATATTGACTTTTGACTTAACTTAGGAGAAAAGTTTAAAATTCTAATTCACCCTCCCTCTTGGGAATACACCAAAGCTAACACATGGAATGATGTTAGTGAATACCTCAATTCCACATGATGGATTCTGAGTGTCCTTACCAGCACTTGACGGACTTTGAGTTGGCCTACAACACTACTTTTATTGCTAGAGCCGGAACTGATGAATTTACTAAATTTCATTTATTTCCTTTCTCTTGGAAGGATAAAGAGAAGATGTGGTTTAATTCTTTAAGGCCTAACTCTATATTTAATTAGAATGATATGGAGTATGAATTTTTGCATAAATTTGTTAACTTATAGAGAAATCAATTTTTGCAGGAACAGATTAGTCATTTCATGCAAAGAGCGGATGAGACATTTCATACAAGCCGAGAGAGATTTAGAGATCTGGTTAACATGTGTCCCTACTGTAGACACCCCATTTTTACCCTGACCCAATATATTTATTACTATTATTATTATTATTATTATTATTATTTTATTATTATTATTTCATTTATCCATATTATTGTTATTATTATTATTAATTAGTCTTATTATTATTATTATTATTATTATTATTATTATTTTCATTATTATTAATATTATTTTTAATTATTATTATTATTATTATTATTATTATTAGTACTTTTATCTTTAGGAATAATATTATTACTATTATTATTATTATTATTTATTATTTATTTATTATTATTATTAGTATTTTTACCTTTATTATCATTATTATTATTACTATTATTTATTTATCCCGTTATTATTATTATTATTATTATTATCATTATTTATTTTTGTTATTATTATTTTTAACACTTTTAGTATTTATTATTATTATTTTACTATCATTATTATTATTTTTATATTATTATTTATTTATTTATTTATTTATTTGTTATTACTATTATTATTATTTTGCTATCATTATTATTTTTTATACTATTATTATTTATTTATGTATTTTTGTTATTACTATTTTGCTATTATTATTATTATTATTATTATTATTATTATTATTATTATTATTATTATTATTATTATTATTATTTCCTTATAACCATAATAGTAGTATATATTATTTCCAAAAAAAGAAAAATACCAAAAACTGAAAAAGGAATTTTTTTTTTAGGGTTTGTTTTTCAAATTTTTCTTTTTTATAAGAAGGGGGAGAGGCCAAGCGCACAGGGGAGAGCATCGCAACCGAGCCAAAAAAAAAAGAAAAAAAGAAAACCTTCTTTCTTCTTCTCTTCCTCTTATTCTTCTTCTTGGTCCCGAGCCCTGACAAACAGCCTCCATCGTTTTGTTTTGCCCTCTTTCATTCTCTCATTCTCTCTTGAAGTCCTTAGCTCCGCTCTCTCCGGCGTCACCCCCCAGCTCCGCCGTCAGCCCACCATCTCCGGTCATCTTCATCCTCTTCCAAAAACCAGTCACGCCCAATTCTGCAAGTCCCCCATCTTCATCACCTGTTCCACTCTCCTGCTGCTCCACCACCGCCTGAACCTGCTCTTCACGCCGCCGACACCAGTTGAGGCCACAGCAACGCCAGGCCACCTCGGCACCGCCCCCTGGTTCCTCTGCACCAGACCATCCGGCTACTCCAGCAAGCACCTGCAACAGCACCCGAGAGGTTCCCCCTACAACTCCAAGCTCTCGGCCACAGCACAGTAGAGCAGCAGTCCTGCACCTTAGCCGCTACCCTGCACAACTGCACGCAGCATCCCCTCCGGCTGCAGCTCCTGCTAATCCTGCTGGTCCCTGAGAGAGTCACCATAGCAGCAACCAGCCGAGATCCCCACAGGCCACCGACATCTCCGACGAGGCCTCTCCACCTGGTTCCTGGCGAGATCTCACACAGCCCCCTCCACTCTGCAGTTCCTGGCCTCCCTCCGGCAGCACCCCTTTGTAAGCCTCTGTAAATACAGGCACACACACACGGCAACACACACACAAACTCACGCACACACACAGCACACACACTACAAACACACACAATAACACACACAAACTCACGCACACAACACACACACGGTAAAATACACACAGCACACACCTTTTTATTGTAAAGTTTGAATTTTTCTTGGTTATTGTTTTTTTGTATTTTTAATAATTGATGTCTATATTTATAAATACTAATTTGTTTGTTTTCATTATTGTAGGATTTTTATTTTAATTACGGAGGTAAGAGTTCCATTGTTTAATATTTAGATATACTAAGTTTTTGTTGTCGTATTTTTAATGCGCAATATTCAAGTCCTGTACATCCATGTAGGGTTCCAGTTTATCATTGTGTTAGGGTTCTTATTATTAGTATGATATTATATTACTATGGTATTTGTTTGTGTTTTAGTATTTTAGTGTATATATAAGATATTATTATGGCATTCTTAGTATTATGTATTACGTTATATATTTGGTATGCTCACATGATAGTAGTTATTATGGTAATTATATATATATATATATATTATTGATATTTTAGGATACGTAACTTATTATAGTATTTTAGGTATATAGATGGTATTATTATTACGTTTACATTTAGTATCACTTATTAGGGCATTTTTAGAATTTTAACATATAGCGAACTATTTAATATGGTATTTTTAGGACATCTAATATTACCTATTATGGTATTTTTAGTCTTTTAATATATAAGGTATTACTTTTTTATAGTATCTTTTATATATTAATATATATATATAGTATTATGGTATCTTGTTACTTATTTTGACATTCATAGTATTTTAGTAGGTATGGGTTACTTATTACCCTATTAACATACATTAAAACCTCCCATATTAGTATTTTCCTATAAACAAAATCCTATAAGGTTTCCAAAATTTGGGAGTGTACTTTCCTAAGTATTTTATTGATTTTGATCCCTATGATTTAATTGCAAGGGGTATTAGCCTTTGGGCATCACGTACCCTAAGCTCTGAGGGAATATATGTATATATTTATTTATTTTCCTACGTATTTATAAATTCATAAAAAGGAGTAATGTAAAGATTTATTAGATTAACTTAGGGATAATTTTAAATTAATTAGGTACCGTTCTTAAGAACGGGCGCGTAGGGGGTGCTCATACCTTCCCCTCGCGTAACCGAACTCCCGACCCCAACTCTGGTATTGTAGACCAATTCTACCCCTAACGGGGTAGTAATCATGTGTTCTAACCGCACTAAAGGTTAGTGGCGACTCCGATATTCCATGTTTTTCCTTAAAAATAAAATTTGATTTTTAATTCCGCCGCCCGGGGCACACGCGCTCCCGGGACGTCGCGACACCTACCATGGATTTGAATCATGGCGTCTAGTCAACTATTTCTACACTGAGTTGACTCTTGAATCAAATTAGTTCGTTCATACTATGTGTTTAAGAGATTTCTTTAATAAGGAGCCTGATGAGGCATTGGATTTTTTAGATCATTTAGCTGAAAATGCTCAGCAGTGGAACACTAGGATTGATAGAAGACCAATTGAAGTTCAACCATTGAGAGTCATACGTGGTGGAGAGTGGTGTCAACTGAAATATGATGTTGATGTCGAGGCATGTATGGCTGAGATCACCAAAATTTTGGATGCTATAAAGATAGAAAAAAAGAATAGTACAGAGCAACTTTGGAATCAACCTCCCCAGTCCTATGCACCACCTTCTTAGCCATTATATCATTAGTCTAACTTTCAGCATCCGTATTAGCCACATCATATTTCTCAAATCTATTCTTTAGCAGCGCCCGCTCAATTGAAGAAGTCTTTTGAGGATAGCATGACACAGATGACTAATACACTTCAGCAATTCATGGCAGGCCAAAATGTGATCAACTCTCAAACTTCTCAATACATTAACAAAATAAGCATCGATTTGATTAGGCTGAACACAACATTGAGTACATTAGAGATATATGAATTCCTTTTTCAACCCTAGCCAGATAATCAAGTGCAGCTTGCAATTTTGGAACCATCATCCTTTATTGGAGTAAATGTCAAGGATTGCGAAGCTGAAACAAATCTCCGTAGTGGTAAGGTGATTGGTATACCTGATAAAGAAGCTGATCAGAATGGTGAGAGTTTAACTTTCAAGGTACCAGGTAAAAATTTTAATGTTGATGCTTCTGAAGAACGAAAGGTAACTACTTTGACACCTTTGTCTCAAAGACAGGTTCTAAAAGAAGTGAATTTCCTGGAAAACATATTGAATAAAGATCCTTTCTCGTTAAAACAAGAAAGTCAATCTGCACAGGCTTTATCTGACACTTTGGAGGGCATTAATTCATTTGAAGCTAATTTCTGTGCAGGTAACAGAATAGATTTGTTGTGGCGACTCAAATTTGAATACCCGCTAGTTCAATTTATAAAAATGCACCTACTAGATGAAATTCCTCCCAAGCCTCCTCCAGACATACTGTGATGTTTTTCTTTCCTTTATTTTCATTTTATTTATCTTGTTTTATTTTTAGTTTATTTTCAGGTACATTTTTCCTTAGTATTAGTCTTTCTTTTCCCTTACTTCTCTACCCAGATACTCTATTTCCCTCATTATCATCTTTTTCCGTCTCCGTTATGCTTTCACATTAAGGACAATGTTTCTATTTAGTTAGGGGGGGGGGGGAATTCGCATGTGCAATTGTGTGTTGCCATATGATGAGTTTTAATGTGATATTTGCATAAGATGTTTGCATGTTAGTTTGGTCGACCCTTGGGAAAGTATTGTTACTGAACTTAGAGCATGTTGAATTCCGTATTTGTGAACATTACATGCCAAATTTTTTATTTTTGAGGATATGGAACATGTAGGATGTAGTGCAAATTAGAGTTTAAATAAAAAGGGAACTTTATCCATTTCACTTAGTTTCAACCAAGGGAAGGATGTTGAAAGTTTTGCTAAACACACACTACATAGGTCAAAAGACTTAGAAAGACTACCTTAGATTGTTTTTGGTTGATGTATACTTCAATTGTTTGAGACTCTAATGAATCATATTCTAATGACTTTGAAAAGAAAGTAAAAGAAAAATCTTGAAGCAAATGAAAATGAGAAACAAACCAGGGATCAATTACAAAAAAAAAAAAAAAAAAAAAAATAAGAAGAAGAAGAAAAAGAGAGAAAATAAGAAGAAAAGAAATATGAAGATGAAAAAAATGTGTTTTGGAAAGGGCTACCTAATACTGAGGTCTTAACTAAACAAAAAAGTGGGTGCCTTTGAAAGTGTAGTAGCGTGAAACCCACCATTGTACAGTCATGCATTGGAAATGACTACCTACTACTGGAGTCCTAACTAAACAAGAAAGTGGGTGCCTTTTAAAGTTTAATAGTGTGAAAGCCGCCAATACAATAGTTTTGAATTAATGTAAGACTATGCGGTTGTCTCATATTAACTGTTGTGATTGAAACTGTTAATGTCTATTGGTAGTCAATCTTGGAATTCTATCCTTTTCTTATGCACGCGAGCTTTTTTACATTCCATTACCTTGGTTGATTTACTAATTGGTGTATAAATCTATCAGTTGATACATAACTTGGATTAATCTGTGTCCTATGTTCCTAAACTTATTGAGCATATTTCATGGCATGTGATTTTCAAAAGTATTGGAATTATGGTTGCTAATCTCCTGGTCTGAATGTATTCACGTTATTTGCTAGAGACTAGCACAATGTTAGTTGAGGGGTGTGATTACGCATCAAAGTTGCGTAATTAAGTATTTAAATGCATTAATTAAGTGTTACCATTTTAAATAAATACTTAATTATGTCCAATATTTTAATCATTGAGCTCATTCGATAACATTAAGATAATTATCCTATGTTTTGCTACAAATTTATGAATATTCATGTTTAATTATTACAGGATAATTTTCAAAAATTTGGAGAGGCCATGCATTTAATGTCTCAGACCATGCATGCAACACTGAGAGGAGCCGAAGCTGCCATGCATTAATGAAGCTGTCATGCATTAATGAAGCCATGCATGAAACATACAATGAAATTGGTAGCCAAGCATATTACGTGGGTCGTGTACAAGCATTCAAAGAAGAGATCGGGCCATGCAAAGTGATGAGAGTCGTGCGCTGGGAGTCCAAGAGAGGCCATGCATGTGAAGAAGCATGCTTTTAATGGGCTGTACATGAGATAGGGCTATGCATGAAACCATGAGCATCAAATGCAAGCTAGGCCATTAAATGAAGGAAACCATGCGAAGAGGAGAGGCCTATGCAAATGTGCAGGAGCCACGTGAAGGAGGCATGCGCTGGGCTTCGAGCAGCAGCAGCAAATAAGGTTCGTGTGTGAGCTGGTTCTTGGGCTTCCAACAAAGGTGAATATAGGATTGAAGAAACCATGTAAAGAACCTGGCCGAGGGGCTATTGCATGCGTTGGAAATTTGAACATTGGATCGTGAACTTTGAGGGTCTTGAGTATGCACTGGTTGGAAGAAAAAAAAAAAGGCTGCCATAGGACTTTAATGAAAGGAAAAAAAAAGGTGAGGTTAGGGTTTGGAAGTAGCTTTTTAGGGTTTTAAAGGAGAGTCTTATTTTTCTTTTTTTTGGGGGGGGGGGGGGGGGGTGAGGCACCGCACAGAGTGGCGCACCCTTGGGAGCTCTGAGCAATCTGAGAGCTCTCCTCCTCTCAATACCACACTGTCACTCCATCTCTCTCTCTCTCTCTCTCTCTCTCTCTCTCTCTCTCTCTCTCTCTCTCTCTCTCTCTCTCTTATTAATTAGTTTAGTTTACTTGTATTTTAGTTCATTGTCATTTCAATAGATATTTTAATGTTTAGTTTGAGTTGATTATTGCATTGATTATTTGCATTTAAAGTTATTGTTGGGTTTATCTCTCTCTCTCTCTCTCTCTCTCTCCCTCTCTCTAGTCTCTTTTGTTAATTAGTTTATTGTTATTTATTTTCATTTTTTCATTTCAATACATGTTTTAATATTTAGTTTCAGTTAACTATTACATTGAATACTTTTATTTAGAGTTAATGTTGAGTTTAAAAGTTTGTTTAAGTTAGTTGGTGCATTAGTTTATTTCATTATTGAAGAGTTTTTTTTAAAGCTTTCTCTCTCTCTCTCTCTCTCTCTCTTGCTTTGCTTAAACTTAATGTTTGCTTGAGTTAATTACATAGTTGAGTTTATTTTTCTTTAGCCATTATTGAAGTAGTTATTTTTATTTGAGTTACTTTTATTGTTGAGATTAGTTGTCTTTATTTAAAGTTGGTGTTGGGATTAAATGTTGGTTTAAGTTAATTAGTGTGTTTAGTCTATTTCATTGTTGAAGAATTCCTTATTGTTTATTTACTTTTTGTTCCTCATTTTAGTATTTAGTTGAGTAGATTAGTGTATTTGGTATTTTTGTTTACGTTAGTGTTAGATTTATTTATGTTTAAGACCTTGCTAGATTAAGTTTATTTTTAGTAGAACCAGTGTTAAGTTTAGTTTATTTTCGTTTGCATCATTTTAATTCCATCCCAAATTCTCCAAAAACTCCAGAAATTGATTTTGAACTATGTTCAAGAAACTATTTTCTCATTTTCCTCTTTCTTTTTATGCAAGTTTGAAACTGATCCTCATTCACCAAGGAGACGATCTGACCCTTTTGGCTAATTATTACACAGCATAACTCCTATACTTGGGATAACCTTTGTGCTGCTCATTTTTAGAGTGAGTGACCTCACTTCACCATGCTTTCCCCTGGTACTTGTGTTCCACTCAAAATATGAGCCACATCCCCAATAATCTCCACCTTGGCGAATATTCACCACTTAGGAGAAATCAGAAAGCGTAAACCCCCGCTACTCCACCCGAACTAGTAGATTGGGACCTGCCTTTGGTGTAATACCTAGAGACGTAACTAAGTCCAAGCCATGGTTGAACTTGACCATGGTAACAGGAATTCCACCTAGCTGAGTACCCATCTCCTTGAACGATCTTCTAAACCACAATGCTACCTTGGCAGCCTTAGCCTCTGCCAAGAACTCCGATCCAGTTGAAACTTGTGCAACCCGAGACTGTACCCTGAACTTTCAACAATTAGGCCTTCCCATAATATACCCCGTTGGAAGCCTCCTCTCATCCAAGTTCCTTGTGTAGCCTCCATCTACGAACCTCACAATTGACGGAGCCCTTTGTTGTCTGTCGAAGTACCCAACTGCACTGGCATTGGAAACCTTTGACACGACTTGAACATCACCATTCATCCTCAAGTACCGAGCCGTAGACTATTTACTTAGATTCACCAACGGTGTACTGGTGACCAGTTTAACATTAACCATGTTAAACCTCTCCAACACTTGATCCCCAAACCACCCTGAGATAACCACAATCTCCATGTAGTTTTGTCCATACAACCGCCTGAGATAACACCACTCTCTTGTAGCTATGACTACAAAGTCACCTTGAGATAATCCCAATCTCCCAATAACTTTATCCTCGTGAAACTTCAACCCAAGAACACTCTTGGCAGCACCCAAAACCTTCATGTCAACTTTCATTCTCAATAGAGTCCCCAACTGATTTACCTTATTCAAAACCTTCCTAGCAATCGGCATGTCACTCACATAAAACAACAGAATACTTGCCCTTTTGCAACCTCCCTCCCTCTCCCCCTCTGGGAGCTCCACCAACCCTTATGTCTAATTCTTATATAGTACCTCCATCTCCTCCACCATGCTACCTGTCCACCTACCCTTCTCCTAGCAATGCATTGCCTCTTGAAAGGAAGTAGGATCCTTCTTGGTAGTAATGGTTGCATAAGACATCAGATCATACCCGAGTGGTGGCTTGATAGTGCTCCTGAGCCCATTGTGATCCTGCTGGTCTTCTGAGCTTGAACTCCTTGCATTATGACTAATGTCATATCCGCCCTAAGTTTGTAACTCCACTTGCATCACAATATCCTTTCTAATCCAATTTATACTGTGATCCTGCAAGTCTCCTGAGTTAGAACTCCCTGCAATACTGCCCTAAGTCTCCAACTCCACTTGCACTCACATGCTTATTGCTACTATTGCAGCTTTCTAGCATTCGTTTCTCTTCATCTAACTGAGTATGTTGTCCGATGGCTTTAACACCTAAAACCATATCTCCACCAATCGCCACCTTGTTTGCCATTGGATCACCTAGCTTGAACCCATATTTCATATATACTAGAAAGATGCATTGTCTGTACGTCACACCAAGCCTAGACCTTACCTCACTAGAAACGTGCATGGCTAGGCCTCCAAACTCTCTCAAACCAGAGAAGTCTAGCGCATAGCCTGTCCAAGCCTTTCATGCAACTCTCCCATCTATTGATACCTTTGGTGATTGATTAACCGAGAAACACGCCATATTCGTTGACTTCGCCAAGAAGTCCCTTTTAAGCCCTACAAACACCATGGCTTGCTCACAAAACTTCTTGAACACCAGCATACTTAGCACCAATATCTGGCCTAAGGAATTCTCTCCTAATCTAGTACTCCACCTTAGCCACAAGTTACACCTGACAAGAATCTCCAACTCGTGCCACATGAGATACCCCAGAACTTTCATGATAACCTCATAAAGTACCCATGTTCAACCCGTGATGCTGCCTTCATCGATCCCTAAACATCCATAACAATGTAGTTAAGAATACCCTTCATTTTGTGTGTGGTTGTATTACACAAAACGACATTATTTGACTTAGAACTCTCAATTGCAGATCCATCTACAATTATGTTACCTTGCAGTGCATAGAGATTCCTTGCTATCCTTTGTTCCTTCATCACCATCAATACACCATCACACACTATCATTGTCCCACCTTTGGACTTGTAACTATATTTGTTACAATCCAAAGCACCCAATGATATCAGGTTCTTCCGTAGATTGGGTACATGCCTTACCAAACACAATGTCCCTACCACGCCATCATACATCTTGATCCTGATATGCCCCATTCCGACAACTTTGTAGATTGCATAGTTTCCCATCAGAATGGAACTAGGACTCACCGGTGAGCCAGGCTTTGTTGAGCATTATGTGAAAATAACATCCCAAGTCTAGGATCCAAGAACCCGTCAGACGTTCTAAACCTAATGAAATAGAAAGCATCTCACAATCACTACTCCCTAAGTCCCCTTCTTCCATTACATTCACAGATCTTGATGAACCCTTTTGAGCTTTTGCCTTCCCCTTCTCCCACTCCAAACATTACGATTTTATGTGCCCTAATTTCCTGCACTTCAAACAAAAAACATCCTTTCTTCTCCTGGACTGAGTTTTATTCCCACTCTATTCGCTCCTGGACTTGCCTCTCCCACGATCCTGATTACCCTTTCGTCCCGAGCCCCTTACCATATGAACCATCGTCACTGGATATTTTCCTTTGATGGAACCCCACCAATGCACTCATGATGTCCTCCAACTCTAGGGTTTCTTTCCCCCTAGTTAGCATCATAACCAGATTCTTGAATGTAGGCGACGTAGGTGGGGAATTCAGTAGCATCAAAACTTTGTCCTATTCCTCGAACTTCAGATCAACTTGCCTCAGATCACTAATGATTTGATTAAATGTGTTGATGTGCTGAGTCAAGTACGAACCCTTCGCAATCTTAAGTTAATAAAGCTTTTGCTTAAGATACAACTTGTTCGTAAGCAACTTGGACATGTACTGAAGCTCCAATTTTAGCCAAACTACCGCTAGCAAGTCCTTATCCTAGATATAACTTGATAGTGAACTCAATTTTTTCTTCTAGCTCCTTCCAACTTGCGTCATCCATGCTTTCCAACTTCTTTCCGTAGAAACCCTTTACCATCCCTTGTTGCACTAGCAAGTCCTTCTTCTTTCTTTACCACAGCATGAAGTTCTTCATTCCATTGAACTTAACAACCTCGAACCTTGTAGAAAAAATCCCAGCCATTGAGAACCAACACCTCTGATACCACTTGTTGTGCAACATGCCAACGATCACCTGGGTCTTATACCTATTGTTTGTTCTCAACAATTAGCCCTCAGAAACCAATTGTCGATGCTAAGTGTGCACAACAGAAGACCGTCACATGAACTCTCATGAACAATCAATGGAACAAACAAGCAAGCACTCAATGATGAACTATATGAACCTAGAAATCATTCAACAATGAGAATCAATGAAAGCAACAATCAAAATGCAAGAATTTACATGGTTCGGTAATTTGCCTATGTCCACGGGAGCAACGGCTATTTTCACTATAAATAATGAAGCTTACAAGCCTTTGAAGCTTATACCAAGCTTAATCCATTCTATGGTTGCATAATGATGATTATATAATGATATAATGCATACAAAAGACCTATAGTTGATCTAAAATACTTCTATAGCAATCCCCTAGAGGAAATCCCTCCAATTAGCCTAATCGTCTAATCTCAGATTCAAAAATCTATAATGTTCGCAAGTGAAATCGTTGATGGTTTAGCCCAAATTGTTGATAGTTTGAAGTCGAGAAGTACACCTTGTAGTCATTGCCTAAAACTGTCAAGGATTACACCCCAAAACGTCAATGGTTACACCCCAACTCGTCAATGGTTTGCCTTCATGGCTGCACCCTGCATCTCTCTCTTGGTCCCTCGCTTCATGCTCCTTTCCCTTGATACTTGGGTTCCACTCATAATATGAGCCATATACCCAACAATTTGGTACGCATGTATACATTTATATATTTTATATTCACTAAAAAAAAGAAGACTTTTAGTGATAGTTTAAAACCATCACTAATAATAGAAAATTGTCACTATTAATTATTAGTAACGACTTAGTGATGCTTATAGATTTTTGACTATGCCGCATTGGGCAAAACAACGGGGGCCATTCGCTTACTTCTATTGCAATTTCTTGGGTTGGGCGTTTCCTTCATGACTAAAAGGCAATAAGAGTTCCACTTAATATACAAACATACCCTACTAATCAGTGCTTGATGGAACATGGCGATGAGGTATCGTCCTCTTAATCTTTATCTTCATATTATTCGTCTGATGATTGTGATTCTGTTTGCATGCCTACGTTTAGAGAGTTACAATTTGAATATATTCTTGTATCTAAATTGTTGAATAAAATGACCAAAGAAAATGATGATTTGAAAAAGAAATGTGAAAATTGGTCAAAATTCTTTAGAATTGCAAAAACTTCTCATGCTTCGATTTTGAAAGAAAAAGATGTGACTATTGTTGAGTTTGAGAGGAAATTGGAGGATAGTTGAGAGGAAATTGGAGGATAGCTCCAAAATTGTTTTTAAATTCATTGAGGGAAAATGCAGTTTTGAAAAACTACTTAATGCCCAAAGAAATTCTCTAAGTAAAGAGGGTCTAGGTTTAATGGCATTGAAAATGTTAGACGACCTAATCTTTACTTGGGACATTTTACACGCGAATCAAAATCTCAAGTCCCAACTAAAGATCCTAAGTGTAGAATGAAATGTTTTAAATCCAAACAAATTGGCTATATTCAATTTGATTGTCCACTTAGGAATAAGCATGCAAAAATTAGAAAAGTGTGGGTAGTTAAGGGTGATCTAGTTACTAACCCCTGTGAATCCAACAAAATTTGGGGACCAACATCAGTTACTTAGTCTATTTTGCAGGTGTGTTTGAGATCATCCGCCTCCAAGGACAAGTGGTACCTAGATAGCGGGTGCTCATGGCACATGACTGGCAACAAGGCAAAATTTTTGTCAATCATTCCCAAGGATGGAGGGTATGTAACGTTCGACGAAAATGCAAAGGGACACATCATCAATGTAGGTAAGGTTGGTAAGGATCCTTCCTTGGTTATTGATAATGTTCTATTAGTTGATGGGTTGAAGCATAACCTATTGAGCATAAGTCAGTTGTGTGATAAAGGATATAAGGTATCATTTGAAAATGATAAATGCATAGTTGAAAGTAAAACAAATCATAAAGTTCTTTTTACTGCAAATTGTCATGAAAATGTATACACTACTATTGATAACTTAGCTTCACAACAAGTAACTTGTTTTTCTACAATAAATGAAGCTAGTTGGTTTTGGCATAGGCACTTAGGACACGCTAGCATGGACTTATTGTCAAAATTAGTAAGAAAAGACTTAGTAAAAGGCTTGCCTAAAACATCATTTGTGAAAGATAAAATTTGTGATGCAAGTCAAATGGGTAAGTAAAAAAAATCAAGTTTTAAAAAAAAGAAATTTATATCTACCACTAGACCACTTGAAATGCTTCACTTGGATTTGTTTGGTCCTAATTCTGTGCAAAGTCTTGGTGGTAAATCATATGCTTTTGTCATTATTGATGACTTTTCTAGGTTCACATGGGTGTTATTTCTCTGACATAAAAATGAATGATGTGAACAGTTTACTAAACTTTGCAGGAGAATTCAAAATGAAAAAGGCTATAAGATAACTCATATAAGAAGTGATAGAGGCACTGAATTTAAAAATGAAGTTATAGAAAATTATTGTGACCTAGAGGGCATATTACATAACTTTTCTACACCTAGGATCCTTCAATAAAATGGCGTGGTAGAAAGAAAGAATAGGTAATTACAAGAAATGGGTAGAACTATGTTGAATGAACATAAGCTACCTAAATATTTTTGGGCCGAGGCCATAAATACTATTTGTTATGTCATGAATAGGGTGTTGATTAGACCGTTACTTAATAAAACCCTTTATGAATTGTAGAAGAACCATAAACCTAATATTTTGTATTTTCACGTTTTTGGTTGTAAATGCTTCGTGCTTAGGGATAATGAACATTTAGGGAAATTTAATTCTAAATATGATTGAAGGCATTTTCCTAGGCTATGCTCTAAATAGTAAAGCTAATAGAGTTTTTAATAAAAGAACATTGATTGTCATTGAATCTATCCATGTTATATTTGATGAATCTAATCCATTTTCTAAGAAAGATGATGAAGATGATATTGACATTAGAAAATGTTTAGACAAGTTATCTATTGAAAACAATGCAAGTGAAAATTCAGAAGTAAATGATAAATCATCTGAAGATAATGACAATAAAACTGAAGTTCAAGAGTTGCCTAGAGATTGGAATTCATTAGGAACCATCCTATAGATCAAATCATAGGTGAAACATCCCGTGGAGTAGCCACAAGATCTTCCTTGAAGAACCTAGTGAGTCATTCTGCTTTCTTGTCCCAAGAAGAACCTAAAAATATTAAAGAAGCCATAGACGATGAGTCTTGGGTGATGTCCATGCAAGAACTTAATCAATTTGGAAGAAGCAAAGTGTGGACCCTAGTTCCTAGGCCTAATGATCATACAATTATTGGAACTAAATGGGTATATAGAAATAAAAAAGATGAGAATGTGGTAGTAACTAGGAATAAGGCTAGACTAGTTGCCCAAAGTTATAATCAGGAAGAGGGGATAGACTTTGATGAAACATATGCTCCTGTTGTTAGGTTGGAAGCCATTTGTATGCTACTTGCTTATGTCGCTTTTAAAAATTTTAAATTGTTTCAAATGGATGTTAAAAATGCTTTTCTAAATAGCTATATTAACGAGGAAGTATATGCAGAACAACCGCCCGGTTTTGAAAATCATAAATATGCAGACCATGTTTACATGTTGTCTAAGGCCTTGTATGGATTGAAACAAACTCCTAGAGCTTGGTATAAGAGGCTTAGTGGTTTTCTACTAGAAAATGGGTTTATCCGTGGCAAGATTGACACTACACTCTTCATCAAATCCAAAAATGATGATATGCTCATAGTTCAAATTTATGTTGACGATATCATTTTTGGAGCAACTAATGATGAGTTGTGTAATGAGTTTGCCAAATGCATGCAAAGTGAATTTGAAATGAGCATGATGGATGAGCTTAGATTCTTTTTAGGGTTGCAAATTAAACAAGTTGAATATGGAACTTTCATATGCCAATCCAAATATGTCAGGGACATGCTAAAGAAATTTAATATGGAAGAGTGTAAAATTCTTGGTACTCCTATGAGTTCTTCCATCAAACTTGATAAAGATAAGCAAGGGATCCCTGTTGATGTGAAATTGTATCATGGCATGATTGGGAGTCTTCTATATCTCACTGCTAGTAGGCCTAATATTTTGTTTAGTATATGCATGTGTGCTAGGTTTCAGCTCGCTCCTAAGGAATCTCATCTACTAGCAGTTAAATGAATCCTTAGGTACCTAGTTGGAACTATAGAGTTAGGATTATGGTACCCTAAGCATACTACCTTTGAGATTGTGAGTTATACTGATGCTGACTTTACCGGTAGTAAGGTTGACAGGAAGTGTACTAGCGGCACTTGTCACTACTTGGGACAATCTCTCGTTTCTTGGTTCTCCAAGAAGCAAAACTCAATTGCCTTATCCACAGCCAAGGCAGAATATATTGCAGCTGGAAATTGTTGTGCTCAAACTCTTTATATGAAACAACAACTTATGGATTTTGGGTTGCACTACGATACAATATCGATTAAATATGATAATACTAGTGCAATCAACATCTTTAAAAATCCTATCTCACATTCACGAACAAAACACATTTAAATTAGGCATTACTTCCTTCATGATCATGTACAGAAAGGGGATGTGGCTCTTGAGTTTGTATGCACTAGTGAGCAGTGGGTAGACATTTTTACTAAACCACTTCCAGAAGATAGGTTCATACAAATTAGACGTGAATTAGGTCTCATGCATAGTAGTGATGCTTCCTAGATATTTCATTGTTTGTATAAACTTAGGGGGAGCTTTCAAATAATTTCAAAGTCTAACAACTTATATAACTATTGATATCTTTCATTGGCTTGGACTTTATAAAATTGATTATGTTTTGCAATGCACAATTCTCATATCTACTGCATGATGATTGCATTTATGTTTTATGTGTTGACCATACTGGAACTGTTTGAGTTGAGTAGTTGTGGATAAACTGTTAGATCTTAAAAACTCAAAACAGGTCATTTTTATACAAGATTTTTTTTTTAGAAATGTCCTACTTTCAAATGGCATGCTGCCGAAATTTTTAAAAATTCCCAAACTTATCTTGTATACAAATGATTCATACCCATTACCTAAGGCTATTACTTTCATAGCCCTTTTTGTTGTTGCCAAAAGGGGCAGATGAATAAGAGGCAAAAATTGGGTTGCAAGCACTAAAGGAAAATACTTTTACATAATGCATATTGTTAGGGGGATCCTTCTAAGGCTATACCCATTTTTTGCATGATGTATTTGTCATCATAAAAAAGGGGGAGAATGTTGACCTTATAGGTCACACCCGATTTTGATAATGATATATACTTAGGTATTTGATGAGTTTCAAGTGTATGTGTAGGCTTAGATGAGCATCTCAAGGAATGACACTTGAAGCAAGACATGAAGACCCTGAAGATTCTATTTCATACTATAAATTCAATTAATGTAATATGGGCCCGTAATAGTAACCAGGGATATGGTCTGTAATAATTACCTGCATATCATGCATAGTATGACCCTAGTATGGTAAGCTCAGTAAGACCCTAGTATGACTCTAGGTCCCAACACTCATGCACATATATCATACAAAATTGAGGGGTGTTAAAAATGCATTAAATTGAATATTATTGGGGAACTTGAGAGAGCTCGGGCGACCGAACAGTAGGAGTTCAAAACTCTTCGGGCGACCGAATCATTTTTGTGTACATCTTCCACGGGCACCCGAACCACTTGAAATTGACCCCTCACCAACTCAAGCTACCAAAACTAGTTCAAAAACGGCCCAAGCGACCAAATATTTAAGTTTGGGCTACCGAACCTATGATCGGGCACCCGAACCTACAAAAAAAATGCTGCTGACTTTTGTTTGGGCTACTGTACTAAAACTTAGGCAGTCGAACCATTTTTAAGGCTTTTTAAAAAATGTGTCTGTCCGGGTGACTGAACCTCGGTCCAGCCACCTGAACCTTACTGGGTTAAAATTATTTTAACTGAGATAAATATAGGTTAATGGGGGTTAATACTTCTTAAACACTTTGGAAATTTTCAATAATACCATGAAGGTCCCAAACAGTTATAATTTTTACCTTGCCTATAAATATAGGCTCATTTGTGAGTATTAGTAATTAATTAGCAAAAATCATTAGCCAAAAATCCTCTCCTTTGCAAATACTTATATTGTCCAAATACTCTCAAATTCCCATTCCTTTGATACATTCTGATATTTTAAGAGCTTATAGAGTGTGTTTGTGATTGTTTGATAGTTCTTAAACTCCCACTTGCTTAATTGATTATTGATATTCTTTTTGGGGAGTTTGGCTTAGTTTTCTCCCACTAATTTCATATTATAAATCTTTGTTGGGATAGACTAGCAAGCTTAGGGGTCTTTGTATAGTTGTTGCAAGACTCCCATAGCTTTGATTTTTATTGTGCATAAATATTTTCAACAAGCCAAAATATATTTCAAACTAGTAGTGTGCTTATCTCATTGAAGAAAATTTTCTTGAGATAGTTTGAATATCTGATTGATATCTTTGGAATCTTGATTTGCTATTGAAATTTGCTTTGCTTAGTTTCCAAGATATTGCTTGTATTGAACACTCTTGAGCATTCCATTTATCATACCCTTTTTAGTGTTGTTTGCACAACTATTTACATCACTAAACTTACACTATATCCATATTGTTGATGTGTTTGTGATTGTGCATATTGGGTACATATCTGGTTTACTTGAAAGCATAATCATTGTACGAGTATTATTGATAAAAATACTGTTGTATTCTAGGCCTGGCCTGGGGGGTTGTAATCCAGCCCGATAAGGATTGTGTGTAAAGGTTGAGGTCAGCCCCATGCTAATTGACCTGGTTGTTTAGGTGCCGCTCCACCCGCTTAAGTGAGCATTATAGTGGCAATCCTTATGCTTGTTAGCCAAGGTAGGGATGTAGGCAATTTGACGAACCTCGATAACACTTCTGGATGTCACTTACTTTTTATTGCTTTTTGGTGCATGCTTGGTTGATTAAATTGTGCTATTTAATTTCTACTACATATTGCAATTGATTTAGTTTACTTGCACTAGATTGACTTTAGGGTTGTGAAAATATTGCTGTTAGGATATTAACCTAGGGCATCAATTTTAAAATACCAATTCACCACCCCCCTTCTTGGGATCACGGTAAAGCTATCAATTTTCCTCCATGGGTGTTTTCCCCTTAGATGAGGAAGACTACCCATTTTGCTTTCAATCATTGTGTGGTGCTGATTGAATGAATGGAAGTTTGAGTGCATATCTTGCTGCATGGCATCAAATCTGAAGTCCATATGCTGGCGAAGATCATGAAGAGTTCCTATGATGGAGGCATAGTCAGAAGGAGCAGTAGTTGGACCAGCTTGAGCAGATGTCTCCTTATGGTGTGGATCATCCTAACGTACATATTCACGTTCCTCCTCCATGTGTACATTTACATCATCACGTGGAGGTTGATGATTTTTGGGGATCCAACCAAGATCACTGGCCAACTCATATCCCATTAGTTTAACAGTGGTGGATAATAATTTATCATATGTTTTTCTTTTAACAAATAACGTGGAAGGATAGGCCACACCAAGGTGTTCAAAAATAAGGTTTAGAACCCCTCTATATGGAAGAATGACTCTACAGTTATCCTCTTTGGCGATCATCCACTTGAGAATGAGAGAGGGAAGATCCAAACATCTTCCAATGTACAAGCACCACATCACAAAATAATCGAGATATGACATTTGATCCCTAGACTCAGTCTTTAGGTGGATGTCATATGTGATAAGTAGGTGTAATTATTTTGTCTTATAGAGTCAAATTTTTATACAAAGGAGAATGACCAAAATCATTTCTTGGCTCAAATAAAACAAGAGGTAAAAATGCTTGGGGGTGAAACCATGTTCCATTATCCAACTGGGTCCTACTTTAGGACACTTAAAGTCACCACAACGAAGGTGAAAACAAGCAGCAATATTACTCGGAGTGAGCATAAAGGATTTTGACATGACTTGTGTAGTATATTGGTTATCCTCCCTAAATAAGCATAGAATAAGCGTACTAAAATCGGATATTACCCTTGGAGCTAATAAGTCCCAAATCTATCCCAACCTAGGTCAGCAAACCTACGAAGAATATTGTGAAAATTTTCTTGTATAAAGGGTACGTCAAGAATTTTACCTAGTATGGGTTCCAAAGATCGAAGATGCTCATTGTATATTTTCCTATCTCTTAGAGTCACAAGTCAACGATGAATAACTTCAATATTATCTTTAGCTGAGAAGGGATGTTGGCCTAACAAGACTTAATCTCATTTTGATGATAACAAATCAAGGTTACTTAACAAGTCTTTGTGAGTATAAGTTTTAGGACTTAAGTGATCTTATGGTTTCAAGTGGATATACTTGAAGTATCTGAATGAAAAATCACACTTAAGGCTATAAAACATGAGAAACATGAAAGTTCAACTCACGTGAGACATGAAGCTCATTGAAGCAATGCATAAATCTTAGAAGTCATATTGTGTTGACCTTATAGGTCACACCCTGGTTTTGATAATGACAAATACAATTGTATTTAATAAATATCTAGTTCATGTGCAGGTTTATATTAGCATATCTTTAGTGGCACGTGAAAGCTCAAAGCTTGAAGACAATTTCATTCTCTTAATTGTAATCATTTTCAGTGAAATTTGTCTGTAATAGTAATTAGGGTTCTTCGGTTTGTAATAAGCTCACACACACATCACATGCATGATTTAATTTGTAAGCTCAAACCGAACCATAGAAAGACCTTAGGGTGAACCTTCGGTCGACCGACACCGGACTTTTTCAGTGTTTTCAAATTGGATCCCAAGTGACCTTAGGACACGCACATATGCACATATGTTTTTTAGGCACTTGAAATAGACTTATTTGGGTCAATTCGGGACCGAAATGCACACTTGGTGCACTTTCGGTCGACCGGCCAACTCAGTTCAAATTGGCTCGGTCGACCGAAACCGGTCCGAGTCACTGTTTGACCCAGTACCGGTCGACCGAGACGATGCAGTTCATTTACCCTCGGTCGACCGAACCTCTTGGGAGTCAACATTTTTATCTCCCGGTCGACCGAGCAGTTTTGTACTCCAACGACCTGGTTGACCGAAGGGTCTTGGGAGAATTCCCAACGGCCTGGTCGACCGAGCCCTGTAGTTCAAAAAGGCCCCGGTCGACCGAACCTCAGAAATTTGGCAAATCGCCCTCTCCGGTCGACCGAGCCACTCAGTTCAAAATTGCCCTAGTCGACCGAGCTACTTAAGTCCTGGTCGACCGAACCATTTCTGGTTGACCGGACCTCTCGGGTTGCTCCCATTTTTTACCGCAGTTAATAATTTTTTAACGGGGTTAAATTATCTTAAGTGTCATTAATCTTTTCCAAAAATCCCTAATAAGTCTCCAACGGTCAAAATTTTTAGTATGTCTATATATACTCTTTCATTTGGTGGTTTAAGCACGGATTAGCAAAAAGATTAAGAAAATTTCTCTCAAGCCAAAATACTCATTTTTGCCTCTCATTACTCACACCTCTTTTGAAACTTACTCAAGCTTACCTTCTTCATCTATCTAAATCATTTGTAAGTGTATTGAGTATCATTGCTTAGAGGTTAGCTCTCCATATTGTTGCATATTTGAATCGATTTTTGAGAGCATAACCTAAGTCTTCTTAGGAGGCCTTGCCAATAAGCCTACCCTAAGAAAGACTTGTGGTGACTTCCCAAGTATTGCATTATCATTGCAATATCTTTGGAAGTGTGTATTTGTTTTGATTTGCAAAAACATATTTCAAGCTTGCTCAAATATCTTGTGGAATTTATTGAACTATTTGTGAAAAGATATTTGTGCTTGTTACACTAATCTTTGTGATATCATTTATATAAGTATATATATATATATCATCTACCGAAAACAAAGATTGTATATATTTTGCAATCCAAGCATATACACATTCGTATGATTGACACATTCTATTGATTGATTATATTGAGGATTGTTTGATACTCTGTATAAACACGCTTAATTGAATATTTTGAAGTACACAGATTATTATTGACACTCTCACGTGCGTACTTCATTGATAGAAAAATTGTTTGAGAGTCGAACCATCTAGACCACACTGAGCTTACATTAATTAAATCATCTGTGGTGTTTGTGTGTGTGCGCATTTGTGGTACAAATCTGCTTTACGTGAAAGCACTCTTGTATTGTACCTTTGATTGTAAATCTGAGAGATTCCAGGCATGGCCTGAGGGGGCGGTAATCCAGCCCGATAAGGATTGTTGTAAAGGTTGAGGTCAGCCCTGTGGTAATTTGACCTGGTTTGTATAGGTGCCGCTCCACCCGTGTAAGTGAGCAAGGTATTGTGATAATCCTTGTGCTGGTTAGCCAAGGCGGGGACGTAGGCAGTTGGCCGAACCTCGATAACATATCTGCGTGTCATCCTCTCTTTACTGCTTTCTGGTGCTTGTATGGTCGTTTAAATTGCTTTATTTAATTTTTGGTATATTTACATTATTTGCACTAGATTGGCTTGTGAACATACTGCTGCTAGGAGGAATACCTAGGAGATAAAATTTAAAAATACCAATTCACCCCCCCTCTTGGGATCACAGTAAAGCTAACAATTGGTATCGGAGCCACGTAGCATAGACTAATTGTTATTTTGCACAAAGATCACACATGGCTCATAGCTCCATGACCCCTTTCCCTGAGGGACCATCTTCCACACGACCTCCCGTTTTCAGCGGTGTTAATTACACCTTCTGGAAACAGAGGATGCGCATCTACCTTCAGAATACTGATTGGAAGGTGTGGAGGATTGTCTCTAAGGGAAACTATGTCCCTATGAGAATTGAGGGTGCAGCTAGGGTTCCTAAGACTGAGGATGAATATGATGATGATGATATGAAAGCTATTAGTCTTAATGCCACTGCTATGAATATTTATATTGTAGTCTTGATGTAAATGAATTTAACAGGATTATGGCATGTTCAACTGCAAAAGAAATATGGGATAAGTTAGAGGTCACATATGAGGGTACTAGAGATGTGAAAGACAGTAGGATAGATATGTTGACCAGTGAGTATGAGGCCTTTAGGATGAATGTAGGTGAGTCCATTCAGAGCATGTACACTAGATTCACACACATCATAAACTCACTGCATGCATTAGGAAAGACCTATCCCACATATGAGATGATCAGGAAAATCCTTAGAGGCTTACCTCCTGTTTGGGAAGCTAAGGCTACGGCCATTGCTGAGGGTAGACCTTAAGGCCATGAGCTTAGATGAACTGATAGGTTCCTTGATCACTTATGAACTGTCCATAAATGAAAGACTTAATGAGCATAACAGGGCTAAGAAGGTGACTACACTAAAAGAATCAAATGACACATCTAGTGAAGATAGTGAGTCTGACACTGATGAGGAAATGGCAATGCTAACCAAAAGGTTTAGTAGATTTTTCAGGAAGAACAGGAAGCCGTTTAAAAAATATAGAGACTCCACTAATGAGAAGGGAGAGTCCAGTAAAAGAAAGGAAAAATCAAATGCTCCTACATGCTACAACTGCAACAAAGTGGGGCACATCAAACCCGACTGTCCACTACTGAAAAAGGAGGCTAAGAAAAAGAAGAGAGCCATGAAGGCTGGGACTTCATGGGACCAATTCAGCAGCAGCGACTCGGATTCAGATCATAATGACACGGAGGTCGCTAATCTATGCTTAATGGCACACGGGGATGAGGTATCGTCTTCTAGTTCATCATCTTCTTATTATTCATCAGATGATTGTGATTCTGACAGCATGCCTACATTTAGAGAATTGCAATTTGAATATATTCGTGTTTCAAAATTGCTTGGCAAAATGACCAAAGAGAAAAATGATTTGAAAAAGAAATGTGAAAATTGGTCAAAATTGTTTAACATGGCAAAAACCTCTCATGCATCTATTTTAAAAGAAAAAGATACCACTATTGCTGAGCTTGAGAGGAAATTGGAGGATAGCTCCAAAGTCATTTTTAAATTCACAAAGGGCAAAGAAAATTTTGAAAAATTACTTGGTGCCCAAAGAAATTCCTTAAGTAAAGAGGGTCTTGGTTTTAATGGCATTGAAAATGTTAGACGACCTAATCTTTACTTAGGACATTTTACACGTGAGTCAAAATCTCATATCCCTCCTAAAGAACCTAAGTGTAGATTGAAATGTTTTAAATGCAAACAGATTGGTCACATTCAATTTGATTGTCCACTTAGGAATAAGCATGCTAAAATCAGGAAGGTATGGGTAGTTAGAGGAGACCCTGCTACTAACCCCTATGGACCCAATAAAATTTGGGGACCAGCATCAGTCACTTAGCTTATTTTGCAGGTATGCCTAAGATCATCCTCATCCAAGGACCGGTGGTACTTAGATAGTGGATGCTCACGACACATGACCGGTGACAAGGGAAAATTCACTTCAATTGTTCCCAAGGATGGAGGCTACGTGACATTTGGCGACAATGCCTAAGGACGCATCATCGGGGTAGGTAAGGTTGGTAAGGACTCCTCTCCTACTATTGATAATGTTCTGTTGGTTGATGGACTGAAACATAATCTACTTAGCATAAGTCAATTGTGTGATATAGGATACAAAGTATCATTTGAGAATGACAAATGCATAGTAGAAAATAAAACGGACCACAAAGTGCTTTTTACTGCTGAGAGACATGAAAATGTTTATACTACATCTCTTGATAATTTAGCTTCACAACAAGTAACATGTTTTTCTGCCATAAATGAAGCTAGTTGGTTGTGGCATAGGCGTTTGGGGCATGCTAGCATGGACTTGTTGTCTAAACTTGTTAGAAAAGAATTGGTTAAAGGTTTGCCTAAAATGTCTTTTGTAAAGGACAAAATTTGTGATGCATGTCAAATGGGTAAGCAAACAAAGTCTAGTTTTAAGAAAAAGAAATTCATATCTACTACTAGACCATTGGAGTTGCTTCACCTAGATTTATTTGGGCCTAATTCTGTGCAAAGTCTTGGTGGTAAATCTTATGCCTTTGTAATTGTGGATGATTTTTCTAGATTCACATGGGTGTTATTTCTTGCACATAAAAATGAATCATGTGAACATTTCACCAAACTCTGCAGGAGAATTCAGAATGAAAAAGGATATAAAATCACTCACATAAGAAGTGATAGAGGCACAGAATTCAAAAATAAAAGCATAGAAAAATATTGTGACTTATAGGGCATATCACATAATTTTTCTGCACCTAGGACACCTCAACAAAATGGTGTAGTTTGAAAGAAAGAATAGGTCACTACAAGAAATGGGAAGAACGATGTTGAATGAGCATAACTTACCTAAATATTTTTGGGCCGAGGCTATTAATACTGCATGCTATTTTATGAATAGGGTGTTAATTAGACCATCAATTAATAAAACCCCTTATGAATTGTGGAACAACCATAAGCCTAATATTTCCTATTTTCATGTGTTTGGTTGTAAATACTTTGTGCTTAGAGATAATGAGCATCTAGGAAAATTTTACTCTAAATCTGATGAAGGCATCTTTCTAGGTTATGCACTTAATAGTAAAGCATATAGGGTTTTCAATAAAAGAACTTTAACTGTGATTGAATCTATTCATGTTGTGTTTGATGAGTCTAATCCATTTTCTAATAAAGATGATGAAGATGATATTGATATTAGAAAATGCTTAGATAAAATGTCCATTGAAAATAATGCAAGTGAAAATCAAGAAGCAAACGAAAAATCACTTGAAGATAATGAAAATGGAAATCAAGAGTTGCCTAGAGATTGGAAATACATTAGAAGTCATCCTAAAGATCAAATCATAGGCGAACCATCCCGTGGAGTAGCTACAAGATCATCATTGAGAAATAGAGTAAATCACTCCGCTTTCTTATCCCAAGAAGAACCTAAAAATATTAAAGAAGCCATAGAAGATGAATCTTGGGTAATGTCCATGCAAAAAGAACTTAATCAATTTGAAAGAAGCAAAGTATGGACCTTAGTTCCTAGGCCAAATGAGCACACCATCATTGGAACTAAATGGGTATATAGAAATAAGAAAGATGAAAATGGGATAGTAACTAGGAATAAAGCTAGATTAGTTGCCAAAGGGTATAACCAACAGGAAGGGATTGACTTTGATGAAACATATGCTCCTATTGCTAGATTAGAAGCCATTCGTATGCTACTTGCCTTTGCCGCTTTTAAACATTTTAAATTGTTTCAAATGGATGTTGAAAGCACTTTTCTAAATGGCTATATTAATGAAGAAGTATATGTAGAACAACCACCCGGTTTTGAGAGTCATAAATATCCCAATCATGTTTACCGGTTGTCTAAAGCCCTGTATGGATTGAAATAAGCTCCTAGAGCTTGGTATAAGAGGCATAGTGGTTTCCTATTAGAAAATGAGTTTACCCGTGGCAAAATTGACACTACACTCTTCATCAAGTCCAAAAATGATGATATGCTCCTTGTTCAAATCTATGTGGACGATATCATTTTTGGAGCAACCAATGATGAGTTGTGTAATGAGTTTGCCAAATGCATGCAAAGTGAGTTTGAAATGAGCATGATGGGTGAACTTAGTTTTTCTTAGGTCTACAAATTAAGCAAGCTAATCATGGAACTTTCATATGCTAATCTAAATACATTAGGGACTTGCTAAACAAATTTAATATGGAAGAGTGTAAAATTCTTGGCACACCTATGAATTCTTCCATAAAGCTTGATAAAGATGAGCAATGGATCCCTGTTGATGTAAAATTATATCGTGGCATGATTGGAAGTCTTTTATATCTCACTGCTAGTAGGCCTGATATTATGTTTAGTGTGTGCATGTGTGCTAGATTTCAGGCTGACCCTAAGGAATCTCATCTAAAAGCTGTTAAACGAATCCTTAGGTATCTAGTTGGAACTATAGAGTTAGGACTCTGGTACCCTAAGCACACTACCTTTAAGATTGCTAGTTACACTGATGCTGACTTTGCTGGTAGTAAGGTTGATAGAAAAAGCACTAGCGGCACTTGTCATTACTTAGGACAATCTCTTGTTTCTTGGTTCTCTAAGAAACAAAACTCAGTTGCCTTATCCACCGCCGAAGCTGAATATATTGCAGCTGGAAGTTGTTGTGCCCAAACTCTTTATATAAAACAACAACTTGTGGATTTTGGATTGCACTATGAAACAATCCCGATTAAATGTGATAATACTAGTGCAATCAACATCTCTAAAAATCCTATCTCACATTCACGAACTAAACACATTGAGATTAGACATCATTTTCTTCGTGATCATGTGCAAAAAGGAGATGTGGCTCTTGAGTTTGTATGCACAAATGAGCAGTGGGCCGATATATTCACTAAGCCACTACCTGAGGATAGATTCATACAAATTAGACGTGAGTTAGGCTTAATGCATAGTAGAGAAGCTTCATAAACTAAAATGCCTCATAACTTGCATAATTTTAGGGGGAGCCCTCTTATGCAAACTTTTCAAGTCTTAGCAACTGATCTTATTGTTGACTTATCTTTTTGCTTGAGATATTGTGAAAATTGGTTGTTGATTGGGTGCTTATGTCATACGTTCATTTATTGCATGTTCATATTGACTATTATCTATGATTGCATCATTGTCTAATTCATAGCCATTTTGACAGTTTATTTGTTGTGTTGGACCATACTGAACTGTTTGAGTAGTTGTGGATACACTGTTAGGAAATATAAACTCAAAACAGGTTACACTTATACAGGTTTACTTTTGGAAAGTCCTATTTACAAATGGCACTCTGCCGAAATTTTTCAAAATCCCTTTCCAAAATTATTCTTGTGTAAATGTACTTCACAACCCATGCCTAGACCTTTAATTCCGATGACCCTTTTTGCTGTTGCCAAAAGGGGGAGATGGAAATAGTGTGGCAAATTGGAGGCAAATTGGATGCATCTTGTGAGGGGGAGCCGTCTTAGGGCTTAACCCTATAGTTTTGCCAATCGGGTTTGTCATCATCAAAAAGGGGGAGAATGTTGACCTTATAGGTCACACCCTGGTTTTGATAATGACAAATACAATTGTATTTAATAAATATCTAGTTCATGTGCAGGTTTATATTAGCATATCTTCAGTGGCACGTGAAAGCTCAAAGCTTGAAGACAATTTCATTCTCTTAATTGTAATCATTTTCAGTGAAATTTGTCTGTAATAGTAATTAGGGTTCTTCGGTTTGTAATAAGCTCACACACACATCACATGCATGATTTAATTTGTAAGCTCAAACCGAACCATAGAAAGACCTTAGGGTGAACCTTCGGTCGACCGACACCGGACTTTTTCGGTGTTTTCAAATTGGACCCCAAGTGACCTTAGGACACACACATATGCACATATGTTTATTAGGCACTTGAAATAGACTTATTTGGGTCAATTCGGGACCGAAATGCACACTTGGTGCACTTTCGGTCGACCGGCCAACTCAGTTCAAATTGGCCCGGTCGACCGAAACCGGTCTGGGTCACTGATTGACCCAGTACCGGTCGACCGAGACGATGCAGTTCATTTACCCTTGGTCGACCGAACATCTTGGGAGTCAACATTTTGACCTCCCGGTCGACCGAGCACTTTTGTATTCCAACGACCTGGTCGACCGAAGGGTCTTGGGAGAATTCCCAACGGCCTGGTCGACCGAGCCTTGTAGTTCAAAAAGGTCCCGGTTGACCGAACCTCGGAAATTTGGCAAATCGCCCTCTCCGATCGACCGAGTCACTCAGTTCAAAATTGCCCTGGTCGACCGAGCTATTTAAGTCCTGGTCGACCAAACCATTTCTGGTCGACCGGACCTCTCGGGTTGCTCCCATTTTTTACCGCAGTTAATAATTTTTTAACGGGGTTAAATTATCTTAGGTGTCATTAATCTTTTCCAAAAATCCCTAATAAGTCCTCAAAGGTCAAAATTTTTAGTATGTCTATATATACTCTTTCATTTGGTGGTTTAAGCACGGATTAGCAAAAAGATTAAGAAAATTTCTCTCAAGCCAAAATACTCATTTTTGCCCCTCATTACTCACACCTCTTTTGAAACTTACTCAAGCTTACCTTCTTCATCTATCTAAATCATTTGTAAGTGTATTGAGTATCATTGCTTAAAGGTTAGCTCTCCATATTGTTGCATATTTGAATCGATTTTTGAGAGCATAACCTAAGTCTTCTTAGGAGGCCTTGCCAATAAGCCTACCCTAAGAAAGACTTGTGGTGACTTCCCAAGTATTGCATTATCATTGCAATATCTTTGGAAGTGTGTATTTGTTTTGATTTGCAAAAACATATTTCAAGCTTGCTCAAATATCTTGTGGAATTTATTGAACTATTTGTGAAAAGATATTTGTGCTTGTTACACTAATCTTTGTGATATCATTTATATAAGTATATATATATATCATCTGCCGAAAACAAAGATTGTATATATTTTGCAATCCAAGCATATACACATTCGTATGATTGACACATTCTATTGATTGATTATATTGAGGATTGTTTGATACTCTGTATAAACACGCTTAATTGAATATTTTGAAGTACACAGATTATTATTGACACTCTCACGTGCGTACTTCACTGATAGAAAAATTGTTTGAGAGTCGAACCATCTAGACCACACTGAGCTTACATTAATTAAATCATCTGTGGTGTTTGTGTGTGTGCGCATTTGTGGTACAAATCTGCTTTACGTGAAAGCACTCTTGTATTGTACCTTTGATTGTAAATCTGAGAGATTCCAGGTGTGGCCTGAGGGGGCGGTAATCCAGCCCGATAAGGATTGTTGTAAAGGTTGAGGTCAGCCCTGTGGTAATTTGACCTGGTTTGTATAGGTGCCGCTCCACCCGTGTAAGTGAGCAAGGTATTGTGATAATCCTTGTGCTGGTTAGCCAAGGCGGGGACGTAGGCAGTTGGCCGAACCTCGATAACATATCTGCGTGTCATCCTCTCTTTACTGCTTTCTGGTGCTTGTATGGTTGTTTAAACTGCTTTATTTAATTTTTGGTATATTTACATTATTTGCACTAGATTGGCTTGTGAACATACTGCTGCTAGGAGGAATACCTAGGAGATAAAATTTAAAAATACCAATTCACCCCCCCTCTTGGGATCACGGTAAAGCTAATATATTGGAAGCTTCACAAGATGAAAACTTAGACACTAAGATTTGAAAATCATATGAAAGTCTCATGTAAGTACTTCAAAACTCAATATTGATTGATTGAAGCTCCTAGGAAATGTCATTGAACTTAGATACCTGACTATATTCATGTAAATATCTTTTCAAATTCAAAAATGAGATTCCAAATGTATGAATTAAGTTTGGAACCAAAAATCATTGAAAAACAAGTTTGCTAAAAGGATGAGGGACTGATGATAATTCATTAGGCAACTGTGGTGCTTCTATGTTTTAAAATATTCAAACAGAATAGGCACATGCGATTAACCTATTAGGAACTGTCGACTGACCTCATTCTGACTTTCAGAATATGCTAATTTAAAAGGAGCACAAGCGACTGACCCTTCGGGGACAAGCGATTGATGCGAGTGTTTAAACGTTAAATAGCGCTGATCTTATTTCTAAATCTTGTATGAATGGTTTCCAAATTAAAAGAAAGTTGAAGGGAAAATTTTTGAAACCCTAGTGCTCTATTCTTACACATTATTGTAATGAACATGAATTGAAAAGCAACGGCATGCACAACTCTCTTGTATTCTCTTTGCTGAAAGGCTACTACTGTGTTCTTGATTCTTTCACTTGGAAAAGACTGATTTGATCTTCAAAACTCACATCTTTCAATCAGTTCTAGTGATATATTTAGAGATTCAACTTTCATATTATTTTTGAAGTATTATTTTTGGCTCTAATGTGTACTAATCTGCTCGTTTATGGAGCTTTTTCTTGTACAAGCAAGTATTTTCCGTTTCTTGTATTTTTTGATGGTCCAGGGGATTGAATCATTGCCTAGCGAGAGGGGATTCTCTTTTGAGAGGCGAACTCCACCTTTGAGGGAGAGAGGGTGTAACTTCATCTGGTAACGAAGTTGGTAAAGGAAATCCTCGCAGTGTGTTGTTGGAGGCAAGGATGTAGGTTGCGACCGAACCTTGTAAAAACAACGGTGTTCAGCTTCCTCTTCCCTATTCTTTTTTATTTTCTGTAAGTTATAAACTACGTGCATGATTTTATTTTTATATGAACTTGCTAAATATTATCTCTTGTTCAATATTAAATCTTGTTGAATATTTGAGGTTGAGCTAAATATTTGAAAATTTGTTGAAAAGAGGAATCTTGTTAAACATAGTAAACTTGCTGAACATATTTTGTTTGAGATCAAATATATATCAGTTGTATGAGCAAAGCATTGATTTGACCATTCAAAAGGGTTTACAACTTTGAGTTTAAAAATAATAATCCGAGGATTAACTTGTTTGTGAATATATTTTGTTAATGAAATATATGTGCTGCAACTTAACAAGCATTTAAAAAAATTTGTTTTGAAGGAAAATACATGTGCTGAAAGTTAGATCTTAATATTGATTTTCATTAAGGCAAAAATCAATCATTGAATTTATTCTTGAGTACATTATTGTGAATTTTCTTGAATTAAGCTAAAAGTTATAATACGAACAAGTGTTCAACTGAATGTGTTATCTCTTACTGTAAATTCAGTTTGTATATCCATATTCATATCTAAAGGATTGTAATTAACATAGTTCTGATAGCTGTATTTAAATAACCCAATTCACTCCCCCTCTTGGGAATACATCATACTTTCATTTGGTATCAGAGTGTAGGTTATAATATATCCTAACAAGTAGCTACACAAAGATCCCTATGGCAAAGTTAGGAGTATCCCAATTCGGCTAAGGTCAATCATCATCTAGGCCTCCCATCTTTTGCACTAAAAACTACACCTTCTAGAAGCAATGAATGAGAATATTTTTGCTAACCATGGATTACAAAGTATGGAAAGTAGTCACACATGGTGACTTGATTCTCACAAAATCTGTAGAGAACAAAGAAGTCCCTAAATAAGCGAAATAATGGAATGATATAGACATGAAACAAATTCAAATTAACTCTAGTGCAATGAATGCGTTGTATTATGCCTTAGATGCAAATGAATTCAATAGAGTTATGAGTTGTAAAACAGCTAAAGAAATTTAGGACAAGTTAGAGGTTTTCTATGAGGGAACCGTAGATGTTAGGGACAGTTGGATTGAGATGCTCACCAATGAGTATGGAGTCTTTAAGGTGAACCCAGAAGAATCCATCACTAGCATGTACACTAGGTTCACCCATATAATTAATTCCCTTAATGCAATAGGAAAGAGCTATTATACCTATGAGATGATTAGGAAAGTGTTTAGAGGACTCCCTCCTATTTAAAAACCTAAGGCCACTGCCATAATTGAAAGTAGGAATCTGAAAATCACTTCCTTAAATGAATTAATAAGTTTGCTTCTCACATATGAGATGGTGATGAATGGAAGAGCTGTTGAGGGTAATAAACAAAAGAAAACAATAAATCTAAAAGCTTCAAAGGAAAGTTTCAGTGAGGAAGAGGATGATGAGGAAGATGACGATGATCTGGCCTTGTTCACTAAACACTTAGGCAAATTCTTTAATAAGAACAAGAGATTCGCTAGAAAATTCAGAGGATAAAAACCAGATAAGGGCGAGGCTAATAAGAAGGAAACAAAGAATGAACCCCCTACCTATTATAATTG
Organism: Malania oleifera; assembly: GCF_029873635.1. NCBI lineage: Eukaryota > Viridiplantae > Streptophyta > Magnoliopsida > Santalales > Ximeniaceae > Malania > Malania oleifera. Next base: position 38,543,852 of record NC_080425.1, read on the forward strand.
TAAGAAAGTAGGACATATAAAACTTGATTGTCCATAGCTCAAGAAAGATGTAAAGAAGAAGAAAAAGAAAGCAATGAAAGCAACTAGGGATGACTCAAGTTCAAGTGACTTGGAGAGTGAATCAATTGATCATGAGATGGCTAACCTATGCTTCACTACAAGAGAAAATGAGGTAAATTCCTATTCGACCTCATCTTATGAAACTAATGATGAATCTTGTAATGAATCATCTAAAAATTTACCTTCTTATAGAAAAATACAATCTAAATTGTTTTCATTACATAATAGATTCATAAAAGTGTCCAAGAGGAATATAGCTTTAAGACAACAAAATGAAACACTTGTGAATCAACTAGAATCCTCTAGATTAATTGAAAAAGAAAAGGACTCAACTATTAATGAACTCATGGATAAAATAAATAAGATGTCCCAAGAACTAGTTAAGCTACAAGTAAATGGTAAAAGTGCAAAAGACATAGAAATTTGTAGTCTTGCAAGTAAAGTTGAAGATCAAGCTAAAATCATATATAACTTTACGAGAGGAAAAATAACTTTGACAAACTTGTTGGAGTTCAACATATGCCTTGGACAAGGAAGGAATAGGCTTTAATGGAATTAAGAACACTAAGAGAAGAAACCTCCATATGGGGTACTTTGTAAAAGCCTCCAACAATTATGCTGGTACATCTTCAACTAATACATATGAACACACTATGTGTTTCCTATGTAAGGAGAAAGGGCACATAAAATTTGAATGTCTATATAAAAGAAAGAGTGTCAAAATTAAGAAAGTACAGAGAGCTAAAACAGAAAATAAATTAAATTCAAGAAGACCTAAGAAGGTGTGGATACCAAAAGTAACACATTGAATCCCTTCTTGTAGGTATGCTTTAGGTCCACACCAACAAAAGATAAATGGTACTTGGATAGTGGGTGCTCAAGGCATATAACCAGAGATAAGTCCAAGGTCACTTCATTAACATTAAAGGATGGTGGTGAATATGTCGCATTTGGAGACAATGCTAAAGGAAAAATTATCGGCATCGGTAAAGTTGGTAAGAAACCTTCCTTGGAGATTGATAATGTGTTGTTAGTTGAAGGGTCAAAATATAATATGCTTAGCATTAGTCAACTAAGTGACAAAAGCTTTCAAGTAACCTTTAAATAAGACAAATGCACAGTTGAAAATAGTAAAAATCATAAAATCTTATTTATTGCAAATTGAATTGATGATGTTTATTGCATAAATTTTAAGAACTTGATATCTCAAGAAGTTCAATGCTTCACAACCGTAAATGAGAATAGTTGGCTATGGCATAAGGGATTAATACATGCAAATATGGATCTGTTGTCAAAATTAGCAACGAAAAACTTGGTAAGAGGCTTGCCTAGTACTAAGTTTGTTAAGGACAAAGTGTGTGATGCTAGTCAACTTGGGAAGCAAACCAAGACAAGCTTTAAGAAGAAAGAGCACATCTTTGCTGGTAGACCACTAGAGCTTAGTCATCTAGATCTTTTTGGTCCCATCAAAACTCAAAACTTAGGAGGAAAGCAATATGCATTTGTCATAGTTGATAACTACTCTAGATTTACCTAGGTGCTTTTCTTATCCTCCAAAGTTGAAGCTTGTATGATGTTGATTGAAAGTCAAGGTGTAGTCCCAAAAGGGGGGGGGGGGTGAATTGGGTTTATAAAAATTCTTTTAAGTGTTTTTACAAATTTTTAGCTTTTTGTATACTTAAGCAAACACACAAGAATGTTATGGTTTTAAATACTCAATTAAACTGACCACAATCACAAACAGAAAACCAATCACAAATCAAATAATCAACAATCAATCAATCACACAATACTTGACCAATTTGAAAAGCTGCTGCAATTCCTTATTTTAGCATTTGCCAAAATTTTAGTTTATAGCCTTGTATGAATGTTTTTTAAGCACTTCTTTTAATCAAGATTTCCATAAGCGGTTAATCAACGTACTCCCTTTAAGGTTTCTGCAAAATATTAACCAATTTCTTAGATTAAAAGGTCTTCTCAATCTCAGTTTTCTAGCAATCTTGCACTTTGAAACACAATTTGTATATACTGAAATTTAAATAGAAAAGGGTAGAGAGTGAGACCGAGATTTTTACGAGGTTCGGCTTATCCTTAGCCTACGTCCTCCCCTTAGGCAAAACCACCTAAGGATTCCACTAACATGTTCATTTTTGGGCGGAACAAATCGTTTACAACCCTCCTTTAGGGTGGAGCCCCCTTTCCAAGTGATACCCCATGCTCGGTTACAACGAACCAATGACCTAAACCGTCAAGAAATAGGAAACATGGAACAATTTCTTTTGTACAAAGAATGCTCTCTGATATAGCTGGTTAGTACAATTGAAAGCACTATATACTTCAATAAAAAATAATCAAAAGAAATAGAATTGAAGCTTAAGAAAAAATTCACTGGATTTGTTCTCTAGATAGGAATTAGCAATTCAAATGTTTAGAACTAAAAAAAAAAAATGATTAGCACTTCAGAATAACTCAGCAATTCAAATTATCAAAGAGTGAGCAAGAGAGCTTTGAGAGAGATTTTCAATGCTTAGTGTATTTTTTATTTGTGAAAACATGTATTTATAGGCTAAAAAAGGTTTAATTTGTGTTGCCCAAGTTGCTTGGAGTGTTTCCCAAGTTTTTACAAAATATGGGGTATAAGAAACTTAAATTTGAATTTTAAAACTTTTAAAAAATATAGCTGTTAACAATGTTTAGGTGCCTGAGGTCTCGAGGTCAGTCGCCTGAGGTTCTTTAAAACTATGTATTTTCAGTCGTAAAACAAAGTCAAGCGCTTGAGGTTACTAGAGTCAGTCGCCTGAGCCAACACTGTCTCTTAAGAAATTCTTCAGGAAAATCTTCAGGTGCCTGACCTTTCTCTTCACTCACCTGAATAGTTATATTTTCTGTTTTTCCAGTTCAGTTTTCAAAAACTTCTGACTCTCTTGCTTTGTTACTTATAAAAACATTTTTTGGGGGTTTTAAAACAAGGTCTCTAAGTCCATGATAACCCCTAATGAGCTTCAAAACATTTTAATATGATATTTAGCATGAAGTACTTACATAGGTAATCTTAAAGCCTTAAACATTCTAAGCTTGTAGTCTTCATAAGAAAATTTTCTTTAAATCCTTTTAGACTTGAGCTTGTGTCATCTTTAGGTTTCCATATGCTTTGATCATTTTGGTTCCATTTGAGCTACCTTTTGATCACTTTGAAGATGAGTATGGCTTTGTAGTTTTTAGTGATCTTGAACTTGCATTTATTTTGATCTTTTGAAGATTGTCATTTAAGCATTCCTAAAACATCATCACTTTAACAAACATGTTAAATCAACCTTTATTTGTTATCATAGAAATGAGATTCAAAAGCCATGTTAGGCTAACAATCTCTCCCTTTTTGATGATGACAAATAAGGAGCAAAGAGGAGAGAACCTTTGATAAGACTCCCCCTTACAATAAGCATGGCTTTGAACAAATATGAAAAACTAATGATAAATATGAGTAAGTAAAAAAGTAAGTCACAATCAAGTATATTTCATTATAGCTTATGTCATCATATATTGCATTCTAGCTCATATAATGCATTTATTAAGTTCTTATGTTCATTTTTGCTTTTACTTCCCCATGCTATATGCCAATATTTCATATGCTTTCCATGTTCTCATTTTTCATGTATTTTATATGCTTTACATATTTTCTATGTGCTCATATTTCAAGGTTGCTTTCTAAAAATACTCTTATCTCATTTTTGCTCTCCAAAATATCTCCCCCCTTTTGATATCATTCAAAAAGAATTGAGGGGCATAGGCACAAAGTGGTTTAGCACATTAAGAGCATAGTCATATTACACAGGTCATAAGTAGTAGAGTTTACAAGCCAAACTTGAAACAACAACAACAACAACAAAAATCAAAGAAACATAAAACAAAGCTAATACATAGAGAGTGCTTAAAACAACACAAAGTGACAAATAAAGCATCAGTTATCATCACCATCATCATCATCATCTTCTTCTTTAGCATCCTCTTCATCACCTTCCTCACTCCCTTCCTCAGATTCTTCATCATCACTCCAAGGAGCAGAACTAGTATCCATAGCATCAACACCACGGGATGAGCTAGCCTGATACTTCTCAATACGAGTGAGGCACTAATCAAGTGACGAATAGGTAGTGTGAAATGAAGATACATCCTCCTGAAGGGTTTGAAGTCTAGATCGCATGTCTCTACTAAAAGTAGAGAATTCATAATGAAAAGGAATAAACCAAGAGGGCGTATCAGCAGGAGGTCCTTGATCCTATGCTAGAGGAGGAGGAGGAGGAGGAGGTACAATTGCTGCTCTTTGAGGTCTTCTTCCTTTCAAGAACCAACCCTGATCATGCTTTTCATAGCCCATTTTCTTGAGGGTTGTGGAGGTGAAGGGGTCATATCGGGTACGTTTGATGAACAACTCCGTAGGGGTAGTGATATTGAGTTGAGTAAGGATAAGGTTCAACACACCTCCACAAGGAAGAGTTACTCTAGTAGCTTCCAATTTGGCCCACGTCCATTTCAAAATGAGGTTAGAAAGATCAAGCTTCTTCCCCCTTTAGTAAACACCTTAAAACAAAGCAATCAATATAGGAAAGATGATCATAAGAGCTAACCTTAGGTAGGATGTTGTTGGAGATGATTTTGTGAAGTATTTGGGTCTCGAGGTTCAATTATTTATACATAGGTGGATGTCCAAAATAAACGAGTTCGTTTTCCATAATCAAAGACAAAATTCTTCGAGTGTGAAGCCTTGCTCAAGAATCCAAGTTTGAGCAAAGGCGGGACAATCAAATTCACCCGGGGTGATATGCAAAATGGGAGCTAAGATTTGAGGATTCTAAACAATTTTCTTTCCTCTAACCTCAGTGGTTAGAAAATTTTCGCCATGGATCATGTTTGCATAAAAAATTTTGACTAGGTTGGGGTACATTCCTTTGGCTTGATAAACAACAAAAATTTTTCCACCGATACTCTTAAACATAGGTAATAATTCAGAAAATTCAAAATCGAAGAAGGTGGTGTCGATCACCTTACCAAAAATCTGGTCTATAGAACAATAACAAAACTTCAATTGGGGAGTGACTAGCCATTACTCGATGTTGTTATCGTCCCTTCTAGAAGAGGATCCTCAGTTTGCTGTCATCTTGGTATGAGGCATCTTGGATTTTTGAAGGATGGAAGAAATAAGCCAAGAGAAACCCTAGAATCCGAGGGAAAATATGTAAGAGGACGATTTTAAGGTTTTGATTCAATGGATTTTGAGTGAGGAAGTAAGGGAGACCAAAGGTTGGAACTTCGGGTGAGCGATGGAGCAGGATTTAGTAGCCTGAAGTTAGAGTTTTCGCGCTTAAAATATATAAATCCCGCGAATTTAGGCACCTGAAGATTAAGTTCAGTCGCGTAAATATTTACAAACCTTAAATCTCAATAGGCAGTAGCACCTCAGATGCCCGAGGTCTGCTGGCTCAGGCGCCTGAGCCTAAAAAATGTAGTGTTCAGTTGCCTGAGCTTCTAGGCTCAGTCGCTTGAAGTCCTTAACCTTCTAAATATTTTATTTTCTCTTAACATGAACTCTTCCTTCTTTTGATTTATCATATTATCAGGCTTCAATTGTATTTTCAAATTGGCTTTTGAGGAATATGACTTCCTTGATCTTTGAAGATAGGCTTCGAACACTCCATGTCTTCTTGATGTTTGGCCAACAATGACATTTTGTATTTATTTGATATATCTCATAAGCTCTTCTTTTAGATTTCTACATTTTAACTAGTTTAATGTTCTTTAAATTTGATTAAGTGGTTTCCTTATTAAGACATCCTAATATCTTTGGAGTCCATTTTATCTAGGAACTCATACTTTCTAGGGTCTGGATGGTTTAGCAAGTGATGTTTCTTTTATTCTCCGAACTTGTCTAGTTTTCACACCCTTTCTCTTTAATAGACATTCAAACTTAATGTGTCCTTTTTTCTTACATAGAAAGCATGTGGTGTGAGTGTAAGCATTTGAGGAGGTGCTAACATAATCTTTAGAGGCTTTTGTAAAGTATCTCATGTAAAGATTCTTTTTCCTTTTATTTTCAATTCCATTGAATCCTATGCCTTCTTTATCCAAGGACATTCTTTGTGCTCCAATCATTTTATGAAAGTTATTCTTTCCTCTAGTAAAATTGTAGATTATTTTAGTTTGATCCACAATTTTTCTTTTAATATCACCAATTTCTAAGTCTAGTTTATTTTTACCCTTTTCTTGTAGCTTTACTTGGTCTTGTGACATCTTGTAGATTTTGTTCTCTTGTTCAGAAATATATTGATCTTTCTCATTATTAATGGAAGTCTGGGATCTTATATCTTCTAACTCATTCATTATATTTTCATTCTTGCTTTCTAATCTCTTGATTTTTAAATCTTTTTCTTTTTCAGCAAGTTTTTGAGATTCTGATTCTTTCATTACAGTTTCATTCTTATTTTTCAATGATGTGTATATTTTAGTCATATTAAGTAGAATCTTATGAACCTTGAATAGTTAATTTTGTAGTTCTTCATAAGATGACATACTCTCCTCATTGGATTCGCTAGATGAATCATTACTATAATCATTAGATGATTTTGATGAGGAGCTTTGTTCTTCATCATCGTCCCATGCCATAAAGCAAGCAACCTCTTGGTCACTTGATTCACTATCTGAACTACTTATACTAATATTATCCCATGTAGTGGCTTTCATTGTCCTTTCTTTTTCTTTTTGGAATCTTTCTTAAGTTATGGACAATCTGATTTTATATGTCCAACCTTCTTGCAATTATAGCATGTAGGAGGTTCTTTCTTTGTTCTTTCTTATTGATTTCCTTTTCTTCATCTTCATCTGATTTTGAGTTTCAAATTTTTCTTGTAAATTTATTCTTCTTTTTAAGGATTTTTGCAAGTTTTTTGGTTATGAAAGCTATTTCATTTACATCCATCTCTTCTTCATCGTCATCATTAGAGCCTTCACTTGAGGCTTTAAACGCAATATTTTCTTTGTTTTCAGATTTTACACTTCTTTTGTTTATTGCCATCTCATAAGTGAGAAGGGATTCGATTTACTCATCAAGAGAAGTTTTTTTTTAGGTTTCTACCTTTCGTTATTGTTGTGGCTTTTGGTTCCCAAATTGAAGGAAGTCCTCTAAGGATTTTTCTAATCAATTTATATGTTGAATAGTTTTTCCCTACAACATTTAAGAAATTTATTATGTGATTGAATCTAGTATACATGCTGGTGATAGTTTCTTCCAAATTCATTTTAAAGGCCTCATACTCGCTAGTGAGCATGTCGATTCTACTATCTCTAACATCTATAATTCCTTCATAGGTTACTTCTAATTTGTCCCAAATTTCTTTGGATGACTTACATGCCATGACCCTATTAAACTCATTTACGTCTAAAGCACAATATAGTGCATTCATGGCACTAGAGTTAACTTGCATCATTAAATAGTCATTGTTAGTCAAGTCTTTTCTTCTTTTGGGACTTCTTTACCATCTAAAGTTTAGTAGGAATGTAGTCACCATTTTTGACAACCTTCCATGCTTTCCAATTTATGGTTTGAATATATATCCTCATTCTTTGTTTTCAAAATGTATAAATTAAACCACAAAAGATAGGCAGACTAGTAGAGGATTGGGCTTCAGCAAAAGGGGATACACCTAGGTGTGCCATTTAGACCTTTATATAGCTTCTAATTAGGATTTTCTATAACTAGGCTCTGATACCAATTGAAAGTCAAGGTGTAGTCCCAAGAGGGGGGGGGGGGGACGGGGGTGAGTTGGGTTTATAAAAAATTTTTTAAGTTTTTTTACAAATTTTCAGATTTTTGTATACTTAAACAAACACACAAGAATGTTATGGTTTTAAATACTCAATTAAACCAACCATAATCGCAAACACAAAAAAAATCACAAACCAAATAATCAACAATCAATCAATCAAACAATACTTAACCAATTTGAAGAGTTGTTGCAATTCCTTATTTCAGCGTTTGCCAAAATTTTAGTTTATAGCCCTGTATGAATGATTTTTTAAGCACTTCTTTTAATCAAGATTTCTGCAAGAAGTTAATCAACGTACTCACTTTAAGGTTTCCGTAAAATATTAACCAATGTACTTTTTGATATTAAAAGGTCTTCTCAATCTCAGTTTTCTAACCAATGTACTTTCCTATATTAAAAGGTCTTCTCAATCTCAGTTTTCTAGCAATCCCGCACTTTGAAACACAATTTGTATATGCTCAAATTTAAATAGAAAAGGGTAGAGAGTCAGGCCGAGATTTTTACAAGGTTTGGCTTATCCCCAGCCTACGTCCTCGCCTTAGGAAAGACCACCTAAGGATTCCACTAACAAGTTCCTTTACGGGCAAAACAAACCGTTTACAACCCTCCTTTAGGGTGGAGTCCCCTCTCCAAATGATACCCCACGCTCGGTTACAATGACCCAATGACCTTAACCATCAAGAAACAAGAAATAAGAAACAATTTCTTTTGTACAATTGAAAGCACTATATACTTCAATAACAAATATCAAGAGAAATAGAATTGAAGATCAAAAACAAATTCACCAAATTTCTTTTCTAGATAAGAATCAGCTATTCAAATGTTTAGAGCTCATAGAAGAATGATCAACACTTCAGAATAACTCAACAATTCAGAATATCAAAGAGTTAGCATGAGAGATTTGAGAGAGATTTTCAATGCTTGGTGCAGTTTTGATTTGTGAAAGCATGTATTTATAGGCTCAGAAAGATTTAATTTGTGTTGCCCAAGTTGCTTGGAGTGTTTCCCAAGTTTTTACAAAATTTGGGGCACAAGAAACTTAAATTTGAATTTTAAAACTTTCAAAAAATATAGCCATTAACAGTGTTCAGACGCCTGAGGTCTCGAGGTCAGTTGCCTAAGGTTCCTTAAAACTGTGTATTTTCAGTTGTAAAATAGGGTTAGGCACCTGAGGTTACTAGGGTCAGTCACCTGAGCCTACACTGTCTTTTCATAAATTCTTTAGGAAAATCTTTAGGCGCCTGAGCTTATTCTCACTTGCATAAACAGTTATATTTTTTGTTTTTCAGTTTATTTTTCAAAAACATTTGGCTCTCTTACTTTGTTACTTATAAAAACATTTTTCGGGGTTTTAAAACAAGGTCTCTAAGTCCTATATAACCCCTGATGAGCTTCAAAACATTTCAATATGATATTTAGCATGAAGTACTTACATAGGTAATCCTAAAGCCTTAAACACTCTAAGCTTATAGTCTTCGTATGAATCTTTTCTTTGAATCCTTTTAGACTTGAGCTTGAATCATCTTTAGGTTTCCGTATGCTTTAATCATTTTGGATCCATTTGAGCTTCTTTTGGATTACTTTGAAGACGAGTGTGACTTTATAGTACTTAGTGATCTTGAACTTGCATTTCTTTTGATCTTTTGAAGTTTGTCATTTAAGCATTCTTGAAACATCAACACTTTAACAAACATGTTAAATCAAACTTTGTTTGTTATCATCAAAAGAAGATTTGGAAGCCATGTTAGGCCAACATTGATCAATCTATGCAAGAAGCTTCAAAATGAAAAGGAATATAGTATTCAAAATATTAGGAGTGATCGAGGAAAAGAATTTAAAAATAGAGATGTTGAGGATTATTGTATCGAACATGGAATATCACACAACTTCTCAGCTCCCTGTACACCTCAACAAAATGGGGTTTTTGAGAGGAAAAATAGGTCACTTTGGGAGATGGCCAGCATCATGCTAAAGGAACATAACCTACCTAAATATTTTTGGGTTGAAGAGTGGTAAACACCACGTGTTATGTAATGTATAGAGTCTCACTTAGAACCAACTTAGAAAAACTCCATATGAATTCTGGTGTGAATTTATGTGTAATCCTAAGGGGGGGGGGGTGAATTGGGTATTTTAAAAATCTTAGTCTTTAGGTCCTAATTTTGAAAACTCATAGTCAAACACGCACAAGTTTGGTGACAACAGGTTTAGTATTATGAAACTTATAAATTTAATGTGTGACTTTAACCAACACACAAAATTCCCAATCACTTACAAACGTAATAAATATTTAATACGTGCACAACAAATAATTAATTAAATACACACAAAAATTAAATGAGTTGTGGGAAGAGAGATGTAAACACGATTTTTACGAGGTTCAGTCAACTCGGCCTTCGTCCTCGCCTTGGGTAAACTACCCAAGGATTCCACTATACTGCTCCTTAACGTGGGACGAGGCTTCCCATTACAATCCGCTACTTACAAAAGACGTAGCTATCTCCTAATCTGTTGCTTACAAGAGGTGTAGCTTCCTCCTCACGATTCACAAACCGAACCGTTAATACAATTAATAATTAAATATTCCTGAATACTCAACAATTTCTTAATAAGCTAATGAGTACAATCAGTCCTAAGCACTCTTATAAGGTATAATATGAGGCTCAAGAGAGAATATGATTTTTTGAATGATGTATATGAAAAGTATGATCTTTATAAGAATATATATATATATATATATATATATATATATATATATATATATATATATATGAGATGCTTCAAAGATCTAAACTTTATTCATTATCTCCTAAAAATAATTTCTTTAAAAATATGCTTTGGAGATTCTAGGGTTTGCTTTCAAATAACTTTTGCAAGAATAATAAAAATATTAAATCATTGAATCAAAATATAGCTTTGTATATCACAACGATTTAATCTCCTGTTTTCAAATAGCTTTTGCAAAAATAATATCAAATCTTTTGAATAAAAAAATATGCCTTCAAATATTACAAAAGATTTTTCAAACAAGTATATATGTGAGATTTGAGTTCTTGCTCACAATATAAGATTTTAAATAAGAGAATACAGGAATAGATGAGCTTATAAAATTACGATTGAATGCTCAATAATAAAGTTAATCAAAACCTCAAGATCAAACCAGTTTTTTGTAAGATGATATGAGTGCAAGCATATGGGTCTTGAAGATGATCATGACGAATGCCCAAACTTGATGTGAATATGTTGAAAGTAAGCAAGGCTTAGCAAAAGGTGTGCAAAAGTTGTTCTAAAGTGTTAACCTAGGATTTAGAGTTGGTATATATATATAAGTACACCTTTTGATCAATTTTCAACTGTTGGATCATTTAATTAAAAAATTTCTGTCTGTTTTTGCACCGAAGTGTCATTCTACACCACGAATTCGTCGATGAATGTCCATACCAGTCGACAAATTCCCTTTAGTCACTCTTCGATGAGAACAGGGGATTTGTCGATGACTGGGTTGTCTGAGATTTTTATGGTCTCAGTATTTTTTCGATGACAAGAATAGAGTGTTTGGCGACGAGTGGCCTTCAGTCATTCGTCGATGAGACTAGGGGAATCATCGACGAGCTGCCTATTATTCAACCTGATCCAACCTAGGTCAATTCATTTGAATATACCATGAAAAACATGCATCCTAAGGTCAATCTATATGTCATTTTGAGCTTCACATCATATCTCGAGTTATGCAAATACAATCAAACCTAATGTGAATTACAATTAAAAATATTGATTGCCTTTATCCTTCTGCTCTTCGGCTTCCATGGATTGAGCCAAATGGTATGTATTTCATGTTCCTCATGGCTTTCATAGCGTACTTACCATACATGCATGCTAAGTCATGATCATGTTCAAAATCTCTATGCATAGGTAAAATACTAATTGATTTGTCATTATCAAAATAGGATTGAACTCATACAGTCAACAATCTTCCCTTAAAATAATGCATGATTTATAATATAACAATGTAATCCAGACATGTTGTAGGTTATGACATATGAAGCAGTTTACACAATTTAGTCTCTCTAGATTTTCTTACTTAAAATATGATCGATTTTGTAATATACCCAAAAACACATGTTTCCATTTCTCTCCCTGTTGCTCTAAAAATAAATTTTTGCTCTAGAAAATATTTCTTCTTCTTTTGATCTAAAAAGAAAAAAAAAATTTCCCCAGTAAATGTCTCTCCCCCTTATGACATCAATCGAAAAGGTATACAAAATATATATGAATTTGAATATCTCGCCCCTTTGTAAAAAAAAAAAAAAATCTCTTCCCCTTTTTAAAATTATAGCTGTTTTGTAAAAGCAATTTCATGTTGAACCTACAACAAAATTTCAGTCAACATTTATATAGGCTGGAAAACAATTCAGGTCATAATATTTCAAATATGGCATATTTATATCAACATATATAAGATATTTATTTAAGATTTAACACACAATTCTCTATAAACAACAATTACTTAATTTTGAACTTAAATTGCTCCCCCTCAGTTATTTATTCTAATATATCTATAGGCAAATTCTCTATTTTGCATCAGACCTAATTCAAGTCTAATTTGGATAACCATATCCTTCGAAAATGGTTTTGTGAAAATATCTGCCAATTGTTCATCTGTACACACAAACTCAAGTGTCACATCCCTTTTTTGCACATGGTCACATAGAAAATGATGTCTAATTTCTATGTGCTTAGTTTGTGAATGTGTTATGGGGTTCTTTGAGATGTTTATTGCACTGGTATTATCACATTTTATAAGAACGGTTTCATAGTGCAATCCATAGTCCATTAGTTGTTGCTTCATATATAGCGTTTGAGCACAACAACCTCTAGCCGCTATGTATTCTACCTCGGCTTTGGACAGTGCAATTGAGTTTTGTTTCTTGGAGAACTAAGAAACTAAGGATTGTCCTAAAAAGTTACAAGTGCAACTTGTGCTTTTTCTATCTACTTTACTACTGGCAAAGTCAGCATTAGAATAACTGACAATCTCAAGAGAAGTGTACTTAGAATACCATAATCCAAGTTCAATAGTCCCAATAAGGTATCTAAGTATTCTTTTAACTGCTAATAGATGTGACTCTTTAGGTGCATCCTGAAGCATACGCTAAACATAATATCCGGCTAGCTAGCAGTCAGGCATAAGAGGCTACCTATCATTCCACGGTAGAGCTTAACATCCACTGGTATACCTCGCTCATCCTTATCTAATTTGGTGGAAGAACTCATAGGTGTTCTTAGGTTTCTAATGTATTTTTATTAATTTATAAAAATTCCATGTTTTGTCTATTTGATCTGAAATCCTAGAAAGAAGTTAAGTTCACCCATCATACTCATTTCAAATTCACTTTGCATGCAGTTGGAAAACTCATTAGACAACTCTTTCGTTGGTTGCTTCAAAAATGATATCATCTATGTATATTTGTACTATGAGTAAGTTATTATTTTTAGTTTTTATGAAGAGTGTTGTGTCAACCTTCCCTTTAGTAAACTCATTATCTAGTAGAAAACCACTAAGCCTTTATACTAAGCTCTAAAAGCTTGCTTTAATCCATACAAGGCTTTAGTTAATTTATAAACATGATTTGTAAATTTGTGGTTTTCAAATCCTGGGGGTTGTTCAATATAAACTTCCTAATTAATAAAGCCATTTAGAAATGCACTTTTCACATCCATTTGGTATAATTTGAAATTCTTAAAAACAGCATATGCCAATAACATTCGAATGGCTTCCATTCTAGCTATAGGAGCAAATGTTTCCTTAAAATCTATTTCTTCCTCTTGTTTATATACTTGAGCTACTAGTCTGCCTTTGTTTCTAATTACTATGCCATTTTCATCTTTCTTGTTCTTATAGACCTATTTTGTTCCAATAACTGTATGATTATCAAGTTTAGGAATTAATGTCCAGACTTTGTTTCTCTCAAATTGATTTAATTCTTCCTGCATAGGTATCACCCATGATTCATCCTCAATTGCTTCACTCATATTCTTAGGTTCTTCCTATGATAAAAATGCAATGTGGTTAACCATATTTCTAAGTGAAGATCGTGTAGCTACTCCACATGATGATTCACCTATGATTTGATCTATGGGATGATTCCTTACATATTTCCATTCCCCAAGTAGTTCATTAACTTCTATTTCAACTTGAATATCCTCAGAAGAATTTTCCATAATTTCACTGTTCTTAACTGAATTATTTTCAATAAACAAATTTTCTAATTCCTTACTTATTTCAAAATCATCCTCATCTGACCTTTTAGAAAATGGATTGGAATCATCAAATACCACATGAATGGATTCTACAACGGTCAATGCTCTTTTGTTATACACCTTGTAGACTTTACTGTTTAAGACATAACCTAAAAAGATTCCTTCAGCAAATTTCACATCAAATTTTCCTAGGTATTCTTTATCTTTAAGAACAAAGCATTTACATCCAAAGACATGGAAATATGAAATATTAGGTGTTTGATTTTTGAGTTTGATCCCTATTTTGATGTTGACAAAGCACAAGTTACTTATGTGTGTATTTAGTGATTGAACAGACTATAATTCAATATGCACATAAGGAGACTAGCAATGGAAGCCTTTAAGGACGTAAAGACTATGCACTCAAATGCATTCCATCATGTTAGAAGAGTAAAGAAGAAGACATATTTGATTTGATTTGTATATGCATTTAGGTTTTTATATTTTGGTTTGTAATAATGCATGAAATCTACATTATATGTTTAAATGTGTTGACATCATGAGTCTAATCCTATTTTGATAATAACAAATCACTTGGTATTTGACCTGTACAATTGAGTTTTTGAACAGGATCATGATTTAGAATGCACAAATGGTAAGCATGATATGGAAGCCACGAGGAATCTAAAGTACATATCACTTGGCTCAATCCATGGAACTAGAAGAGTAAAAGGATGAAGAAGCAAGCTTCAAGTTCAAGATCTTCGATTGGAATGGGTATTTAGAATTGAATGTATTTACATATGTCATATGATATAATTCAAAACTCAAATATAACCTAGACTGACCTTAGGACTCATGCATTTCATGAAAGATTCATTTACATTAGTTCTACGTTGAATGAATTTCTCGTCAATGAACTCATAAGGCCACTTAGCGACAAACGATGTGTTCTCATCGACGAGAAAATACTGAGAGCCCAAAAAGGTTCAGACAGGTCTCCCATCGATGAACTCAGGTTCTCGTCGACGAACGAGTGTTGTACACTCATCAATGAATGCGTCCTCTCATCGACAAAGGTTGTGGCGCAAAATAGCATCTCAACGACCAAAATTACTTAATCTAATTGATCCAATGGCCAGAACTTAATCTAGGGCCGAGAACACTTATAAAAATAATCTCTAAACCCTAGGGCAACACTTTTTGCCTACCTCTTGAGAGATTTGAACAAATCGCAACATTCTTGTCTGTACTCCAATTCATTTACATCAAGTTTGGGCATTTTGTACATTGATTATCAAAATCAAAGAGCGTTAACTCATATTCTTTGCAATCAACTTGGGTATTGAGGTTTGGTAGACAAAAATATAGTTTTTGATATTTTGATTTTTATTCTCAAAGTTTTATTCTCTCACAAATTGATTATTGAATATTATTTGAGAGATTGGTCTTGAGTTATTATATATATTTATTTTATAAAAATCATTCTTTGTGAAACTTTTTTTTTTTTGCTAAAATGTTGAATCTTTGAAAACTATTACTTTGATTATTTACCCAAAGATTTCAGCTCGGCTTTGTTAAAAATATCTAATTTAAGATTTTCAAGAAAACTCATTGATTAAATATTTTTACAAAGACCATACCTTTGATTTAGATCTTTGCTGAAAATGTATTGTCTTAATATTTTTTTAAGAACATAAATCTGATTGAGATCTTTGATACATACTTGTTATTCTTAAACAAAGATCATATATTTATTGATACACAAGAATCATTGAAAACATCATACTTACTCATTGAGCTTCATGTTTTATCATATGAGTATATACTAGGATTTCTATTGTACTCACTAGCATGGTTAGAAGCATTTTGAGTTTTGCAGAAATTGTAATCTTTATATTGCATTAACGGTTCGGGTTGTGAACCGGGGTTGAGGAGGAAGTTACGCCTCTTGTAAGCAACAAATTGTAAGGGAAGCTCCTTCCTAGTTAAAAGAGCAAGTATTAGTGGAACCTTGAGTGGATTGCTCAAGGCGAGGACGTTGGCTAAGGTAGGTCGAACCTCGTAAAAATTGAGTTTGCATCTCTCTTACCCTTTAACTCATTTTAATTTTCGCCTACATTTTATTATTGATTTTGCATGTTTGTATGTTGTTAAATATTACGAACACTTAAGAATTAACTGGGTATCATTGAATTTAGTAAGGTATTAATTTGAATTAATTTCAAGCCCTTGTGATTATCTTGTTAAATATTAAAATAGGGATTAAGTGGTAAAAAATATTTAAATAATTTTTAAATACCCAATTCACCCCCCTTTTGGGATAACACCGAAATTCACATTTGGTATCAGAGTGAGATTACATAGACTTAACTGTTATTTTTGTAAAAGATCACAATGGCACATATCGGTGTAACCCCATTCGGTGAGGGACACTCGTCCACTAGAACACCAATTTTTTGCAATGTAAATTACACTTATTGGAAATAATGAATGTACATATATCTTTTAAATGCTGATTGGAAAGTGTGGAGAATAGTTTTTAAAGGAAATCATGTTCTTATGAAAGTAGTTGATAAAATAAATGTACCTAAGACTGAAGATTAATATGCAGAGGATGAGTGGAAATCTGTTTAAATAAATACTACTGCAATAAACCTTCTATACTATGCACTAGACATTAATGAGTTTAATTGGGTGATGACTAGTAAAACTGCTAAAGAGATATAGGAAAAATTAGAAGTAATATATGAAGGCACTAAGGAAGTAAAAGATAGTAGGCTAGATATGCTTACTGAATATGAGGCATTTAAAATGACTGCTGATGAATATTTTCAATCCATATACACTAGATTCGCACACATCACAAATTTATTAAATGCTCTTGGTAAATCTTACCTTACTTATGAGTTGATTAGGAAAATCCTTAGTGGACTACCGCCAGTTTGGAAAGCTAAAGCTACTGCTATAGCCGAAGGAAGGAATTTGAAAGAAATGTCGGTAGATGAACTGATAGGTTCACACGTCACTTATGAGCTAGCAATAAATGAGAGGAAAAATGATGTAGTAGCTCTAGTGAAGGAAGTGACTTAGAATCGGAAGATAACATGACCTTGTTGACTAAGAAGTTCGGAAAATTCCTAAAGAAGAATAAGAAGTTCAACAGAAAATTCTAGAATTTGAAATTTGAAAGGGGAGAGTCAAGGAAAAGGAAACAAAAGGATGATCCACCAACTTGCTACAACTTCAGAGAGGTTGGACACATAAAGCCTAAATGTCCTAAACTAAAGAAAACCTCAAAGAAAAAGAAGAAGACTCTAAAAGTTAGTTGGGATACGCACAACACAAGCAGTTTAGACACTGAGTTTAGTGATGATCGGGTAGCCAATTTGTGTCTAATGGCACATGATGACCTTGAGGTACAATCATCTTTCTCAGCATCTTCTTATTATTCCAGTAATTCTGAAAAATGAAAATAACATGTTTTCCTATAATTAATTGCAATAGGATATTTGTACACTTATAAAATTCTTGAGAAGAAAGCTAAGAAAATTTCTAATTTGAAATGTAAAATAAAAGAACTCTCAAAGTTCATTGAAAAACAGAATAACTCTCATGCATCTATGATAAAAGAAAAGGATTTAAAAATTGTGAAAGTGCAAAGAAATTTAAAGGACAACTCTAAAATTATCCATAAGTTCACAGAAGGCCAAAGTAATTTTGAAAGACTTCTTGGGGCACAATGAAATTCCCTAGATAAAGAAGGATTTGGTTTTAATGGAAAAGAAAATTTGAAACAAAAACATCTTTACATGGATCAAAAGCTTATACTCCATCAAAAGACTCCTATAAATATACCACATGCTTTAAATGTAAAAGGATGGGTCACATAAAATTTGATTGTCCTTTTAAGAACAAAGATGTTAAAATTAAAAAGGTATGGAGAGTTATAAAAGATTCAAGAACTAACCCCTATGGACCCAAGAAAAAATAGGTACCAAAAAGAGTTACTTTAATGTCTATTGCAGTTATGCTTGAGATCATCCTCCTTAAAGGATAGATGGTATATGGACAGTGGATGTTCATGACAAAGAACTGGGGATAAAACTAAATTTGTGTCCATCACACCAAAGGACGGAGGATTTGTCACTTTTGTGGACAATACAAAAGGAAAGATCATAGGAGTAGGTAAAGTTGGTAAAGATCCATCACTTATTATAGATTATGTTTTACTGGTTGATGGTTTAAAACATAACTCGCTAAGCATAAGTCAACTGCGTTATAAATATTATAGAGTTTCTTTTAAACATGACAAATGCATTGTTGAGTATAAAACTGATAACAAAATTCTATTTACTACTGATCGTCATGAAAATGTGTATTCCACTAGCTTTAATAACTTAACTTCTCAACATGTGACATATTTCTCTGCTATGAATAAGGTTAGTTGGATTTGGCATAGGAGACTAGGACACGCAAATAGGGACTTAATATCTAAACTAGTTAAGGGAGAGTTAGTTAAGGGATTGCCTAAGACAAAATTTGTGAAAGATAAAATCTGTGATGCATGTCAACTAGGAAAACACGCAAGATCTAGTTTTAAGAAGAAGAAAGTAATTTCTACTACTAGGAAACTTCAAATGCTGCACTTAGATTTATTTGGTCCAAACCCAATTCAAAGTTTAGAAGGAAAATCATACGCATTTGTTATCATTGATGATTATTTCTAGATTTACATGGGTACTATTTTTAGGTCACAATGATGAAGCATGTGAACAATTTATCAAATTGTGCAGGAAAATTCAAAATGAAAAAGGATATACAATTACAAAAATTTATAGGTAAAGAATTTAAAAATCAAGATATTGAAGAATAATGTGATTTATTAGGAATATCTCATCATTTTTCAGCTCCTAGAACACCACAACAGAACGGTGTAGTTGAAAGAAAGAATAGGTCTATACAAGAAATGGCTAGAACTATGCTTAACGAATATAAGCTACCAAAGTACTTCTTGGCTGAGGCAGTGAACACTGCCTATTATGTTCTAAATAGAATTCTGATTAGACCAAACATCTCACATTTCCATGTCTTTGGATGTAAATGTTTTGTGCTTAGAGACAATGATCATTTAGGAAAGTTTGATGTGAAATCTGATGAAGGTATTTTTCTAAGATATGCTTTAGATAGTAAGGCCTATAGGGGATATAATAAATGAACATTAACTATTTTAGAATCTGTTTACGTAGTATTCGATGAGTCCAATCCATTTGCTCAAAAATCTGATGAAGAGGATCAAGAGATAAGTAAGGAATTTGAAAAGTTGATTACTGAAAATAATTCAGATAAGAACACTAAAGTTAAGGAAACACTTTCTGAAGATAATTAAGTTGAAAGAGAAGTCCATGAACTACCTATAGGATGGAAGTACATAAAAAATCACTCCATAAATCAAATTATAGGTGAACCATCACGTGGAGTAGCTACATGATCATCACTTAAAAACTTAGTTAGCAACTTTGCATTCTTCTCACAAGAAGAACCTAAGAATATGAGTGAAGAAGTTGATGGTGAATCATGGGTGATATCTATGGAAGAAGAATTAAATCAGTATGAGAGAAATAAAGTCTGGACATTAGTTCCTAGACCCGAGGATCATACAATTATTGGAACAAAATGGGTCTACAAGAACAAAAAAGATGAAAATGGAATAGTTATTTGAAATAAGGCAAGACTAGTAGCTCAAGGATACAACTAGGAGGAAGGCATAGATTTTGAGAAAACATTTGCTCCTGTAGCTAGAATGGAAGTCATTCGAATGTTGTTAGCTTATGCTGCTTTTAAGGATTTCAAACTATATCAAATGGATGTCAAATGCGCATTTTAAAATGGCTACATAACTGAAGAAGTATATGTAGAACAACCCCTAGGTTTCGAAAACCGTAAGTATTCGAATCACATTTATAGACTAACGAAAGATTAGTATGTTTTAAAGTAAGCTCCTAGAGCTTGGTATAAAAGGCTAAGCAGCTTTCTACTGGATAATGGATTTATCCGAGGAAAGATAGACACAACACTTTTCATAAAATCCAAGAATGATAACATGCTCCTAGTACAAGTATACGTAGATGACATCATTTTTGGAGCAACAAAAGAAGAGTTGTGCAATGATTTTGCCAGTTGTATGCAAAACGAATTTGAGATGAGCATGATGGGAGAACTTAACTTCTTTCTAGGACTTCAGATCAAACAAGAAAAACATGGAATTTTTATAAATTAATCGAAGTATATTAAAGAATTGCTAAAAAATTTTAACATGGAAGATGGTAAAATTAAAGGAATACCTATGAGTTCTTCCACAAAATTGGATAAAAATGAGCAAGGTATATCGGTGGATGTTAAGCTCTACCATGGGATAATTGGTAGCTTACTATATATGACTGTTGGAAAGCTTGACATAATGTTTAGTGTATGTTTGTGTGCAAGATTTTAGGTTGCACCTAAAGAATCTCCCTTATTAGCTGTTAAAAGAATACTTAGATATTTGATTGGAACCATTGAACTTGGATTATGGTATCCTAAGTATACCTCCTTTGAGATTGTTAGCTATTCGGATGCTGACTGTGCCAGTAGTAAAGTAGATAGAAAAAGTACGAGCAACACATGTCATTACTTAGGACAAACTTTAGTCTCTTGGTTTTCAAAGAAATAAAATTCAGTTGCTCTTTCCACAGCTAAGGCTGAATACATAGCAATTGGAAGTTGTTGTACTCAAACGCTATATATGAAGCAACAACTAATGGATTTTGGATTACACTATGACATAGTTCCTATAAAATGCGACAATACGAGTGCAATAAACATCTCAAAGAACCCTATATCACATTCACGAACTAAACACATAGAAATTAGACATCATTTTCTTTGTGATCATGTGCAAAAAGGAGATGTGACACTTGAATTTGTATGCATAGATGAATAATGGGCAGAAAGCAGAAATATTCACGAAACCACTTTTGGAGGATAGGTTTATCCAAATTAGATATGAATTAGGTCTGATGCATAGTCGAGAAGTTTCCCAGAGTTACATTAGACTACATAATTAAAGGAGAGCAACTTCAATTAAAATTCACATTTGGTTAAATTTTTTTTTTTTTTTCACATTTGGTATTAAAATTAATGAATGGTAATTGCATGTAAAATTTGTTTATGGATAGATGACACATGTTGATGTACACATAAATTTTTGGACTTTAATGGACTGATTTGCTTATCCATGTCTATGTATATTGAAATATTGTCTATGTTCACGTTGAAATTTGATTCAACAACACAGATATAACTTAGAAAGGGGGAGAAGTAAGTTGAATAACACAGGGGGAAATATATCTTGCAGTACAATTTTGTCACATAAGGAAAAAATATTTTTAAAGATGAGATATATTTATGTTAGAACAATTTTTTAGATACCTTTTTGTTGATGTCAAAAGGGAGAGAAGTATATAAGTATATACAAGCAAAAATAGTTTTGAATGAAAGGGGGAGAAGTTGTATTTGTAAAAATATTGCATATTCTACAATGTGTATGAACTTCATTGTGTGTAAATTATATTGCTAAATTCTAAATCATGCATTATCTTAGGGGGAGCCTTGTTAGGCGTAACCCATTTTTGCTCGTGTATTTGTCATTATCAAAAAAAGGGAGATTGTTGACTCTATGAGTCCATTCCTATTTTGATAATGACAATCACTTGGTATTTGACCTGTGCAATTGAGTTTGTGAACAAGATCATGATTTTGAATGCACGAATGGTAAGCATGATATGGAAGCCACGAGGAATCTAAAGTACATATCACTTGGCTCAATCCATGGAACTAGAAGAGTAAAAGGGTGAAGAAACAAGCTTCAAGTTCTAGATCTTCGATTGGAATGGGTATTTAGAATTGAATGTATTTACATATGTCATATGATATAATTCAAAACTCAAATATACCCTAGATTGACCTTAGGACTCATGAATTTCATGAAAGATTCATTTATATTAGTTCTAGGCTGAATGAATTTTTAGAAGCAAATTTTATAGGCCTCATCGATGAACCCCATGGCCTCGTCGATGAACTCATAAGGCCACTCGGCAACAAACGATGTGTTCTTGTCAACCGAGAGCCCAAAAAGGTTCAGACAGATCTCTCATCAATGAACTCAGGTTCTCGTCGATGAACGAGTGTTGTACACTCGTCGACGAATGCATCCTCTCATCGACGAAGATCATGGCGCAGAACAGCGTCTCAGTGAGGATACACCTGGAAATTACTTAAACTAATTAATCTAATGACCAAAACTTAATCTAGGACTGAGAACACTTATAAAAATAATCTTTAAACCTTGAGGCAACACTTTTTGCCTACCTCTTAAAAGATTTGACTATATTGCAACATTCTTCTCTGTACTCCAATTCATTGACATCAAGTTTGGGCATTTTGTACATTGATTATCAAGATCAAAGAGTGTTAACTCATATTCTCTGCAATCAACTTGGGTATTGAGGTTTAGTAAACAAAAATATAGTTTTTTCTATTTTGATTTTTATTCCCAAAGTTTTATTCTCTCACAAACTGATTATTGAATATTATTTGAGAGATTGATTTTGAGTTATTATATATATATATATATATATATTGTAAAGATCATTCTTTGTGAAACGTTATTTTTTTTGCTAAAGTTTTGAATCTTTGAAAACTATTACTTTTATTATTTACCCAAAGATTTTAGCTCAGCTTTGTTATAAATATATGATTTAAGATTTTCAAGAAAACTCATTGATTAAATATTTTTACAAAGACTATACCTTTGGTTTAGATCTTTATTGAAAATTTATTGTCTAAATATTTTTAAAGATCATAAATCTGATTGAGATCTTTGAGACATGCTTGTTATTCCTAAACAAAGATCATATATTTGTTGATACACAAGAATCATTGAAAACATCATACTTACTCATTGAGCTTCATGTTTTATCATATGAGTATGTACTAGGACTTCTATTGTACTCATTAGCTTGGTTAGAAGTGTTTTGAGTTTTGCAGAAATTGTAATTTTATATTGTATTCACGATTTGGGTTGTGAACCGGGGTTAAGGAGGAAGCTACACCTCTTGTAAGCAGCAGACTGTAAGGGAAGCTCCTTCCTGGTTAAAGGAGCGGGTATTAATGGAATCCTTGAGTGGGTTGCTCAAGGCAAGGATGTAGGCTAGGGTAGGTCGAACCTTGTAAAAATCGAGTTTGCATCTCTCTTGCCCTTAACTCCTTTTAATTTCCGCTTACATTTTATTATTGATTTTGCATGTTTGTATGTTGTTAAATATTACGAACACTTGAGAATTAATTGGGTATCATTGAATTTAGTAAGGTATTAATTTTCATTAATTTCAAGCCCTTGTGATTATCTTGTTAAATATTAAAATAGGGATTAAGTGGTAAAATATATTTAAATAATATTTAAATACCCAATTCAGCCCCCTTCATAACCTCATATTAGCAACTTTGATTAACTCCAAATTGTCTCTAAACACTTTGTTAGTCAAAGTTCCCCCAAACCAATTTTTATTGATAAAATCATTTCTTTGGGAATATTTTTATCATATATTTTCTACTCTCTTTCTGTTTATTTATTTCAAAATTTATTTTTAAGGAGAGTATATTTATTTTGGGCATTTATTTTATATTCATTTACATTTACTCTCATTTGCATCTTCATTTATTAAAATCATTTTTGAGAGTAGCCTTAAGATTTGTTCCGGTTATTTTTTTTGATAAAATTTTTGGAAAAAATCCTTTATTGCATAAATATTTTCTTGAGCTTAAACTCCAAATTTTCCCAACATTTTTATTAGCAAAAATCTTTGTTGGAGAACATTGTAATCATTTCATATTCTCATATGCTTTATTTGTGCATTAATTATTTAGATAAGCACCTTTACTCTACTGAGCGTAACTCCTATAATATTAGAGCGTATGTATTTGAGTTTTAATGTGTGCATCTCTACTGGTATTTTTAGAAGCATTTTATATGTACAAAATATTTTTAATGTACTGGTTGGGTTTATCGCGCTAATTAAATTAGGGGACTAGTTGGGCTTAGCCTAGTAATTGAGCTGGGGTTTACCTCGCCTTGTAAGGATAGGTTGTAACGACTTTTGCTCTACCCATTTAAGTGAGTAAGGTTAGTGGAATCCTTGGGGAGTATGCCCAAGGCAAGGCCGTAGGCTAGTTTGGCCGAATCTCGATAACAAATATTGTGTCTCTCTCCCCCTATCTCATTTAATTTATGTACCTTAAATTCAATATAAGTATGCTTGCTTATTCATTGTTACAATCATTTGCATGCACACATTTGAATTAAATGAGATTGGTTGCATGTGTATGTATGGACTCATGGCTTCATTACTTTGCATACATGCTTTAATTAAATTGGGAAATGATGTGACGTTCGTATGCAAATATTTAAATTGTCTTATTTGTTTTAAATATTTGCATACTTGATTTATTTGGGGGAATTGTGAATGCTTAGAAAGACCTTAGGTTGTGTAATACTGTCTGTAATTTGAATTAAACCTAGGAAGAAATTTTTAATACCCCATTCACCCTCCTCTTAGGAATACATCAATTCCATCATTAGGTCTATGACCTTTCCACGATTCATAAGGAGTTTTATTAAGAGTAGGCCTAATCAATACTCTATTCAATACATAACAAGCAGTGCTTACTGCTTAGACCAAAAAATATTTAGGTAACTTGTGTTCATTTAGCATTGATCTACTCATTTCCTATAGGGATCTATTCTTTCTTTAAACTGCTCCATCTTGCTGTGGTGACCTAGGTGCCGAAAAATTATAAGAGATACCCTCTATGTCGCAGTAGTTCTCTATACCCTCATTTTTAAATTCTGTTCCCCTATCACTTCTAATGTGTGTTATTTTGTACCCCTTTTCATTTTGTAGTTTTCTGCAAAGTCTAGTAAATTGTTCATAAGTTTCATCTTTATGTGTAAGAAATAGTACCCATGTGAACCTAGAATAGTCGTCAACAATGACAAATGCGTGTAATTTACCACCTAGAATTTGAGTGGGATTAGGTCCAAATAGATCTAAGTGCAACATTTGAAGTGGCCTAGTGGTGGAGATAACTTTCTTATTGTTAAAACTAGATTTTATTTTTTTTCCTAGTTGACAAGCATTACATATTTTATCTTTCGCAAATTGTGTCTTAGGTAATTCCTCAACTAATTCTCCTTTAACTAGTTTAGATAATAAGTCCATGTTTGCATGTCCTAATCTCCTATGCCAAAGCCAACTAGCGTCATTTATAGCAGAACAACAAGTTATATGTTGAGAAGCAAGATTATCAAAACTAGTAGTGTAGACATTTTCATGGCGATCAACAATAAACAATATTTTGTTTTTAGATTTATTCTCTACAGTGCATTTGTCATATTCAAAGGAAACTCTATAGCCTTTCTCACACAATTGACTTATACTTACTAGGTTATGTTTTAGACCATCTACTAATAACACATTATCAATCACAAGGGAAGGTTTCTTACCAACCATACCTACCCCAATGATTCTACCTTTTGTGTTGTCATCGAAGGTGACGAATCCTCCATCCTTAGGTGTGATGGACGCAAAATTTGCTTTATCTCCAGTCATGTGTCAAGAGCATCCACTATTCATATACCATTTATTCTTTGAGGCATATGATCTCAAGAACACCTGCAATGGACATTTAATTGACTAATTTTGGTACCTATATTTTCTCATGTCCATGGCTGTTAGTGCTCGACTCTCCTTTGACTTTCTAGACTTTCTTAATTTTAACATCTTTGTTCTTAAAATCACAGTCAAATTTTATGTGACCTAACCTCTTACATTTAAAATATGTAGTATATCTATAAGAGTCTTTAGTTGGAACATAAGATTTAAACTCTCTCACAAAGTATCCCATGAAAAGATGTTTCTGTTTAAGGTTTTCCTTTCCATTTAAACCAAGACCTTCCTTATCTAGGAAATTTCTTTGAAGTCCAAGAAGCCTTTCAAAATTATTTTGACCCTCTGTGGATTTATAAATAATTTTAGATTTGTTTTCCAAATTTATTTCTAACTCCTCAATTTTCAAATCCTTTTCTTTCATTGAAGATGCATAAGACTCATTTTGTCTTTCCAAGAACTTTGAAAGTTCCTTTAATTTTAATTTCAAATCAGAATTTTTCTTAGTCATTTTCTCAATCATTTTAAGAGTATGCAGATATTCCTATTACAATTCATCATATAAAATCATGTTATCATCATTATCAGAATCACTAGAATAATATGATGATGTGGAGCAAAACGATTGTAGCTCATGATCTTCATGTGCCATTAGACACAGATTGGCAATCTGGTCGTCGCTAGATTTAGAGTCTGAACTGCTGGTACTGTGTGTGTCCTAACCAACCTTTAGTGCATTCTTCTTCTTTTTGGACACATTCTTTAGCTAAGGACAGTCCGACTTGATGTGCCAAACTTCTATGCAATTATAGCACGTAGGAGGATCATCCTTTTGCTTCCTTCTGCTTGACTCTCCTTTTTTTTTTTTTTTTTGAGTCCTGAAATTTTCTAGTATGCTTCCTATTCTTTTCCAAGAACTTTTCGAACTTTTTAGTTAGAAGAGCCATATTGTCTTCTGATTCTGAACAACTCTCTTCACTGGAATTGCTGGATGATGCTTTGAGGGCTGTTACTTTCTTAGATTTATTTTTCTCACTCAATCTTTCATTTATTGTTAATTATATGTGATAAGAGACCCGATTAACTCGTCTAATGCCATTGCTTTTAGGTTCCTTCCTTCTGCTATGGCTGTAGCCTTTGCCTCCCATACTGGTGGTAGACCCCTAAGAATTTTCCTTATCATTTCATAAGTAGGGCAAGTCTTACCAGGAGCATGCAATAAATTTGTGATGTAGGTGAATCTGATGTACATAGATTGCATTGATTCATTAGAAGACATTTTAAATGCTTCGTATTCACTTGTTAGCATATCTATTCTACTGTATTTTACATCTTTAATGCCTTCATATGTGACTTCTAATTTATCCCATATTTTCTTGGCAATTGTACACGCCATGACCCTATTAAATTCATTTAAGTCTAAAGCACAGTATAATAGATTCATTGCCGTAGCATTTATTTGAAGAGCTTTCGTGTCCTCGTCTGTATATTCATCTTCAGTCTTAGATATATTTTCTTTCCAAAAAATTTTCATAGGAATATGATTTCCTTTAGAGACAAATTTCCATATTTTCCAATCCGCATTTTGAAGAAAGATTTGCATTCTTTGTTTCCAGTATGTGTAGTTAACACCACAAAAAATGGGTGGTCATGTGGATGAGTCTCCCTCACCAAATGGGGTTACACCGATGTGTATCATTGTGATCTTTTATAAAAAAACGTTTAAGTCTAGTGCAACCTCTCTCTGATACCAAATGTAAATTTATATGTATTCCCAAAGATGGGGGTGAGTTGGGTATTTCCAATGAGTTGAGGGAAGAGAGATGCAAATACGATTTTTACGAGCTTTAGCCAACCTGGCCTACATCCTCACCTTGGGTAAACCACCCAAGGATTCCACTATACTGCTCCTTAACGTAGGACGGAGCTTCTCATTATAATCTACTGCTTGCAAGAGACGTAGTTATCTCCTAATCCGGTGCTTATAAGAGGTGTAGCTTCCTCTTCACAATTCACAAACCGAACCGTTAATACAAGTAACAATTAAATATTCCTGAATACTCAACCACTTCTCAATAAGCTAATGAGTACAATCAGTCCTAAGCACTCTCACAAGGTATAATATGAAGCTCAAGAGAGAATATAATTTTCTCAATGATATATGAAAAGTATGATCTTTATATGAAAAATATATATGTATGAGATGCTTCAATGATCTAAACTTTATTCAATATCTCCCAAAAATAATTTCTTTAAATATATGCTTTGGTGATTCTAGGGTTTGCTTTCAAATAACTTTTGCAAGAATGATAAAATATTAAATCTTTGAATCAAAATATAGCTTTGTATATCACAACAATTTAATCTCTTGTTTTCAAATACCTTTTTCAAAAATAATATTAAATGTTTTGAATAAAAAAAATATGCGTTTGAATATTATAAAAGATTTTTCAAACAAGTATATATGTGAGATTCGAGCTCTTGCTCCCAATATAAGATTTTAAATAAGAGAATATAAAATTGTGATTGAATTCCTAATAATAAAGTTAATCAAACCTCAAGATCAAATTAGTTTTTCGTAAGATGATATGAGTGTAAGCACATGGATCTTGAAGATGATCTTAATGAATGACCAGGCTTGATGTGAATACTTTGAAAGTAGGCAAAGCTTAGCAAAAGGTGCGCAAAAGTTGTTCCAAAGTTATATAAAAGTGTTAACCTAGGATTTAAAGATGGTATATATAAGTATTCTCACCCTTCGATAAATTTTCAACTGTTGGTTCATTTAATTAAAAAATTCCCGTCTATTTCTACGCTGAAGCGCCATTCTGCGCCACCAATTCATCGACGAATGTCCGTACCAGTCGATGAATTTCCTTCAGTTGCTCTTCAACAAGAACATAGGATTTGTCGACGACTAGGCTATCTAAGATTTTTATGATGTTGGTATTTTCTTGTTGACAAGAGCAGAGCATTCGAGAACGAGTGACCTTTTGTCATTCATCGATGAGACCAGGGGAATCGTCGACGAGTTGCCTGTTATTCAGCCCGATCCAACCTAGGTCAATGCATATGAATATTTCATGAAAAAAAATGCATCCTAAGGTCAATCAGTATGTTATTTTTAGCTTTGCATAATATCTTACAAGTTATGCGAATACAATCAAAACCTAATGCGAATTACAACTGGAAATATTGGTTGCCTTTATCCTTCTGCTCTTTGGCTTCCATGGATTGAGCCAAGTGGTATGTACTTCGTGTTCCTCATGGTTTCCATAGCGTACTTACCATCCATGCATGCTAAGTCATGACTGTGTTCGAAATCTCTATGCCCAGGTAAAATACCAAGTGATTTGCCATTATCAAAACAGGATTGGACTCATAAAGTTAACATCTGGAAAGGAAGAAAACTAAATATATCTTACTTCAATTCCATGTGTTTGGATGCAAGTTCTTATTTTGAATGAAAAATATGACCTAGGAAAGTTTGATGCTAAATCAGATAAAGGTATCTTCCTAGGATATGCTGAAAATAGCAAAGCCTTTAGAGTCTACAGTAAAAGATCTCTTTCAATTGTAGAATTGATTCATGTTACATTTGATGAAGCTAATACATTTTCTTCTTATCCCACTAAAGTTGATGAAGTTGAATTAAGAAAGAGTTTAGAAGATCTAGCAATTCTGGAAGTAAAATATGAGAGTTATGAAATATGTACACCTTTAAACGACAACTCTCAAAATCAAGCTGAATTGCCTAAAGAGTGGAAGTTCGTAAGGAATCACCCTAAAGATCAAATTATTGGTGAACCTTCACGAGGAGTATCCACCAGATCATCATTAAAGAGCCTTTGCAATCATTGTGCATTTCTATCTCAAGAGGATCCAAAGAACATAAATGAGGCAATTAATGATGAATCATGGATAGCTGCCCTCCAGGAAGAGTTGAATTAATTTGAAAGGAATAAGGTTTGGGAGCTAGTCCGTAATAAAGCTAGACTGGTAGCTTAAGATTACAATCAGGAAGAAAGAATAAATTATGATGAGACTTTTGCTCCAGTAGCTAGAATGGAAGCAATAAGAATGTTGCTAGTCTATGCATCCCACAAAAATTTCAAACTTTATCAAATGGATGTAAAGGGGCTTTTCTAAATGGATTTATAAATGAAGAAGTTTATGTTACACAACCCCCAGGGTTTGAAGACTTTCATTTCCTAAATCATGTATTTAGACTAATAAGAGCCTTATATGGATTGAAACAAGCTCCTAGAGCTTAGTACGAACGACTAAGTGGCTTCTTATTAGAAAATGGTTTTTCTAGAGGGGAAATGGATAGCACCTTATTCATTAAGTCTAAAGATAGTGATATACTTATCATACAAAATTTTTTTGATGATATTATCTTTGGAGCTACGAGTGAGGATTTATGCAAAGAATTCGCCAAATGCATGCAAGACTAGTTTGAGATGAGGATGATTTGAGATAAGCATGATGGGTGAGTTAACATACTTCCTTGGTCTTCAAATCAAGCAAGCTAAGAATGACACATTCATAAACCAATCCAAATATATTAGAGACTTACTTAGGAAATTTGACATAGAAGGTGAAAAGCCATTGGGAACCCCAATGAGCACTTCTATGAGTCTTGATAAAGATAAGAAAGGAAAGTCAGTAGATGTGAAATACTACCGAAGCATGATAGGAAGTTTGCTCTATTTTATGACTAGTAGACCTATCATTATGTTTAGAGTATGTATATGTGCTCTCTTTTAGGAAGATCATAAAGAATCTCAACAAATAGTTGTAAAGAGGATATTGAGATATTTGGTAGGTACTATTGACTTAGGTTTATGGTATCCTAAATATGCAGCATTTGAAATGATCAGCTATTCGGATGCAGATTATGTTGGGTGTAAGATAGACAGAAAAAGTACAAGTGGTACTTGTCACTTTTTAGGACATTCTCTGGTGTCTTGGTTCTCCATGAAATAGAATTATGTGGCATTATCTACAACTGAGACTGGATAAGTTGCAGCAGGTAGTTGTTGCACAAACTCTATGCATTAAACAACAACTTCAGGATTTCAATTTGGAATATTCGATGGTACCAATTAAATGTGATAACACAAGTGCCATAAATATCTCAAAGAACCTTATCTCTCACTCCAGGACTAAGCATATTGATATTCGTCATCATTTCCTAAGAAATCATGTGCAAAAAGTAGACGTAATTCTTGAATTCATAAATAATGATGAACAATGGGCTGACATTCTCATAAAACCTCTTTTGTAGGATAGATTTATCTCAATACGAAGAGAATTAGGTCTATTACATTGTAGAGTGGTGAATTAAGAAAGAGACACTAAAGTGGACGAGTGTGTGAGCTAAAAAAATATATATAGGCGTCTAACTCAGTGAAGCGTAGTCGGCTGACTCACTACTGACTTGTGAAATTCAAAGGAACACACATGTCAGGCAACTGACTCTTCAAGCACAGTTGACTGATTCACGGCGATATATATACTTACTGTGCATAAAAACCCTGACTTTTCACATTCCAGTCAATTAACCACATACCTCCACTCTCTCGAACTCCACACATGTCAGGCAACTGAATCTTCAAGCACAGTTGACTGATTCGCGGCGATATATATACTTACTGTGCATAAAAACCCTGACTTTTCACATTCCAGTCAATTCACCATATACCTCCACTCTCCCGAACTCTTTGTTGTTAGTCTTGAAGTCAGATTTCATGAAGATGCAACTGATAAAACATCAACATTTCCTTCAACCTTTCATTTCCATCTCATTCTCAAGGATTTCACCAGTTAGTTCTCTAGAAAATTGCCAAGAACCAAGCATGTGGCCAACAAAGGTCCTTCTTCTGGAAAAGAGGATGCAAATGACATTGAAAAATGGTTGGTGGCTCCTCAAGCAAAGCAAATCTATCGAAAACATCTTTGATCCACCAAACCCATTTTAGGTACCTTAAGTTCTTTCGAGATAAATTTCCTAATATTTTACCAATGTTTAATGCTTGGGATGGGAAAGATTCATAACCTATTAAGATAGAGGCATGCATCCGAAGCTGGTTAAGATCTTTCATGCAAATCTAGTGAAAGGAGAAAATGTAATTTCTACTTAAGTCATTGGTATTGTTATAGCTTTAACTCCAAATATTTTAGCTACTAGATTTGGAATTCAAAATGGAGAATTTGAATGTCCTCTGATTGGTACATCTTGGATAATGGAGCAAGGTTTTACACTTGAGGAATTTTTGCCATTGATAATGAAGGAAGCTCCTGTTTATTTTGGTAATCCTCCATTGTAACATTAGCTAAATCTTCAAGCAAAAATCTTACAGAAACTCATAACATACAATATTTTGCCTACAGTAGGGTCACATGATCACATTTCCTACCTCAACTATTTTTTGATGTGGTGTCTGCTCAAGGAGAAAAAACTTGATCTTTCTAATCTTATTTTAAAATGGGTGATCATGAGAGAAGAGGCTAGATGAGTTATTCTTCCATATGGAGGAGTATTGAATAAAATCTTTGATCATGTAGGTATTACCACTTCATCCACCCTATTCACAGCTCGTTCTCGCTATGATATGTTTTCATATACTACAATTAAGCAAATGGGGTATGAAAAGCATGATCAAGGGTGGTTTCCAAAAGGTAGACATACACATAGACAAGTTCTAGAACCTCAATAGGTTCCTGAAGAGCAGCACGATGCACCCCCAGCTGAGGATGCTCCATCCTGTTTATAGCTTATCAACAATAGCAAAATGCTTTCTATTGTGAAGTTCGAGCGAATTTTAGTTCACTTCAGTCATGTTATAATTCCCTAGATCATCGTATTGGACGCATTGAACAGTATATGGGAATTTCTTCTTCATCACGTGGCAAAGTTCCAATAGAAACACATTTTGGAGATGAAGATGAAGATACTGAAGAAGGCATCGACTCCAATTGAGGCAATGAAGTTTATTTCTGTTCTGAACAAATAATTTGGGTTGTAATCTTTGAGTTGTTCTCAGCTCTTTACACTTTGTTTTGTTTGGGCATGACATATTTTGGTGCTTGTTTGTGCTTGACTTGAATATATATATATATATATATATATATATATATGTATATTTTGCTTGATGCATAAGTATCTTTTGGGTTATTGCACATTGGATTGCATTTACCCTTTTTGTTGATGTCAAAAAGGGGGAGAAATATGTGAAAAATGAGATTAAATGACATATATTGATATGTTGACATGTTGAAAAATATGTGCAAAATGAGATTAAATTAGATATATTGATATGTCAATATTGGAAAAATATGTGCAAAATGAGATTAAATTAGATATATTGATATGTTGACATGTTCGAGAAATATGTGCAAAATGAGATAATTGATATGATTGTTTAAGAAATACTGAAATGTTTTTGAATATATGACTGATATGTATCTTTGGAACATATATTCAAGGGAGTTACTATGCATGAGTTATTGAAAAGCATGAGATAAATTGAAAATTCTAAATTCTTAATTGACATGAGTTATTGAAAAGCAAGATATACATTACAAATTCTAAATGCTAGAAATTACTTTGATATAAATGTTGATGGCATGATATTCTGAACATGTGATATATTATGATATATATGAATGACTTGTTAAAAGTATGCTTATTGTAAGGGGGAACCTTTTAAGGCTTTCTCATTTTTTCTCCTTATTTTTCATCATAAAAAAAGGGGAGATTGTTGGCCTAACAAGGCTTAATCTTGTTTTGATGATAACAAATCAATGTTACTTAACATGTCTTTGTCAGTATAAGTTTCAGGACTTAAGTGATCTTATGGTTTCAAGTGGATATACTGGAAGAATTTGAATGGAAAATCACACTTAAGGCTATGAGACATGAGAAACATGAAAGTTCAAGTCATGTGAGACATGAACCTCATTGAAGCAGTGCATAAAACTAAGAAGATATATTGGAAGCTTCACAACATGAAGACTTAGACACTAAGATAGGAAAATCATATGAAAGTCACATGTAAGTACTTCAAAACCCAACACTGATTGATTGAAGCTCCTAGGAAATGTCATTGGACTTAGATACCTGATTTTATTTATGGAAAATATTTTGTCAAAGTTCAAAATGAGTTTTCAAATATATGAATTAAGTTTGGAACAAAAAGTCATTGAAAAATAAGTTTGCTGAAAGGACAGTCGACTAATGATAAATCATTATCGACTGTGGTGCTTCTTTGTTTGAAAATATTCAAACATAATAGGCATAGATGACTAACCTATCGGGCACAGTCAACTAACCTTATTCTGACTTTCAGGATACGCAAATTTAAAAGGGGCACAAGCGACTGACCCTTCAGAGACAAGAGACTAATGCGAATGTTTAAACGTTAAACAACGCTGATTTTATTTCCAAATCTTGCGTGAATGGTTTCCAAATTAAAAGATAGTTCAAGGGAATGTTTTTGAAACCCTAGTGCTCTATTTAGACATATTATTCTCACACATTAGGTTAATGAACACGAATTGAAAAGCAACAACATGCACAACTCTCTTGTATTCTATTTGCTGAAAGGCAACTGTTGTGTTCTTGATTCTTTCACTTGGAAAAGACTGATTTGATCTTCAAAACTCACATCTTTCAATTAGTTCTAATGATATACTTCGAGCTTCAAATTTCATATTATTCTTGAAGTATTATTTATGAATCTAACATGTACTAATCTGTTCGTTTAAGGAGCTTTTTCTTTTATAAGCAAGTATTTTCTATTTCTTGTATTTTTTATGATTCAGGGGATTGAATCATTACCTAGTGGGAGAGGATTCTCGTTAGAGAGGCAAACACCACCTTTGAGGGAGAGAGGGTGTAACTTCACTTGGTAATGAAGCTAGTAAAGGAAATCCTCATAGCGTGTTGTGGGAGGCAAGGACGTAGGCTGCGACCGAACCTTATAAAAACAACGATGTTCAACTTCATTTTCCCTATTCTTTTTTATTTTCTGCAAGTTATAAAATGTGTGGATGATTTTATTTTTATAAGAACTTGCTGATTATTATCTCGTGCTCAATATTAAATCTTGTTGAATATTTGAGGTTGAGCTAAATATTTGAAAATATGTTGAAAAGAGGAATCTTGTTAAACAAAGTGAACTTGTAGAACATATTTTGTTTGAGATCAAATATATATCAGTTGTATGAGTGAAGCATTGATTTGACCATTCAAAAGGGTTTACAACTTTGAGTTTGAGAATAAATAATTTGAGGATTAACTTATTTATGGACATATTTTGTGAATGAAGTATATATGCTGAAGCTAAACAAGCATTTTACAAAATTTGTTTTGAAGGAAAATACATGTGCTAAAAGTTAGATCTTAATATTGATTTTCATTAAGGCAAAAATCAATCATTGAATTTTTTCTTGAGTACATTATTGTGAATCTTCTTGAATTAAGTTGAAATTTATAATACGAACAAGTGCTCAACTAAATGTGTTATCTCTTATTGTAAATTCAGTTTGTAAATCCATATTCATATCTAAAGGCTTGTCATTAACATAGCTTTGATAGCTGTATATCTACATATATATATATATATATATATATATATATATATATATTGGAAAGTTGAATCATTAAGGGTTGAAATATTTAAATTTTCACAAATAATTTTTTAAATAACCCAATTCACCCCCTCTTGGGAATACATCCTAATTTTAAGGGAGTCTTTCGTGCTACACTCTTTGCTCTTGGTATGTTTTTTGAGTTTGAATGTTAAGAAAGCACAAATCTGGAGTGTAAATCTGAGTTGAAGAAGCAAACTCTGAGCATAGATATGAGTTTAAGAAGCAAGTGTAGAGAGTTAGAATAGGTAAAGATGCACGTTTGAGTGAGAGAAGAATAGAGTTCAGGGAGCTGAAGAGGCAAAAGTTAGGGTTTTCACATGAGATTAAGTTTTTATATCTACATGGTTCATTCGAATGAAATAGCAATTTTGTAGCCCGAACATCCTATATTTTAAAAACTCCTAACAAAGTATGTGTTTTGTTGACTAGACAGGGGATTCAGTCGCCCGAAGGTCCTAAATTTTCAAAATACTCGAAAGTACCCCGGAATCCTTAAGTTAATGAACTAATTCTCCTCAAACTACTTCCCTAGCGTGTAATAAGCCTAATTCACGTCTTATTAAGATGAAACGATATTCTTGAAGGAGTTTTGTGAATATGTTGGCCCATTGTTCATCCGTGCTCACAAATTCAAGATTGTTATCCTCCTTTTGCACATGATCTCGAAGAAAGTAATGCCTTATATCTATGTGCTTTGTTCTTGAGTGTGATATAGGATTTTTAGAGATATTAATGGCACTGGTATTATCACACTTGATTGGCACAGACATAAAATTCAATTTGTAGTATTTAAGTGTTTGCTTTATGTATAATACTTGAGTACAACAACTGCCTATATGAAGATATTCAGCCTTAGTGGTAGACAAAGCCACATAATTATATTTCTTGGAAAACTAAGATACCAAAGAGCGTCTTAAGAAGTGACACATACCACTAGTGCTCTTGCGGTCAATTTTGCACCCGTCATAGTCCGTATCAGAGTAGTTGATTATTTCAAAGGATATGTCATTTGGACCATAAACCCAAGTCTATAGTACTAATCAAATACTGTAATATCCTTTTAATAGCTATTTGATGTGATTCCTTAGGTAAGGCTTGAAGTCTAGCACACATGTAAACACTGAACATGATATCTGATCTACTAGTCATTAAGTATAGCAGACTCCCAATAATACCATGGTAGTATTTAATATCTACTGGTTTCCATTTCTCATCCTTATCAAGATTAGTGGAAGTGCTCATTGGTGTTCCCAATGCCTTGCCACCTTCTATATCAAATTTCTTGAGAAGGTATTTTATAGACTTACATTGGTTTATGAGTATGCCATTCTTGGCTTGCTTCATTTGAAGTCTAAGAAAAATTGTAAGCTCACCTATCATACTTCATTGGCCTAACACGGCTTAATCTCATTTTTATGATAACAAATCAAGGTTACTTAGCATTTTTGTTTAGGTTAAGTTTTAGGGCTTAAGTATTTTTATAAAATAAAGTGAGTATGCTTGAAGAGCTTAAATGAAGTTTACACTTAAAGTTATGAGCCATGATGGAAATAAAGCTTCAAGTCATGAGGGACATGAAGGTTATTGAAGAATTGATTAAAGCTTAGAAGGATATTGGAAGTGTCATAACATGAAGATTTAGGAATTTAGATAGATTCATCTTGTTAAAGTCTCATGTAAGTACTTCAAATTTCAATATTGATGATTGAAGCTCTTAGGAATTATTTTATACTTAGAGACCTATTTTTATACATGGAAAATATTTTCATAAAGCCTAAATTAAGTTTTCCAAGTTACAAGTTTAAGTTTTGGAATCAAATTTTGAAAAACAAAGTGTGGCCAAGTGGTTAGGCGACTAATATGCTACTGACTTTGGTAATGAAAGAATAGAGCTGGAACAGGCGACTGAACTATCGTGACGAGTCGACTGACCTAGTACTGACTTTTTTAATGCGCTATTTTTAAAGAGTTCAAGCGACTGACCCTATGGCTTAGTCAGTTTGTGTTTAAACTTTAACAAGCGCTGATTTTGTTTCCAAAATTGAAGAATTTGTTTCCAAACTTAGAGAAAACTTAGGGAAAATGGTAAGAAACCTTTTTGCACTATATATATAGATTATATTTTTTGTAAATTAGGTCGACTCATACACACATGAATTCAAAATCTAGTGTTATACTTTTGGAATCAAATTTTGAAAAACAAAGTGTGGCCAAGTGGTTAGGCAACTAATATGCTACTAACTTTGGTAATGAACGAATAGAGTAGGAACAGGCGACTGAACTATTGTGACCAGTCGACTGACCTAGTACTGACTTTTTGAATGCGCTATTTTTAAAGAGTTCAAGCGACTGACCCTATGGCTTAGTCAGTCTGTGTTTAAACTTTAACAAGCGCTGATTTTGTTTTCAAACTTAGAGAAAACTTGGGGAAAATGGTAAGAAACCTTTTTACACTATATATATAGATTATATTTTTTGTAAATTAGGTCGACTCATACACACATGAATTCAAAATCTAGTGTTATACTGCTGAAAGTTTTCTAAAAATGGCTGCAGTGTGTTTTTGCTGAATACTCACAAAAATATGATTTGTTCTTCTATAATCCTCACTCTATTATCAGATTATTGGTGATATAATTGCGAGCTTCATATCTTTATTGATTTTATTGAACTATATATTGGGATTCTAACGTGTACAAATCTGCTTTAGCTGAGAGTACACTTATTGTACAAACAAACTTGTGTTTCTTATTTTGTTATTGACGATACAGGGTTGTTGAATTGTTGCCTAACAGGTGGGTTGTTCTCATTAGAAAGGCATCTCCACCTTGAATGGAGAGAGATATACTTCACCTAGTAATGAAGTGGAAAGGAAAATCCTCAAAGTGGGTTGCTTGAGGCAAGGACGTAGGCTGCTAGCCAAAGCTTGTAAAAAATCCATTGTTCAGCTCTTCTTCCCTTACTCTTTAAATTCTTGCAAGATATAACCTGTGTGTATGCTTTATTTTTATTGGAAACTTGCTAAATATGGGTTTTGATTGTGATTGAATCTACTTACTATATTGGTTGAATGGTTGTGTTGTTGGATTGAAAATTTAGACAAGCATAAATCTATGAATTCTTGAGTGAATAAGCCGAGGTAAAAGGGTTTGTGATTAATCATTCTATTGAAGCACAAGTGGTAAGAAAATTCAAGATTGAGTTATTGAATTTGTATCTTGAGAATATTATTGACCATTGCTGAAAATTTGATTTATATATTTGCTGAACTAAATTAATTGAAGTGTTGAGTTTAGATTATAATTTTAGATTTCATTATCATAATCATATTCATATTCATATCTAGGATTCTCGATTGGTATAGCACGATCGCTATTTAGATATTGTGATTGTGTGATTATGGTGATATAAATTAAAAGGGCTAAACTTAATTAAACTTTCGCTTTAAATGCCCAATTCACCCCCCTCTTGGGAATACGTTTTAGTTTCAATTGGTATCAGAGCGTAGGTTGTAGTAAAACCTAACAAGTAGCTACATAAAGATCTATATGGCACACATAGGTGTATCCCCTTTTGGTGAAGGTCATTCTTCATCTAGACCTCCTATTTCCTACGGTGTAAACTAGACCTTCTGGAAACAACGTATAAGGATATTCTTGCAAACTATGGATTGGAAGGTCTGGAAAGTAGTCACACATGGTGATCTTATTCCCACTAAGAGTGTAGACAATAAGGAAATCCGTAAAGAAGAAAAAAATTTGAATGAAATTGATATGAAGATGTAGCAGATAAATTCAAGTGCAATGAATGCACTATTTTGTGCATTATATGCCAATGATTTCAATAGAATACTAGGATGTAAATCAGCTAAGGAAATCTGGGACAAGCTTGAAGTAAACTATAAAGGAATAGTTGTTGTGAGGGATAGTAGGATTGACATGCTCACCAAGGAGTATGAGGCTTTTAGGATGAACCTTGAGGAGTCTATCACTAGTATATATACTAGGTCCACCCACATTATTAACTCTCTTAATGCGTTAGGTAAGAACTACTCTACCTACGATATGATTAGGAAAATCCTTATAGGACTTCCTCCTATTTGGGACCCTAAGAGCACTGCCATAACTGAAGGTAGAAACTTGATTAGTACTTCCCTAGATAAACTTATAGGATCACTTCTCATGTATGATATGGTGATAAATGAAAGAACTATTGAGGGTAGTAAACAAAAGAATTCAATAGCTCTTAAAGCCTCAAAAGAAAGCTCAAGTGAGGAAGAA
This sequence comes from Malania oleifera, assembly GCF_029873635.1. Lineage (NCBI taxonomy): Eukaryota > Viridiplantae > Streptophyta > Magnoliopsida > Santalales > Ximeniaceae > Malania > Malania oleifera. Next base: position 38,583,674 of record NC_080425.1, read on the forward strand.
GACAATGAAGTGGATGACAATGATCTAGCCTTATTCACTATACATCTAGGAAAATTCTTTAAAAAGAATAAAAGATTTGCTAGAAAATTCAAAGGATAAAAAACAAAGTAGAGTGAAACAAGTAAGAAAGAAACAAAAAATGAACCCCCTACTTGTTATAACTATAAGAATGTAGGACATATAAAACCTGATTGTCCATAGCTCAAGAAAGACGCCAAGAAGAAGAAAAAGAAAGCAATTAATGCAACAAATTAGATGAGTCAAACTCAAGTGACTCAGAAAGTGAAATAAGTGATCAAGAGATTGCCAACCTATGCTTCATGGTGAGAGACGACAAGGTAATTTCCTTTTCAACCTCATATGTTGAATCTAGTGATGAATCGTATAATGACTCGTGTGAGAGTATGCCTTCATATAGGGAAATTCAAGCTGAATTATTCTCATTGCATAAAAGGTTCATAAAAGTATCCAAGAGAAACATCACACTAAGAGAACAAAATGAAATGTTAATGAACCAACTAGAATCATCGAAACCAGATGAAAAATAAAAAGACTCAGTTATTGATGAACTTGTAAGTAAAATCAATCAAATGTCTCAAGAACTAGTAAAGTTGCAAATGAATGGTAAGAGTATAAAAGACTTAAAAATACATAGTCTTGAAAGTAAAATTGAGGATCAATCTAAAATCATTTACAACTTCACTAAAGGAAAAGAGAATTTTTATAAACTTGTTGGATAACAAAGAATGTATTTGGATAAAGAACGCATAGGATTCAATGGAGTTGAGAACAAAAAGAAAAAGAGTCTTTACATAGGGTACTTTGTAAAAGCCTCAAAATATTATGCAAGCACATCTTCAACTAATGCATATAAACAAACTATGTATTTCTTTCATAAGGAGAAGGGACACATACAGTTTGAATCTCCATACAAGAGAAAGAATGTTAAAATAAAAAAGGTATGAAGAGTGAAAACTGAAACTAAAACAAATTCAAAAAGACCTAAGAAGGTTTGGGTACCAAAAATAACATCTTGAATTCCTTTTTGTAGGTATGTTTTAGGACCACCCCATCAAAAGATAAATGGTACATGGATAGTGGTTGCTCGAGGCATATGACCGAAGACAAGTACGAGTTCACCTTGTTGACACTAAAGGACGGTGGACATGTCACATTTGGAGACAATGCTAAAGGTAGAATTATCGGCATCGGTAAAGTCTGTAGGGAACCCTCCTTGGAAATTGATGATATTTTATTGGTAGAAGGGTTAAAACATAATCTTCTTATCATTAGTCAACTAAGTGATAAAGGTTTTGAAGTAACATTAAAACAAGATAAATGCATAGTTGAACACAGTAAAAAGCATGACACTTGGTTCATTGCAAATCAGGTTGATAACGTATATTGCATAAACTTTGAAAACCTTATATTTCAAGAATTTTAATGCTTCACAACCTTGATTAAAGCTAGTTGACTATGGCATAGGAGACTAGGACAAGCTAGTATGGACCTGTTGTCCAAATTAGTTAAAAGGAACTCAATCAAGGGTCTACTTAGCACCAAGTTTGTAAAATACAAGGTGTGTGATGGTTGTTAACTTGGGAAGCAAACCAAGATGAGTTTTAAGAAGAGGAAGCACATCTCTACTGGTAGGCCACTAAACTTATTCATCTACACCTATTGGGTCCCACTAGAACAAAAAGCCTAAGAGGAAAGCAATACACATTTGTCATAGTTGATGACTATTCCCAGTATACCTGGGTACTATTCCTATTCTCCAAGGATGAAGTGTGTAAAATGTTGATCAACTTACGTAAAAATCTTCAAAATGAAAAGGAGTATGACGTTCTAAACATTAGAAGTGACAGAGGTAGTGAATTCAAAAATAAAAATGTTGAGAACTTTTGTGATGAACATGGAATATCTCACAACTTCTTAGCACCTCATACACCTAAAAAAAATGGAGTTGTTGAAAGAAAGAATAGTCACTTCACGAAATGGCTAAGACTATGCTAAATGACTATAACCTGCCTAGTATTTTTGGGCTGAAGCGGTGAACACCGCTTGTTATGTGATGAACAGAGTTTCCCTTAGGACCAGCCTAAAGAAGACCCCATATGAACTCTAGAAAGGTAAAAGGCCAAATATATCTTACTTTCATGTATTTGGATGTAAGTGCTTTGTCTTAAATGATAAAAAGGACCTAGGAAAATTTGATGCTAAATCAAATAAGGGAATCTTCCTAGGATATGCTGTGAATAGAAAAGCCTTTAGAATATACAACAAAAGGGCCCTTTCAATTGTAGAATAAGTTCATGTAGCATTTGATTAGGCTAATCCATCTTCCTCTAAACCTACTGATGTTGATGAAGTAGAAGTTAGAAATTTTTTTGAAGAGCTAGCAATTCAAGAAATAAAGGATAGGAGTAAAGAAACCAGCACATCTTTGAATGATAACTCTCCAGGTCAATCTGAATTGCCTAAGGAATGAAAATTCGTAAGGAATCACCCTAAGGATCAAATTATAGGTGACCATCACAAGCGGTTTCCACTAGATCTTCATTGAAGAATCTATGCAATCATTATGCATTCCTATCTCAAGAGGAACCCAAGAAAATCAATGAAGTAATAAAATTCATGGATAGTAGCCATGCAAGAGGAGTTAAATCAATTTTAGAGAAGTAAGGCTTGGAAGTTAGTTCCTAGACCCGCTGATCACTTGGTAATCACCACTAAATGAGTTTTTAGGAATAAGAAGGATAAGAACGGCATTATAGTCTGTAACAAGGCTAGACTAGTAGTTCATGGTTACAATAAAGAAGAAGGAATAGATTATGATGAGACCTTTACTTCGGTAGCTATAATGGAAGCAATTAGAATGCTACTAGCCTATGCATCTCATAAGACCTTAAACTTTACTAAATAGATGTGAAGAGTGCATTTTTAAATGGGTACATAAATGAAGAGGTATATGTTGCGCAACCCCCTCGGTTTGAGGACTTTCATTTTCTTGATCATGTGTTTAGACTAACAAAAGCCTTATATGGTTCAAAACAAGCTCCTAAAGGTTGGTATGAACGACTAAGTGGTTTCTTGTTAGAAAATGGCTTTTCTAGAGGGAAAATGGATAGCACCCTGTTTATTTAGTCTATAAACAATGACACGCTTATCATACTAATTTATGTTGATGACATTATCTTTGGTGCTACAAATGAGGAGTTATGCAAGAACTTTGCTAAATGCATGCAAGCTGAGTTCAAAATTAGCATGATGGGCGGATTAACATATTTTGTTGGTCTTCAAATCAAGCAAGCTAAGAATGGCACATTCATTAATTAGTCAAAGTAAATAAGAGACCTTCTCAAGAAATCTGATATAGGAGGTGGCAAGCCATTGGGGACTCCAATGAGCACCTCTATTAGTCTTGAAAAAGATGAGGAAGGAAAGTGGGTAGAGGTAAAATACTACCATGGCATGATAGGTAGTCTACTTTATTTGATAGCTAGTAGACTTGGCATCATGTTTAGTGTCTACATGTGTGCTCATTTTCAAGCCTCTCCTAAAGAATCTCACCAAATAGAAGTCAAGAGGACCTTGAGGTATTTGATAGGTACTATTGACTTATGTTTATGGTATCCTAAAGATACAACCTTTGAGATGATTAACTATTCGGATGATGATTATGTCGGATGTAAAATTGACTGGAAAAGTTCAAGTGGTACTTGCCACTTCTTCGGACAATCTCTGGTATCTTGGCTTTCCAAGAAACAGAATTATGTGGCATTGTCTACTACTGACATTGAACACGTAACAATAGGTAGTTGTTATGCAAAAACATTGTACATGAAACCACAACTCAAGGATTTTAATTTCGAATATTTGGCTATACTGATTAAATGTGATAATACCAGTGCTATAAATTTTTCCAATAATCCTATTTCCCACTCTAGGACTAAGCACATTGAAATTAGACACCCCTTCCTTAGAGATCATGTACAAAAGGAAGATATCATTCTTGACTTTGTAAATACAAATGAATAATGGGCAGATATTTTCAAAAAACCTCTTTTGGAGGATAGGTTCATCTTTATACGAAGATAATTAAGATTATTGCACAGTTGAGAGGTGATTTGAGAAGAAGAAGTTAATAAAAATGAGTGGTTGGGTTAAATAATCAAATAAGTCAAAAATCCTGAGGGACAGGTGACTGACTACTTACCATCAGTCGACCGAACTTACATTGACTTACGAATCTCCTAGGATTAGGCTCATTAGGCGACTGACTCTTCGACCTCAGTTGACTAACTTGCTATTGACTTGTGCGACTTTAACAAAATATATAAGTCAGGCGACTAACAGTAACATGTCAGTCGACTAATCTGTGGAGGTACATATACTTTATGTTTGTCAAAACCCTAACTTTTCTAGCATCACTTTATTGACCCTGTTTTTCCACTTTCCCAAATCTTCTCTCCTTCATCTCCAAGTGCTCTCCCATGAAGATTCCACCATTTAATCTTCAAAATACCTCTCCATTATTCATTCTTATCTCATTTTCAAGGATTTCACCAAATATTTTCTCCAGAATCATGCCAAGAACCAAAAGAATGGCAAACCAAGGCTCCACCTCCATAAAGGATGACACCCACGATATAAAAAGGCGATTGATGACTCCTCACACCAAATAAATTTATCAGGAACATATCCGATCTACCGAACCCATCTTCGGTAAGGTTTTAGATGTTGATTTCGTTAGAGAGGATTTTCCCAACATTTTGCCTATGTTTAATACCTTAGGTTGGGAAAGATTTATTAATTATCAAGTAAAAGGTATTTATCCAAATCTAGTTAGGCTATTTTATGCGAATATGGTGAAGGGAGAAAATTTGTACTCCACTTGGGTTAAGAATAAATCCTTTGTCGTAACTCCTTGAACCTTAGCCATTAGTCTTAGAATCCAAGAAGAAGAGTTCGAATGTCCACCACTTGGACAATCTTGGATAATGGCCCAAGATTTCATCCCCGAGGAGTTTTTACCCATGATAATAACAAAAAACCCGTTTATTTTGGTCCTCTCCTTTGTATCGTCAACTAAATCTGCAAGCTTAAATATTGCAAAAACTCATCACATATAACATATTGCCTAGGGTAGGGTCCCATGATCATATATCCTACCTAGATTGCTTTGTGATGTGGTGTTTGCTTAAGGGTAAGCGTCTTGACATGCCTAACCTGATGTTAAAATGGATGATTTTGAGAGAGGAAGTGAGAAGGGAATTTCTTCCTTACAGAGGAATTTTAACCCTCATTTTTGAACATCTAGGCGTCTCCACTCCATCAACTCTATTTATAAAATGAACACATTATGACATCTTTTCATTCACTAACATTAAAAAAATGGTTTATGAAAAGTATCAACAACATGGATGGTTGCTTAAGGATGGTAGGGCATGTAGAGCTCCATAACAAGCTCCAGCACTGCAACAAGTTCCTGAACCGCAACAAGTTGCACCACTAGCAAACAATGCTCCCTCATGGTTCGTAACTTATCAACAACATATGAATATGCAACTTAGTGATTTTCGTAGTGAAATGCATACTAGTTTCAACTCACCTAAGTCAAGCTTCACTGGTTTTGATCAGCAGTTTGGATGCTTTAAGAACTACATGGAAGGCTCATCTTTTTTCACGAGGGAAAGCTCCCATGGAAATGAGCTCAGGTGATGATGATGATAAGGTTGATGATGGTGAAGTGGGTACAAAAACTGACGGTGGCATTGATGCTTAGCTTTTATCTCTAATTCACTAAACAAGTTTAGGTTATAATATTTGAGTCTCTTGACACTGCTCTTATATATTGCTACTTCTTTCTTTAATGTTTATTTTGGATATGTTATTTTGCATGTTTTTTCATATTATATTGAATATCTTTTGCATGTTGAATGATGGATGCCTGGATTGCACATTTTGAAGGATGATTGACTTGAGAATTGCATGCTGAATTATGGACCATGGACCATGTAATTGTGGACTAAATGCTAATCTATGGTCCTGAGATGTTTTGCATGATATTTTTCTTAGTTTATCTTTTTTTTTTTTTTTTTTTTATTTCAAAAGGGGAGAAGTATTAGCCCAATGTGCATGATGTTAATATTAAGCATAATATTGTGATTGTAGCATAGCAAAGCAAATGAGCATGAAGTTGAGATTAAATATTGCATATAAATGATACATGATGTTTGAGATATGAGCTTATTGAACATTGAAATAGTACATTCAGGATGAGTTACTCAACAAAGCATGATATATGTTGAAAGTATTGAAAGTTTGATATATATTATGATACGAGTTTTTGAAAATTCTAAAATTCATGTTATGACTTGTTAAGAATATGCTTATTGTAAAGGCATTCTCATTTTTGCTCCTTATTTGTCATCATCAAAAAGGGGAAGATTCTTGGCCTAACAAGGCTTAATCTCGTTTTGATGATAACAAGTTAACGTTACTTAACATATTTGTTTAAGTTTCAAGGCTTAAGTGTTTTTATGAAATCAAGTGAGTATACTTAAAGAGCTTAAATGAAGTTTACACTTAAAGCATAAGCCATGATGGATATAAAGCTTCAAGTCATGAGGGATATGAAAGTTATTGAAGAATTGATTAAATCTGGGAAGGATATTGGAAGCTTCACAACATGAAGACTTAGGAATTTAGATAGTTTCATCTTGTTAATGTCTCATGTATGTACTTCAAATTTTAAGATTGATGATTGAAACTCTTTGGAATTATTATGGACTTAGAGACCTATTTTTATACATGGAAAATATTTTCATAAAGCCTAAATTAAGTTTTCCAAGTTACAATTTTAAGTTTTGGAGTCAAACTTTGAAAAACAAGGTGTGGCCAAGTGGTCAGGCAGCTGATGATATATCATCAAGCGACTGATAAGCTACTAACTTTGGTAATGAACAAATAAAACAAGAGTAGGAGATTGAACTATCATGATCAGTTGACTGACCCAGTACTAACTCTCTGAATGCGCTATTTTTAAAGAGCTCAGGCAACTAACCCCATGGCTTAGTCGATTGATGCCTATGTTTAAAATTTTAACAAGCGCTAATTTTTTTTTCCCAAATTGAAGAATTGGTTTTCAAACTTTGAGAAAACTTGGGGAAAATGGCAAGAAACCTTTTTGCATTATATATAAAAATCTAGTGTTATACTGCTAAAAGTTTTCTAAAAAGGGCTGTTGTGTGTTCTTGCTAAATACTCATGAAAATCTAATTTGTTCTTCTACAATCCTCACTCTATAATTAGACTACTGGTGATATAATCTTGAGCATCATATCTTTATTAATTTTATTGAACTATATATTGTGATCTAACGTGTACAAATATGCTCTAACTGAGAGTACACTTCTTGTACAAACAAACTTATGTTTCTTGTTTTGTCATTGACGATTCAGGGTCATTGAATCATTACCTAATGAGAGGGTTGTTCTCATTAGAGAGGCATCTCCACCTTAAACGGTGAGAGGGATACTTCACCTGCTAACGAAGTGGAAAGGAAAATCCTCAAAGAAAGCTACTTGAGGTTAGGACGTAGGCTGCTGGCCGAACCTTGTAAAAAATCGGATGTTCAACACTTCTTCCCTTACTCTTTAGATTCGTACAAGATATAACATGTGTGTATGCCTTTTTTTTTTTGGAAACTTGCTAAATATTGGTTTTGTTTGCGATTGAATCAAGTTACTACATTGGTTGTATGGTTGTTTTGTTGGATTGAAAATTCAAACAAGTATAAATATCTAAATTCTTGAGTGAATAAGCTGAGGTAAAAGGGTTTGTGATTAATCATTCTATTGAAGCACAAGTGGTAAGAAAATTCAAGATTGAGTTAATGAATTTGTATTTTGAGAATATTATTGACCATTGCTGAAAATATGAATTTGATAATTGCTCAAATTAATTAATTGAAATATTGAGTTTGGATTATAATTTCAGATTTCATATTCATATCTAGGATTCCCGATTGGTATAGTACGGTTGCTCTTTAGATATTGTGATTGTATGATTGTGGTGATATAAATTAAAAGGGCTAGACTAAATTAAACTTTCGCTAAGAAATTGTTAAATACCCAATTCACCCCCTCTTGGGAATATATCTTTAATTTCATACTCATCTCAAATTCATCTTACATACATTTAGCAAACTCTTTACATTGATCCTCATTTGTAGCACCAAATATATGTCATCAACCTAAAATTGAATGATAAACATATCATTGGCTTGGGTTTTGATCAAGAGAGTACCATCCATCTTTCCTCTCGAGAATCCATTTTCTAGTAGAAAGTCACTCAATCTTTCATACCAAGCTCTAGGAGCTTGTTTTAAACTATATAAGGCTTTTGACAGTTTGAACACATGGTTCGGAAAATGGAAATCTTCAAAACCCGGGGGTTGTTTGACATAGACTTCCTCATTTATGAAACCATTTAGGATTTCACTTTTCACATCCATTTGATAGAGTTTGAAGTTTTTGTCGGATGTATATGCAAGTAACATTCAAATGGCTTCCATTCTAGCTACTGGTGCATAGGTTTCTTTAAAATCAATTCCTTCCTCTTGATCGAAACCTTGTGCTACTAGTATAGCACTGTTTTGTACAATAATGCCATTTTCATCCTTTATTCCGTTAAACCTATTTAGTCCCTAGGATTGAATGATCATTTGGCCTAGGAACTAACTTCCAAACTTTGTCTTTCAAATTGATTTAGCTCTTCTTGCATAGCTAACACCCATGAATCATCATTAATTGCATCATTTATGTTCTTAGGCTCCCTTTGTGACAGAAATGCAAAATGATCACATAGGTTCTTAAGTGAAGATCAAGTTGACACCCCTCGAGAAGGTTCACCAATAATTTGATCCTTAGGGCGATTCTCCACGAATTTCAATTCTTTTGGCAATTCAGCTTGATTTTGAGAGTCCTCATTAGATGGTTCTTTAATTTCAATACTCTCTTCTTTGTTATCATGAATTGCTAAGTCTTCTAAACCTTTTCTTATATCTAGATCATCATCAACAATGGTTTTAGAAGAGAATGAGTTGGCTTCATCAAATGCAATATGAATGGATTCCACAACCGGCATCGTTCTTTTGTTATAGACTCTAAATGCTTTACCATTTAGAGCATATCTTAGAAAAGTTCCTTCATCATATTTTGCATCAAATTTTCCTAGGTCACTTTTGTCATTTAAAACAAAAAAATTTACAATCACATACATGGAAGTATGAAATGTTTGGTTTCTTTCCTTTCCAAAGCTTGTAAGGGGTTTTATTCAAGTTTGCCCAAATGGAAACCCTATTCATGACATAACATGTGGTATTTATGAATTCATCCCAAAAATATTTCGGTAGGTTATGCCCATTTAGCATAGTCCTAGCCATTTCATGTAAATATCTGTTTTTTCTCTCAACAACTCCATTTTGTTGAGGTGTTTGATGTGTTGAAAAGTTGTGTGAAATCCCATTTTTATCACAAAAGTTTTCAACATGTATATTTCTTAACTCTCCACCTCTATCACTCTTCATGTGTAAAATACCATATCTTTTTTCATTTTGGAGTTTCTTACACAAGTTGGTAAGCATTTTACATACTTCATCTTTGGAGGCTAAATATAACACCAAGGTGAACTTCGTGTAGTTATCTACTATGAAAAATGCATATTGTTTTTCTCCTAGAATTTGTGTTTTTGTAGGTCCAAATAGATCTAGATGAATAAATTCCAATGGCCTTCCGGTGGATATTAATTATTTCTTTTTGAAGCTTGTCATGGCTTGCTTCATGAGCTGGCAAGCATCACAAATTTTGTCTTTTATGAATTTTGTTTTGGGTAAGCCCTTGACTAAGTCTTTCTTAACTAACATAGATAGGAGATCCATGCTCACATGTCCTAGTCTCCTATGCCATAACCAACTAGATTCATTCAAAGCCATAAAACACTTTACGTCTTGAGACACTAAGTTTTCAAAGTTAATGCAATACATGTTTTCATAATGATTTGCTATAAAAGGTGTTTTTTTTTTTTCTACATTCTTAACAATACACTTGTCCTTTTAAAAGGTAATGTCAAAGTTTTTATCACATAGTTGACTAATACATAGCAGGTTATGTTTTAAGCTTTCAACTAATAAAACATTCTCAATGATTAAGGAAGGTTCCTTACCGATTTTGCCGATGTCGATAATATTACCTTTGGCATTGTCTTGAAAGGTAACATGTCCACCTTGCTTTAGTATTGAGGACGTGAACTTGGACTTGTATCCCATCATATGTTGTGAGCATCCACTATCTAAGTATCACTTTTCTTTAGAAGGGGTGGAACTAAAGCATACCTACAAAAGGATTTAAGTAATTTTCTTAGGTACCCAAATCTTCTTTGGTCCTTTTAGGTTAGCTTTTGATGTTTCTTTTATTTTCCACACCATTTTAGTTTTTATATTCTTTCTTTTAAATGGGCAATAAAATTTGATATGACCCTTCTTCTTACATAAGAAACATGTGGTTTGAGTGTAAATATTGTTTGAGGAAGTGTTGGCATAGTTTTTAGATTCTCTTACAAAATAACCTAGGTAGATATTCTTCTTTCTCTTATTTTCTTTTCCATTAAAGCTAATGCATTCTTCATACAGAGTCATTTTTTGATAACCAACTAGTTTGTCAAAATTTTCTTTCCCACTTGTGAAGTTTATATTATTTTAGAATAATCTTCTACTTTTCTTTCTAAACTTGTGATCGTTAAATCTTTCCCATTTTCAAAAGTGGCTTGTGATTTCAAGTCTTCTAGTTCTTTTGATAGTTTTCGGTCATATTCTTTAGTGCAGCAATGTATGAGTCTTTTTCCCTTTCAACAGTGTGTTTTGACTTAATTTCTTCACTAATATTTCATTATCACTTTTTAGTGCGGTGTTTCATTTGGGCACCCTAACAAAACTCAATTTGCAATTTAGTATATGAGGGCATGCTATCACAAGATTCATTATAGGATTCATCACTAGATTCAAAAAACGAGTTAGAATAAGAGTTTACTTCATCGTTTAGTGCCATAAGGTAGAAGTTTTCCACCTCCTAATCACTCGAGTCACTTTCTGAGTTGCTTGGGCTGGAGTCAGCCCAAGTTGTGGCCTTCATTGCCTTCTTCTTCTTATTATTAGAATCCTTTTTAAGTTATGGACAATTAAGTTTAATATGACTACTTTCTTGCAGCTGTAGCAAGTAGGAGGTTATGCTTTTATTTCTTTTCTACTTGTTTCTCCTTTGTTTATCCTAGATCCAAAGATTTTCCTAGTGAATTTCTTATTCTTTTTAAAGAACCTACCTAGTTGTTTGGTGATTAAGGCTATATCTTCTTCATCCATTTCTTCATCTTTCTTATCACTTAAGCTTTCCTTGGAAGCTTTAAGTGCAATGGATTTCTTAGGTGTGCTATTTTCAATTTCTTTTTCAATTATGGCCATCTCGCATGTGAGAAGTGACCCAATGAGCTCGTCTAGTGTCATCACCTTGAAGTTTCTACCCTCAGCAATTGTTGTAGCCTTGGGTTCCCATATGGATGGAAGTCCTCTAAGGATTTTCCTAATCATCTCATATGTGGGGTATCTCTTTCCAAGTGCGTTGAGGGAGTTTATAATATGAGTGAACCTAGTGTACATACTAGATATGGATTCATCTAGGTTCATTCTAAAAGTTTCATACTCACTAGTGAGCATGTTAATCCTACTATCCCTAACGTCTATGATTCCTTCATAAGTTATTTCTCACTTCTCCCAAATTTCTTTGGCACTCTTACAACCCATTATTCTATTAAATTCATTTATGTCTAACATACAATATAGGGCATTCATGGCACTCGAGTTGATTTGCATTTGTTTCATATCCATTTCATTCATTTCACTTTCATCCTTAGGAATTTTTTTATTTTCAGTGAATTTTGTTGGAACGTAATTTCCTTAAACAATAACTCTCCAAGCCCTCCAATCCATGGTTTGTAAAAAAATTCTCATCCTTTTTGTTCCAAAAGGTGTAGTTAACACCGTAAAATATTGGAGGCCACATTAAGGATTGACCTTCACCAATTGGGGACACACCTAGGTTTTCCATTTAGATCTTTGTGTAACAACTTATTAGGATTTATTGCAACCTATGCTCTAATACCAATTGAAAGTCAAGGTGTAATCCCAAGAGGGGGGGGGGGTGAATTGGGTATTTTAAAATTTTATGCACAGAAGTTTAATCATTTTTAAAATTGATTTTACACATGCCCTAATTCCTTAACAGCAGCAATATTCACAATAGACAATTTGATCAATATACATGTATCCTTAAATTCTAATATAGTATGAACTAAGATTAAAATATGAAACCAAACTACAAGATATCGACAATACTTACAGCAGATTAAATCAAACTTAAATTCGTAACTACAATAAAGTTTGATCAATATGGGTATTCAAATCATTCATGTCATTCACAACTCAAATTAAAACATTCAAATCATACACAAAGATATATTTCAAGATCAATATGCTTGGAAAATAAAGGAGATAAGGGAGAATGAATGGCACCCGATTCTTTACAAGGTGCGGCAACTGTGCCTACGTCCTTGCCTCAAGCAACTTGCTATGAGGATTCACTAATCCCTCCTTCAGTAGGTGGAGACACCTCTCTCCTTTAGTAGGCAGAGAAGCCTCTCAAGTGAAAATAATTCTTTTGCTTGTCAACGACTCAATCACAGAGCTATCAATGTTTCACAAACAAATAAGAAAGGATTTGTACAAAGAAAACTCTCCAACTAGAGTGGATTCGTACACAATAAACACTATAATACTCTCAGAAGGTATTTGTTAAGAAGCTCAAAGAGATTGGCTCTATTTTTTGGGTTTGAAAGCTTAGACCTTGAAAGTATAAGCCAAAAAATCAGTTTCGGCAAAGGAACGATGCACAATAGAATTTTCAATGTAAAATCAATGTGTTCTCTTACCCTAACATGATTAGGGTTAGCTATTTATAACTAGGTTTGATCTGGCCATTTGTGCAAGTTTTGTTAACATTATATTTGAAAATCAAATAGATTTTATGTCATTCACAAAACTTATCATGCGCTTCGGTCAATTGAACTGGTTGTTCAGTTGCCTAAACCAATTAACTTATGAATTTCAAAATGGATAGTAGCCTTTAGGTCAACTAAACTCTAGGTTCGATCGCCCGAACTAACACTGTCTGGAACTTTATAATGGTAGCAACCATTTGGTCACTTGAACCTTTGGTTTGGTGGCTCGAACTCTCTGATGCCAAACTAGTTTGTTCAGACTTTCGCCTTCAGTCGACTGAGCACTTGCCTCAAGTGCCCAAACACCTTGAAATTCAATGTTCTTTGTATTTTTTATTCCAAAAATTGATTTTTATCCTTTTGAAATGATATTTTCTATAAAAATATTTTCCAAGTCTTTAAAAAGGTATCTAAGTCCAAGTAATTAACCTAAGAGAATCATAAACAAAGACCAAATAAGAAGTATTTACATGAAACCTAGTTTACAATACACATTATAAACTAACTCGGTCTTCATATCCTTATGCTTGATCTTCATCCAAGGTTTTCTTTAATAGTCATCTTCCATTTACTTGTGTGCTTTATGGCTATCCATTAATCATCTTTCATTGTGTTTTTTAGCTATAATATTTGTAAGTACACTTGGTAGTGCAATTAAATGCCTTGGTTTGTCATTACCAAAACGAGATTAAACCTTTTTAGGCCAACAAATGGTTCTTTATATTTTAATAAATTGCACTTCAATGCCCTAAAAATTACAAAATTTATGTTAAAAATTGACTTGTAAAAACTATCCCACATCAAAAAATTATTTAGAAGATGAGTGACATATACATGAATGGGCCCAAAAGCTAAAAGCTTAAGTGTTTTTTTTTTTGTTTTTATCATATTAGTTTCCGCCCGTGTATACCCAGCATGTCTAAAGACTTTCGAGTATGTGACCAAGGGTCTCAAAGTAATTCAAGATAGTATATAAAGCATAGTGGTAAGACACGCTTGAGAATTATTAGAGAATTGAACGAGCTTGAGAATTATTAGAGAATTGAACCGACTTCCAATTAAAGGGAAACAATTCCACTCAAGGAAGAGATAAAACTCACAAGTGAAAGAATAAAATTAATTAGAAGATGGGTTGCTTATGTACAGGAGGAACATGCTTAAAACCTAATTAACAATAAACTTTGTATATCTAGCTCATGTGAAGAATTCTCAATTCTAACAATTAGCAAAAAAGACTTCTAAGTTGAATCGAAATGAGATGACTACAATATACAATATTAAATAAACAAATGTTCCAAGTAATAGTGGCATTTTTCTTCATGGGGCCAAAGGCCAATTGAAGGGATGACCCAAATGCAATCAAATTTGTGAAAGTTTAGAACTCCTAAAATTAGGAGTTTCTTTGGTTTGATTTCTTAAAATTTCTAAAGTCGCATGCCATGAAAAATTAGATTAACTCGAGAAGTGGTGATAATGGTGGTGATGATGATTACGATTTTTAGTTTAGCTAAATGAATTCATTAGCATAAAAAGCATCCATACTCCATGCATTACAAATTTTTCTTTTCCATGATAAGATTTAGACTAAAAAATTATGGCAAAGACATCGTGTCATTTAATATGGCATCTCAAGATGATGATGATAATAGTAATAATATTATTACTTTATTATTTATCAATTGATATGTTTTAAGACATCCAAAAATGTTCTCTCTCTCTCTCTCTCCTTCATAAATATTATTGCTAAATTGCTTGTGCGTAGTTATGATATGGTTGATCACACCATTGTCTTGGTCTTGGAGTCCAAACCTAAAAAATTTGAATTTACATCATACAATATGAATGACACCCATTAACAAAGAGTGACTCATTGAATAGACATGAAAGAAAAGTAAAAATTTCCTCCAATGAAAAATAATAAATAAACAAAAAAAACAAAGGGAGAGATACGTATTTTCTTTTTACCCCTTTCTCTCTTGTGTTTTTTGGGGGTATTTTCCCCTCCTTTCTCAAAGTTATGTAAAGAAGAATATTGGTCATTAAAATCATCATAGGCGAATTATGATGAATTAATTTTACTTATTATTTCATTGTTTTGTCTTTTCAATCAAAATAAGTATATTATAACTCCTGTAAATCCACAATTTTGAAAGAGTGCACATTGACTTGTGAAACACATCTTTTCATGTTATCCCTTATTTATATATCTCTAATAGATTACCCTATAATCTATTTTCTATTTTTGGTGTACTCATCCTTTATAAAAGAAATGAATTCAAATGGAATATTGCAACACAAGCCAATAATAGTCTTTAACTTCCTTTGTATCTATGCACGTTAAAATCGAAACGCTTGACAAATGATCATGATGGCACTATTATAAAATTGGAAAGGGTGCACATTTTGACTTGTTTTATTTGAAACGCTTCTTTTCATGTTATTCCTTATTTATATATCTATAATAGATAACACTATAATCTGTTTTTTATTTTTGGTGTACTCATCATTCATAAAAGAAGTGCATTCAAATGGAATATTGCAACACAAGCCAAAAATAGTCTTTAACTTCCTTTGTATCTACGCACGTTAAAATTGAAATGCTTGACAAATGATCATGATGGCACTATTATAAAATCGGAAAGAGTGCCCATTTTGACTTGTTTCATTTGAAACGCATCTTGTCATGTTATCCCTTATTTATATATCTCTAACAGATTACACTATAATCTATTTTCTATTTTTGGTGTACTCATCCTTCATAAAAGAAATGCATTCAAATGGAATATTGCAACACAAGCCAAAAATAGTCTTTAACTTCCTTTGTATCTATGCATGTCAACACTTGACCATTCATCTAGGCATATCCCTTAGGGCTCTGCCAAATGATCACGATCGCACTATTTTATTAGGAATTGTCTCAACAAAAGATTTTCTTTTAAGGAGAGAAAATAAAAAGGAAAAATCTTTTTTGATACCAAATATTATTGAATCTAATTATATATTCAAATATAATTCAAAAAATTAAGAAAAATAAATGTTATCATACATAAAATTATATTTTTATTTATTTTTTCACAATTTTCTAGATAATGAAATTAAAAAGGGACTTCTTTCATTTTTTTTCCTTTTCCTAATTTTTCCAAGTTCTTGGTAATACTTTTCAATGACTTACTCATTAAGAAATGACATCGTGAATTATTTTTGAGAACTAGCTTAGGACTGTATTTTAAATTTAAATAACATGAAAAGAGAAAAAGAAAATTTTCACTTTTTGTTGTTCTTAATTAGGAAAAATTGAAAAATATATAACAAATAAGTGAATAAAAGTCTTATTTCATCTATCACTAGCCTTTGATTCTCTCAATAATAAATTTTCCTTCCTAAATACAATGAAAAACTATTTTTTTTCATTTTTTTTCCTTTTTCTTTGACACTAAATCCTAATCCAAGCCAAGTGTATATACGGTGCATGTAATGAGCCCCTAGATACCGGCCCAGCTCTTGTCCTTACAATTCTAGAGGATCTCCATCCCATTCTTTTTCTTCTCTAATTTTTTTTTTGGCAAACTAGTCATTTTTTCTCATAATAGAAATTTGGAATAGCTATAAATGAGGTTGCAATATGCTTTTTAGAATATGAGATTCAAGAAAAATAAAAGAAAAAAATTAATCGGACTTTGTCAACATATAAATGTCTTTGATTAGGTTTTGGAACAAACAATTGATATATTCAAGCTATAATATATATTTAAGTTTGTTGTATATTGTAGGGTTCAAAAAATTGTTTGTTATACATTCTACTTAAGGGCTAACAAATATAAGTTTAATTTTTTAAAATAAAACCTTCATAGTATTTTGGTTCAATGGCAATATAGATTCAAAAATTAATTTAACATAGTTCTTGTTTAGTTTTTCTTTTTAGATTTTATTTATTTATTTATTTATTGTTTTATAAATTAGGGTTAAATATTCCTATTGTTTGATCAACTGGAGATAGATTCATATTTTTTTGTTAGCATGATTTAATATATTATAAATTTGGATTACGTTTACCAAAGAAGTTATACTGCAACTGTTGAGCTGTGCACAGTATGTGGAGACGGCAGCACCTCCCCTGTAGCTTACTTTGAAATGGAGACTTTCAGTTAATGGAGACCAGCAGCCCTCCACCAACCTTGCCTACCATGGCTGACATTAAGCCACCAACCTTTGAATTTTACCCCCACCTCCCCCAATCACGTGCTATATAAATATAATGGGTGATGTATTGTATTTGTGGTTGGAAGTGTGTCCAGAGAAAGCAGAACTGCGTGCATGAGTGTGTGAGGTAGAATAGAGAATGTTGTGTGTATGTGTGTGTGTGTGTGTGTGTGTGTGTGTGTGTGAGAGAGAGAGAGAGAGAGAGAGAGAGAGAGAGAGAGAGAGTTGAGTTCAGAGCAATAGCCCCCTCTTCTCATTGTAATCATTCTCCCAGTTTATAGTAAGATTGGTGTGCTCTGTGAACGTAGGTCAGATTCGACCGAACCATGTAAATTTGGTGTTTCATTTTTGTTATTTATTTTTGCCCATGTGTGATTGTTGCTCCTAGATCCACCCTAACAATTGGTATCAGAGAGAGGTTGGAGCAAAATCACCAGATCGGAGCAAAATCGCTGGATTGGAGCCCCTGCCAAGTATCTCAAAGTTGCATTTTGAGACCACCACCACGTTCCTCTTGTCGAGATGAAGCCAATGGCTATAATCGGAGCTTGAACAGAGCTCAGACGAGGCCGTACGTGCCTGCACACACCACCGATAGTTAGACGACCTCACATGCGCACACGCGTCGCCATCGGAAAAGCCACGTTGCCATGTGCCTCCTAGAGCTTGGCGACTGCCCTCACTTGTGCCCATGTGCTGGCAAACTTCTAGCAAACTAAAGGAAGAAGACAACGTGACACCAACGCCACGTCACCCATCCACATCAGCGCAAAGCCAGCGCGCTGTTAGCATCCGCATTAGGCCGCGTCATCGCCATGTCAATGACCGAGTTAGTGGTCCATGTCAGCCGCATGTCATCCAGGCCCCACGCCACGTCAGCATCTGGGCCCCACAGTGACACGCTAGCAAGTGGGCCTTATAGTGCCACATCAGCAGACGGCGTCAGTTAATGGCATCACTAATTCCGTCAAAATATTCCATCAGAAAGGAATATTCTGTTAAAGTTGACCGAGGTTTGACATGGTTTGACCAGAACTTTGATCGGGCTTTTCGAATCCATTTTGAGTCCATTTTTTTCTTCCGACTAGCCATACCACTAACATTTTCTTCCGACTCCAACTCTGACTAAACTTAGCGTGGTTGCCTGTAGGATCATGTAGCTCTCTAGTAGGTCTTGTATTGTGCTTCTATGACACACTATTGTTCTTATTTCATTTTATTTTCTGTGTACTTTCGGGTAAGTACCACACCATGATTTTAATGACAGTACTAGTGCTTGTAATGCTCCATCCACCTTATACTACCTTTTGGTCTTCATGAAAATTTTACATGATGTTGTGATACTTATCTTTTGTGCTACAGTGTATTTTTACATGCATACTGTTTCTAGAATATATATATATATATATATATATATATATAATTGTTGTAGGTACACTGATTGATATTATTAGCACCAGGCGGTGTTTCCTTCGTTCCTCCTAGGTTCTTTCTTTTCGAACTTCAATGAGGACACTGAAGTTCTAAGTTGGGGGTAGGGGGGATAAGACACAAAAAGGCACATTTCATGCACACAAATAAAATTTTTTGAAAATTTTCCACTAAACTTTATCTGTTGATGCCATGTTAACATATATTATACCCTCTACATACGCCTATATAACCTATTTGTTACATGCACAGGCTTCTCAGTTATATGATCTTATTATGCTCACTAAAAATGTAGTGAGTCATTTGTGTGTAGTTTCACATAACATAGCTAATGTACTTGTGATACTCTATGTGGATTGACTAATGGTTCACGTGTGGATTGACTAATGGTTCGTCTAAGTTAATATTGTGGTGGAAACTCTTGCATAAGGCTAAAAAATACACTTACACATGATTTTTAGCACTTAGGGTTCTTTGAGAGCATTGGGAGAACAACCGTGGCGACTATGACACCATGTGAGGTATCGTTGAGTCGTTCATTTAGTTTATGAGTTGTTGACGTCAAACTCTGAGTTTATAAAACTCAACTTTCCTTCTATTTGCTGGATTTCCTTTGCCCAACTAGTCTTTACTTTTGCATTTGCTAGCCTAGAGGTGACATCTAGTGGGGAGATAGAAACCTAGATGTAGCTTACTCAAGACATAAAGATTAAGCCACCCCTAGAGACAAACTTATTTCATGGACTCTTGTTCGAGCTATATGCCCATTAGAGATAGAAGACAATAGTGTAATGATTGTATTAGCTGACCATGAAAAGAAAGAAATGAAAAGAACAAGCGAAAAAAATGCATATACATACCTACTCCGAAGAAATGTAAAAGGTCGATCTAAAGACACAGCACCACAATTATACATGAAGGGTCTTCAGCTAACCAATGCACTTGCTGTATTCATGCTTAGTTTATGAATAAGTTGATCTAGGGTTGTCTTGATGGAATGTGGTGAGTAAGTGAGAAAATGCTAGGGTGAAGGACCCAACATCTCATTATAGGCTAGGTTCCTTTCCTATAAGGCTAGTCCACTCCATATTCATAGTATTAGTTCTTCAAATATGTGGGACGTTTGATCATGACACTCTTACTCACATATGAGAGTGAACCCATTTTCTTAAGTGATTTTGACGGAATAAACCAATGAGGTTGAGTCAAGATGACCATTCTGTAGGTGTCCAAGGGCACTCTGAGTGAAAAAAACTCATACACCTTACACATGCCTGGTTAAGTGGCCTATCTATACCTGAATTTACATGCTAATATTAACTCTAAATTACAATCATTGGTTGGTTCTCTGAGAGTCGTGTCTAGAGATGGCTATGCATTGTTGAGATTTGCATGAGTGAATTGCTGTGGAGTGTGTGTATAATAGAGTCATGTATAAAGGAACCTGTGTGTAATAACGTCATTTATTTGTATATAAAATGGTAAAATTTTGTTGCATGTGTTTTAATTTAATATTTACTGAAATTGGTGTTTGTGGGCGTCGCCCTGGAAACCATCACGAGACTACAACTTAGCCACTAGGGTCTACCTAGGGGTTTAAAGCCTTGTTGCATTTGGTAAATACAACCGTGTTCTCGCGAAAAAGGAGGTAGGTAGGACTTTCTTAGTTTTCTTAGTTTTTACTTTGCTTGAGGACTAGAAATGTGTAAGTTGAGGGTTGTGATGAGTCCCTAAAATATATGATTTTAGACCCTCATTTACCTTTGTTTATCCTTATTTATTTTGTATGCAATCCTTTGTTATCATATTTCAGAGCTACGCAAGGTTTGTTTGTGTTTCAGGGAAAACAAGTTAAAAACCATGGAGTTAGGCATTATGAGAAAACAAGGGAGTATTTGGGACACTCAATGCTCAAATTAAATGTTTAGCCAAGTCCCTATAGTTTCAGTGCATTTAAGGAAGAAAGATCTTATTCGATCATGTGGAGCAACTAGTTACTAATAATGTCACGCCCCGAACCCAAAAATGGGACCCAGGGGTGAATTTAGTAACTTAACCTGTCTCTATATCAATATAAAACATACATGATACCACATACAAGAAGGTCCGACCCTGGGGGTTAGAGGATGCCCTATATACACACATACACATGTCCATACTCATCAACGTACGCATCGGAATACAGTCTTTCTTTACATCAAACTATACCATACCAGAGTTTATACCATACACAGTTAAACATATCTACAAATACCATACATACCACGGGTGTCTACAAAATCCATCAGGACAACCCGGTTACAAAAATTTGTACCTATCAGGTACTAACAGTAGCTAAATACACCCCCGCTTCCAGATGCTAGAATGCTAGTTTCGGCTACCCGAAAGGACCTGAAAAACATTTGTATATATTCGGGGGGAGACACCTCTCAGTAAGGAAGAAAACAGGTTATATCAGTATGTGGCATACCACTGTTATTTTCATACTTTATAGTACATTCATACGATACAGTTTGAAACAATACGTACAGTTTCAAAACAAGTTCCATACATTTCCATACAATTCCATACAATTCCAGTATTTTTACAAAACCATTCCAGTTCATACGATACTCAAATACATATATACATACTTATGGTCAGTGTCGTCACACTTCTCGTAACTACACAAGTCACCTAGTCTCACAGCAGTTATGTTCCAACACATTAAACTACGAAGGTTTCCGACTCAAGCCCAATAGTGAATCCATTGCTACATATGCAACTACACAAGGTCACCTGGTCTAACCATGATTACGTTACCATGTGCAAACTACGCTGCGTCAACCTAAGCCCATTGTGGTCCGTTGCTACATTCGGTGACCAGCCGAATCATACTAGTGATATTTCACACCCCGGATATAGAGCCGACCACTCTTGCCCATGGTAGTTAACCGTTACAGGGCACAACGTACGGTAGTTAGCCACCCCTAGCTGTTACGGCGTACGGTAGTTAGCCGCCCCTAGCCGATTTTCACAAAACCTGGCTTCACTTTGGAACTCACGTCCCTAAACATTTTAGCGTACGGTAATAAGCCGCCACATAGCTGTTTTCACAAATTCCTAGAACATTTACATACATACACACATACCACACTTATTTGGTTTACAGCAAATCCTATCGTTTACAATTTCAAGTATACAGTTTATGCAAATATGGCTTACGGACATCTTAATAATACAGTTTTAAAGCAAACAAACAATTTTCCAAACAAACAAGAGATGATACTCGAAATCCCCAATTTTCCTAAAAACAGTAACCCGAAAATTCCGTATTTTTACCCGATAAATTTTCCCCAAATAAGTAGCCAAAACGTACATACAATCGTAACCTACAGGCTTACCGATCCCGATTTCAAAAATGAACTGCTATAAACAGAATCCTCTTACCTTAACCCGAAATCAAACCACGAACTCTACGGCCCTCAAAACTACGAACCGAAACTCAGAAATCTACAAACCACAATACTAAACATGCTTATAATTTATACTACTACACATATACCGAATTAGAAATGAAAATCGAGCCTTACCTCGATTTTGGTCTGAAACCCAAAAATCCCCAAAACGAGATTCTGATCCGCAGAAGTTGTAGAGAATCCTTCCACGATGCTCATGGTAACCTCGGATTTTCGATTCTATCAACGACCAGCAAGGAAATTTAGAGAGAGAGAGAGAGAGAGAGAGAGAGAGTAAGAGTAGAGAGAGTTTAGAGAGAGAGAGTTTAGAGAGAGATATGAGATTTCTTAATGAAGAAAAAAGAGAAAATTCGTTTTATACCCCTTTGACCCAACCAGTTTTCATCGACGAAAAGTGCCTTCGTCGACGAAAAGTCAAGGATTTCGTTGAGCATGTCGGCAGCCTCGTCGACGAAGTCTGATATTTAAAATTTTCCAGACCTCTCGGCTTCTCTTCGTCGACGAACCTCTGAATTTCTTCGAATGAAAAGTCTACTGCCTTCGTCGACGAAATCTGGGTTCGTCAACGAAATCTGTAGAAATCCATTTTATATTTTCTAGATTCTTACAATCTCCCCTCCTTACAAAAATTTCATCCTCGAAATTTGCAATCTCTCATTACAACACATTCATACTACTACATACATACTTACTCTAAAGCGAAACCAAACTGTCATGATAGACACATACATACTCTAGAAGATACCAATCTATCACCATCCATACATACATTCTCTAGAGAAAACGGTGGCCATTTATACGCAGCCCCGTTACAATACATATATACACACTTTAGAGAATACGGCGGCCATGATACCAAGCTATTACGATACATATATACTCTACGAATACGGCAGCTATTTATACGTAGCCCTGTCATGATATATACATACATTCCCTTCCTTATGGTGGAGGAAAACCGCAGTTACATACATACAAAGTCTTAGGAGTTCACAATACAACAAGACCCACCCAAAGACTAACCACTAATACCAATCGATAACAGAGTATTACATACATACATACTCATACTACCCTGTTATCAAAATACTACTCAAACAACTGTGGATACTTACGGCGTATTTCCGTTTCTAGTTCCTAACAAGCCTCCTCTACCTCGTGGTTTCGCCACAATACCTTTACTAATGGTATCTCTTTGGTACAAAGCTTCTGAACTTTATGGTCCAGAACCTGAATAGGTATCTCCTCATACGCTAAAGTATCCGCGACTTCCAACTCATCATAACTAATAACATGTGAAGGATCCAACACGTACCTCCTCAACACAGATACGTGAACGTGGAACCTCGAGAGTGCTGGAGGTAATGGAACTTTATAGGCTACTGGACCCACTCGCTCAAGTATCTCAAATGGTCCGATATACCTCAGGCTCAACTTGCCCTTCCTTCCGAATCTCATTACTCCTTTCATCGAAGCAATACGCAGAAATACCTTACCTCCCACTTCGAACTCTAACTCACGGCGGCGAACATCCGCGTAACTCTTCTGCCAACTCTGAGCTGATCTAATCCTTTCCCGGATCAAACCCACTTTCTCAGACGCTGTTGTTATAGGCAAACTCCACTAGTGGCAGAAACTGAATCCAACTACCACCGAAGTCTAATACACAAGCCCTCAATATATCTTCCAAGATCTGTATTGTCCTCTCTGACTGTCCATCAGTCTGGGGGTGGAACGCTATATTGAAAGTAAGATTCGTCCCCAATGCTTCTTGCAAGCTCTTCCAAAATTGAGAAGTAAACCTCGGATCCTGATCTAAAACAATGGACACCGAAACTCCGTGCATTCTCAAAATCTCATGCACGTACATATCAGCTAGCTTACCCAAAGGGTAGTTAACCTTAATCGATATAAAGTGAGCAGATTTCGTCAACCTATTCACAATTACCCAAATAACATTCTTCCCGTGAAGCGCTGTTGGTAATCCGGTAACAAAGTCCATGGAAATATGCTCCCATTTCCATACCGAAATAAGTAAAGGCTACAACGGCCTTGCCAGTCTCTGATGTTCAGCTTTCACCTGCTGACACGTCAAACACTACTCCACAAACCAGGCAATATCCCTCTTCATACCACTCCACCAGAAGGACTCGCGCAAATCCCGATACATCTTCGTACTACCCGGATGTACTGTATATAAAGAACGATGTGCTTCCTCCAGAATCGTCCTTCTGATCTCATCGTCATTTGGAACACACAGTCTGGTCCCAAATCTCAACACACCTCTGTCAGAGATGTTAAAATCTGCATCCAAACCCTACTGCACTTTCCTCACAATCTTAACTAATTCCACATCATTAGCCTGCACGACTTTAATACGCTCAAACAAAGTCGGTTGAATCACCAAGTTAGCAATAAAAGCCTGATGATCACCAAACACCATTTCGAAGCCAAGAATTTCCAGATCCCATCTGACATGATGCTGAGTTACAATTGTAGATACTACTGCATGTTCTAACTTCCGACTCAATGCATCAGCTACCACATTAGCCTTTTCTGGATGGTAACTAATCGTGCAATCGTAGTCCTTGATCAATTCCAGCCACCGCCTCTGCCTCATATTCCACTCCTTCTGCGTGAAAAATTACCTGAGGCTTTTGTGGTCTGTGAAGATTTCACACTGCACCCCGTACAGATAGTGTCACCAAATCTTCAGTGCATACACTACGGCAGCTAACTCTAAATCATGCGTAGGGTAATTCTTCTCATACTCTTTCAATTGTCGAGAAGCATACCCCACTACCTTACCCTGCTGCATGAGCACACATCTCAAGCCCTTTAGAGACTCGTCGATATAAATCACATACCCACCATCCCCCGAGGGAATAGTCAACACTAGAGTAGTAACCAGCTGGTGCTTCAACTCCTGAAAACACTGCTCGCAATCACTAGTCCAGTCAAATTGAACTCCCTTCCTGGTTAATCGTGTCAGAAGTCTAGACAGTTTAGAGAAACCCTCTACAAACCGATGATAATAACCTACCAGTCCCAGAAAACTCCGAACCTCCTACATACTGTTCGGTCTAACCCAGTTAACCACAACTTCGATCTTACTTGGATCAACAGAGATACCGTCCTCAGACACCACATGGCCTAAGAACGCGATCTGATTCAACCAGAACTCACACTTTATTATCTTAGCAAACAATTTCTTCTCCCGCAAAATTTGTAGTACTAACCTCAAATGACCCACATGCTTTTCCGTACTCCTCGAGTATACCAGAATGTCATTAATAAACACCACCACGAACTGATCCAAGTACTCATGGAAAACCCTGTTCATCAGGTCCATGAACACCGTCGGCGCATTCGTCAACCCAAAAGGCATGACTAAAAACTCATAGTGGCCATATCTGGTTCGGAAAGCAGTTTTTACTACATCTTCTCTCTAACCCTCACCTGATGATATCCCGATCGCAAATCGATCTTCGAAAAGACCTACGTCCCCTGCAACTAGTCAAAGAGATCATCTATACGAGGCAAAGGTTAACGGTTCTTCACCATCACTTTGTTGATCTCACGATAATCAATGCACATCCGCATTGACCCGTCCTTCTTCTTCACAAATAGTACAGGAGCTCCCCAGGGTGAAACACTAGGTCGAATAAATCCCCTGTTCAATAATTCCTGCAACTGCTCCTTTAACTCATGAAATTCTACTAGAGTCATCTGGTATGAAGCTTTAGAGATTGGTGCCTTGCCAGGAAGTAACTTTATTGCAAACTCCACCTCACGATTCGAAGGTAAACCGGGTAAGTCATCTGGAAACACATCCAGGAATTCGCTGACCACTCGAATATCCTCAAGTCTCAACTCATCCCGTGGCGGTTCTTGCACACAAGCTAAGTACCCCTAACATCCATCCAAGAGTAACCTCCTCGCCTGTAGTGCCGATAAGATCTGTGGCGTCGAACGCACACACGATCCTACAAACTCATACCCCTTCTTCCTAGGGGGTCTGAACACTATTACCTTCTTCCGACAATCTATCACCACATAACTGGAGAACAACCAATCCATTCCCAGTATGATGTCATAACCCGACATGTTGTATACCACAAGATTTGCCAGTAGCAGTCTCTCCTGAATCACAATTGGGCAGTTTCCTATCATCTTACTACAAACCGTTACACTCCCAGTCGGCGTAATCACAGACATCATCTCATTCATCACACAAGTTTCTGCCTCACACAACTTCACAAAACTAGCATATATGAACAAATGGGTTGCCCTTGAATCAAATAAAACAACAGCTCTATTCGAAAGCAATAACATGGTACTTGTCATCACATTCCCAACGTTTTCCGCATACGCTGAAGTAAGTGAATATACTCTCACCGGAGCCGTGGCTGCCTGGTAATTCCCCTGTGGCACCTGATTACTCCCACGGTCCTGACTCTGTGCAGGCAAAATCCTCCTCTATTCTGGACAGTACTTCGCCATGTGGCCTGACTGACCACAGTTGAGGCAAACACCCTGGAATGGCTGACGGCACTTAGCGCATGGTGCGGAGGATGAATCCCTATGAGAACTCAACCGCTCGGTATTCTGCCGATACCTAGAATTGTAGCTCTTCTTCTTCTTCCACGGTCCCTGCCGAGAACTACTCTGAGGACCAGAAGATACTGGCCTCTTCCCCTGTACCTGTACTACCTCCTCCCCTCGAAGGTTGGTCTCAACTATGGTGGTTTTATCCACCAGAACAGAAAACTCACAGATCTGCAGCATCCCCACAAGACGACGGATGTCTTTCCTCAGACCCTTCTCAAACCTCCGAGTCTTCTCGTACTTATTCAGAACTAAGTAGGGTGCAAATCGAGATAACTCGATATATCTGGAAGCATATCTCTACACCGACAAAGTCCCCTACGTTAGGCCTGAAAACTCATCAACCTTTGCATCCTGAGTGGAGACCGAAAAGTATCTCTCGAAGAATATCTCCTTGAATTGGCCCCACGTCATATCAGATGGACCAGCCCTCTGCCTCTTAAGCAGACTCACCGCCGTCCACCATCGCCCTGCCTCCCCAGCCAGCTGGAAGGTAGCGTACAAGACCTTCTGCTTCTCAGTGCAGTGGAGGACTCCCAAAATCCTCTCAGTCTTCTCAATCCAGTCTTCCACCACAACCGGATCTGGTCCTCCCATAAATGTCGGAGGGTGCATGCGTGTGAACCTCTCGATGGTACACCCTGCATCAGTAGGGGAGCTCTCGCGTCTCCTGTAGGGGAGCTCTCGCATCTCCTGACACTCCGCTCAATTTCCCGGATCACCTGTCTCGCCATACTACGAGACACAGAAGGAGACTCATCACTTTCCATCTCCTCAGAGCCACTTTCCAAGTTATTATCCTTAGGCTCCATGCTGAAAATAGAATAGGAATCAGTTAGAATCCCTACAACACACACAGCTAACACAATGATCTACACTAATCATGTTAACTACTCCCTGCCAGGTCTAGGTCTGTCCTATCACACTGACACGAAAGTCATCAATGATCTACCCTACTTTTATTGGAATCGTCATTCCAGGAAAAACACAGAATACCGTCAATAATTCCCGATCTAGCAACCGAACAACCCACAACCAACTCTACCCATATCCACATCCTATACTCTGGTATGTACACATTAATACTCCTAACCAAGTCTACAAGACCTAACAACCTGGTTAGCTCTGATACCAAGCTGTCACGCCCTAAACTCGGAAATGGGACCCAAGGGTGAATTTAGTAACTTTACCTGTCTCTATATCAATATAAAACATACATGATACCATATACAAGAGGGTCCGACCCTGGGGGTTAGCGGATGCCCTATATACATACATACACATGTCCATACTCATCAACGTACGCATTGGAATACAGTCTTTCTTTACATCAAACTATACCATACCAGATTCTAGACCATACACAGTTAAACATATCTACAAATACCACACATACCACTGGTGTCTACAAAATCCATTAGGATAACCTGGTTACAAAAATTCGTACCTATCAGGTACTAACAGTAGCTAAACACACCCCCGCTTCTGGATGCTAGTTTTGGCTACCCAAAGGACCTGAAAAACATTTGTATATATTTGGGGTGAGACACCTCTCAGTAAGGAAGAAAACAGGTTATATCAGTGTGTGGCATACCAGTGTCATTTTCATACTTTATAACACATTCATACGATATAGTTTGAAACAATACGTACAGTTTCAAAACAAGTTCCATACATTTCCATAAAATTCCATACAATTTCATACAGTTCCAGTATTTTCACGAAACCATTCCAGTTCATAAGATACTCAAATACATACATACATACATATGGTCAGTTTCGTCACACTACTCACAACTACACAAGTCACCTAGTCTCACAGCGGTTACGTTCCAACACATTAAACTACGAATGTTTTCGACTCAGGCCCAATAGTGAATCCATTGCTACATATGCAACTACACAAGGTCACCTGGTCTAACCCCGATTACATTACCATGTGCAAACTACACTGCGTCAACCTAAGCCCACTGTGGTCCGTTGCTACATTCGGTGACCAGCCGAATCATACTAGTGATATTTCGCACCCTATATATAGAGTCGGCCACTCTTGCCCATGGTAGTTAACCATTACAAGGCACAGCGTACGGTAGTTAGCCACCCCTAGCTGTTACAGCATACGGTAGTTAGCCGCCCCTAGCTGTTACGACGTACGATAGTTAGCCGCCCCTAGCTGTTACGGCATACGGTAGTTAGCCGCCCCTAGTCTATTTTCACAAAACCTGGAAATACTTTGGAACTCACGTCCTTATACATTTTAGCCTACGGTAATAAGCCGCCACATAGCTATTTTCACAAATACATGGAACATTTACATACATACACACATACCACACTTATTTGGTTTACGGCAAATCCTATCGTTTACAATTTCAAGTATATAGTTTATGCAAATATGGATTACGGACATCTCAATAATACAGTTTTAAAGCAAACAAACAATTTTCCAAACAAACAAGAGATGATACTCGAAATCCCTAATTTTTTTGAAAACTGTAACCCAAAAATTTCGTATTTTTACCTGATAGATTTCCTCAAATAAGTAGCCAAAATGTACGTACAATCGTAGCCTATAGGCTTACCAATCCTGATTTCAAAAATGAACTAATATAAACAGAATCCCTTTACCTCAACCCGAAACCAAACCACGAACTCTACAGCCCTCAAAACTACGAACCGAGACTCCGAAATCTACAAACCACAATACTAAACATGCTTATAATTCGTACTACTACACATATACTGAATCATAAATGAAAACCGAGTCTTACCTCGATTTTGGTCCGAAAACCGAAAATCCCTGAAACGAGATTCTAATCCGCAGAAGTTGTTGGGAATCCTTCCACGATCCTCGTGGTAACCTCGGATTTTCGATTCTATGAATGACCGGTGAGGAAATCTAGAGAGAGAGTACAGAGAGTTTAGAGAGAGCGAGTTGAGGGAGAGATATGAGATTTCTTAATGAAGAAGAAAGAGAAATTTCCTTTTATACTCCTTTGACCCAACCGGTTTTCATCGACGAAAAGTGCCTTCATCGGCGAAAAGTCAAGGATTTCATCGAGCATGTCAGCAGCCTCGTCGACGAAGTTTGATATTTAAAATTTTCCAGACCTCTCGGCTTCTCTTCGTCGACGAACCTCTGAATTTCGTCAACAAAAAGTCTACTACCTTCGTCGATAAAATCTGTAGAAATCCATTTTATATTTTTCGAGTTCTTACAAATAAGGGCGACCAAGGCAATAGATGTAGGCTCCAAGGTTCAAGCCTAAAATAGAACAACTACAAGGTTCGACCAAGTTTTCGACCTAGTGACTTTCTGGGGCGACTAGGTCGAGAGGCTGAAATTGACTAAAGATAGAATTACCGAGAGCCTCGACCAAATGCTCGACTAAAGAAACCATCATGGGTGTTGATCTCATGGGTCATACCCTGTTTTGATTATGACAAATACTCAGGTATTTAATGGTTGCCAAGTTTGTGTGCATGTTCTTATTGGCAAATACTCATATAATGACATGTGGCAACCTGAAGTGAAGCCTCAAGACCCTAAAGATTTTATTTCATATTGTAAAGTCAATTAATGTAATATGGGTCTGTAATAGTAACTAGGGATATGGTCTGTAATAATCTCTGCATATCATGCATGAAGGTTTGAAAGCTCAAAAATGTCATAGACTGACCATAGGGACCAAATGACCTTAGGGCACCCTTCGGTCGATCGACGCTAGATTTTTCTAGTAGGATAGAAAGACCTTAAGTCCCTCCATAAATGCACAAAATAGTCCCCATATCACATATATTATCAGGGGAAATAATTGAATTAAAATATGGACTTAATATGCAAATATGTGAGAGGTTGGGCAACTAAACCCCAGGAGTTCAAAACTCCTTGGGCGCCTAAACTGCTGGAAAGTCAGTAGTTTGACTTGGGTTCGGCCTACTGAACCAAGAATGAAAGCATCGCCTTCGGGCGACCGAACCTTCGCGTTCAAAAAAGCCTTGGGCGATCAAACTTGTTAGTTCAGTAACCGAACTTAGTTTCGGGCACCCAAACCGCGCGACAAATGTTTTTGACTTTTGTTCAGGCAACTGAACTTAGACTTGGGCAACCGAACTCTTGAAAAATGCTTTTTTTATTGAGTTTATTCGGGCACCCGAACCTTCTTGGGTTAATTAAATTTTTACTGAGGTTAAATTGATTAAACATGGTTAATTTTGCTAAACTTTTTTAACAAACTTAAGAATGCCCTATGTGTCCCCCAACGATTATAATTTTACCATTCTCTATATATAGTGGTTCATTTGCAAAATTAAGATGAGATTAGCCAAAATCATTAGCAAAAATCCTCTCTATCTCAAAATCTCATTTTGCCCAAATACTCACATATCTTCATTCCCTTGATACATTTTAATATTGTGAGTGCATATTGGTTGTGCTAGTGTATATTAAGTATTGCTAATACTCCTATTGTTCTTGTTTGATTGATTGATTTCGGGAGAGTTTAGTTAAGTTTATCCCACAGATTTCAATATTATAAATCTTATGCTGGGATAAACTAACAAGCTTAGGGATCTTTGCATTGTCATTGCAAGATTCCCTTAGCTTTGATTTTGTTGTGCAAAAACATTTTCTACAAGCAATAATATTTTTCAAACTACTCTTGAGCTCATTACATTGAAGGAAAATATTTTGAGTTTGTTTGAATATTTGTTTAAGCATCTTTGAAACCTTTGTTTATTATTGTCATGGATAGGTTTTCCAAAATGTCTCATTTTATTCCATGCAACAAAACACATGATGCCTCAAAAGTGGCATCCATCTTTTTTAGGGAAGTCGTAAGATTGCATAGTCTTCTCAAGACCATTGTTTCAGATCGTGATGTGAAGTTTGTCACTTATTTCTGGAAAACTCATTAGGCAATGTTAGGTACTAAGCTTCAGTTTCATAGTGCTTACCATCCCAAAACTGATGGCCAAATCGAGATAGTTAATAGGAGTCTAGGAGACCCATTAAAATGCCTTGTAGGTGATAACATAGGGTCATGGGATTTGTGTCTTCCAATGGCTGAATTCGCATTCAATAGCTCAGTGAATAGAACTACCGGTTTTAGTCCATTTCAAGTTGTCACTAATTATCAACATAGGAAGTTGATAGACCTTGTCCCCTTACCTCCACAGGCTAAAGGGAGTGAACAGGCTGAAGCATTTTCTAAACACATACATAACCTACACTCTGAAATTATAATGAAGATCAACTTGAACAATGAACATTATAAATCTATTGCTGATATTTATAGCAGGTTGCAAAAATTTTCAGAGGGTGATATGGTATGATCTGTATTCATCTTTAACAGATTACAGTAGGAAAGGTAAGATATTTATATGTTAAAAAATGGGTCCTTCCAAGATTTTAAATAAAAATCAGTTCTAATGCATATATGATTGATATTCCCATTGAACTTGGCATTAGTAATGTGTTTAATGTTAAGAACTTAACCAGATTTCTTGAAGCATCTACTTTTGTGGAGCCTTCTATTTCTAACCCTGTAGCTGATCCCACTCTATTCTCCACTTATCATGAACCTGAACCACAGAAATTGCCTTTGCCACCATCACCACAAATATCCAAGAACCGTGATGAAAGAGGACATTATGGATGAAAAAACCATGTTCACGCGAGCTGGATCCTATCAAAAATTCTTGGTCAAGTGGAAAGGTAAACCAATTTTAGAGCGCAGCTAGATTTTGAAGGAAGATTTACTTCGTCTCAACCCAGAACTATACTCCCATTATTTTGCTTCTCATTCTTCCGAGAAGAATTCTTGTCTGCCCAGAAGAATTCTTCGGGATCGATAGCCACTTCCCCTTTCGTTTTCCGACATGGTGACACGTGGACAACCCCTGAATGTCCACAATGCTTGCTAGTTATTAAAGGAACTTATGGAGATACTTGAAGACTTTTTAGAATAAAGAAGCTTGAGTTGTGATTCTAAGCTCAAGACCCTATTGGGCCCCATATGGCTACTTTAGGCCCCATATAGCTTGGACCTCCCTTTTAACTTTATTTATATTTAATTAATTGCATTATGAGTTGTCAAGTACTTAATTTGTGAGAGATTTATGTGAGTTAATTTGTGAACATTAAGTGAGTTGTCTCCTATGCTTGTATCGGGACTGTGACGACTCGCCTATTTTACCATCATTTTTTTTATAAAAACATTTAATATAATAATCCTAATATTTTTTTAAGCTGACAACAAGTGATCAACCTGGACCCATGGGTACTAGGGATATACCTGAAATACAATTCTGATACCTAAGCATCAAAAAACATAAAATCATATACATATCAAGTCATCCAACCAATACAATTCTAGAGTTCTACCAAACCTGTCATATACATATCCACAACCCAAAAATACAAAAAAGTGCCCTAGGGTCATAACCTAAAAATCTATCAGACCTTAGCATAACGACTTACCCTTCTGACAGGGTACAACAGTCGACCTTTAACGCTGCGGAGCTTTATCCGCTCTTCTATCTGGGTTTCCTGAAATGTTTATATTGCCGGGGTGAGACACTTGTCAATAAGGGAAATAAACTAACATGAGTGTGTGGCATCATGAGCATTTTCGTGTTATACATGTAACAGTACATAAATCTTATTTGGTAAACTGTCTGTATCATATCTAGATAAAACACAATTAATCATGACATGGTATAACATACTGAATTTCTATACATGAAAATCATCTTGCATAATTGTACATGAAATAACACCCTAGATGGATAACTAGCTGGTGTCATGTCTTACCTTTATATGACTAGGTTGTGCGGCTCGAAGGCGGGATGTAGCAATGGTTGGCTGACCACGCTAGATCAACATAAGTCCGTAAGTACAATGGGTCTACCCCTCTGAGTCCGGACTACCAGAGGGACGCCTGCACTACCATAAAACCACATCGACTGTTGTTCTCCCACAGTCCCTTATGATATGTGGTAGCACTAACATATACATGATCGTGAACATATAGCTACGATATCGTGCTTCGTGAAAGCCTAAACCAAACCATCCGGGTTTTGATAACATATAGTGAGTTTCAAATAATGATACATGGCTATTTCATAATAATATCTGTCATGATAATATTTTCATAAATTTTTGTGTAACATATCAAATCACAACCCCTACACCGATAGAGTATATCATGTAAGTCACGGCCCTTATGTCGGCATAGTATATTATATAAAATCACAACCCTTACGCTGACATAGTATATCATGTAAAATCACGGCTCTTACACTGGCATATTTTAATATACATAGTTTTGAAATCCCTGTATTGTTTCAATACCATACTTTAAACATAGTTCCTGCACCATTTTTAATATCTTCCTGAACACAGTGATAATATGCTTATTCTAGGAAAATCACAACATTTTGATATAATGCCATTTCATGAAAATTATACTCATGCCACACAAATATGGATAATGTTTTTAAGCATAAAAACCTGATCTGAAATCATATTTCTTGATAAATAACATTAAATCCATTTTCCTGTTCAACTGCAGCATTCCCAAACACTGTGCTAATACATACATAATTTCTAAAAATAAATGTTGTAATATGATAAATAATTTCATGAAAAATATTGACTTAATTTATCCCCTTACCTGGCTTATTGAAAATCCCACAAATTACTCCAAAATTACACCCATGGTGTTTCTAGCTCTACACCCTGAAATTTATAATTTCCCCAACAAAACTTCAGTATTATCTTGCCTAACATATTCTCCTCAGTACAGAAAAATACCAAAAACCTAGTAAAACTTAAAATAATCAACTTACCCAAATTTTCGAATGGTGCCCAAGTTGGCCTAACCAACAAATCACTCTAGCAGATTTGTAGAGACTCTTTCTAAGAGTAATGTGATGGCTTCGAATCATCAAACTGGTGAAGAACAGGGTTGAGATCAAAGAGAGAAGGTGAAAGAGACGTAGGAGAGGGAAAGGGAGGGTTTTCCTAAAAATTTTAACATAGAAAATTCGGAGTAGGTATATTTATAGATTTCAAACTCATCGACGAGACCCATCACCTCGTCAATGAGCCCTTGCAGATAGCTAGTCAAAAAATACTTACTCCTCGTCTATGAGTTTCAGGCCCTAGAAAATAGTCTCTTGGTAAGTTCTCGTCAACAAGGCACAAGTTCCCGTCGACGAGCCGAAGGGCCTGCTCATCGACAAGCACTTCTCCACTTGTCAACGAGACCCTACTGAAATCTATTTTTAAAATTCCTTTTCTCTCCTTTCTTTTATTATTTAATTACTAATTCTTTGGGTCTCTACATTCTCCCTTCCTTCTAAAAGTTTCATCCTAAAAATTTATTATCTGCATTGACACCATCCTTAAAAGAAAATGGGCTACTTATTTTATTCCTTACCCTCACTTGTGGCGGAGGAATACCGTGGTTACATTCAAGGTCCTAGGAGATTACATATACATAACTAAAATTCTCTCAAAACCAAAATACTACCTATTCTATAACCAACAATACTACTCACACATATATTATCTTGCTTTTCATAAAATTAAACCATACTACATTTACTTTACTCGTATACCTAATGTTGATCTCCACTGAATAAGTGTGGGTATTTCTGTCGTATCTACTCCTCGAGCTCCTATGAGGCTTTTTCTACTGCATGATTTATCCATAGGACTTTTACTAAAGGAATCTTTTAACTGTGCAATTCTTATTCTTTTCTATCTAAAACCTATACTGGTATCTCCTCATAAGCCAATGAATCTCTGAACTTAAACTCTCTATAACTAACCATGTCAGAGGGATCTGGGATGTATTTCCTCCCCATGGAAACATGAAATATGAAATGCATTCTGAATAAGGCTGGTGGTAAAGCTAGCCGGTAGGCAACTGGCCCCACTCTTTCAAGTATCTCAAAAGGTATAATGAACCTAGGGCTCAACTTACCCTTCCTCCCAAACCTCAAAACTCCCATTCAATAATGCTATCTTCAAAAATACGTGGTCCCCAACTTCAAATTAAAACTTCCAGTGGCAAGTATTGGCGTAGCTCTTCTACCGACTCTGAGCTGCACTGATTCTTTCTTTAATGAGTCAGACTTTGTCATAGGCTTGCTGCACTATTTCTGGTCCCAACATTCGCCTTTCACCTATCTCATCCCAGTATAGAGGAGAACAACACCTTCTACCATAGAGCGCCTCATAAGGTGTCATACCGATGTTAGCCTGATAGCTATTATTGTATGCAAACTCTACCAGTGGCATATACTGGGTCCAACTACCCCCAAAATTCAGCATGCGCCCGCAGCATATCTTCTAATATCTAAATCACCCTCTTAGTCTAGCTGTCCATCTAAGGATGAAATGTCGTGCTGAAAGATAACTGAGACCCCAGAGCCTCTTACAAGCTCCTCCAAAATCGTGACGTGAACCATGGATCTTGGCCAAATACTGTAGACACTGGCACACCACGTGATCGTACTATCTCCTAAAAATATAATTCCACCAATTTGTTCATGGAGTTGTTGATTTTAATAGGAATGTAGTGAGTGGTCTTCGTCAATCTATCAACGATCACCCAAATAGAATTCTGACCATGTGGTGCTGGTGGTAAACTCGTCACGAAGTCCATAGATACATGATCTCACTTCCACTTTGGGATGTAAATCAGTTGCAACTAGCCCGCA
Source organism: Malania oleifera (assembly GCF_029873635.1). Classification (NCBI taxonomy): domain Eukaryota; kingdom Viridiplantae; phylum Streptophyta; class Magnoliopsida; order Santalales; family Ximeniaceae; genus Malania; species Malania oleifera. Next base: position 38,620,216 of record NC_080425.1, read on the forward strand.
GGCCTCTGGTCCTTAGCCTTTACCTATTGGCATGTTAGAAACTACTGTATAAACTCGGCAATTTCCCTTTTCATGCTGCTCCACCAGTAAGACTCTCACAGATCCCTATACATTTTAGTACTACCTAGATGAACTGTATACAAGGACCTGTGAGCCTCATCTAATATCATCCTCTTGATGTCCATATCTGCAGGCACACACAACCAAGAATGGAACCTCAAGGCCCCGTCATCAGAAATACTGAATTCCTCTCGCTGTCCATCTTACACATTAGCTATTAGCTCTGCTAATTCTGCGTTATCTCTTTGAGCGGTTTTAATCCTTTCCTGTAGAGTAGGCTGCACTACTAGGCTAGCAATAAATGCCTGAGGATCACTCTCTACCAACTCTACTCCGAGTCTCTCCAGATCCATCGAGATCGGATGCTGAACCTCCATAGGTGCCAGTGTTGGTCCTACTAATTTCTTGCTCAGAGCATCAACTACCATATTTGCTTTCCCTAGGTGGTAACTGATAGTGCAGTCATAATCTTTAATAAGTTCCAACCACCTCCTCTATCTCATGTTCAGCTTCTTTTGAGTGAAAAAGTACTTCAAACTTTTGTGATCGGAGAATATCTCGCATCTCTCATCGTACAAGTAATGCCTCCAAATATTTAACGTGTGTACAACTGCATCCAATTCCAAATCATGGGTAGGTTGGTTCATTTCATACTCTTTCAACTGTCAAGAGGCATAAACTACAACCCTACCATGCTGCATCAATACACAGCCGAGCCCTTTCAAAGATGCGTCACTATAATTTACATAGCCATCACCGCTCGATGGAATTGTCAGTACTAGTGTAGTGATGAGCCTCTATTTAAGTTCTTGGAAGCTCTACTCGCAATCCTCATCCCATTCAAACCTAACATTCTTTCTGGTCAGACAGGTGAGAGGTCCTTATAAAGCTGGAAACCCCTTTACAAACCAACGGTAATAACCAGCCAATCCCAAGAACCTGCTTTAACTCTATGCATTACATCATCTTCAATTTCTCCTTCAGCTTGCATAATAGATCCAAGGTATCGAAATCTACAAGTGCTATTTATTTCTTCATCATCAAGTTTAACTTTGTCTCCAATATTCCTCCTATCATTACTAAAATTACATTTCACATATTCTGTTTTATTTCTACTTATCTTAAAGCCTCTAGATTCCAAAGCTTCTCTCCATAATTCTAACTCAGCTTCTACTCCATCCCTAGTTTCGTCAATTAATACAATATCACCTGCAAACAACATACACCATGGAACCTCCTTTTGAATACTCTTAGTCAATTGGTCCATCACTAAAGCAAAAAGATAAGGACTCAAAGTAGATCCTTGATGTACACCTATGGTAATTGGAAATTCTCTAGTTTCTCCATCTATAGTTTTTACACTAGTCATTACTCCATCGTACATATCCTTAATGACATCGGTATACCTACAACATACACCCTTTTTTTCTAAAACCCACCATAGAACTTCCCTAGGTATCCTATCCTATGCTTTCTCAAGGTCAATAAATATCATATGCAAGTCCCTTTTCTTTTCCTAAAATCCGCCTGTGATGCACTTAAATGTCCTAATTTTTTCACACACAGTTGGTCCCAAGGCCGGGTTAAAGAGGAGGGTTGCGTTAGGTAGTTGACAGCCAGCGTAAAATTTGTCAGATCACTATGATAGGAGGGGAGAATGTAGTGATAAAAAAAAAATTAAAAAAATAATAATAATTAAAAATAAATAAATAAATTAATTAATTAAATTTAAAAGTTTAAAAAAATTAATTATTTATTATTATTAATTATATAATATAATATTATATTATATTATATTATATTTTATATATATATATATATATATATGGATATATATGTAATCTCTTGAAGGTTTATCCTTTAGGAGATCCAGAGAAGGCTGCCAACCCCCCTGTGAAATTCTCCTGCGCATCCCGCTCCCTCCGTCTCCGTCTCTCTCTCTTTATTTCTTGATGGATTTGCGGCGGATCGGGAAATGGAAGGTGCAGTTGGATTCCTAGTTCCGCCTCCAACATTTCTACACGAGCGCAGTTGTCGTGGGAGCGGCTTAGGCACTATTTTTGAGATAAGGCAATTTTTTCCTAATTTCTCAATTTCGCTTTAAATCTACCGTTAAATCAACGATCAAGCACCACCACGTGGTCCTAGTTGCGATTGTCGACATTTTGACGCGAGTAAATTTCCAATTGGGGTTTTTTAGGTCTCAATCCAAAGTGAGAGTGGGATTTGGGAAAATAAGTAAATTGGTTATATTTGAGGGTATAATTATTGATTTAGAATTTATGACCCTAGGAAAAATTAAAGTATTATTGTATTTAGGGTTGATTTAATGGAATTAGGATTTTAAATTTTAGGGTTTGGGCGAGTGCCGAAGGCATTTTTCGGGATCCTGCCGGCGTAGTTCAAGAAACCAAGTAAGGAGAAAAATATATATTAAACTAGAATTTTTATGAATTTAATGGAAAATGAATTGTGTTATAAATACGTGTATATATTTCGGTATAAGTTTAAAATGCCAACTATTTAAATTATATTTTTCCAAGTTTAGGGTTGTTTATTAGATACATATATGTGAAATTGAACTCATGAAAGTGAAATATTTTTCAGAATAATTATACAAGAAATTAAAAGTATTTTTCTAGTATATGAATATTAAATGTGGGTTGACTTATTTCCAAGCAATGTATGAATTTTACTGTTAAATAGTGTGGCATGAGTAAATTGGAATGTTGTATGGAAATATGTGATATATGTGAGATGCAGGATATACAGAAAATGAACTAAGTATGAAAATGTTATATGTAATATGCTGCTTGTGTGTGTTAATACAATCATGTAAACAACTGAAAGATGCTAGGTAAAACAGTTAAAAAATGTTGGGTAAAATAGCTGAAAGATATTGGGTAAAACAGTTTAAAGATGTTGGGTAAATGTATGATAGCTGAAAATGCTAGGTAAAATGGCTGAAAATGCTAGGTAAGGTAGCTTAAAGATGCTGGGTAAATGTATGAGATGCAGGATATAAAGAAAATGAACTAAGTATGAAAATGTTATATGTAACATGATGCTTATGTGTGTTGATGCAACCATGTAAACAGTTGAAATATGTTGGGTAAAATAGCTGAAAGATGCTCGGTAAAACAGCTAAAAAATGTTAGGTAAAATAGCTGAAAGATGCTGGGTAAATGTATGATAGCTAAAAAATGCTAGGTAAAACAACTTAAAGATGCTAGGTACGAAATGAAATGAAATGAAAATGAAAATGAATGAAATGGAAATGAAATGTGAAATGTGAACATTGTAAAATGGGAAAGAGCCACGTAAAGTGAAATGAAATGAAAAGTAAAAGATGGAAACATGAATGGTTGAGAAATGTAGAATAATGGCAAACAAAATAATGTATTATGGTATTATCAATATTGATGCTAGTAGAACATGTTACGTTTGGGTAAGGCAAACTCTTCCCCCGAAGGCTTGCTAAGAAAAGCGAGTGCCCTGGTTGTATCAAGTGTAGCAGTGGGCTACATAACATGCTAGGGCATAGGGAAATTACTTGTATGGGTGGGTAGATTTCCCTATTTTTGGGAGCCTTCGCTAGTAAACTTTTGGTATGAACTGTGTGAGTACAAGATTAATTTATCACTTGAGAGCTTACTGAGTAAGGTGAGTGCCTTAATATGCTTTAATTGTGACCTTTGAGTTGCCTAATGTATCAGAGCAGAGGGGTGCTACTTGTATAGGCGGGTAATTACCCCTATCCTTAGGTAATCTCGTGGGTAAAATATCTTACATATGTTTGAATAGGATCAGAAAATGATTTCAAAAATTATGTCAACGATTTTCAAATGTTAAATATTATATTGTTATATAAACTCATGTTAGTCACACACTGTTTTAGTATATTGTTTCTTCCCTTACTAAGATGTGTCTCACCCGAATATGAACTAATATTTTTTAGGACCTCCGCGAGATCGAGCTTAGAGAGCTCGAGCTATTATAGCATTTTTGAGGAAAAAAGGAATAATTATGATAATATTTTGGGATGTAAATATTTATGTTTTATGTCTTTATGTTTTAAGTCGGTAGAGAAAGGGATGATTGTGAAACATACTGGTATATGTGAATACTGAAAGTGTAGGTTATTTTTTGGAGATATGTATATATGTGAATATAGGTTGATGTATGATTTATGTTAGAATGTGGTATTGTATTTGTCGGAAGATTATAATTATATTGTCCACTGCATAAATGATATTAGAATGTGGATTATTAGGTAATTGAATGGATTAGTAGCACTCTGGGCCCACTTAGGGGGTCGGGGCATTACAAATGCCCAAAATACTAAAAGGTTTCCATAGTAGAAAATTCCCTTCATGTTTCTTTCATCTCATTGATGAGCGATTTTATCAATCAATCACTCCTTATTTTAAAAAGTGTTCAACATGAAAGTTGTGCGAGTTTCTCTTATGTTTCTATTGATATGAAGAACATCTAATTTGGAGTTGTATAGAAAAGGTTATGTGCAAAAATCTGAAGGGTGTTTGTGTAGAATGTGCCCCACTAGCCGAAAAATGGCTAGTTTTCAAAATAAATTATTATTTTAAAGCCCAAACGGTTGTAAAACGACTACTTGGGGTTTTTTCCTATAATTACTAGCCTAAACAACTTGGAAAACGTTAGAGAAACATCTTGAGAGCATATTTCTACATTCTTTGTTTCTCCTTCATTTCATATACCCCTTTGTGTATTAAATTTCATATTTCTCCTACGCTTTCATTTTGAAAATTATTTTTGGGAGAAAATTTTGTGGGTTATTGAAGGAAGCTTGGAGTATGTATCCACTCATATATTTTTTCTTCAAAGGCTTTGTTTTCTTGAGGTAAGTTTTAAAAAGGCTTGAGCATATATATTCAAGTTTATATATATTACTTGATAGCCTTTGTATGGTTTTCAAAGATAATATTTCTCCCATACTCTTCTTTGTGAAAATTATTTTTGGGGATTTATTTTTAAGTTATTCATGTAAGGCTTGAGCTTATATCTCACTTCATATATAAAGCTTGAGAGCCTTCTTGTTTTTGATATTTTATAAGGTCAATCATTACAAAGAAAACCATTGTTTCTCCTATTCCTTTATTTGAAAATATTTTTCGGAGAAAACCGTGGGTTAATCAAGATTGCTTTGAGCATATTTTCATTGATAAATATTGACTTGAAAAGCACCTTGAAAAAAGACTAGAGCATTGGTTTACAATCATATACTTTGCTTATGTGGTGATAAATATTGATTGATTCCGTGTTTGATTACGTGGTGCCTTTGGAATCGCAGATGCAAAGTGAGAATGGAATGAGTTTACCAAAGTGCAGACTAGATAAGGAGAAATGTTCGATCTTGGGTTAGTTCTTTAACTGAGAGCTCTAATTCATTTCGAAAATTGAAGATATCGGACATTATGATTTTGAAAGAGTTTCAATTTCATCATCAGGGAGTTTGTGCAAGGCCCGGAAAAATTATCTCATGGGTTAAATCCCTAGCAGGGTAGATAAAACTTAATTGTGATGGAAGCTGTAAGGACAATTCGGGTACTTCAGGAGGCGAAGGAATCATTCGGGATTGCCATGGCATGGTGAAAGCGGCTTTTTTCAAGCTATTTTGGCAATGGTACGAACAATAGTGCGGAATTAAAAGCAATCTTAGAAGGAATTCATTTATGTAAATAACTTTATTATTTTAATGTGATTATTGAAAGTGACTCGAGAAATGTTGTTCATTGGTTTCGGAAAGGCAAATGTAACTTGTGGTATCTTTGGGATTTTTGGGAGGACCTCGTAGCGGAGCTAGAAGGAGTGAACTTCATGGTGATCTATCAATATAGGGAAGACAATAGTGTGGCTGATTTTCTCGCTAGAGAATGAGAAATGGGAAACAATGTCATCTATGAAGAACAACATCTTTTACTACGTTCTCTGAAGGTATCCTTTGGATGGATAGGTTGCGTCTCACTTCCCTCTGTCATTAGTTCATCCTCTCGATTGTTTTTTTTTTGGTTGGTTTAAATTTTTTGATTTTAGTTTATTTTATTATGTTTGTTTTTTGCTAGGCATGTTTAGATTTGTTTCTTATTTAACTTTGTTTGGATTTGTAGTCCTATTTTGGTTGGTTGTTGGTGTTGTTTTAGGGAGGCCTTTAATGTCTATTTTATCTGCAATCTCCCATTGCTTGTCTTGTAACCATGGAATTCCTCCACCAAAAGTGAGGGTATATCAATATATAATTGGAGGTGCCGCCCTCCTTTAGTTAAAATAAAAATTCTAAAAAAAATCATATACTTTGCTTGGAAGCCTTATTTGAATTAAATTTTTTAAAGATCATTTTTTAAAAGAAAAATCATTTTCCATACTCTCAGTTTTAATTGAAGAATACTTTGAGAGAAAAATCATACTCTACTGAGCATTATTTATTAAATAATATGAGAGTGCAACTAGGTTTTCATATTGTACAAATCAGCTTATTTAAGAAGCACTTTCAATTGTACGGAAAAAAAAAATGTTTTTTTATAGACAAGCCCTTCGCGATCCGAGTTGTGAACTACGGGCCAAGTGAGGGTACATTACTTGGAGAAGGTTTGGCTCTACTTGGTTAAGGGAGCTAGGGGGACTCCACCCTATAAGGAGTGTTAACAGCTTAGCTTCCCCTAGTTAAGGGAGTTAGGGGGACTCCACCCTACAAGAAGTAATGGTTTGGCTCTGCCCAGTTAAGTGATGTAGGGGGGCTCCACCGTGTGAGGAGTGTGTAACAGCTTGGTTCCACCCGGTTAAGGGAGCTAGGGAGACTCCACTTTGTGAGGAGTTTAAACGGTTTCTGCTCCACCTGGTTAAGTGAGCAGGCTTAGTGAAATCCTTGGGGGGTTTGCCCAAGGCGAGGACGTAGGCAAGATTGGTCGAACCTCATTGAAAATCTTGTGTCATTCTCTCTCTCTCTCTCTCTCTCTCTCTCTCTCTCTCTCTCTCTCATTTAATTTCTGCACTTTAAATTCTTCATGTGTATGCTCGTTCATTTATCGTAGTTATTATTTTTGTATACATGCCTTTCATTTTAAATTGGGACATGATTTGGTGAATCAGTTTAATTTATCTACCAAAGTTTTTAAAACCCAATTCACCCCCCTCTTGGGATTACACTGTTCCCCTTATTGTCATTTTTGTTTTATTGTATTTTGAAGATTTGTATTTGTATGATTAATTTTGCATAATTCCTATGTATGCATATTGATTGTGAGTGATAATCTGTCATCTAAAATCAATTTAGACTATGATTGTATTGTATATTCATAAAAATTTACATAAAAATTTGTATATAGAAGAGCATGCATTTAAGTGGTAGACTAATTAGCCAATATAAAATTGCAAATTTCTTGAATTTTTTAATGATTTTTTGTGATGTTCCATGGTTTATATATATATATATATATATATATATATATATATATATATATATATATGTTTTTTGAGATTGATTGAGTTGTTTTAATATATGATGTGTAGAAGTTTTATGATTTTTCACTTTATAAAATAAAAAATCATCATTTTCAATTTTATGATTTTTTACACTTTAAAGTTAAAGATTGCTTTTAGAGATTGTACCTTTTTTAATGAACAATTCATGATGTGACCGTTTGGTAGATTAAAGGGTTGTTTGGTGTTACTGTCAAAAATTAGAAAAAAAAAAAAACAGGAAAAAAATCAAAACCAAAAATAGAAACTAAAAATTAGAAACTAGTAATCTATTTGGTTAACATTTGTAAAATTAATACAAAATAAAAACTTAATTTGATTAGAGAGAAATGCTAGAATCCTTGATTAGAGCACAACAAATGGCATTCACATATTTTTCATTAAGTTGAATATTTCCATCCTCCATTTCATTATGTTCATCCTTATACTTTGGAATCAAATCACCATTCTTCAACTTCATGGAAATATTCGGTCTCTTGAGAATGCTTTTCAACACTTGGTCATCAACCAATTGAATGTAGGTTTTCATATGAGAATTTTGATACATTTAGTTGGATCCATCAAACAATGGTGGCCAATTTGTGAATTTTCCTTCAACAAGTCCTTGGCCTATCATGGATGTCGATAGGTCTTTATTTAGGGTCATGTAAGTAGTGGAGCCCTACTCTGATACCGATTGTTGGTTTGGGTAGGCATCCAAGGGGGTGACTTCTATGATAAGAAAAACTTTTTCTTCTTTTTGATATAATAGGCTTTATATTTAATTTGATTTACTTAATGATTAGATTGCATGCAATAATTATAAAACAAAATATCTAGTTGGACGGTTAGGATCAATCAATAGTAGCTTCCTCTGAGGATCATTGCCTTTAATACTGTGGACATGGCCTCGAAGAATCATTGCATTTACTTTGTTAACTTTTTGAGTCCTATCTCATTTTGATTATGACAAAGCATAGCATCTCACTTGTGTGCTAAGTGTATGAATAGGTTTATATTCCTGTAAGCACAAGTGACCAATGCAAAATGGAAGCTAAGAAGTACTTAATCGAGCACATCAATGGGCATATTCCATGATCTTCAAAAGAGTAACGCTTGAAGAATTATGCTATTTTTTTAGTTTTAATGTATTTAGGTGTTAAATGTGCATGCATATCATATGATTTAAATTGAAGGTCAACCACTAACCATAGATTAACCTTAGTGTTGACCTTATTGGTCACGCCCGGTTTTGATTATGACAAATACTCATTGTATCTAATGAGTAGTTGAGTTTTTTGTGCAGGAATCAAGAATGATAAGATCAAGATGTGCACAAAGCAAGAAAGGCTTGAAGACAATTTCATAAACTCTTAATTATAATATTTTCCAGTGAAATTGTCTGTAATAGTAATTAGGGTTTTTCGGTTTGTAATAAGCTCACACACATCACATGAATGATTTACTTTGTAAGCTCAAACCGAACCATAGAAAGACCTTAGGATGTACCTCAAAATTGGACCCCAAGTAACCTTAGGACACTCACCTTTGCACTTGTATGTAATAGGCATTTGAATAAGGTTTTTATGTTGCAAGAAGGGACCGAAATGCACACTTGGTGCACCTTCGGTCGACCGGCCAACTCAGTTCAAATTGGCCCGGTCGACCGAAACCGGTCCGGGTCAACTATTTGATCCGGTCCCGGTCGACCGACCCCTTATAGGTCATTTGACCTCGGTCGACCGAACACCCTGAGAGTCAACATTTTGACCTCCCGGTCGACCGATCAAAATTGTACTCCAACTACTTGGTCGACCGAAGGGTCTTGGGAGAATTCCCATCGGTCTGGTCGACCGAGCATTTCAGTTCAAAAGTCCCCCGGTCGACCGAACCTCGGAAGTTTGGGAAATTTCCCTTTCCGGTCGACCGAGCCATGTAGTTCAAAAAGTGTCCGGTCGACCGAACCTCGGAATATTGAAAAATCGCCCCTACCCGGTCGACCGATCCCTTAGTTCAAAATGCCCCCGGTCGACCGAGCTACTTGAGTCCCGGTCGACCGAACCACTTTTGGTCGACCGGACTTCTCGGGTTGTTCCCATTTTTACCGTGGTTAATATTTTTCTAAACAGGGTTAAAATGCATTAAACTCCATTAAACTTTTCTAAATAATACCCTATAGGTCCCCAACGGTCATATTTTCTCCCTTGCCTATATATATGCCTTCATTTGCAAAGATTAAAGGGGGATTAGCCACTTTGATCAGGGAAAATTCTTTGAAAATCCAAAACCCTATAATACTCATTCTTAAGCCTCCTACACTCATACTTACCTTCTCATACAAATTAAACCCTTTGTAAGTTGATTGAGTGCTAGTCTAAGTAGGTTTGCTCTCCCATTCATATTTGATTGTTTTATTATCCTTGAGAGCTAAACCTTGAGTATTCTTAGGGGACTTTATTAATAAGTCTATCCTAAGAAAACTTTGATAGATCTTCTAAGATTTGCACCTCCATTGCAACATCTTAAGAAGATAGTATTTGTATTTTGGTTGCAAAACATTTTCAAATATCTACTGTGTTATTAATCTTGAAAATATTTGATGAGATATTTGATAGTGTGATAAAATCTTTGTTGCAATACTCGTTAACTCATATATCTTTTGCTGAATACAAAGATTGAATATCCTTTTGCAAACCAAACTTATACTTTGCTAGAGCTTCATATACATATGTGTATTGAGAAAACTTGTTGATTGAAATATATGAAGTCTGAATGATATCTTTGTTTGAGCACTTAGACTAAATATTTTGTGATACAAAGATCATTTAGGTTTGCACTCTCACGCACTCATTACAATGATAGTAAATCTATTTGAGAGTTGACATCTTAGACCACACTGAGCTTACAAATCTGCTTTACTTGAAAGCATAATCACTGTACCATCTCATTGTAATACACTTTGGTTGTATTTCCAGGCACGGGCCTGAAGAGGGAGACTAGCCCTGGAATAGTCCCGGATTGGCTTAGACCCGGTTAGGAAAGCTAGGTGCGTCGTCCTGTTAAGGCGTGTAGGTTGAGGTCAGCCCCGCTAATTGACCTGGTTAAGGTTGAGGTCAGCCCTGTGTTAATTTGACCTGGTTGCAAATGGTGCCGCTCCACCCTTAAGTGAGCTCTTAGTGGAAACCTCTAGCTTGCGAGCTTGAGGCGGGGACGTAGGCACGGTTGGCCGAACCCCGATAACATATCGTGTGTTCATTTATATTTCCGCACTTTATATTAGCCGCACATGTATGTTATGGGTGAATGATGCGTATGACTTAAATTTCACATTATACTTATCTACGCATTTGGAAATTGAATAGGCAGACCCTAGGTTGTGTATATACTGCTGTTTATCCGGCATAACCTAGGTGATAAATTTTAAAATTCCAATTCACCCCCCCCCCCCTCTTGGGAATACACCAATTCTAACACTTAGGAACCCATGATTTTCATAAAAACATTTTACACTCAAAGTTAATCAATCAAAAAACGTTTGAAGTGTTTTGAAAACAAAACAAAGACAAAAATCAAATTTATATAGGCGTTAGTCGACCAACTGGTTTAGCATAGTCGACCGGACAAAAGACTAAGCCAAATATAAAGGGCCCAGTCGACTGGACTCTCAAGCCCAGCCTACCGAACTTCACACAAGAGATAATTCGACAGAGCGTATCATTGGCTTGGCAAACCGAACCGTGCTAAAAGGGATTTAACCCTTTGGCCGATTGACCAGACCTTGGGTCAGTCAACCTGACCTCTTGGGTTCAGGCTAGTTTGAGCCTCCAATGATCATGAAAATTTGAAATATATTATTATTATAATGCCTAATGGTCATATAATGACCATATTTTGAAATTTCCTATATAAATCTTGCCCAATCACTTTGAAAATGTTGAAGAAACATATTGAAAATATACTTAATTATTCTTTGATTCTTTCTCACATTTTATACTCATTTTCAAGATCAAATTTAAATCTCTCCTACTTTCATTTTGAAAACTCTTTTTGGAGAAAAGTCTTAAGGGTTTCTAGCAAAAACTTGAGCTTATATCTATCTTCATATATATTGCTTTAAAGCCTTTTTATTCTTGTGATATTTTTCATAGATCACTTCTCCTATACTCTTTATTTTGAAATTTTTATTCAGAGAAAGTCTTTGAGTTATATAAGAGAGCCTTGAGCAAATAATCATTTCACATGTACTTGCTTGAAAGGCTTCTCATATTTTATTTTACAAAGGTCAATCTTGTGAAAATCATTTTGCATACTCTTATATTTCTGGAAAAATATTTTTGAGAGGAAAACCCCAACTCTACTGAGCTTCATTTTTAAAATAATTTAAGACTACATTTAGTAAGTTTTTCAATTGTACAAATCAACTCTTGAAGGAGTATTTCATTGTACGCAAAACTGTTTCAAAACAAGCTCTTCACGGTTCGGGTTGTGAACCGTGGCCAAGTGAGGGTACATCACTTGGAAAGGTGGCTTCGCCTAGAAGGAGTGGTTTACAGTGTGATCTATACTGAGCAAGGGTACATTGCTCAAAAAGGTGTCGCCATTTGTAAGGAGGGAATATAGTTCGGATTGTTAACCGTATCGAGCGTGTGGTATCACTTGGAGAGGTTGGTCCACCTAGAAAGACTAGTTTTTTTTTTTTTTTTTGGGGGGGGGGGGGGGGGCATCCACCCAATTTGAAGAAGTGGTTTAGTGGAAATCCTTAAGGGGTTCACTCAAGGTGAGGATGTTGGCGGGTATAACTAAATCTCGTTAAAATCTCAGTGTCACTCTCTCCCCCTTATCTCATTTATATTTTCCACACGTGTATGATTGTATGTTTACTGTTGTGATTGTTTTACATACATGTATTTTATTTTGATTGGGATATTATTTGGTGAATCGGTAAAATTATTTAGCAAAATTTTTCAAATGTCCAATTCACCCCCCCCCCCCTCTTGGGATTACACCATTCCTCACAATTGGTATCAATGCCCGGTTGCAATAAGCTTAACCGTTTTTGTAAAAAGATTGCATAACTCATTTTGGTGTATCTTAGTTTTGTGAGGGTCATTCCTTTACAAGGCCTCCAATGTTTTGTGGTGTAGATTACACCATTTGGAAACAAAGGATTATTATTTTTATTCAAACTGCTGATAGGAAGGCTTGGAAAGTAATTGATCAAGGGAACTATATCCCAATAAAAATTGTTCAAAATGTAGAGTTTCCCAAACTAGAAAATGAAATGAATGAGCATGATTTAAATTTAGTGCAAATAAACTCTAGTGCCATGAAAATGTTATATTGTACTTTAGATATTAACATCTTTAAAGAAATCATGGCATGTCAAAATGCAAAGGAAATATAGGAAGAACTTGATAAGAGATAGGGAGAGACCAAGGAAAAGGAGACCACCACTCCAGATGCTTTGAGCTCAAATGTTCAAGAAGGATAAAATCATTGCCTAATAACTTTAATCAACAAATAGGTACACTCCTCTCCTTCTACTTCATGTAATAATTCATGCAATGATTCTTGTGATATATACTGTGATAAATCTAGTAGTGAATCATGTAATGAATCGAATGATGATAGCATGCCAACTTATGAGGAATTACAAAAAGAATATATTTGGACTCATAAGATTCTTATTAAAATAAACAAACGATATACTTTTTTGAAAAACAAGAATGAGGCATCAATAAAAGAATTAGAATCTAAAATTCTTGCTGAAAAAGAAAAAGACTTAAAAATCAAGAAATTAGAAAGTAAGAACGAAAAGACGATAAAAGAGCTCGAAAATCTAAGATCCCAAATTTCTATTGAAAATGAAAAGGATCTTCATATTTCTGAACTTGATTACAGAATAAATAAAATGGCTAAAGAGCTTGTAAGATTACAAGCAAATTGTAAGGGCATAAAGGATTCAGAAATACTAAGCCTTGAAAATAAAATAGAGGAACAGTCTAAGATCATCTATGCATTTACTAGGGGCAAATAAAATTTTGATAAGCTTATAGGCTCACAGAAGATGACCTTAGATAAGGAAGGCATAGGATATAATGAAATTAAAAACAAGAAGAGAAAGAACCTCTACATGGGGTATTTTGTAAAAGAGTCCAAATACTATGCTAGTACCTCCTTCAGTGCTTATGCTCACACCACATGCTTCCTATGTAAAAAGAAGGGCATATAAAATTTGATTTCCTATTTGAAAGGAAAGGTGTGAAAATCAAACAAGTCTGGAGAGTCAAAGAAATGTTGGGTTCTAACCTGACAAGACTTAAAGAAAAGTGGGTACCAAAACAAGTCCCATTGTTCCCACCTTAGATCTTAGGTTTAAAGACTTTAATTATACCCTTCATATGCTTCAAAGGCAAATAAGGTTTATTCCATTGAAGGGATATCTTTTGGACCTTTTTTATCATATGTGTCGAAATGTTAAAATCCAATTATTAGTTATTGAAAACTTAAATTATCTTGGCTTAAGGAATTTTGTTAGCTTTACCGTGATCCCAAGAGGGGGGGGGTGAATTGGTATTTTTAAAAAATTTAAACACTAGGTCAATCTCCTAACACCAGTATATTCACAACCCTATGGTCAATCTAGTGCAAGTAAAGTAAATGTATAACAGAAAGTAAATAAGGCAATTTAATCAATTACACAAGCACTAGAAAGCAGTAGAGGAAGGGTGACACACAGAATTGTTATCGAGGTTCAGCCAATTGCTTACGTCCCCGCCTTGGCTAACAAGCACAAGGATTACCACTATAACTTGCTCACTTAAACGGGTGGAGCGGCACCTATACAAACCAGGTCAATTAGCACAGGGCTGACCTCAACCTTTACAACAATCCTTGTCAAGCTAGATTACCGCCCCCTCAGGCCACGCCTGGATTCACTCGGATTTTACAATCAATTGGTACAATGAAATAATGCTTTCATGTAAAGCAGATTTGTACCCAAACAATACACTCAATCACATATGCATCAAAAGTAAGGATATAATGTAAGCTCAGTGATGCAAGATTTGTTCTATTAATACACAACACAGTATAGTCAATATGAAGCTCAAGAGTATCCAACACAATACGATCAGTATCATGCCCAAGAATAATCAACACAAGCAATGACTTGGAATCTAAACAAAATATTTCAATCAACACATAAATGTTCCAAGTATACAAGATAGATAATCAAACTAGTCTCAAAATTGTTTTCTTAAATGGAATAAGCACAAAGCTAGTTTGAAAAGATTGCTTGCTTGTCTGAAAGATTCTTTGCACACTAAAAACAAAGCTCTTGGACACTTGCAACGAAATGCAAATATCCTAAGTTTTCTTGGTTTAATCCCACACAAGATTCATATTGAGCAAATCTGTGGGACAAACCTAGGCTATGCTCCCAAAAATTAAATATCCGGTAAACACAACAAGGGGAGGATTAGCTCTAAGCAACAATCAAACAAACACAAATGAAACTCTTCCAATCTCGGATTTTATCAAGAGGATGCAAGTTTGAGAGTATTAGGGCAAAAAATATATTTTCAAGAGAGAGAGAGAGAGAATTTTTGCTAATCACTTTGCTAATTAGATTCTAATCATGCAAATGAAGGCCTATTTATAGGCAGGTAGAATATTATAACCGTTCGGGACACAATGGGAATAATCAAGAAAGTCCCAAATGATTAAAAGTCACTTAGCCCGTATTAACCCAGTTTTACCGCGGTTAAATTTATTTTAACCGTCCGAGGTTCGGTTGCCTAAACAAACACAGTCATAAAAGATTTCAAATGAGATTCGGTGATCTGTATATAGGTTCGGCAGCCCGAATCAAAGTTAGTTGCAAAGCTACGTAACTTCAGGTGCCCAGTCCTAGGTTTGGATGCCCGAACTCGTGTGTTCGGTCGCCCGGGGCTAATTTGAACTTAAATTCTCGGTCTCCCGAGTTGGTGAGCAGTCCCTTTCGAGGCGTTCGGATGCATGAGGGGGATAAGCATGTTTATGGTTCGGTCACCCGAGGTCTGGTTAACTTTTTTACCTTCATGGTTCGGGCGCCCGAGGAGATTTGTACTCTAAAAGTTTGGTCGCCCGACCCCTCTTAGCTTGCTTAGATATGTTCAGTTTTCAGTGCAATTATTTCATACTCATATGTTTTATGCTATGTTTGCATGAGTGTTGGAACCTAGGGTCTTGCTATGGTCTAGTTGAGCTTTACATTATATTTTGTATGCATGATGTGCAAGTGATGAACATACATCTACTGCCTAAGTTACTATTACAGACCCATCTCAATTATTATAGACCAATATGAAGTACAATTACAATTATAAGTTACAAATCTTCGCAGTCTTCTTGTTTCCACAGGTGTCCTTCCTTGGGATATTAATTCAAACCTGCACAAGCACTTGTCAAACATCAAATATCAATATTTGTCATTATCAAAATCGGGTGCGACCTGTAAGGTCAACAAATTTGATGCTTAAAATAGGTTAAAAGGGGGCAAAATATTAAAATTTGTGAAGCCCAGTCGACTAAGACATAAGGCCCAGTCGATCAGACCCTCTTAGGACACAGTGTTAAGTAGAGCCCAGTCGACTGGACTAGAGGCCAGTCAATCAGAACTCTTTATTTGCCCTTATAATGCCTTCATGTTGCTCCTCAATCGACTGGACCATAGACCCATGGTTTCTGCTTGCGCTCCAGTCAACTGACTAGTGGAATTTGATCTGATAGCACAAAGCTAGTCGAGCAGACCCTGTCTCTAGTCGACCAAACAAAAACAAAAATGGTCTGGTTTAATGCAAAGCCAATCAACTGGGACATGCCCCAGTCAATTGACCTGTTAGGGTATATAAAGTTTTATGCACCCAAGAGCCTCATTTTTTCCATCCTATTTCAAAGAAAAACCCTTTTTCTCCCCATTTTGTGCTCTCTTCTCATATCATATATTTATCCCCTCAAAATTTTCCACCCAAATCATCATTTAATCATGCCAAGGGCCTATAAGAGGAAAGTAGCTCAAGAGACCGAAGAAACTTCTAAAAAATGGTTCATCTCCACAAGCGAGAGGATGCGTTACGAAACGCAATTCCAGTCCAAGGATGCATTGATTGGTAAGGTTCTTGATCTCACTTTCATGGAGCAATATTTTAGGAACATATTAAAGATGTTTAGGTTTTAGGGGTGGTACCAGTTCATTGCTTTCTAACCTAGGGGTGTGTACCCTACCCTAGTTAGGCTATTTTATTTGAACCTAGGGCACGACAATAGAGGATATTACTCCCAGGTCTTAGAGGAACACCCTAGATTTGATGTTGATCTCATAGCATAGGATTTTGAGATTAAGAGAGAAGACTTTACTTGTCCTAACCCCAGTACTACATGGATCAATGAACAGGGCTTCAGTGTAGAGGCCTTTGTTAATTTGGTCTAGGAACACCCAGTAGTGAACCTCAACCACACCCCTGCCTATAGTTCCTTCACCCTTGAAGCCAAAATCATCCACCACCTAATATCCTACAACATCTTACCCAAGAGTGGGTCTAAGGTGTTTGTGTCATACTTAGACTGCTTCACCATATGGTGTCTCATCATAGGGAAGAAAGTGGACCTGCCTAGCCTAATCACTAAATGGATATTCATAAAGACCATTGGGCATAGAATCATAATGCTTTACGGGGGCATTCTAAATAGCATCTTTGTGAGGCTATGAGTCACAAAGGGGGGCAATCACTACTGGTGAAGAGGAAGACCACATACATTTTTCTCCTCCATTATAGTGAAACAAATGGGGTACGAGCTAGTAGGGAATTGATTACACGTCAAAACTGCGTAATTGGGCATTTAACCCGGGCTTTATGGTTTATATTTTTAATTAAATGTCCAAAATTGTCCAATATTTTAATAAAGTGCCAAAATCATCATTCTTGAACTTTATTGCACTATTTATGAAGTTTTGGTAATTTTTTGTCGCAGGAAAAATTCTCAGGAACCAAAACCAACACCCGTTCGTATTTCATGCATAACTTTTCCGTCCAAGCTCTGATCGAGACGATTCAAATTTTTAGAGAAAGAGGAAAGGATTATCTACAACTTTCATGTTTTGAGTTTTGTGAGATACGGGCTCTAGAAGAGCATAATTTGCAACAAACAGAGAATTAAAAAAAATGAAAAAAAAATCAAGTTGCCGAGTCAACCCTTTGCAAACGGGTCGGGTTGTTCCACGCCGGGTCATAGGGCTTTTCCCCATCCCCTTTAAATCTTCTCTTTCTCCTTCTTCTTTTGGAGGCAGCCGCGGGGCTCCCCTGTTCTCTCCCATATACTCTTCTTCTTCCCCTTCTTCTTCTTCTTCTTCTTCTTCTTCTTCTCTTCTCCTTATTATTTTTCTTCTTCTTCTTTAATCTTTCCCTGTCTTGTCTTTCTTTTCAGCTCTCTCTCTAGCTTTCTCCTTCTCGTTCTTCTTCTCCTTTCCTTTTTTTTTCATCCTCTGTTTTCCTGCTGAACTCCCTTTGTACACGGCCGGCCTCCTCTTCTCTTCCCGCAGCTGTGAAACACCACCATAGCAGTCCTCCTCAGCCGAAATTTCTCTACAACACAGCACACACAGCAACTGCTAACAGCACCGCAACCACAGCCCCTGTTGCACAGCACAGCAGCTCAGCCCAGACCAGCTCCACCCTCGGCCAGCAACTCCACTTCAGCTCCTCTGCAGCAGACCCGAGTGCTACCATTCCAGCTGCCAGCCAAGGCTCTCTCTTCCACAACCTCCATGGATGTTTATTTTCTCTCTCTCCTTTATTTCTTTATTTAGTAATACTTATGTTTTGATTTGTTAATGTTACATAAAGAAAATTTGAATTTTAATGTCTTATTCTTATTGTAGTAGCTATTTTATTGTTTTCGTTTTGTTTTGTTTTCACGTAATTTAGCAGTGGAGTGGTTTATTTCCGTAAATTCGGTAATTCTAAAAATGTATATATAAAAGAATAAAAAATTAAAAAAAAGTGTTTTGGTTCAAGAAATTAGGCTAGTCATCTTTTCAAGATTTAATTTTTATTTTTCGAAGCTTGATTTAGTTTAGGGTTGGTTTTTATTAAAGTGTGTGTTTTTATCGTGTCTTGTTTTCATTTAATTCATTAATAATTTAGTTTTAATTCGAGGTTCTTCTTGTTAAAGGTTCGTTTTTTTTTTCATGTGTATTCATATCTAGTTAAGTTTCCTTTGGGTGTTTTAAATTTATATTCAAAGTTTCCTTTTTAATTGACACATGCTTTAATGTTTCCTTAAGTAGGATAGGGTTTCCATTCTTACTTTTTAATTTAGTGAATGTTAGTTTTAGGGTTTAAATTGCGTGTTATTTAATTTGTCGAAAGTGAAATTGAACAATCTTGAAATCCCGACTCTGAACTGACTTCAGTACATTTTTAATTTCGATTGGAAGAACGTAAATTTTGAGATTAAACGCATTCCCTGAGGAGACGATCTAGCCCTTGGGCTTAATATTACACGATAGAACTCCTATACTTGGGATAGCTTTCGAGCTGCTCATTTTTTGAGTGAGTCAGGAATATCCGGTTACCATAGGTCTCGCTATAAAAGGAGGTTAGGAGAACAACCTGGTGCTCCATAGGACTAGCCTTGCGGCCACCGCAGTCATCTAATGTTGAGATTATGGAAGCCATTGATAGACTCTCCATGTCGTTCAATGAGTTCAGGGAATACATAGACACACACCTCTCCTCTATATAGAGAGAATTTAGGGAACTTGTAGTTGCTACTGAAAATAGATTTGTCAACATTCAGAACAACTTCATAAAACTGTAAGACATTGTGTAGACCAACTTCACTGTGATGAACAACCACTTTAATGACCTAGAAGGGAAGCACCCTATGGATATCAGCGGCGATGAGGAAGGATCATTTGACAGAGGGCATGATAATGGAGAGGATTAGGCTGCACATTTGAGGGGGAGCAGCTTTTTGAGTTTATCTAATAAACATTTCTTTTGGTCCGTAAACATAAACACTAGATGATCTTTATCTTGGTTATATATTTTTTTGTTTATGATTTTGAGCATAGAACTACACTATCCATGCCATGCTTTATATTTAAAATTATCTGATGGATGGTTTATTTGTTTATTCAGGTATGAACTTTTATTGAGCTATACTGGATTGCAAGCTTGAACTGAATGACATCTTCATGGAAGATGCAGAATTTTGTGAATTGCATGTCGGTAGCTAATCTAGGTTGTTGCATGTTTGGATTGAACGACATTTTCATGGTTAATGCAGATTTATAAATTGCATGTTGTAGGAACAACCAACTTTTTGGTGCATGCCCTTGTGAGCTGATTATTGAAAAAATGTACTATTTACAAATGGCATGCTGCCCAATTTTTGTTAAAATTGAATTTTTTTTCCTAAAATACTCTAAATTATATATACATATTCTATGTTTTTAGGAAAATCAAATCCTATGAACCCATTTGAATCATTTCATTATTTTTTTAATCCCGAGACTCTTCTGAATATCTTGAACATCATATCTTTTTTTTTTTTTTTTTTTTACAGAATCATATTTTGATATGGATTGTTCTTGGGGTATATGAACACTACATATGACTTAATGTTAGCATTTTCTGACGCTTGTGTGTTCTATTGAAATGACTTTATTGGTTGACACTTAATGAATTCACACAATTGGTATAAGTATAAATGATTTATTGTATTTAAGCTCATATTCAAATCGAAAGGGGGAGCTTTTTAAACTTAAAATTTTATCTTCTTTCGCTCACCCAATTTTTGGCTTAGATTTGTATTAAGCTTTTTGAACTTAAGTCTCTATCTTGTTATGCTCACCTACATTTTGACTTACATTAGAAGTTTATGGTGGCATGTTTGGTTAAAACATAAATTCTTTTTACTTATAGTAAATCTTAAGTGGAAATTGGTGCATAGGCAAAATCATTCTAAGAAATTTTCATATGACTGTGCATTAAATTCTCTAATATTAAGATCTATATGGTTGCTTCTTTTCCGGTTGATGTATGAATTTTTGACTTGATAAATGTTTACATATTTACCAGGAAAATTTTAAGCTTGTTTGACCTTATTATTAAAATTTTATAGCAAGCATATGTACTTGTTGATGATATTAAAAGTGGAAATTTTTTTACAAAATGCAATGGCAAGAAATGAACTTATAATAAGATGAATATTATCTCTTGCTTAAAGGTACTCATGACATGCACTATTTGGTATCTAAAATTCAATTTATGTCATGAAATTTCTAAAACTTTAGGGCTCTAATTTATGTGATCTTCTTAACAAAGGAGATATTTTTAGCCCTTTTATTGATGACAAAAGGGGGAAAGGTTTATAAGAAAAATTCTAAGAACTCCTTTATTTTACAAATGGTATGTTCCTGCCCATTTGTTATTGCAAAATTTACCTGTCCTCCTACCTCAATCTTGAGAAGGCAAATAGAAAGTAATCATAAGGATGGAGTAGGTAACAGCGGCGGTAGTTGTAGAATAAGTAAATAACAGTGGCCTTTGCAACTGCCTCCTGCTCTTCTGTTATTCACAATTGGAAAATGATAGACATAATACTTTTTGCAAAAATGAAATCATTCTTGTATCAAATAACTTTAATTTGTGTTTAATTGAAATTTTTTTTTTCAGCTTCAATACAAAATGTACATTTAACCAAACTGAACTTAAATTTTCAACTTGAAAAATTCTAAAGTCTTTATTTTGAATATACATGAATTATATTTAATATTCTTTTGAAATTATGCGTATTGTAAAGGGGAGCCTTTTCAGGCTAACCCAAATTTGCTTCTGTGTTTGTCATTATCAAAAAGTGAGAGATTGTTGACTTTTTAAGACATATTCTGTTTGATAATGACAAATCAAAAAATCTCACTTGTGGTCTAAGTATATGAATAGGTTTATATTTCTGTAAGCACAAGTAACCAATGCAAAATGGTAGCCAAGAAGTACTTAATCGAACACATCAATTGGCAATTCCATGATCTTCAAAAGATCAAAGCTTGAAGATTTATGTTATTTTTTTAGTTGTAATGTATTTATGTGTTAAATGTGCATGCATATCATATGATATAAATTGAAGCTTAAACACCAACCATAAATTGACCTTAGGAAACCGTTATTTTCATAAAAACCTTTTATACTCAAGGTTAATCAATCACAAAAGGTTTGAAGTGTTTTTGAAAACCAAACAAAGGCAAAAATCAAATTTATATCGAGGATTAGCTGATTGGATGGTTAAGCCCGTCTGACTGGATAGAAGTCTAGACCAAATATAAAGGGCCCACTCAACTAAACTCTCAAACCCAGTCGATCGGACTTCATACGAGAGATGATCCGGTAGATCGGATCATTGGCCCGGCAGACCAAACCACACTAAAAGGGATTTCGCCCTTTGGCTGGCCAACCGGACCTTGGGTCAGTCGATCAGACCTCTTGGGTTCAAG
The DNA here is from genome assembly GCF_029873635.1 of Malania oleifera. Taxonomy (NCBI): domain Eukaryota; kingdom Viridiplantae; phylum Streptophyta; class Magnoliopsida; order Santalales; family Ximeniaceae; genus Malania; species Malania oleifera. The sequence continues at coordinate 38,642,309 of NC_080425.1, forward strand.
CTAATTTGAGCCTCTAACGATCATAAAAATTTAAAATGTATTACTGTTAAAATGCCCAACGGTCATATAACGACCATATTTTGAAATTGCCTATATAAGCCTTGCCCAATCATTTTGAAAATGTTAGAGAAACATATTGAAAAATATACTTGATTATTCTTTGATTCTTTCTCACATTTTATACTTATTTTCAAGATCAAATTGAAATTTCTCCTACTTTCATTTTGAAAACTCTTTTTGGAGAAAATTCTTAAAGGATTTTGGAAAAGGCTTGAGCTTATATCTACCTTCATATATATTGCTTGGAAGTTTTTTTATTCTTGTGATATTTTTTCAAAGATCACTTCTTCTATACTCTTTATTTTGAAAGTTCTATTTGGAGAAAGTCTTTGAGTTATACAAGAGAGCATTGAGCATATATTCATTTCATATATACTTGCTTGAAAGGCTATATTGAATAGAAGTCCCACACTTTCTATTCAAAATATGACACACGAGGAAGCATCTTATACTTGATTTTACAAAGGTCAATCTTGTGAAAATCATTTTCCATACTCTCATATTTGTGAAAAATATTTTTGAGAGGAAAACCCCAACTCTACCAAGCTTCATTTTTAAAATCATTTAAGAGTGCATTTAGTAAGTTTTTCAATTGTACAAGTCAATTCTTGAAGGAGTATTTCATTGCACACAAAACTTTTCAAAACAAGCTCTTCGCGGTTTGGGTTGTGAACCATGGCCAAGTGAGGGTACATCAATTGGAGAGGTGGCTTTGCCTAGAAGGAGTTATTTACAACGTGTTCCATAGTGAGGAGGGGTACCTTACTTAGAGAGGTGTCTCCTCCTGTAAAGAGGGAATATGGTTTGGATTATGAATCGTACCGAGCATAGGGTATCGCTTTGAGGGGTTGGTCCGCCAAGAAGGACTGGTGTAACGCAGGGCTCCACCTGATTTGAAGGTTTGGTATAGTGGAAATCTTTGAGTGGTTTGCTCAAGGCAAGGACCTAGGTGGGTATAGCCAAACCTCGTTAAAATCTCATCTTCAAAAATTATACATGTGCAGAAAGACTGCTGTAGATATGAGATGACATAAAGAGAAATGTCTTCAAGAGGAAAACACCCCTTAGCCATCCAGCAAACTAGGAATCTTAGGCTGAGTTTGATAAAATGCATCTGTGGTTTGCTAGTGATCCTTGCAACATCAGGCTCGGCCTTACTTCAGATGGTTTCATTCCTTTCAATAACATGAATGTCCCGTATACCATGTAAATAGTTATGATGATGTCATACAATATGTTGCGATGACAATGTATGAAAGAACTCTTCATTTACATGTCTTTGCTTATTCTTGGACCAAGGGTGCCTAGTAATGATATTGATGTTTACCTGAGGCTATTAATTAATGAGTTAAAAGAATTATAGGAAAAATGAGGGGAGACATTTGATGTGGAAACTAGGACAACATTTCGGATGCATGTTGCACTGTTGTGGATAATTAATGATTTCCCCGCTCACGATAATCTATCAGGTTGGAGCACAAAAGGTTACTTGGCATGTCTCGTTTGTAATAAGGATACTGGGTCTTTATCCTTGAAGCATGGATGCAAGTTATGCTTTATGTGTCATCGTCATTTTCTATGACCTGGACATCCTTGGAGGACTTGTGCTACTATGAGCTTTAATGGAAAACCTAAACGAAGGTTCACTTCAACCGACTAAGTGGGGAAGAAATATTAAACTAGCTCAAGTTGATAGGAAATTTGGGAAAGCAATGAGCAGTGGAAAAAAAAATACATGCTAATAATGAGTTAAATTGGACAAAGACAAGCATCTTCTTCAAGTTGCTATACTAGAAAGATCTTCCACTATGCCATAGCTTGGATATTATGCACATTGAGAAGAACATTTGTGAGAATGTAATTGGTATGTTGTTGGATATAAATGGGAAGACAAAGGACAACTCAAATTCTTGCCTAGATATGAAAGATATAAGAATACGACCTGAGTTGCATATGATTCGTGATGGGTGTTGGCCTTACAAGGTTTAAAAACTTGTTTTGATGATAACAAATTAAAGGAACTTGATAGGAGTCAAAAAAGAGAATACAAAGTCAAGTGCTCAAAAAGATCAAATCAAGCTTATACTCCAAAGAAAGATGATCAAATCAAGCTTAAAGAATACTAGGGCATGGATTTAAAGATGATCTAATAAAGCTTGAAGATCATGAGAGCATGAATGAGAACTTGCTAAAGTATATTGAAGCTTAAAGAAAAGATGGAGTCAAAGAAAAAATATCATGGAAGACTTCAAAGCTTAGAGTTATAGGCTTTAAGAGATATGATGTAAGTACTTCATGTTTTAAATATCTTATGGAAATATGTTGAAAGCTCTTTTAGGGGTAATTATGGACTTAGAGACCTTATTTCAAAACCCCGGAAAATGTTTTATACAAAATCAAAGCAAGAGAGTAAAAAGGATTTTTGAAAACTAAAATGAAAAATCTGAATTTGATCTACCTAAACGATTGAGGTGCACCCTCAGAAGACTGAAGATGTACCTCAGAAGACTGAAGTTTTACTTCAATCTACTGAAGAATTAGTTCAGTCTACAAAAGATTTTTCTGAACGAATACAAAAGAGGCAGTATACCCTCAGAAGACTGAATCCTTAGTTCAGTCGTCTGATCCTGTGTCCAGTTCAAATTTTTCAATGTGTTAAGGAATATCAGAAGACTGAACCTGATACTTCAGTCATCTGAACACTGTTAACGACTAGCAATTTTAAATGTTTTGAATTTCAAATAAAGGTTTCTTGTGCCCCAAAATTTATGTTGGGAGATACTCCAAGTAATCTTGGGCAACACAAAATTTCTTTTCTAAGCCTATAAATACATGGTTTTGCAAATCAAATTATCCCAAGAATTGAAAAATCTGTTTCAAAGTTGGAAGCACACTTGCTCTTTCAAAGCTCTCTCTTGCTCACTCATTGCAAAATCTGATTTGCTGAGAATATTGAAGTGCTGATCCATCCTACTCTGATTTCTACTTCTGATCCTCATATAGAGAAGGATATTGGTGAAATCTTACTTGAGCTTCAATCTTATCTCAATTTGATATTTGAATATTGAAGTATCTAGTGTTTGAAATTGTACTAATCTACTCTATGTGAGAGTGTTATTGTATGCAAAGAATATCTATTGTTTCTTGTAGTGATTGACAATTCCTGGTTGTTGGATCATTGGATCAAGCGTGGGGTATCACTTGGAGAGGCATCGCTCTAGCCTATTGAAAGAGTGACCAAACGTGGAATATCGCTTGGAGAGGCATTGCTCTAGCCTATTAAAGGAGTGTTTGAGCATGGGGTATCGCTTGTAAAGGTTTGTTCCCCCTGGAAAGGAACGATATAGTGGAATCCTTAGGTGGTATTACCACCTAAGGCAAGGATGTAGGCTGGGCTAAGCCAAACCTCGTAAAACCCGTGGTGTCACTCTCTTTCCTTACTCTCTTTAAATTCCAACATATATTTACTATGTGGTTGAATTTAATTTTTGATCATATACACTGTGTGGATTGGATATTAAATAAACTAAAGATTAATTTGATTTTGGGATTTGCGGAAACTGAAAGGAAGTATGTTGGTTGATCAATACAAATTGCGGAAACCGTAAAAGAGTACGTTGATTGGATAACACCAAAGATTCATTAACTGAAAGTTTATTTAAAGTCCAAGTTCTTGGAAGGAGTGTTGGATTTCATATTGTGCATCATATTGAGAAATCAATTACATTCAATATAGGGCTTGAAACAAACTTATATATTCACAGGGCTATAAAAGCTGAAACTTGTCAAAAAGTTGCTTACCATATCTTAATTGGGTATTTTATGGTTGATTACTTTAATTGAAAATTGGTTGGTTGAATGTTTAAGTTGTGTTTATTTGTGGTGTGTTAAGTGTTGGTTTGTGGATTGATTAAGTAATGAAAAAGCTTTGTTGTGTGTATGATAAATCAACAAGAGATTAAGAATTCTTAGAAATGAATTAAAGGTAATTTTAATAACCCAATTCACCCCTCCCTCTCTCGGGACAACTCCTTAACTTTCAATTGGTATCAGAGCGGGGTTGTAGGAAATCCTAACTAGTAGCTACATAAAGATCTATATGGCACACCTAGGAGTAGCTCCCTTTGGAGAGGGTCAATCATCTACTAGACCACCTATCTTTTGTAGTTTAAATTACACATTTTTGAAACAAAGAATGATGATATATATTCAAACCATGGATTGGAAAGCTTGGAAGGTTGTCACACATGGTGACTACATTCCTACTAAAACTGTAGATGGCAAAAAAGTTCCTAAAGAAAAAAAATACTTTACCGACATCGATTACAAAATGATGCAAGTAAACTCTAGTGCCATGAATGCACTATATTGTATCTTATATGTTAATGAGTTTAATAGGGTCATGGCATGTAAGTCAGCCAAAGAAATTTTGGACAAGTTAGAAGTAACCTATGAAAGAACTATAGATGTTAGAGATAGTAGAATCGACATGCTCACAAGTGAGTATGAGGCTTTCAAGATGAACCTGGATGAAACCATAACAAATATGTATACTAGGTTTACACATATCATAAATTCCTTAAACGCTTTAGGAAAAACATATTCAACTTATGAAATGATCCAGAAAATCCTTAGAGGATTTCCTCTAATATGGGGAACCAAAAGCCACGGCTATAACAGAAGGAAGAAATCTTAAAAACACCTCGCTAGATGAACTCATAGGATCCCTTCTTAGATATGAGATGACTATGGATGAAAGAAGTGGAAAAACTAAAGCTGAAGAATCCATTGCTTTTAAAGCATCAAACGAAAACTCTAGTGATGAAGATGAAGAAGAGATGGATAAAAATGAAATAGTCTTCATATCTAAGAAACTTGCAAAAATTCGGAACTCAAAATCAAATGAAGAATAAGAAAAGAAAAGTAGTAAAAAGAAAAAAAAAAAGGCTGAACCTCCACCATGCTATAATTGTAAGAAAGTTGGACATATAAAATCGTATTGTCCAAAAGTTATGAAAGATTCCAAAAAGAAAAGGAAAAAGGCAATGAAAGCCCCTACTTGGGATAATATGAGTACAAGTAGCTCCGATGATGAATCAAGTGACCAAGAGGTCACTTGCTATATGGCATGGGACGATGAAGAAAGCTCCTCATCCAAATTATTTAATGATTATAGTAGTGACTCAACAGAAGAATCCAATGATGACAGTATGCCTTCTTATGAAGAACTTCAAAATGAACTATTCAAAGTGCGTAAGATCTTAGTTAATGTGAGTAAAAGATATACATCATTGAAAAATAAGAATAAAGGTGTAATGAAAGAGTTGGAATCTCTAAGACTTGCAGAAATAGAAAAAGATTTGAAAATCAATAAACTAGAAAGCAAGAATGAGAAGGTGATAAAAAAATGAGAAGATTTAAAATCAAAAACTTCTATGGATAATGAAAAAGACTTATATATTTATGAACTAGAAAATAGAATCAGCAAAATGTCTCAAAATAAAGAAAAGGGTAAAAATATACAAAATTCAAAAATCAGTGATCTTAAGAAGAAAAATGAGGATCAAGCTAAAATAATTTATAATTTCACTAAAGGAAAATAAAATCTTAATAGAATGATTGGTGCACAAAGAATGTCTTTGAATAAAGAAGGCATAGAGTTTAATGGAGTTGAAAATACAAGGAAAAAGAACCTTTATATGGGATACTTTATGAAAACCTCCAAAAACTATGCTAACACCTCCTTTAATGCTTATACTCACACTACATGTTTTCTATGTAAGAAGAAGGGACATATAAAGTTTGAATGTCCATTAAAGTGGAAAGATGTAAAAATTAAACAAGTTTGGAAAGTAAAAGAAACATCTATTAAATCATCCAGACTCAAAAAAGTATGGGTACCAAGATAAAAGAATAGTACATGAACCAATGACTCCATTGATTTTAGGTATTCCCATTTAGAAATCAAGAAAAACACTTAATCCAATTCAATACAAGGATAATGAACTAGTTGAAATAAATAAAAACTTATGAGATCATTGACAAATCACAAAATGTCATTAGTAGCTTCAAATCAAAAGAACCTTAATTGAACATGGCTTATCTTCAAAGAACAAGGAAGCTATTTATCTCAAAAGGCAATGATAAAAAGATGCTTGAAGCCTATTAATTTGATAAAGCATAGTAGGGATGTAATTTAGGAAGGTTTCAAGATAAATATAGAAAGGTTTTTAAAAATTTACAAGCTTTAGATGACTGAGCTTGTAAGCTCAGACGATTGAACACTGTAGCACTGAAGGCACAGACAACTAAACCTGGACCTCAGACGACTGAGGTGCTACTACCTATTCAGTTTCCTGATTCTGAAAATCTTCAGAAGACTGAACTAAATCTGCAGTCTTCTGAGGTCACAGGAACAATATATTTAATACTTTAAAACCCTAACTTCAGAAGTGGACAATCTCAAAGAAGAGTTTAAGAACTTATTGACGACTATAACATTGAAACAAATAAAAACAAAAATGACATTGTTGGCCAAAATCATAGGATAATTCATAGAAGGCTTAACTTAGAAAATATTCAGATTTGGAAAGCAATATGAATTTTGGGAATTGATATGAAATCAAAAGAAAGAAAATCTAAAACAAATTGAGCTTATTGCATGACTATTTTGATTAAAAAAAAATATTTGAGCAAAATGAGAGATATTTGAGAATGAGAGATACTTGAGCAACATGAGAATAATTTAAGTAAAATTGCAGCACAATGCACAAATGATAATAATATGCTCCATGCTTATATGATATGTTGATATGCTACATGCTTACATGCTAAATGCTGATGTTTTGATATGCATATGTAGTGAGATACTAATGATATGATGAACTAAATACTGAGTTATGACTATGCCAAAATGCTGACATGTGTGATATCTTAATGACTAAACATATACATTGAAATTATTGAGCATGATTATGAAACATGAATCTTGATATGATATTATATTAGTATTGGTATCTATGAAATATATTGGTATCCATGAGTATGTTAATTGATACTTGAGCATCACAACTTATTTGTATTCATAAGCATGTTATGATATTGATATGATATTGGTATTATTCTTGATATTAGTATCCATGAGCACTTAGATGAAATAATTGATATTTAAGCATGTCATGATAAATTTAAAAGCACAATTGGCATCTTCATGAATACATAGTTCACAATTCACGAATGAAAGTCTGAATTTATTAAATATAAAATACATTTCATTCAGGGGGAGTTAGCCTTGTTAAACAATGATATCATGATTTATGCTTATTGCTGGAAATCATTGAAAATTATGAAATACAATCTTTTGTAAAACTTATTATGCATGATAAATGCAAAGTTTCTGTTTTGAGTTTTCACTAAATCTATATTTTTGCTTATAGTTGCTCATTGCCTTAGTATTTATACGTTTTTGTTGATATCTTACTCTTTTTTATTGATGTCAAAATGGGGAGAAATTTTGGCCAAAAATTAAGCATAATACTGCAAACTTAAGTTGATATATTGGTATCTTGATCTTGAATGATGTGATTTTGATATATAAGCATGATAATGATATTAAAATTAATATTGAACTTGACCTTGATATTGCAAATATTGTTAAGTTGATCCTTATTATAAGGGGGGTGTTTTTAAGACTTACTCAATTTTTTACTCCTTATTTTCCATCATAAAAAAATGAGAGATTGTTGGCCTTACAAGGCTTAAAATCTTGTTTTGATGATAACAAATCAGAGGAACTTAACATATTTGGTTAAGTGATGATGTGACAAGACTTAAGAAAGAGAATACAAGGACAAGTGCTTATAAAGATCAATGAAAGCTTGTAACCCAAAGAAAGATGATCAAATGAAGCTTAAAGAATATTAAGGCATGGATTCAAAGATGATCTAATAATGCTTGAAAATCATGAAAGTATGAATGAGAACTTGCTAAAGTATATTGAAGCTTGAAGACAAGATGGAGTCAAAGCAAAAATATCATAGAATGATGTAAGTACTTCATGTTTTAAATAACTTATGAAAATATGTTGAAATCTCTTTTAGGGGTAATTATGGACTTAGAGACCTTATTTCAAAACCCCCGAAATTGTTTTATAAGAAATCAAAGTAAGAGAGCAAAAAGGATTTTTGAAAACTAAAATGAAAAATCTGAATTTGGTCTGCCCAAACGACTGAGGTGCACCCTGAGAAGACTAAAAATGTATCTTAGAAGAATGAAGTTTTACTACAGTCTACTTAAGAATTTCTTCAGAAGACTAAAGAATTAGTTCTGTCAACAAAAGATTTTTCTAAAGGAAAACAAAAGAGGCAATACACCCTCAGAAGACTAAACCTTCAGTTCAGTCATCTGATCTGGGACTTCAGAAGACTGAACCCTTAGTTCAATCATCTCACCCTGTGTCCAATTCAAATTTTTTAGTGTTAAGGAACATCAGAAGAATGAACCTGATACTTCAGTCGTCTGAACATAGTTAACGGGTAGAAGTTTAAAATGTTTTAAATTTCAAATAAAGGTTTCTTATGCCCCAAAATTTATGAAAACTTGGGAGATACTCCAAGTAATCTTGGGAAACACAAAATTACTTTTCTAAACCTATAGATACATGGTTTGGAAAATCAAATTACACCAAGAATTGAAAAAATTGTTTTGAAGCTAAAAGCACACTGACTCTTTCGAAGCTCTCTCTTGCTCACTCATTGCAAAATCTAATTTGCTGAGAATACTGAAGTGTTGATCCATCCTACTTTGATTCTACTGCTAATCCTCATCTAGAGAAGGATATTGGTGAAATCTTACTTGAGCTTCAATCTTATTTCAATGTGATATTTAAATATTGAAGTATCTAGTGTTTGAAATTGTGCTAATCTGCTCTCTGTGAGAGTATTATTGTACGCAGAGATTATCTATTGTTTCTTGTAGTGATTGATGATTCCAAGTTATTGGATCGTTGGACCGAGCTTGGGGTATCGCTTGGAGTGGCATCGCTCTAGCCTATTGAAGGAGTGACTGAGCATAAGGTATCACTTTGAGAGGCGTTGCTCTAGCCAATTAAAGGAGTGTTTGAGCATGGGGTATCGCTTGTAATGGTCTGTTCCGCCCGGAAAGGAATGATATAGTGGAATCCTTAGGTGGTATTGGCCTAAGGCAAGGACGTAGGCTAGGGATAAGCCAAACCTCGTAAAAAACGTGGTGTCACTCTCTTTCCTTACTCTCTTTAAATTCCAGCATATATTAACTGCGTGGTTGAATTTAATTGTTGATTATAGACACTGCGTGGATTGGATATTAAATAAACTAAAGATTACTTTGATTTTGAAATTTGCAGAAATCGAAAAGAAGTACATTGGTTGATAAATACAAATTACGAAAACCATAAAGGAGTACGTTGATTAGGTAACACCAATGACTCATTAACTGAAAGTTTATTTAAAGTCCAAGTTCTTGGAAGGAGTGTTGGATTTCATATTGTGCATCATATTAAGAAATCAATTTCATTCAATACAGGGCTTGAAACAAACTTATATATTCACAAGGCTATAAAAGCTAAAACTTGTCAAAAAGTTGCTTACCATATCTTAATTGGGTATTTTATGGTTGATTACTTTAATTGAAGATTGGTTGGTTGAATGTTTAAGTTGTGTTTACTTGTGGTGTGTTAAGTGTTGGCTTTTGGATTGATTAAGTGATGAAAAAGTTTTGCTGTGTGTTTGATAAATCAATAAGAGATTAAGAATTCTTAAAAATAATTAAAGGAAAATTTTAATAACCCAATTCACCCCCCCTCTTGGGACAACTCCTTAACTTTCAATGGGGATAACCTTCTCATGTCATCAGCATGTTACACATTTCGAAAGATGAAAAAAATAATTTCTTCGAATGGTTGAAATAAGTGGAATTCCCTGATTGATAACCATCCAATAGTACCAATAAGTGTTAGTGATGGCTTGAAAACTTTCACTAATAGTACCACTTTTTGTGATGATTTGAAAACCGTCACTAATAATTGGTCCTTAGTGACGATTTTCAGTAGAGAAAATGTAAATTTATAGTGACAGTCTTAGACTTTTAGTGATGGAATAAAACAGTCACTAATACTCCATTATTAGTGACATTTTTAAACATGTTGCTAATAATGACTAAGCTATCACTAATAAGTACTAGTGACAATTTTGGGTTATTAGTGATAGTTTGAAACTGTCACTAATAAACTTATTTTTTCTAGTGAAGAGAAATTGAAAAGGATATGGTATATAAAAGCAAGTTGGGTAAAATGGAAGGGTTCTTCATGATTGTTATATGATCGTAGGATATCATTACAATTAAAAGGAATGTTCAATATGAAAACTATAAACTAACTATGCTCTATTGATAAAAAATGTTGGGCAACCAAGAAATAACATATTCAAAAAGTAAAATTTGTAAAAATTGGACTACTGAGTTGGATTTAAAGGAAAAATCAAGGAATAAACATATTTACAAAAATTTGGGTATATTAGTGATAGAAGATAAGGTAAAGGTGGAGCAGATTAATGGTTTGAGCATGCAAAAGGTAGGCCAAGTAGTCTACCAACAAGGCGAAGTGAGCAAATTATTGATATTGATTCTATAAGAGGCAGGGATAAACTTAAAATAACTTGGAATAAGGTTCTATGAGGGATTTAACTCTTAAGCTAGTAGAGGATAATGCTCTTGGTTTTGTATATTGGCATAAAAGGATCCATGTAGCCAACCTCACTTAGTGGGAATTAAAGATTATTAATTTTATACCATCATTTACTTAAACTAACACTAATTTTTCACTGATGGTTTATATAGTATTGTGATTATCAGATATAGGATGCATAGCGGAATAAGTAAAACACAACAAGTAAATGAAATACAACCAGAAAAATTAGAAACAACAAGAATTAACACGAGGATTTAAGTGGTTCAGCAAAGCCTACATCCACAGAAGAAATCGCTACAAGAATTTCACTAAGAAATTAGTAAGTACACACTACACTTCACAATGATCTCTCTCTCTCTTACAAAATATGCCCAGAATAACATATTTATCAACCCCTCGGAGGTTTCCCTCCAAATTCCAAAAAACCCCAACATTCCAATTCAAAATTCAAATTCTTTCTCGCAGCCCAGATGCACTCCTCAACAAGAACAGGACACTTGTCGATGAGACACAGAAGACCACTTGTCGACTAGTATGGTCACTCATCGATGAGTCTTGACATCTTTGATTTTTATGCTCTTGATATCTCAAAACCTTTGAGATTTTGGGCCTCTCGGTATCTACTCGTTGACAAGCACATGGCACTTGTCGACGAGTCCCTACTGAGCAATACCATTTACTATATATGCTTTTATTTTTCCTTCATTTACGAGCCCAAAGTATAAGAGCCACACATACAAATATAACAATCTCCACCTTGGCAATTATACGCCCTTTAGGAGAACTCGAAAAAAATATCTGACTGCTCCATCTTGAACTTGGAACGCTCAGTTGGGTTTGTATCCCTTCTACCACTTGGAGACATGGAGTAAGTTCAAGCAATACTTGATCTTTTTACCAGTGACCGGCTTTGTCAAAATATCAGCTACGTTTTCAGATGTGTGAACCTTCTCCAATACAAGCTCACCTGAAGTAATCAACTCTCAAACCTTGTGGAACCTCACATTAATATGCTTGGTTCTAGCATGGTACACTTGGTTCTTCGCTGAGTAAATAGCACTCTGACTATCACAACACAACACAACCCCGTCTTACTATAAGCCCAACTCTTTGACCAAATCAGTAAGCCATAAGACTTCCTTTGCAGCTTCAAGGACTGCCATATACTCAGCTTCAGCTGTGGACAATGCAACCAGAGATTGAACCATGAATCTCCAACATATAGGTCCTCCTACAAGGGTAAAAACATAACTCGTGGTAGATCTTCTATCATCCATATCCCCTGTATAATCAGAATCAACGAACCCCAAAACTGAAGGACAACCCTATTGCTTGCCTAACATGATGCCATAATCTGATGTACCTTGCAAGTATCCGAATATCCATTTTACAGCTTTCCAATGTTGTCTTCATATATTAGAGAGAAACTTACTTACCACGCTCAAAGCATGTGCCAAGTCTTGCCTCTTACACACCATGGCATACATTAAACTCCCCACAACGCTAGCATAGGGGACCTTTGACATGTCTTGGATATCCTCATCCGTACTTGGGATATCTGTAGTAGACAACTTAAAATTACTTACTAGAGGTGTATACACCGGTTTTGTATCGGCCATGCTAAACCTTTTGAACACCTTCTTCACATAACTGCCCTGAGATAACCATAACCTCCCAGCAATTTTGTCTCAGCGAATCTCCATTCCAAGTATTTTCTTGGCTGAACCAAGATCTTTCATGTCAAACTCTTTATGCAACAGTTCTTTTAACTGATTCACCTTAATTAAATCTTTTGCAGCTATTAACATGTCATCGATGTACAATAACAAGAAAATAAGAGAACCATCATAAAGCTTGTTCACATAGTCGCAGCAGTTATACTCACACCTTTTGTAACCAATTTTGATCATATAGGACTTAAATCTTTTATACCATTGCCTTCGAAAACTATTTCAACCTGTAAAGAGATTTCTTCAACTTGTAAACTAGTTTTCTTTCCCTGGTTCACTGAATCCCTCCGGTTGTACCATATAAATATATTCCTCCAAGTTATTGTGAAGAAACACCGTCTTCATATCCATTTGTTTCAAATGAAGATCATAATGGGCTACCAACCCCAACACAATCCTGATAGAAGTGTGTCGAACCACAAGTGAAAAGATCTCATCATAGTTTATTCCCTTCTTTTATGAGTACCCTTTTGCCACTAACCGCGCCTTGAATTTTTCTCCTTCTTTTTCTAAAATTGCTTCCTTCTTCCTATATTCCCACTTGCAACCTATCGGTCTCTTCCCATTTGGAAGCTCCACCAAATCCCAAGTATGATTCTTATGTAGTGATTATCTTCAATCATTGCACTCATCCACCTACCTTTCTGCTGACCATGCACTGCCTCTTGAAATATAGTTGGATCGTTGCAACTGGTAAAAAAAAAACATAAAACACTAATTCTTCAAACCCATACCTTGGTGGTGGTTCGATAGTACATCTAGATCTTCGTATAGGAAGATTGTTGACTTGCTGGTTTCCTGAGTTAGAGCTCCCTACAACCATAGGACCATGATCATTTTCGTTGCCCTGAGCTTCCAACTCCACCTGCACAACATGTTTATCTCTACCCCAGTTTTATGGCTCTTGTTTTTGTTCATCACAATCTTGAGTACGTTTCACCATAGACTTCTCATTAAAGACTACATCTCTACTGATCACCACCTTATTTTCCATTGGATCCCACAACTTGTACCCATTCACACCCTTCTAATATCCCAAAAAGATGCAACAGCGAGATTTTGGGTCAAGCTTAGACCTCTCCTCACTAGACATGTGAACATAGGATGGATACTCAAATACTTTCAATACAGAGTAATCTACTGCATTTCCCATCCATACCTCTTCTACCACTTTACCCTCTAGTGACACCCCCCTTAGTGATCGATTTATCAGAAAATGAGTCATACAAACTGACTCGGCCTAGAAGTTCTTTGGTAGCCCTGCATTAAGTCTAAGACATCAAGCTCTTTTAGCAAGAGTCTAATTCATCCTTTCAACCACACCATTTTGCTGAGGTATCTGGTGAAGGGCAAAGTATCTCTTAATGCTCTGATGTGCACAAAACTCCATGAACTAAGAATCAGCGTACTCGGTCCCATTTCCCGACCTTAGACATTTTATTCTCCTCCCTGTATGGTTTTCCACTTCTGCTTTCCATAACTTGAACCTGAAAAACGTATCAGACTTGTGTCGCATGAAGTATACCCAGACTTTTCATGAGTAATCGTCAATAAAACTCACATAATACACATGTCCACCCCTTGATGCTACTCTAACTGGAACCCAAACATCTGAATGCACATAATCAAGAATACCTTTTGTCTTGTGAATAATTGATTTGAATTTTGCCCTATTTTGTTTTCCAAGAACACAAATCTTACAAAAATCAAGCTGACATGATTTCAAATCTTTCAAGAGTTTCCTCTTGTGTAATTCCTTCATACCATGTTCTCCCATATGCCCAAGAAGCATATGCCACAAGACGGTTTCATTAGATTTAGCATCTAGCTCCACCTACAACAATAGTTCCCTATAATGTGTAAATATTCCCATCTACCTTTTGCCCTTTCATTACCGTCAAGTTTTATTTCCATACTTTCATAACACCACCTTCAGACTTGTAATTGAAACCATTACAATCCAAAGTGCCTAGTGATATCAAACTCTTCCTTAACTCAAGTATATGTCTTACATTGCTCAAGGTTCTCACAGCATTATCAAACATTTCAATCTTAATATTTTCAATGCTAATGATCTTACAAGAAACATCATTACCTATAAGACTTGAACTTGAATTCACTAACTTGTAGGTGTTGAATCACTCATTGTTTGGAGTTATATGGTAAGAACATGCCGAGTCAAGTATCCATAAGTCCTTAAGGTTATTCGACCCTGACAAAACTGAAAGAACATCACCATCATTGCAAACTGAACCTCCTTCTTGAACCACATTCACTGATTTTGAAATTCCTCTATGCTTTTTAGCATTTTCTCTCATCCAATCCAGACACTCCGATTTAACATGCCCCTTTTTACCATATTTATAACACCGAATATCTTTTTTCTTCTTGGATTAAGTATGGGATTTCTGACTTAACCAAATTTTAAACTTTCCTTTGCCACACTCATTTTTACCTTTCACCACAAGTCCTTCTCCTTTATCACATATTTTCAACCTTTGATGAAAATTCAATAAGACACTTGTCACCTCTTCTAAATCAAGAGTCTCTTTTCCCTATGTAAGAGTGTTAACTAGATTTCCATAGGTATGAGTCGATGGCAAGGAGTTTAGTAACATCAAAGACTTATCATCTTCATCAAACTTAACATCAACCTGTATCAAATCACTTATGATTTGATTAAAGGTATTGATATGTTGATCTAAGTTTGAACCTTCAACCATGTTAAGCCAATAAAGATGCTGCTTAAGAAAACGTTTATCATTGAGTGATTTGGACATGTACTGACTTTCTAACTTTCCCCATACAACCATTGGAGAATCTTTCTCCATCACATGATAGAGCACTTCGTCAGCCAAACACAAGCGTATTGTAGAAGTGGATTTTACCTCCAATTCTTTCCAAGTTGCCTTATCCATTCCATCCGGTTGAATGCCAAGTAGAGCCTTAGCCATTTCTTGTTGCACAAGTATATCCTTAACTCTCCTCTGCCAAAAATCAAAATTTTCGGTTGCATCGAATTTGATAATGTCAAATCTTGCAGAAGATGATCTCGATGTCATGACAATAATCGCTCTCATACCAATTTGTTGTTATTATCGAATATATGATGTATAGCGGAATAAGTAAAACACAACAAGTAAATGAAACACAAATAGAAAAATAAGAAATAACAAGAATCAACATGAGGATTTATGTGGTTCGAAAAAGCCTACATCCATGGAAGCAATTGGCACAAGAATTTCACTAATAAATTAGCAAGTGCACACTACACTTCACAATGATCTCTCTCTCTTTCTCTTACAAAATATGCCCAGAACAACATATTTATCGACTCCTTGGAGGTTTCCCTCCGAATTCCCAACCACCCCAACGTTCCAATTCAACATTCAAATTCTTTCTCGCGGCCCAAATGCACTTGTCGGTGAAAATATGACTGTAACAACCTGAACCCGCCAAGTGGGCCCGAAGATTACGTGTTTCATTTGCCTGTTTCTGATACCACACACTACAATCATGTAGCAGAAAAGTAAATGACCTTAATTTAAATACCAGAGTCTACCTATATACATATCCCATAAACAACTACCACCATTTGTTTATATTACATACCAATATTTAAAAAACATAAATTATACATAAGTTGTTTCTACAAACTTCCCAAAATTACCAAAACGCTACCCTGCCAGAGCCCTAAGCTCGATCTCCTGATGGACCTGAAAATATGATTATCCACTAGGGTGAGACACATCTCAGTAAGGAAGAACCGGTTGTTTATGGCGTGGCTCTTATACTTGGAGTTTCATAAACAAGGGAAAAAAAATATGGAGGGGTTGTACAGCAAGCACTCATCGACGAGTAGATACCAAGAGACAAAAAATCTCAAAGCAGAAGACTCATCAATGAGATGATAGACTAGTCAACGAGTGGGCTTCTTGAACTCGTAGACGAATCCCCTATTCTCATCGACGAGTGCGTTTAGGCTACGAGAGGTTATTTGAATTTTGAATTTGAACATTGTGATAGTTGGGGATTTGGAGGGAAACCTCTGAGGGCTTGTTATATATGCTCTTCTGAGCATATTTTGACATGTAAGAGAGTAAGAGAGGGGTAAGAGAAGGAAAGAAGATCATTGAGTGTGTATCTTTGATTTTCATAGTGAAATCTCTTACCAATTGCTCCCGTGGATGTGGGCTTTGCCGAACCACATAATTCCTGGTGTGATTGCTCTTAAATTTACTCTCTTTATATTGCTATGGTTGTGGAATGTTTTTGTTTATCACCAAATTTGTTTGTTGCAAGTATGTATGTGTGATAATTTAAACAATATTCATTCTATTATGCATTGTTGGGAGAGGCCACTCTTATTTCACAACAATTGGTATTAAAGTGTGTTGTATAGCCTCTGAATTGAAGGATTTCTTAGTGCAACAAGGGTTGGTGAAACGTTTATACAGAATTTCAACTGGATAGCATGGATGCAAAAACTTGGAATGAATTGGGAGCAATCATTTGTCTTTGTTTGGCTAAGGACGTGTTCTATCATGTCATGGATGAGAATTCTTCGACATTAGTTTGGTGAAAATGGGAATGCTGATATATGTCTAAAGGTTTATCAAAATCTGCAAGTGTAGTGGAGGAAGACTCAGAATGTAGTGTTGGAGATATGCTACGTGTTTCATTAGGTTTGGGATGCCTCATGGATGATTCTTGAATCTTAGTCACTGGATGCTTTTATCCCAGGAAATGGTTTGACACCGATAGGTCAATTTATGCTAGTTGTATTTTGATTTAAAATAATATTTCATACAAAATATTTGTTATTGTAAATGTCAAAATCAAAATGTATAATGGTGTTGTAAAAACCATATGTGATGTAAAGTATGAATCGGGTCTAAGGAAGAATGGTATTTCATTTGGCATTTTAGACCGTAATGGACATTGTTACGAGTCTGAATGTCGAGAAATGAAATTGGTAGTGATGAAAGGAGATAATGTAGCAGGAAATATCTTTGCAATACGGGATGTTACAGTTGTAGGTGGAGTTGCAACTGTTTAGTTTGAGTTGGATTTTTTGTGGCATATACGATTAATGTAGGGTGACTACATGTATTTAGATGTTTGGGAACCGATGATGATACCATCAAGGGATAGACATATGTATTTCATGGATTTATCATGAAAGATCTTGGTGTACTTCATTTAGTAGTTGAGGTGGAGAACCAAATCAGGAGAGAGATTCTCAAGTCAAACATTGGGGATGAGTACACTGGTTTTTGTTCAATAAGTTTTGTGAGTAGGGCGGGTTATGTGCAGAGCTTGCTGGGTACTTCTTGATGAAGTCAGTGAGTACAGTGCGTTTCTTGTATGATCGATCGGCAAAAGTATCATTAGATGGGAAAGTTGCAAGTGAATTTTGGCATGTTTTTGTAGTAGACTACTCGGTTGTGAGTCAATGTCCACTGGTGCACTATTCTAGTGATGGAGGATCTAGGATTTGTTTTTTTTCTGGATAGTACCTCTTTCTTTATTCACTAAGAAAGGAGGGTGCAAGTTGGGTGATCCTGTGGCAAACAAAGGTGTCAGGATCAAGCACTACCAATTCTTCTAAAATCAATTGGTGGTAGAAGGGGCACAACTTTTTCCTTTAAACGGCAGCACAGAGCCCCGCACTAAGCGTCAGGTGGACATGAGGGGTTGCACCAATTCCAAGTAGGGGTGCCGATGGGCTGGCACGCCAAGCATTGTCAAGCTGGGCCCACTACTATGATCCCTCACAATAGAGTTAACTGCTGACTTCTCATAAAGCCAACAATCACCCCCCAGCAGCTACCCTGGGAGTGCTCGAACCCGTGACCTCGCTCTGATACCACTTGTCAAGATTAAGTGCTACCGATTCTTCTAAAACCAGTTGGTGGTAGAAGGGGCACAACTTTTTCCTTTAAAAGGCAGCGCAAAGCCCCGCACTAAGCATCAAGTGGACATGAGGGGCTACACCAATTCCAAGCAGGGGGGCCGACGGCCTGGCACGCAAGCACTGTCGAGCTAGAGCCCACTGCTACAATCCCTCACAACAGGGTTGACTGCTGACTTCCCACAAAGCCAACAAAAGGGGTGATCGAGAACATGACTTTTTTTAATGAAGTCATGGGATAGTGTACTCATATAAAAGAAAAGAAACAGAAATGCTAGAAAAATGCAGTAGCAACAATCATATTATTCAGGTGGAGTTAGGGACTCAAGGAAGAAATGCGGGGAGTTCTAACTAAGGTTAACAATATTACAGATTAAATGGGCTTGTGATGCAGGTGGAGCAATAGACTTAGGTCAGAGATGACATTGATCATATTGCAAGGAGTTTCAGCTCGGGAGACCCACAAAATTACGGTAAGCTCATGTGCACTATTAGACCACCACTTAGGTGTGTGAGGTGGTGAGGCTTCCAATATGGAATAGGGTGATAAGATGCAGTGGATTGATATGTCTGTTGTGTATGAATGGCATGTTATTGGTTGAAAATGCTTTAACTGAGGCTTTAATCAGTTGGAAATTCTATTGGAAGATTTTGACATGAATGTGTTTGGGTACGACCAAGATGGGTCTTGGTTTTGTTGATTCACATTGACAAAGCTACAAAGAGATTGGTATTATCTCATGGTGGCTTTGTGGACGGAATCGTAAGAAGACTTTGTTTGCCATCTCAAGGGGGTTTTTTGGAGAATCATTGTGAAATGTCTACCGCTCAGTACCCAAGTACGGGTTGTGATGTCCAAGACATGTCAAAGGTCCTCCATGGTTGTTTAAATGAGGTGTTTCAGTAGGCAACAGAGTGGATCGTCGGTTGTGAGATTTTTTGAAGACTATGCAGGGGGCTTTGGTGATATAAGGCTTGCAGTAGTGTTTTTTTACTATTATTGGAAGGCTTTGTTGGAAGCCAAGGGTGAAGTCTTCAGGTGATGATCTACAACTGCATTGAGGTTGATGGTACAAGCTAAAGCTGCCATGAGTAAGTTTAAGAGGTATTGCTTAGACTTGGTATTTTGTCTCCAAGTGTTAGAAATGAGACATAACCCAATTGAGCGATTCAAGTTCAAGGTGGAGTAGTTCATATGTTTTTCAATATTCTCCTAAGGGGGCATATAATCGCCAAGGTGGAGATTTTTGTTTATGGTGTTGCTCTTATACTTGGAGTTTCATAAACAAGGGAAGGAAGAAGAACATGGAGGGGTTGCACAGCAGGCACTTATCGACGAGTGCCCTAAGCTCGTCGATGAGTAGATATCGAGAGACAAAAAATCTCAAAGCAGAAGACTTGTCGACGAGATGATATACTAGTTTATGAGTGGGCTTCTTAGACTCGTCGGCGAATCCTCTGTTCTTGACAACGAGTGCGACTGGGCTGTGAGAGGTTATTTAAATTTTGAATTTGAATGTTGTGATAATTGGGGATTCGAAGGGAAACCTCTGAGGGCTTGTTATAAATGCTCTTCTGGACATATTTTGACATACAAGAGAGTAAGAGAGGGGTAAGAGAAGGATAGAAGATCATTGAGCGTGTATCTTTGATTTTCATAGTGAAATCTCTTACCGATTGTTCCCATGGATGTTGGCTTTGCCAAACCATGTAATTCCTGGTGTCGTTGCTCTTATCTTTACTCTCTTTATATTATGCTATGGTTGTGGAATGTTATTGTTTATAACTAAATTTGTTTGTTACAAGTATGTATGTGCGAGCCTTTATACAATATTCATTCTGCTGCACATTGTTAGGAGAGGTTGCCCTTCTTCCACAATAGAACCAATCATAGCAGTGTGTGGTAGAGAGTTTAAATAATACATAACCTATATTCATTTGTATTTCACTAACCACAACAGCTAATAAAACATGCCTTTAACAACAATACTGTCATCTGATATCATACACACATTCATAAATATTTTTAATAATAGTAATAATACCTGAGAATAAGGAAGATTATCCGCTCATACAAGTAGCTTTCTCTGCTCTAATACTAATATCAGCGCACTCACTTTACTCAATAAGTCTTCGGGCTATGTATATAGCCAAAGTCTCCAAGAATAGGGAAGGTTACCCGCCCATACAAGTAGCTTCCCTCTACTCTAGTACCAAACTAATATCAGGGTGCTCACCTTTCTCAGTAAGCTCTTGGCGAAAGGTTCTACCTTGCCATAAATATACATATTATTAATTTAATATACCATTCATCTTATTAGTTCACATTCAACACAGGAGAACACTATCCACATAGGACTCTCATTCACAAGAAATACACAATCCACACAAAAGAACCCCGTCCACACAGGACTCTCATTTATACAAAATACACGGTCCACACAAGACTGGTCCACATAGGACTAACATCATCACAAAATAAATGGTCCACAAAGGATTGGTCCACACAGGACTAACATCATCACAAAATACATGGTCCACACAGGACTAACGTCATCATAGAATATATGGTCCATAAAAGACTAGTCCACATAGGACTAACATCACATAGAAACATATCATGGCCCACACAGGCACTACTAACCACCAGTACCAACCCCTATGACCTACACGTAGTATATCAGTAGAGCAACCTTTTCAGGCCTACCAATGCTCTACCCCAATATATAATGACAATATACGAACTCCTTAGGCCTACCAACGTATATCGTGATTACATCTAAGCCATATAACGAACTCCTTAGGCCTGCCAAAGTTATATTGTGATACACATGAATAACCACACAAAAATGACCCATATACACACATCACATTATTTATCATGCAGCAATCTCAAGCAACCATTATTCCCAAACAATCATTATTCACCAATAATTGTACTCACAGCTAACCAATGTTCACAATCTAACAACAAATTTCATCATTCTGTACTCACATCAACCAATTAAATTATTAAAGTTGTATTCCTGCCACACAATTTCTTTTCCATATATATATATATATATATATATATATATAAATTATACCAAAGGTCAATATTTTCCAATTGCCCAACTGTTCAAATAAATCATACCTAAATATATATATATATATATATATATATATTGTATACCCAAATTAACCGGTTTAAAATTTAATAAAAACCCTACTATAATTAATTCCCCTTCCTTGTTTTCTTAAATTACGCCCACGAAAACCCCAAAACGTAGTCTTGCGGCACTCACCCGAATGCTAATTCAGAAACCTGAGTTTATCAACCCAAACTTCAATAAAATGTTATTTTATCATTCCCTAGGCCCTATATACTCCATATTAAGAATAAAACTTAAAGATACCCTACTTACCCTAATTTTGGGATGGTGCCCCGGAACCTCAAACTAAAAATTTGCTCTGCGTAGGTTGTAGGAGAATCTTCCCAAAAACTTCATGGTGGTTCTTGAAGGTTGAAGGTAAAGGGACCGTAGGGTTTGAAAGAGGAGGAAAAGAGAAATTTAATTTTGATTTAACACAAATTCTTTCAGGATCCTTTTATACATTCAACACTGCAACCAAAACCGTTGATGGTTTTCTTGAACTCTCAGAAAATCATCGCCGGTTTTCTCTTTAACCAACCAGAATTTACCATTAACCTTTTACCTGACCGCGGTTAGAATAACAAACCATTGCCGATTTTTTGCCTCCTTCAGAAAACCATTGCCGATTTTCTCCTTAACTAGCCCAAAAACTTCTTTTTCCCATTTCTTTTATTATTTTATTTTCTCAGGTCCTTACATTCTCCCCTCTTTATAAAATTTCATCCTCAAACTTCGTTAGTCTTTCATTTTTCACTATTTAAAAGTTAATAAATTACATTTATACATTTCAATCTATTTTAACATATAAATCATCAAATCATTTAAAATCAATCAAGACTATCATTTATACAATCATAAATATATATTACCTGCGCCTTTATAATTATCCCCCTCAATCATACCAAGCATGTAAACACGCGCCAGACCGCTGCCGCCACGAGGCATCGAGTTGTTCCTCCTATTTTGATCAGGAGCGGGTGCATTGCCCAGTGGAGCACGACAATCATGAGTTATGTGGCCATGTTTGCCACACCTGTAGCATATGGTATTCCCACCCCGGTATTCCCCCCAATGCCTCCGATTACATCTGGAACAAAGGGGGTGGAATGCATTCTCCTGATAATCTTGATCAGCCCTATCCGACCTCTGACCCACAGTATCACGATCTCCTCTCCAAGAATCATGTCGGACATCAGTAAGTGAGCTAGAATATATGGATCTCTTCTTTTGTTTCGTTTATGCCTCACTCTCCTAGATACTGGCCTCAACTGCCATGGCCATGTCCATCAACTCAGAGAAACTCTGAGTCATCAATGCCACCACCTGAGCACGTATTTTCGACCTCAATCCTTTTTTAAACATCCGGGATTTTAGCGGCTCGTCTAGGACCATGTGTGGAGCGAAACGTGATAACTCCACAAATTTGGCTGCATATTGCTACACCGTCATGGACCTTTGGGTCAAATGTAGAAACTCTTCTTTTTTCTTTCTCGTGTGGCAACCGAGAAATATGTTCCAAAGAAGAATTTTCTAAAATGGCTCTAGGTAATAGATGTATCCTATGGACACTACTCCTCCAACAGTTTTGCCGACCTCCACCACTTCTTTGCCTCTCCAACTAGTTTAAAGGTGGCGTATTGTACCTTAGGCTCCTCAGTACAGTGTAGAACAGTCAGGAGTTCCACCATCTCCTGGATCCAATCCTTAGCTACGATTGGATTTGCACATCCTTCAAAAGCTGGAGGACTTGTTCGGGTGAACTGCTGAAATGTGTAGCCCCCAACTGCTAGTGGCTGACCCTGCTCTCCCCGAGCTTCCTTCCTAGCATGATGTGTTATGTTATGCAGTACCTTCGTAACATCAACGTCATCCTCATTGGAGGTATCCACGTGTATATCTCCTCTAGTATCAATGTCCTTCCCCCCTAGGATCCATCTTGGAGACAAAAAAAAAAAAGATAAGCTTATAATCCCTCATTTATTATATCTTAAACAAGTTTATCACAAAAAGTTGCTATAACATATTAGTTCTAATCCACAATTCATCCATACCGTCTCACAACATAATCATAACACCAACACCACTACGTGCTCAACCGACCTATTGTTCCAACTTACGTGCCCAAATTCTAGTCTCTAAACTCAGAAACGAAACCATTAATGAATTTACCATAATTTTCTAGAAATCATCATCCTTGAAAAATACAGAAAACCATCAAGGGATTACCACCTCCAAGTTTCCATTCCACTATTCCTCCTAACCTACCCACTTTTATCCTTATCCTAACTCGAACCTATGCTCTGGTATTAATTAACCTTAAAGTTTGCAGAACCGTTAGGCTCTGATACCAACTATAATGCCCCAAACTCACCAAGTGGGCCCGAAGGTTACGTGTTTCATTTGCCTGTTTCTAATACCACACACTACATCATGCAGCGAAAAAGTAAATAACCTCAATTTAAATACTAGAGTCTACCTATATATATCCTATAAACAACTATCACCATTTGTTTATATTACATACCAATATTTCAAAAACATAAACTATACATAAGTTGTTTCTACAAACTTCCCAAAATTACCAAAATGTTACCTTGTCGGAGCCCTAAGCTCTATCTCCTGATGGACCTAAAAATATGATCATCCACTAGGGTGAGACACATCTCAGTAAGGAAAGAACAAATCATAGCAGTGTGTGATAGAGAGTTTAAATAATACATAACATATATTCATTTGTGTTTCACTAACTACAACATCCGATAAAACGTACCATTAACAACAATACTATCATCTGATATCATACATGCATTCATAAATATTTTTAATAATAATAATAATAATAATAATAATAATAATAATAATAATAATAATAATAATAATACCCGAGAATAGGGAAGATTACCTGCCTATACAAGTAGCTTCTGTTTGCTCTAATACTAATATCAGGGCACTCACCTTACTCAGTAAGCCCTCGAGCTATGTATACAGGCAAAGTCTCCAAGAATAGGGAAGGTTACCCACCCATAGAAGTAGCTTCCCTCTATTCTGGTACCAAATTTAAAATACCAGGGCACTCACCTTTCTTAACAAACTCTTGGCAGAAGACTCTACCTTGCCATAAATATACATATTATTAATTTAATATACCATTCATCTTATCAGTTCAAATTCCACATAAACATTCCACATTGGAGAACACTATCCACACAGGACTCTCATTCATACAAACTACACGATTCACATAAGACTATCTACATAGGAGAACCCCGTCCACACAAGACTTTTTTATACAAAATACACGGTCCACACAGGACTAACATCATCATAGAATACATGGTCCACACAAGACTAACATCATCATAGAATACATGGTCTGCACAATACTGGTCCACACAGGAATAACATCATTACAGAATACATGGTCCACATAGGACTAGTCTACACAGGACTAACATTATCACATAATACATGGTCCACACAAGACGGGTCCACACAGGAATAACATCACACAGAAATATATCGTGGCCCACACAGGCACCACTAACCACCACTTCCAATCCTCATGACTTACTCGTAGTATATCAGTAGAACAACCTCCTCAAGCCTGCCAATGCTTTACCCCAATATATAATGACAATATGTGAACTCCTCAGGCCTACCAACGTATATCGTGATTACATCTAGGTAATATAATGAACTCCTTAGGCCTGCCAACGTTATATTGTGATACACATGAATAACAACAAAAAATGACCCATATACACATATCACATTATTTATCACACAGCAATCTCAAGTAGCCAGTATTCCCAAGCAATCATTAATCACCCATAACTGTACTCACAGCTAACCAATGTTCATAATCCAATAGCAAATTTCATCATTCTGTACTCACATCAACCAATTAAATTATGAAAGTTGTATTCTTGCCGCACAATTTCTTTTCCATATACATATATAAATTATATCAAAGGTCAATATTTTCCAAATGCCCAATTGTTCAGACAAATCATACCTATATATATTGTATACCCAAATTAACCGGTTTAAAATTTAATAAAAACCCTACTATAGTTAATTCCCCTAACCTATTTTCTTAAATTACGTCCGCAAAAACCCCAAAACATCGTCTGTGGCACTCACCCAAATCCTAATTCAAAACCTGAGTTTATCAACCCAAACTTCAATAAAATGTTATTTTATCATTCCCTATGCCCTATATACTCCATATTAAGAATAAAACTTAAAAATACCTTACTTACCCTGATTTTAGGATGGTGCCCTGGAACCTCAAACTGAAAATATGCTCCATGTAGGTTGCAGAGAATCTTCCCAAGAACCCTATGGTGGTTTCTGATCGTCAATTCGGGCTTTATCGAAACCAAAATCAAAGGTGGAAGGTAAAGGGGCCATAGGGTTTGAAAGAGGAGGAAGAGAGAAATTTAATTTTGATTTAACACAAATGCTCTCAGGAT
The DNA here is from genome assembly GCF_029873635.1 of Malania oleifera. Lineage (NCBI taxonomy): Eukaryota > Viridiplantae > Streptophyta > Magnoliopsida > Santalales > Ximeniaceae > Malania > Malania oleifera. The sequence goes on from NC_080425.1 coordinate 38,668,345, forward strand.
TCTTTTATACTTTCAACACTGCAACCAAAATCGTCAATGGTTTTCTTGAACTCTTAGAAAACCATCACCGTTTTTCTCTTTAACCAGCCAGAATTTACCATTTACCTTTTACCTGATTGTGGTTAAAATCCAAAACGTCGCCAATTTTTTGCCTCCTTCAAAAAACCGTTGTCGATTTTCTCCTTAACCAGCCCAAAAACTTCTTTTCCCCATTTCTTTTCTTATTTTATTTCCCCAGGTCCTTACAAACACACTCGTCGATGAGACACAGAAGACCACTCATCGACTAGTATGGTCACTTGTCGACGAGTCTTTACATCTCTGATTTCCCTGCTCTCGATATCTTAAAACCTCTGAGCTTTTGGGCCTCTCGGTATCTATTCGTTGACGAGCACAGGGCACTCGTCGACAAGTCCCTGCTGAGCAGTACCATTTACTCCATATGGTTTTCATTTTCCTTTGTTTATGAGCACTAAGTATAAGAGCCACACATACAAATATAATGTACAGTCTTCAAATAATTACTCTTAATTAGATTCTTACCAAGAAAGTTTATATTGATTTATATGGTCAGAAGAAGAAAAACTTGGGAAAGACATTCTCCCTACAAAAGACTTAGGGTGCAGGACCATTAATTTCCCTAAGCTTTAGTAAAAGGGGAATTTTCTTTGAAATTTTCATGGGTCTCTCCCAAAGTTTGTTAAAACAACGGACTTAAGTTGAGATTTTTGAAATGTTAACTTATAAGATGAAATAATTGAGAAGGACATTCTCTATATATAAGATTTAGGGTAAAAGAGACACTTAAATCTTTCTTGACAATTAGTAATAGGCACAAATTTTGCTTAAATTTTTAAAAATTTTGTGGACCTACCTTGAAAGATTTATTAAAAAGACACGAATTAAGTTGAGATTTCAAAAATCATATAAATTTTCCTTGACATTTGACAATTACAACACTTACACCCCCTCCCCACACTTGTTTTTTCCCCAAATTTTAAGAAAAAAATTATATTTTCAAGAGATATGTGTAATTTTTGAAGCCTCTCGAGTGAGATTTATATTTTCTTACAAGCCCCAAGAGAGGTAAAATGAAAATTTTTAAACCTCAAAAAACACTTAGGTATATGCCTTTAATAGACTGCAAGTGATAGAAATCATCCCTTTTTAATTAAGTGCTTCTTGTTATCATCTGTGCGTCGGAGCTTAGAAGAAACGCTGTGATGGTTCCGTATTGGATCACCGGGACCTGCCTGCTCTGTACGTGGAGTTTGGAAGCTTAAACCGAACTGCATCGTTAGTGGATTTAAACCGAACTGCATCGTTACTGAAAAATCCATTTAACTGATTTCTCCATATATATATATATATATATATATATATATATATATAGATAACTAGCCTAAATAAAGTCTAACTTCTTAGAAGTCTCGAGAAAGAGAGAGAGAGAGAGAGAGAGAGAGAGAGACAGAGAGAGGGATGGCCCTCCAACCAACCAACGTTCATTGGGCATGTCCACATTAATTTTGCCGACCTTCTATTTTTAATAAATATGTTTATAAACTGACAAGATAAATATTATTTATTTATTTTTTTGATTTGATACGCCGGGTGTCCTGGGTTTACGCGTCAGACTAATTCTATGCCTACCCTAGCCGTGCCTTTAGGCAACACGTAAGAGGTGAATCGCAGATGCATGCTGTAGCCAACAGGGTTTGAACTTCAGACTTCACATTTGTCCAAGACCATTTGGTGAACCTCCTTATCACCTGAGCTTATGCCCGGGGGCTAAAGATTTTTTATTATTGTCAGTAAATAAATTGCCCCCCGTGATTGTTCATAATAAAAAAATGGATAGGTCTGAAAACATATATACACGCATATTTAAATTGTTTACTTTTAAAATAAAAATATTTTATATATTTTAATATGATTCTACCATTTGTTAAAAAAGCATATTGTCATAACTCATAATTACAATTATAAGTTAAAATATGAAACCTCAAAATTATATTTAGGGCAAAAGACATTCACTTGCCTAGAGTTTTGTCAAAAAGATAAGGACCTCCCCTAAAGTTTTTAAAATTCCACAAACCTTCCCTAAATTTTGATTCTATGGACACTCATATTCTCTCATTCCAACTTTCTCGTAGTATTCAAATAAAAGTTAATAAAATAATTTTATTTTCCAATTATGCTCTCGATTAGGAGCTTCTAGCTTCCTACACATGATGTGGTTAATTTTTTTTCTTTTTTTTTACCCTTGTTTACATGATGTCTATAAAAATATATTTTTAAATATATATATTTTTTTCAATCAAGTCCTTAATCGGGAACTCCTAGCTTCCTACACGTGATGCAACTGGAATGATTTTTTTTTTTTTTCCCTTTTTCCCTTATTCATGTAATCCCTTTAAACATAATTTTTTTAAATAATTTTTTTTTTCAATTAAGCCCTTGATCAAGAGCTGCTAGCTTCCTCCATGTGATATTGTTGAATTTTTTTTTTCCTTTTATCCTTATTTATATAATGTCTTTAAAAATAATTTTTCTCATATTTTGACCTTAATTATATGTTGCTAGCATGATAAAATTTGTCCTTAAATTTTTTTTTTCTACCCTCAATTACATATTACAGAATGGTTTCAATTGCTTTTGAAAGTTTTTTCCCTTCTTTACCTTTATTAAGCTCATTGGAAGTTGTCTACCTACAAAACAAAAGAGACATCTCTGTTAAATAGAAATTAGCCTTTAATTATACATCTGCGTCTAATTAGAAAAATCATAATTTTTTATAGTTAGATTTACATCTAAAACTATATTTTTTTATGATATGCTCTCGTTATTGCACGCTTAGTATCAATCTAGAACTCATCTTGTTAGCAAAAAGAGCAAATAAGAATTGATCCATGGCAAAGTCGAAAAATGTGAAGAATATAAAAAACACACAGTAACTAAAACAAACTAAAGAATCATAATCATTGCCTATTTTAGAATATTGTCAAATAAATGAGTTTGTAAGTAATTCGAAGTTACATAAGTATTGTTGCAATGAAATCTAAAAATTTATTATTTTTATTTCAATTAGATATGGATGCAAAATTGAAAACTGATTTCCATTTGATAGAGATGCCTCTTTTGTTTTGAAGGAAGACAATGTGAAATGAGCTTAACAAGAGTAAAGAAGGGGGAAAATTCAAAAGCAAATGAATCATGTAGCATGTAATTAAGGGAAAATAAGAAAAAATATATATTTTCAAAGGCAAATTGTACCATGTTGGTAGCATAAAAAATTAATTTTAAAAATATTATGTAAATAATGGCAAAAAGGAAAAAACAAAATTCAACCACATCACATGTAGGAAGCTAGCAAGTCTTTAAGGGTGTTGGCTTTGGTGCAATCCCAAAAGGAGGGGTGAATTGGGTTTAAAAACTTTTTTAGCTAATTTAAATGTTTCGCCGATTCACCACATATCATATCTCATTTTCACGTGTGTAAGTAAATTAATAAAATAATAAAAGCAGACATACACATAAAACATATCTCATTTAAAATAGAGGTGAGCATGCAAATAATTATAATGACAAATAAAAGCATACACATGCGAAAATTAAAGTGCAGTAATTTAAATGAGATAAGGAGAGAGAGACACACGATATTTGTTATCGAGATTCGGCCAAACCAACCTACATCCCCATCTTGGGCTTACTCCCCAAGGAATACACCATACATATTCACTTAAACAGACGGAGCAGAAACCGTCTACATTTTCTCTTTACGGAGCGAGGAAAACCCCAACTCAATTTCTAGGCTGAATCGAACCAATCTCACTTACGGGGCTGAGACTCTCCAGTTCAATTTTGGGTTGAACTGAACCGGTCTCACTTACGGGGTTGAGACTCCCCAGTTCAATTAACGAGATGAACCCAACCATACAATAAAATATTTTTGTACATATAATAATGCATCTAAAATACAAGCAAAAATGTACACAATAAACCTCTAAAATGTATGCACTTTCTTATGATATGATTTGAGTTCAGTAGAGTAAAGGGTGCGTTTCTAAATCATCAATGCACAAATATATGTATGAAAATATGAGTACTATGTTCTCCTATAACTATTTTTGCAAATAAAGAACATTTGGAGAATCTAGGAATTTAAACTCTATAAAATATTTGTATTGTAAATAATTTCTCCCAAAATATTTATCAAATAAATAACCAAGAGAAATGCAAGCAATACTCTCAAAAGTTGATTTTCAAAATATAAATATATAACAAGTGGGAGTATATGCATGTAAATACAAATAAAATGCCCAAAATAAAATACTCTCTTTAAAAATGATTTTGAGATAAAACAAGTGAAAGAGAGTTTGAGAGATTTGTTTAAAATATTTTGTCCCAAAAGAATGATTTAAATAATAAAAAACATTTTGAGAGAACTTTGATTAACAATGAATTAGAGAGAAGATTTGAGTTAATCAAAGTTGCTAATTTAGAGTTATAAGGGGGTATTTATAGATTTTCTGAAAATTTTGACCGCTGGGGACACGCTCGGTATTTTGCAAAAGATTAATTAAATTTTAATGATGTTTTAACACTTTAAAAAAATTCAAATTCGAGAGCTTCGGTAGACCACTTTTGTGGTTCGATCGATCGTGGAGCCAAGTTCGCTCGACCAGGGAATTTTCGAACTATAGGTTCGGTTGACTAGACTTGAGGCGATTTCCAAAACTCCGAGGTTCAGTCAACCAGATCATTTTGAACTACGAGGTTCGGTCGACCGGGAGGTTGGCATTTCCCACATGGAGGTTCGGTCGACTGGGAGGTTGACATTTCCCACGTGGGGGTTCAATCAACTAGGGCGTTGTCCATATAATTTTGGTCGGTCAACCGGGAGGTTAACTTGTTGACAGAAGGAGGTTCGATCGACCAGGTCTTGCTTGTATATATCTGGTCGGTCAATCGAGAGGTCAACCTATTGACCCGGTGGGAGTTCGGTCGACCGAGGAACTCAATGTAACTGAGTTCCATCCTTGGGCATTTCGATCCTATTCCACCTATAATGTTGTCCCTATATATATATATGATGATTAATTTTAAGTCAATAAGGAACATTTTCATGCATAATAGTGTCCTATAGTCAATTTAAGGTCTTTGAGAACCGACTGAAAAAATACGGTGTCGGTCAACCTTTGTAAACTTCGTTTAGCCTCGATTTTGACCTTAAAGCTATTCCAAAAACTTTGTATTATTTTAGTCTTTTTAGAAAAAGGTTTTTGGGGAAATGTGTTGGTCCCTAGGGTCTATCTATGGTCATTCTGAGCATTCAAATACATCATGCAGATGCATGCATTATTACAGACCAGAGATATAGAAAAATTAAATGCAATTGCATAAAATAAACGTCTTTTTCGTCTTTTTGCTCTTCTGACTTCATGGAAAGCATTTGATCGTATAATCTTTAAGTCCTACAAACTTCCATCGCTATTTCCTTATGTGTGTGTTAAATTAATGAACGTTTTCACATGCTAAATACACACATAAGAAACATGTGCTTTGTCAGCATCAAAATGGGGATCAGACTCAAAAATTCAACAATCTCCCCCTTTTTGATGATGACAAACGCACCAGAGCAAAATGGGTATAGCCTGAAAAGGCTCCCCCTGAGAATGAGCATAATATAAAATTCAAACAATGAAGCTCAAGCATATTCACAAAAGAATACATTACAAATGATTATGCATTTAAATTTTTGTGTTAAAGCACTTGTTCAGAAATTTTACCCTTATATTTCTGTCATTATTATTTTACTCAAAAACATTCTCCCCCTTTTGGCATCAACAAAAAAGGCTAAGTTAAGTAGAAAAGTTTGATCATTTAAAGCAAACTTAGCAAAGAGAATTCCCCCCTTTTAAAATAATTTTTATTTTTCTTATAAAAAACTCTCTTTTTGGTATAAGATGTGGGTATAGGAAATCATGCTTATATTTTCCAAAAAAATATGGTAATAAAGCACACAACAGTATAATTGGTCAATAAGAGATTTAAAAGGCACATGACAAACAAGATCAGACCAAGATTATCCATAAACCATGGCAATTTAAACATGTTATAAGACCTGTGAAAGATTTGAGTTCAATACACACGACATATGATAGCAAATGTAGGTTTGAGTATAAAAGCGGTCTAACTAGTTTATATACATTTCATATATAATCCATAAACCAGTTATACAGCACCCTTAAAAAAATTATAAGCAATACAATTTCATGATATAAAATTTCAACACATAATAGTACAAGTCATGAAGCATTTAATCACACAAGCAAGACGTAAAATATATTCTATATAAGTTCAATTCTTGCTTTCATAAATGTATATATATATATATATATATATGTATAAAAATATATCCCCTTAAAATTTTGGATAAATACTCGGGGCTTATGCTTGTAGAAAATGAAACTGTAATTCAAACTCAAGCAAGCATTATTTTTCTAATTTATCATTTAAGCACAAATCACAAAGTACTAGGAAAATACAACCATACAGATCCAAGGATATTAAATAAATTTAAGAATAGGGATCATATGGAAAAACCTAAGACACTTATGGCTAGGTAGTATATTTTAAATCAAAATTTTCAATAAGATCATTTCATTTAAGCACACGCCACAATGAATTCAAAACCTAAATCTAAGCTAGAAATGTTGTAAGCATAACAAGATAGAAAAATAATGTTTAGGTGCTCCCCCTATCAATTTGAATATATACTTAGATTTTGTTAACTACATTTTATTCTAAGTAGATTTTAATGGATATATATTAAAGAAATTTGTATTTAACCAGTACAAAGTCCTTAAACACACATGCGTTAAAAAATCAAACACTAAGTCATGCATGGTGCTCATGTGTACCCGGAACAATCCATATCAAAGATATTCAGTAGAGACATGATATAATGTTCAAGGTGCCTAGAAGACCTTCGAACTCAAAAAGTAGAAACAATGAGTATATGAGTCCATAGGCCAAGTGAGTTATGATCATTTTTCTTATGGATGGGGCTTATGCTCCTCGGTATAGTCTCAAGCATACAAAAGTGCATTAAAGTTCAAGGATGGATTTCATTTAAGCACACTTAACACATGTTCATCCTTATAAATATTACTTAGCATGCAAGAGATTATAGACATTAAATTCATTTTTCTTAAAAGTGGGGCTTAAACTCCCCCTATATATTTGCATGCATACATACTTGCATTAAGTTTAGGATGATAGTCATTTAAGAGCATTCCTAAAAAATTCATCCTTTCAAAAGATTTTTAGCATGCAGCAAATATAGGCATTTAGCACATACTAGCATAACATATTGCATTTCATCTTAATACACGATAGCCAATCAAGGCTATACTCCAAAGGTAATGCAATACGAATTCAAAAGGATGACACAACTCAAAATACTCAATGAGTGTGTGCAGTATAAATGCTCCCCCTCAGTCATGCAAAAATTCCTAGTCACATGGACTTTGAATATTATAACATGATGATTGACCATTTGGGTCCTTCGTGATGTTCATATCCCAAGGTTAGGACTAGATGGTGTCCATGCACTAAGTTTCTCCTAGGTCCATAAAATGTATACATGTTTTCAGTTCAGCACAAAACAATAGGATTTAACATGTACTAATCTATTTAATTTTCAGCAACCTAGTAAATGACATAAAGATTGTATACGTTTTTCTGTTAAGCACATCCCATTTATAATTCAACATGCACCAGCTAACTAATTAATTATTTTGCATGCATTAAAACAATAACCAAAAAGTTCACCTAGCATGCATTTTATCATCATTTATTCTAGTATATGGCTTCATTTTTATTTTATTTTTTTAGAAAATTTCTACCAAAATTTCAGCAGCATTTGGTCTATAATTTGAATATTTTCCATTTTTCCATGTACCAAAAACCTGATAGATTCAAGTAAGCAATATAAAATAATCTGCATCAAGAAGATACCATTTAGTTAAAGGCATGCGAGAACCTATATCTACTACCAGCATGCAATTCATATCACTGCATCTGCCGTATAGGAGGCATTCAATACAGGCATGCATTTCAATAGACAATCAAAATAAACTATCCTTTAGATAATATATTCATTTTGCAAGAAATGGATAGTGGCATTTAGCAGTTCAAAATTTAAAAAAAATATCCATCCATCCAAAAATATATTCATTTAGGACAAATGGATATTTGCATTTCAGCTCAACAACAAATCATCTGGAAAAAAAAAGATATAAGCACAATACAATAAAAATGCATATTGGATGAATTTTGAAAAACATGGCTGCTCCCCCTCAATTATGTAGCCAATTGAAGATGATTAAATTGTTAAGCTTCAAAAAGAGTTTAGGGTTATAAAATATAGAATATAAATTTAGAAGATGATTAAATTGTTAAGCTTCAAAAAGAGTTTAGGGTTATAAAATGTATAGAATATAAATTTCCTATACCCCTAAATTTGTGTGATAGACAAATCATGCCATATTCAAGATTTTTAAATTAAGAATACATAACATCAAATTTCTTATAACAATTAAAACATTTTGTCCATTTGAATGAGATTTATTTAAACATGCTTATGAGGTTTAATTCAAAAACTGATAATGATATAAGCATGCACTAGCCCAAATTATCATATATTAACCAATCATAGTTATATGTATATATATTAAGCTTATATTGGATAAGATCATTAAAAGTCACATGTTGGCTAGATTTTCTTAGGGTTCTTAGTATAACAATAGTGTATATTAAGGTTTAGAATTTTAAGCATTATACACTATTTAGGCATTTAAAGTATTCTAACCCTATGTATAACAATTTATAAAATCTTATGAGTATATGAAATTTCCTTCAAGTATTTCTCATAAGATGAAATGCTAGCAATATCCATTATATCATGATTCATAAAAATTTAACACAACACAAGTCATACAAATCATGACATAGAATTTTCAATAAAGTTGAAGGAGAAAGATATACCTTTACAATTTACTCCTCCATAATAGTTCATGCTCAGAGTGGTGTCTTTTTCTCTCTCAATTTTTCAAAATCCTTATGATTCCCAAAATCCTTAGCACATAGAAAGATATAAACTTGCAAAAGCATTAAGTGACTAAGGCACATAAAAAGTATGCATGACACATAGATGATATGCATTAAAATGCACGTCATGCAAATTTAATTCATTTTCAATTTTTGGGCAATTATGCATTTTTAAAATCATTTTTCAATGGGATATGATAACTTTGAAAAATACTTTCCAAATCCACCAATCATTTGATTTTATAAAAATATTTTCAAATTTAACACCGTAAAAACTATGCAATAAAACAATGGAGGATTTGCAAAGGAATGACCATCAAAACAAGGATACACCGAAAAATGAGCCGCTGCAATCTTTATACAAATAGTGGTTAAGTTTATTGCAACCAGGCTTTGATACCAATTGTTAGCTTTGGGGCAATCCCAAGAGCAAGGGTGAATTGGATTTTAAAACTTTTCGGCTAATTTAAATGTTTCACCGATTCGCCACATATCATATCCCATTTTCACATGTGTAAATAAATTAATAAAACAATAAAAGTAGACATACACATGAAACATATCTCATTTAAAATAAAGATGAGCATGCAAATAATTATAATGAAAAATGAAAGCACACATACGGAAATTAAGTGCAGCAATTTAAATAAGATAGGGAGAGAGAGACGCACCATATTTGTTATCGAGGTTTTGCCAAACCAGTCTACATCCCCGCCTTGGGCATACCCCCCAAGGATTACACAATACCTGCTAACTTAAACGGGCGAAGCAGAAGTCATTTACATCCTCTCCTTATGGGGCGAGGAAAACCCTAGTTCAATTTCCGGGCTGAACCAAATCGGTCTCACTTATGGGGCTGAGACTCTCCAGTTCAATTTCGGGCTGAACCGAACTGGTCTCACTTACGGAGCTGAGACTCCCTAGTTCAATTAATGGGATGAACCCAACCATACAATAAAACATTTTTGTACATATAATAATGCTTCTAAAATACAAGTAGAAATGTACACAATAAAGCTCTAAAATGTATACACTTTCTTATGATATGATTTGAGCTCAGTAGAGTAAAGGGTGCGTTTCTAAATAATCAATGCACAAATATATGTATGAAAATATGAGAATTATGTTTTCATATAACTATTTTTGCAAATAAAGAATATTTGGAGCATCTAGGAATTTAAACTCAATAAAATATTTGTGTTGTAAATAATTTCTATCAAAATATTTATCAAATAAATAACCGGGAGAAATGCAAGCAATACTCTCAAAAATTGATTTTTAAAAGATAAATATATCACAAGTGAGCATATATGCATGTAAATACAAATAAAATGCCCAAAATAAAATACTCTCTTTAAAAATGATTTTGAGATAAAACAAGTGAAAGAGAGTTGGAGAAATTTGTTCAAAATATTTTGTCCCAAAAGAATAATTTAAACAATTAAAAACATTTTGGGGGAACTTTAATTAACAATGGATTAGAGAGAAGATTTGGGTTAATCAAAGTTGCTAATCTGGAGTTATGAGGGGGTATTTATAGATTTTCTGAAAATTTTGACCGTTGGGGACACGCTCGGTATTTTGGAAAAGATTAATTAAATTTTAATGACATTTTAACGCTTTAAAAAAATTCAAACCTAAGAGCTTCGGTCGACCACTTTTGTGGTTCGGTCAACTGTGGAGCCAAGTTTGGTCAACCAAGGAATTTTTGAACTATAGGTTCGATCGAATAGACTTGAGGCGATTCCAATTCTTCGAGGTTCGGTCGACCAGATCATTTTGAACTACGAGGTTCGGTCGACCGGGAGATTGCCATTTCCCACGTGGGGGTTCGGTCGACCAGGGCGTTGCCCATATAATTCTAGTCGGTCGACCGGGAGGTCAACTTGTTGACCGGAGGAGGTTCGGTCAACTAGGTCTTGCCTGTATATATCTGGTCAGTCGACCGAACATGCCATGCTTGGGAATTTCAATCCTATTCCACTTATAATGTTGTCCCTATATATATGATGATTAATTTTAAATCAATAGGGAACCTTTTCATGCATAATAGTGTCCTATGACCAGTTTAGTCTTTCAAGTTTTGAATGCATTTATTTTATGGTAAACAAAAATTTTCAACATGTTAGAAATTGGGAAATTACTAAAAGGATAATAAGAATTAAAAAGGTCAAGCTCAACAATTTTTTATTTTTTTGGATATGCTAACATTTTCAAATAAAGTTTTGGTCCATTGCAAATAGAAGCTCCAAATACAATTTTAAGGCTTTGAAAAATTTGTGAAATTTTCAAAAAAAAAATTTTAAAGAATTCAAGAATCCATCTTCAACCAAGGAGTTTAACCATAAAGCATCAATTAGACAATATGGCAAAAATTAAGTTTGGGTTCAACTTAAATAAGGAATCCTAATAAAATAACTATTGTACTCAAGAATGAAAAGTCTTATGAAATTTTCACAAAAGTTTGAACTTGGAAACATTAAAATGATGAAATTAGATTTGAACTTTAAGGAAAAGTTGAATATGCCTCCAACCATGGGCTTATGCAAGCAAATGAGTAATGGAGAGGACTTGGCTACCTACTACCTATGGCAGTCGTACATCATCAAGCATGAAGACGACCTAGATAGGAACTGTTAGACAGCCAGAGAGGTAGTCACAAAGATAAGAAAGGTAGATCGACCATGAATCCTATAGCTGAGGGACAACCATTCAGAATATGATCCTTATGGATTTCCTTGTTCCTCCTCTCTCTCTCTCTCTCTCTCTCTCTCTCTCTCTCTCTCCCTTAAAATTTTTTAAATAGCTCCAAAGTTTGTTTATTTGAACATAGACCCCATACATAAGTTAAGTGAGTGCAAGTACAAAACTTCTTAATGTTTTTTTAGCCTAGCTAGTTATAAATACAAGCTACATAGGTTTTTCGTCAATGGAGTGGGGGGTATGCCACACTCACTTCTACATAGAGCCACCCGCATTTAAAAAACATCAAAGAAAATTTTCAAATCAAAATTTACTTAATTTAATATTAAATATTTGATAACAAATATTATTGTTGTTCTACGATAAGTGATGATGTATAAATTTAAATTTTATAACTTGGATGGGTTTCTAGATCAAAGTTAAGTTCATATCTTGGTTGACAAACTACAAAATAAAACATACTGATGTTAGGTTTTGATGATTGACAAAGTGATTGATGATGAATGTGTTTACCTTTCACAGACTCTATCAAAGACTCATAAACGAACTCTATCACAGACTCATAAATAGAATATTCCATAGACTCTCTTACAAACTCTGACATATACTCACAAGTAGACTCTTTCATAGACTTACACGCTCTATCATAGAATCTTTTGCAAGATATACTATAATTTTATCATCTAGTTCAATGTGCATTCTTGGTCGATTTTATAAGTAATATGCTTGAATTATTTCCTATTTCATTTACTGATATTGTAGTCATATTGCTAGTCCTCCATGTTAAAGCTTTAATTTTAAAAAGGAGTTTCTTTATTTAGTTATATTGTACAATTCTCACTGCATGTGTAATGATCCTCCAACTCGATCAGGCATTAACTACAAAACCTAGAAAAAGCAAGCCAGAACTCAACCAATCCTCTATACATGGTTATATTATACTGAAAAAGAAGGTGAAAAACACAAAGAGATTAGAGTTGCACACACTTGACTTTCATGCTGCTATGTGTTCAATCTGGTTGTATTGTTGGTGTAGTTTTTTGAACTCATTTTTTTATTGTACCTAATAGGTTAAGTCCTTACGAAGGCTTTCGAGACTCGTAGATATTGAATAGTCATACTACATGTGTGAGTTAGAAAAAAATCTCGAACATTTCTTATTATGTTGTTATTATTTTGAATTTGATGACATCGTCTTGTGGCATATGCAGTTAGGGCATATGGGTGAGCATGAAATGAAAGAAGTTCACAAAAGGAAAATCTTGAAGGGTATGAAAACATGCAAGATGAACTTTTGCAAGTGTTGTGTCCTTGGGAAGCAAAACATGGTGCAGTTTAAAATAGATTTACATGATACAGAAGGTATTTTTGATTACATACATTGATGTTTGGGGGCCAGTGAGAGTAGCATCGCAAGGAGTTAGTATGTCTCTCTAGTTGAGAGAGCTCGGTGTCTCAAGTTAAATGTAGAGCTAGCAAAAAACTTATGGGCTAAGGTAGTTAGTATGTATTGTTTCTTAGTAAACCGATCACCACAGACATCACTAGAGGGGAAAGTGGCAGAGGAGGTATGGACGGGAAATGTGGTAGACTACTCCAATTTGAAGGTATTCGGTTGTCTAGCCTATGTACATGTATCTATTAAGGAGAGATTGAAGCTTGATGCAAAGTCTAGATGCTGCATTTTTTGTGGGGTATTAGAAAGGTGTGAAGGGGTACAAGTTGTGGGATCCAATGACAAACAAGGTGGTGATCAGTAAAGATACAGTTTTCGATGAGAAAGTTATGGTGAAGCATACTTAAGAAGATGATGAAGAGAAATAGGAGTCAGAAAACTAGAGCAGAGATGAGCATGTTGTGCAGGAGGAGTTAGAAACTTAGGACAATAATCTTGGTCCCCTGATTGCAGGGAGTTCTAGCTTAGGAAACCAAAAAGTTGATAGTGTTCCTATATGGAGATTCAAACATGCTATCAAACCACCGCTCAAGTATGGATTTGATGATCTCGTATCTTATGCTTTCATTACCATTTGCAAGGATTTGGCTACTTTTCAAGAGGCAGTGCACGACCAGGAGAAAAGTAAGTGGATGGGTGCTATGATTGAGGAAATGAAATCACTGCATAAGAGTCAGACTTGGGATTTGGTGGAACTTCCAGATGGGAAGAGGGCAATAGGATGCAAATGGGTATATAGGAAGTAGGAAGCAATTTTAGAAAGGAAGGAAAGAAATTGAAGGCGTGGTTAGTGGAAAAAGGGTACTCATAGAAGAAGGGAGTAGATTATGAGAAATCTTCTCACCTGTGGTCTGATACACTTCCATCAGGGTAGTATTGGGATTAGTGACTCATTATGACTTACATTTGGAAAAAATGGATGTGAAGACAACATTTCTCCATTGTGACTTAGAGGAGCAGATCTATATGGTATAGCTAAAGGGATTCAATCAACCCAGGCAAGAGCATTTAGTTTGCAAGCTGAAAAAGTCTCTTTATGGACTGAAACAGTCTTTGAGGCAATGGTACAAACGGTTTGATTCCTATATGATTCAAATAGCACCACAAAAAAATAAGGTTATGAGTGACGGTTTTGAACCGTCACCATAATCAAAAAACTGTTAGTAATACTATCAATGAATGTTTGATAAGTATTAGTGACAATTTGAAATTAGTTGCCATATATGCAGTTACTACTACTTATTAGTGATGAATTTATAAACCGTCACTAATAATATCATATTAGTAACAGTAAACCGTCACTCATAATCAAAAAACTGTTAGTAATACTATCAGTGAATGTTTGATAAGTATTAGTGACGATTTGAAATTAGTTGCCATATATGCAGTTACTACTACTTATTAGTGATGAATATATAAACAGTCACTAATAATATCATATTAGTAACAGTACCCTATCCAGGGATCACGAGAACACCCCGTACATGAACCATAGCCTAGTCCGTATAAGTGACGGAATCCCTAACTATGTTATCCTTTACCCTAGGGTCTCATTACAATCAAAGATGTAAACTTGCATGGGAATTAAAGACAAGGCATTTAAAGTGCATGTATTTAAATGAAAGAAGAGTAAAGAAAGGATGTAAAAATGGCTTTAATTACAACTCAATATCCTGTCACTAGCGATCAAGAATACAATCAAAGGTCCAGTTATCTACGCGGTAGCACGAGGAACTCGAAGGTTGTCATATGCCTTCGAAGACTCCAAGCATAAAACCAGTACAGGGAATTGAAATCAAAGCATTAAATCCTACTCCAAATGGCACTCAAAGGCTCTCTAGGTTTGTCACTAACCAAAGAGTGACCAAAAGGGAAACCTAAACACATATACGAAACTAGCTTTTATACCCCAAAAGGGTTTACAATGGTTTGAATTCAAAATAGGAAACTTTGGCAGAAAATATCACAAAGCAGTTCACTGAAATCGCGTCTATCAACCAGGTCACACCCATGTCTTCCCCTGGTTGTGCCCTAGTCAAGCCTCGTGGGAATTTTGGGATTCAAACTTCAGACATTTTTGACCTAGTCGCGCCTGTAAATCTTCATGGTTGCACTGATGGTCGAGACTTGCATGATCTTAATTTTAGTAAATCTCAGGATCTCGACCTAGTTGCCCCTCAAAGTCTCCTAGTCTAGCTGTTGGTTGAGACTTTTGGTATCTTTGGCTCAATTAGTCTCAGGTTCTCGATGTAGTCACCCCTTAGGGTTACTTGGTCAAGCTGATGATCAAACATTGCAGCAATTCACTTTCAGTTTGAACCTTGGAGTCTTCTTTTTGTGAACTGGTCACACCCTGTGTTCGCTGGTCGCTCCACATGGTCGAACCAAGTCTTGTTCCCTTTGAAGAATTGAGGCTTTGGGGGTTTGATTGAGCATTTGATTTAATCTTTGTGCTTCCTAATTACTCCTTTGGATTTTTATATTGCTCAACTCCTTGATTTTAACCTGTTTTTCCTGAAACATAAACAAACCTTGCATAGCACCAAACTATAGTAAGAAAAGGGTAATTACAAGATAAATGAGATACAAACAAAGGTAAATGAGGGGCCCTAAAACAGTACATTTTAGGAACACATCAAACAACAAGCATCCATTAAGAAAATCCAACAGCCTGATCTAAGCCTTAGATCTCGTGAAAATCCACTAGGTAACTCTAATCCCGAGACTTCCCATAATGAGTTAACTAATGATGATAGTGATTGTCTTATTGCTTTGAGAAAAAATGTGAGATCATGCACAAAACACCCAATATACACTTTTGTGTCATATCAGGGTTTGTCATCGAATTTTAGATCTTTCGTTGCCAGCTGTGACAAAATCCAGGTTCCTAATAACATATAAGAGGCTCTCGGTACACCTAAATAGAAGGTACTGTTTGGGAAAAAATCAGTGCACTAGAAAAGATCAAATAGAACATGGAAGATCACAAAATTATCAACTGGAAAACGTCCAGTAGGATGCAAATGGATATTCACTGTGAAATACAATGAAGATTGAAGTTGAGTCAGGGTGCGCTTTGATCATACAGGGAGGACGGGAAGGAGGGAGGAGGGTTCAATCATGCAAGGAGCTAGGAGAGGGGCGGGGGGGGGGGGGGAATTTGAAATTTTGGTGTGAAGAGAAAATAAGGGTTCTGGATAAGGGAACTAGTGACCAATTTTAAAAATCGTCACTTAAAAATCATCACTAATAGTAGACTAATTAGTGACGGATCAAAATCGTCACTAATAGTCCACCATTAGTGACAAAAATAGTCGTCACACATACCAAAAACATCGTCGATAATATTTTCCTGCAATAGTTTTAGCAAGAAATCTACAATTAATGAGCCATTAGTGACGAAAATAAAATTTGTCATTAATAGTCAAAGTATTTGTGACTGTTTTTAAAACTATTACTAATAATTCTTTTTTAGTGGCGAAACTGAAATCGTCACTAATACTTTTGTCAATAAAAATCCCTTTTCCCACTCAAAAAATCGTTGCTAATATTTTTCCCACGATAGTTTGAGTGGAAAAAGTGATTTTAAGTGACGAAAGTATTAGTGACGATTTTAGTTTCGTGACTAAAAAAGCATTATTAGTGACGATTTTAAAAATCGTCACTAATATTTTGACTATTAGTGACGAATTTTATTTTCGTCACTAATGGCTCATTATTAGTGATGATTTTAGCTCCGTCTATGGTATTAAATAATGGTTATTACGTAGCATAACAACTGTTACGTAACGAAAAAACAAGTGGTCGATACCGTTATAGGCCGCATTAGCAGTGAGCAGAAAATTCACATGCGTAACGGCCATTACGAAAATGTATTGGCTTGTAATGGCCATTACACTAACTTTATGGCACGTAACATTCATTACGGCATGCACGTTACGACCGATAGCCCCTTATAGTGTACCTTATCTCCTCAAATCTACTCCAATTGTGCATCTCTCTTTCTTCTGATCTCGTCATTTGAGGCCTATGAAGAACCGAAAAGCAGCTTTGAGCCTTCGAACGATTCAAACCCTTAGATCTGTCCTCTGAGTTCCCTCTTCACCCAAATCACTCTTCGAGTCTTTATGGAAGGAGTTCGTACAGCTTCAATCTACTAATCTGAAGCTTCAAAATCCCTAAAATCCCCAAAATCAACTTCGTCTCCCTTAGTCCTTCGTCATTCATATGCTTCGTCCGGCGTAAGAACTCAAAAATCAACTTCAAATCTTCGAAGCCTTCAATTCCACCGTTCAAAACCTCCATTTGAAGCCTTCAATTCCTCCAAAATTTGGAGGCTACAGGTTGCAACTATAGCAGGCAGCAGCTTTCTCGCATGCTCGCACTTGCAGCATCCGTGGGAATCAGGAGTGGGTACTAGTTATTGGTAACTGGTAGTGGGCAGTGGGTATGTGATTCTTCACTCTTCACTTAATAATTTTGTTTTTTAATTTCAATTTATAATTTATATAAATTGTAAATTTTAGTTTGTTTTAAATTTCAGTTTTTTTAATTAGTATAAAAATTGTAAATTTAAGTTTATTTAATTAGTATATAAATTGTAATTTTCAGTTGCAAATTTAGTTTGTTTTATAATTTCAATTTACACTTTATATAAATTGTAAATTTCAGTTTATTTAATTAGTATATAAATTGTAAATTTCAGTTTGTTTTATAATTTCACTATTTCAGTTTATAAATATAATTAGTGTATAAATTTAGTTTATTTATTATTTAATTAGAATATAAATTAACAATTGTAAATTAGTAATGATTGTATAAGTAGAACTTATTAATTAAAATAAAAAAGTACTTTAAATTTTTAAAATATAAAATTTATAGAGTTACTTAGACTCAGTTAAAAACTTAGAACCTAGAACTTAGAACTTAGAAACTTAGAGTACATATTTAGTAAAAAAAATATTAACTAATATTCTACATATTTATTTTTTTAATACCTTCACAAGTAATAATTTAATATTAGATCTACAATTTATAAAAAATTCTAATTTGTACACAATTAATCAAGTCTCAACTCTTAAGTGACTCAAGTTCAAGTATATTACCATTTAAATAATTAAATTGTAAGATTTACAATTCCATATTAATTTTGTTAAATTTTAAATTTTAATATAAATTATTGTATTATATATGTATAAATCAACTAAAATTATTAATAGTTAGTAACTTGAAGTTTAAATTTAATCCATCATTTATGTAATATTGTTATGTAATTAACTAATTAATTAATTATGTACCATTTTATTCTTAATTTATTGTATAAGGATGATAACTTTTTTTTTCTTTACTTGTGTAGAAGTCATCTAATCAAGCATCAATGTGCCACGTGATAGACAAGGAACTGAAGAGCTACCTAGTGAAGAAATTGGTTTGCATTTTACTACTCCAATGGAAGGTAGTAGACATGTTGTCTTATGTAAATTATGTGGAAAGACAATTAAAAGAGGAATTACACAATTGAAACAACACTTGGCACATAAAAAAGGTCAGGTGTCTTCATGTCCAAATGTAATCATGCAGGTGAGAGAAGAAATGATGAAACATCTACAACAATATGCAAAGAAGATGAAAGACAAACAAAAAAGGCAAGATGAAGTAGAAGCTCAAATCAGAGGAGATTTTGAAAATTTAAGCGACGAAGAAGATTCAAATGATGAAATAATGAGATTTGCTCGACAAGAAAGCATACAAGCACAAGAATGGAAAGAGAGGCAAAGATTTAGGGCAAGAACCAGTGGAAGTGGTAATTATTATGAACAAGGCAATGGATCTAGTAGTGGCAATGTCGGTGGTTTTGGTAGAGCTCAGTCACAAAGTGTTCGAGAAGCTGGAGGCAATGGGTGATAATGGATTAATCCTTATCCCCCTGAAGCTAGATTAAGAGCGATGGATTCTATTCTAGAAAGAAGTAGGAGTGCCAAGCAACCAAAGATAAATACCAAAATATAAAGGGTTTAAGGAGTAAATTAGGAAAAGCAATAAAAAATTACTAATTTATAATCGAATTCTAGCGAACGCAGCTGGCTCTCCTTTTTTGCAGTTGATGCTTGATGTCGCTGCAGAGGTTGGAAAGGGGGTGAAGGGCCCATCACCCTATGAGGTCTCTGAAATATATTTAGAGTACGAGTATCAGGAAATAAAAACTTATATATCTTATTTTGCTGGCATTTTGAATGAGAGAGGTGTAACCATTATGTGTGATGGTTGGTCAGGACCCACAACAAAACACATAATAAACATTTTAGTTTACTCCAATTGAGGCATTGTTTTCTACAAGTTAGTTTATGCCTCTAATGTGCCAAGTCGAATAGCTGAATATTATTTCAGGTAATTTTCTAACTTTAATTTACTTGAGTCCTTTGATGACTTGCATATTTTTAATTAAATATTAGTAATTGTTAAATCTATAATTTCATTTCAAATTAATGGACGAGGTGGTTAAGGAAATTAGAAAGGAAAATGTTGATAATGAAGTTACAATGAATACGGGAAGGAAATTATTAATGCAAAAGAGACCCAATCTCTACTAGACAGCATGTGCAGCTCATTGCATAAACCTAATTCTTGAAAACATTAGTAAAAAAAGTAATGTGAAAAAGGTCTTAGAAAATACTAAAATAATAAATTCTTTTATTTATAACCACACGTGGACAGTGAATTTCATGAAAAAATTCACAAATAATAGAGAATTGCTTCGTTCTGCCATAACTCGATTTACCATTGTTAGGCATAAACAAGCATTAAAAAAATGTTCACATCTGATGCTGGGAAAAAATCAAGGTTTGGAATGGCAAAATCTGGCCCAGCATATGATGCAAAGAAGATTATCTTAGGGAAAGAGTTTTGGCAAAAGACCTCTAATATAATTAAAGTACAGGAACCCTTAGTAAAAGTTCTTAAATTGGTTGATGGTGATAGAAAACCAACTATGAGTTTCATATATGAGGCAATTGATAGGGCAAAGTTGGCAATTCAGAAAGATTGTTGATTCTATAAAGATTTTTGAAAAATTATTGATCATCGGTAGAGTTTTCAATAGCATCAAGACTTACATGCAATTGGTAAGTGTAAATAAAATACAATTTCTTATTATTTCAATTTTTAAATCATGTGTAGTTGCATTAAAAGTTACAATAGTAATACATTATTATTGAATATTGATTAATATATTTGTAAATTTAATTTTAGGAAACTTTTTGAACCCTGAATTTCTGTATGGTGCCCCACCCTCTTCTGAGGTTGCTAGAGAAGTAATGGATGGAGTTAAAAAAGTGATAACCAAGCCGGTGCCCAATATAGACACTCAAATTTGGGCTATTAATCAAGTAAGTATTGGTTCTGTTGAATAATGAATTATTTTAGTATTTTGTCATACTTTCTATAATATATATCTAATTAATTAATTACATTTCACAATCTTCGCTTTTTTAGTTGTTGCTATATCGAGATAGGCAGGAGACATTTGGAACTCCACTAGCTCAAAGGGTAGTGAAACAAACAAATCCTAGTAAATGTGGTAAATAATGGATGAATGAATCTATTTAATTAGTCATTTTTATGTCCAAATTTGGCTTTTCAAACATACACTATATTAACATGTGTTTTTCTTTAATTATTTATGTAGCCGAATGGTGGATTCATTATGGCATGTGTGCTCCTGAGCTACAAAAAATAGCACTCAGAGTTCTTAGTCAAATCACGTCAGCTTCAAATTGTGAGCATAATTGGAGCACCTTTAGCCTCATCCATACAAAAACAAGAAATAGACTAAAGTACACGAGATTACAAAAACTTGTTTTCATGCATTACAACATGAGGTTAAAGTTGAGAATTACAATGAGAAAAAGCCAACAGGACATTGAGGAAAGCCTTTAACCCCATTAATTTAGACTATATTTTCGAAGAAGATGACCCTTTGAGTCCATGGTTACAGGAAAGAGAGGCATCATTACTCGACGATTAGGACAACCCAATTTGGTTAGATGAAGAGGTCGGTGGTACTGCACAAGGAGATGATCAGCCACCAATAAATTTGCATGATTCAAGTTCAAGCCCTGAACGTACACAAAGTGATGATATTCTTGATTTGAGCCTACCAAGTGATGATGATGGTGGTAGTGGACCTAGTGGTGCTAGGACTGGAGCTAGGGGTGATGGTGGTGGCGGTGTAGAATATGGTTATGGGTATGATACAAGAACATCATTTGTAGGGGAAACATATCCTCAAAGTCGTTATGGACTACTTGATATACTCACAAATTAAGACTTGGGTAGTCCTCCAGGTTACCAATCTTCACAATCCAAGAGAAGGAGTAGCCAACAATGAGATTGTGATTCTACTAAAGATTCATATGGCGTGGTTCATCGTTTTGGCGACTTTGGTTTAGATAATTCATCATCACAATCATATGGATCTCATCCAGCATATCCATTATCTCATAGTGAGTCCTCTTCTACACACTACCCAGAGCCAACCCCAGCCCCAATTTATGGACCATTATTCAGGATATGGTCAAAGAGGAGATTATGCACCTCCTATATCCATTGGATTTTCACCACCAATATATTTTGAGGAGCAACAACGAAATGACGCAAACTTGGGTTTATTTAACTATGTATATCCACAAGGATGGGGAGATAATTTTCAATCCCAATCTCGAGATACAAATGCAAATTATAAACATCGCACTAAAATTAATATAAAAATGATAATGCCTATTAAAAAACATTTGTAGGTTGAATGAAGGCCTTTAAAATTCATTAAAAATAATGTATTAATGGATTTCAAGCTTATTTTTTTTATTTTGGCATGGTTGTGCATGCGTGAAAAAAATTCACAACCATTACGCCAGCTTCCTGTTACGTAACACCCACGTCTCCTGCGTCCCACAACACCCACAACTGTTATGCGACGCTACCTGCAACCGCGATTTCAAACCATCACTCTGTCACTAATAATTTTGTCACTAAAAATCTCTTTTTTTTGTAGTGTTAGTTCAACTAAAGAAGACATATTGTAACCTATTATTTTGATATGGTGGAATATTTTAGAAGACTTTGATCCTGTGGTTTTTTCCCTACAAGTTGAAGGATTTTTCACATAATCTTCATGTTTACTATAATGACCCAGAAATTAAAACTATAAATAATTGGGAAATATAATAAATAAAAAGGATAATAAGGGAAAAAGGAAAGACTTTAGAGGAAGGAATAGCAGGCCTCGTCAATGAATGTTTTGTCTTTGTCGATGAGTGTCCTTCCAAAGATCGTCAATGAATTTTGTTCCTTGTTGATGAAGGAATCCCAAGAGAATAAATTTTAAACTCTGAATTTCGTCGACGAAAGTATCTTCTTATCGACGAAGTATCTTCTCATCGACGAAGTATCTTCAGTGACTTATCGACGAACCCACGTGTCTCGTCAACGAATCCACGTGGCAGCAGCGTCTATAAAAAGGACCAAGGTTGCTTCCACACGAAGAAAATGATTTTTCTTCATTTCTCTCTCTAGAAATTTGGTTTCTCTCCCTTCTCTCTTCAATTTTGGGTTGGTTTTAACCTGATTTGACAATTCGGGAACACCGCGAGGTTCGTAGGATCATTCTCTGCAAGGTTGTAGGAGCTGATCGTTGGTTTGAGAGGTTTGGGAAACATCCCAAAATCAGGATAAGTGGGTTATTTTGGGAATTCCTTAAGGAATATTGTTATTTGGAGCTTAGGGAGTATTAATAAGTATGTTTCCTAAGATTTGAGTCAGTTGAGAAAATGTGAAAATAGTAGTTTATTTGGGAATATTTGACTAAACTAGGGTTTTGATTCAGGATCCTTGTGAACATCGTGGGTATTGGTTCGGGAATCCTACAAGCGTAGTTTAGAAGTCAGGTAAGGGGAAATTGTATATTAAATCAGATTTCATGAAATTAAAAGTAATAAGTTATGTTATATTTATGTATATGTTTTGGTATGGATTATTAAAATTGCCAACCATATAAATTGTGTTTTCTAAGCCGAGGATTGCTTATATAGTTATGTATATGTGAAAATAAACTAATGAAATGAAAGATATTTTCTGGGAAATTATGTAAGAAATGCAAAGTATGTTCAATATATAAATGTTGAATGTGGGTTGACTTATTTTACAAGAAATGTGTATGAATTTTACTGCTAAAGTGTGTGTGGCATGAGTATATGTAAGTTTCGTGCAAATATATTTTAAATGTATGAGATGTAGGCTAAGAAAGGAAAGCATTAAGAATAAAATATGAAATGATATATGTTGTTTGTGTATGTTAATGTAATCATGTAAAGGTAAGACAACTGAAAAAAGCCATGTTAGCAAATTCTAACACATTTCTATGCGGATTAACTGATGACAGCTAAAAGGAGCTGTAGACTAACTGATGATGGCTAAAAACCAGTTGTAGTACGAATGAAAGAAAGAAAAATGCAATGAAATGGCAATACAGTGATAATGGAATGAAATGTAAAATGTGAATGATATAAATGGAAAGAGTCACTTAAAGTGAAATGCAATGAAATGTATAAGTTATGAACACGAACAGATGTGAATGATTAATTAATGACAAAAAGAATAATGTATTATGATATTAGAAGTATCTATGTACATAGAACATATTACGATTGGGCAGGGCGTACTCTTCGTCTGAGGGCTTGCTGAGAAAGGCGAGTGCGCTAGTAACTTCAGATGTGGTAGTAGCTGCATAATGTACTAGGATAGAGGGAACCTATTTGTATGGGCGGGTAGATTTTCCTATCCTTAAGGCCTTCGCTGGTAAACCTTTGTTTGAACGGTGTGAGTACGAGATTAATCTAATACTTGAGAGCTTACTAAGTAAGGTGAATGCCTTGGTATGCTTCAGTAGCGACCCTAGGGTTGCCTAGGTGTCAGAGAAGAGGGGTGCTACTTGTATAGGCGGGTAATCATCTCTATCCTTAGGTAATCTCGTGGATTAAATCTCTACATATGATTGATAAGGTTCAGAGAATGGTTTCAGTGTTTATGATAATGTTTTGCAAATGTTATTAAAATGATATTTATAAACCTTATGTTAGAAACACGCTGTTTTTAATATATTGTTTCTTCCCTTACTGAGATGTGTCTCACCTGAATATGATTATTTCTTTTTCAGGACATCCTCAAGGTCAGGCTTTGAGAGCTCGAGGGTTTTTAGCATTTTTGAGAATTATAAAGAGAAAGGGTACATTTTTTATAATATTTTGGGGATTTAAATATTATATGTTTTATATTTTTATGTTTTAAGTCTGCTGAGGAAGGAATGATTGTGAATACTTAAATGTTTTGGAGATATGTGTATATATGGAACTGCAAGTGATGGATGATTTATTATGGATTATAGTAGAAAATAGTAAACTTTGGTATTATTTATATGGAGATTATGTTTATGTTTTCCGCTGCGTATATATTGATTTATGGATTATCAGGGTTTTATCAGGTATAGCGCACCGGACCCGGGTTTAAGGGTTCGGGGCATTACATTTACATTGTGCTTGTGTGGCTAATTTGTGTTATTGATTGTTAATTACTTCTGATTTCATATTATTCTACTTACTTCATGCTTGGTTTATAGAATGAAATGGGGTGGGAAAGGAATTAAATGAAAATTTGAATGAAGAGCATGACCAAATCAAGTGATAAATTTGATTCTATTTCTATATAACAAACATACGATTAGTGTTAACTAGTTTGGATTAGTGGAATTAATGCATATATTTAGTTACTTTGTACGTTTTGGCTATCACCCTCATAATTCCTTCACAAAAAGATTAAAATTCGTTGAAGATTGCAAGAGGATTTAGCTTTGACTAGGTATAGACATGTATTCGTACCATCTTTGTGCATCTCATAGGATATAGTAATAGTTATTTGACTACAACAATCACATAGGCATGTGACAACTAAGGAGAATCACTTATCAAGAAAT
Source organism: Malania oleifera (assembly GCF_029873635.1). Taxonomy (NCBI): domain Eukaryota; kingdom Viridiplantae; phylum Streptophyta; class Magnoliopsida; order Santalales; family Ximeniaceae; genus Malania; species Malania oleifera. Next base: position 38,693,640 of record NC_080425.1, read on the forward strand.
CACCTTAAGAACTACAATGAGAGGTCACCTAGGCAAGACACATGACAAGTTTGGTTGGACACGTAACATGTAGCCAAACCATCTAGGGAATAACAAGGAAGATCGTCCAATCATCTAGGAGGTTCTGTAATCACTACGAAAGGTGAACAATTTCTTGCCAAGCCTGAAGGAGCTACAAGTGGCCTCTTAGGCGACAAAAGTCGCCTAGTTATCAAGCAAAGGTCGCCCATTTATTAGGTGACAAGGCAAATAATCATGGGGCATGACATGCAAGAGTCATCTATAATAATTGGACTACTAATGCTTAGAAATGGTTCCAATATATGATTATACCTTTGATGTTTTGAAATTTATGACTTATAACTTTAGCTATATTTTGAAAATAATTTGGAATAAATTGTAACTCCAAATTTTGACTTGGAAGAGAATAAATACGTGATTAGTTTCTATTGTAAATGATCTCCAATAATTCAAACAAAATTCAACATATCAATACAATAGCCCTAGTGCTAGGACATGGCCCATCACCTTTAATTTCTCTCTCTCTTTCATTACCTCACTCTCATCTCCCTTTAATATGTTGCTCCTCTATTTTTCATCTCTTATGGTATGAGTCTTTTTACCTCCTGCATTTTATTTTTCTTATTTTATGCTTTCTACGATCTAGATGATTCTTTTCCACTCCTTATTTCACAAGACTCCCCTTATGAAATAGGATAACTACTATTATACCACCAATAGGGACCGCCACTACTTCAAAAGATTCTTTATTTTTATTTTTATCAAACAATATGCAATTGATAACCTGATATTTTTCATTTTTAATTCCTTCTCATTCCATTCAAAATTTTGAGCATGCATAATGCCTCAATCCATCATAAAAGACTCATAAATATCACCTAAGTTGGAACACCCATAAAGATTGATTCAAACTAATTATATTGAAAATTGAGTGCATAAACACTGGGTTTAAATCAAGAGGATAAGCTTCGGTTACATAAACTTTCATTTTATATATATATATATATATATATATATATATATATATATAGATATATAATATTATTGAGAATTATATTTGTGAAGTTTGTCACACATTAGCAAAAGTGAGTATTTGATAAATAGTTATATACATGGTATAATCCAAGATTCAATAGATTTAAATTTTTAAATCAAGTTGGTACTCACTTATGTGTATCAAATACACCTTTGAATGATTCCTCCGATGAATAAATTATTTTTTAGAAAAAGAAAATTAAAGATCGTGTGACACCTTATACCAGACTTTGGAATTATTCGACAGAGGGGGTGGTGAGGGACCGAGGCCTGGGCCTGGTGGCCTGCTGCCTCTGGCATTTAGCAGGCAGATGCATCCAAATGCATGCACTCACACATACACATGAAGATCTTATCATCAGTGAGTGAGGAAACATGTATGTCAATCAATGGATCCGATGTGTTTCCATTAGCCCACTTGCTGCACCGCCAAGTTAGCCATGCCACTCTCACACATTTATCATTCCTCATTTCACTTCATGCTCACCACTCCCTCCGTCCCCCATGACCCACGCATATATACACCCACCCATACAGCTAGTCCTCTCTCTTTCTTAACTAGTTTCCAGTTTCCCATCCCCATCGCGCGCATACTCCTCATAATCACATATACACTTCTCATTTCCTACCTATTTCCTCTCTCTCTCTCTCACTCTCTCTCTCTCTCTCTGATCTCTCTCTCCCCTGTGCTGCCAGTTAGCTAGTACGTACTATAAATATATGTAGTAGAACATCCAAATCATTAGAAGCTCTGCTAGCTAGCTAGCCTTGGTGATGGAGAAGTAATATATATGTTTGTTTGCAGATTGAAGATGGAAATGATTATACTTCCTCCACACGATCTTACTCATTATCATCCACCTGCAAATAACAAGGAAAGCCAGAGGGGTTGCCGAGAAAACCAGAACGGGCGGTCGTCGGAAGCAGCATACCGCCACGAGGAGAAAGTCGATGATGACTGGAACGACTCTCTCAATTTGCGGAACATCTCTAAGGTCGTTCTGCCGCCTTTGGGAGTGTCCAGTTATAATCACAATCAGCTTCAGGGAAAAGGCAGAATTATCCTGCCCATGGATTCAAGATACAGGTTAGTTACTTTATTATTATTATTATTATTATTATTATTATTATTATTATTATTACATTGTCTAATTCATTCAACAAAATATTCAATTTGAAACTCCCCCACCAGAAAAGAAAAATTACTGGACTAGGTAATAGGTATAATTCCTTGAGTAGGTCTTTCTTTTTCTTTTTTTCTTTTTTTTTTTTTTTCTTTTCGTTTTTGTTTTCACGGACGAGTTAATTGTTAGTTGATGGATGGGAGGCGTTACTGGTACACAAAAAGACATGCATGACCTGCCTGCATGCTCCAAATACTGTTTCTTCGAGCTCATAAACTCCTTTGTTATTAAGTGCTCTTTTCTTTAATTTGCATTTACTCTCTCTCTCTCTCTCTCTCTCTCTCTCTCTCCATTTTTACCTAACTCGTCGTCATCGGCTAGAGAGTAACCATCATAAACACCTAACTAGCTGGGAAAGTGGAGGAAGGGCTTGGAAAATTCACAGATCGCCATATTTACTCTCAGACATTAAATCAATGGGACACACTTGCTCTGGAAATTCAACTTGAAATTTGAAAAAAAAAAATTATATGTTCAAATTTGTAGTTCAAACAAATTCAAATTTCAGATCTCAAATTTAAATGTATTCCTAAAGAAAGAGCAAGTTTACATCATGAGCTCTCCCTTTTCTTTCCTCTCTCTTTGTTTCTAATCAAAATAAATATGTATGAACACATATGATTGGTTTTCCTGCAGCATACAGTTCTGATGACAATGCTCAGGTATATATTAATTATTATTTTTAAACTTGTTTAAATAATCTCTATGTTGGGGAAGTGCATAATGGTGGGTACAGGCACATGGTGAAAGGGTTTCCAAAAAATAAAAAAGACAGGAAGGGGCGGGCAAAAGTGGGGCAGTGATTTCCCATGATGGAGCTACTAGCGAGCAGAGCGAGCGCCAGGGCCTAGAAGAAAGAGAAGATACCACACATGGGAGGGTCCCCTGTCCCTCAATTATATGTGGCTTGGAGTAGATTGACTGTGTTTGGGGAGTATAAATTTATTTTAGATCTGTAGATTTGCCACCAATCTCCAGGGCTTGGAGTTCATTGACTCTGTCTGGGGAGTATAAATTTATTTAAAGTACTAGGTTTGGAGCGGGTGAATTTAAACAAAATTTATAACAATTTCATATTGCATCTTCTTTGTGATCCCGCCACATAAAATTTTATAATTTTATAAATTTGACGTATAATTTTTCATTTCATTTCAATCTTAGTTCATTCTATTTTAGTGTATAAAAGAGTGAATCAGAACCATTTGACGAAAGGATTCAATTCAATATCTGGAAGATGGTTTATTTTTGAGGATGGGTAAATGCATGCATGTAGGTGTTGGGAGGCATTCATGGTGCTTCTGGTGGCTTACTCAGCGTGGGTGTATCCCTTTGAGGTTGCATTTCTGAAGTCCACTCCGAAGAGGAAGCTATACATTGCCGACAACATTGTGAATTTGTTTTTCGCCATTGATATCATCTTGACATTCTTTGTCGCCTACATTGATCGAACAACTCAGCTACTTGTTCGTGATTCCAGAAAGATTGCTCTCAGGTCAGGCCACTGGATCACATGCTTTTTCTGTAGCACAACTTGTTATATATTACTAATTTGAATCATCTCCTCAACATGGCTGTAAAACATAGGAATTGAAATTATATACACGAACTGAGTAGATCGTGAAAATTAGAGAAGAAAACTAGATCACTAGTAAAATTCAAATTAAAGTTAAGAAAAGAAAAAGTTTTAAATTGAGAAAACATTTAGTTTGCGGTTGAAAGCAAGACTACCTGGCCTTAGACTCAGTGTTGTGTGCACTATGATAATATCTTACTGAATTATGTCCAAATTCAATCCTGTAGAATAATTTCAATAGCCAACAGTGTAATTTGAGATTTTGAGCCTTGAATTAAAATTTTAGAAGAGAGGGAAAGAGAGAGAGAACTTACCTCCTAAACTTAGGAATTTTCATTTGAAGAAGAAAAGAAAAAATTTAAATTCAATATCCAAAACTTATGCTCTAAAATATACCCTCGCGCAAATCATTTGAGATGCCATAGGTGAATCAAAAAATTATTATGCAAATTTGCTTCGATAACCAAATGAGACTCTATTAGCTAGTATTCCAGAAAATACATACGACATTCAACATTTATTTTTTATTGTATTAAATGAAATTTTACTTTATAAATCTACTGAGTCCCACTTTTCAAGTGAGAGACCAAGAAAAATTAATAAATTTTACGTTTTATTGTGTACGAAAAATAAATGAAATACTGAAAAATATTTTTTTAAATGCTAATAATATTTTTTATTAAAAATTTATCAATATAATTTTGATATGAAAAAGTAATTATCAAAAGGTTATGTGAAAGATTCAGTATTTTGTGTTCTTTGTTGGTGAACATTTCATACTTAGTTTCAATAATGTAACTTTTCCAAATTTCTGCGTTGTCATTGTCACAAGGATGTGACACTTTCTACACATTTGTCTTCTTTGCATTCAACATGAGTACTGCATTCCATTACTAGGGCATTTGGCACAAATTTTATTTTAATAAATAAAATAAATATAAACAATTTGTCATTTTGGAGGGCCACTCATTTTATTCTGGGCAGTAATGGGAGATGAAAAAAACAAGAGTCAAAGGGCACTTAAACATTAACTGGGGACCTTTTTCAAACTTTTCCATTTACTCAAATTTAGTTAAGGTAATTTATTTCCTCTATTCAAGAAAATTAAATAGCCTCAAACTATCACGTAAAGGATAGAAGTGATCAAGCTAACACCATTTTGATTTTACCACTTTAAGAATGTGTAAATTTTACTTTACCTTAATTATCTTCTACATTCAATCAGGGATTTACCCATATCCAAATTGGTATAATCAAGTTGTACCTTACCTTCCATGGGAGGAAAGGTTTTTCTGTTGCAACAGGATTGCTTTTCTTGATTCAAAGTTTTTGTAAGTATAAACATGCTTGCATAACGACTATACAAACAACGTTAAATGCAAAAGCTTTATAATTTTTCCCAACTTCTGCTTACACTTATCTGATCCAAATATGAGGAGTACTCTAAAAGTCCAGTTTCAAATTGTTGGAGTACCTCATATTTCTGATTCTATAGCAGACTCTCCACCATCAAATGGTGTACAGACTTCAGAACCATTCTTTTGATCTATCAACCATGAGGGAAAATCAAGATGCTCTCCTTGTCAACTATAACACTACTCTTGTCCTAAACCATGTCCATATCCTAGACAACTTTCTCGAGAAGAGCTACTAAAGCTCCTTTCTAGAGTCTTGGGTGACCAAATATGAGCAACTGCATCAAATTCCTAAGCCATCCTTTATGATCTAGTCTACAAAACTATGAAGAAAGTGTTAGGTATTCCATATCCCACCGCCAATCTAGAAGCACACCAGATTTGACTACTATGATCATTGTTGATCTGTAGAAATTTCAAGATTAGGTGGTTGTATAATTTCAAGATTAGGTGGCTGTATTTGTTGATGGGAGAAGAAAATTATCTCCTCCCCTTATCTTATAAATATGGGATTGCATTTGTTGTGAAAAGTATTGGTTGGATCAACAAGGATCAAGCAGTGAGATATCCACCCAGAGAGAAAAATAGAGAGAAATTAGTTTCATATGTTTCTTCCTTTTTGTGAGAGAAATTACTTCTTGTAATTGGTGATCTCAATTGATTAGTGGATTGTTGCATTGCAACTGTGGATGCAGGCAATATTGGCCGAACCACGTTAAAAATTTGGTGTCTCTTGTATGTGTTTATTTTGGCTGGAGCTTTAAATCCCCTTACAAACTGGTATCAGAGCGTTATTGAGGGGTTTCCAACAAGTTTTTCCTGAGAAAGAAAGAGTTTGTAGCTCTCGAGCAGTTTTTTTGAGTTGCTCCAAATGTCAAATTGGTGATACCATCACATAGCTCATGTCGAGACAATCACAGCGGCCAAAACGGTGTCAAAAATCGACTTCAAACGAAGTTGCACAAGCCGCCACAGAAACACAATTTAGTGCTCTATTTTCTTTAAATTTGCAAAACCTGCCAATTGAATTTGACGTGAAGAAGAAGAGTGCCACATCAATGTGGCCCCCACTTGCAACATCATCAACTCAGCCCCACTTGCCACATCATCAGTGGGCCTCACTGCCACGTCATTAGTGAGTCCCACTGCCACATCATCAGCAAGTCCCACCTCAGCCACGTTAGCAAACAGTGTCAGAATATTTCGTTATGTTGAACCAGACCGGTTTAGATCTATTTTTGGGCCGTACCAAGCCAATTTTAAGCCGATTTTTGCAAGGTTGGATTGGTTTCCAACAAAATCAAACTGAGAATTAAGATGTACTCCCAAAAGGGGGGTGAATTGGGTTTTTAAAAATTTCTTTATAAATCTTTTTATTAAGTCTTTCCCAACTATTTTATAGTCAGCAATCACACAAGTATAATTGATTTGCAATGACCAACACTCAATCCAAGATTTAGTATTTATTAATGAATGATGATAGAGATCAAAACTTCAATATTTAGAATTCAGCTTTTCAATATATCAATCCAATCAATAAGGTAAGCTTGATTTCACAATAAAATAGAAATTTCAGCAAGCTTCCAAAATTTAGATTTCGATATCAAATAAGTTACTTGAGTTTAAGTATGTTAATGAACTTTGATATTTATCAACGTACTCCATTTAATTAAGGTTTCTACAATCAACGTACTTCCTTTAATTAAGGTTTCCGCAATTCCCAATAACTACTTAATTTCCAGCAATTAAGTAAAAATCCACGCAATTTATATATACAGAAAATTAAAGAGAGTAGGGAAGAGAGAGAGACACCAGATTTTCACAAGGTTCAGCCCAAGGCCCACGTCCTTACCCCGAGGAACTGCTGTGCGGATTCCAACTTTCTTTATTAGGCCAAAGTTACAAACTCTGGAGTTCCCTCTCTAATGAGAATCCCCTCTCTCTAGGCAACGATCCAATAACCTGAATCGTCAAAACAACAATAAAAGACGAACAATTGTTGTGTACAAAAAGCACTCTCAGCAAGAGCAGATTAGTACAAGTGAATATCACAATATACTTCAATCAAAATCAATATAGAAAGATGAAGCTCAAGAATTTATCACTGGAGTTCTTTCTTAGATTGAAAAACTCAATAGAAACGCAAAGAACTGTAAGCTTTAACCAACAAATTCTCAATAGGCACTTCAACAAAAGTTTTAGTAAGATAGCTTTTTGAAAAGTAGATAATATTACGCTTGAATGCAGATTGTAGGTATTGGTTTCTTTAATCCTTTGATTTAACATGTATTTATAGATGGAAATAGTTTAATTTCCGTTTTCCCCAAATTACTTGGAGTGTTTCTCAAGTTTTCATAAAGTTTGGGGGCCAAGCAATCTATTTTAAAAACATTCCCTCGCTATTTTATTTTGAATTTTACGAAGATCAATCACCTGATCTATCAGGGTCAGTCGCCTAAACTTATTCTATTTCAGAAAAAATTCAAATTCACAATGGGGTCAATCGTCTGATCTCAGAGGCTCAGTCGACTGGGCTTATTCTATTTGCTTAGTTAATTTAGCATACAAATGTCAGATGACTGATCTATTTTGGTCAGTCGCCCGAACTAGCAAATTTCCACAATCTTTGATTTTCAAGACTTTGACCCTTCAATTTTTGGAAAAAAAATTCAATGTAACTTAATTAAAAAACATTTTCTAGGGTTTTCAAAAATTGGTCTCTAAGTTAATAAAAGATTCCTAAAAGCTTCATTTATATTGAAATGTTTGAAATACTTACATGAGACTTCTTAAAAACTATAACTCTTTTAATTACTAAGTCTTCATGTATAGCTTCCATTCTTCACATTAAGCTTGACTTTAAACTTCATCTTTAACTTCATAAGATCTTGTGTCATTAAGTTCAAGCTTTTAACAGATTTTTGTCAAGCGCTTTGATATTGGTCACTTGAGTAACTTGATCTTGATACTTGAGTTACCTGATGAAACATCATCACTTACCCAAATATGTTAAATTTCCTTGATTTGTTATCATCAAAATAAGATTCGTAAACTTTGTGAGACCAACAATCTCTCCCTTTTTGATGATAACAAATATTGAGCAAAAGTGAGCAAACCCTACTAAGGCTTCCCCTTACAATAAGCATACTCTTAACAATATTCGAAAAATGGAATATCAGATGTTATCAAAATCATTTTAAGTTCATATTTCAAGATCATTATATCAAACATGTATAAGTGTTCATGAATATCAGCAATGTACATATCTCAGTTTGAATCTCATAATCATACTTTGTCAATTTCAAATGTAATACTCAGTTATATATTTCTCAGTTGAATTCAAAACCAATTCAATGTCATCATTTCATAGTCTTATCTCAGCTTTTTCTTTTCATCATTTTTTAGAGTTATATCTCAATTTTGCTCTCAAAACTTTCTTTCTCCCCCTTTTGACATCAATCAAATAGAGAAGAGTAACAAAGAAAAGTCAAATGAAGACACAGAATAGCACAAAAAATAGTTTAGATGCTTGCTCTCTAAAGCTAATTTGTTGAATTCTTTCTGGGGCAAGGAACTATACACAGCTGCCTATGTTGTTAACTTATCTCTAACTGTTGCCTTGAATACAGATGTTCCTAACAAAGTGTGGTATGGAAAAGATGTTTCCTATGATCATTTGCGTGTGTTTGGGTACAAGGCTTTTGTACATGTGCCCAAAGATGAAAGGTCTAAGCTAGATGTCAAGACCAAACAATGCATTTTCATCGGCTATAGGTAGGATGAGTTTGGCTATAGACTATATGATCCTATTTCTAAAAATCTTGTTAGAAGTCGTGACATTGTCTTTATGGAAGACCAAATCATTGAAGACATTGAAAAAGCTAAAAAATTAGAAACTTGAAGTTATGATATTTTGATTGATTTGAATCCAGGTCTTGTTCCACAGTCAACAGGTGTAGAAGGCATCAATAACCATAATGATGCGCCAGTTGATGTTCAAGATGATCAGGCTGACGGTGATCATGAAAATGTTAAGGGCATGGATATCTCGCCAGAGGCTTATGATGTTCAACAGGAGGTTCCTACTGAAGAGCTCGCAGTTCCATTGGAGCGAGGTTTGAGAAACTATTAACCCTCCACACGATATTCATCGGAAGAGTACGTGCTCCTCACTGATGGGGCAGAACCTGCATGCTACACAAAGACAGTTGAGAGTGAATAGAAATTAGAGTGGGTTGAAGCTATGGACGATGAAATGAAATCCTTATAGGACAACCATACATTTGAGCTTATGAAATTACCTTAGGGTAGAAAAGCTTTGAAGAATCGGTGAGTTTATAGGGTAAAGCACGAAAGGGACACTTCACATCCACAATACAAAGCTAAACTTGTTGTCAAAGGCTTTGGTCAAAAGAAAGGTGTAGATTTTGAGGAGATTTTCTCTTTTGTCGTAAAAATGTCTTCAATCAGAGTAGTTTTGGGTTTGGCAGCCAACCTTGATTTGGAGGTTAAGCAGATTGATATGAGGACAACTTTCCTTCATGGTGATTTGATGGAGGAGATATATATGGAGAAATGAGAGGGTTTTATTGTTAAAGGCAAAGAGGGTTCTATGTCTGCAAATTGAATAAGAGTTTGTATGGCTTGAAATAGACTCCTAGCTAGGTAGTGATACAAAAAGTTTGAGCAGTTTATGGCTCAACAAAGTAATATGAAGACTACTTCAGATCACTGTTTGTTTGTGCAGACGTTCTCAGAAGATGACTTTGTCATCTTGCTACTCTATTTCGACGATATGCTTATTGTTGGACACAAATCTTCAAGGATCAATCAGTTAAAAATGGAGCTGAACAATGCATTTGCTATGAAAGACTTGGGTCTTACGAGACAGATTCTTGGAATTTCTATTGTTCGTGATAGGAAGACTAAGCGGTTACGGATATCTCAAGAGAAGTACATTGCAAAGGTACTTCAGCAATTCTACATGGATAAAGCTAAAGTGGTTAGTACACCTCTTGCTACTCACTTTAAACTTAGTAAGGAACAAGCTCCCTTAAGTGATGCTGACAATGAGTATATGCAAAATGTTCCCTACACATCAGTAGTTGGTAGTCTTATGTCTGCCATGGTGTGCACCAAGTCTGGCATTGCATACGTTGGTAGAGTGAGCCATTTTATGTCCAATCCAGGAAAGGAGCATTGGAATGTAGTACAATGGATATTAAGATATCTATGTGGTACTTCGAAGTTAAGTTTGGTTTTTGGCACTAGCAAGCTCGTGCTTAAAGGCTATACTAACTCAAATATGGCTGGTGATATTGATACAAGAAAGTCTACTTCAGGTTACATAATTACCTTTGTAGCAAGAGCTGTGTCTTGGCAATTTAGGTTGCAGAAGTATGTTACCTTATCTACATCAAAGGTAGAGTTTATTGCTGTGACAGAGGCATGCAAAGAGATGTTGTGGATGAAAATGTTCATAAGCGAACTTGGTTTAAAGGAGAAAAGGTATGTTTTTTTTTTGCGATAGTTAGAATGGTATACACCTCAGCAAGAATTCTACTTTTCACGGACAATCGAAGCACATTGATATACGGTATCATTGAATACGGAATGTTCCGGACTCAAAGTTGTTAGAGCTTGAGAAGATTCATACTAATGACAATGGTTTAGAAAGGATGACAAAAGTAATACCTTACAATAAGTTTGAACTTTGCAGGGAACTAGTTAAAATGAGTTCCTGCTAGAAGTCCACTCGTTTGAATGACTTATTGCATTCCCCTCCAGTGGGTATGGAGGGGGAGAATTGTTAGGTATTCCATATCCCACTGCCAATCTAGAAGTACACCAGATTTGACTGCTACAGCCATTGTTGATCTGTAGAAATTTCAAGATTAGGTGGTTGTATAATTTCAAGATTAGGTGGTGTATTTATTGATGGGAGAAGAAAATTATCTTCTCTCCTTGTCTTATAAATATGGGACTGCATTTGTTGTAAAAAGTATTGGTTTGATCAACAAGGATCAACTAGTGAGATATCCACTCGGAGAGAAAAATAGAAAGAAATTAGTTTTATCTGTTTCTTCCTTTTTGTGAGAGAAATTACTTCTTGTAATTGTTGTTATCAATTGATTAGTGGATTGTTACATTGCAACCGTGGACGTAAGCAATATTGGTTGAATCACGTTAAAAAATTGGTGTCTCTTGTGTGTGTTTATTTTAACTGGAGCTTTAAATCCCTTTACAGAATGGAGATGTTCAAATCTCCTTCTCGAAGGATCAAGAGTCTCCATCAAGCTTGTCTTCTCAACATATCTTTCCTACATGATGATTCAACCTCAGCAAGTGTCATAAACACTTCAATCAAAAACTAAAACTATCTTCATAACGTTAAAACAAAAGTGATTCAAGACAAGCCAAAAGTTTCTTGTCTCAGCTATCTTTGTCCATTGCATACTCCATAGGGCTTTGGAGCTCTCTATTTGTATTGGGGTTGTTCTATCGGTATAAGCCATAGCTTTGCTTCTTCTTTTTTTAAAATAAATTTTTTTTTTGTAGCCCCACTTTTTTTTTTTTTATTAAACATGCCGTTGAATTTTGAATTTGGATTTCAAACTTGGTTCAGTACAAGTGCACATATTTAACATGCACTTGGTTTCAGATTGTAAAAGCAGACCAGAAAAGTGAATTCAAATCCATTACTTTCAGGCCCGAAATTCCCTTTACATTTCATTTAACTCCAAATTCGCAAGCTTTTCATCAATCCAGACAACGGGTTTGGACCAAGGCATGAATTTAAGAATATGATTATAAAGATGTTTTGTGGACGTAATAGGTATCTGTCAACATGGTTTGTAATGGACATAGCATCAACAATCCCATTTGACGCATTGGCATACTTGCTCACTGGAAAACACAAAGTTGGCCTCTCTTACTGCCTCCTGGGTCTGCTTAGATTTTGGCGTCTCCGAAGAGTAAAACAACTCTTCACTAGGTTTGGTTCGGTTCCATTCTGTTCTGATCTAAACGTTCTATATAAATTCTGGGTTGAATTTTCACTTAATTTCTGCCCTTCCCTTTTGCAGGCTTGAAAAGGATATCAGGTTTAGTTACTTCTGGGTTCGATGTGCCAGGCTTCTTTCTGTAAGTGTCAAAATGCTTGTGAACCTGCTATGAGTTACTTGCACTTGAATAGAAAATATAAAACAAATTACCTTCCTGCGAAATCCACCAAAATAAAGCAGAGGAAGCAGCAAGAAGGCTACTTGTTTTTGTTCTTATGTTTTGTTTTGTTTTTTTTTTTTTTTTTTGGGGGGGGGGGGTGCTGGTGGGGTGGGGTTGTTGTTGTAGGTGACCCTGTTTCTAGTGCATTGTGCTGGGTGCCTCTACTACATGCTCGCGGACCGATACCCACACAAAGGAAAGACATGGATTGGAGCTGTGATTCCAAACTTCCAAGAAACAAGCCTCTGGATCCGATACATTTCAGCAATCTACTGGTCCATCACAACCATGACTACCGTGGGTTATGGAGACCTGCATGCTGTGAACACAATGGAAATGATCTTTATCATCTTCTACATGCTGTTTAACCTTGGCCTTACAGCATACATCATTGGTAACATGACAAACTTGGTAGTAGAAGGGACTCGTAGAACCATGGAATTTGTAAGCTTTTATCTTTTTTATTTATTTTTTTCTTTCTTTCTGTTCTAACCTTTGACTTGAGAACTTAATTTCATTCACCATGATAGTGAACTATATAGAATTATTGGCTTATTTTCCAGAGAAACAGCATCGAAGCAGCATCAAATTTTTTGAGTCGAAATCGCCTGCCTCCACGGCTGAAAGAGCAGATATTGGCTTATATGTGCTTGAGATTTAAGGCAGAGAGCTTGAATCAGCAACAATTGATTGAGCAGCTGCCAAAATCAATCTGTAAAAGTATTTGCCAGCATTTATTTCTGCCCACCGTGGAGAAGGTCTATCTTTTCAAGGGTGTCTCCAAGGAAATTCTCTTGCCTCTGGTACATGCCATCTCTTGATCCTTGTTAAAAATGCAATTAAATTTAGTTTAAGGTCATAATGCACTTATAAAAATCTCAAATTATAAATTTTGTTAAGCTATCCAAATCCTTTGAAAACCCAGACTTCAGAACTCCAAGTGAACATGTGATAGAGCACATTTATCAGCGGTACGTTCAAAATGACCGGGCACTTTTCTTCACTTAAAGTTTTGTATGTGCTCTATCCATGAAGGGGTGGCTTCCCTTTTGCAAGCCACATAAACAGGATATTTGAGGCTTTTATAGAGATCTTATATTTCAATTCAGCCTTGTTCTTTTTTCTTTCTTTTTTTAATTTTATTTTTCACTTTTCTTTTTTTAGAAAAAAGTCAGTTAACTCAAATTCGCCTGATGAGCTCAAGATCAAAACAAAAACATAACATGGAAAAAAGTATAAATGCAATAGTAATATAATCATAGTTCTCAGGTCGCAAAAATGAAGGCTGAGTACATACCACCCAGGGAAGACGTCATAATGCAGAATGAAGCGCCTGACGATGTCTATATAATTGTATCAGGAGAAGTTGAATGTATTGATGGCAAGATGGAGAAAGAATGGGTTATTGGGACATTACAATCAGGGGACATGTTTGGTGAAACCGGTGCACTTTGTTGCAAGCCCCAAAGCTTCACATTCAGAACCAAAACATTATCACAGCTTCTTAGGCTCAAAACCAGTGTTCTTTTAGAAGCAATGCAGATCAAGCAAGAAGAGAATCTGACCCTGCTTAAGAACTTTCTTCAAGTAAGTCGAAAGTGTGTTCGTTTTCTCATTTTATCAATAAAATTGGTTTATTTTTTTGGGAAGAGTAAACCATAAAATATTTTTCTTCCTCGCTTAAGGAAAGCACTCTCTTACATGGTTGAATGAATTTTCAGTCAAGAAGAACTATTCATCAAATTTTTTAAAGCGTGGACACTCGTTCGCACGCATTTTTGCATGCTTGAACTTTCTCAAATGCACACGTGAAAATAAAGAATAAAATAAAATAAAACAAACACACACACAAGGATGGACATCCCCGGCATTGTTGAAAGAAATCTTTAGAAGTTCATTGAGTAACTAGAAACTCTCATCCTCCAAAGAAGCCTGCTACATGCATTTTTTCGTGAAATTTACACCTTAATACCAAATGTTTGTAATACAATGCATTGCAGCATCTTAAAAATTTTAAGGAGCTGAGTATTGGAGTTGGAGACTTGCTGTTTGAGAGAGGGGAAGAAGATGGTGATCCAAACATGGCTTTCAACTTGCTGTCCATTGCTAACACAAACAATGCTGCTTTTCTTGATGAGCTTCTCAAGGCGAAATTAGATCCTGACATTGTAGACTCCAGAGGGAGAACTCCATTGGTATGTATGCACATAATTTCGAAAGTTCAAACCAATGTGGGAAAATGAGCTCCTAAAGCCACCGGGTATGATTCATATCATTTTTCAGATTGAATCAAGAAATATCTATAAGCTAAAAAGTTTTTCATGGAAGAATCAGATTTAAACACTTAATGTACATAATTTCTCATTACATTTAAATTCTCAACACTTAACCTTTTTTTCTCATAAGTACCCAGGGAGGGGAATAACGATGTTTGAGCCCAGCGTGAACGCAGAGTCAGATGAGCCCTTACCACTGTGCCATCCATTTTCAAAAACTATTTCAAGAGCATAGATTTACATATCCATTCATGCATGGCTTTGTCCATCTGCAAATTGTAGTCATTTATAGATGAAATTCCCCAAGGCACCAAGGATTATGGAGAATATATATAATCTTAAAAACATCTTTTTCAAAATCAAATGGAGCACACAGAAAGTGTTTCATTCAGACTATGAAAAGTCAAGCCAAATATTTGTTAGTTCACCAGGTATAGTTGAACAAGGATGCATTCAAACCTTGTTCATGATTTGACTCGGCTGACCTTGGCCAAGATAAGATTGCCCAATATGCCAACTCAAGAAATATCCAGCTGTGGCAATGCGTGTATACCTCCATTAACTATCCCAACATGAGTTCCTTGTCACACTAAAGCTAATAAGTAACAGGTCCTGTTTTTTTAGTCTTTGAGAGGGCATACATTGCTGTTTGTGTGAATTATTAAATCAATCTGTCACGTGCTAATGGAGCCAGACAAGCACACTATTGGTCAAGCTTCTCTTACTAAGCAATGGATTCCGAATCTGGAGCTTAAGCTTGGCTGGTTAAGGCCATTGAACAAGTTTGATGAGCTTCCTAACTAGTAAGCTGTTGCAGTTAAGAGTAGCCCAACTGACTTTTTCTGGCTGCGCAGCTTCAACTCTCTATGCAGTACTATGAAAGAATAAAATGACAAAAAGTACTATGGAAGCAAAACTTTAGAATTTAGGACCCAAATGCTTCTACAATGAAACAAAAGGAAAAAGAAAAATAAAAGATGCATTATTATTAGTATTACCACCAACACCGCTAATGCTAACAGTTGTACTGAGCTTCTGCTGTTGTGATTTGCTTCTTCTTGATGCATCAGCACATAGCAGCGTCGAAGGGCCATGAAGAGTGTGTCTTGGTACTCATTAAACACGGGTGCAACGTACACTTACAAGGTGCCAATGTTATGCTTTAATATCATTCTAAGAAATTAATTACAATCACTTTTTTAATGTACCTCTGCAATCTCATCTTATTATCGTCATACTATTTGGGTCAGACATTGATGGTAACACTGCATTGTGGGATGCCATTGCAACAAAGCATCATTCAATATTTTGGATTTTGTACCGCTGCGCTGTCATTTCAGATCCATATGCAACGGGCGATCTCTTATGCACTGCTGCAAAGAGAAATGACATCACGGTGATGAAGGAACTGCTGAAACATGGGATAAATGTTGATGCAAAGAATCGAAATGGTTCAACAGCCATCCAGGTTGCAATGGCAGAAAAGCATAGAGACATTGTCAATCTGCTAGTAATGAACGGTGCAGACATCAATAGCACAAATACGTACATGTTTCCATCATCAGTATTGAACGAGATGCTGCAAAAACGAGAGATTGGACACCGGATAACAGTGCCAGAGAGGAGTGAAGGAGAACACGACTGCAACTGGGGAAAGCAACAGGGAAAGTATTATCCTAGAGTGAGCATTTATAGAGGCCATCCTCTGGTGAGAAGGAATACTTCCTGCTTGGAAGTTGGAAGGTTGATAAGGTTGCCCAATTCTTTGGAGGAGCTGAAGAACCTTGCAGGTATATTATTTCAAATCTAACGCCTTGAACTGTTCAAGTAGCTAGTCTATAGACAACGCAACAATTATATGATACCCCTTTGCCCAAGAAAATTTGCCAACAAAAAGGTCATAATAATAAGAAAAGTTATTTCTTTTAACAGGTGGAGATGCGTTTTGAAAGGCATACATAATTTGGAAGTTAAAACACTCAATATGTTGTTTTACTGTCATAAATTGATGTAATTTGATTCCTCAAAATATTGTTTGTACTTTTTTCCAACTTGGAGGAATTATTGAGCATGTTCAGTTTCCAAAACAATTTCCGTTTTCTATTTTCAGTTTTCCAAATTATGATAAAATTGCCACCTTCATTTTGAGTTTCCCAACATTTGCATTAGAAAACTTGGGAAGCATCTTTTATTGTTTTCCAACTTTGATATACAAATGTTTGAAAACTAGGAAACAAGATGACAATTTTGCAATTATTTTGAAAATGAAAAATTAAACTTGTTTTCCATAATTAAACAGGCCCATAATTTTCCGTTCAGGTGTTTATAAGTTGTGGATCTCTTTAATGCATGATGAATTTTATTTGAACATCAACCATACTTTTTTTTCTTTGTTGGATTTAGAAATTTAAGTATGCCTTCAATTGAACTGACATTAATGTTGAGATCTTGTCAGGCACTCAGGAAAATGACACTTGAGATACTTTGGGAACCATAAGATCGAATAGTATTAGATGGCCATGTTTCCCCTTCACCATTCAGCCATTATTTTGTTTCCTCCTAACTTTTAATGGGCACTCAATTGGTATCATATCATGCTTTTGGCATACATTGATGCGTAAGATAATTCCAACTGTTAACAATTTACTCCAAGTTAGATTTAGATTGCCCAAGTCAGATATAATGTTAAAACTGACAGAGGCCAAAAAAAAAATAGCACTCGCACCATGACATTTGTTGCAAAATTCAATTTTAATACTGATGCATCATTTCACATGTTACTCTGATAGATGATCATCAAGATTTCAGAATTTATTGACTTAAAATATTGTTATTGCTAATAGGTGAAAGGTTTGGATTTGACGCAAGAAGGGCAATGGTAACAAATGAAGAAGGAGCAGAAATTGACACCATTGAAGTTATTAGGGATAATGACAAGCTTTTCATAGTTGAAGATCAAGAACCCCATATGTAAATGTAAGTTGTATAATCTTTCTTCACTTGAGATTAACAAATGATTCTCAGGTTTCAAGTCACAGCTATCATCCGTTTTAGGAAAGCTCTTTCAGAATAGAAATTGATTTATTAGAGATAATGGCAAGGTTTCATAGTTTTTTTCTTTTAGTAAAAGAGGGCGGCACCTCCTTTTTTTATTAGAAAACTCATCACTTATGACGGAGGAATACTGTGGTTCCAGTAAAACAAGTTACAAATAGATAACAACGAAACAACTCTAAACAATCCTTGATAAAATCAAAAAACTTTAAACAAACCTAACCCAGCAAACAAAAACCGAGAGTTTGAACTAATGACAAAAGGAAATTAGACCCAATCTATCCATCCGAATGACACCTTTTAGAAAATGTGGTAAAAAATGTTGTTCTTCGTAGATGACATTGTTTCCCAATTCTCCTTCTCTAGCGAGAAAATTAGTCACACTATTGTCTTTCCTATATTGATGGATCACCATAAAGTTCACTCCTTCCTGTTCTACCATGAGATCCTCCTAAAAATCTCAAAGATACTACAAGGTATATTTGCCTTTCCGAAACCAATCAATAACAATTCGCGAGTCACATTCAATAATCATATTATAATAATGAAATCGTTTGCATAAGAGGATTCCTTCAAGAATTGCTTTTAATTCTGCATTATTGTTCGTACCATTGCCAAAAAAGCTTGAAAAAATCACTTTCACCATGTCATGGCAGTCCTAAATAATTCCTCCACCTCCTGAAATACCCGAATTGCCCCTACAACTCCCATCACAATTAAGTTTATCCATCTTACTGGAGGTTTAACCCATGAAATAATTTTTCCAGGCCTAACGCGAACTCCCTAATACTTAATTTGAAACTCCTTCAAAATCGGAATGTCCAACATCTTCAATTTTTGCAAAGAATTAGTGCTTTTAGCTAAAGAACTAACCCAGTATCAAATACTTTTTCATACCTAATCTGCACTTTGATATATTCCTTCCATTCTCGCTTTGCATCTTCAATGCCAAAGGCACCACATAATCAAACACGGAATCAGTCTGATTAAAATACCTTTTTTAGACGATTTTCGAGCATAGTGGAACTAGTTTTCCATTCTATTTTTCCAAGGAAGGAACCATTGTAAAGGAATCCCCAACACGACACTAGTCTGATGTCAAACCTCTGAAGCCACCTGACCTAAGGAAATAACATGATCAGTGTTTTCCTGACTTCTCTACATGCAGCAATCACATGTTGAAGTCATTGATATTCTTTTGGCCTAAATTTTATTATCTATTGCGAAGCCTCTGAACCAGGATTTCCATAAACACATTGATATTCTTTTGGGCAATGAAGAATGCCAAAACCAACCATTCCACACAAAATTGTCACTTCTGCTCCTCATTGCCTCTCATGCCTTTTTTGTAGAGAAATTACCTTTAGGGGCAGGCTTCCAAATGAATGTACCCTGACCACTCTTACTAGTTGACACATTATGCAAAATTTCCATTATTCAATTAGTCCTAACCAATTCCAGTAGTAAATTAGAGTTTCAATTATTATTCAGCCAATAATCCTTAATATTTTCTTGTTTGAAATATCCTCAGTGCGCACCAATAATAAGCTTCATGCAAGCCACCTATCGAACTAAAAAGAAGAGTTCCCACCTCTCACCAAAATTTTAACATTATCTATAACTTCCAGAATTGTAGCCATCATTGATCTCCAGAATTGAGAGTTATTTGGTCTCCACTTCCTTAATAACAAATGATCATTTTTACAATATTTACCCCTGAAGAAATCTAACCATAGATTGTTAGAAGTGAACAGTCTAAAAGAAAATTTTATGAAAAGAGATTTCTGAACTTCTTTAAGATCTCTCAAGCCCATACCCCCTTCTGAGATAGGTTTACAAATTTTTCCCCAAGAGTGTCAATGAATCCTCCTTTTACCTTCCACCTCTCCCCATAAAAAATTAGCAAGAAGAGAGTTGATTTGAGACAAAGTGACCTGCGAAACGTTAATAACAGACATCAAATGTTTGGGCATGCTAAACAACACATGTCTTAATAAAATCAATCTTCCACCTTGTGAGAGCAACTTAAATTTCCACCCTATAATTTTCTTTTTAATCTTCTCCACAAGAGGCTCCAAGATCCTAGAAGACAATTTTCTGAAACCAAAGACGCACCCAAATACATAAGTGGAAATTTACCTTCCATGAAACCCATGATTCTCAATAAACCACATTTCCGAGCAAAAGTAATATGTTTCGAAAGAAATAACGCTGACTTTGACTCACTGATTTTTTGACCTGATCACCTTTCATATATCTCCAGAGCATAAACCAAATTTCTAATAGACCTTTTCCCCCCATTTTTAAAAATAAGAATATCATCTGCATATAGCAAGTGCGAAACCAAAGGGGCCCCAATCGGATGATTAAATTGTCCAATACGACCCATCCAATAGTTTTTCCTAAGCAACATTTTCAAAACATCCTCCATTATTATGAATAAATAAAAAGAAAGTAGATCCCCTTGCCTCAAGCCTCTAGTAGATTGAAAAAACTCTTTAAAGGTTCCATTCATCATAACAAAAAGTCGACCTAACGATAAATCCAATAAAGGGATTTCCTCTTGTTTTATCTTCGAATCAATATATATGGCAAGAGGCCAAATATGAAAAGATGGGTTTTTTTTTTTTTTTTTTGCTCTAACTATTGTCAGCAAGGACATACCTCGATTGTTTGTAGGGTGGGAAAGAAGCGAAGGGATGATGGAAAATATAAAGGAAAAAAGATATGGAAACCAAAGACTAACAATGGTGTAATGGAAACCTATACCCATGAGGATAAAAGGGCAAAGAAGGTGGAGCAGGAAGCAGGATCCAGTATTGTGTTGATGATGAAGAAAACCAAAGATAGGTGTCCTATAGTATCAAAAATTCCTGTGGCTCAAGAAAAAGGGGAGCATGTAATGCAAAACTTTGATGTACAGGAGAGAGGCTTGGAAAATAATGTGAATGAAGGTTCAACAGAGAGTGTTGACGAGAAGTGTGAGGAAGTCGAGTGTGATGATGATGATCAAGTTGCATATAGTGAAACTATGTATCAAGAGAAAGTGGATCATGCGGACAATATTAAACTAACTGAAGGTGGGAACCAAGGTTTGCATCTAGGGGAATTGGCTCTGGGTTATTTGTCCGAGAAGGAGGAAGGTGACATTTCAGTGTTGAAGGGAAAAGAAAAAATGTATGAGTCTGACTGGATAGGGATGGACTTCGGAAAACACCAAAACCATAGAGGAAAAATCCATGAGGAAATCTCAAAGGGTTCACATATGAACGCATAAATTAAATTTATGACTGATACAATTTTTTTTTTTTTTTTTTTTTTAATGTTAGAGGGTTGGGCAAATCTAGAGGCAGGTTAAAGAAGCTGATTAATAAGTTTAATGTTGGTTTATTTTCTATTTCATAACCTTTCGTGCCTGAGGAGAGGGTGGTAATGCTGGGTAATTTTTTGAGTTATCACCATTTTATATCTAATGAAAATCAAGGCGGAAAATTGTGGCTGTTTTGGAAGGATATGAATGCATTTGAGGTGATTTCAATCATGACTTAGATGATTTTCGGGTGGTTCTTCAAGGATGGCCAAAGGGTCTTGGTGAGTTTTTTCTATGCCAAATGTTCTTATGTTGAAATAAGAGAGTTGTGGTGGCAACTGGAGGAGTGCTAAATATCGAATTTTCCTTGGTTGGTCCTGGGGGATTTTAATGTTATTCGAACCAATGTTGAAAGAATTGGTGAAAATCCAAGATCACTTTTACCTATGATGGAGTTTAATGACTATTTACATCATTATGGTCTTTTTTATTTAGCAAACACAAACTCATGCATGTCTTGGTGCAATGGCCATGAAGGGGTGGCTCATAGCTGGGCTAAGCTTGATCGAGTGTTTATTAATAATGCTTTTTCCAACCACTATGATTCGGCTCAATTCAAATATTTGGATGTATTCTTATAAAACACCATAGGACTATGATCTGAGAATATTTAGGTCGATCAGAAATTCTCAGATCATAGTCCTATGGTGTTTTATACGAATACATCCTTCTCTTTGTATGGCCCTACTCCATTTCGGTTCCTTAATATGTGGAGCACGCATGACTTGTTTTTTGTCATGTGTTAAATATGTCTGGATCAGGAATGACTCGGCTTCAGGTCTTTTGAAACTTGTTATTCGCCTTAAGAGAACGAAAGTTGCTTTACGTGCATGGAATAAAAATATCTTTGGGAGAGTTGGAGAAGACATACAAGCTCTCGAGGAAAGGATGAAATCTCTAGAAAATCAGCTGCAGTCAAGTTTTTTTGAGTAGGTCGAAGTCGATTACTTGACTACTAAGTTGGTGTTGCAGGTGTGGAGAATAGGGAAGCATCTTACCTTGGAAAAATTGCGAAAAAAAAATGGTTAATTGAAGGGGATAAGAATTCTAAATTCTTCCACTCAGTTATCAACCAGAGGCGGAATAAGGACCGTATAGACCGTATCGTTTTGAACGACGGGAGAATTTTGGATGGTGCGGAATTAATCCATAAGGAAGCTACTTTTTTTTTTTTCATAATTTTCTTTCAGAGTCTTCAGTGGTTGAACCTTGTGATCTCTCCGAGTTAATTCAAAGGCAAATTTCATATGTGAATAATAATTTTCTCTGTGCCGAACTGATGGAAGAAGAAGTTAAAAGAGCGGTATTCTCTATTCCCAAGGAAAACAATGTGGGACCAGATGGATTTGGATCTGAATTTCATATATATTGCTGGGACATTGTAAAAAAAGATGTCTTAGATGCGGCAAAAGCCTTTTTTCAGAGCACTCCCCTTTCCAGGTTCTTTTTCTCTTCGTTTATTGTATTAATTCCAAAGGTGGATAATCCTTCTAGTTTTGATAAATTCTAGCCTATTAGTTTATGGTCAATGACTTATAAATTTTTTTTCAAGATTATTATTTTTAGACTAACCGAGGTCTAGAAGCCCATATGTAAACACAAGTTATATAATATTTCCCCAACTGAGAATAACAAGTGATTCTCAAATCTCAAGTCACAGCTGCCATTCATTGTCTCATTTTCTATTTAATGATAGAAAATGTAATTAAACTGCCCCTTCCTTTCCCCCCACTTGCTCACACTGCCCACTGATTTTCTTCTTTCCCTGTTGGATTTTCTCAGAGGAATTAAATGAGTAGAAAACATGAGTCTTGGACTGAGCTGGTAGTGGGCCCAAGTTTGCTCCAGCTCAACTATTTGTCTGGGCCCTGAACAAGCCCTTTTCTAAGTTTTGTCATATTATGGGTCCATCAAAGTTCTAATAACCACAACTTTTTATAGTTTGAAAAAAAAAAAATTTGTAGCATGGGATTGATGCTTATGTATATATAAATGAGCTTATATACGGTACATTAATTTTTTATTTTTTTTTTTAATTTTTATTTCAGCCTAAAGTTACTACAGAATACCTATTCTATAACCAATCACTCAAATAGTAGCAACAGTAGCAATAACAGCAACGGCAATATCAATATCGATGCAGGTGGTTTATACAAATATATCATTCTCTTTGTATGACCCTACTCCATTTCGGTTCCTTAATATGTGGAGCTCGCATGACTTGTTTTTTGTCGTGTGTTAAAGATTTCTGGATCAGGAATGACTTGGTTTCAGGTCTTTTGAAACTCGTTATTCGCCTTAAGAGAACGAAAGTTGCTTTACGTGCATGGAATAAAAATATCTTTGGAAGAGTTGGAGAAAACATACAAGCTCTCGAGACAAGGATGGAATCTCTAGAAAATTAGCTACAATCAAGTTTTTCTAAGGAGGTCGAAGCCAATTACTTGACTACTAAGTTGGTGTTGCAGGTGTGGGAGAATAGGGAAGCATCTCACCTAGGAAAAATTGTGAAAAAAAAAATGGTTAATTGAGGGGGATAAGAATTCTAAATTCTTCCACTCAGTTATCAACTAGAGGTGGAATAAGAACCGTATAGACCGTATGGTTCTGAACGACGGGAGAATTTTGGATGGTGCAGAAATAATACATAAGGAAGCTACTGTTTTTTTTTTTTTTTTTTCATAATTTTCTTTCAGAGTCTTCAGTGGTTGAACCTTATGATCTCTCCGAGTTAATTCAAAGGCAAATTTCATATGTGAATAATAATTTTCTCTGCACCAAACTGACGGAAGAAGAAGTTAAAAGAGCGGTATTCTCTATTCCCAAGGAAAGCAATCCGAGACCAGATGGATTTGGATCTAAATTTCATATATCTTGCTGGAATATTGTAAAAAAAAGATGTCTTAGATGCAGCAAAATCCTTTTTTTAGGGCACTCCCCTTTCCAGGTTCTTTTTCTTTTCGTTTATTGTATTAATTCCAAAAGTGGATAATCCTTCTTGTTTTGATAAATTCCGGTCTATTAGTTTATGCTCAGTGGCTTACAAATTTTATTCCAAAATTATTATTTTTAGACTAACTGAGGTCAAGAAGCCCATTTGTAAACACAATATATAATATTTCTTCAACTAAGAATAACAAGTGATTCTCAAATCTCAAGTCACAGCTGCCATTCATAGTCTCATTTTCTATTCAATGATAGAATTATATAGTATTTTTGCTAACTAATTTTTCAACATCAGCAACCCTACTTCTACTCATTTCCTAGTATCATTGGATCTGTTGTTTATTGAGTACTACTCTTAAAGACAACAATAAATTGCTACCATTTAAGCACATGTTTTGAATCTCGATTAAAATGATAATAAATAGATAATTGGTTAATTCAGATAAATTTATTATAAAGATTAGGGCTATTTAGTTGTGTAAAACAGTTTTCAAATTTTCAAATTTTAGTTTTCCAAAGAATAACAAAATAGTTTGCTAATTTGTAAATCAACATTCGTATTAAAAAAAAAAATGACCAACAATATAAGATTTTTACATTATTTGCTTGTGAAAATAGTTTTATTTTTCATTTCTAACTTTTCAAATTATTGCAAAAATGCTACCTTGTTTTTTGAATTTTCTAATTTTATATAGAAAGCATGTAAAACATCCTTTTATATTTATTTTTTTAGATTTATCTGTATTTGAATGAAAATCTAAAACTAGAAAATGAAAATTATTTTTCACAACTAACGGACCCTTAATATATCTTCCATTGTTTTCTTACCTTTTTTAATTTTCATTTTTCATCTTGGACTTGATAAACCATCCTATGCTACTTAATCTTCTTTACTCAATGGTGAATTGTTTCAATAACATCATTAAAGACTAATGTCAGCTAAGACTGAATGAATATCAATTTGAGTTTGAAGGATCCAATAGGACAAAGATGTCATATGGCAATAGTTCTAGAAATTGTTGAACACCATAGCAAGTTAGCAGTCATTTACTTGTCCATGTATAACACAAAAAAATAGAGTAATTTTAGCAAAAATGTATCTCCTAAAACATCTAGTATTAGTACACATCAAGCAACAAATGGTAATCTAATTAGTTACTATTCTCAAGAAACCATAGTCGCCATCGCGAGAGATGATGACGACGGCGTCAGAGATCTGCTGGTTGTGAAAGGGAGAGACAGATTCGCCGTTCCCGTCGCGACG
This sequence comes from Malania oleifera, assembly GCF_029873635.1. Lineage (NCBI taxonomy): Eukaryota > Viridiplantae > Streptophyta > Magnoliopsida > Santalales > Ximeniaceae > Malania > Malania oleifera. The sequence continues at coordinate 38,719,002 of NC_080425.1, forward strand.
AGAGACGATGACAACGGCGTCAGAGCTCTACTGGTTGTGAAAGGGAGAATTAGGATGTACTGGGTGGAGTGAGGACTTCGGCGAGGAGAGTTCTTGTGAAACCCTATCGCCGGCGTGACGAGAGACGACGAGAGCGAGAGCGAAGACTTAGGCGAGGGGAGTCACTGGTTGCATTGCCGTTGCGGCTGTCCGTCGCTCTAGTCGGCGCTGGGAGGCTATGTTTTGGCAACCAGTGGTGGCGTTAGGACTGGTCTCGTCCAAGAAGGAGGTCTGTCTTCTCCAGCGCCGCATCCATCGCGTCAAAGAACTCGTCTCAAGTGTGCCATCTAGCAGTGGCAACATTGCTCATCTGGAAGCAGCAGCGTTTTCACCTCCGGCATTGGCAACGATCGGCTCCAGCGTTGCTATGAGGAGGGTAGGGGAAAAGACGAAGCGGTGGCAACGTTGCTCATCGGGGAGCAGCAACAATTTTGCCTCCGGTGTTGGCAGTGATCAGCTCTGTCTTTGCTACGAGGAGGGTTGGGGAAAAGACGAAGTGGTGACAGCGAATCTACGTGAGCGACATACGGTGATGGCAGACATAGGTCTATAGGACTGCAGGTTTGGTTTTTTATTTTTTTATTTATTAATTTTATTTGATTTTTGGTGGTCAATATGGAAAACAAGTAATTTTTTTAGATATGACTGAGCCATCTTTGGTAGCTATTACTGGAGGGTTGAGGGGAGGTGTCGATGCTAGTATACGGGAGACAGGGAGTGGTTCGGGGGATGTTAAGGTTGAAAAGGGGGAAGGTTTCACGGGGGGGAAATCATTTGTGGAAGCCTTGAAGAGGCCAATTCCATCTTCAAAATTCAAAATCCCATTGAGGAAATCGGAACTAATTAATGAGGAATTAGGTTTTGTTTTCTCGGATGTGGAGATGGAAAAGGCTGCGAAGGATCTGAAGTTTGCATTGGTGCTTAAATTTCTTTCTGCAAGGCCGTCTATCGATGTCCTTCAAAGGCATATTTTCAGATCCTAGCGCCTCTCTGAAGTTCCTATGATAAGTTTGATGGATAACTACCATGTTCTATTGCATTTGGTAAACGAAAAGGACTACATTCATGCATGGGCACGAGAAGGAAGATGGGTGGCAGGGTGCCAATTTCGGCTTTTTAACTGGTCCTTGAATTTTGATGTCAACAAGGAGCCATTAATCGCACCTCAGTGGATTTTCTTACCAGGTCTGCCTTTATAGTTATATAAGGACTATTTACAGAGTTTGGCCACTAGATTTGGTAGATTCTTGGGAACGGATAATGCCACAATATATAGAAAACAAGCCACGGGTGCAAGATTATGTGTTGAAGTGGATTTGCAGAAGGATCCTATAGAGGGTTTTCCGTTGGTGGTAGGACAAAAATAGAATTGACAAAGGGTAATATATGAGAAGAGGGGTTTCTATTGTAACAAATGTTGTAGGCAAGGTCACATTGAAGTAGTATGCCGGTTTGGAGTTAAGCCTAAGGATAAAAGGAAGGTAGGTATAAGGAAGGAGGTAGATGGGATGGTTTGGAAAGAAGTGGGTAGAAAAGAGAATATGATAGTTGAAGAGGAAGGTCCTGTTTTGAAGAGTCAGGAACAACAGGTGGAGGAGAAGAAGGATGGAAACGTGAATGGTCAGTTGAAGGTGATTGAGAAAAATAAAGAAATTTTGAATGAGATTAATAATGTGGGTATTAAAACAGTGGAGGAAGTTAATTTGGTAAAGAAGAATAGTGGAGAGAAAGTCGATTGTTGTAAAGACCAGAAGTCATGGGTGGTAAGGGTGTAGGTAGAACTGGGAGATTGTTCTAGGTCTTCTTAGGAAATTGGAGTTGTTTATGAAGGGGGGGAGGGGAAAGTTGAAAAGGATAAGGATGGAGAGTTGATTTTAGTGGAGGAGGTGGATAAGAGAGAGGGGGAAGTGGAGGGTGGAGTGTGGAGGGATAATTATGATGTGTTATCTGAGGGAGATTTTGAGGTTTGCATTGATACTCAAAAAGAATATTATTCTGATCTAGGTAATGTGACAGTGGGTGAATCAGAAGGAAGAAATAAAGATGATGAACAAGTGAGAAAGTCTAAGAGATCTAGGGCAGTACCTCAAAAGTTGAACCTATTATTGACAAAATTATGTTTTAGAATATAAGAGGGTTGGGCACGTCGAAGAGAAGATTGAAACAAATTGTGAAGGATCATAAAGTTCCGATTTGGCAGTCTCAAAACCTTTTCAAGATATATAAAAGATACGAAGGTGGGTGATGTATTTGCAATTTACTAACTTTTACTCTAATGTAGAAGAAGGTGGGAAGATTTGGTTGTTTTGGAAAGATGATGTTCAAGTGGATTAGGTGGGTACCTTAAATCAATGTGTGACAGTTTTGTTAACAAAGGATAAAGGCTCCCTGCTTCTTACTTTTGTATATGCTAAATGTTATCATATTGAGAGAAGAGATTTATGGGAACAACTTCAGGGGAAGACGAGTGTTGATGTGGCTTGGGTTGTTATGGGAGATTTTAATGTAATTCGGTCAAATGAGGAAAGGGTGGGAGGTAGACCTCACTTGGGTTCGTCTATGGCTGAATTCAATGGTTGTATAAATAGTTGTGGGTTATTGGACCTCAAATTCGAAGGAAGTCAATTTTCATGGTGTAACAGCCAACAAGGTTTGAGAAGAAGTTGGGTGAAACTGGACAGGGTGCTGATTAATAATGTTTTTTCTATAAAATACAGTGAAGCTAAAACTTCTTTGTTGAAAAGAAATACTTCAGATCATTCTCCTATCTTATTACAGCTGTGTGCGAGTATGGAGAGGTATGGGCCAGCGCCTTTTAGGTTTCAGAACATGTGGACGTCACATAGGGATTTTTTGGAAATGGTTGAATCATCTTGGAGAGAACACATTGTGGTGGATTCGAGATTATGTAAATTGGCGGGTAAAATAAAAAGGCTAAAACAAAGGCTTAGGGTGTGGAATAAATAGACTTCCGATCGTGTTGGTAGTTTTATTCGAGAGTTGGAGCAAATGGTGGAAAAATATGAGAATTTACTGCAGAAAGAATACTTAGAATCAATTAAAGAAGATTTCCTTATTTCTAAAGCTGAATTGGAGGTTTGGTATAGAAGGGAAGAGGCTAGATGGGCGCAACAAGCAAAGATGAAATGATTGATAGATGGGGATCAGAATTCAAAGTTTTTCCATGCTATGATAACGCAAAAAAGGTGAAATTCTTGTGTAAATTCAATAACGCTTCCTGATGGTTCAGTGTTGGAAAATATGCAGATGGTCCATGATGAGGCTGTGAAGTATTTTGAGCAATTCTTGGGGCAAAATAGTTCAGTGCAAAGGTCAAACCTGGAAGATATCATCCATTCGGTAGTTTTTGAGGAGTCTATAGGTCAACTGAGGGAAGAACCGACTGAGAAGGAGGTTTATGAAGTTGTTTCGTCTATTTTTGTGAATAGTAGCCCGGGACCAAATGGGTTGGGTCTTCTTTCTATATTACCTATTGGAAGATTATTAAAAATGATGTGATGGATGCGGTAAAAGAATTCTTCAGAGGTGATATGTTGCCTCGGTATTTTTGTTCCTCTTATATAATGCTTATTCCTAAGGTAAAGGATCCTCAGTCTTTTGATAAATTTCAGCCGATAAGCCTTTGTAACGTAATCTATAAAATTTTCTCCGAAATCCTTGTTGGTAAGCTTTCGTTGGTGATGGGTGATTTAATATCTTTAGAACAAGGTGCTTTTGTGAAAGGGAGGAGTATTTTTGAAAATATAATGCTTACTCAAAAGATGACAAAATTATTACATAGGCGGATGAGAGGAGGTAATATAATACTAAAGCTTGATATAAGCAAAGCATATGATCAAGTGGAGTGGTAGGTGGTAGATTAGATTTTTCGGGCTCTTGGTTTTTTAGATTGGTTTTGTAAGTTGATTCGAATTGTATTTCCACTCCATGGTTTTCTGTCATGATGCATGGCACTTATAGAGGTTTCTTCAAGTCAAAAGGGAGCTTGAGGCAAGGGGATCTGTTGTCACCGTATATTTTCATCATCATGGAAGAAATTCTTTCTAAATTAATTCAAAAAAAGTTGTATGAGAAGCAGATTTTACCATTTGCACGCCTGTGTGGTGCACCTATTATATCGCATTTAATGTATGCAGATGATATTGTCATTTTTGCTAATGCTGGTAAAAAATATGTTAGTCAATTAATGGAGGTGATTAAGGAATATGAAAGCTGGACTGGACAAAGGATGAATAAAGATAAATCAGCTATTTTTTTCTCAAACAAGTTGGGTGTTCAGAGGAAAGGAAAAATTCTTCATAAGACTGGTTTTATTGAGAGTAAATTTCCTTTTACGTATTTGGGTGTGCCGATAGTGGATGGTAAATTGAAAGGCTATCATTTTGACCCTTTAATCCAAAAAATCAGTACGAGAATTGAGGGCTGAAAAAGTAGACTATTGTCTCAAGGAGGTCATCTTGTTTTGTTGAGACATGATCTTTCAAGTATGTCATTGCATCTATTAGATGTTCTAAATGTACCGAAACTGGTGATTAAAAAGATATAAGGTACGTTTGCTTCTTTTTTCTAGGGATTTAAGGATGGAAAAGAAAAAATGAAATGGAGGGCTTGGAAGAAATTGTGTGTTCCTATGAAGGAGGGGGGCATAGGAGTAAGGGACATTTCGGAAGTGCAACGGTCTTTGTTCATGAAGTTTGGTTGGCATTTATTAACGCAAAATTCTTTATGGGTTAGATTTTTTAAAGCTAAATATGTGAAAGGAGGACATATCGCTCTTTACAGATCACATGGATCGGATTCTTCCTTTTGGAGGAAAGTTCTGCAGGGTATGCCTGAACTATTAAGTAAATTTAAGTGGAAGGTTAAAGAAGGAGATGTAAAATTGTGGTATGATAAGTTTCTAGATTCGGGACCTTTGTTTGCAGATTGTCCAAATGGTACACAATCTCATATCAAATTAAAAAATTTGGTTATCAATAATGCATAGGATGTGGAAAATTTGTAGAGGACTCTGGGGTTTAGTAAAGCGAATGAAGTGATAGAAAAGGTGGGAAATTTTAGAAATTCTTCGGACATTCTGTTATGGCTCCCAGAAAAGGATGATTGCTTTAATACAAAATCCGCATGGGATGTTATCGGTATTAGCTCCAAAATTTGATTGGGCTAAGTGGTTTTGGAACAAATGGTTACCAAAAAAAATTTCTATTTGTATGTGGAAGGCAGATTTTGAGTGCCTAAGTGTTGATGAAATGGTGAGAAGGGCTGGGGTTTCACTTGTTTTGGTGTGTAATTGTTGTGAGATGAGGCATTCAGAAGATTTGGAGCATGTGTTAAATAAGGGAGACCTTGATTCTGAGGTTTGGAGGAAGGTTTCAGTGGAGGTAGGTGTTCCTTTCCTTAGGCAACAAAGTTGGAAAGAAAGAGTCCAAATGTGGTTTAATAGGGCTTCCAGGTTCTCTCAACTGGGTTCTTTGATGGGTTTGATTCCTTGTTTAGTAGTTTGGAGGTTGTGAAGAAGGAGATGTGTGGCTAGAATGGGAGGAAAATAAGAGAGTAGTACTGATGTATGGCTCTTCATTAAGTATCAGGTAGGGGTTTTGAGTAGGAACATGACAAAAATGGTTCAGTTAAAGGATGCTGATTTTCAGGTATTGCAGAATCTGGAAGTGCAAATTGTGAATAAAAGAATAAAAACTATGCAAAGTGTGAGACAGCTAAAACCGAGGTAAGGGAGGTTGAAACTAAATTTGGATTGGAGCAGCCTGGGGAACCCAGAGCCGGCGGGTGGTGGTGGCATCCTTAGAGACCATACAGGTTCTTTTGTGATTGGTTTTTCAAAATATTTTGGTTCTTGTTCAAATAATGAAGCTGAATTGAGAGTTGTGTTAGAAGGAATAAAGATTTGCAAACATTTGGGCCATACTTGTATCGATATTGAATGTGATTCGAATATTGTAGTTAATTGGATAAAAGCCAAGAAGTGCTCCTTGTGGTATTTGTGGGATTTTAGGGAGCAGCTTATTAGTTTATTGGAGAGAGTAGATTTTTCGATAAATCATTGGTATAGAGAAGGGGACAAAGTCGCAAATGCCTTGGCTCAACAAGGTGCTATGAGGAGGAATAGTTTGTTTACAAATAGTAGTCAACTCCCTAGAGTTAGCAATGGTTTGTATAAATTGGAGAAGATGGGTACGGCTTATATGAGGTATGTTTAGCTGATTTCCTTTTGGTTTTAGCTTATGCTTTATGTTGTTTATCTTTTGTTTTGTTTTGTTGCGTGAGGTTTGTTTTGTAGGTCCTCTTTTGTTTTGTTTTGTTTTGTTTTGTTTGGACTTGTAACCCATTTTTTGGCTGGATGTTGGTGTTGTTCTTTGGGAGGTTTTTAACGTTTGTCTTTTGTTATCTCCCATTGATTATCTTGTAACCACGGTATTCCTCCCCCAAAAGTGAGGGGTTATCAAAAAATAAATGGAGGTGCCACCCTTCTTAAAAAAAAAAGGGAAAATGTAAGCTCCAAGTGTTCTTTTGTTTTCACAGTATTCCTCCATTATAAGTGGGGGTTATTAATAAATTTGGGACGAGACCATTATGTGGATGGCTTTCGACTCTTTCTATAAAAAAAATACTCACATTGAAGAGTATAAAAGAGTGCATTAAACTATTAAAAGTTTTGGCTACCAACCTAGAGGAAGAAAGAACAAAGCTTCATTTTTTGTATCTCTTTCCTGGAGTTCTCTCTCTTTAGTTCAGCAGCAAGACTCTGTGGAGGCTCGGTGTGCGTTTTGGGCATTGGGAAGGGCCTTTCTCTCTTCATATTTTTCCAAGTTACATTTAATTCACAAAATATCTACTCCTTAGAATAGAATGGTCATAACATGAGAGTATGATATCACCAAGAATAGATAAGGTAACTATTCCAAATTTTATTATGGAAATATATTTTTCTAAACTATTTCAAATTAGACAAGAAAACTCAAGTTTTTTGTAGGAATAACTTTTTTCTAAATCATTAATTCCAATATTTCTATTTTATTTTCATTTTATCCCATTCCTTTCTTAGGAATTGAGATTTTATCATAGTCATACTAATTAAAAAAGAATAGCAGGGCTCTATTTGGAACTTTGAAAAATATTAGGAAAATAAAAGGAAGATTCAAAGGAATCCACTATTCCACATTAGTTATCAAGAAAAGTAAGAAAAAAAATACAAAATCAAAAGAAGACAAATTTGAGTTTACACATTATTAATATTTAATTTTTAAAAAAAATTTCATCATATTGAAATATATTTTGACTTTTACAGTATGGGACATGAAAAAAAATTTTCTTTTTATTTTCTTTTTCTTCACTTCCCCTATTGAGTTGTGACTTATATTCAAATGGTATACATGATTTTTAAAACCTACAGACGTCTGACCATTCGTCTTCCTTCTTCTAAAACATCTTCTCTTCTCTTTCTTCTCAATTCTTTCTCTCCCAACCTTCACACAACAATTATCCATCATACCCTACTCCATACATATCTAGGGTTTCAACTTTTCAAGATGGTTCATACCAAAATTGTGGGAAAGAATGACAAAGCTTCCTCATCTTCTTCAAAGCCTACAAGTAACGATGACATAGAAAAATCGCTGGTCTCTTCACACGCGAAATCATTGTATCAGAATCACATATCTGCAATTGAACCAATGTTCTATAAGATTTTAGATGTTACTTTCTTTGAAGAAAATTTTCCTGAAATTTTAGAAATGTTCAAAGTTATAAGATGGGACAAGTTCATCCTTCACCAAGCAAAAGGGTATTACCCAAACCAGATTAAGATTTTTTATTCTAACTTGGTTAAGAAGGAAGATGGAATTACTTCTGAAATTTATGGTCAAGGGATTACACTTACCTCACACTCATTACGGAAAATTATTCATATCAAGCATGGAAATTTTGAGTGTACACCAGTTAAGAAGCATTGGACCATGGAACAAGGATTTTCACCACAAGAATTTCTACCTCTTGTGATGAGTGATGCACCTGTGTATTTTGGACATCCTCCACTATACAAGCATCTTAATCTTCAGGCACAAATTCTGCATAAGATCATTGCATACAACATAATTCTGAGGTCTGGATCCTTTGATCATGTGTCATATTTTGATTGTTTTGTTATGTGGTGCTTACTAAAAGGGAAGAAACTAGACTTATCCAGTATTATACTGAAATGGATGGTGATGAAGCTTGAATCTCTTAGAATTGGGCTTCCATATGGCGGTATTCTTTCCTTAGTCTTTGCCCATTTTCAAGTCCTCTCTCCAGCTTCAAAAATAGTAAAAAGAACTCATTATCATGTTTTCTCATCTACTACATTGAAACGAATAGGTTACAAAAGGTATACCGAGGGTTGGATGTTCCAGAACAATGGACTGGCAAGACCTACACATGAAGAAAGGAGTCCAGCTCCTAAAGAAGTTGATATGCCACCTTGGTTTATTCCATTTTATCATAATTATACTAGCTTTAGTTCCGAAATGCGAGAAAACTTTACTTCTCTTCAAGATAAACTCTCCACCATTGATGACAAGTATACCTCATTAAACAATCGTATTGCTAAGATATAGCATCGTGTCATTAAACATGATTCTGACTCAGATAATGAGGATAGTAAAAATTCTGCTGAGGAAGAAGCTAAAGATGAAGAAGGAGAAGAAGCAAAAGAAGAAAATGCAGGAGATGATGAAGAAGCCACTGAAGAGAAAGAAGAAGAAGCGGACTCACAGCAATCCAAAGGAAAAGGAATTGCTGAAGACAATGACACTAACTCTAACATATAGACTTTTGTTGGTGTTTTTGCTATTTTGTATGTTACACATTCTGAATGTATTTTGTTTTTGTTGTAAAAAGGGGGAATATGTGTAAGTAAAGACTATGAGTCTTTATATGTATTTGTTTCTAGCTCTGAAACACTGAACTTTTGCAATGCTTTGTTATCAGTTTGATGTATTATAAGATCTGATGTTAATGACAACTCTAAAAACTTTGCAACTTCTGACTTTATGAATCACAAGAAATTGTTGAGTATGCTGATTGGCAGGGGGAGTATTATGAGTTATCACTTGAGCATAATCTTTACTCAATTGATGTTAATACATTAAAATTGGTTTCACATATACTCAAATTGATATTTGCCCTTGTTCATTATATACACAAATTATATTTTTTTGATTGATGTCAAAGGGGGAGAAGAAGTGTTTATAAAAAATTTTGCTTGAACTTGAAATGAGCATGAATGATATTGATGAAGCATGAATGATATTAATGAAATTATTATTGATTCTAATGAAATTTTTTTAAGATGAAGCTTATTAAAAGGGGGAGTCTTTTTAAGGCTCACTCAAAATTTTTTCTTCTTATTTGTCATCATCAAAAAGGTGGAGATTGTTAGCCTTACAAGATTTAATACTCCATCTTGATACTAACAAACAAGTAGGATTTAACATGCTTCTGTTGAGTGTTGTTTTTTCTCAGGAATTCATATTGAAAGTACTCATGTAGCATGGATCAAAGTCTGAAGATCATAAGAGAATGATGATTAAAGAAGATCAACATAAGAGCTCAAAGTCTGAATTAATGAAGAAATATCAAGAGGATTTAAAGAGATGAAATATCAGATTATTCTGAGAGATCAGAGACTAGCAACAAAGAAAGTTCAGAGCAAAGAAGAATTTTTAAGCACTTAGGACAAAGTCTTTATAAGTACTTTAAGTTTATTCAAGTATGAAGTTTTCATTTTGAAGCTCATTAGGCAAATCAACTTAGAGACCTTAAGATAATATCTTTGAACATGTTTTCAAAGTTAAAACAAATTTATATTCCAAATAATAATGAGAGAGAAATCAAAAAGTGACTATAAAATAAAATCATTCAGTTGACAGACAACTGTCTATTTATAGACAAACGACTGGCTAAATTAAAGGCTTAAAATTGAAACACAAAAGCCTGACAGACGACTATCAAGGCTCTGACAAACGACTGTCAGTGAAAAATGAGAAGACTGTATAAGTTTCACCAGACAACTCTCCACCTTCTATGTTATTGAAAAGCTTAAATTTACACATGGACAAACGACTGTCCCCTTATGGACAGACGACTGTCATCTCATATTCTAGTGACAAACGACTGCCACTCAAGGGACAGACGACTTCCACCTTTCTGCCTATGATTTTTACCGTTATATTAAAAGGACAGACAATTGTTAGGACTTCACAGTCATCTGCCTCGCGGCATTTTTCTGTTTTCCAACAGATATAATTTTTGAAATTCAAATATTTGGAAACTCAAATAAGTTTAAAATATGGAAACAAGTCTAAGTATCCTTTGGGGAAAAGGCAAGAAGGTTTTATACATCTATAAACACCCCTTAGACACATTGATTTCATTACCAAGATCATTAAGAACTCACAATCTACTGTCATACTCTCTCTCATTATGAATTTCTGAAAGTGCTTCATATTGCTCTCATCCTTGCTCGAAATTAAGAGAAGTTCTTGCTGAATCTCATTGTGTTTGATCATTGAGTTGCTGATTCTTTCATTGAAAGATACCCACGGTGATAGGTTTCTAAGAGCTTCATTATGAAATTCATATTCTGAATTTACTAAAGTGCATAAATGTTTTAAATTTGTATTAATCAGCTCTTTAAGGAGCAAGTTCTTGTACGTATTGTTTTTCTATCTTTGTAACAAGGCTTGTAGACGGTTTGAGTATTGAATCGTTGGACCAAACAAGGGGAGATTGTTTGGAGAAGGCGGGCTCTAGCCTTACCCAAGGAGTGCTTGTAATTGTTTTTGTTTGGGCTGATAAAGGAATGGTAATAGTGAATCCTTTGGCGATTTGCCCAAGGGTGAGGACATAGGCTGTGTTGAAGCCGAACCTCGTAAAATTCCTTGTGTTCTTCTTTCTCTACTCTACTATTTATTTTTCAAGGATATAATTTGTGTAGTTGCTTTAAATTTCAATTCTGAATGTTTGGTTGTTAAACAGACCAGAAGGTAATTTGTTTTGGATAAATCAGCATTGACTGCGGAAACCGAAAGGGACTACGATGGTTGATTATCCTTGACCTATTAATCTGAAAGTTTATTTAAAAACTAAACATCGGGAAGAAGAATAATTGTAATACAGGGCTTATACTGAGTGCAGCAAATTTTCACATATATTGTTACATAAATTGAGTGATTGATCTTACTGTGTTGATTGTGATTGTTTTTAAGATTTACAACTTGAAAGAACTAATTCTAAAGGGACTATTTTTTTTTTTTTTTTTAAATCCAATTCACCCCCCCCCCCTTTTGGGAAGCTATTCCTAATTTCAAGTATAAGTAACAAAATCTAAGCACTTATTCAAATTGATAGGGGGAGCATCTAAAATTAAATTTCTACCTTGTTGTGCTCACCAACATTTTAGCTTTGTTCTGTTCTTTGTGGCATATGCTTAAATGTGACGATTTTATTGAAAATCTTGTTTAAAACATGTAGCTTGGCCACAAGAGTTTTCAAAATTTTTCCACATGATCTTTCATTTAAATTGCCCATCTTCAAGATCCATATAGTTGTTTATCTGAGTATTTATTGAAATGATTTGTGCATAAATGTCAAACCAGAAAAAACATTGCTTGCTTAATCTTTAAATTAAAGTTTCTTTCTCAGCAAGCATTGCCATTGCCCCTAGCATTTATTGAAAATCATAAGGGGATATATCTATATTTTTATGGCAAGAAATGGTTTTACGAGAAACATATTTTGTTTTCTTGCTTAGGTGCTTAAATGCTATATCTTTAAGACTGTTTTTTTTTATATGCCTAGATATTATATGATAAAGGGGGAGATATTTTTTTGGTCTTAAACGCTAATAAGGGGAAATTTTTTTCAAAAAGAGGGGAGTTCTCTTAAGCTAAGTTTTTTTTTTTTTAATGACCAAATTTCTTTTACTTAGCTTAACCCTTTTAGCTGGTGTAAAAGGGGGAGAATTTTTATAAGCAAAATGGTTGACCAAAAGGGGGATTACATCTAAGCTGCATGCATGTATATATTTGTGTCTTACTGCTAAAACTGAATGCATAGAATGTGAAATGTCTTCTTTAGTTAACATGCTCGTGTAATATTGTTTAAATTTAAGTTATGCATATTCTTAGGGGGAGCCTTTTCAGGCTAAACCTTATTTTGCTCTGATGCATTTGTTATGATCAAAAAGGGGGAAATTATTGGCTTTTTGAATTCGATCACTATTTTAATGCTGAGATAGCATCTGTACCTTATGTGTGCATTTAGTGTGTCAATGGGTCTACATTTCAACACGGACATAAGATACAGGAAAATGGAAGTCTAATGGACTTAAAGATCATGCATTTTAGGTGAATTCCATGTAGAGAGCAAAGAAGAAAGAAGACATTTGTTCATTTCAATTGTAATTGCATTTGGCTTTATATTTTGGTCTGTAATAATGCATTGCATGCATGATGTGAATGGAAAGCTCAACCTGACCCTAAAATGACCTTAGGACACTAACACTCAACAAAAATCCTTTTCATAAAAGCTGAAATTGAACAAAGGATTTTAAAATAACTTAAGGGTCAAATTTAGGGCTTAAATTAAGGAAATAACTGAGCTCAGTTGACCGACCAACTCCACTATTAATAAGCTCAGTCGACCGAATATGCTGTTGGCTGAAAGTCAAAAGTTTAACTAAGGCTCGTTCAACCGAACACGATTTGAGCATACTTTCCACAGTCACCTGAACTATAAAACTTGACTTTTCCACTTTCCTCGGCCGACCGTCCATTTAAGTCAAAATTACCTCAGTCAACCGAATGTGTCCACTCGGCAATCCAATTTTTGGCTCAACCGACCGAACCCACGAAGGGTTCACAAATCGCCCATGCTCCACCGACCGGCGTCTTGCCTCGGTCAATCGAACCTCTTCGGTCAAACCATTTTTTAGCATTGAAACGGGTTCTAAAAAATTGATTAATCTTTTTTAATAATACCCAGCATATCCTTAACGATTAGATTTTCACCCAACTCTATATACCTTTTCATAGTTCATAATTAGGAAGATGATTAGCTAGAAAAACCTCTAAAATTTTTATATCTTATTTTTACTCTTTCTAGCTATTTTTTCATCCTATCTTTGCTAATTATTCAAAAAGTCATTTTCAAGAGAGTATTTTTTATCTTGGGCATTTTATTTTTACAATTCATATTGCGTATACTCTCATATCTCTTTCATTTTTCAAAACATTATTTTGAGAGTACTTCCTAAGTTTTCTCCATATATTTTCATTGATAAACATCTTTGGAGAAAAAAATAATAATTCTTGCTTGTGAATCTTGCACATCCATTGCAAGATTCAAAAGCTCACTTGCTTGTGCTTGCAAAAATATTTTTTAGCCAAAAACCCTAGATTCTCCAGCATTTTATTTAAAAAAATATTTTTGGAGGGATTTCTTATTTGGGTTAAAATCTTTGAGCACTTATCATAAACATCTTTATACAAAGATTATTTTATGAAAAAATCACAATACTCACATTGAGCTTATTTTCATATCATACGTGAGTGCATAATGTGCTTATTGGTGTACACATCAACTTGTGTTAGAAGCAATTTAGTTGTACACAAATATTTTATTGGTTGTATTCCCAACATGTTGGTCGGAAGAAGGAGACTTGCCCTGTGAAGAGTTCCGGATTGCTTAGACCCGGTTAAGAAAGCACCTGACTAGTTCGGACTCGGTTAAGAGAACTAGGTGCACCATCCTGTAAGGTGTTGTAAAAGTTAGGGTCAGCCCTGTGAATTTGACCTAGGGTATTCCCTTGTCCAGTAAGGAGAGGGAGGTTGTAATCGGTGCCGCTCCACCCGTAAGTAGACATTAGTGGTGGAGAATCCTCTTGGTTATTAGCTTAAGGTGGGAACGTAGGCAGTATTGGTCGAACCCTGATAACATATATTGTGCATACTTTTAATTTCCTCACTAAATTTACTGCACATGTATGTTATTATTTATTGCTTTGAATGATTGATATACTGAGATTGTTTTGATTGTCTATGTATCTGCTTAGTAGAATATTTGTGATAATTAGGATTATTTAGAAAGAACCTAGGTTGCGGTATACTGCTTGGGGATTTGAACTTTACCTAGGCATAATTTTTAGATTTCTAATTTACCCTCCCCCCTCTTGGGAATACACTAATTCCAACAAATTCATTAACATCTAGTGCAAAGTATAAAGCATTCATGGCAGTGGCATTTACTTGAACTTTTTTCACATCATCATCAGTAAATTCATCTTCATCTATAGGAACGCTTTTTCCTTCTACAGTTTTCATAGAAACATAAACTCCTTTGGAGACAACCCTCAACACCTTCCAATCAAGATTTTGAAGAAAAATGTGCATTCTTTGTTTCCAAAAGGTGTAGTTAACAACACAAAAAATTGGAGGACATGTGGACGATTGTCCCTCACCATAAGGAGGAGCTACCTCTCCACGGTTCACAATACGAACTGCAAAAATGAATGATAAAAATATTTGAGTACAATAATGCTTCTTGAAAGCTAGTGTGTACAAATGAAACTATATATACACTCTTATATGATAGGATTTATGTTCAATAGAGTTTTTAGGGTTTTTCTCTCAAATGTATATATATATATATATATATATATATATATATATATATATATGAAAAAAAATAAGAGAAGAAGGAAAAAATTATCTTTGATGTTGAACATGAAGTATGCAATAAAAGCTTTCAAAGATCTTAAAACCCCTAAGTGATATCTCCAAAAATATTTTATAAAAGATAAATGTAGGAGATTCTAGGGTTTAGCTCAAAATATTTTTTTGTAATAAAAGACAAGATGAGCTTTTGAATCTTGCACTTGAATGCTCCAAGATTCATAAGCTATAGAAATTTCTCCAAGAATATTTATCAAGAAAATAAGTTGTGGGAGAAACACTAGATCAACTCTCTAAAAAAAATTTTGAAATCAAGAGTATAAGAGAGTGAGTATGCTTGATGTTTTTTAGAGAATGAGTGAAAGTAGGCCCAAAATATTTTAGAGAGTATGTAAGATAATCAAAAGTCATTAAATGAGCTTTGAGTAGGCTACTTATAGAGTTTTTGAAAATGTGGTCGTTAAGTGACCGTTTGGGATTATTTTAATATTAAATTTGAATTTTTTGCTGTTTGGGAACTTGAAGATGGCTCAACCCGAGAGGTCCAGTCGACTGGGACTTGCTCTGGTCAACTAGGCCAAGGTGATATTCAAATCCCCGAGGTTTGATCAAACAGAGCTCAAGATCTAGTCTGCCGGATCATCAGGCCGGTCGATTGGGGCTTTCATGTGTATTTTGGGCCGATCGGCTAGGCCTTTGTAATTTGGCAGTGTGTATGGTATGGTCAACTAGGCCTTTGTAAATTTTAAGTTCTTGGCCAAAAGGCAAAGTTGGTCAACTGGGCCTTCTTGGCCGATCGACTAGGCTTTGTAAAAATTGTGATTTTAGCCCTATTTTGACATTTAAAACTTTTCAAACCTTTTGTGCATGAGTATGGCAATTTATGAAAAGTTTTTCTAGAAAATTTTTAGTTCCTTATGGTTAGTCTATGGTCCATATTGAGCATTCATCATATCATGCAAGATAAACATATTACAATACAAATCTAAAATAATACAATTGAAAATTGATGTGTCTTCATCCTTCTGCTCTTTAATCTTCATGGAATGGACCAAGCCATATGCGCTTTAAGTTCCTCATGGCCTCTATAATGTAATCTCTAAATCACAGTAGGCTGCCAAACTCAATAAAGTTATGATAGAGGACATTTTTACAACTAGTGAGTCAAAATCAATCCCATTTTTCTAACTAAAACCCTTAATGACCAATCTGGTTTTGTATCGTGGACTTGAATAATTCTCATCTTGCTTCAACTTGTAAACCCACTGGTTTTTCAAAGCTTCCTTACCCTTAGGCAGTTTCACTAGCTCAAATGCATGGTTGTCATGCAAAGATTTAAGTTCATCCTTTATAGCATCAACCCATTTATCCTTGTAGTCACTTTCCATAGCCTCTTCGTAACACTCTGGTTCTCCTTGATCAGTTAAAAGAACATACTAGTCAGAAAAATACCTCAAAGAAGATTGTCGGTCTCTAGTAGACCTTTGAAGTGAAACTGCTAGTGGATTCATAGGTGCCTAGGGTTGATCATCCACGACATCATCCATGGGAGCATTAAGTTCACCTATAACATGTTGGTCATCATCAACATCTTCTTGGTAAAGGGGTTAAAGGAATCAAATCCATACCGGTCAAGTTATCACTGCTCCATGGAACTATCTTCTCTATCTTATCAATGTCTTTAATGGTCTAATCCTCAATAAAAACTACATCTCTGCTTCTGACAAGATTCTTTTCAATTGGATCATATAATCTATACCCAAATTCATCTTGAACATAACCAAGAAAGACACACTAATGAGTCTTGGCATCTAAATTTGACCTCTTATCCTTTAGAACATAGAAAAGTTATGCCTTACAATCGAACACACACAAGTGATCATAATAGACGTCCTTGCCAGACCAAACTTTATCTAGAAGATCACTTTGCAAATGAACACTAAGAGGCAAATTAATCACATGTGCCACAGTGTATAAGGCTTCAACCCAAAATTACCTAGGCAACTTTGCATATAAAAGCAAACATCTTACTCTCCAAATCAATGTCCTGTTCATTCTTTCATCTAGTCCATTCAATTGTGGTGTCTTAGGAGGTGTCTTTGATGTCTGATTCCCTGCAGTCGACAGTACTCATCAAATGGTCCACAATATTCACAGCCATTATCAGAACAAATGCAATTCAATTTCTTCCTTGTTTGCCTCTCAACTAAGGCTTGAAACTGTTTAAACACATCATGTTGACTTTTTAAGTCTGATCCCTATTTTGATTATGACAAACCACAGTATCTCATTTGTGTACTAAGTGTTTGAACAGGTGTATATCTCTGTAAACACAAATGATGGATAACATATGGAATTCATAAAAGGATGTAAACGATCTAATCTCGGCGCATTTCATGGGATTGCAAAGGAGCAAAGCATGAAGACTTTGTTTTATTTTTTGGTTGTAATAGTAACTTAGGGTTGTATATGCATGCATGCTCATGTGATTTAAATTGAAGCTTAAATACCTTCGATGGACCATAGGACCTCCAAGTAACATAATAAAACTTTTTCATAAAATGCCTAACTTATACAAAGGTTTTTAAATGGTTTTGAAGTTAAAAGAAGGCAAAAAAAATTAATTTTTACAAAGGGGTTAGTCAACCGACCACTCATCCAAAGCTATGTTTTCAACCAAATCATTCTTATCTTGAGTAGTGTTCAACATCAAAGTTGTGGGATTATCTCTTATCTTTTTGTTGATACCAAGAACGTTGAAATTGGAGTTACATAGGAAAAGTTATGGCCAAAACACTAAAAGGTGTCCGTAATAGAAAAACTCCCTTCATGTTTCTTCCATCTCATTGATAGGCATTTTTCTTAATACATAACTTTTTATCTTAAAAAGTATTCAACATGAAAGTTATGTTATTTTCTCTTAGATTTCTATTTATACCAATAACGTTCAATTTAGAATTATAGGGAAAAAGTTATGATTAAAACACTAAAGGGTGTTTGCGTAAAAGGCTCCCCAATAGCCGAAAAACAGCTAATTTTCAAATTAAATCATATTTCAATACCCCAGCAGCCATTAAACGGTTAGTGATGGGTTTTTTCTATAAATACATGCCAAAGACACTTGAAAAATTAAGGAGAGACATCTTAAGAACATACCTACACATTCTTTGTTTCTCCCTCATTTTCCATACCCCCTTTGTGCATTAAATTTCATATTTCTCCTATTCTTTTACTTTGAAAATTCTTTTTGAGAGAAAATATTTTGGGTTATTAAAGGAAGCTTGGAACATATATCCACTCATATATTTTTACTTCAAAGGCTTCTTTTTCTTGAGGTAATTTTGAAAAGGCTTGAGCATATATTCAAGTTTATATATATTGCTTGAAGGCCTCTACTATTTATTCCTGTTGTTTATCTAAGATCAAATTTCTCCTACTCTTCTTGAAAATATTTTTGGAGAAAAATATTTTGGAGGTTTTATTTAGAAAGGCATGAGCTTATATTCATGTTAATATACAATGCTTAATTGCCTTTTTATTTACATCATTGGTTTTCAAAGATCAAAATTTCTTCCATTCTTTTTATTTGAAAACTTATTTTTGGAAAAAATTTTGGTTATTCAAATAAGGCTTGAGCACATGTTTAATCTCATATGTGTTGCTTGAAAGCCTTATTGAGTTTAATTTTTAAGGTCAATCATTTCGAAAGAAAACCCAAATTCTCTTATTTTTATTTGAAAATATTTTTGGAGAAGAACTTCTTGGGTTATTCAAGAACTTTGAGCATATATTTAATTGATATATATTGGCTTGAAAATGTTTTGGGAAAATTTTTGAGCATGTATTTAATCATATACATATTTGCAAAGAAGGCTTGTTGATTATTTTTTAAGGTCATTTCAAACGAGAAAATTATTTTCCATGCTCTCACGTTCTTATTTGAAAAATATTGTTGAGAGGAAAAATCATACTCTATTAAGCTTTATGTTTAAATTATATGAGAGTGCATATAATATTTCAATTTGTACACATTTGTTTTTTGAGAAACATTTACTTGTACGTAAATTTTATTATCTGTTGTATTCCACTCGTGACCTAAAGAGGGAGACTAACCTTGTCAAGAGTCCTGGATAGACTTAGACCCGGTTAAGAAAGTTCTGGATTGGTTCAGACCCAGTTAGGAGAATTAGGAGTGATTACATGCTTAAACTACGTAATTAGTCATTTTAATCTAAGAATTAGGGCTTATATTTTTAATTAAATACTTAATTACTCTCAATATTTTAACAAGGTGTCTTATTTATAATCTCTGGGTTTTATTAAGCAATTTATGAATTTTTGGCATTTTTTTTATCGCAGAAAAATTATCGGGAGCTAAAACCAACATCAGTTCGTAATTCACGCATAATTTTTCCATCCAAACTATGATCGAGACAATTCGAGATTTTAGAGATGGATGAGAAGATTATCTACAACTTCCGTATTTTAAGTTTTGAGAGAAATGGGCTCCAAGAGGATCAAAATTGGCCTCGTTAGCGGAGAGAAAAATCAGAAAAAAAAAAAAAAGTGGGGGGGAAGATAATAATAATAATAATAATAATAATAATAATAATACACATGTAAATTTGATGTGACCCTGCCATGTAGGCCAGGTCCAGTTGTCTTTGACAGGCCTCTTTCGTGGGTCGTAGGGTAGGTTTCTCTCCCCCTGCCCTTATATCCCTTCTTTTCTCACACAACTTTAGTAAGCCCCCGGGGCTCTCTTCCTTGCCTTCTCTGCTTCCCTGCCTCTCCTACCCCGCAGCCCTCTCTTTTCCTTCCCTACTCCAACTCTCTCACCCTCTCTGCCCTTCCCTCTCTAGTTCTCTCTCTTCTTCCCTTATCCCAGCTCCTTCTCTTGGCCCTCTCTCCCTTTTTTTCCTACATTTTCCTCCAATTCATCTCCTCTTCCTCTCCCCTATCCTCTTCTCTTCTCTCTCTCCTTTTCCCTTCCTTGTTTTCCGTCTTGCTTTCCTTCAAAAGTCATTGCAACCACCCTGCTCTTGGCTGCTGTCCAGAAGCTGCAGTTGCCACCAGCTTGCCGTGAAGTTTCCCCTCTGCTCCGGCCGCCATTCCAGCGCTGCTCCACAGGCCGAGACCTCCTTCCTCCTTTCTGATGTGCCGAGAAGGCCAGAGCACTAGAACCCGCTGCTGTCTGTTGCTACTACTGCTCCACGGGCCGAGACTTTTACAACTCCTTCCTCCAGACCACCAGCACCACCCTGAGAAGGACTACTCCACCACCTTTTTGCCACGCACCAGCCAAGCCACACCCGAAGTCAACCTCTTGCTACAACTCAAAGCTGCCAAGCACAACTCCATCATCCACCACAGCTTCTCTCTCTCTCTCTCTCTCTCTCTCTCTCTCTCTCTCTCTCTCTCTCTCCTCTTTTCTCTTTTTCTTTATTGTTTGTTGAATATTATTATTTTTTTTTTATTGAAGTTGATTTGAATTTTTAGATGTTAAATATTGTTTAAGGTGTTTAATTATTGCTGAGGTTATTTATTTAATTATTTTCTCTTAATTAGCGGTAGATTTAATTAGTAGGTTGAGTTATTTAATCAATTAAATTAAGTCTGGTTTGGTTCTAAAAAAAAGAATAAAATACAAAAAGAAAAAAATTTATTTTTGTTTTTACAAATTAAATTAGTTGTCTTTCTTTTTTAAAATTTAATTTTTGTATTGAAGCTCGATTTAGTTTAAGGTCTGAACTAAGTTCAGTAACTTTTAAATTTCGATTGGAAAAACGTAAAATTTGATATTAAACCACATTCCATAAGGAGATGATCTAACCTTTGGGCTAAATATTACACGACAAAACTCCTATACTTGGGATAGCTTCCGAACTGCTCATTTTTCGAGTGAGTCAAGTTTTTGACGCCATTGTCGTGGAGTGCCAGCTTTAATTTCAAATTTTGTGTTTTTCCAATTATTTCTTATTTTTCATTAAATAAAAAATTAAAAAATCAAAAAATCAAAAAATCAAAAAAATAAAAAATTGAAAATTTTGAAAAAAAAAAAATTGATCATGCATGTTTGCTACTGTGTTAGTGGATTTCTTCTGCCTGCATTGATGTTTGATGCCCTGAGTTTGAGATAAAATGAATAGACTGTGTAGAATTTCACTTAACACCAGTAGGGATACACAAAGCACAGAATCTGACTATTCTCCTGTTAGTTTTAAGAGTGATTCTAAAATTGATTTGAGCAATCTGTTTGACCAATTCTTTGAGGAAGTCATGGCTGCACCTGCACCACGTACACTTTAAGATTTTCTGCAGCCCACGCACACAACTACACCATCATGCATTGTGTTGCCACAAGATGCACCAAACCTCAATATTAAGCATGGCACGTTATCTGTGATAGCCCAGTTTCAGGGAATGGATTCTGCGAGTCCATGCCAACACTTGAAAAATTTTGAGTTAGTTTGAACCACTTTCATTAATAGGGTTGGAACTGATGAATATATCAAACTTCGCTTATTTCCCTTTTATTGAAAGATAAGGCAAAAATATGGTTTAATTCTCTGCAACCTAACTCTATTAATAGTTTGGCTGAAATGCAACGTGAGTTCTTACAGAAGTTCTTTCCCTTTCAAAGAACTCAATACCTGCAACTCTGAATTTCGTCAACGAATGGGAGAGTTCGTCGACGAATTGCCTCTTAACCTCGTCGACGAGGTGACGTGGCTTGTTGATAAAGCTCTTAGTATAAATAGCCAAAACCTTAGATTTTACGCAGAAAAATTGACGAAAATCTCTCTCTCTCTCTCCTCTCTCTTCGATTTTGGCTCCGTCGTTCGCCAGATCAACGATCTAAGGCCACAACAACGCTCTTGGGGAAGTTCTCTCCAAATCTGCCAGAGTGGATCGTGGGTGGGACTGAGTTGAAATTCATCCCTGAGTTAAGATCAGGTTTTTTATGCAAAATTTGGTCTTCCCGTAGTTATAGGAAATGTTATTCATAGAAAAATAATGAAGTTTAGTTCTAGGAATTGTTGAATTTAGGGTGTTGAACGGGGAACCCTACGAGGGCAGGACCGGTATTTTAGGGGGTTTCCTTTCAGTGTCAGGTAAGGGAGTAAACTAAAGAAGTTATTTTCCATGCAAATTATATTATTATTATTTATTAGCAAATTTATTTTCACGAAGCATGTATTAAATATATGAAGAGATTGGTTATAATGCATGTTTGAGAAAATACTGTCATTATGTTGAAATGTATATATATTAATAAGATATGCCAGGAAATACGATTTTAAGAATGGAATGTACAGTTTATTCAGCAATGTGTGGTATGAATATTATTTACTTGAAAAGTATTATGTGATGGAAATTTTACAAATAAAGCATGTTTTTACAGATTATAAGATAATGCAGTACATTATAGTGTCAAATACATGATAAATGAATTATTTATTTAGAACGATATTTATGTAATGTTCGACACAAGGCCGTGATTGATAGCCGGCACCAGGTCGTGTATGATGTATGATTTCGGCACAAGGTCGTATTTATATGTATGATTTTAGCACAAGGCCGCACATGTGAAAGTAATCAACGCAAGGTTTTATGTATTTTGTTATCACAGAAAATGCTATCAATCTATTTGCACTAAACTATATATTATCATGTATTATCTATTATCAGAACCCGGATGGTAGTTTAGTTTAGTTACAGGAACACGGTACCATAGCCAATCGTCCCACAAGGGGGTGAGAGATGGATAGTCAATGTGGCTTTCAGTGTAAAGTTGTAGACATCCACCTAGTAATCCGGACCAGGGTGTGGTGGGCTCATCGTACTTAGAGATATTTTTGACTCGGCAGTGGTCGGCCAGCCATTGTCAGGTCCCGTCTTCGGGCCGCACAACCTGTCATGAGGGGTAATACATGACATCAGCAAGCTATACATCCTAGGTAAATTTTCAGTATTATCAGTTATATCAGACATTTTATGATCAATATAAACAAATAGAAACTATGAAAGTTATGTTTATTCAGATATGTTATGATGAATGTTTTCAGATATATGAAATGTACTGTATATGTATAATTGCATTCAATATTCATGTTGCCACACAACTGTATTTAGTTTATTTTCTCTTACTGAAAAGTGTCTCACCCCCCCCCCCCCCGAACATAAATAATTTTTAGGAAACCCATAAAGACCGGCGGATCGAGGCCGTTGTTGAGTCTATTGAGTTACCCCGCTAGGAGGGTAAGTTTGGACTAGGATCACAAGTTTTTTAGATGTGGGATCCTAGAGATATTTATGTATTATTTTTAGGAGATATATATAAACATAGTGTTTTGGTTTATAGTTAACTCTAGTATTATATATTTTGTAGTTATCAGAATGATGATTTATATTTACTACTGCCTAAGTTCCGCTGTGTATGACAGGTGTCCCCGTTACCCACGGGTTCGGGTTGTCTTTAATGTTAAATATGTTTTTATTTTACGATAAATTAAGCAGGTTGTTACACTATCATTCTTCGATTATTTAGCTGAGAGTGCCCAACAATGGAACACACGTCATGAATGAGCACCAATAGCAGCACAACCTCTTAGAGCGATCAGCGGTGGAGGCAGATACGAGGTTAAAAAGGAAACTAGCTTACATGCTCTTGTTGCTACGTTGTCTAAGAAACTGGAGGTTATGGAATCAAAAAAAGCGAAAGTTGAGGATTGCTCTATCTGTAAGACCTTAGACCACAGACCTCAAGACTATCAATTCCTACCAGTATGGCAAGAGAGTAGATCTAATTGGGTGCCATCGGCGAATTGGGTTAACAAAATGCAGAATCAGCCGTTCTCAAACACTTATAACCCAGGATGGAGGAATCATCCGAACATCTCGTGGAGGAATGATCAGCTCGGTCCATCATCCTCCTAGTATTAGCAAGTTCCTCAACCTTATGCACCGCTCCGCAACCAACATATCACCCAGTTGCAACTCCTTAACCATAGTATCAGCCATAACAGATTTCTTAGAACTACGCACCATTGGGATTCCAACCAACTCTAGCTCCTATTCTAGCAAAGAATAGCATAGCGCAAATGGAAAACATGCTCTAGCAGTTCATGCATCTTCAGGTTACGACCAACGGAGAATTGAGAGATACTATGAACAAGATGAGTACACAACTGAATACCCTATAAAAAGGGCAATTTCCAACACAGCCTCAGCCTAATCCCCAGATATATAGATAGCAACCAGTGCACAATGTTTCAGGGGATGCTTTTAAGTCAGCTAAGACAGTTATTACCTTGCGAAGCGGAAAAGAAGTTACTTGTCTTGAAATGTCCACTAATCAACAAACAGTCTCTCTAACACCTGAAGTGACAGATGAGACAAATGAGGGAAAAAATCAGATGAGGCCAGCACAAGTTTAACAAAGTCAGATAATAAGGAGGATTAGCCAGTCAAGGATTATCAACTTATGGTACCCTACCCTCAGCGGTTGACATCTAGTTAAAAGAAAAAGTATCACACTGAGATCTAAGAAATATTCAAACAAGTGAAGATCAACATTCCACTTCTAGAGGCTATACAACAAATCCTTGCATAAGAAAAATTCCTAAAAGACCTATGCACGGTAAAAAGGAAATTGAACATGAAGAAACAGGCTTTCTTAACAAAGCAAGTTAGCACATAGATATTGAGTCAGGCTCCGTAGAAGCTTAGAGAGCCTGGTTCTCCCACCATTTCGATCATGATTGGTGAATCTCGTATTGGGAGAGCTCTACTTGACTTGGGGAGTTGTGTGAACCTGCTCCCATTTTCAATATATGAATAGCTGGGTTTAGGTGAGCTGAAGAAGACTACTATGATGCTACAGTTAGCAAACAGATCCGTAAAAGCTCCACAAGGCGTTGTCGAGGATGTATTGATTCAAGTCGACAAATTTTACTACCCAATTGACTTCATTGTTCTAGACATGCAGCAGCCTGTGTCCACCATATATCAGGCACCTGTTATTCTCGGCCGACTATTCCTTGCCACTTCTAATGCCTTGATTAACTATCGAAGTGGAGTACTCAAGCTCATGTTCGGAAACATGACACTGGAAATGAATGTGTTTAATAAGACGTCGACTAGGTGTGATGATTTGGAAGTACACGCATTAGATGTAGTGGATGACTTGGATACGTTGGAGCTATTATCAGCATTTGGTCCTGATGGTGCATTTGAGAATGAAGCTCCTAAACAACCTGAGGTAATTGATGAGAAAGTTCCTTTGATTAGCGCATAACTTGAATCTAAGGGGTAGTTCACATAGATAAATGCAATACCTATTCGTGATGTGCAATGGAGACCGCCGGAGTTGACAATGTTAGACATCATCTATCCAATCACCAACATGTCATGTGGTCCTCGGGTTGATGATATTGTGACCTTCTTTTCCACCAATCAAACACCAATGTAGGATAAGCAACAGTTCTTTTCAGATGTTAAGATCATATTTGAGAAGACGGGTTATCATAACAGAAAAGCATGGTTCGATAAATTTGTTGATGCGCACTGGGCTCACCGAACTGCAATCAAGAAAATTTCAAGGATGACTCCATATAGGTTGATTTATGGTAAGGCATGTTATGTACCTGTTAAAATTCAGCATTATGTATTTTTGATCATAAAACAGATTGACTTTTTACTTGAAAATGTCATAGGGTTGAGAAAGTTGCAAGTGCGTACGCTTACAGAATCCAAGGGGAAAGTCTATTACAAGGACCGTTTAGAGAAGAAGCAGATGAAGGTGTTGCATAAACTCAAGGATAACCAACCCTTCCCAAATCACCAAGACCCTCTATGCAACTCTAGATACCGTTTGTTTTCTTGGAGATCCTGATGTGACTCGTATATCATTGAACATGCTCATTCCCATGGCATAGTAGAACTAGTGGATCCAACGAATGATAACAGCGTCATGGTCAAGGAACAGCAACTTAAGCCTCCCACGATCCCATTCGATCCCAATAAAGAGGTCTTGCTTCTACAAGACACTAGGGAAGTCTTCTGACCTTTCTATTTTACTACTTTCTTTTTCCTTTTTTTTCTTTTCATTTTATTTTTTTTTTATTTCTATTTTACTTCTGGATGATTCCTTGTACACTAGTATCTGTTTTTTATTTACTAGCCTAGAGGTGACATCTAGTGGTGAGATAGAAACCTAGGTCTTGTAGCCTACTCAAGATGTGAAGGCTGAGCCACCCATAGAAATAGACTTAATTTATGGACCACTGTTCGAGCTTAATTCTCATTGATGGTATGAAGATAACAAAAGAAGGGTAATAATTGTCCTAATTGACCAAGAAAAGATAGAAATTGAAGAATGAGCAGAAGAAAGAATAAGAAATAGAAATGAACATGAAATAAAATGCTAATGCTTGCTCCACAAAAATATCGCAAAAAAGTCAAGGACATGACACATGTTCTCCACATATAAAGATTCTTCAACTGATTAGTGTCTCGGATGTATTAATGACAAGTTTGTGAATAAGTTAATCTAGGGTGGTCTCAGTTGGACATGGCGAGTAGGTGAGAAGATGCTAGGGTGAAGGACCCGACACCTCATAGATAGGCTAGATCTTTCTCAAACTAATCCACTACATACACTTAGCATTTGTTCCTTTCAATATGTGGGATGTATAATCGTGACACTCCTCCTCACATATGACGAGTGAACCTATTCTTTTTGAGTGTTTTTTAGGGTATACCAGTTAGGCTGAGTCAAAACGACCGTTCTATAGGTGTCCACTGGTATCCCAAATGTAATGAGTCACATACATCACACACACCTCGAGATTTCACCTATTTATACTCGAACTTATATGACCACATTAATTCTGAATTGTACCACTGGTTAACTTCATATGAGTATACTATTCTTAATTGCTATATAAACGATGAAACTTGCATGAGTGACGTGCTTCGAAGTTGTGTGCATTGAATATGAATGAGCTTGTGTGAAATTCAGTTGTATTCCTGTATGCGAAATGGTATGGTTGTGTTGCATAGGCATTAATTTCATGTTTGCTGAAGTTAGTAATTGTGGATACCACCCTTAAAATTCATTCACGTTATTTGCTAGAGACTAGCAAAACGTTTGTTAGCGGGTGTGATTACGCGCTTCAAATGTGTACTTAGGTGTTTTAATCCGAGCATTAGGGCTTATATTTTTAATTAAATACCTAATTACTCTCAATATTTTAACAAGGTGTCTATTTATTATCTTTGGGTTTTATTGAGCAATTTATGAATTTTTGGCATTTTTTTTTATCATAAAAAAACTATCGGGAGCTAAAACCGGTATTAGTTCATAATTTGCACATAACTTTTTCGTCCGAGTTCCGATCGAGACAATTTGAAATTCTGGAGAAGGATGAGAAAAAAATCTACAACTTTTGTGTTTTTAGCTTTGAGAGAAATGGGCTCTAGAAGGGTCAAAATTGGCCTCGTTCGCGAAGAGAAAAATGAGAAAAAAAAAAAGGAAAAGAAAAAAAATAATAATACACATGTAAATTTGATGTGACCTGGCCATACAGGCCGGGTTGGGTTGTCTTTGACGGGCCTTTCTCACAGGTCGTAGGGTAGGTCTCTCCCCCCCTCCCTTTATATCCCTTCTTTTCTCACACAACTCCAGCAAACCCTCGGGGCTCTCTTCCCTGCCTTCCCTGCTTCCCTGCCTCTCCTGCCCCACAGCCCCTCTATTCTCCTTCCCTACTCCAACCCTCTCACCCTCTCTACACTTCCCTCTCTAGTTCTCTTTATTCTTCCTTTTTCCCAGCTCCTTCTCTTGGCCCTCTCTCCCTTTCTCTTCTTTTTTTCTTGCATTCTCCTCCAGTTCATCTCCTCTTCCTCTCTCTTATCCTCTTCTCTTCTCTCTCTCCTTTTCCCTTCCTTGTTTTCCATCTTGCTATCCTTCAAAAGCCATTGCAGCCACCCTGCTCTTGGTTGCTATCCAGAAGCTGCAGTTGCCACCACTTTACCATGAAGTTTCCCCTCCACTCCGGCCGTCATTCCAGCACTGCTCCACAGGCCGAGACCTCCTTCCTCCTTGCTGATGTACCGAGAAGGCCAGAGCACCCTAAGTTGCTGCTGTTTGTTACTGCTACCGCTCCACAGGCCGAGACTTCTGCAACTCCTTCCTTCAGACCACTAGCACCACCCCGAGAAAGGCTACTCCACCACCTTGTTGCCATGCACCAGCCAAGCCACACTCGAAGTCAACCTCCTGCTGCAACTCCAAGCTACCAAGCACAAATCCATCATCCACCATAGCTTTTCTCTCTCTCTCTCTCTCTCCTCTTTTCTCTTTTTCTTTATTGTTGGTTGAATTTTTTTTTATTGAAGTTGATTTGAATTTTTAGATGTTGAATATTATTTAAGGTGTTTAATTATTGTTAAGGTTATTTATTTAATTATTTTCTCTCAATTAGTGGTAGATTTAATTAGTAGGTTGAGCTATTTAATCAATTAAACTAAGTCCGTTTTGGTTCTAAAAAAAAGAATAAAATATAAAAAGAAAAAATTTATTTTTTGTTTTTAGAAATTAAATTAGTTGTCTTTCTTTTTTAAAATTTAATTTTTGTATTTAAGCTCGATTTAGTTTAGGGCTCATCTTATTAAAGTTCGTATTTTTATCGTGTTTGGTTATTGTTTAAGTTGTTAAGGCGTTAAATTTTTGTTAAGTTCGTGTTTGCGTTTAAATTTTGATTTTGATTCAAATTCTTGATTTTGTTAAAGGTTTGGTTTTTATCATTCACATTTGTGTTTGACTGAGTTTCCATTATTGCATGTTTTAATTACGTGTTAAAGTTACCGTCTTTTCTATTTCGAAGTTTAGCGTGTGTTTCAATATCTGCCTGGTTACACGTAGGGTTTCCGTTCTTGTTATTTAATTTGGTGCATGTTAGGATTAGGGTTTAATTTGTGTGTTCGTTTAATTTGTCAAAAGAAATCTCAAACAATCTTGAAAACCCCGAATCTGAACTAAGTTCAATAACCTTTTAATTTTGATTGGAAAAACGTAAAATTTAAGATTAAACTGCATTCCCTAAGGAGACGATCTAACCTTTATGCTGAATATTACACGACAGAACTCCTATACTTAGGATAGCTTCCGAGCTGCTCATTTTTCGAGTGAGTCAAGGAGCACCGTCATGTAAGGTGTATTGGTTGTGGCTCAGCCCTATAATTTGAGCTGGGGAGTGTCCGCCCCGTAAGGATAGTGTAAGTGGCGTCGCTCCACCTGATTAAAGTGAGCACTTAGTGAATCTTTGGGCTACTGGCTTAAGGCAGTGACATAGGCTGGTTTGGCCGAACCTTGATAACAACTTTGGTGTTCTTTCTCTTCCCTATACTCTTTACATTCTAGCACGTGCATGTTTATGTTTAAATTTATTATGCATGGTTTAAATATTCGCATATTCTTAATACCTATAAAATTGGTAAATGCTTAGAAAGACCCTAAGTATTGCTATACTGATTGTGATTTGAAGTCGACCTAGGAAGAAATTTTTAAATACCCAATTCACTCCCCTATTGAGAATACACCATTCCTATCATATCAAGTACTTGGTCTTTTGTTTTCAAGGCATAAACCTAAAGTTTTCTTGAATGGTCATCAATAAAAGTCAAGAAATAAAGTGCACCACTATGTGACCTTACCTTCAAAGGACCACAAACATCAAAATGTACCTACTCTAGAAAATATGATTTTCTTGAAGGAGGGTGACTCTTGAATGAGATTCTTTTATGTTTTCCAACCAAGCAATGAGCATAGTTCTTTAGTGTAGCACTCTTCAAACCAAAAAGTTGATTCTTCCTCACTAAATAGTTAAGCCCCTTTTCACTCATGTGATTAAACTATTTATGCCATAACTCAGTTGAGTTTTCATTTTCTATCACATTAACAATGCCTCTGTATGTTGAGGCATGCATCAAATATAGATTTGAACGCTTGTTTCCTCGAGTTATAACCAAGTAGCCTTAGTCAATTTCCATTGACCCTCACCGAAGATGTTAGAAAATCCCTCATCATGCATCGAGCTTTCTTGCTAAAACCAAATTCAAACAAATATTTGGTACGTGCCAAACATTTCTAAGCTTCAGCTTTGTTCCATTGTTAGTCTCCAAACTGACATTTCCCATGCCAACAACTTGGGACAAGTCGTCATTGTAACGACCCCAAAAATAATATGTGTGTAAGAGTAATCCTAAAAAAAATTAAATAATAATAATAATAATAAATTAAATTAATAATTAATTAATTAATTAATAAGAATTATTAATTTAATAATATAATATATTAGTATATTAATATAATATAATATAATATAATATAATAATAATAATAATAATAATAATTATTATTATTATTATTATTATTATTATTATATATAAGTAAGGATACTTCCAGAAGTATCCTATTTCAAATTCAAGATTTCAATTAAAGATTCATATAACCCCCCCCCCCCACAGTTCTCTCTCTCTCTCTCTCTCTCTCTCTCTCTCTCTCTCCTCATTCTCTCTCCTCTCTAGCTTTCTCCTCCCTCTCTCCATCGAATCAAAAAACGAACAACATATCCGGGTCCCAGCTCGACTCCTGAATACTTTAACCGGAGTGGATTCGTCGCTGGGACGTCATAGATACCACTCTAGGGTTAAGGTAAGGAGAATAAATTATGTCAGCTTATTTTGTAATTTAATAAATTAAAACTAAGATTACAAATACAGAAATGACATATATGATTTTCTGAATGATTTAGGCATATGGAAATTGATTATTATTTATGTAATTGGGAATTTAATTAGCTTTATGTTAATTAAAATACGCCTGAATTAAATTAAATTGTCGGGATTTGATTATATCATATTTTTGGGAATATTGTGGAGTTAAATTAAACTATAGGGATTTGATTATATTATATTTTTGGGAATATTTTGGAATTAAATCAAACTACGCGAATTTGATTATATCAGGTTTTTTGAATTATTCAGGCATATGGAAATGATGTTTCGTTTAGTTATTATATATGTATTTGGGAAAACCAAAGAGAGTAGGGTAATCATCTCATTTTCCAGAAAAATGTATATTATGTGTTTAAGTAAAATTGTGGAGATGATTATACCCTTGTTTTCAACAAATGTATTTTTCTCGGGCAATTATCAAATTATGATTTAAGCGTTTAAAATGTGTGACATGAGAATAAATGGTCATAGTTACATAAACAAATTAACTGGAATATCTTGTGTGAAATAATATAGATAAGATGTGATTGTTACTGTAATGTGATTTTATACTGAGTTTTAATTATTTGCAAAGTTGAGAATTTATAGTGAGATGAAATTATGTACAAAAATGTAATTGTTATACCAAGTTATGATAATGACAATTTGATACCGAGTTATGGATTTGTTAGTTTGATACAATTACGTGGATGATTAAAAATTGTGGAAATACTGATATTGTTAAAGTAATAAGGTAAAGGGGGATGGAAAAACAAAACGCACTAATAATTTATAGAAAAAGGTAAGGGGGAACAGCGAAACGAAACGCCCTGATAATTATAGAGAAAGGCAAAAGGGGACGGCAACATGAAACACCCCAATCCTCGGGATTTTTGTCCGAGGGCTTGCTACTTGGGGGACGGCGATACGAAATGCCTCTTAGCGAGCGCTTGTTATGAATGGCTGAATGGGGGGATGGCGGCACGAGACGCATCAATTTCAGCGAATATTAGTTATGTATAGATGATGTGAAGTGTAGATTCATGTGGATAGGGCTTTTGAGCCAAATAATGAACCGAAATGATATATATGTGTTATGCAATTATATAGGTGAGAACACAGCTTATAAATGTTATCTCATTTACAGTTAATTAAGGAATGTATAATGTTACATGATAACTCATTTGCCACACCCTGATAATAATTTATTTCTTCTTACTAAGAGGTGTCTCACCCCATGATTATCTAATATTTTTCAGATGTCATATGGAGTATAACAATGATCAAAGTAGCGCAGTGAAGCGTGGGTGGGATAGAAGGTTGTGTTTAGAATTATATTATTTTATTTATGTTTTAATGAGTTCAGATATTTATTGTGATAATGGGATTGATATTGTTATATTGGGATAGTTTAGTACTCTGGTAATTTACATTTAAGGTCTTCCGTTGTCTGCATCAGTGAGTATTATAATATGAAATATTCATGTTATTACAGGGGGTATCATAGAAACTAAACGAAATTTTTCAGGTCACCACAGTTGGTATTAGAGCTTAGGATATAGATTTTATAGACTCTAGGGATGATTATTACCAGAATATAGGTATGAAGTGGGATAGGGATAGGAATAGGTAGGCTAGGTATGGTAAGAGCGATCGGATATAAGATGCGTAGCGGAGTAAAATACATCAAGCAATTGGGACTTTGGAGTTTTGTCTCGCAGCTGAAAGCAGAAATTCATCGAGAGTTTTCTATGATTTTTCTGGAACAGCTGGTAGTTTCGGAAAAGTTACAGCAAATCATTGACGTTTTTCTTCCAGAATGCTATACTATGATCTTGTCTTGTGTAAATAGTCACTGCAAGGAATAAGCCACCATTTTCAGTACTAGAATATTTGAAATAAAATTTTGTGCATTTTTGGAATGTGCACACCTTTGCACATTAGAGTATACTCCTAGCTCTCTATGGTTCCTTTATGGTTTAGTGTGTGTGGATCTAAGAGCAACTGAAAGAATATTAGTGGTTATCCTCAGATTTAGATGCTTAGAAATCTCAGGGGTTCTTTAATGGTAATGGTAAAGTTCTTGGGGATACTGGTTATTCTAAGGTTTAATGAAAAGTTATAATTCTTTGGTGTATGTTATTCTCTCTCATATTTCTTGTGCTTAAAGGAAAATATTCAATATTTCCATATTTCCATAAGTCAACCATGGGACTTTGGATCACTTCCTAAGGAAAGTATAGGGTCAAAACTCAATTCCAGTCTTTAATAAAAATGTCACAAAAGTAAATGTAGATTTTGTTCAAATAAAAGAGGAATAGAAAATATTTTTACAGCCCATAAGTCAAGAATTCAATGAATTTAGAATTTCAAAGAGTAAGGATCTCTTTAATTGGTTAAAAAATGGATAAATTTAAATTAAATGGGGCCACACACAAAAGGATATGGAAATAATTAATTCAGGTGAGTGTGAGAAGATCTTGTAATAAGAAATCATATTACTAGCCCTTAAAGATGTATGCAACACCCAAGGGAATATCAGCATGTAAAAAGAAACTGTGATGCATAAGGTGTCTTAAGATCGTCCCATGATCAGTCAGGCCAGTCATCTCAGATTTGGAAGTTATGATTCTTGCATCTATTTAATAAGATAATCTGGTATATTAAGTTGGTGAGCTAAGGAAAAATTTAGTTGGAAACTATCAAAGTTCTTTAATGCATGGAATTAGATTTCAAATAAACGAGCGCACATATATAGTATGGAAGGGAAACTTCTACAGAATAGTGTCAGATTGAAAGAGAACCTTTAAGTTGCAAATGGATGTTTTATTTGCTTGGAGGAGAAAACCCAGAATTGTGGCTAATGGAGTTAGATTCCCTTATTTGACGGTTAGATGGATTTGGGAATGTTTGCTTTCACTTTTGAAAATTGAAGCAAAGTACTCATTACAAAAAAGATAGCAAGATAAAGATTTGGATGGGGACAAAAGAAAATTAGAATGGTGAGTTTATAGAGTTGGGTTTACAAATGAATAACAAACATTCTTGCAATAGTAGCAGGTGATGGTGGGTTTGGAGAAGACGAGTGTAGTTATGCCTCAATTCGCAAAACAGTTATTTCGAGGTTGGAAGAAGGTCATATCCAGTTGTTTAAATTTAGTGAATGGTGGGAGGCAAAGTGGAAGTTTCAGTGGTTCTGACTGTGTATTGTTCTATATGATGAAACATTGTTTGTTAGAAGAGAAGTATTCCTTTCGGTTTATTCAAAGAGAGGTCAACCAATGAAAAAATGTTAGTTGAGGATGTTCCTACTGAAATTGTTGAACCACTGCATTTGGGGCTCAACCCACAGTATGTTGTGTTAGTTGAGGAAGAAAATAGCGGTGGTCTCCTTCAAGTTATTCGTGGTCTTCGTTCTTCATCTTTTGCATTTTTACAATTTGAGGTTGAATTCTTTCTAATAGTGGAGAAATAATGTGGTTTGTTACCAAGAGATTATTTTTTAACTTACAAATGTTAACGGTATATTTTTGCTCATTTATTTATGATGATTTCATTGGGGGAAAATCTTCGAAATTCTAGGATACTATTGCTTAGGAAGCAAGATTTTAGGTTATTTAGGAAATTGGTATTTTTGTTTAATTGGGTTTCTTAATTTAGTTTCCTTGTCTTCTAAGAATAAGTCTATGAAGGCCCACATATACTAGTTTTGAGGAATTGTAATGAAGAATTAAAGTTACTGGATAATGATCCTATATCATTGCATGTAGGAAAGTTTCTTTACCTTATAGTTATGTTTTCGTACGAGGGGTTTTCAAAATCTTTAGTGAGGTGATGCAAGATAACGAAGGCTTCGTTTACCTTAGTTTTGGGAAGTTTTCTTTTCATATATCCTTAAATCTAATATTACAAAATGAAGCATCTATTATGAGGGTCGTGGAAGTGCACCATTTTCTTGTGTTTCAGAAGTTGAATTAGAAGTCAATGATAAGGTCTTGGCTAAAAGTCATTTTGCATATCAACCAATTGTACTGGGGAAATATTTGACAACTTTTGTTTAAGTTTTGGAGGTCACTTAAGTTGGGTTTGGCCTATTGTATAGGGCTTCCACCCATAACAGGGTCAAGAAAAGTGGATGTACTGAGCTTATGGTTGTTTGAGGTTTGGACTCATGTAGTATGTGTAATGAGATTTTGGTGATGTATTTCAATGAGTAGTAGAGTCAAAGATGCATGTGCATAGAATAAATGAAAACGTCCATGTTAGGTTGTGAATTATGATCTAATCCTATAAATGGAGTGGTAATCTATTTATTATACACTTAGTTGATTGTTTCTAAAAGAAAGTAGTACTTGGAGATCCAAATGGAGTGATGGTTTCTTTCTAACTAACAAGCTCTCATGTCTGATATCTCAAGTGCTTGTGAAAAGGATGGAATTGGGCACATGTCTGGGGTTTGTAACAACAATGAAAGAAAATACACGAGTTAAAGAAACCCAAACTTCTTTACCTATAGGTGATGAATTTCTAGATATTTTTCTAGATGATTTATTGGGGCTACCTTCAAAAGGAGATTGAATTTAATATTGATTTTGTGCTAGGAACAGAGCCTATATCGAGTGTTTTATATAGAATGACATTAGCTGAACTAAGACAACCTAAAGTGCAACTAGAAGATCTCCTTGACAAGGAATTTATTCGATCTAGTGTATCACCATGGGTTACACCCGTGTTATTTGCTAATAAATATAAGGGGTCCTTGAGGCTATGCATTGATTATTAAAAGTTGAATCGAGTTACATTAAGAATTGGTATCGACTTCCAATAATTGGTGGACCATTTGATCAATTGGCAAAATCCCAAAATTTCAGAAGATTGGCTTACAATCAAGTTATCACCAATTGAGATTTAGGAATTAAACGTTCCAAAGACGGACATTAGTACATAATATGATCACTATAAGTTTCTTGTGTTACCATTTGGAGTTACCAATACACCTTACATTTTCATGGATATAATGAATCAAGTCATTCAATCATGCTATGATCAATTTATTATAGTTTTTATAGATGATTTTTTATGTATTTAAAGACTCAAGAAGAGCATGAACAACATTGATAATTAACTTTACAGACATTACGGGAGAATTAGTTATATGCTAAACAAGAAATGTGAGTTCTGGACAACTAGTGCGAAATTTTTGGGTCATGTCATAATCAAATAATGGTTATCTATTGATCTCCTCTAATGATGATGATGTATTGAGTTGGGAACCCCCTAAAAATGTGGCTTAAATTCATAACTTCCTGGGTTTGGAAAGGTATTATCGTAGGTTTGTGCGGAATTTTTCTAGAATGATGGTGCCACTGGTTAAGTTGACAAGGAAAGGAAAGAAATTTGTGTGGAGTGAAGAATGAGAATGAGAGTTTTAGTAATTAAAGATATAATCAAATTCCCGCAGTTTGATTTAATTCCAAAATATTCCCAAAAATACAATATAATCAAATCCCTGCAATTTAATTTAATTTCACATTACTCCCAAAAATATGATATAATCAAATCTCGGTAACTTAATTTTACTCAGACATATTTTAATTAACATAAAGCTAATTAAATTCATGTACTTAAATTTAATCGGAAGTATTTTAAAATAAACTGACATAATACACATTTTTCAAGAAAATGAAATAATTACCCTACTCATTTAGTTTTTCCCAATTACATAAATAATAATCAATTTCCATATGCCTAAATCATTCAAAAAATCATATACGTCATTTCTATACTCGTAATCTTAGTTTTAATCGGTTAAATTACAAAATAAGCTAACATAATTTATTTCCCTTACTTTAGCCTCAGAGTTGTGCCTACGATGTCCCAACGATGAATCCACTTCGGTTAAAGTGCTTAAGAGCCGAGCTAGGACCCGGATATGATGTTCGTTTTCGATTTGGCGGAGAGACGGAGGAGAAAGCTAGAGAGAGAGAGAGAGAGAGAACCGTGGGGGGTTCTCTCAATCTTCATTTTATTATATTAAAATATTATAATATTATTAATTGAAATCTCTAGAAGTATTCTTACTTATATATATAATATTATAATGTTATATTATATTATTATACTAATATATTATATTATTAAATTAATAATTTTTATTTATTAATTATTTATTTATTTATTTATTTTAATTATTATTATTATTATTATTATTATTATTTAGGATTACACTTACACACATATTATTTTTGCGGTTGTTACATTCTCCCCTCCTTATAAAAATTTCATTCTCAAAATTTGCTAAACATAACTCCAAATAGAACCTTTGTAAACCTAACAAGTTTGAGTTGAACCCTTAAATATTTCTATTAAAATCTGGTAACCAACACAAAGCAATGGGTTACTTATCCTATCTTAATACCCCTTGTCTCAGCACCAACACTCAACAACTTTAATTTTTATTTTCAATTCCCCAAAAATCTAACACTGACATAAAATTTCTCTCTCAACAGATTATATATTCTGGATCCTTCTTTGACAATGATACCTACAAAATTCAGTAACCAAATTGCAATACAGTTAAGATCCGTAGTAATCACTCCCTTATCATCCTCGAACTCCAAAATAAAATTCCTCCTGAATAAAGAGGTATTTAAGGCTTTTATCATCCAAATTTGTTTCCATATAAGTATGAACGATATAATTTTATTGCAAACATAACAACAACTAATTCCAAGTCATGGGTCAGATAATTGCACTTGTGAGGCTTTAAGTGTCATGATCCCTAGGCAACCACCTTTCCTTTTGCATCAATACACATCTCAATCTATTCAAGGAAGCATCTATAAATACAACATAACAATCCTTATTATTTGGAAGAGTTACTGTTGGAACTATTATTAATTGATGGAAACGATGTTCTGTTTAGTTATTATATATGTATTTGGGAAAAACCAAAGTGAGTAGGGTAATCATCTCATTTTCTTGAAAAATGTATATTATGTGTTTAAGTAAAATTGTGGAGATGATTATACCCTTGTTTTCAACAAATATATTTTTCCCGAGCAGTTACCAGATTATGATTTAAGCATTTAAAATGTGTGGCATGAGAATAAATGGTCATAGTTGCATAAACAAATTAGTTGGAATATCTTGTGTGAAATAATATAGATAAGGTGTGATTGTTACTGTAATGTGATTTTATATTGAGTTATGATTATGTGCAAAGTTAAGAATTTCTACTGAGATTATGTACAGAAATTTAATTGTTATACCAAGTTATGATAGTGATGATTTGATACCAAGTTATGGATTTGTTAGTTTGATACGATTACGTGGATGATTAGAAATTGTGGAAATACTGATGTTGTTAAAGTAATGAGGTAAAGGGGGACGGCAAAACGAAACGCCCCAATAATTTATAGAGAAAGGTAAAGGGGGATGGCGAAATGAAATGCCCTGATAATTATAGAGAAAGCCAATGGGGGACAGCGACATGAAACACCCCGATCCTTGGGATTTTTGTCTGAGGACTTGCTGTTTGGGGGATGGCGATACGGAATGCCTCTCAGCGAGTACTTATTATGAATGGCTGAATTAGGGCACAGCAGCATGAGACGCCTCAATTTCAGCGAATATTAGTTATGTATAGATTATGTGAAGTGTAGATTCATATGAATGGGGCTTTTGAGCCAAATAATGAACTGAAATGATATATATGTGTTATGCAATTATATAGGTGAGAACACATTTTATAAATGCTATCTCATTTAAAGTTAATTAAGGAATGTATAATGTTAGATGATAATTCATTTGCCACACACTGATAATAATTTATTTCGTCTTACTAAGAGGCGTCTCATCCCATGCTTATCTAATATTTTTCAAATGTCATATGGAGTACAACAATGATCAGAGTAGTGCAGTGAAGCATGGGTGGGATAGAAGGTTGTGTTTAGAATTATATTATTTTATTTATGTTTTAATGAGTTCAGATCTTTATTGTGATAATGAGATTGATATTGTTATATTGGGATAGTTTAGTACTCTGGTAATTTGCATTTAAGGTCTTCTACTGTCTGTATCAATGAGTATTATAATATGAAATATTCAGGTTATTACAAGTGGTATCAGAGAAATTGAATGGAATTTTTCGGGTTGCCATAATCATAGCCCATCTTTAATACCCAAAATTACCAGGTGTATAAGATGTGAAGAATTCCTTCCGTGAGTGGCATGAAGTGATGAACTTGTATCTATCACCCAACTTATCTCATCGCAAGCTAGGTTGATCATATTATCATCATAAACAACCATGAGATCATCAGAGGTAGCAATAGCAACACAATCAGTACTTTTGGAATATTTCTTCTCCTATTTAACACTATCACCCTTGTTTTCTCTCCTCCATTTGTAACACTATTTCTTGATATGCCCATTTTGCCACAATAATGACACTCAAGATTTTTTTTATCTTGATCTCAACTTACTTCGACTTCTATCTCAATCCTTTTCACTTTTGTATTTACTTCTCCCCCTATTTACAGTAACTAGAACCTCAGACGGTGATAAAGAACCTTGAGACCTCCTTCTCATATTTTCATTCAACACACCATTCTTGGCAAATTCCATAGTCACAACACCATTGAGAGCAAAATTGATAAGTGAAATCGAAAATGTTTCTGAAGAATCTGGTACGTTAGCAAGCCACCAAAGCTTTATAATTTCATCATCAAAATTAATGTCCATACCAAGCATTTGATTCATGACTCCTTGAAAATCATTCAGATGATCAGCCACATGTGTCCCTTTTTTACATTTCAATTAATTGCACCATATTTTTAAGTAAGAATAACTTATTATTTTCAGTCTTTGAAGCATATAATTTTTCAAGTTTGCTCCACAGAGTGCGTGCATGTGTCTCTTGATCAATGTGATTGTAAACATTTTCCTCAATGAATTGGCTGAATAAAACCACACACTTGTCGATGCTCAAACTCCCATTCCTCATCAATCTTAGATTCAAGCTTTTGAGTAGCAAAAATAGGAAGATGCAAAACCTTCACAAATAGAAGGTCTTTCATTTTATTCTGCCACGGTTGATAATTTGTGCCATTTAAAGGAATCATCCCACTTGTACTAACATCCATATATAATAACACAAGAACACCAAACCTTGCTCTGATACCAGTGTCTTGGGAAGAAACAAGACTTACCAAAAATTCACGGAAGCACAAGAGGAAGTTCTTTCACTCTAAATTAACAAAATCAGTTCTTATTATGACACTATTATAAAAATATATATATATTTTTAGTAGCACAAAATTAGCCCAAAAATAATCACAATCACACAAGACACAATTTTACATAGAAAACCCCTTTAAATCAAAGGACAAAAACTACGAGACTTGAGAGTCCACTCAAAAACTTCACTATGATTAAAGTGTGGGTACAAGATCTCAATTTTTCAGCTATCACAATGAGTACATAACTCTATTTTTAGCTAATATCATAAGTTCTTAAAAATCAAAAAGGCAAAGTTGAGAATTTCACTAAAAATGTTATTATTGTTCAAACCCAATATCTAATGATACAATGTTTGGAGGACCAATCCAACCACTCAAAATCAGCGTCTATGAGTCTTATACCTACTAATAAAAAATCAGTTTGATCGGACCACGGACGGCCCTCCAATCATCGGTTGATCAAAATTATACACTATTGCAAAAATTCATATTTTCTCAATATGATTAATGTTCAAAAGCCGATATTTGATGCTATAATGCTTGGACAACCAATACAACCACTCAAAATTAGTGTCTATGAGTCCTCTATTTACTGACAAATAATCAGCTCGATCAAACCACAGATGGCCCTCCAATCTTTGGTTGATCAAATATGCATATTATTGCAAAAGCTCAGATTTTCTCATCATGATTACTAATCAAAAGCCATATCAAATGCTAGAGTGCTTAGATGACAAATCTGACCATTGAAAGTCAGCATCTATGACTATGGATGGCCCTCCAATCAGCAATTGATAAAAAATGTATACTATAGCAAAACCCAGGTTTTCTCTTTTGCTTCTCCCTCTTTCTACTGCACACTTTTCTCTCACTTTTTTAATGGAATTTTGCACTGTCAATCATAATTTTCTTTACTTGAATGAAGTGTAAAAAGGTTTCTAGAAAAGCTCAATAAAGAGTCTAAAGAAAATGGGCTAAAGGGTTGAATGGGTTTCTCCGTATAGAAGGGATACCCAAACCAAATAAGGAAAACATAAACCACTTTATATTTTCATGTTTAGCTCCCAAGATAGTAAGAAGAAAAATAAATTATATAGTAAATTAATGAATAAATTTTAAATTTTACACATGATTAACATTTTATTTTTCTTAAATTTTAATCATATTATAATACATTTTTATTTTTCAGAGAGAAAATATATAAAAGATATATTTCCTTCCTATTTTCTCTTCCCTTTTTTTCCCCCTCAAATGAAATTCTTGATTCATTATTTTTAATTTCTTTACATTGGAGGTTTGTATGAGTTTATATTGATGAGACTCCAAGTGATTAATAAGAAAGGGTACAAAAGAATATACATTATATATATATATATATATATATATATATATATATATATATATATATATATACACACACATATATGTGTGTGTGTGTGTGTGTTTGTGCGCGCGCGATGCTGATGGCGTAGGGGTGCATGGTAAAGAGGCGGAAGAAATCAAATGATCCTTAGTTCAATTCAGATTTCAGTGTATGGAGAAATTTACGGGCATGGACGAGATTTAAGAGAGAGTAAAGTAACTCCCTAAAATGGCAAATGGAAGAACAAATTAAATTCGCTATTTTTTGAATTTGTGAGTGGAAGAATAATGGGTGATCAATAAAATTTACTGGTTGTTAAACACAATCTCCAGTCTGTCAGGCGCAGAGTTAATTAAGTTAAATTCCCAAATAAGAAAAATAACAACCACTGCCTTCCTATAAATTTTCCTTACCATTGAACGAATTACACGTCGGGGAGCCCTCTTTCTATATAAAGCTTTACCACAGAGTCCTCATTCGTTCTCCTCCCGAATTCCAATCCATCTATTCAAGTTGATAGCCTTTCCTTCAATTTCTTCGATCTTTCTCTAGCTCCCTATTCCATATAGAGAGAGAGAAAGAGAGAAGATTCCTTGAGATTACAGATCCATCGGATTGAGAAATGGGTAACTGTGCAAGCGAGCCCAAGGTGCTGAAAGGTGGCAATGCCGATGCAGTGCCACCAGAACCCATTAAGGAGACGGTGAAGGCTGTTGCAGAGGCCAATACCCCCGAGGAGGTGAAGGTGGAAGAGAAAGAAGACGAGAGCAAGGCTGCCGTTGGCGGGGATGAAAACGTTGAGAAGACCAAGGCGGAGGAAGAAAAGGAGGAAGTAACTGCTTCTGATCTCGACAAGCAGCAATCCCTCGGGTCGTTGCTCAACGAGGTAGATTAATTTACGTTCATTCATACGTACTTACTCCCTTAACTATTAATTATATATGAGAATGGATATTTTAATCAATTCATTTGATATTATTGTTACCTCTAGCAACCTACCTGATCTATGCGAATAATGTATCTATATATGCCATGGCATTGCATGGCATGGCTTGCAGGCTGGGGAGGAAGTGAAGGAAGATAAGGAGGCCGCAACCAGTGCAGAAGAGACTCCATCAGAGCCCGCAACTGTAGTCAGTCTAGAGAAAGAACCAACTGCAGCAGGGACAGCTGATGTAAATCCCGTTGTTGCGAAAGCTGCCGAGGATGAGAAGAAGACTTCCCAAGAGGATTTTGCAGCAGCACCAGCAGCCGAAGAAGAAGGAAAATCTGGTTCTGCGCCGGAGAAGGCAGAAACTAATTAAATTCCGCCATGCAATGCAATGCAGTGCATAGGCTTTGAGGATGTTGTTTAACAAATGGCTTCCAATCCAATACGTACACTATACTAGTAGAAATTAAAATTAAGTTAATTAAAAAGTCCTTCCTAACTATTGATAGTTTAATTTCTTTGCAGTGTTTACGTCTTCTTCTTTTTTTTTTCTAGCTTGGGAGCGGAGTCCATTTTTAGTTCTTGATTGGTGAATCAATTCTTTCCAACTAAGGACTTGTTTGTATTGTATCCACCCCTGCTTTTGATTGGAGCCGATTCGGGTTCTTTTTTTTGTGTCTCTTTTTTCCCTGATTATTTAATTAAAGATTTATTTGTGTTTGTAATGTTTATCCAATTAAGGTTTATTTAATTAAGGATTTGTTTATATATACTTTGTTGAATCTTGATATATGTCTAAAAATTTCTTGGATAGATTAAGCTCCATCAATCGAACTCCACTTGATGCTCAAATTTTAACGTTAAACATACAACATTTGTATGAATTAAAGGTTATGTATAATACAAGTTCAGCTACATAATCAACTTAAGAAGAGTTTATATGGT
Organism: Malania oleifera; assembly: GCF_029873635.1. NCBI lineage: Eukaryota > Viridiplantae > Streptophyta > Magnoliopsida > Santalales > Ximeniaceae > Malania > Malania oleifera. The sequence continues at coordinate 38,762,049 of NC_080425.1, forward strand.
TCAAAGAAAACCCAAATAAGTTTTTTTTTTTTTTTTTTGTAAGAGTATATCAGCAAAAAATTGTAATTCGAAAGCTTTTAGTGATTAATCCCAGCATCCACCTATTTGTCAAAGGCATGTTAAAAAAAAAGGCATATTCTTAAAGAGATTTATTTAATTATAAATAAATAATGAATTAGTCATAAACAAAAATAAAATAAAATATTAAACTCTATTTATCAATGTGAAATCGTGGCATGGAAACAATTTAATTAGCCATAGTTACAGAAATTTCAGCAGGATCTCCTTTATTTTTATACTTAGTATTAATAATGGAGAATTGTATATGCTTATATTGCAATTAGACCTTTTTATCTTAGTTTTAGAGAAATCTGAACAAGCCAAGTCCTTAAATTTGTGCATGTAAAAAAGTCCCTCCTGTCAAAAGGAGATTCATCAAATGGCTTGCATGTTGTAAGAAAATTAATTATAACATGTTGGAAATTTCATAAAAGACTTTTTTATATTATAAAATATCTATTTTTCAATGATCTTTTATACTAATTAATTTATGTTTTTCATGTACTCTAACACACATGCACACATGTTTCAATTACTTTACATTTAACATCAAGATTTTTCATTCTAAAATGACATATATCGATTTACATGAATGAAAACAACTAATATATTAATCAAAAAATCTTTTAACATAACTGTCACCAATATAAATCAAATACTTGTGACATTACAAATCTGTTTAACCTCAGTCAATAATGCTGAAAAATTCACTATTTGAAATTACAAAATCTTTTAAATTATTGTCACGAATACACAAGTCAAAACAAGCTATCTCATAAGGAAAATGAAATGGTCGTTTCACTAATCCACGAAAGTTGTCAGGTGATTTCACTACAAAAAGCTACTTTCCGTTCCATTGGTCAAAATATTGTAAATCACTTTTTGCAAGGGCTAGCGGACACTATTCCGCAATATTGTAGAAATACCCTCTTTTTCATAGCACTTATTAAACACTACTATGTGCATGTTGTATAAAACTTTGCTATGACATTTAATAATTATCATAATTATATAATGATATGTTGTAATATACTTAATTATAACATTCTGGAAACATTAAAAAAGATGTTTGAAACTGTGGTAAAATACATATTCTCTAGTGACGTTTTTATGACATTCAAAAAAATATTATAAAAACATGTTTGATATTCTTGTAAATTAACCATTTTATAACTTTTTTCAAACATTATGAAAATCCGTTTGATATTGTTTTAAAATACCTATCCTCCAAGAACCTTTTATAACATTTTGAAAATGTTATAAAAAGCTATTTGAGGTTGTTATAAAATATCTATTCTCTAATTATCTTTTCTGCTATTTTGTTCCTGCACATACACATATTTCAATTACATTACATCTAATATCGAGATTCCATTCCATGATAACATAAATATTATTGCACATTAATGATAGCAACTAATTTATTAATCTCATGAATATATATACCAAAACACAAGGTAGTTTTGGTGGCCATTGCACATTACAAAATATTTTGAACATAATTGTCGCACCCCGAACCAGATAGGGTATGAGGTGCGACTTTCTGTAGATATTTCACAGGTGACGTAATAAATGATAACGGGTGAAGGAAATAAAACCTCAAATACTTTTATACTAGACTACTAAATAACTATATTACAGGGGTATCTCCAAATAAATAAATTTACATTCTGGAAAATATAAAAACATATCCAACTGGTATTATACTAATATTTATTCTAAACTAATTTCTCTAATCCTGCCAGCGTGCTTGCTATGCCTACTTCCAGTACGTTCTGCAAAGCTATCTATAAGGTGGAATAATAATTTGGGTGAGACGATGTTTAGTAAGTATGAAAGATTATATCAGTGTGTAGCTTAAGATGAGTTTTACAGTATCAAAATTCATTAATAAATATTTAATACTGTAACTTTAAAACTATATTTTAACAACTATAAAACATTTATAAATAAAATTATTTTGATAAAATATAATTGTAAAAATTATAGCCGTATATTGTAACTGTATATATATACATATATATATATATATATATGTATGTATGTATAAGTATATGTATACACTTTTTTCTGTAAATCATCACTTAGACCTTCTAACACACACACACACACACACACACACACACACACACATATATATATATATATTTTTCCTTAGGCCTTCGAAACATGACCCTATTCACATATATAAATATATAAATATATATACATACATATATATATATATATATTTACTTATTCAGTAAAAACATCCATTATATCTATTAACTGTAAGTCATGTTTACCCCAATAACTAGGTTGTGCAGATTAAAAACTGGACTTAGTTGGTTGGCCGACCAAATTAAATAAAATCGTAACTTTAATTATAAGTGAGATTTTCCCCATTAAGTTTTAGTCCGAAACTAGGTGTGCACTCAGGAGAAACCACTACTGTGTAAATAATGTGGGCGCACTCTGTAAATTGTAAATTGTAAATTGTAAGTTACGATGCCTAACATCTGTAATTTTGTAATCTCTCAGTTATAAGGATTTTTAAAACATACTAATATTTTATGCAATAAAATAACATCATAAAAATCTCATCATTTCTCATTATGAAACATGTAATAAAATAGTATTATAAAAATCTCATCTTTATTCATTATAAAACATGTAATAAATATAACATCATAAAAATCTCATCCTTACTCATTTATTTAATATGTAATAAAATAAGCTCATGTCACACGATTTGGGTGCTAATAATTATTTATTTTTAATAGAATATTATAATGTTGTAAATTACCCAAGAGAATTATAATATTTCTTTAACAAAATAAACTCAAGTATACTCATAAAAAACTGAAATAATCAAATCAACGTACTTTAATTTAACTCAAGTATATTTAATAAAAAGCAGATATAATCAAATCCACGTACTTTAATTTAACTCAGGTAAATTTAATAAAAAGCGGATATAATCAGTCCACACACTTTAATTTAACTCCGGTATATTTAATAAAAAACGGATATATTTATAAAAAGCCGATATAATCCAACCCACATACACTGATCTACTCCTTTAAAATGTTTAAAGATGAATTTTTATCTTTAAAAATAAGATTACAAAAAGTGGGAGAGTGAGAATTTTAAGTGTATAAAAATTCTCTTTCCATCACAAAATCTTTCTCTCACTTTTCCTTCACTTCCTCTTTGAAGATTTTTTATGAAAATGAATTGGGAAACTCTCCTATTTATAGACAATTGGGAGAGGGGTATTATTCTAATTTTGTAAGGGACGTATGAAATTTCTTGCTTAAACTTTAATTTGAAGGGGGGTTGCCAATTTGATTTTGATTTACTGGTCAAAATTTAATAAAAAGGTGAGGGTAACCAGAATTGGTGGGAGGGGTGAAGATGATTATCAAATTTGAAATTGAATAAGGGAGGGAGTACGTGGATGCATGCATGCAAGTAGGGAGAGAGATTTTATCTTTTTTATAGTTAAAATTAATTAGGGGGATACTTTAGTGGAATTTGAAAAAGGGTGGGGAGAAGGAGAAGCAATTTGGATTTGAAATGGGGAATTCAATTTGTGAAATTGAATTGGGGATGATTTGTCAGCTTGCTGCCAACATCCCATCCATATATATATATATATATATATATATATATATATATATATATATATATATATAAAATATATTTATTATATTATTCATTTATTTATTATTATTATTATATTGTTTTCATTTATTTATTTATTTATTTATATTTTATTTTATTTCTTATTTTTGAATTATTACATCTTCCCCTCCTTATAACAATTTTGTCCTCAAATTTTACTAAATATAATTCTAATTAAAATATATTGATTAAGTACATTGTATAGTGTCAAGCTTAAATCTGGCCTCCCAACGTTGAAAAGATGAGAGTATTTCTGACGTATTTTCTCTTCTAGTTCCCACGATGCTTCCTCAATAACATGGTTGCGTTTGAGCACTTTTAAAAATGAATTTTCTTGGTACGCAATTCATGAACTTTGCTGTCTAAAATCTGGACTGGTTATTCTTCATATGATAAAATGTCGTTGACTTCTAATGACTCATAACTTATAACATGAGAAGAGTCTAGAGTATATTTCTTTAGCATTGAAATGTGAAACACATCATCAATTTCTTGGCTCCATGGGTCACACCCAGTTTTGATAATGACAAATACTCTTGGTATTTAACGTTTGCCAAAGTTTGTGTACAGGACCATATTAGGAAGATCAAATTGATGACACATGAAAGCAAAACATGAAGACCCTGAAGACTTTAAATTGTATTGTCAATTTATTTTATGTAATATGGGTCTGTAATAGTAATTAGGTATACGGTCTGTAATAATCTTTGCATGTCATGCATGTAGGTCTTGTAAGCTCAAATGACTGTAGAATGACCATAGGGGCTGAATGACTCTAGGGTACCATTCGGTCAACCGACACCGGATTTTTGGGATTATCTCAAAATGACCTCGATAAAGACCCTAGTATGACCTTAGGTCCCAACACTCACACAATATCATATAATATATAGGAGTGTTTTCTATGCTGAAATTGAACATAATTAGGAAAATTGAGAGAGCTCAGGCGACCGAACCCTTGGAGTACAAAACTCCTCGGACGCCCGAATGTTGACAAGTCAACATGTTGACCAAGCTTTCGGACATCTGAATTAAAATGTGCTTATCTTCCTCAGGCGCCCAAATGCCTTGAAAGGAACTTTTCACCAACTTGGGCGATTGACCCTTTTTAGTTCAAAAAGAGCCCCCTAGGACTAGGCACCTGAAGTCTTGAACAAAGGCTACTGACTTTGATTCGGGTTGCCAAATCATAACTCGAGCAACCGAACCTATTTAAAACGCTTTTATAAATGTTTCTATTCAGGCGACCGAACCAAGGTTCAGCACCCGAATCTTGCCAAGTTAAAATTAATTTAACTGAGGTAAAATTAGGTTAAGTTGGGTTAAATGTGCTTAAGCCTTTTTGAAATTTTCTAATAATACCCAATAGGTCCCAAATAGTTATATTTTTTACCTTGTTTATAAATTGGGGTTCATTTGTGAGGATTAGAGAGAGATTAGCCAAAATAATTAGCAAAAATCTTCTCTATCTCAAAATCCCATTTTGCTCAAAATACTCTCAAATATTTATTCCTTTGATACATCTTGATATTGTGAGAGTTAATTGAGTGGTCTTGTGTTTATTAGATAGTGCTAATACTCCCATTTGATTGATTGATTGTTATACTTTTCTTGGGGAGTTTTAGCTTAAGTTTGTCCCACAGATTTTGATATTATAAATCTTGTGCTGGGATAAACTAAGTAAGCTTAGGATATTTGCATTATTATTGCAAGTGTCCAATAGTTTGGATTTTTGTTGTGCAAATATTTCTCAAACAAGCAAAACATTTTCAAACTAGTATTGTGCGCATTTCATTGAGGAAAATCTACTTGAACTAGTTTGATTATCATTTTCATATCTTAGAAATATTGATTTTCTACTGAACTGTGCTTTGTTTAGATTCCAAGATACTGCTTGTTTTGAATACTCTTGAGCATATCATTGATTATACCATATTGAGTGTTGTTAGCACAACCATTTGCATGACTGAGCTAACATGACCTACATTGTTGATGTGTATGTGATTGATTGAGTATACTGCGCGTATTTGGGTACATATCTACTTTACATGAAAGTATAATCACTTTACCATCTGATTGAGTAATTACAGTTGTATTTCCAGGCGTGGCCTGAGGGGGTTTGATCTAACTCAGAAGGATCTGGTTGGGGTCAACCCTGTGAATTTGACCTAGGGCCTTCTTCACCCCGCAAGGAGAGTTTGTAAAGGTTGAGGTCAACCTTATGCTAATTGACTTGGCTATAATCGGTGCCACTTCAACCTTTAAGTGAGCAATTAGTGGAATCCTCAGGCTTGTGAGTTAGAGGCGGGGTCGTAGGCACAGTTGGTCGAACCCCGATAACATATCGTCTGTGCATTTATTTTCGCAATTTACATTTCTGTACGTGTATGTTATAATGTAAATGTTGCGTATGATTTAATTTTCACGTTATATTTATCTACGCATATTGGAACTGCATAGACAGACCCTAGGTTGTGAATGTACTGTTGCTATTTAGGTTAAACCTAGGAATAAGTTTTAAAATTCCAATTCACCCCCCCCTCTTAGGAATACACCAAAGCTAACACAATTTTTGATAATGTAGGAGGTAGGGCTACTCTGTAAGTGACTAGACCAATCCTTTCCAGTATCTCAAATGAAACGATATACTTGAGGCTTAACTTATCCTTCTTCCCAAACCTCATAATTCCTTTCATTAGAGCAATCTTTAGAAATATATTATCCCCCACTTCAAGCTCTAACTCTCGTCGACGAGTATCAGCATAACTTTTTTTTTTTTTTTCAACTTTGAGCTGTTATTATTTTATCCCATATGAGTTTAATCTTCTTAGAGGTTCTCTGTATAATCTCTAGCCCCAAAAGTCGTCGTTCACCAACCTTATCCCAATATAATGGGGATTGGCACTTCTAACCATATAATGCTTCATAAGGTGTTATTTATATACTTGATTGATAGCTGTTATTGTAGGCAAACTCAATCAAAGGCAAGTACTAAATCCAACTTCCTTTGAAATCCAACACACATGCTCTTAGCATATCCTCCAATATCTGAATTGTTTTCTCCGATTGTCGATGTCTTTGAGGATAAAATGTTGTACTAAAAGTAAGTCAAGATCCCAAAGCTTTTTGTAAACTCTTCCAAAATTAAGATGTGAATCGTGGATCTCAGTCTGATACGATGGATATTGGTGCGCCATGCATTCTAACTACCTCTTAAACAAATAACTCTGTAAGCTTATTCATAAAGTAGTTAATGTTAATTGGAATAAAATGAGCAGTTTTTGTTAAATGATCAACAACTACCCAAATGACAATTTGCCCATTGAGTGTTGGCGGTAACCCTATCATAAAATCCATAGAAATGTGCTCTCATTTCCACTCAAGAATGTGGAGTCTACTGGTCTCTAATGTTCAGACTTCACTTGTTGACAAGTAAGAGACCATTCTATGAATTGTGTAATCTCTCATTTCATGTTATTCCACCATAAAGATTCTTGCAAGTCCCGATGCATCTTTGTGCTTCCCAGATGCACCGTATAAAGAAATCGATGAGCTTATTCCAAAATTGTTCTTTTAATATCTTCATCATTGGACACACACAATCTGGTTTAAAATCTCAAAACCTCATCATCTAAAATATCAAAATTCGCATTCAGTTCATTTTGTACCTTACCTATAATCTTCATCAATTCTGCATCTTTCATCTGTGTAGCCTTAATTTTTTCTAGTAAGGTCGGTTGGATTACTAGACTAGCAATGAGAGTCTGATGATTTCTCTCCACTATTTTAACACCAAAATTTTCAAGATCTTATGATTTAATGTTGAGTCATCATTGCTGAGATTGATGTATTCAATGACTTCCGACTTAAGGCATTTGTTACCACGTTGACTTTTCCAAGGTGGTAGTTGATAATGCAATTAAAGTTTTTGATAAGTTCTAACCATCTCTTTTGTAAACTTTTATGGTTTGTAAAAATCTCGCATCTTTCACCATATAAATAATGTCTCCAGATCTTTAGTGCAAACACCACAACTGCCAGTTCCAAATCGTGCGTAGGATAATTCTTCTTGTACTCCTTGAGTTGTCGAGAAGCATATGCAATGGCCTTTCCATATTGCATTAATATGCACCCAAGCCCTTTCCAAGAGGTATCACTGTAAATCACAAAACCACCTCCTCCTAAAGGAATTGTCAGCACTAGCGTGGTGATGAGCCATTGCTTAAATTCCTAAAAGCTTCTCTTACATTCATCAATCCATTCGAACTTAACATTATTTCTTGTCAACGTCGTTAGTGGGACTGACCTAAGAAACTCCTCATCTCGTGAATATTCTTTGGTCTCGCTTAATCTACTATGTCTTTATCTTACTTAGATCCACATAAATGCCATATTTGGATACCGCGTGTCCTAAGAATGCAACTTTCTCCAGTTAGAACTCACATTTCTTAAGTTTGGCATATAATTTCTTTTCTCTTAGAACTTGGAGTATTAGCCTCAAATGGTTCTCATATTCCTCTGGACTCTTTGAATAAATCAAGATATTATCAATAAAGACCATAACAAATTGATCTAGATATTCATAAAAGACCCTGTTCATAAGGTCCATAAATGCAATAGGGGCATTGGTCAATTCGAATGGCGTGACTAAGAATTCGTAATGGCTATATCTAGCTCTAAATGCAATTTTTGGAACATCCTTTGACTTGATTTTCAATTGATGGTACCCTGATCGAAGATCGATCTTAGAAAAGACTTGTGTTCTTTGGAGTTGATCAAACAAGTCATCTATGTGAAGTAGTGAGTACTTATTCTTAATCGTCACATTGTTTATCTCCCAATAATCAATACACATCCTCATCAACTCGTCTTTCTTTTTAATAAATAGAACTAGTGCTCCCTATTGTGACACACTGGGTCTAATGAAACCTTTATCCAACAACTCCTGTAATTGCTCTTTCAATTTTTTTAATTCTACTATTGTCATTCTATATGGAGTTTTAGAAATCGGTACCGTTCCTGGAAGTAGGTCAATAACTAATTCAATTTCGTGATCGGGGGATAACCCAGGTAAGTCATCAGGAAATACATCCGAGAATTCTCTTACTATTGGGATATCCTCAAGTTTTAATTCTTTCTTTGGTGCCTCTATTACATATGTTAGGTATTCCTGACATCCATCCAAAAATAACCTCAATGCTAGACAATATGGAGAGAGTTATAAATTATTTGGAGAATGAGAATTGTAAAAGGTTAGAAGACTATTGATATTATACACTAATCAAGTGAAATGTCAAGAAATGACATTCAATTTTGGCTTTTTTGGGATGAATGTGAAATTACAAATTTTGAGAATGTATTTTAAAACTATCATGATATTATCTTTAATGCTTTAGAGCAATAATTTAATTTAATTTAGCGTCCTGGTGATAGATGAACAGTTTTTTTAAATATATTTTTCATGGAAAAATTATTTCTCTCTGTTTTTAAAAATTAACTTGTGGTGTGGGTAATGCTCCTATTAAGGAAAGAGAAGTATGTGTCCTCCATCGACGTTTGTAAGCACAGTGCGCCTTCCGCCACTAGTTTTATTCCGCTTCCTGTGAAGTGCTCACCCACTGGGTTTCTCGAAACTCGAAAGCTCGAAGATTGGCGAAGCCCGCATGTTGAAAAGAAAACGTATGTCAGAGCTCTCCATGCCTGTGACCTCAGACAACGAGCAGATCTAGATCCCTCCGTGAGCTCTCAAGAATCGCAGCCTCTATCTTCGTCTCAGGTAGCTTTCCTACAACTTCTCGCATTTCTTTTCGTGAACCTCTTCGCTTTCGTCTCGTCTTTCTATGCCATCTTCTCTCCATTCATTAACGGTATCATTTTTTTCATATTGAGGATGTTGCCAAAACTTGATGCGGCTACCAGAATGCCCTTTCTTTTTGTGTGCTTGATTGAATTTTTAGTTTTTTGCAGTTCTCTTTCTCAATTCCATTTGGTTGGATTAGCGCTAATTACTGCTGCAACATATTGATTTGGTGATTGTTCGCCAAAATTTTCTTTGTATGTGGACCTTACTTCAAGCATTGTTCATTAGTTTGTGCAAGTTCCCATGTTCAATTAGTAGTTACCGGAAAGGGAAACGGCCAAAATGTTTTAGCGGAATGGCGAGGCTGGTATACACGGGGTTATGATTGCTGTTACTTTGTCATGGTCAGAAACAGATATTGGATTCTACCAGTTCTGGTTTCTTCTAAGCAATATTACTTCACTGAGCTGTGTGGTGGTTTTGCTAGTGATGTTTAGTAGGTTAGATTGGTTGTTGTTAGTTGACTCTGTGTTGGTTATTGTTAGTTGTTGCTAGTTACTCTGTTTCTTATAAAAGGAAGAGGATAGAGGAGTAAGGACGGTTGGTCCATTTCCATTTGCACTACTTGAACTTTGCATGGGAATAGCAGACGAGGTACTGTGTGAGAGATTGATGTTGTCATCAACCCCTTCGTCATCTATGGGACTGTTGTATTCCGTCTCCATTTGCACTACTTGAACTCTGCATGGGAGTAACAGATGAGGTATTGTAGATTAATGTTGTCATCAACCCCTTCATCATCTGTGGGGGTTTCAGGTTCTAGCTAGGCAGAGCAGGCACATAATCTACTTCATACATATAATCTAGAAGATCTAGGTTTAAAGCAGATGAAGATCCGGGATAAGAGTTGAGGGATGGGGATAGAGCACTCTCCACCATCAAATGGTTTATAGACTTTAGAACCAGTAGAAATGGATATGTCATCTTTTCCAAAGATGATCTAATTCAAGCAAAAGATCCTCCTGCAGGGGCAGCTTCTAAGGTGCCCTTGATTGTTTGAAGGCCATGGAAGGCTATGTTACCCTCTGCTCCGGTCTAGGTACTAGTTGACAAATCCTTAAGGTAGCTGTACTGGTGTGCTCTTTGTGCATCATCTAAATTATTTTAATTCTCTTTCATCTCTGGGGACACAATTGGTGCCCATGTGACTGCTTTAGAGATCAAGATGAGGGCATGATGAAGAATGGGCTGAAAGATTTTAATCATTGCCCTTTGGAAGATGGACGAGGCCACACAGAAGCGGTGAAATCACTTAAAAGGATGGCCATATGATTAATCATCCATTATGATGGCAAGTGTTGATCTTGGTGCTTCTTCTTGATGTTGACATAGAAAGCCTTGCAAGCCCATTGTGACTAGTATAATTCTCGATTGAATTTTTTGCTCTTTTTCTTCTTTTCCTCCATATTCATCTCACTCATACTTGATTATGTTTCACTGGAAATGGGACATTTAATGGCAAAAGGCACAAGATTCAAGGTTCTAAAGGCGTAATCAAGAAGCCTAAATCTAGCTTTCAGGAAATATTTCATCTGCAATTTGAAACCATAACAAAGTTTTATGAGTTCAAAAAATTTCAGGATGAAAGTATTAAATGAATTGAGGAATTGTTTGATGTGATAAGAGATGGATTCAGATAGGATGGTTTCCAATTTTTGTCAAAATAAATTAGTAATGGAGGGCAATGTTCAAATCAAGAAAAGGGATTGGTGCCCAATCCTAAAGAGCTCAAAGCAGGAGAGACTAAATTGGGAGGTTCTTTGAAGCCCATAGGTGGATTCTTATGTTTTTGAAGAAGAAAATCCAAGGTGATGTGTTAAAAAATGTCAAAAATATTGCCTAATCAATTACGTTCTTGAGAATGGAAAAGTAGGAATTGTTAGAAGGAAGATAAGATATTTGGTATCCAGGGTTCATGATAGATAAATCTCTATGTTCTTTGGATGAATTTATAGCACCAATTTTGTAAAAGGGTTGAGCAAACTGATTATGAAGACATGGTATTGGAATTCAATAAACTGCTATAAGCTGACACTGTTGTAAGTTATCAAGAAAGATTTGAAGAGCTGAAATCCTTGACGATCATTACAAATCCAAGTTTGTCAAAATATTATTTTGTATTAAGTTTATTGAGTGGATTTAAGGAGCAAATTAGGCACATGATATGTATGTGCGGTGAACATTTCTACATGAACTATTGACTAGCTATTGAAATTTCCCATGTACAAGAATCAACTTTAGAAGCTATGTCAAAAAAGGTTAATCTAACCGTAGAAACCTTGTTAATTCCTCATTTCCTGCTACTTCAAACCCATCTAAAAAAGTTTCAAATGTCAGGATTTCCATTTTCCTCAAATGCTCCACAGACTCAGCTGCATCCTCAACCATAGGTTGCATTAGAAACATAGAGGAGAACCAAATTCTATGATTATTCAAAGTTAAATCCTCTAATTCTATGGTCAATACAACTGAATCTCAGATTAAAAGGCAACTAGGATTGTATTTAATATGTGGGGATAAGCATGTACTCGGTCACATGTGCAAAAATCGACTGTTAAACAATTTTTCTGCTAATAAAATGAACATTTAGGAAAAACATTTTAGGAGAACCTGGAAAAGTTTGGAGCAGAGGAAATGGAAAGAAATTTGAGTTTTTTTGATTTGTGCTTTAGCTGGATGAGTGACTCAGAAATTTGAAAGTAGGAGGATTATTAAAAGAGGGCCTATTTCAATTTTTCTTGTCAGTGGCTGTACGCACAGTTTCTTAGACCCAACTTACCAAACTGAACCATCAACTCCACTCAAGGTGATTCTAGCTCATGGAAATACTATCCATTGTTGTGCTAAGTGCCAATTGGCCTGTTTGAACATGGAAACAATGGACATCATAATTGATATCATGATTCTTCAACTAGATAATGTGACGTGCAAGAATATCACGCATGCTAGTACATGCTGCTGAAATAAACAAATACACATGTGCAAATCAGGATTCAACCATGTTCGATTACAAAATTGATGTATATAAGAACTATGAGTTGATTTTTGTAACCTAGTCGATTTTCTTTAGTCTTTTCTAATTGCACAAGCGCTCAACCTTAAAGTGTATCTATATGGGGCAATGACAACCAAAGAAGTTCTCTTGAACGCACAGTCCACTCATAGTCCTGGAGGTGCTATGGGGTGCTGAACTAGCGCTAGCTCATGGCCATCTCATGTGGGCTTTATAATGACGAGAGAGAAAGAGAGAGACAGCAAATGGGTGGTCCCGCCCTTGGTCCTCATTGACCCTGATTCTCCTCAAGATTTCACATCTTCTCCTTATTTCTTACTTTATGCATCTCATGTGTGCTTTTTTTTTTTTTTTTGGATAAAGAAAAGCAAAATTATGAAAAGAGACAAAGAGTTTGCCACCTAAAGGAGCGAAAAAATCCTCAAAAAGAGGAAAAAACCAACAAAAGGAAAAACAAAGGAAAAAAAGTAAAATTTAATAAGAATACCCCATTTTAACCCTTTCATGGAATTAGCAGAAAACTGCAAATTTGCTAGTTCTTGTTGGCCTTTCTTCCCCTTTCTTTTTTACCACCATTCAACTGAACTTCTTTTCTTCTTGTGTTGGACAGCCAAAAGCTCATCTTGTGCATCTATTCTTGAGATTCTAAATCCTTCTCATTATCTCCTCTATAGGTGAGGGCAAAATCCTTGCCTCACGCACTGCCCTTTATGCATACTGTCTTCTTTAAAAATAGGAACACCCTCCGAGCTTTCAATCAGAGATGGTGGCAAAGAAAATATGTCCCCAAGTAAGTTGAATGAATCATAAGCATATTTATATTATGAACCTCGTCCATAAACCATTGTCACAAGCAAATGCATAGCACCAGGACTCCCATCATGCAACACATTGCCCATTTCTTTATTTCATGAGGACAACCACCACTCTTGCTAACCTTCTCATTTGAATTGAACTTTTGAACAGTCAGAGATTTGACAATATACAAATTCCTTTTAGCATTTCTTAAAGATTTTTGTCAACATCCCATCATAATTATGTTGTTTCTTTTAAAAAAATTCATTGCAGTGCCCATTATACTCTAATATGATGAGATTAGAGCTTTTACCCTTACCACTAGCCTTACCACTATCCTTGCATCATGGTCGCCTGCGTTTCTGGATACAACTTTGAAGCGTAAGCTAAATTGCCAAAATTACCTAGAGTGCCAATGCCTTTTACCAAATCCTGCCCATCCAGGCCCACTTGATAGAGGTGCACCCAACCTCTCCTCTAGCTGTGAATCAACCGTTGTACGAAGACATGATTGCCCGATTGCCTGCTTGCCTTTGAACTTTGTTTTTTAGCCTAATTTTTGTCATTAGAAACCTCATCACGAGAACGGGCCTCTCCACCATTATAGACCCCCAATCCCTTTCCTTAGCCCTCATTCAATTTCTCACCTATTGGTTGGGCTTGTTTTGGCTGTAATGAGTTGACTAAAGAATTGGGCTGCTCATCAATCTATCCTTCATTACTGAAAACCTGACCCAAGTGCAGAATAATGTTAATTATCCTTGGTCTAGCCTGCTCTAAGGCTGGTCCAACTCCCTTCGTTTGGGAATCCCCAATTTCGCCCAACACTATCATATACTAAGCTAGAGGCCCATGAATCTCAGGTCCATCTATAGGTTTTTTCATAGATGATTTGCTCGTAGATAAATCAACCTCAAAATGAGCGGTCACCATCACTTTTTTGCTTTGATCACATGAAGTGGTGGTTAACATTGATCATATTAGGGGTTTTCTCAACTTACTCGCCAAATGTCAGAACATCAAGCCATCAATGACCCTCTATATTAGACGTTGACTAGATTTCCAATTTTTGAATTTCCTTCCAATCCACAATTGATCTAAGATTGCTAGAAAGCACATATACTAATACAAGACACGATACCAACATGTTGATACGACAATTTCAAAAAAAAAAAAAAAAATGAGGATATGATGTGGCAAGCATATGTTAATTAATATAGATTATTTATTTAGGCATGCTTTTCCCTTTAGATGACAAATAATGTGGTAGTTTTAATTTAAAATGAAATATGAGCACCATTTATACAAAATTATCAATTACACATTTTATGAACTACACTTACACAATCATCAACTACATTTGTATTATAAAGTATTAGTCCAACGAAAAAAAAACTAAGGGCATAGCTAATGGCGGGCAATGGGCATGGCTCATCAAGATTTTTTTTCAAAAAACAAAACAAACATAAATTAAGGATGTTTAACTTGTGATGGCTAAAGAGAGAGGGAATTTTGAGGGCTGGGGGATCTAGCGGTGCTTTACAAGGCTGGCGCAATGGCACTAGGGCTCCAAAGTCCAACCACTCCATTGTCAAAGAACCTCGACTCTCAATTTCTCGACTTCTCCAAATTTTTGTTTTTGGGATCTTGTTAACAGAATTGAAGGGGGCAACAAAGCACATTGTTTGGTGCAAGAAGTGTGCTGTAGGTGTCCTTGCCATTTCAGGAAGTGTCTCAGCCATGTCCAAAAGTTAAAATAAATTAATTAATCTCTGACATGTGTCAAATACATGTCGGGGAGTGTTGGGCAGGTGTCAGTATCTGAAACGTGTCATACACTGACTCTTTATGCTTCCAGTAGTGTTTGTGTTTCCTAATTTGAGAATTATGAATTGAAACCTAACTTTTGCCATCTAAGCACTTCAAATAAAAAATAGAATAACACTTCCCATTTACCTGTAGACTTGCATCAAGAACCTACTCACCCAAGTGGGCTGAACCATTGCACAATAATGGGATCATAGTTGACCTACTCACAGGAGTAGGTTGAACCATCATGCAATGATGGATCATGGTTTTAAATAGCACACATTGCGTATTGGTTGCGAGTTTTATGGGAAGAAAAAGTTGCGAAATGTTACATGGCGGGAAGCGGTTGTTGGCCTGCAGTACCTATATTGTACAAGAAGCATATGATCTTCTCAAATATGATTTTCAATGTATTTTGAATCACTTTATTCTACCTATAAACACTCTTTAGTTGGAAAAATAAATTTTATATTAACTTCAGTGTAATGCTTGTAGAATATATATATATATATATATATATATATATATATATTTGATTTTCACTACTTTAGAGACCGAAATGTTTAGAAATACAATTAAAAATTTAAAATTTGAAATTAATTAATTAGGGACATGGCACAATTGGATTAAAATATATTAAAAATTTGAATTACAAAACATATATTTTGTTTAAGTATAGTAGTAAATTTCAAAGGTGAAAAATGATATGTATTAATTACTACTTACTAAATATATTATTATTTAAAAATTACAAAACACATATATTGTTTAAATATAATGGTAAAGTTTAAAGGTTAAAATTGATACTTGTCAATTACTACTTTCTAAATATATCAATTACTTAAAAGAGAGCAGAGCCCGTTTTCTTTAACATTATTGGAATCATGGATGTTGAGCCACATGAAGAGTTGAACCATCAAGACCCACACAACTACTCCAAGACTCAAGCCAAGACACACGGAGATGATGCATTGCCGCTGTTCAGTTGCAGGCTTGCAGCGATGAAGTGAAGATTATGAGACCCATGACCCATAAAGGATGGCCAATCAGTGGCCTTGCATGGAGTTAGAAACAGAGGTGAATAAAACATGGATAACTGTGGAGTATTCTACAAGCTTTTTCATGAAGCAATTTCTGGTGTACCTGGCCGGTTTGTGAGGCTACTGCAACAAGCCACGGGTCTATTCTCATCCTTGTATTACTGCCTTATAGAGGATTTCATGCTATGTTTGTAGAACCTAAGGATTTGCCACTTCCTAGAAGTCATGACCATAAGATAACATTAATTACTCAAGGTAAACCTGTTAAAAAAAAGAAAAAGAAAAAAATGAGATTGAAGATGTTAAAGAGATTTTAGACTCTAGAATAATAAGGCAGAGCAACAGCCCATTTGTCTCTCCCCTTATGTTAGTGAAGAAGAAGTAACTGCTGGATTGATTACCATCAAGGCATCAATAAGTGATAGCACAATTACTGTAACTTCTAGATGAGTTGCATGGTGCCGACTTATTTTCTAAGATTGATTTGTGGTCTGGCTGCCACTAATCAGAGTTAAAGAAGAGGATGTATGCAAAACTGCTTTTAGGACACACCAAAGCCTTTACGAGTTCAAAGCAATGCCATTTGGTTTGATCAACACACCTGCCTCAATCCGACCACTCATGAATGATATTTCTTTAACCTTCGGAAAATTGTGTTAATATTTTTCAATGACATATTGGTCTACGGCTTTACGTTGGAAAAACACTTATAGCACCTCAGGGCAGATTTTGTGGTATTGGGGGCAATTGTTCTTTTTGCCAAACCATCCAACTGTGCCTTTGGGGCAGCAGCATATTGAATATCTAGGTCATTTGATCCCTGCTAAAATTGAAAGCGTGATTTTTATTGGCGTAGACCATATACTGCGAAATCTCTGGAGGGTTCTGGCCTTAATTGGATATTCCAGAAGATTTAACAGGGGCTACGATTCCAACACAAAACCTTTTCACAAATCTCTTGAAGCAAGAAATTTTCATCAGACATCAACAGCAAATGTAGCCATGGAAGCTCTTAAATAGGCCACAACAACAGTACCTGTGCTGGCCCTTCCCCGTTTGCAGTGTCTTTTATGGTGGAGACTGATGCCTGTAGTAAATGTAGTCTTTGAAGCTCTTAGAAAGGCCATGACAACAGTACCGGTACTGGGCCTTCCCATTTTCAGTGTCTTTTGTAGGCTGATGCCTGTAGTAAAGGGGTTGGGACACTTTCATTACAGCAGCGCATGCCTTTGCTTATCTCCATTTTAAACTTTTGTTTCTGTTACAAAGTGGAGACTTTGCTTTCTTGGCCATCAGCTTATCATTTGAACAGATCGGCGAAGTTTAAAGTACTTTGGAGCAGAAAGCTGCCATAGAGCAGAAATGGTTAACAAAACTTCTGGGCTACAACTACACCATGGAGTGCAAAAAAGGTTGTGATAATAGGGTAGCACATGTTTTGTCTAGGACTGAGGAGGAAAGGAAGGCTCCTGTTCTGCCATATTGTTCTTAATACAGTCAATGTGGGTCGCTGAGATCTTTTATGGATAATAGAAATGTACAAGAACTCGTTATTTCATTGTTGATTGATTCTATTTCAGTTATTCCTTGACATATCAACATGGTTTCTTAAGGCACGAGGGCGGACTTTATATTGGGGGTTCATGGAGATTTAAGGAGTAAGTTACTTTCTGAAATTCATTCTCTTTCTATGGGAGGATATTTAGGGATTCAAGCAATTTATAAACAAGGTTCAAGTTTATTTTATTGGCCTAATGTAAAATTTGATGTCCATTCTTTTGTTTTGACTAGTGACATTTTTTAATGCTTATTTAGTCATTTAGCATTATTATTATTATGTGGTAAGAGTTATGACTGTGAGTTAGTAAGGGTGTTATGATCATTGGCATTGTACTTGACATATATTATAAGTAGAGGGAGAGACCTATCATTGAAGTTAGGTCTTCCATTTTACCCTTTTATTCAACATGGTATCAAAGCAAGATTTGACCCAAACACTAATTGCATGACCACTACTAAATCAAACCCTAAACATCATATTACCATGCAACCTGCTTGCTGTAGAAGGGTTATCAGCGTCACCAAAGTCCAGGAGCAGGTGCAGCAGTTGCTGGAAAAAAATTGCAGTCACTGGAAAAATCCTGGATGCTGCTGTCCTCTTCAACACCTCAAGGAATACCTCATATTTTGCCAAACTAATCACATAGCAAGCCGCAGAACCTGCTGATCTTCAAGCCCTCAAAATTTCACAGCCAGAGGAGCCGCCGCGCACTGGCTGAAAGCCAGTAGTGCTGACCCCATGTGCCAGCATGTGAGACACATATGAGCAGCCACTTTGCTGTGATTTCCTCCCAATCTTGAATCCTTCCTTACACCATAATACCAAATTGTTTGTCATCTTTTTCGTCCAAAGGTAGCACCTTTTTAGTTGCGTATGTGTGGCTTTCCGGGAATGATTGCTTGCTAGTGCCTGAAGCTGTTGGTCAATAATTATAGACTTCATAGAGGCCTGAAACAGTGGTATATCTGTGTTCTTGATTTGTTTTTATCTTTATTTCTTGTTCATTGTGTGCTGGTGGTTTGCTCCAGTTGTCGAATGTTTTGTTGGGACGGCATTGATAAATTCCAGGAGGAAGTTGTTCGCTGTGTACTTCAGATTTTCTACTATATAGAGGCTGATTGGTACTGTTAGATCTGTGTGTTGGTTTCTTGGGCTGTGTCTAAGTCTCTTGGAGCAGTGGCTGCATTTCTATATTGATTTTGTAGGGTTGTGGCAGTGCTATGTCCAGTTGTTGGTGATTCGTTGTTGGTTGAATCAGCGGTTGACTCGTTTGTGTTTGGTTTGGTTGGTTTGGAAGTTTATTTTTGCTTGTTTTGGTTGGTCCAGAAGTTCACTCTTGGAATTCCAAGAGCATTTGTTTGCTGCTGTATTGAGGTTGTATGTGTAAATTAGGATGGCGCCCTCAAATTCCAAAAGTATGTTTCCATTGTCATGCATTTGTTTTAGTGAACAACGTACTATAACTATCTCGGGAGGAAAATTATTCATGGTTCCTTTAATATATTAAACATCCCAACAGACATATCATCACGTTGCATCTTATGCTCAGAAGGATAATCCTAGAGTTTGTATGTCATTTGGTATCTCTCCCACTAGGCCTTACTCCTTGGATTATCGACTCTGTTATTACTAGTCAAGTGTCAGGTGTAGTCAACTTCTTTTTTGCCCTCTAGTATCCTAAAAAATCTACCTCAAGTTACCCTTGCTAATAGGTTGACAATTACAGTTAAAGGGATAGGAACAATAAATCCTACTCCTTCCATTTCTCTTTCTTCTGTTTTATACATTCCTAAGCCCCCCTTTCAATCTCATGTTAGTTAATAAGCTTACAAAGGCACTAAATTGTTTTGTAACCTTCTTTCCTAATTCTATGATTATTCAAGATTTGAAGACGAGGAAGACAACTGGCACTGTATGTGAGGCTCGTGGACTTTACTACTTTGAGTCACTCTCTCGTCTCTTATTTCCTGCATAGCTGCTGCTACACCGCTTCAAATCCATTGTAGCCTTGGTCATCTGTCCTTGGACAAATTAAAATAACTAGTTCCTACCTTGATTTTTGTGTTTAGTCTTGAGTGTGAACCTTGTCAGTTGGCAAAACATCATCGAGTTCCCTTTGCTTCCTGAGTCAACAAACGGGTAGATAGTCCTTTCATGCTCATCCATTATGATGTTTGGGGTCCGAGTTTTGTCATGTTGAAATAGGGGTTTCGGTACTTTGTTACATTTGTTGATGACTACTCCAGGATGACTTGGTTGTTGTGTTTAATGAAAAATCATTATGAGTTGTTTAATATCTTTTGTGCTTTTTGTTCTCAAACAAAGACTCAGTTTGATATGCCAATCAAGATATTTCATAGTGATACTGCGAGGGAGTACTTTCGTATCCAATTCAATGCCGATATGACTAATTCTGGTATGATCCATTAGTCATTTTGTGCCCACACTCCACAACAAAATGAAGTTGCAAAATGGAAAAACAAACATATTCTTGAAGTCACTTGTACCCTATTGTATCAGAATGTCCCCAACGTTTTTTGGAGTGATATTGTGCTCCCTGCTTGCTCTCTTATTAGTAATATGCCTTCCTCTGTCCTTGGTGGTAAAATCCCATATTCATTTATCTTCTCGAAGGCCCCTTTGTCCATTAGTTAACTCCAAGAACAGATAAGTTGGATCCTTGTGCTATCAAATGTATTTTTCTAGGGTATTCTTATACTTAAAAGGGATATTGATGATATAGCCCTACTTTATATCGATTCTTTGTCTGTGTTGATGTCACCTTTTTTGAGTCTACACGATACTACTTTGATTCCTTAAGTTCTGTTGACCTTAGTGAGTTCCTTCCTCTGCTCTATCTTCCAAATCCTAACCTAATATTTGTGCCCAATCCTCCAACATCTTCATCCAGTTTGAGTCCTTCTAATCCCTTGGATCATCCCAACTTGAAGGTATATGCACAAAGATTCAAGGAAGGAGAGCCTCCTCTAGCTCCCACTTCTATGCCTTCAGTTTCCTTCTTAGATGATCTTATTTCCCGAGGTGTTGATCTGCTCATTGCTATTTGAAAAGGTAATCATATTAGTACCCAATATCCAATATCTAATTTTGTTTGTTATGATTTCTTGTCACCCTCATATTACTGGTTTGTTACTTTGTCTTCTGTTGCTCTTCCAAAATCTATTTCTGAAGCCCCGTCCCATAGTGGGTGGAGGAATGCAATGATAGAAGAGATGCATGCTCTACAGGATAATGATACTTAGGACTTGGCATGTCTTCCTCTTGATAAGTATGTGGTTGATTGTCGTTGGGTGTACACTATGAAGGTTAATTCAGATGGTTCCTTGGCTTGATTGAAGGCCCGCATTGTTGCTAAAGGATATACTCAGGTATATGGTCTGGACTATGTAGACACATTATCCCTTGTAGCCAAACTCGCCTTAGTACGTTTGTTCATCTCCTTAGCCACCACCTATCACTGGCCTTTACACTTGTTAGACGTAAAGAATGCTTTCCTACATGGTGATCTTTAGGAGGAGCTCTATATGGAGCAACTACTTGGGTTTGTTGCTCAAGGGGGAGTTAGGCTTAGTGTGTCGGCTCAAGAGGTCACTATATTTAATCTAGTAGTGGAGAGAAGATTAAACTTGATTATCAAGAGATTAATTACAAAAATAGATTAAGATATCTTGGATCTATTATGGATGCGGAAGGGGAAATTGAAGATGTAGTACATGCAAGGTCTTAAATTTTGATTTCGAAACAAATTTCAAAGCTCCAAAAGTACGGGAATTCCGAAGAAAATTTTGATTTTGATGTCAATTTCGATTTCAATTTGAAAAAATAATTGAAATCAATAGTGAAACATGGAATTCTTTTATGAAGCTTTTGAAATGATTAAGAGACATTATAATGTAAGTTTTAGGACTAATACATTACAAGTAAATACATCTATGCTGTGTATAAGGTGGGGAAGTTGTAATATAATATGTGCAACTGCGTCAAAAATATTTGTAAGATAATGTACATTAAACATATTCAGTGAATCAGTTAATACAAATGAAATTCGTAAATCCTTTAAATATTATTTATTATACAAATAATGATAATTTAGAAATGAATGGTTAAATAAATTGTTGTTGTAAGTTTATTTTTTCATATAATTTCAAAAAGCACTTGTAATAATCATTTGTTTCGATAAAAATAAATAAAATAAATTAAAAGAGAAATTTCATTTCACTCCTAAATCCCTCATTTGAATTTCGAGGAAATTTCATTGCATAGTTCAAATTTTGAAAAGTTTCTCTAAAATTTCAAGATTTCCATAAATTTCGGATGATTTGTTGACATTTCGACAAAAATTATGCAAGACAGAAATTGACTACCATTTTCGGATGATTTGTTGACATTTCGACAAAAATTATGCAAGACAGAAATTGACTACCATTTTGATTTCGAGGGTGATGAAAATCGGAAATTTCGATGGAAAGTTTGACAATTTCGTGGAAATTTAAGATCATGAGTACATGGAATTAAAATAGGTTGGGTAAAACGGAGGAGTGTGTTAGGTGTGTTGTATGATCGTAGAATATGATTAAAATTAAAAGGAAAGTTTTATTAGACGGCTATAAGGCTGACTATGCTTTATGGTTTAAAATGTTGGACAACTAAGAAACAACATGTACCAAGATTAGAAGTTGCTAAAATGTGAATGTTAAGGTGGATGAGTGGTGTAACATTAAAAGATAAAGTAAGAAACAAGCATACACATAGAAATTTAGGCCTAGCACTGGTTGAAGACAAGATTAGGGAGGGGCGGCCTAGATGGTTTGGGCATTTGAAATGCAAGCCTAGTAGAGCACTTGTGAGAAGGAGTGAGTTAGTGAAGAAGGATTCAATAGCCCTTAATCTAATAGAGGAAAACACTTTTGATCGGGTGAATTGACAAAAAAGGATTCATGTAGCCGACCCCTCCCAGTGAGACTTAAGGCTTCTTGGTGTTGTTGTTGTTGTACTCCATCTGAAAGGATTCTTCTTATAGCGTGTGTGGATGATCAAGGTATTCAAAGAATAAAGCATTTCTTGCAGACTAAGTTTTAGACAAAGGACTTGAGGCCATTGAAGTACTTCTTGGGTGTAGAAGTATTAAGATCTAAAACAAGAACTGCTTTGTCATAGAGGAAGTACGTTCTTGATCTTTTAGATGAGACAGGGCTGTTAGGATCCAAACCTGTTGATAAATCCATGGATCCTAATAGTAAGTTAATGCTAGATATGGGTGATTTGTTGCCTAACCTAAAACGGTACCAGACTTTTGTTGGAAAGTTGAATTATCTTATAGTCACTCGACTAGATATGTCTTTTGCAACAAGTGCTGCGAGTCTATTTCTCGATTCCCTGAGAATAAGTCACTAGGATGCAGTAATTCACATTTTGAGATATCTAAAAGGGCACTAGGGGGAGGTCTATTATATCAGGATCGGGAACACACTCATATTTAGGGATATAAAATGCAGATTGGGCTAGGTTTCCTTTTGACTGAAGATCCACAATTGGGTACTGTATCTTTGTCGGTGGTAATTTGGTGTCTTGGAAGAGTAAGAAACAAATTGTGGTGGCCAAGTCAAGTGTTGAGTTAGAATATAGGGTTATGACGCACACTACATTTGAACTTGTTTGGTTGAAGAACATGTTGAAAGAACTAGGTTTTCCACATTCTTAGCCTATGGAGTTGACGTGTGGTGATCGAGCTGTTATTCGTATTGCCTCCAACCCACTCTTTCATGAGCAGAAAAAGGACATTGAAGCTGATTGCCACTTTATTCGAGAGAAACTTGTATAGAACCTCATTGCAACCACTCATGTGAAGTCTGAGTTTTAGCTTGCTGATTTGTTCATTGAAGCCTTGGGAGGTGCTCGTGTGAAATTCATTTGTAACAATCTAGGAGCATATGATATATATGCTTCAGCTTGAGGGGGAGTGTTATTGATTATTTAGTCATTTAGCATTATTATCATGTGTTAGTTATGTTAATTAGTGTGAGTTAGTAAGGGTATTATGGTCATTGGAATTGTGCTTGACATATATTATAAATAGAGGGAGAGACCTATTATTGAAGTTAGGTCTTCTATTTTACCCAATTATTCAACAACATTTATTGGCAGAAATAAAATAGGAGTGTGAAATTGTAGACTACCCTGGTGATGCAGGAGCATGGAGGAATTTATTTCTATTTTCATCTTTTGATTTAGGTTAATTTATTTAGGTAATTTCCTTCAGATTCTTGGATATTCTCTTAAGATTTTTAGGGTATTATTATTTATGATATTATTATTTTTGTGTATTTAAGTTTTCTTAGTTAATTTCCTTATCTTCTAAGCGATGTAAGGTATAAGCAAGCTGCTATTAGTGCTAACCAGATTGGAATTGAGAATTAAAGTTGTTGGGTGTTGGTCCTATGTCAAGTGGTATCAGAGCAGGCTTTGATCTGACATGGCTGTCAGTGTTATTTGACACAGGGTTTTTGATTTTAAAATTGCCATCCGCCACTGCTGCTTCCACTACTGCCCTATCTCCACTCAATCCACATTCATGACAACACGAATCACCCAAAAGAGAAAAAAATAGTGCAAATATGAGTTCTGCAATCCATAAGCAACCCAACATCCCTAGCCTGTATTCTCCAGGCCAAAAGCCCACTGCTTAGAGTCCTATGGGCGTTGGCAGCCATACCTTCCAAATTGACACAGAAAAGAGGCTTCATCCTCATTTTAATTTAATCTCCGAATCCCAACTGAATCCTACTTCAGCCCCAAATTCGATCATTTTATCCAATTGAAGCGGAGTCCATTTTCACTAGAGCCTCCATTTGTCAACTAGGTGTGGTGGCTGTCATCCTGACTTTGCAGCATACAAAATTGCAGCATATCCGGAGTTCATTGACTGTTGAACCACTGCAGGGTCTTAGAAGTCTGTTCCCCACCATTGGTTGCTCCCTTTTATTCTGGCATTGTGCTACTACCAGGTCTGCAAGGGCTTGATGACGAAGGGAGGTCCAGATTTTCTGTGGCTTATAATGACATCTCCCATCACCAGATGTGCATGGGCTTGAAATGAAGTGGTGTTGGAGCAACCTACCTTGGTCGAAGAAGCTGGCCCTAGTTCTGACCACAGGAGGCTGTAAATTCTAACTCATTCACTTTGGTTACCAGAACTGGTTCATTCAAACTGGGCCAGTCTGAATTGGTTCACTTTTTCTGGGCAGACTGGTTCACTTATGCTGGTGTGAACTGGTTCAATCAAGCCAGACCAATCCAAAGGGACCAGACAGGAGAAAAACAAAAGAAAAGGTGACAAAGGACCAATTTGATTCGGTTGCTCACAAGGTGACTCAAATGTATGAGTGGAAAGCAAAATCAGGAATATTGACCACTCAGGTAGCTTCTTTCAATTCTCAAGTTGTTATTTTCAATAATCAGATTGTCTCTAAATTTGAGTAGATGTTCGATGCTATTGAGTCCGCAATTTCTACTCTCTTGTCCTTTATTGATCCAACTCTAAATAAAAAGGATAGCAGTTTGAATGTTGTTTGTGCCCATAGTACTTTGCTTTCTGGTGCAAGCTCCTAGCAAGACGGGTTATGGAATCAGGTTTGCTTTGCTTCTCATCGGAAAAGTAACCCAAGCTACTTTTTGAATGGTTCCCAAGTTGAAAGCAGATTCACTGAATATAGCTATTTTATACTCCTGTTTGAATGCTCATCCATATTCTGTTAAAACAGTGGCAGCTGCTTTCCTAGATTACAGCTGCAGGCCTCATGGACATCCAAATTCCATTATTTCGTATAGGGATGAGATGTTTTTCAGTGTTTTCTTGCTGGAGTTGTTAAGGTTCTTTGGTGCTCACCGTCATATGAGTACTGCATATCGCGCTGAATCCTATGGCCAAATAGAGATGATAAATTGGTGCATTGAAAATTTCTTATGGTGTATGTGTGGTGAGAACCCAAGAATCTAGTGCAGTTGGTTTCTCTTGCCGAATAGTTGTATAACAGCAATTTTTGTACTTCATTGAAAATCACTCCTTTTCGAAGCCTTATATGGTTATTCACATTTACAGCTGGTTCTTGAACCCTATCTCCCTGTTTCTACTGCAACCTTAGATGATTTTATTTTGCAAAGACACTGAATGATTTGAAGAAGCACAATTTACAGCTTGCTCAAAATTACAGATGAAGCAATTTGTAGAAAAGAATTCAAATGAATGAGAATTTAATGTGGGAGAAATCTATTGTCAATTGTTTGTCGCAATAAGTAAGAATCTGAAGCTCATTGCCTGGTATTTTGGACCTTATAAGATTCCCAAGTGCATTGGATCTGTTGCTTATTGTTTTCAATTTCCACCAGGGTCCTTAGTTCATCCAATTTTCAATGTTTCTTTGTTGAAATGAGAAGTGGATACTTGCATGTTCTTCATGTCTCCCCATCATTGATCCCAGCAGTCAATTTCATGCAAAGGTGCATAATACACTGTCTCTCTCAAAGTCCTTGTTCAATGGTTTAATTCATTAGTGGAAGAGACTGCGTGGGAAGATTGATGCTTCTCTCGTCAGGGATTCAATTCTACCTGTTCTGTTTCATTTGAAATAGTATTGTTCTGCTGAGCTGTGTAAGGTTTTTGTTAGTAACAGTTAGATTTGTTATTGTTAGTTGTTGATAGTTACTCTAGGTTGGTTATTGTTTGTTGTTGGTAATTACTCTGCTCTTATAAACAGAAGAGGATAGTAATAAGAACCACAATGTATCAGTTATAATTGATCCTGTTTCCCTGGGGTTGGGACATGACATGCTTTTCATTGAGAAGATCTTGAATTTAGCTTTCCCCCCCTTAAAATTTACAAGATAATAGAACCTAGAAGTTGTTATCATTTATTTTTAATTCCATTTTCTTTAATTTCAAGTTAGTGGGCGTGATATGTGATGAATATGGAAGAATGTATGCTTATGGTAATATTAAGTGAAAAGTAAGATGTAGTCCCAAGAGGGGTTGAGGGGGTTTGAATTGGTTTTTTAAAAAAATTTATTTGAACTCTTTTTATAAATTCCTAACTTATTGTAAGTTTAGTAATCACACAAGGATGATTTGAATTACAATATCAGCTAGGAATCAATATTCACTTTTAAAACTTTATGAATGAGTATATTGATCTTGCAGCAATTTTAACTTAATACACAAATAATAAGCCAATCTCAATTCACAAGTTAGTCAATTAAATGAAGTATGAATTTCAATTACAATATCAGCTGAAAACCAAATTTACTTTTAAATCTTAATTAGAAAGTATATTAACTTGACCTTGTAGCAATTTAAATCCACACCCAATCAATGAATCAATCAATAAGCCAACACAATCCACAAGTTATTTAAATAATATATGAATTGCAGCAGCGCTTGGGTGATAACGGAATTATATGGTTAACTAATTTATTTAATACAATTGTAAAAACTAAGAAAATGTCAGATGAATGGAGGAAAAACACTTTAATACCTATATACAAAAATAAAGGAGATATTCAAAATTGTAATAACTATCGTGGAATTAAACTTACGAGTCATATGATGAAACTATGAGAAAGAGTAGTTGAACAAAAATTAAGGTTAAAAACGAAGATCTCAAAAAATCAATTTGGTTTTATGCCTGGGAGATCTACCACAAAAATTATTTATCTTTTAAGAAGATTAATGGAAAAGTTTAGGGAAAAGAAGAGGGACTTGTATATGATATTTATTGACCTTGAGAAAGCATATGATAGAATACCTAGGGAAGTTCTATGGTGGGTTTTAGAAAAAAAGGGTGTATGTTGTAGGTATACCGATGTCATTAAGGATATGTACGATGGAGTAATGACTAGTGTAAGGACAATAGATGGAGAAACTAGAGAATTTCCAATTACCATAGGTGTACATCAAGGATTTGCTTTGAGTCCTTATCTTTTTGCTTTAGTGATGTACCAATTGACTAAAAGTATTCAAAAGGAGGTTCCATGGTATATGTTGTTTGCAGATGATATTGTATTAATTGACGAAACTAGGAACGGAGTAGGGCTGAGTTAGAATTATGGAGAGAAGTTTTGGAATCTAGAGGCTTTAGGATAAGTAGAAATAAAACAGAATATATGAAATGTAATTTTAGTAAGGATAGGAGGAATATTGGAGACAAAGTTAAACTTGATGATGAAGAAATAAATAGCACTTGTAGATTTCGATACCTTGGATCTATTATGCAAGTTGAAGGAGAAATTGAAGATGATGTAATGCATAGAGTTAAAGTAGGTTGGGTAAAATAGAGAAGTGCTTCAAGTATGCTATGTAATCGTAGAATACCCTTGAAAGGGAAGTTTTATAGGACAGCTATAAGACCAGCTATGCTATATGGATCGGAATGTGGCCGACAAAGAAACATAATATCCAAAAAGTAAAAGTTGCCGAGATG
Source organism: Malania oleifera (assembly GCF_029873635.1). NCBI lineage: Eukaryota > Viridiplantae > Streptophyta > Magnoliopsida > Santalales > Ximeniaceae > Malania > Malania oleifera. The sequence goes on from NC_080425.1 coordinate 38,790,346, forward strand.
AGAATGCTTAGATGGATGAGTGGTATAACATTGAAAGATAAATTAAGGAATGAACATATTTGTGGTAAGTTAGGTGTAGCTCCTATAGAAGATAAGATAAGGGAGGGACGACTCAGATGGTATGAATACTTGCAACGTAGGTCTTATAGTGCACCTGTGAGGAAGAGTGACTTAGTTACTGTGGGGGGCAGTAGAAGGGGTAGAGGTAGACCTAAAATAATTTGGGAGGAGATAGTGAGGAAGGATTTAATATCCTTGAATCTATCTAAAGAAATGGTCCATGATTGCATAAATTGGAGGAAAATGATTCATGTATCCGACCTCACTTAGTGGGACTAAGGCTTGGTTTTGTTGTTGTTTTTGTTATGAATTGCAGCAGTGCTTTCAAGATTCAAACTTTGTTATCAATTAGGTTTCTTGATCAATGTTCTTCCTTTAATCAAGGTTTCCAGAAATGATTAATCAACTTACTTATTTTAAGGTTTCCGCAAAAGATCAATCAATGTACTCCCTTTATTTAAAAGTTTTCCTCAATCTCAATATCAATTTAATTTCTAGCACTTAAATAAACATCCACGCAATTTATATATGCAAAAAAATGAAAGAGTAGGGAAGAGAGTGAGACCGAGTTTTTTACGAGGTTCAGCTATACCCACCTACATCCTTGCCTTAGGCAACACACCTAAGGATTCCACTATGCCACTCCTTTACGAGTAAGAGTAACCTTACAACACTCTTTCAATATGTTGGAGCCCTCTTCTCCAAGCGATACCTAACGCTCAGTACAATGATTCAATAGCCCTGAACCGTCAAGAAAACAAGAAAATAAGAAAGAAATTCTTGCGTACAAGAATTACTCTAAAAAAGAGCAGATTAGTACAAGTTATAGCACAACTAAGAATACTTCAATTTAAATATCAATGAAGAATAGAATTGAAGCTCAAAGATTATATCATCGGGATCTTTCTTTGGGTTGATCAAACTCTAAGTTTTATGCTCAAAGATCGGTGAAAAATAGCCCAGCAAATCTCAGTAAAACTCCAGCAAGTACGTGAGCAAGAGAGCTTTTGGAAGAGTATGAAAGTTGTATGCTTGATTGTTGTTATGAATTCTTGGTAAGATTTGATTTGTGAAATCATGTATTTATAGGCTTAAAAAGTCATATTTTCGTGTTGCCCAAGTTACTTGGAGTGTTTCCCAAGTTTTTACAAAGTTTGGGGCACAAGCAACTTAATTTGGAAACATTTAAAAGCTGTTTTAAAATAGCCGTTACAAAGTTCAGGTGCCTGACCTCATCGAGGTCAGTCGCCTAGACTTTAAATACAACGTATTATCACAATTAGAACAGGGTTAGGCGCCTGAACTCACAGAGGTCAGTTGCTTGTGCCTATACTGTCTTCCCATTTTAATTCAGCAAAATTGTCAGTCGCCTGACCAGACAAGGGCTGGTCGCCGGGGCAGTTAAAACATTGTTTTTTAAACCTTGTTTCCAAAAACTCTTGCCAACTTGTTTTGATACTTTTGAAAGATATTTTCAAGGATTCTCAAAATAAGGTCTCTAGGTCCATGATTAACCCTAATGAGCTTCAAAGCATTCATTTTGATACTTAGTTGAAGTAATTACACAAGACTTCCTTAAGACTTTAAAACTTTCTAAACTTGAAGTCTTCATTTATATGTTTGCTTTGAGTCCATTTTGTCTTAAGCTTCAATATCCTTTATGCTTCCATAAGATTTGTCTGTTTTTGACCTTTTAAGCTTCCTTTTGTTCACTTGTTGTTGGAGTATGAGCTTTTAATAATCACTTGTGATCTTGGATTCTTAATACTTGAACTTTTGATCTTCATATACTTGATTTCTTGAAACATCATTACTTAAACCACAATATGTTAAATTTACCTTGATTTGTTATCATCAAAATAAGATTTGAAAGCCATGTTAGGCCAACGTTAAGGTTATGTTTGGTTTGTGGAATGCCTATTTTCAAGAATTGATTAGTTATAGTAGGTTGGTTACAATTAGTTTGGCAAATAATGTTGTTATCATAAAGCAGATAACAAAGTGAACTTTTTATAAATCCATAACAAGGAATAGACAAGGAATAGTTGTTCCCTAATTTTACCATGAGAATATCTTTTCTTTTCTTATTACATGTTGGATGAAATAATAAGGAATATACAAGGAATAGCTATTACCTCTATTCCCAAATTTTTCATTGTTTTCCATCTTATTCCAAGGAATAGCTATTCGCAAACCAAACGTAACCTATGTAAAGCCACCTTCTGGTTTCAAGGATTTATATGCTTTTTGTATTGAAATATCATTTTCCCAAAATTTTAGGGCGTACTTTTGATTTTACTAACACTTATTTAAATTTTGTGGATATGTGATCCTTTTTATCTCCCACTGTATTTTAGACAATCTATCCTCTCTATTCTAGGTTTTCTTGTAGCTATTGTTAGAAATCTGTTAGTGTTATACTAGTGATGCATGGCTAGGAATTTCCAAGTTAGTATATGAACCCATTGTGAATTTGTCTTTAATTATGTTGGTTTTCTAATTCTGTTCGCCTTTCATTGACTTTATGTTACATTTTTATCAGCTATGTATATATTTGCTTTAGTTTTGTTTGAGAATGGTATAGGGAAAAACTGTTGCCTCTCTTTCTTCCCTTGAATACAAATGTTCTCCCTCTCCCCCCTTCTCAAATTAAACTAATACTAAGTTTTTCAGGTCCACAACTATCATATAATCATGGCAAGGAGGCAAGTAAATCCTGCTCGGCGTATTGGTGATGGTGGAAGCATTCCATTTGCTGGAACACTACATTCCAAATCACGCCCATCACCTTTACTTTCGATTGGTCTTGTGCTAGTGGTACTTTCATTTCAATTTTTGTTTTCCCCTTCAATTTCTCACTTTCCGCTTATTACTATTTTCTCTTATTATTCTCATTTCTAACAATCATCAATCCTCCCTGGAAATAATGAAGAAAAGTGGCTAAAAATATCTTCTTACTCTTTTCACTGGTCGCCTTTCACGAATTCACCGAGTTCTTGAGCATAATTACACAAGCAGGCCTAGTTTAAACAGGAAACATACTGATTACATTGTTCTGTACTTTTTAGGGTGCATTCCTTCTTATTGCGTATTCTTATAGTGGTTCAGGTTTGTATTTTATTTTTCTACTTTACACATTTTAATCAATATCCTTTTTTTTCGTTTTCAGCATTGTGCTAGTTGATTTTTTTCCCTTGTTGTAGGTAGCCAGGCTGAATTGGAGAAAAGTGTTCTTGTTTTACTACTGGATTGTGTGGTATGTTCTGCACTTAATTTTGCTATGCAATTTGAAATTAAAATTTTCCTGTTGCAGGTGGATCTAGCGCTGATAAAGAGAGTTTAAGTAAAGTTGATGGTAAATCTCTAATATGTCTTGTATGTTACTAGCACTTTATTATCATATATTTCAATGTGATTGTCAAGTGTAGGGGCGTATGTAAGAGTGCTTGGCTATTACTTGTTTTGGCAATATGATTGCTGACTTAATACTGTTGGTTTACTATTATGAATAACATACATAATGTATGTGTGGGTTCTATGGAACCGTAATGTGACCACATGAAACTAGTGGCATAATTAGTGGCATTCTCTCTCCATCTCTCTCATATAAATGTTCTCTTTTTTCTCAAGCCTATAAATGAGTGGAGGGGGGATAATATGCCTGTACTGTTGTTATACATGCCCAAGAATTGATGGAGCAAAGGATAAACAACATAATACTTGGCTGAGCTTGTATTGACTTATTGTGACAAATTAATTAAACTGAGATTGCCTGTCTTTGCCCTGAGTCTCTTTCTTCCTCTAGGAGGTCTTCTAGTATCTTATTCTAGTTGTAGACGACTTCAAAGACAGAGCTTGTGGTGGAAAGATCCTGGGCAGGAATCTCCTTCGGAATATAGTTTTTCATGCTATTATGCCGATAGTTTGGTGGGAGAGGAATTATAGAACTTCCAAAGGGGGTTGAATCTTCATCTGAGAAACTTTAAGGGGTGTTTGGTTCTCGCCTTAAGCAATATTCCCATGGAATGATGTTCCTGGCAATCTCATTGCTGGGAATGGGATGCTTGTGTTGTGGGAGTATTTTTGTTTCGTTCATGTTGTAAAATTCCTGGCAATGTACACGGGATTGCATTTCAAGAAGATGATGTTATACCTTGACATGAGTATAAGCAATGTATGAGAAGCCTTATCTAGTAAAATAATTTTGTATCATTGAAACACATTTTCCTAACCAACATTTATTGATTAAGTTGGTTGGAATCAAAAGATGCTCCCATTAGTAATCTGAAATTATGAACATAATACAAAAAAAAAGAGAAAAATTGAGAATTATCAGCACTAATGTGCATTACAAAGCTTCCTGGGTTACTAACTAGGAGAAAATTCATGATGCTGTTTGACGACGCCTCCCTTCGCTGACTAACCTTGCTGCTTTCCATCATTGCTTCCCTTTGTCAACGTCAATGGAGGTACCTTTCTTGTGATTTGACCTATGCAGGAGATTCCACTTGACCTCTCCTTTTCTCCCGCTCAAGCTGTCCTCTCCTTGTTTTCTTGCCTTAAGCCCTAGTTCGCATCCCCTCTCCTTTCTCCTGCTCGACCATTCTTCTTCTTCTCTCTTCCTCAGCCCTCTTCTCCTTCCCTACCTTTGGCGTTGTTTGTCACATTCTGGGCTGTCTTCTCCGACATTTTCCTCGACTTTTCTCTCTGTTTTTTGGTGTTCGCATACTTCCTTTAGTTTGAAGCTGCCCTCTGTTTGTTTGCTGTAAGGAAAAATCCATTCTCTTGAAGGATTGGCTCGAGTTTTCATCTCTCATGGACCCTCCACTCCTCCACTAATTGGTGACTGCCTTTGACAAGATGTCAATGGATGCGAAGCGTATTGTGGTGTTTAAAAAATGTTCTTTGACTTGATCATTGAAGGGGGAAGTTCTGACGCCCTTAGAATCATTGAATACCATAAGGGAAGAAGGATTTCCATCTACTTGGAGATGGGGAGTTCAGATGGTTCCTTCAATCTTAGGAGGATTTCTGGGCATTGAAAAAAGCTGCCCAGGCAACTTCATGGTTTCGTTGAACAAGGAACAAGGACTAAACTCTTACTTTGTATTTGAACTTGAACAAATTTGGGAACTACCTTGCCCTTATGAAGACCAACAATGGTGGTTGGAGAACCCTTGCATTTTTGGAGAGGTATGAATCCAAGGGCTGGATGAGGATGTCCTCCTTGGCAGCTGAGTTGGGCCACCGACTTTTTCCTCCCGCCAAGAAGGGTATAACATCTTTATTTGTTCAGCAGTTGGAGAAGAAGCCTACAGCCTCCCTAGTGGAAATGAATGCATTCCTCAACCGATCAGCTCCTTTATGCCCTTTCCCTCATTGTGGATAGCCTTTGATTCTATTGTTGAGTGGTGGTTGACACCCAACTCATAGGGGGTGGGGAAGACGAGTGGTCTCATGTGCTCTTTTGCAAGCGTTGTGGGGAAGAAGGGCAGTCCTACAGACGGTTTATTTGATTTCCCTAAGTAGGATAAAGGTAGACCCAAAGCTTTTTGACTTGTTTGAGGATGTCAGAGTCGGCCTTAACTTATGTGTTGGAGCTGCAATACGGGTATTTTTTCGGCCCAGCAATCTCACTTGACAACTCAATGCCCCAACCGAGGCCTTTCTCTCCATTTTAAGCTTCATGACGGTCCTTTTGAAGCTGCTTACAGATAGTATACTTTGGGAAGGTTGTCCCCCTTCAAGATCTCCTCTTACCGATATTTTTGTTTTCTTTTTTATATTGAAAAAGAAAGAAAAAGAAATAAGAATAGCTGCAATTCAAGAGGAGTCCGTTTTGTTACAGGAACCCCCTAAATTGATGCTGAAAGATTAGCCCTTGTTCCAGCCCCTAGCGCTAGCTATGACACTTTGTGTGCCAATTTCTACTTTGAGGATTTGATTGATAGGCCCAATTTTGATACATTGGATGACTTGACTCAAACAACACTCATTTCAAGAATCAGGTATCTATTTGGGTTCTTCGGTAGTTAAAATTGGTAAGCAAAACCATAGGTGTGTCTTTTGAAGGATTTGAAGATTGAGCCTTGCAATTGTTTGAGGATATTGAAAGAAAGAGGAGAGGAGATGGGAAGTAATCTCAAAGAAACCATTGAGAAGTATCAGAAAGTTGGATACCAATAGGGAATTAAAATGCTTTGAATGCACGCTGAATTATGGAAAAATAGATGGATGCTCAGAAATGTCAGAGGCATGCTCCTAGAGCCCTTGTGTTAAGTCATGTTAAGGAAGATCATTTCCTGGAATGTGAGGGGTCTTAACAACAAATCCAAGAGGAGTGTAATTAAGTCATTCCTTAAGGACTGAAGGGGCGATGTAGTGTGCTTACAAAAAAACTAAGGCGAAGTTCGTGGAGTTGCTCTTGATCGAAGACCTTTGGGGCCAAGACGCATGTGATTGGATATCTCTTGGAGCAGTAGGCAACTTAGGGGGTTTTCTTGTCTTGTAGAAGCCTAGTGTTGTGGAATTGTTGGACCGCTCTGTTAGTTCCTTCTCATTCTCTTGTTTGTTCAAAACATGAATGATGTCTTTCGGTGGATTTTCATAGGGGTTTACGGGCTAGGTGAAGGACCCTCCAGATCTCCTTTTTGGAATGATCACTTTGAGATTAGGTGTAGATGGGATGCTCCTTGGATCATTGGAGGTGATTTCAACATGATTGTTTATTTGCATGAAAGAAGTGGCGGCAGCCATGAGACCAATTGCTTCAGAGAATTTCTTGACTTTATCGACGTGAACACCCTCATTGATCTCCTCCTTATTGGCGGCAATTTCACTCGGTCTAACTCCAAGGAGCTGCCTTCCTTTTCAAGTATCGATAGGTGTCTAATTTTAGTAGACTTGGAACTTCGCTTTCCCCACATGATTTAGAGTCTACTTCCTAGGCCCATCTTAGATCACTTCCCTATCACCCTTGACACCGGGGGAGTTAAATGGGGGCCGACCCCCTTTCACTTCAAGAATATGTGGTTAAAGCATGATGGTTTTGATGAGTTAGTGAAAACTTGATGAATAGAGATGATCCTCTATTCATGTCATGGAGAAGGCTAGTTTTGTGCTTGCCTCAAAATTGAAAGGATTAAAAGAAAAGCTAAAGATATGGGATAGAAACACCTTTGGAAATGTCCAAGCGAAGAACACTACTATCCTTAATGGCATCAAAGAACTTGAGGAGCAGGAGATAATCTGGGGTCTTGATGATGAACAGAGGGCCAAAAGAGCTCTACTTAAGAAGGAATTGAACAATATTATTAATAGTAAAGAAATATGTTGGAGGCAGAAGAGCTTTATGGCTTAAGGAGGAGGACCGTAATACAAAATTCTTCATTGGACAGCAAACGCTTATCGCAGATGTAACACCTTATCAAACATTGAAATTGGGGGAATCACCTTAACCAGGGAAGAGGATTTTTAAAAAGGTATTTGTGATTTTTATGAAGACCTTTACACTGAAACTGAGATTTGGAGACCTATATTGGATGGTATCAATTTCAGATCTCTTCGTTCCTATACCGTGGGGTGGCTTGAGAGACCCTTTTAATAAAGCCCTCCTTGGGAAGTGGTTATGGAGGTTCATGAAGGAGAAGGACCACTTGTGGGATCTTATTGTTTCTAAATATGGGCTGAAGCATAATGTTTGGTTAAGACACAAAGGAGGGGACCATATGGAGTGGGAGTTTGGAAATTCATCAGGAAAGGATGGGATGATCTTTTCCAATTTGTGAGATTTCAAGTGGGAAATGGGTCAAAGTTTACTTTTGGCATGATGTGTGGTTTGCGAACAATAATATTAGAGCTGCCTTTCCTTCCATCTACAGCTTGGTTTCTGACAACAATGCCCTTATCAGTCTAATCACTGATCCGGGAATTTTCTGGAATATTCCTTTTACTACAAATGTGGCAGATTGAGAACTTCATGCACTCTTTGACTTTTACAAAAATCTCAATAATTTCCATTACCAAAACATCCCCATCGAACCAAAATGGGCTTTAGACAAAAATGGTGTTTTCACTATTAAATCTTTCTACAAGAAGCTCTCCTCGATGGGAACAAATTGCAACAAATCCATTGGATTCATGTTTGGAGGACAGCAGCCCCTTCATAGGTTGCCTTTTGTGTTTGGAGTTGAAACATGGAAATATTTTAACCCTTGACAATCTGCAGAAAGGGGCTTACAGTCACAAATAGATATTTTCTTTGTATGGCTGATGCAGAATGAGTCAAAGGCTGTGAATCTCATCCCTCACGCCATCTTTTGGTGTGCTTGGAAAAAAAGAAATAGGAGAGCCTTAAAAAGTACAATTACTCCACTTCAGATCTGCAAAGAGCAGTGGATTGCTGTTGTTTCCAGCTGGCTTGGTGGGAAAATTGTTAATGATCTTAATGTAATATTTGATGTTGGTGACACCCTACCGAGTGGTTGATGTTTTGTACCTCGAGATGGCATCCCCTTGATGCCCGGCTAATATAAATTTTTCTTTATATGTGTGTGTGTGTGTGAAGGACAGTGGATAGGGGTGTGGTAAAAGGCTGGCTGTGGGGAGATAGGGAGTGATGGTCTCACACCTTTAGTTTGCTGATTGACACCATTTTCATTTTAGATAACTATAGTCCTTTTATGAGTGTTTTCGGTATTTTCTATGTTTTTGAGAGTGTGTAGGTTTGGGCTTAAGATTAACATGGGGAAGAGTGGTGTAGCTGCTGTTAATGTGCCAAGTGAGTGTTTAGATGCTTAGAAGGGGACACTTTTCTTTCTTGGGGATAGAATCACTCTTATTCAGGTGAATCACTAGTATTTGGTTATATTACTTGTCAATTTTTAAGATTGTTGTGGGGACTGCCAGTAAGATTGAGAAAATTATGAGAGATTTCTTGTAGTCTGGAGTTGGGGGTCATAGGGATCACTTGGCAAGTTGTAACATGGTGTGCAGGTCAAAGTGGAGGCTGGGTTGGGTCTTGGAAAGTTGTTGTCTAAAAACACTGCTCTCTTAGCTAAATGGCTTTGGTGTTTTCCGCTTGAGGAATATTTCCTTTGGCATAGAGTCATTGGAAGCAAGTTTGGGTTGAATTAGAATGGGCAGGATATGAACTTTAGGTTTTTCTTTGAAGAGCTTGTGAGGTCTCTCTCTCAAATTTACCCCTTATTCATTCCCCATGCTAAATTTGTGGTGGTAAAGGGTTCTCGGATTTGCTTTTGGGAAGATTTTTGGTTGGGGAATGCTGTTTTATCCACCTCTTTCCTCGTCTCTTCCATTTGAGCTAGGGCAGAATAGCATTATTTCTTATTTTGCTGTTGTTTTGGGTAGTCCTTTGGCTTCTCAGGATTTTCATTTAAGGAGATCTTTTAATGATAGAGGGAGTGTATGTTGATTTTGTTGAATAATTGTCATATTTCTTTGGGAATGGATTCTTGTTCTTGGTCCTTGGATCTTTCAAGGGTGGATTCATGTAAATCATTCTAGGATTTCTTGACTTATTCTAATTCTTCTTTTTCTCTTTCTTCTATTTTTTTGGAAGGAGAAAGTCCCCCCAAAAGCAAGGCTTTTATCTGCTTGGTCATGCTTAATTGAACTAACACCATTAACTTGTTGCAGATTAGGAGACCATGGAAGGCGTTTTCTCCAAATTTTTATGCTCTTTGTTATAATAATTTGGAAATAATATCTCATCTCTTTCTGCATTGTGATTTTGCTTGGAGAGCGTGGAACAAGTTATTTAGTATTTTGGGTGAAAGTTGGGTTTGTCCCGAATTGGTGGAGCATTTTTTGGCTATTTTATTTATGGGTTTTGGAGGGAGAAAGGATGGGGCTGCCTTATGGAAAAGTGGTCTTTAATTTAATTTAATTAATTATTTATTTATTTTGCAGTGTTGTGGGGATTATGTTTGGAACGGAATGAATATATCTTTTTGAGGAAGAAGTTGAATGGTATTCTGATTTGGGAAAAAAAATTCACTATATGGCATTGTTTTGGTGTATTTGTTAAGAGCATTTCAAAGGAGTGAGCTTTTTGGATGTTCAGTGACGTTAGTGCAATCTGAAAGCTTGATTATGGGAGATGTGGTTTTTTCTTGCTTCTTTTTTCTTTCTTTTCCGGTTTCTCCCAGATTTCCTATAGGGAGATGTCATATTCTCCTTTATGTAAATTCTTAATCTATCAATGAAATTTATTCTTTCGAAAAATATATGAAGAATATTTATATTTTTGACATAAAAACCTGCTAAGAGTATGTACTTAATTAAATCCATGTACTAAAATTTTCGACAATCATAAATTTAAAAAGTTCAACACTTATATAGTCCAATTAACCTAAATAAATGATGGCAATTTGGTCTCTAAATATTAACTATAACGCAATAGTAATATTACTTTCATTTTATTAATTTTTTATTATTTTAAATATAATAATAGTGTGTAATAATACTATATTATAGGGGCATTGATGTCTAACCGGCTAAATAGTGAAGGCAATTATGTCCCAAAAGTAGGATTCCCTTGCAACTTACCCATGGGGGAGGATGGGAATGGGACACCCATCTTTTATGAGAATCTTTTCATTCCTAGGAATATTAGATGCCCGCCATGTAGGATTCTAGTGCCAAAACAAATGTGGGGATGAGATGCCATGGGCATCACATTTCTGGGAAATGTTGAAAGATGCTGCAAACTAAATACCCCCTAAGAGGTATGCATCAGGAGAATTTTTTGCATGAAGTGGTTTATATGCTTACTGAGAGTTTTTGGATGATTTTTTGGGAGAGGAATTTACAGCTTTTGAAGTGGTGGAGTCTTTGGTTGAGAATCATAAGGGATGGATCAGGACAAAATGTTTGGATGGATGAGTATATGCTCCCTAAAGCCTTCCTGCAGTTTGTAGGTACTCTGATTCTTTGAGGCTGTATTTTTATTTTTAGATTTTTCTTTGCCTTTGGTGTACAAAGACATGTACATTTTTTTTTATTTGTTTTTTGTGGGTTGGGGGAGATGGGAGGATATGTCATTGGGTTTGTGGGCGGGTGAACAAATTTCTATCTATCTAAAATTACTGTTTCCTCTGTCCCTTTTCCTTAGAAAAAATAGCTTGGGTGTTTCTGTATTTCTGTTCAGGACCAGTATAGTAGAGTATACATAATCTTATTGAGTACCTAGTGACGAGGGCAGAAGATTTTTGGAACACATATTGTTTATTTGTTTGTTTGAATTGACTTTAAGAGTCAGCAGAAAAGGGCAGCATTCTTAATCTTATAGTGTAAATCTCCAAATATTAAGCACTAAGTTTCTCCTTTGGATGCTTGTTCTAGGATGCCAATTTTTTGATTTTGGCATCGTCTTGTTGAGTATGCAATGAGATGAAAGCAACATTTCCCTGGAATGAATATCTCTATATGTTTATGCAGGTAGTATTTCATGTACATTAGAAGTTCAAAGAGCATTGCCCATTTTAAAGAAAGTGTATGGTGACAGCATGCATAAAGTATTGCATGTAGGCCCAGATACTTGTTCCGTGGTGTCAAAATTATTGAAAGAAGAGGATACTGAGCCATGGGGTGTGGAACCATATGAAATAGACGATGCTGATAGCAATTGCAAGAGCCTTGTGCGCAAAGGCATAGTACGTGTGGCTGATATAAAATTTCCTCTTCCCTATCGGGCAAAATCGTTTTCTCTCATCATTGTCTCAGATGCATTGGATTACTTGTCTCCAAAATATCTCAACAAAACTCTTCCTGAACTGGCAAGGGTATCTGCTGATGGTTTTATTATTTTTGCTGGTAAATAACCTCTTTATTTTTTTGTCTTTTCATTTCATATTTTGGATGGTTTAGTTATTCTTGCTAGTAAATAATCTATAGAAAAAATTCATGTTTTTTCATAGTCTAGATTTTCTTTTGGCATGTGTATCACTGAAGCCTCAAAGCCAAAGTAGAAGTGGACTAGGGCAAGGGTTTTGTTGGGTGAACTCTGGTGCACGACTGTGGATTGGGTTCATCTAATGATAAATGATATTGAAATCAGATCGGCGTCAGGAGTCTGTAGAGTGAGAAAACCCCAACCTGTCCTGCCATATTGTCTTGGTTCTGGGTGTTCATTCTTAAGAAATGAAACTGTAAAGAAAGAATGTGTGACAGCTTGGGTTTATCATCTCTGGTCTTCCTTTCTCCTCCCTTTTTTCTTCCTTCTGTTTCTTTCTTCCCTTTCTATTCTTCTCTGATCTTCCATCTTTCTGCTGCATCCCCTTGCCTTTCTTTTATCCTTCTTTGCTTCTTCTTACCTTCGGTTCTTTTTCCATAGGATTCTTGCTTAGTGGTGAATCTCCTAACACCACCCCCCCCCCCCCCCCCCGCCCCCAAAAAAAAACGGTCTATTCTGTAATTTGTATACTATCCTTATTAATGTCCTGCAGCCTCTTGGTCATTGGTCAGTGACTTCACAGCTTCTGTGTCTGCTTGAAAAATACATTAGTGTGTGGAAATGGGAGCGAAAATCAGCTTAATACCTTTTTGGAGTTCATCTCTGTGTCAGTTTGTGTACACATGCCTCGTGTGTGCTTCACACCCCCCCCCCCCCACCCAAAACAAAAATAATTGAATTCCCCTGATATTCTTCCCAATTTTCTGTTCATAGTCAGTGATTATAAGTCAATGCAACTGCTCACAAATTTAAAAGAAAAAAAATTACATCCTTAATTCTTTTTTTAAATCTGAAGGAAATTTGTTTTTTTACAGTTCTTTCTTATTTATTGATTTTGTATTCAGGATATCCAGGTCAGCACAGAGCTAAAGTTGCTGAGCTATCCAAATTTGGTCGTCCAGTAAGTGATTTGTCTTTTCTTGAGCTCAAATTGTTTTGAGTTACTACTGATCTTTACAATGTCACTTAGAAGCTATATTAATTATGATCATTCTAATAATATTTCTTTATTAATGTTGAAACATTGAATCTATTTAAGATGTGTAAACCTAAATGAGTCAATAGGGTTTTTCACCCGAGGGGGGACTGTAGTGATAAAGGGAATAGAGTTGTGAGAAGGCTAGGGGCAGTAAGGCCTATTCTTCTCAAGTAGATCAGGTGGTTGTTAATGTCCAAAGGGGGATATGGATGAAAAGTTGATAAAGGGAAAGGAGAAAAAGCAATAGGGATATGTGTAAGATGATGCGAGTGATGCTGCCAGTGAGTTTGATTGGATGACTTTTGTGAACAATATGGGTATGTGATCTTCTGATGTACTTGGGGTCTCCGATGGAAAATTTGGTTTGAGAAAGATGGACTGGGTAATGAGCAGTGATGTATGGATGGGATTTTGTCTATTCATGTGGAGGAGATTAACAGGAAGGATGTAGAGGCCGAACAACTATTGGATAAGATGCGATTATGGCTGTCTGGTCCTGGAGGAAATGAAGTTTGTCTAGATGGAGGCTCAATAAAAGTGGAGAAAGGACGGGAACTAGCAAACTTGCATTGTTGTGTGAATTAGGACACTCTTTTTCCTCTTTTGTTTTAGTTGTTTTTTTATTTTTTTATTTTTCTATTTCTTTTTGAGGATCTCTTGTCCTCTATATAAGGTTGTAGTCTCTTCATTCTTCTTCCTCAAATCGTTTTCTTTTACTATAAAAAGTTAGATATATGAAATGTTTTTAGAAAATTCCACGATTTGTTCAAATGAAGAGAAAAGAAGAGAGAAGGGAAAAGTAAGAGAGAGGAGAGAAAATGGATATGAGAGTTTAATATTCATCAAAATTATCTAACGAACAAGTAGGTGCATCCATTTGTAGTCCCTTATAATGGTATTACTAAAAAAAGCCCAAATATGTAAAATGACCAAAACACTTAAATTAATCTAAAAAAAAATTAAAAACTGATAAGTCAGCTCGACACTTACATTAGATCTTCTACATTCCAGCTGAAAGAAAAGCGAGGATCAAGGTATTGGACCAATAATGCGGAATCCATATGTCAAAACTCCTCAGGAAGCCAGCGATATCCATCCCATCCTATTATTAAACAAGGAATTGGTGAGAATGCTAGCAGGAGAGAGGACGCTCTCCACATCAATCATATTGGCAGTCTGTTAGAAATTGGCTTGGGCGCGGACAGAATAGGAACTGTCACAATAGAACTCAGAAGCTTGACTTAAAGAACTTGCTGACAAAGTGGGAGGCTTGAATGTGCTGCTATACGGTAACAAATCCTTGACATTGAAAATCAGGCTAAAATGCATATTAGAAGCATGCCAAACAAGCATTTGGGCCCAACTTGTGAAGGATACAATGGGTAACCAATGCTGCATGTAATTTTTTGAATGAATGGCGAATGTAGTGCTTAGGCTCAGACCATCCACAAAGGTTTCCCCTCTCCCTCCATTAAATGCAATACCTTTATGATGCATTGGTTACCAGTTTGTAATCTACATTAATTTGTGCAAGTTTGCACTGGACAGTTGCACTTACATGACAAACATGCTGGACAAAATCCTAAGTAGACTTAAGGGTATGCATCAATGTATGGGAGAATAAGGTCAATAGGCTTCTGGGCATATCCCTTCATAAATTGAGCTAGGTTCATACCAGTACACAGCAACTAACAAACTATTATATGCAAACTCTAGTAAGGGAATTAGGTAGTCATAATTGCCCTGACGCTAACCAACAAAGACAGCGAAGCATGTTGCCAAGGGTGCAATTGACAATTTTAGTGTTCAAGGATTGGAAAAAAAAAACACAAGATGTGTGTCAAACAATAGCTAAAACATCTTTTAAAAAAAACTAATGAACTTGCATCCCTATTAGTCACAATGGATGTGAGTAGTTGTCATAAGACAAGCTTGTTCAAGGCATTATACTTGACCGTGACCTTTTGTCAAACACATGCGATGGGTAACCATTACGTAAATGCTAGCTTAGGTTTTATTCTGAGTAGGATAATGCCTTAGTGTAAAAGGGGAGTATGACTCCCCTCGGTCACATTAATGTTTCCTAGCTAGAGTTAGAATAGCGTAGAAATCTCTGTTGGGAAGGGTGAGTGTTCATCAATAATTGTAAAATTCACTACCTATTGTAAACATGTTTAGCCTACTTGCCTATGGAGGTGTTATAAATGAATTACGTGGCTTTATAGTTTTGCATGTCACTTGTGTTTGCTTTCATGTTTGTTTGTTGCTTCCACTTTATTTATATTCCATTGTTGTGGATTTGTGCTGCATGGCTGTTCACATGGCATGAAGCGTTCAACTTGGACAAGGTCGGCCATGAATGCAAACAACTTCACAAAAACTAGCTTAGTCGTGTGAAAGATATCACGATCCTACATCAAGCCTGTGCTAGTGAGATCTAGGCCATATAAAGATGATTTAGGCTATCGTGACTATCATCTTTTATGAGGCAAAACCATGAGGGCCCAATTGGCCAAAGTGGAAATTACTTCTCTAGAGTTGGTTGAGACTTTTACACAAGGCATCCCTGTTTGATTGCAAGGAACCAAGTGATATCTTTGGAAAGCCATTAACAGATTCCATAATTGAATGGTGGTCCCTAATAGTACAAGTTAATCGGAGAACGAAATCCATACTCACTCCTCTCTAGGGTTGATGTGGCGCCGACAAAGGAGCATAGAAATTATTATTATTATTATTATTTCATTTTAAAACTTTAGTAGTCTAACAAGTTAACTTTGAGACACGATCCTAGCAACATGCTTCCTTGTTCACTACAAGAGCAACGGTTTATCACTAGTGAAGCTGTGAGCATGTAGTCCCCACCAAAAAATCTCAAACATAAGTGTGGGGAATGCACAATTGAGTTCCATTGAAGAAGACCTGTCTTGGAAGACAGTCCGCAAGCAGGTGACACATATTGTTCTAGCCCTTAATAAATGAGACTAAAATTTGGGCTAGTAGGATATGCATACCAAAACCTCTTAAAACTAGTGACATGGACATTGAGTTTTTTCCCGGTTTATCCTTTTTTTTAAAAAAAAAATATTAAATAATACTTTTTTTGGGAAAATAATTCCCGGAATGACTCTGACGTAATCTCACTACTTGAATAAAGATTTGCCACGTGTCATTCCGGGAATTATTTCCCAAAAGAGTTATTATTTAATATATTTTTAAAAAAATGATAAATTAGGAAATAAATTCTTGTGCGTAATAAATTCTTCTGTGTAATAAATCGGGAAATAAATTCTTTTATGGTAGCGAGATTTGGCACGTGTCATTCCGGGAATTATTTTCCCAAAAAAAAATATTATTTAATATATTTAAAAAAAAAAATGATAAATCGGGAAATAAATTTAATAAATATATACTATACAATATAATTTTTCTCCACGAGAATCATAGAATAAATTTTAATTGATATTTATCAAAATTATAGAAATATATATACCGTGTTACATTTTTGTTTACATATAGCCTCACGCACAATATGCCATGTAAACCACGAAGCCTGTGTGTGGAGGTCAGGAATGGGGTTGAGGTCGTCGTCCTCGGAAGAGCATCGGCGTGCATGAGCATGACATGCATGCCACCAGCTTCTGGGTTTCCACCATAGTCATCAAGTGTCAGCCTTCGACCATCACATTATCCGGAAGAAAAAAACAAGAGTGGGAGAGAGAAAATAAAAAAAAGAACTCGCGGATTGATTTATATACTCGTAAAAACTGTCCATAGTTTGTGAGATGATACAATAAAAAAAATGTCAAATATAAGTCGAAACATAATGAATGAATTTGAGTTTTAAACTTTGATAATAGATAATGATTATAAGATAATTCAAATATTAAGATCAATTATAACAATACAAAATTAAAAGAATATATTATTTTAATATGAAACTGAATATAAATACAACCTTATTATTAATAAAAAAATGTGCGTAGGAAAACCATATTTGGAATTCACTATTTCATTAAACATTACCATTAAAACATATAATATAAATAATATTTTGGTGTAACTTTTTTATGTGTTTTTACTAAGATTAATTGTCATCTATATGTAGTTCAATGATTAGTTTTAACAATAATATCACAATTTAGCACATTATCTTATATTATTTGTTCAGTATAATTGACAACTATTGATATATTCATATGAATAATATAATATTTATAAAAATTGCATGTTGTATAAAAAATTTCAATAATATTATGAACATGTACATATGATATAAATTTATTTGCAACTGAAAAATAACAACTTACTTATAATATATGTAAACAAAAATGTAACGCGGTATATATATTTCTATAATTTTGATAAATATCAATTAAAATTAATTCTATGATTCTCGTGGAGAAAAATTATATTGTATAGTAGATATTTATTAAATTTTAAAAATAGATCCAATCATTTTTGCCCATGACTGATTGTTGGGGTAATTTATTACGTAGAAGAATTTATTTCCCAATTTATCATTTTTTTAAAAAATATATTAAATAATATCTTTTTTGGGAAATAATTCTCGGAATGACACATGGCAAATCTCGCTACTTGAAGTAGCGATATTACGTCAGAGTCATTTCGGGAATTATTTTCCCAAAAAAGGTATTATTTAATATATATATTTTTTTAAAAAGGATAAATCGGGAAAAAACTCCATGGACATTAATGGATTGTAGAGCTAAAACGATTTGGCTCAAGGCATTAGCCACTTTGTTTCTCAAACCCTTGCCTTTTTCCTTGTGTTTGAGAGCTAAAGTAAGCTCCTAAGCCCCAAGTGGCATGATGAGGATTTCTTGTGTTTGTGGGAATGAAGGTGTTCAGAGCCTAGCAATAAAAATATTTGGAAAATTTCTTGGGCGCTAAGGATATTATTGTTGGCTAAAGATAGTTTATGTTAGTGCCACAAATCTCTAACTAATTCACTCTTTATGATTGGTAGAATTTTTCATCCTTGACTCACTTATGTTGAAAGTGAGAGGATGACCTGCCTGAACAAATTCAAACACCAACTCTTGAGGCATCATGCACAATCACAATGAGTCCTGAAAAATCAGGGTGGCATAACATAGGAGTCTCAATCATCTTTTGCTTGATTGTATAAAGACCTGAGTAGTAGTAGATGTTCACTGGAAAACACCTTCTTTATGTTTTTAGTAATAGGGTCCATGGGGGCATTAAAAACCTTCAATAATTGTTGTTACTTGTTAGAAGGTGGCCAGCCTATGAAAACTACGTGCCCTAGATATCATCTTATGCTTGGCCCACTCACTAATAACATTGACCTTTTCAGGATGTAGTTTTAAAAAAATCATTGCATAACAATTGTTTTTACATAATGGTGTCGGTGGCTTTCTAGATTGTCACATGGTGTTATCTTGGGGGTCGTCTGTCTGTTACGATATTGAAATTGTAATAGACCATTAGGGCCAGTTATGATACCTAACAAAGGCGTTATAGACTTTTAAAAGTTGCAACAATGTCAGACTGGCTATGAATGACTAGAATAGGTTTTAAGCCCTATTTTTTGTATTTTTCCCTCTCTTTTCCATTTATTGAAGCTTAGAAACTTAGTTTTAAATTTTAAGTTGCTTTATTTTAGTCAATAATTTTTTTATATAAAAAAATTTCATTTTTGGGTTTATTTTCCTTGACATTTACTATTCTTTTAACTTTTTTTTTTTTTTATAATTTTTTAAATAACTAGCATTCAAATAAACCTATCTTTTTCTCTCATTAAAATTACATATATTCTAAGTTCTTTAATTTTATTTTTTTCTTTTTTATGTTTTTATTGCACCTAATTTGGAGAGAAAAATACATTCTATTGCTATGCATTTTAGTTCTTGTCTAACATATGAACATTTTATATTTTATTTTTTGAATAACTAAAATTTGATTTAAGACTAAAAAAGTACAAAAGATGGCACTCTACAACAACAAGACCAACAACAACAAACCCAGCCTCGAGTCTCAATGTGGGGTCGGTTACATGAATCCTTTTATGCCATTGTATGCAATCATGGGCAATTTCCTCTGACAAATTCAGGATTATTAAATCCTTACTCATTCGTAGTTATTTCCCCTACCCATTCTACTATTGCTCATAGTAGCTAGCTTGCTCCTCCTCAATGACGCTTTATTTGGCCTACATCGCAGATACCCAAACCATTTGAGTCACCCCTTCCCTATCTTATCTTCTACAGGAGTTTCGCCCAACTTTCTGCGAATATGTTCATTCCTTAGTTTATCTTTTAATGTTATACCACTCATCCACCTAGCATTCCTATCTCAGAAACTTTTAATTTTTTGATATGTTGTTTCTTAGTTGCCCAACATTTTGATCCATATAGCATAACTAGTCTTATGGTCTTCTTATAAAACTTCATTTTTAATTTTAAGGGTGTTCTATGATCATACAGCACACTCGAAGCACTTCTCCATTTTACCCAACCTGCTTTAACTCTATGCATTACATCTTCTTCAATTTGTCCTTCAACTTGCATAATGAATCTAAGGTATCAAACTCTGCTAGTGTTATTGATTTCTTGACAATCAAGTTTAAACTTTTTCCCAATATTTCTCCCACTATGGTTGAAATTACATTTTGTATATTTTTTCTTATTTCTACTTATCTTTAAACCTTTAGATTCTAATGCTCTTCTCCATAATTCTAACTTTGATTCTATTCCACCCTAGTTTCATTAATCAAGACAATACCACCTACAAACAACATACACCATGGAACCTTATTTTGGATCTCCAAGTAAGTTCATCCATCACTAGAGCAAAAAGATTAAAGGTGAAACCAGATCCTTGATGAACACCTATTGTGATTGGAAATTCCCTAGCCTCTCGACTTGTAGTCCTAATGCTAGTCATTACTCCATCATACATTTCCGTTTTTATTTATTTATTTTTATTTTTCTGAAACCCACCATAGAACATCCCTAAGTACCCTATCATATGCTTTCTCTAAGTCAATAAAAACCATATGCAAGTCCCTTTACTTTTTCCTAAACAACAACAAGCATTAAGTCCTACTAGATGGGGTCGGCTACATGAACCCTTTCGTGCCAATTCACCTGATCCAAAGTATTTTCCTCTATTAGATTAAGGGTTATTAAATCCTTCCTCACTACATCAACGAGATCAATCCAAGTTACTTTTTCCTAAACTTTCTCATTAATCTTCTTAAAAGATATATCGATTTTCTCTATTTTATATAATCTTTATATTTATGAATTATTAGTTTAAACTTCCCTTATAATCAATAAAGTGGCAAAAATTAGCAAATGCATGCTTCTTGCCAATAGCAACTAAAGCAAGCAAGGTGACTTCCAATATTTGTACTATATTTAAATTGATTAAAATTTACTAAAAATCATTTATAACATTAGTTCATAGATTTTGGGTCAAAACAGGTGAATTTATATGTTTTTAACAAGTTCGTTAATGCAAAATTCAATTTCAATTTGTAAAAAACCATGGAAATTAGTAGTAAAGAATGAAATTCTTTTCTTAAACTTTATAAATGGTTGATAGACATATAAAGTTTAAGGACTATATATTGTAAATGAAATATATCTATGTTGTGTATGAGGTGCAATAGTTGTATTATAATATGTATATTAAACATATTTGTAAAATACATGTGCATTAAACATATTCAGTTTATATAAATGAAATTCATAAATCAATTCAGTATTATTTGTTATAAAAATAAATATAATTTAGACATGATTGGTTAAATAAAATGTTGTTATGAGTTTAATTTTTCATATAATTTTGAAATCTCTCGTAATAATCTTCCCTTTCAATAAAAATAAGATAAATGATGAGAAAAATTTCACTTTGCATCGAAAAATCTCATATTTGAATCCCAATTCTATGGCTAAAATTTCGATCGGTTTCGCTAAAATTTCGAGATTTTGATAAATTTAGGATGATTCGCTGTAATTTTGAAAGAATTTATGTAAGCAGGAAAGCGATTGCCATTTCGATTTCGAGGGTGATGGAAAGCGGAAATTTTGACAATTTTGTGGAAGTTTAAGACCATGACCGTTACACAGACCATTACCATGTTTTAAAACCCTGCTTCAGAGTCAGTAACAACTCCATAAGCAGAAGCATTGAAATCTTAGAAGGAAAACTGAAATTGTATGAAAGAAAACTTCTTCAAATGGACCTATGTCTGTTGTCCAAGCCTGAAGGGAGGCCAAAACCATCTGGATGTGTTGTAGATGCTCTGCTGGGGTCTTACTATAAACGAGAATATTGTCAAAGTAGACCATGAAGGTAACGTTTGGTTGGTGGAGTTTCTATTCCTAGGAGTAGATGGTTTGTTTCCTTTGCCTTGACGAAGTGGATTCTGTGGATCACATCCTCCTTCACTGCCCTTGGATCAGGAATCTCTGGAGCTTATTCGTTTCCATGATTAGTCAGAATTGGGTCATTGGAGCTTCTGTTAAAGGTGAGTTTTGGGCTTGGAAAGGTATCCTCTCCAACGAGTTCAAAAGGAGAGCACTTTCCCTTATTCCTCTTGCTATTTTTTGGGCAGTTTGCAAAGAATGAAACAGAAGGGATTTCAATGGGACAGCTTCCTCTCTGCAGGCTGTCAATGACAACTGGATTTCTATGATCTCTAGTTGGCATCGTGGGATATTTGAGAGGGACTCCTCTATAATTCTGGATTTGCTCAATGTACTTAAGTGATTGGTGTTTTGTTTTTCTTTGTTGTTATCTTTGTACCTGATGGGCATTTTCTTGATTCCTTGTTTTTTTCTAATAAATTCTTTGCTGATAAAGAAAAATGGGATTTGATAGTTTATCTAAAGATATTGTGTTGTTTCCATAATGAAATAACAATGCGAAAACTTTTCATGACCCATAGAACAGACAAGGAATAATGATTCCCAAATTTCACCATGGGAATGGCTACTCCTTTCTTATTCCATGTTGGATGGAATAAAACAAACTTTTGCATGAGTGGCTTCTTTCTAAATAATTATATCCCTACACAATTTTCATTACATTCTTGTTGTATTCATCCTATTCCTAGGAATAGCCATTCCATAAACCACTAAAAATTTACCAATGGAGGCTTTTAACAGTTCATCCACAGCATGCAAAAATGTGCTAGGAGTATTGGACAATCCAAAAGGGATAATTGACCACTCATGCAGCACATCAAGAGTTTGAAAATCAATTTTCCAGTCATACCCCATACCCTAGCTTGATATGGATTTGGTAGCCATTGCAAAGATCAACCTTAGTCTAGCATGAGCTCAAGATGGGGATGTGGTTTATTGAGAGTATGATTGTGAACATAGATATGTCAAGATCCATTCTCTTGTTTTTAGGCTAGGGGGTGTGGGATGGGTTTAAGAACAAGACAAGGGTTACTACTTTCGTTAATAGTCTCTATATCTGGGGTTACTCCTCTTGTCTCCAACTACTCCCCTTAATAATCTCTATATCCAGGGTTCCTCCTCTTGTCTCCATAGCTTATCGTGCCAATTGAGTTCATCCTATAATGGTCCGGGTTGGGTAAGGGAGAAGTAGGCATCAAGTTAGTAGCATATTGGATGTCATTGCAAAGGGGTAAGCCATCATGAAGGTCATCGGACATGAAATTGGGGACTTATCTAGGGGAATAGTTGGCACAGGCTTAGTGTCCATGTCTACCGCCAATAAATCCCTGAACACTAAAGCTAGCTTGAGTGTGACTCTCCATCCAAAACCTCTTTAGAATGGCTCAAAAGTTGAATATTAAGGGTTCTAAATGTATCTTGAGGAGTAGGCCTGTGCAAAGAAGCAAGGGTAGTGGAGGACTTAGGAATGCGTTCTCTAGGTTTCACATGGTCAAGATTGTGAATCTCTATCATAAAGCCATAGTCAGCCTAACTAAACATAGGTGACATACTTGGGAAGAACATTGCACCAAATATCCTCGGAGTATCGATGCATCTAAAGAGGGACTAAGAATCTCTGATTAATTCGGGAATTTCGGCCACAATTTTGTATATATTGGACAAAATTTTGGGAATTTAAAATAAACTGAAAAGGAGCAAAATTTGAGGTTTCATTTTGTTTCTAAATTATTCGCAATCATTTATTCTAATATTTCCCAAAATTTCATTCATAATTTTCATAATTTATTACAAGTTTTCTGTGTTTCTTTGAATTGAATGTAATTTTTTTGTAAAATACGACCCTCAAACGTTCATGTTATTTTATTCAACACGGAACATAGTGAAAATTGGGAATAGTCATTCCTCATCTATTTCAAGTTATGGATTAATAAGAATTTGTGGATTGTGATTCTTTATGATGGCAATACATTTTATTTTTTTGTAAACTATGGAATCCTTATCTTATGACCATTCTATTCCTAGAAATAGTTATTTCGTGATATGTAAAAAAAATCCTACAACTAGAATACTATAAAGACATCAACATCCGACCAACTGTCAAAAGTAGGACATCCCTGTCCATGATTGTGTCAACCCTGACATCATCAAAAGACTCGTACTAAGGTTGTGCTTGCTAAAGCTTGAGTGAGGAGGTAGTCTATGTGGGCAGAGGAATGGGAGAGTGCTGACTAGAACCATGTGGGAGTCCCAAAATTTTCTGGATTGCTTGCCAGTTGATTCTATGGAATGGAGTTGGACACAACTAGCAGGAACAAGTGAGGGTAGGGAACATGGGGCGATTCCTAGTCAAGATATAGGGGCTTCTCTCCTCAGGATATTTTTGCTTGAAGGTCATGCCTACACAAGTGCTTCTGAAGTTGTTTTATCGCCTATTGAAAATGTTCATGCTATTTGTGAATGTCCCAATATTTTTTTCAATAGATGAAGGGGTGAAGCCTGATGGTCATCCTTGGTTGTACCATTGGCTGTGACAGAATAATGACGGGACATGGAAGGAAGGGTGTAGAGCTATGGCCTTAAATAGCGGTAGTGGGTGGCATAGTGTAATGGTAATGGATGTAATGGAAGCTGAAGAAGTGGATGTAACATAGTGGGAAGCTGGGGTAATGGTCGTGAATTTTTTTAAAGCACATACAACCTTATTGTCTATATACCATATCTGCACCTTTTGGATCCTTTGGTTCAACTTATTAACATTTTTAATTTTGATACTAAATTTTATATTGGTTTTTAACTGCTATTATCAGATATATATATATATATATATATATATTTCATTTTCAGTAATCATATGCGTGATAAATAAATTAGTGAAACAAAATGCATTAGTTTATATAATATGATCCGTTAATCTATTAAAATCATGCAATGTATTAAACAGGTTCTATTATTTTATTTGATATAGTAATAATAAAATCTAATAAATTCAGACCAACAGCAACAAGTAAAAGTTACAAGTTGCACTGAAGTGCTTGTGAAAAAAAGGGATTGTGATGGGGCAGGGAGATGAGATTTAGAAATGAGTGGTGGGGTCAAAGTGCACACAAAATGCAATTGAAGGGCAAAGATCTAATTAATGACAACAGAAAACTCAATAGGAGGTGTACCTTATTTTGGAGCAAATTGAGCCACCTACTAGCCTAGAGAAACTCCAGAGTCTATCTGTAAGTCTTAGCAGGGCAGCCTTGTTTTTCCAATTTCCCTTTTTGGAGACTGCTTGGGCCAGCTTCATTCAGATAGATTGGTTTGGATCAGTAATGGACAAGTTGGGTAGGCTGGGGCAGAGCAGTTGGGCTTTTTTGAGCTAATCTGGTGCCACCGGACCAGAGCAGAGTGAGAGGACTAGGATCTTTTCTCATTTTATGTTTGAGAGGCCAAGCTAGGATGTGGCATTCATTCTTCAGATGGACATAGAATAGGACAATGGTGCATTGGTGTGATACTGGAATGCTAGGAGTTGTACATGGAAGAGAATTGGCGGTTGGGGCATCAGATTATCAAAGGTTGCTGCTGTTTGACGGCGAGGCAAGTTGAGGCTGTGAAGCTTTGGTTCTAGTGACTAGCTGTGGGTGTCAATAGAAGGCCATAAATTATGCCTTGTTAATCGCTATTAATCTAGGCTGTACATACTTTCATAAATAGGAGAGGAGATTTAGCTTACCATGTATAGCTTCCTAAAATCACTCTATGTAAATTAGCTGGCTTACTGTATATAGCTTCCTAAGATCACTCTGTGTAATTAGCATGTACAGATTTAAGTTTCCTTGTATAACTGGCACTCTTGCCTATATAATGAAAGACCTTCTCAAAAGAGAGGACAATTCGAACCATTCTGTTATGGTATCAGAGCTATTCTCTAAGAAATCTCAGTCCTAGTTTTCTCAGTCATAGCCTCTGCACTTATGGAGAAGTCAGATAATGTTTGTGTCAAATTCACTGGCAACAATTATACTGTTTGGGAGTTTTAATTGGAGACCTTTCTCAAGCGTAAAGAGCTGTGGGGACATATAGATGGCAGCAGCAAAGGGGAATCTACTGCAGAAAGGTCTGTGGCCAACAAGGCAGCTTGGGATGCCAATGATAATCAAATCGTGTCCTGTATTCTTGATTCTATGGAGCCACATCTGATTCTTTCTCTGCGTCCTCATAGGTCTGCAAAGGCTATGAGGAATTATCTCAAGCAAGTTTACAACCAAGACAACAATGCTAGGCGCTTCCAGCTTGAGTTGGCCATTGCTAACTATACTCAAGGGGATCTATCAGTTCGAGACTACTACTCTGGTTATCTGATTTTGTGGAATGATTATTACGACCTTGTTACAGCCAGAGTCTCTGCAGAAGGATTGGAGGCAGGATTGGCGACAGTACAACACATACACAAAACCAGCCAAAGAGACAAATTTCTAATGAAATTGAGGCCTGAGTTTGAATCTATTCGTGCCTCTTGAGTAAGTAGAGGTCCTGTTCTGACTTTGGAGGCCTGTTTTGGAGAACTCTTGCATGAGGAACAACGCCTCAATACTCGGAATATTATGGAGAAGTCTCGTGTTGCTTCTAATACTGTCTTAGTTGCCTATGCTGCTCATGGCAAGGGGAAGGGTCGTGACATGAGCACCACACAGTGCTATAGTTGCAAGAAATATGGCCATATGGCCCCTAACTGTCCTCAGAAATTTTGTAATTACTGCAAGCAGCCAGGGCACATTATTAAGAACTGTACTAGTCGTCCTTCACGCTCCAATAAGGTCTATCATGTTGTTACTGGTGACTTTCAGTCAGCTATGCCTGCTGCTACTGCTGCAACTTCTGCTGTTGCTTTACTGCCTCCAGCACCTTTTCTAACTCGAGAAACGGTGCAAGAAATGATTGTGAGTGCATTTTCAGCAGTGGGTCTTTAAGGTACTGGTTCTTCATGTCCCTCTTGGATCTTAGACTCGGGTGCTTCTCTAATCATATGACTAATTCTCTCCATGGTTTAAGTATTGTCAGAGAATATTGTGGCTCTTCACATATTCAAATAGCTAATGGTAGTGCTCTACCCATTGTGGCTGTTGGTGATGTATCTTCTTCCTTTAAGGATGTTCTTGTATCACCTAATCTCTCTGTGAATTTAGTTTTTGTTGGCCAGCTTGTGGACCAAAATTATGATGTACATTTTACTCATGGTGGTTGTGTTGTGCAGGATCAGATGTTAGGGCAGTTAATAGTGAAGGGGCCTAAGCATGGACGTATCTTTTCTCTACAACTACTTGTTCCATGAAGCTTACCTTCTTTCTCTGTATTGTCTTTACTTTGTAATAAGTCTAGAGTGTCAAATGAAGTCTGGCATAAGCGCCTTGGTCATCCTAATTCTAGGGTTCTATCGTATTTGTTGAAATCTGGTCTATTGAATAATAAAGAGCATTTTTCTTCCACTATGTTTCCTGATTGTGTAACTTGTAAACTTGGCAAAAGTAAGACTTTACTCTTTCCTTCTAAAGGAAGTTGAGCCACCCCCAGTTTTGAGATCGTTCATAGTGATGTCTGGCGTATTAGTCCTATTATTTCTCATGCCCAATACAAATATTTTGTGACATTTATCAATGACTACAGCAGATATACATGGGTGTATTTCTTGCGGCACAAATCAGAAGTTTTTCATATGTTCAAACTGTTCTTAGCTCTTGTTGACACTCAATTTTCAGCTGGTGTTAAAATTCTTTGGTTCGACCCCGGTGGGGAATATATGTCTCATGAGTTCCAATATTTCTTGCAATATAAAGGTTTTATCTCTCAACGTTCTTGTCCATATACTCCACAACAAGATGGAGTAGCTGAACAAAAGAATCATCATCTTTTAGATGTTGTCCGTACCATGCTCATTAAGTCCTCGGTTCCTCCTACGTTTTGGGTAGAAGCACTTACCACAGTGACCTTTCTTATAAATAGACTTCCTTCCCAAGTTTTGGATTTCGAGTCTCCATATTTCGGGCTTTATCATCACAATCCTACCTAGACAAATCTTCACATTTTTGGGTGTGTATGCTTTATGCATCTTCCCCCACTGGACATAGGTAAGCTTTCTGCCCAATCCATCCGTTGTGTCTTCTTGGGATATAGTGTCACACAAGGGTTATTTATGCTATGATCCAAACTCTAATTGGGTTCTTGTTTCAAGGAATGTGCTCTTTTTTGAAAATCAATGGTTCTTTCCTATGTCTTCCTCACCGGAGTCTTCCGTTGCTTTCTCACCTTCTTTTAATGACACTTTTAGTGCTCCTAGTACTCATGTTGAAAGGTTCTGGCCAGGCATGGTATACCGGTAGAGACCTCCAGTGCTGCCCCCGTCTGCTCCTGTCTTGCCATCTGCTCCTTTGCGCCACTCCTCTGGAGTATCTGGTCCTCCTGACCGTTATGGATTCTTGTCACATATGGCAAGTACTACTACTTCTGCACTGTCTGCCACTCTATCTTCTATTGCTATTCCTACTGGTTACTCACAGGCAGTCAATGCTGGCAGCAGGCCATGCAGGAGGAACTATGTGCTCTTGACGCTAATAAGACTTGGGAAGTGGTGGATTGTCCTGCAGATGTGACTCCGCTTGGTTGTAAGTGGGTCTATTCTATTAAGGTTAAGTCTGATGGTAGTTTGGACAGGTATAAAGCCCGCTTAGTAGCTCTTGGAAATAACCAAGAATATGGAGTAAATTGCGAGGAAACTTTTGCTTCGGTGGCCAAAATGACCACCATCCACACAATTTTGGCTATTTCCGCTTCTCAAAATTGGGGTTTGCACAAAATGGATGTGAAGAATGCCTTTCTCATGGGGATCTCAAGGAAGATGTTTATATGCATCCTCCTGCAGGTTTACTTTCCACCCCTACTTCAGCAGTGTGCAAGTTGCGTTGCTTTGTATGGTCTCAAAAGGCCCCTTGTGCATGGTATGAGAAATTTACTTCTACCCTACTCAAGTTTGCTTTTCTCAAGAGCAAGTATGATTCATCTTTGTTTCTTCACAAAACTGAGATTGGTGTTGTCATTCTCTTGGTGTATGTTGACAACATAATCATCATGGGTACTGATTTGGTTCTGATCTTCCAATTAAAGCAGTATTTACATGACTCTTTTCACATGAAGGGTCTGGGATCTCTTATGTATTTTCTTGGTCTAGAAATTACTGCTGGTTCACATGGTATTTTTCTGTCACAGCACAAGTATGCCCAGGATTTGGTGGCTGCTGCTGGTCTCTAGGACTCTACCCCTCTTGTTACTCTCATGGAATTTAATCTCAAGCTGCGCAAAGAAGAGGGTTACTTGTTATTAGACCCTATAGCCTATTGTACGTTGGTTGGTCAGTTCATGGCTTCTCCTCGGCACTTTCATATGGCCGCAGTTCGATGAATCATTCACTATGTCCATGGCACAGCTTTGTGGGGACTTTTCTATCCTGCTAGTACTTCACTTGATCTTGTAGCGTATAATGATGCTGATTATGCCGGGTGTAGTGGCACTCGACGTTCTACACCAGGTTGGTGTATGTTTCTTGGTCCGGCTCTATTTTCTTGGGAAAGCAAGAAACATGACCATGATTCTAAGTCCTCTACTGAGTCTAAATATAGGGCCATGTCCCAAGCTTGCGTTGAGATACATTGGCTGCAAGGGCTATTGGCTGAACTCTGCTTCTCTCCAAGTGGTCCTACTTATCTTCATGCAGATAATACTAGTGCCATTCACATTTCAGCCAATCCCATCTTCCATGAACGCACTAGACTTATCGAGGTTGATTGCCACGTCATCCATGAGGTGTTTGAAGCTTAGACTATTTCTCTTCCTCATGTATCTAGCAAACTTCAAGTGGCATATATTTCACCAAGGCTCTCACACGGCAACAAAATAATTTTCTTACAAACAAATTGATGCTTATGGATAACCCGCATCAATTTGAGGGGGGATGTCAATAGAAGGCCATAAATTATGCCTTGTTAATGGCTATTAATCTTGGCTGTATATACTTTCATAAATATGAGAGGAGATTTAGCTTACCAAGTATAGCTTCCTAAAATCACTCTATGTAAATTTGATTAGCTAGCTTACGATATATAGCTTCCTAAGATCACTCTGTGTAATTAGCATGTACAGATTTAAGTTTAAGTTTCCTTGTATAACTGGCAATCTTGCCTATATAATGAAAGACCTTCTCAAAAGAGAGGATAATTTGAACCATTTAGTTAGTGGGATGATTAGAGGTTTTGGATGGTGGTGGTAGTGCCAATGCAGTCAAGGACTGGATGGCTGCGTCAATTTGATGATCAGTGGCCAAATAAATTGAGGATTGATGGTTCTAATGGTGGACTTGACTATCTGTGATGGCGGACAAGCATGGTTGAAATGGCGGTGATGGCAGGAGCTTGAGAAAGACTATGGAGACTTAGTGGGAGGGGTGTTGCTGATGATGGTGGTGGCATTCCAAAAGATGTGCAAAAGGTTTTTTCCTCAGAATTTTCAGAGGTTCTGCAAGGCTTTGTGTCACGAGCTAAGCTTGTTCAGGGCATTATGCTTGCCTGTGACCGCTTGTCTCGCGTGCTTGGAATGGGTTTTCATCATGTAAATACTAATGTAGGGTTATTTTCTGCTAGTAGTGTCTTTGTATGCCAAATAAGGCAGTATGACTCCTCGGTCACTTTGATGTTTCCTAGTGCTAGAGTGGGAATGGCCTAGAAAGCTCTTTAGGGGGAGGGTGAGTGTTCATCAGTCATTGTAAAACTCACTAGCTATTATCATCGTGTTTAGCCTACTTGCCTCCCTTTCTAAACACACAATGCCAACAGAGGTGGTGTTGATGAATTTCGTAGATTCAATGTTTACTGCTTGCTTGCCACGGATTTCATGAATGCTTACTGTTTCCGCTGCCATTTGATTGAATGCTAATGAAAATGTTTCATGGATGAATGTTGGCAAACGATAGGCTAGCTAGTTAAACAAGAGTGCTTTAGCTAGCGCCGCACGGTCTTTTCACAACGATGTGAAAATAGTTGGATTGTGACACTTGGTATCAGAGCCAAGGCTTAGTTGCTACAAGAATTCAGTTACTTTTGTTGTGGGATTTGGAAAGCTTTGGTAAATGACCATGACATCAAACAATGCTGAGAGGATTAGCATGCTGGAGGCACAACTTGAGGCAACAACCAACAGTGTGGCCGCGGAGGTGGCCCAGATGAGAGAACTTATTGATGAAATGATGAGATCACAAAAGCATCAAGCAAGTTTGCTAGGTGAGATGTAAGAGGACTTTCGCCATACAGTGGAAACTTTGTAATATCGGATGGTGGATCTAGATGCAAAGCTATATTTGATGGTTCTTGCTATGGGGAACTCCAACACTGTGAGAGTTAGCAAGACCAAGGTACCAGAACCTATGACGTATGGGGGTGCTCGAGATGCCAAAGGGTTAGAGAACTTTTTGTTTGATGTGGAGCAGTACTTTCGCGTTATGAGGATGGCCTTAGAACAGACAAAGGTGGATACTGCGACCATGTACTTGGTTGGTGACGCCAAATTGTGGTGGCGTACCAAGTACAAAGATATTGAAAATGGAAGTTGTGTAATTGATAGTTGGGCAGACTTGAAGAGAGAGCTCAAGGCCCAATTCTTTCCTAAGAATGCTGAGTATAATGCAAGAAAAAAAGCTGAGAGACCTTGAGCAAGGTGGGCCAATCAGGGAATATGTGAAACAATTTTCTGCTTTGATGTTGGATATTCGGAATTATCGGAGAAGGACAAGTTGTTCTATTTCTAGAGGGGATGAAACCATGGGCAAGAACTGAACTTCTTAGGCAAAGAGTTCAAGACTTTTTTATTGCACAAGCTGCTGCGGAATGCTTGACTGACTACGTTGGTGATGATGCCGCTTCGTCCAAACAGTTTGGCGGAGAGGGAAATGGTGGAAAGTCTTTCAAGAAAGGCAAACCCAAGAGTAGGGGAGCCGACTCTAAATCATCAGCCGCAAAGGAAGCTTCGTCATCTCAAGGATTCAACACACCCAATGGAAAGGGGAAGAGTAAAATTTTGTGCTACTTGTGTGGTGGATCTCATAGAGTGAGTGAGTGTCAACACAAGGGATTACTCAATGCCTTACAAGCTTCTACTTCGGGACAAGTGGTGGAAAGAGAGGAGGAAGAGGATGATGCCCCGATGGTAGGTGCAATGCCTTAGGTGAACGCATTGGAAAAGTAGGCAAAAGCACCAAAAGTTACATGAGCAAAAGGGTTAATGTTTGTGGACTTGAGGATCAATAGGAAGAGTACCCGTGCTATGGTGGATACGGGGGCTACTCATAATTTTGTTTCACAGTTGGAAGCATGGAGACTTAACTTATCCTTAGAGAGGAATACAGGATACATAAAAGCAGTTAACTCTGTAGCCCAACCTACTCTAGGAGTAGCCAAGCAAGTGGTTGTAAAGCTTGGACAGTGGGAAGGTCATGTGAATTTCACAGCGGTGTCATTGGATGACTTTCCAGTCATTCTAGGAATGGAGTTCCTAAGGGGGATGAGGGCAATGCTGATGGATTCGATTGGTTCCCTATGTCTGATGGGAGATCACTCGTGCATGGTGCAAGTCGTTGCGATGAAAGGAGAAGACGGGGAGCCCCTTTCAGCTATACAACTCAATGAGGTATAGGGTCAAGGTGAGTAGACACGTCTAACCACAATGGTGGTAGACAAAGAAGTAGGCCAAGAACTGGTGCCTACGACGATCCAAGCAGTGTTGGATGAGTACAAGGAGGTGTTGTCGGATATGCTGCCTCACAATTTGCTTTCACGACGGACTGTGGAGCCTGAGTTCGCGTTGTTGTCAGGAGTGGAACCACCTGCTAAAGGGCCATATAGGATGGCGCCTCCAGAGATAGTAGAGTTGTTGAAACAACTTGATGAATTGGAAGCGGGATGTGTTCGCCCTTCCAAAACACTGTTGGGAGCATCGGTGTTGTTTCACAGGAAACATGAAGAGCATCTATGAAAGGTGTTCGACAAGCTGAGGGGAAACAATCTGTATAGGAAGAAAATTAAATGCTCTTTCGCTCAGTGGAGCAACAAATTCTTTGGTCATGTGGTTGAACAAGGTCGTATCCGGAGAGGTATGGAGAAGGTAAGGAAAATTCAAGAATGGAAGATCCCCACGATAGTGAAGGAGTTGCGTTCCTTTCTTGGCCTTGCTAGCTATCACAGTAAGTTTTTTGAGGGGTATTCGTGGAGGATGACTCCAATGACAAGACTACTGAGGAAGAGGTATTGTTGGCCGCACGTGTGGGATGATGTCATTGATTATACTCAGACTTGTCTCATTTGCCAACAAGACAAGGGGGAGCGAAGGAAGTTTGGTACGTTCATGGCCGCACCAAAGTATTGTTCGGCAAAGGAGATGACACAATTGTTCTTTGTGACTGTTGTGAAACATTGGGGTGTTCCCCAAGTTATTGTTTGTGACCGAGACTTAATGTTCATTGACAACTTCTTGACATAACTTTTCAAGATATTCAAGTCACACCTTAACATCTCTTTGAGTTATCACTAACAGACAAATGAAGAGATTCAGAGAGCTACTGGAAGAGTACTTGTGCCATTTTGTCAACGACAACCAGAAGAATGGTGTGCAACTACTTGATGTGGCTCTGTTTTGCGGCAATGCCCAAAGGAGCTCAACAACCAAAAAGAGCCCTTTTGAGCTTGTTACAAGCCAGCAACCATTGTTACCTCACACAGTGGGCAAGCCATGCAGACGAAAGAGTCCCAGGGCGTACATCTTCTCCAGAAAATGGAGATAGAATGCAGAGTTTGCCCGAGCCTATCTGGAGAAAGTTTTTGAGCAGATGAAGAAGTGGGCAGATCAGGGGAGAAGACCGCAGTTTCATGTTAGCTGCCTCAAGCCGTTCAACACTGACACCGATGATCTGAGCAAAAGTTAGCCCAATAGAGCAAAGTTGAAGAAAGTGCGACCTAATAGATGTGAAGTTGAAGAGATCCTTGCTGATAGAAAGTTTATATCCGCAAAAAAGAAGCTGCAGAAGTTCCTAGTGAAGTGGAAATGCCTTGATGACAAAGGAATCAGCTAGATTTTTGCGGAAGATATGAAGCCGTTCGTGAACAAAGTTAAAGTGTACCTAGCGCCAAAGTCTACGAGGACGTCAACCACATAAGTGGGGGAGAATGTCACGAGCTAAGCTTGTTCAGGGCATTATGCTTGCCTGTGACTGCTTGTCTCATGTGCTTGGGATGGGTTTTTATCGTGTAAATACTAGTGTAGGGTTATTTTTTGCTAGTAGTGTCTTTGTATGCCAAATAAGGCAGTATGACTCCTTGGTCACTTTGATGTTTCCTAATGCTAGAGTGGGAATGGCCTAGAAAGCTCTTTAGGGGGAGGGTGAGTGTTCATCAGTCATTATAAAACTCACTAACTATGTCGACGTGTTTAGTCTACTTGCCTCCCTTGCTAAACACACAATGTCAACGAAGGTGGTGTTAATGAATTTCGTAGATTCAATGTTTACTTCTTGCTTGCCACGACTTTCATGAATGTTTACTATTTCCGCTACCATTTGATTGAATGCTAATGAAAGTGTTTCGTGGATGAATGTTGGTAAACGATAGCCTGACTAGTTAAACAAGAGTGCTTAGCTAGCATCGCACGGCCCTTTCACAAAGGTGTGAAAATAGTTAGACGGTGACACTTTGCACTGTAATATGTTTCTTTTCATGGAAAGAAGGGAATAGGATAAAGGCTGTAAAGCAGCAACTGAGTGGTGGACTTGATTGAGGGACAAAAGGGGGGGAGGGGGTGAGTTGGGGTTGCTATTTGAACTTGAGGAAATTTTAAAAATCATTGAATAGCAATGGTTGTTGTGGAGAACACATGGGCAGATATTGCTTTGATACCACTTGGATGTAGCACAGCAGAGAGGAAAAGGAGCAAAAGGGAAACTGAAAGAGGAGAGAGTAGATATTAGGTTTTAATATTCATTAAACCTATCGAACACAGGTAGGAGCCACTATTTATAGTCTCTTACAATTCCACCCAAAATAAACCCAAATATGCCTAACTGCCTGAAAAACACCCATTTAATATGAAAATAAATTAGGTTTGCTGATTCTGCTTCATCCCTATTGGAGTAGATGTTAGGGTGTGCAGATGATCTCCATCATTGCTGCTACTATTATGCTTTTGTTGCTACATCTATGGAAATAATGCAGATTAAGCAACAGCCTTGTCTTCGATTTTTTATGTTCTCCCATGGGATTTTTTCCCCCAAGGTTGGGGGGTGGGGAGGGGTATTGGTGGTGTTTGAGGTTGACTGTCTTACAGTTGCAATTTATTTTGAAAAATGTGTCTTGGCTCAGCTCAACTCAACAAAGCCTTACCCAATTATTTGGATTGGGATATAAGAAAATTTATTGTAAAATATGAGAGGTTCAGTTAACTATTTTTTTGATATTTTAGATTTGGTTTTTTGAAAGTGTTGCTTGCTCTTTTCCACGAGAACTGGAACACTTACCTTAGTTTTGCTATTGTGCAGTTGCAAAGTTGCGAGCCCACGCTGACTTGAATTTCCCCCACTCAAATCTTATAAGTCCTTTGGTTATATTTACCACTTATATAAGAGCTGTTTAAGAGCAACACATTTTGACCCACTAGCCAAAGGGGATACAGGTTTAATATATTAATACATCAATAACTTTGAGAAATGTGTCTTAGAAAAACTATGACTTAGTAATTAAAATATTTAGTTTTTAAAACCAATCTAAGTTTCTATCACTGTTAAATTTTATAAGATCTACTCACAATTTTTAACTGTATGTTTTTTAAAATAAAATATTTAGTTTTTAAAACCAATCTAAGTTCCTATCACTGTTAAATTTTATAAGATCTACTCACAATTTTTAACTGTATGTTTTTTAAAAGATTAACATACTAAATATTTGTATTGAAAATTATTGTTTATACATTTTTTACCCTTACTAATTGAAGTTCCAGGTTTCCTTGCTTATTATTGTGTGTATTACGTTGCATGTCAAGAAGCCATTAGAAAATTGAACCATCGTTTTTGAAGTCTTTGAATCTGAGCATTAGTGTGCTTGATATCATGGATTAATTTAATATTTTAGATTTTAGAGTTCAATAGTAAGTTTAGGTGACTTGTGTGCTTTTCTTTTCTCAGTGAGCAACTATGTGGTTTATAAAGAAAGGAAACATTCATCCTAATAAAGTGGAAATATAGGTTATGGATTCATAATAGATTAGTGCACGTTATGGTTGTCAAGGAGACATCATCTAATTTGGTTTGTTACGAGTGTTATAGGATTTGAGATTACTCCATACGATTGGTGAGAAGATGGTAGGTTGAGAGAAATTTTGGATTCAACTATTTGAGGATTTGTTTGACATCATTTTTGTTTTTATTTCATATTTTTTGTGTCTGTACAGTGAAGAAGTAAAACATGAAAACACATTTTTTACATTGTTAGTTTTTTGTTTTCATTGTTGGTTTTTAGTTGTTTGTGAAAGAATTAAAAATCAAAATTTATGGTTTTCAATTATTTTGGCAACTTCTTGTTAGAATGTTTTAATATCCGGAATTAACTTTTGAGCACAAAAGACACTGACCTTCCCAGAGGTTTTGTCACAAAAGACAAGAATCATTCCTAAGGTTTTAAAAACTTCAGAGACAATGTTAGAGACATCCCTTGAGGTTTCAAGAATCCAGGGACCTCCCACGAGTTTTGTCAAAAAAGACACAAACCTCTCCTTGTATTTTGTAAAAAGACAAGTCTTTTGAGGGGTGGTGGTTTGTATCTTTTTGATAAATTTTAGGAGAGGTTTGTGATATTTTTGAAACCTTAACAGAGATCAATGAGATTTTAGAAACCTTTGGAGAGGTCTCTGCCCTTTTGCCAAACCTTAAGAGAGGTTCGTGTCTTTTGTCCTTAACTTTTTTCTTGACAAAATCATTCATTTTATATAAACTTTTTTTAAAAAATTAAGATAAAATGATCACATGAATTTAAAATATAATTAAAATAAAAATGAGTATAAATTTATTTTTTATTTTTTTTAAAAAACCATTTACAAAATATATTTACAATTTTTTAATTGTCATGTGCAATAAGATTCTTCTTGTAAAGTGAATTTTGTAATATAATAAAGTAATATAATTGTAATAATTTTAAATTGCACTTTTTAATTTGTATTAATTTGTACTTGATTCAAGGACATAAATAATCATGTATTGGAATAATTTTAAAAATGTACTCTTATTGGAAACCAAATGAAGTTTAAATGCAGAGCTAGGCTAAAATCATCAAATGAAGTAAATTGTTTTAGCCAAAGTGTGACAGATGCATGATAATCAAGGGCAAACAAAATAAAGGCAATTTGTTCTGGTTTGACAGAAAAAGAGTGGCATCCTGGATTTCTATTTGTACTTTTAATTTATTTTTTAATATTTTTTTGAAGGCCAAACTGCGGAGCTCATCTTGGTGGATAAGGTATTTTGTCCAGACCAGGCTAGAAGAGAATGAAACTGCCATGAAGAAGTTTGAACAGGCTTCATCCAAGAGGTCGTACAAGCCTGCGTGCCAAGTTTTCCACCTCAAGTCTTCCTCCTGAAATCTCAGCATCATGATCTGTGCTTCAGCTCCATGGCTAAAATTATGCCTACAGTGCCTTCGACTCCCATGGAGTGTTCTTTGTTTGATGGGAATCTCCTCAGCTCATTTTCTCTTCCAATCAGTGACAGATGAAAGTAGATATATTTGTTGATTGAAAATTGATTGGATAAGTTCTCGGGGAATTGCCTCTGCTCTGTTTTTATTTTTTAATTTTTTCTTTTAGAATTTAGGTTCTTGTTCTCAATGCTGTTGCTAGTAGCTGCAATGAGACTCCTGCTAGAATTTTTAGACCCATTTTAAATATTTTATTTTATTTATCTTTTGTATTGTTATTTCGCTCTGGATGGCTCCCAGGAGAGTGGACTGTCACTCTTTAGAGTGCCTGGGAGAACCAGCAAACCCCTTCTAAGCTCTAATTAACAGGTTGGAATGTCTTCTTTATACTCTGGCAAGAGGAACTCTGTTATTTTCTGGCTGATACTCAAATTCTTTGCTTTTAAAATTAGGAGTATATTTAAACTGGATGAATGAAAATTTTAATTTTCATTAGAAGTCGGATATTGAGGTTATATTTAGTTCAGGGAACTCTTATTCTCAAGAATGGAACAATCATGATACAAGGAGTTAAAATGAATTATTGTCATAAAGTAAATAATTATGTGAACTTTTTATCAGTTTATAATATGGGATAAATTAGGAATGATGGCATAAATTGAAGTGTGTACAAGATTCCTATGGTTACCTTGTTTGGAAAAGATCCAATCTAGAAAAAGACTAGTTGGGAGTTTATCTTTTTGGAAATCTTAGTGCTCATTTGGTTGTGGAAAATAATTTTTATTTATAATATTTTAAATAATTATAGAAGTATTACTTTATTTTCTAACTTTCTAACTTATAGAAAAATTTGAAAAAATATTTTATTATTTTTGAGATTTCTTTTTTCCTACTGTGCATTTGGAAACCATGAAATTCACATGTCGGGTTTGACATAAAATATAGTTGTATTGAGTTTCTTTCAAACATTGAATACCTTTAGTTCATGTGACCTCTAATGCATATGCTCATACTTGGTCACCTAAGACTCTAGGAGGAGCTCCAATAGCTCTTCTCGAGGTAGTTATCTTGGGATATGGACATGGTTTGGGACAAGAGTAGTATCATAATTAACAAGGAGAGCATCTTGATTTTCTTGAGAAGTTGTTAGATCAAAGGAATGGTTTTAGATTCTATAGACCATTTGTTATCCATCACTAGAGTCTCTAGTAATTGATATGGAACAGGAATACTTTGATTGATTTTGTGTCTTATTTTACAAGATGGACAAGAGATCTATTCATTCTTAGGTTGTGAGAGGGGATTTTGAATGTGTCAATCAAGAAGTCATGTCCTCTAGAGTTGTGATAACTCCATCCCCATCCTTCAAGTCTTTCCCCGAAACTTCATCTGCATTCAACCTAGATCGTCTTAATCATATGCATAAAGTAGACTATGTACCAAAATATGACCTTATCCCTCAAACCAAGAGTCCCCAAATTACAAACTCGTACTGTCTATGACCAAACCAAGTATCCTTTAAATCTTCAAAAGAAAATCACTGGCAAAATAGTTGTGTCGAGAGGCGTTAAAGAGATTATCGAGACTTCTCCTTTCAATTCTCACCAACTCTTGGATACTAAAGTAGAACAGTTTGTTACACTAAAGTTCTCCCCCGATCTTCCCCCGAAGTATCTCAACTAGGGATTCACCCATATCCATATTGGTGCAGTTGAGCTGCACCTTACCTTCCACAGGAGGAAAGGTCTTCCTCTTTGCTCCAAGATTGCTCTCTTTGATTCAAAGCTCTATAAATATGAGCATGCTTGTATTGCCACTATACAGACAATTTTGAATGCGGGGACGGTCAACTTTACGGTCTTCCCCAACTTCTGCTTACACTTATCTGATCTCAATATGAGAACTGCTCTGAAAGTCCAAATCCAGATTGTTGGAGCTCCCTAGATCTCTAATTCCATAGCAATTACTCTCCACCATCAAATGATTTATAGACTCTAAAACCATTCCTTTGATCTGGCAACCCCTCGGGAAAATCAAGAAGCTCTCTTTGTCAATTATGATACTACTTTTGTCTTGAGTCATGTCTATATCCCAAGACAACTACCTCAAGAAGAGCTCTTGGAGCTCTTCCCAGAGTCTTGGGTGACAAAGTATGAGTAGATGCATCAAATCCCCAAGCCAGTCATCCTCCATGATATAGTCTATAAAACTATGAAGAATAGTGACATCCATATTTCCTTCCCTAAGGATTGGGAATCTCTGACAAGCTCATTCTCGCAGCATGTCTTTCCCACCATGATGATTCAACCACATCAGGAGTCACAGACACTTTTGAAAGATTAGAGGATCATGATTAGATCACCAGCTATTTCCATCGACCAGACTAATCAAGCATCTCTATGATCTCTGGTCTCAATCCCATATTTCAAGCGAGATGGCTTTCTAGTTTACCAACTCGTAACCAAATCCACCCACAAATGGTTTGACATTGACTATACTTGTAATGGATGCCTTAATGATCCAATGTATGAATCTGATGAAGAAAAATTTCAAGATAAGAAAAATAAGGCAACTGCCAGTGGGAACTCAAAAAGAAATATGAAGACGGAGATCCAAAAGTCGGCATGTTGGGAGAACCATTAGGAAAATTTGACTACTATGTCAAATATGAAGGAAAGAAGGATGGACTGGAGGCCTTGTATCATCTTGGTATTTCTCTTTTCAATGGTGTGGTAGAGAATATTATTCTGGATATCATTGGGGAGACTTTGGATTCTTTTTGTGGAGGTGGATGAGCTTGAAGATGAGGATGCCATGATGAAAAGAACTTGGAGGTTTGTTGGTCTTGAAAGGAAGTCACTAAGGATGTTGTGCTTTCCTTTGATGTGCTTCACCTCAAATTTATACTGTGAGAACTAGTTAGCCCATCTAAGAAGTTGTCCTTGTAAAAGGATCTCTTTCTTGAATTGTATCATCTTTGGAAAAGATGACATTTCCATTTCAATTGTACATATGCTCGATTAGATGGAACTCAAAATTTTCATTCCCCTTTTCACTACCAAGATCTCTTTGAATGTGGAGTGATAGTGCAATTCAGATTCTTTGAATGCTCCAATTTTGTATCTGCAAATGTGACTAGTCCTATATATTTTTCTTTAACTGAGGTTGTACCCTAATATTTGTCATTTGCATCGATTTGCAGGATTCTTTTTCCTTTATCATGAATTTGAAGAGGTGGCAATTGCATGGCCATATCGTTAAGCGACCTTATCACTTCAACGTGTTTGGATTCCTATAGGGGCACATCTTTCTTTTTCAAAAATTGATGTAGTGGTGTCATATAGATTGCTAGCTTTGGAACAAAGTCTGTCATGTCATTGACAATACCAAGAAATTGTTGCAGCTATTTTATCGTCATCTGTGTGTCTAGAAAAGTGTTGAGTTGTGTTGCAATGTGTTGCTACAGTTTGTACTTTACTTGGCTTATCTTCATCCCAAGGAAATCAATTGTTTCGACACCAATTATCATCTTCTTTTTTGATAGCACGATTCCATATCATGCAACAATATCCATGAATTGATTTAGTAACTTAGCATGGGATGCTGTATCTTTTGAAAACAACAGAATATTATTAATATATATCAGGGCATGGTGGAGAATGGGTTGGAAGCTCTTAATCATTGCCCTTTGGAAGATGGATGGGGCCACCTTAAGCCCAAATGGCATAATAGTCCATTGGTAGTGGAAATTGGGTATACAAAAAGATGTCTTGGGTCTATCATATGGATGGATGCCCAATTTCTAGAAAGGTTACCCTCTCTTAGGATTGCACATAAATAAACATTTGGTATCAGAGCAAGGTTACCCTAGACTTAAATTGTCTTTTCTTTTCTTTCCTTTTTTTTTTTTTTGTAAAAGATCACGATGGCACACATTGGTGTAACCTCATTCAGTGAAGGACACTCATCCACATGACCACCCATTTTTTTGTGGTGTCAACTACACATATTGAAAAAAAGAATGCGAATCTTTCTTCAAAATGCTGATCGGAAAGTATGGAAAGTTGTTTCTAGAGGAAATCACATTCCTATGAAAATTGTGGATAAGGAAAATATACCTAAGACTGAGGATGAGCACATAAATGAAGACATGAAAGCTTTTCAAATAAATACTACTGCAATGAATTTGCTTTATTGTGCTTTAGACGTAATGAATTTAATAGGGTCATGACATGCTCTTGGTAAAACTTACCCCATTTATGAAAAGATCAGGAAAATTCTTAGGGGATTACCACCAGTGTGGGAGGCAAAGGCTACAGCCATAGTAGAAGGGCGAAACGTGAAAGCAATGACACT
Organism: Malania oleifera; assembly: GCF_029873635.1. Taxonomy (NCBI): domain Eukaryota; kingdom Viridiplantae; phylum Streptophyta; class Magnoliopsida; order Santalales; family Ximeniaceae; genus Malania; species Malania oleifera. The sequence goes on from NC_080425.1 coordinate 38,831,893, forward strand.
TGATGAGTTGATCGGTTTTCTCATCACATACAAGCTGACAATAATGAAAGACTGAGTGAGCAGAATAAAACTAAGAAAGTAACAACCCTCAAAGCATTATCCAGCAATTCTAGTGAAGAGAGTTGTTTAGGATCAGAAGATAACATGACTCTTTTAACTAAGAAGTTTGGAAAGTTTCTAAAAAAGAACAGGAAGTATACCAGAAAAATTTAGAACTCAAAAACAGAAAAAGGAGAGTCAAGTAGAAGGAAGCAAAAGGATGATCCTCCTATGTGCTACAACTGCAATGAAGTTGGGCACATCAAGCCAAAATGTCCACATCTAAAGAAAGTGTCCAAAAAGAAGAAAAAGGCACTAAAGGTTGGTTGGGACACTCACAGTACTAGTAGTTCAGACTTTGAATCTAGCGACGATCAAATTGCAAATTTGTGTCTGATGGCTCACGAAGAACACGAGGTACAATCTTTTTGTTCAGCTTCTTCATATTATTCTAGTGACTCTGATAATGATGATAGCATGATGTCGTATGATGAATTGCAACAGGAATATCTGTATACTCTTAAAATGCTTGAGAAAATGACTCAAAAAAATTCTAATTTGAAATTAAAACTAAAGGAATTTTCAAAGTTGTTGGAAAGACAAAATGAATCTTATACCTCATTAATAAAAGACAAGGATTTGAAAATTGTTGTGTTAGAAAGAAATTTGGAAGACAAATCTAAAATAATTTATAAATTCACAAAGGGTTAAAATAATTTTGAAAGACTTCTTGGAGCTCAAAGAGATTCCCTAGATAAGGAAGGTCTTGGTTTTAATGGAAAAGAAAACCTTAAACGGAAACACCTTTACATGGGCCACTTTGTAAGAGAGTCAAAATTTTATGTTCCAACTATAGATTCTTATAGATATATTACATGTTTCAAATGTAAGAGATTAGATCACATAAAATTTGATTGTCCATTTAAAAATAAAGATGTTAAAATTAAGAAGGTGTGAAAAGTTAAAGGAGAGTCTAGCACTAACCCCTATGGATCTAAGAAAATATGGGTACCAAAATTAGTCAATTGAATGTCCATTACAGGTATGCTTGAGATCATCCTCTTCAAAGGATAGATGGTATATGGATAGTGGATGTTCTCGACATATGACCGGAGATAAAGCCAAATTTGCGTCCATCACACCTAAGGATGGAGGATTCGTCACCTTCAATGACAATGCAAAAGGTAGAATTGTTGGAGTTGGTAAGGTTGGTAAGGAACCTTCCCTTGTTATTAATAATGTTTTATTAGTAGATTGTCTAAAACATAACATATTAAGTATAAGTCAATTGTGTGATAAAGGTTATAGAGTTTCTTTTGAACATGAAAAATGCACTGTAGAGGATAAATCTGAAAACAAAATATTGTTTACTGCTGATCGTCATGAATGTCTACACCACTAGCTTTGATAATCTTGCCTCTCAATATGTAACTTGCTTTTCTGCAATAAATGAAGATAGTTGGCTATGACATAGGAGATTAGGACATGCAAACATGAACTTATTATCCAAACTAGTTAAAGGAGAATTAATTAACTAAGAAAAAATTGCTAAAGATAAAATATGTGATGCATGTCAACTAGGAAAACAAATAAAATCTAGCTTTAAGAAGAAGAAAACTATCTCCACCACTAGACCACTTCAAATGTTGCACTTAGATCTATTTGGTCCTAATCCAACTCAAAGTCTAGGTGGTAAATTATATGCTTTCTTCATTGTTGACGATTATTCAAGGTTCACATGAGTACTATTTCTTACACATAAAGATGAAACTTGTGAACAATTTACTAGACTTTGCATAAATATCCAAAATGAAAAGGGATACAAAATTACCCACATTAGAAGTGATAAGGGAACATAATTTAAAAAGAATGGTATAGAGAACTACTATAACATAGAGGGTATATCTCATAACTTCTCAGCACCTAGAACTCCACAAAAAATGGGGTAGTTGAGTGAAAGAATAAATCTTTACAGGAAATGGCTAGAACCATGCTTAATGAACATAAGCCACTTAAGTACTTCTGGGCTAAGGCAGTGAACACCGCTTGCTATGTATTGAATAGAGTTCTGATTAGACCCACTCTAAATAAAACTCCCTATGAATTGTGGAGTGACCATAGACCAAATATTTCATATTTTTCATGTCTTTGGCTGCAAATGTTTTGTTCTTAGAGATAATGAACACCTAGGAAAATTTAATGTGAAATCTGATGAAGGTATCTTTCTAGGTTATGCCTTAGATAGTAAAGCCTACAGGGTGTATAATAAAAGAATGTTGACAGTAATTGAATCCATCCATGTAGTGTTTGATGAGTCCAATCCCTTTTTCAAAAAGCCATGAGGATGAGATTGAGACAAGTAACGGATTAGAAAAACTATATATTGAAAATAATGTAGATAAGAACGTTGAAGTTAACGAAACATCTTCTAAAGATAATCAAGTAGAAAGAGAGGGTTATGAGCTACCTAGGGAATGGAAATATGTAAGGAATCACCCCATTGATCAAATCATAGGTGAACCATCACGTGGAATAACTACACGATCATCACTTATAATATAGTTAGTCACTTTGCATTCTTATCACAAGAAGAACCTAAGAAAGTGAGTGAGGCAATTGAGGATGAATCATGGGTGATATCTATGCAAGAAGAATTAAATCAATTTGAGAGAAATAGAAGCTAGACGTTAGTTCCTAGACCCGATAATCATACAGTTATTGGAACAAAATAGACATAAGAACAAGAAAGATGAAAATGGAATTGTAGTTAGAAACAAAGCTAAACTAGTAGCTCAAGGATATAACCAGGAGGAAGACATAGATTTTAAGCATTTGCTCCCGTAGCTAGGATGGAAGCCATTCGGATGTTATTGGCATATGCTGCTTTTAAGAATTTTAAATTATATCAAACGGATGTGAAAAACGCATTCCTAAATGGCTATATTAATGAGGAAGTCTATGTTGAACAACTCATAGGGTTTGAAAACCACAAATTTCCAAATCATGAATATAAATTGACTAAAACCTTGTATGGATTGAAGCAAGCTCCTAGAGCTTGGTATGAAAGGTTTAGTGGTTTTCTTCTAGATAATGAGTTTATTAGAGGGAAGATTGATACAATACTTTTCATAAAGGCTAAAAATGAAAATTTACTCCTAGTTCCAATTTACGTAGATGATATCATTTTTAGAGCAACCAATGAAAATTTATGTAATGAGTTTGTTAGATGCATGCGAAGTGAATTTGAAATGAGTATGATAGGTGAACTTAACTTCTTTTTAGGACTTCAGATCAAACAGGTTCATTGAACATATTACATACACTTAACTGAGCTTCAAGTTATATCATCTGAGTATGTATTAGGATTTCATTTGTACTCATTAGCTTGTTAAGAAGCATTTGAGTTTTTTAGAAAATTGTAATCTTATTATTGTATTAACGGTTCGGGTTGTGAACCGGAGTGAGGAGGAAACTACGCCATTTGTAAGCAGCGAACTGTAATGGGAAGCTCCGTCCCAGATAAAGGAGTGGGATTAGTGGAATCCTTGAGTGAATTGCTCAAGGCAAGGACGTAGGCCGAGTTGGCTAAACCTCGTATAAACTATGTTTGCATCTCTCTTTCCTTATCTCCTTTTAATTTCCACTTGCGTTTAAATTGTCAATCTTATATGTATGTATGTTGTTAAATATCACGTGCACTTGAGAATAATTGGGTATCACTGATTTTATTAAGATATTAATTTTGATTAATTTTATTAGCTAGTTTAATAAATTGAAATTTAAGTATTCCCTAACTTGTGATTATTCTGTTAAATGTAAAGTTAGGGATTAACTAAGAAATATTCTTAAGTAATTTTTTAAAATACCCAATTCACCCCCTCTTGTGATTACACCTAAATTAACATTTGATATCAGAGCGAGGTTACACTAGATTTAAAATTTTTTTTTTTTTTTTTTTTGTAAAAGATTATGAAGGCACACATTAGTGTAACCCCATTCGGTGAGGGACACTCATCCACACAACCACCCATTTTTTTGTGGTGTCAACTATATATATTGGAAACAAAGAATGCGAATCTTTCTTCAAAACGTTAATTGGAAAGTATACCTAAGACTGAAGGAAATCATATTCCTATGAAAATTGTGGATAAATAAAATATACCTAAGACTGAAGATGAATACATAGATGAAGACATGAAAGCTCTTCAAATAAATGCTACTGCAATGAATTTGCTTTATTATGCTTTAGATGTAAATGAATTTAATAGGGTCATGGCATGTACCTATGCTAAAGAAATATGGGATAAATTAGAAGTCACATGTTGACTTTAGTGTAATCCCAAGAGGGGGGTGAATTGGATATTTAAAATTTTTCTGCCTAGGTCAACTAACCAGCAACAGTATTTCACAAACCTTGGGTCAATCTAAAGCATATATGAAATAAACAAATAGATGCAAATGCAATTGATTTGCTTTAGATAAATTTAAACGAGCAAGCACAATATAGTAAAGCAAATAAAGTAAAGATGACATTAGATGTGTTATTGGGGTTCGAAAAATGTGCCTACGTCCCTGCCTCAGCTTGCAAGCCCGAGCATTCAACTAAAGCTCACTTCACGGGTGGAGCGACACCAAATACAAAACCAGGTCAAATTACCAGGGCTGACCTCAACCTTTATAACCAATCCTTACGGGCTATATCAATACCCCCTCAAGCCACGCCTGGAATACAACAGATAATCAAAATAAATTTTGCATACAATATCAATGCTTCTCTAATAAGAGTGTATGTACCAATACAATCAATGCACTTCAATATGATAGGATATATAAGCTCAGTGAAGTCTAATATAACCACTCTCAAGATAATGTAAATATAGCAATCAGTATGTGAGTGTTGTGAATGAATCTTTGAGTCAAGATATGCATGAATGTAACAATCACAAGTTGTAAACTCAAAGATCTCAAGAGCACAAGCAAATATCTCAAAAATAAATTTTCATATATCAAGTGTGAGAGATATTTGGATTTTAGCTTGTCAAAAATGTTTTTCACAAACAAACACAATACGAGCTTTTAGTTTTGCAATAATAATGCAAGACTCACAAGTCCTAGAGAGTTTTCCTAAAGAAGACTTATGAACTAAATCACAAAGGAAAACTCGAGCTTACTGTCAATAAAAATCAATATCTATAAGAGAATATGAGAGTGTAAGCTTATGGATGATTTCAAGAAACTCTCACCAGAGGAATATACTAGCTTTACCATGATCCCAAGAGGTGGGGTGAATTGGTACTTTTAAAATTTAATCCCTAGGTCAATCTCCTAATAGCAGTATTTTCACAACCCTATGGTCAATCTAGTGCAAGTAATGTAAATCAGTTGTAATATGTACCAGTAATCAAATAAAGCAATCTAATTAACAACACAAGCACCAGAAAGCAGTAAAGTAAGAGTGACACGCAGAAATGTTATCGAGGTTCGGCTAATTGCCTACGTCCCCGCCTTGGCTAACAAGCACAAGGATTACCACTATAATTGCTCACTTAAGCGTGTGGAGCAGCACCTATTACAAACCAGGTCAATTAGCACAGGGCTGACCTCAATCTTTACAACCAATCCTTACCGGACTGGATTACCATCCCCTTCAGGCCATGCTTGGAAATACAAAGGTATTCTCTCAAACAAATGGTACAGAAATAGTGCTTTCACGTAAAGCCGATATGTACCCAAATACGCACATTCACATACACATCAATAACATGGATATAGTGTGATCTCAGTGATGCAAGTTTTGTGCAATCTATACTTAACACAAAATAATCAGTATGATGCTCAAGAGTGTTCAACATAAGCAATATCTTGGAATCAAAAACAAAGTATTTCAATAGCACATCAATATTCCAAGTATACGAATCAGATAATCAAACTAGTTCAAAAAGAGTTTTCCTCAATGAAAGATGCACAACACTAGTTTGAAAATAGTTGCTTGTTTGAGAAATCTTTGCACACCAAAAATCAAGCTATTGGACACTTGCAACAAATATGCAAATATCCTTAGGTTGCAAACTTTCCTAACTTGTAAAACAAATATGCGAAATTTGTTGCAAACTTTCCTAACTTGTAAAACAAACCTTGTAAATCCTAGAGCTTATAAGTATTTGCTACGAACACAAGCTTTGAGTTCCTCTTTGGTCTCTCTTAAGTTAGTGACATACCTAGGATGTCATTGAGAGCCAAGTTAGATTAGGAGTAATGTAGATTTCTAGTCTATGCATGAAGTGTCCAACAACCTGTGATAACCGGCAGCGTTTGTGTGTTTTCCAATGTATATTACACAATCTTTTTTTGTACTTTCTGGAGTTAGTGACAGATGTGATGAATGCAAAGGGATGATCTTTTTACATGCTTTCATTTTACTTGCTTTCATTTATAGCTTTCCTGTACTGCTTTCATTTATGGTTTAGACTGTGATGATGTTTAGTGACAAGTTTAGCACCTCTATTGCTTCAGTCAGGTACATGTATTAGGCTACAATCTCCCATAGAGGTTCTCATAATCATTTGTGATAGAGTATACTCTGGTTTCCGACCATACTCCGGACAGCTGGTGCACCCTTGCTACTCTATGCCATCGAACGACTCCTTAGATTGTTTAGCCGAGTTCCAATTAGTTTAGTACGGTAAACTCACTGAACTTAGAGTACGCAGAACAACATCTTAAACGATACTCATGTCTAAACACTGCTTTGTAGGAGTAGGGTTAACTTAGATTTACTTGCTTTCTTTTATATGCTTTCTAGTAGATTGTTAGACTTCAACCATTAAAAAATACCATCTTTTTACTTCTTTTTTTTATACAAGGTTGTAGTAAACTAATTTGGAAGTAGCTTACTAACTGCACTTCAAGTCCTTGATGATCGACATCCAACTTCCCCACTTTCTACTGAACTTGGGATAGTTAGGTTGTATAAATTTTATCTTTGGTAGTTAAGGATCCAAGTCTTGGCGAGCCTACCATTTATCGTAAAAAGAAATTACAACATGTTTGTTTGCATTGTTAGTCTTATGGTTATATTGTCCGTTTTCAAGTATTTTTTAAAAATTGAAAACAAGATTTACGGCTTTGAATTATTTTGACAACTCATTGTCACAATACTCTAATATGCATAACTAACTTTAAAGGATTAAATAACTCTTTTTATACATACTTTCTAATTAAAATTAAATAAAATGGCCACTTAAATTAATATGTAAGTAAAATAAAAATATCCAAAGGATTTTTTTGTCTATTTTTACTATTTTTCAATTATAATGTATAATATGGTTTTCTAGCACTAAAAATTAAGCTTTTAAATATAATTCACTAAAATAATTATAATAATGTCTACTTCTATTTTAATTATTTTTTATTTTCTGTATTTTAATTATTTTAATCATATATTTAAATGTCATTTAATTTCAAAATGAACTTTATTCAACCAAAGTTTAATATATTTTATTTTTATTATTTTAATCATAGTTTTAAATGCCATTTAATTTAACAAAATGATCCATTGTTCAATTGATTTTAATGTATTTTAATTTCAAGAATATTAACTAGTTTCATGGCTTTTGTTTCAGATGTTTAGTTTTCATTTTTAATTTTTATTTTCATAATTTTTTATAATAATATCAAATGGCCAATAGCCCCTAAAGTTAAGCTTGTTGGTCACAATATCAATTTCTAAATATATATAATATAATGACAATAGAAGTATTATTGCAAAATTTAAAAAAAAAAAATGCGAAGTTTTTTAGTCATGTCTTAAGTTTTCTAAATATAACACTCCACCTCCTAAATTTTTAAAAAACTATTCCAAAATATATAGTTTAAATTTATTAACAAAATGAACCTACAATTAATCAACTATTAAGTATGTGAAAAAATGAATTTACTTTTAATATAATGATAATTTTACCTTTTTTCTTCAATTTTGAAAAGATAACTTAAGAAAATAACATTAATTTAATAAATTAAGTTTAAAAATTGTTCAATTAAGTTGAATTTATTTTACCAATTAATATATGCAGACAACATAATTAAACTATCATTTTTAAAAAATTAAATATTTTTAAAAAAAGATAATAATTAGGAAAAGTACTTAGATAATCATATTGTTCCAAATTATTTGTTGTATACAATTTTCATGCAAATTAAATAATTAAATATACCTTTAAAAATAAAATATAGTTCAAAAATCATTCCAGGATTGGTTGCTTTCTGGCCCTAATTAAATCTCATATATAATAAAATAACAACTTGAATAAAATCAGCAAATTGACTTGATCAAAAATCAACCAATTAACATAAATTTAAATTTCCTCATCCATTTAACATTCATATTTTACAAACAGAAAAAGTGTTGATCGATTTTACATCTTTTTTTTTTTTAAAAAAAAATTGATTCATAACACAGAATCAGTTGCCACTTCTAAATTTTCCCGAAACATATTACATTTCGTTTCCCATATTTATTGCATTCTACTCCATTGAATAGATATTTTGCAACCAAACCTAGCAAAAACACAAATAAAACCCAAACCTCAGTGGCACACTACCAGGCTTTCTGAATATATCTAAATTTGGCGGCGATACTCAATAAGAAAAGTTAATAAATTACAAATAATCTTCACTGTAACTCATTGTGGAATAACAGTGCACCAAGGTGTCCATTACCATGCCAATGCCATCATTAACGTCGCTTTTTTTTTTTGTTTTTTTCCTTCTCTGTTTTGTTGGCCTGGCCAAATACAATTATCAGAGTATAAAAAATTATGGCCAAAATTTCTGGGCTGCGATCCTCAACGTATATCTCCTCCCCTTATTATGAAAGCAATCCTCAAATATATCAAGTTAAATTGAAACAATATTTCGAAGCCTTCCATAAATAGTGGAAGACCTACCGTGGTAGTTTACCTGCACACTCCAGTACCCTTCTTACACGGTCATCTTACATCCCCGGATCAAAGGACTGCTGCCACTGCCAATTTGATGAGACATCAAAACAGGCCAAACCCAACAGAGTCTCCTCACTACTCCCATAAATTATGGCAAACTACCATGAATGTATTTACAGAAGTTTGGCAACTGCAGAAACCATTATGCTGCAAATGAAGAGGCCAAACTTAAAAGAGGATGGAAAAAGAATGCCCATTTGGGAATTGTTACCATGAGCAGCACAAGGCAGCCCTAGAAGACAGATGGCATTCCTTCCTCGATTGCACCTCCAAAACATATTCAAATGTCAAATGCAGGCATTGAAAACTGAGTCGCAAAATTTTCGACTCGGGTACGGAGCTCAACAATATCCTTGTTGTTATGAAGACCCTTCAGAAAACCCTTCAGTACCATCCCATGCTCTCTCTGTACCCTGCTTGCAATCTGTGCGGCTCTGAGAAGAAAATCAGCAATTATCTCAAAATCGGACTCCAAACAACCTCTTGATGTCATAGCAGGTGTACCTACAAATACACACATGAACGCCTATTAACAATAGCACAAAATCTCTCTAAAGAAAGAAAGATGTTTTCTTGACTCGCAAAATCGATATGTGATGAGGTTTCACTTACCAATCCTTACACCTCCAGGAATGATGGTTCCATTATCACCAAATATAGCAATTTTATTAAGTGTAATGTGACACACCTCACAGACCTTCTCATAATTCTTACCTAGAAACACAATAAATAAATAAGATGAAAAGAAATAAGTAAAATAAGAAAATGGGGAAGGAATAGGCATGCTCCACATAAAAGCTACAAGATATAAACAATTCAAACGTACATGGAATCACATATGCAGCATCAGCATGCGTGTGTGTGCGTGTTGATTAAAAAAGAGCATACATAAGACAAAGAAAGAGAAGGCAGAACAAAGAGGATAAGGAATCTTCAAACCAAAAGGATAAAGTAAAAGACAACCAACTCAACAGAAGCTTCCAATAGTGCTTAAAATCCTCAAAATAATTTTGCAGTACCAGTACCCATCATGATAAAATGTGTGCATAGGTGCACGCACGAGCATGCATTGAACCAACCCTACCTAGTGTAACTTAAGGCTTGATGATTATGATGATGGTGATGGTGATCAGGCATCAGGACGTGTCTCCATCTTTTCAACGGCAAAGCCAGCAATTTATATTTGGGGGGCTTCGGTATAAATATAATTTCCTTAAGGGGTTTATAAATCTTTGGGAAAGCCCACATATTTGCAAAGAGAACATTTTAAAACATGAAAATATTTTACACAATGTAGCTCCACAGCATCATTTTAATGAAAACTACAATGAAAAATAAAGTGATGCTGAAAATTCGGAGGCTTCATTAGAAAGTATAACGTATCATTTTCTTTGTTCCTTAGTAAAAGATCCTATACACAACATAGTATCTCTACAACCCATTCCATACATCATAAAAAAGAAAGTGCCTCATTTCAAAACATAACTTATATGAAAGGAGATGGCGGCTTTCCTGAGCAAGTCCTATTTGCTCAATAAAATAATGCCATTCAGATTGCAGGACAGAAGCGATTGCAACAAATCTGTGATGGATTTAGTCATTCCTATTTGCAGAAATATAATGCCAATGATGCAGGACATGAAGCTGAAAATTGGATCAATTGATTTGACCCCATTCAGAAGCTGAATTCAAAAAATATGGTCAGGCCAAAACGTCTCTGGTTTAAATTAATTAAAAAGTGATATTATGTGGGGATTTGTTTGCCAGTATGTTTGTCTCGGGGGTTTGAAATTTTCTTAATTTTATTTTTGCAATATATTATTATGCAGCAACACCGTAAATTGGATTGGTTATTTTAATTGAAATGGCTGTTTCCCACCAAAATCTCCCACTCTCCCTTACATTCAACCTCCATCCCCTCCTCTCCTCATCTTGGTGGCAATAACACAGCAGCCATCACCAGCCTTTCACTTTTCTAATACTGTATCCTTTAATTTTCTCAGCTATAATTTCATGCAAATAAAGCACACACAGAACCATGTCCAGCATCTAAATTAGGATTATGTCCAACATCTAAATTCTAGAGGGTTGCCAAGCTTAATACTGTGCATTAAATACATGTACACCCCTGCCCACAGCATACATAACACAATATCGACACCCAATATGCGTGTTTGCATTAGTGGAAACTTAAAACATAACACATCCTTGGTATAAGAACACAACCACTCCCATATCATATACAAATCATAAGCTACAAATAATTTACCAGTTGGTGAAACCTCAACATATTGAACAAAAAACTCAAATCAAATAATTTGCACAATATCAATGATTTGATTAGAAGAGGAAAGCTACCCCACAAACATGTCAACCATGGAAATTCAAAGTTCAAACATCACCTATCTGAAGATTGTCGACACTAACATGAAAAGATTTTAATCTCAACATCCATTCAAAGCAACCAAACCATGGATTTAGATATTTGTGATTTCCATATAGTCCTGGACTCCTGGTCATTGGTTTTTCCTATAAAGCAGCAAATATAAAAAAATAAAATATTGATACTTGTTACAAGATAAGATGCAAAGAACCTATAACTTCCTCTGAAATTAATTCAAGTGAAAACTTCAAAAGTAGTATCGTATCATGGCTTGGAAAAATAGTAGCGGTCGATGTAACAGTAACTGTTGCTGCATAATGACTGCATACATTGCAGATGTTGCATAACAGGTAACAGTTACCTTGTCCATGAATTCATTTTTCAGATTAACAAACTCATCAAAAACATATATAATCATATATTTTGATCCTCAAATCCTACACACAAATGCTTTCTAAATGATTTTTAGTAAAATTTAATTACACATAGCAATGGTATTGAATGATATCCTGCTTTCTTTAGTCACTACTGAAGGAAAGGGAGGGGGAGAGGGAGGATTTGCTACTTTTAACAACTTTTGGTGGCTATAAATGGAATTTAAATAAGAAATCATAAATATAGTAATACATAAAAACATAGAATGTTCAAATTTCAAACAAGCACAAAATGCATTCTGCATAGTTATAGAATGTCTTTTTGATTCCAAATTAATTGGAAGAAAAATTATTTTAAAAATTGAAGCAACTTAAAATAAAAATATCCATTCTTTTGGCAAGGAAAATGGATTTATTTTGGGCTAGTTATCAAAGAAATATAAACCAAATAGAGTAGATCACTAATTTAAAATGGCAAACTTAAAATTGAGCTTCTATGCTTTAGTATAGGAAAAATGGTGAGAAAAAAAATGCAATGACATGGCTTAAAATTCAATTATGGGAATCCACAGCCAATTTGACAGCCTAGCAGCCTGTAATAGTGCACATAGTCGAAAAAAGCTCTTACCGTACCACAATGGACCATAGCAACAAACACGGTTATAAACCAAGAGGCCTCCAAATAGCAATGTAACAGTCTCGGAGGCTACCAAGAACCCTATACAGCCACTTCACACTGAATTTTAAAACTATAATTTTTAAACAATATAGGTCTCAATTTTAAACCATCATACTTGAGCTGTAACTTTTAAGTTTTGAACTTCGTCAAATTCATTCCATTACCATAAAAGGACAAAGTTTGCTCTCCGAATAATATTGCAACTACCTATTGCGGCATAAATTTTTTTGTTAGAAAAAAGAAACATAAACTAAGTTTATATTTTAGAGCCCAAAAATCTAAAGCATCCAAGACACACCTATGTCTGTAGTGCTTAGCAAACAAACAGATAAGTAGTTTCTCTTCATCTATCATTATAATAATGAGTTGCAGCGATGATCTTCGAAAAAGCAATCATAATCCTACTGAATTTTGATTAAAAAGCTACAGGCGGGATTTCGGTCTTCTCTCAGCACATGTTAACTATCCTCAGGCGTTACCTATACCAGTTCTTGATTCATTTCAAGTCAATCTTGGATTGTTCACAGTTTTCTTGATTGTTTCTGAAGAATTTGATCTACTTCATTGTAATTCAATCTTGAATTGTTTCCCTTGTCATGGAAGAAATTTTTGGGCAATCGCTTGAAGAAAGGGATATGAGCCTATGAGGTAATTGATCTTGAATATAATTGGAAACCAGTAAGTTGCAACAGGTGTTTTTTGTTTGGTCACAATGGGAACCAAAACAAAGGAAAGGAACTCTGAATTAAAGAAAAAAGTGGCATCTGACATTCCTTTATCAATAACTACGCTGCTTTTGACAGATGAGAATGTGAAAAAGGTGAAAGTGATGATGATATGAGCATGGAGAATGATGATAATGGTCATGAACTGGTACTGGAGAGCCTTCCAAAAAGTGAAAATTCATGCAAAGGTGCTTCATCTTCTGGAAAATTTTGCAATATTACTATCAAATCCACAAGATTAAATGCTGGTCTTTTAAGAAAACCCCATACTGGTAGCAAGAATAACAACAAAGTTTCAGGTGTTGCAAATATTCTTGTTTCTGCAGCTTCTAAAGCTGTAATTCCTGACACTGCTGTTAAGATGCAAGGTAGCAGTTCAAACATCTACATACCTCTGGGGTGAAAAATCCTCAAAATCCTTGTGCAAAAAATAAAGATAGTATCTCTATTGATATAAATACTTGCCAAATATTCGCTGGGGCATCCCATACGAGCGACACGTTACACTTATACCACCCGGGTGTAGCAAAAAAATGGGCAAAGATGGGCCAGGTCGTTCCCTCAAAGCAACGCGCCGTGTCGGCACCCAGGTATGGTGTCAAATATATGAGGGTTCCCGCATCATTCTAGACGTGAGCGGGTAAAGAAATTAGTTTAGAAGACTAGGATTAGACTAGCAACATGGAATATAGGGACACTTAAAAGCATGGAAATTGTGGACACAATGATGAAAAATTATTTTAATCTGCCTTGAAGAAACTAAATGGGTGGGGGGGAAGCTAGAGAAATTAATAAATCAAGATTTAAACTTTGGTACACTAGAAAACGAAAATATAAGAATGGGTAATAATTATTGTAGAGAAAAATTTAAAAGATAGCTTTGTAGATGTCAAAAGAGTATGGGGTAGATTTATAAAAATTAAGATGGACTTAAGCCAAGAGATAATAAATATCATTAGTACTTATGTTTCTCAAGTAGGCTTCACAGAAAACCTTAAAGAGACAATTTTAGGAAGATACGGATAGTATTATACAAGAACTACAAGGGATTGAGAAACTATTCATAGGAACAGAGCTAAATGGATACATTGGAAGGGATAATAAAGGTTATGAGAGAATACATAGAGGATATGGATATGGAGACAAAAATGAGTCTGGGAAGATAATCATGGACTTTGCTACGCCATATGATTTTATACAATGAATACTTGCTTTAAGAAAAGAGAAGAACACTTAATAACCTTCAAAAGTGGACAAAATAAAAGTCAAAGATTTTTTCTTAACTAGGAGGGCAAATCGTTTATCGTGCAAAGATTGTAACGTTATCCCAGATGAAAGCTTAACCACATTGTAAAGTTTAAGTACTAGATATATGCATTAAAAAAAATGGAACAGAAATAATAAAATAAATCATAAAAGAACTAGGTGGTGGAACCTAAAAAGAGAAAATATAATTAAATTTAAAGATAAAATGATCAAAGATGGTGGCTATAGAGGACGGTGTAGACATAAACACTCTTTGGAGCAGGATAGCTAGCTCTATTAAAAAAATAACAAAAGAGATTTTAGGTGAATCGAGATGAAGATTCTCGAATAGCAAATAAAGTTGGCAATGGGTTCAAGATGTCCAAAACTTGTTAAAGCAAAAAAAAATTGGTATAAAAATGGCAAAAATATAGAAACATGGATAATTTGAAAAGTATAAAGAGGCAAGAAAAAATGCAAAAAAGGTTATTAGTAAAGCTAAACATAGATCATTTAAAAATTTGTATGCTACATTGGATACAAAAGGAGAGAGATATATGTAAAATTGTTCGAGCGAGAGAAATAAATAGTTTAGACTCAGGTAATGTAAAATGTATAAAAACTAAGGATGATATTGTCTAGGTTAAGGAAGAAGACAAAAGAAAGATAGCGAAGTTATTTTAGTAAGCAATTTAATAAAAATCAAGTAAAAGGCTTAAACTTAGAATTGATAAATAAGGAAAATACTAAAAATATAAGATTTATTCACAAGATTAGAGTTAACAAAGTTAAGATTGCACTAAAAAAGATGAAAAAATGGAGAAACTATAGGACTGAATAACATCCCAATTGAAGTTTGGAAATGCTTAGGTAATAACAAAATTATAATGTTAACTAATTTATTTAACATAATCATAAAAACTAAAAAAAGGTCAAACAAATAGAGGAAAAACACTTTAATATTTATATACAAAAACAAAGGAGATATTCAAAATTATAGTAACTATCATGGAATTTAACTTATAAGTCATACAATTAAACTATGGGAAAGGATAGTTGAAAAGAGATTAAAGCTAGAAACAAAGTTTCGGAAAATCAATTTGATTTTATGCTTGGGCAATCTACTACAGAAGCAATATATCTTTTAAGAAGATTAATGGAAAAATTTAGGAAAAAGAAGAGGGACCCACATATAATATTTATTGACTTAGAGAAATCGTATGATAGGGTACCTAAGGAAGTTCTATGGTGGGTTTTAGGGAAATAAAAGGTGTTATGTAAGTGTTAAGTCTATCGGTGGAGAGACTAGAGAATTTCCAATCAAAATAGATGTACATCAAGGATCCGCTTTGAGCCCTTATCTTTTTGTTTTAGTGACGGATCAACTGACTAGGAGTATCCAAAATGAGGTTCCATGGTGTATGTTGTTTTAAGATGATACTGCCTTGATTGATGAAACTAGGGGTGGAGTAGAGTCCAAGTTAAAATTATAGAGAGAAGTTTTAGAATCTAGAAGCTTTAGGATAAGCATAAATAATATAGAATATATGAAATGTAATTTTGGTAATAGTAGGAGGAATATTGGGAACAAAATTAAACTTGATAATGAAGAAATCAATAGCACTAGTAGATTTTGATACCTTGGATCTATTAAGCAAGCTGAGGGAGAAATTGAAGAGGATGTAATGCATAAAGTTAAAGTAGGTTGAATAAAATGGAGAAGTACTTCAAGTGTGTTTTGTAAACGTAGAATATCCTTAAAATTAAAAAGTGAGTTTTATAGGACAGCTGTAAGACCAGCTATGTTATATGGATTAAAATGTTGGGCAACTTAAGAAACAACATATCCAAAAAATAAAAATTTTCAAGATGAGAATGTGTATATCGATGAGTGGTATAACATTAAAAGATAAATTAAGAAATAAACATATTTGCAATAAGTTAGGCGTAGCTCCTGTAGAAGATAAGATAAGGGAGGGATGACTCAATTGATTTGAAAACTTGCAGTGTAGGCCACATAGTGTGCAAGTGAGGAAGAGTGACTTAGTTACTTTGAGGGGCAGTAGAAAGGGTAGGGGTTAACCTAAAATAACTTGGAATAAAATAGTAAGGATTTAATAGCCCTGAATTTGTTGAAAGAAATTGTTAATGATCACATAAATTGGCAGAAAAGAATTCATGTAGCCGACCCCACCTAGTGAGACTTAAGGCTAGGTTTCTTCGTGTTGTTTGTTGTATCTCTGTTGATGGGGGGGAAAATCAGTCTAAGACTGCAGACAGTGAAAAAAAAAATCTATTAATACCACATGAATTCTCTAATCCTATGTTTGGGAGAGGCCTTGAATTTGGATTTGGGAGGATTTGGACAATATTCAATATAAAATTGTATTGAATTTTGTCCAAATCCAAGGCCAAAATCCATACTCCCAAATGCAGCTTGAATATTGGATGCTGAAATATAGGAGGGCTGAATGACCCTCTGACACACAAGGAAGTCAAAGGATTAATAAAAGACAAGGCACTCAGTATGTATGGTTTATGTAAAACAAATATAAAGCCCCAAGACAGAAAACTTCTA
Organism: Malania oleifera; assembly: GCF_029873635.1. Taxonomy (NCBI): domain Eukaryota; kingdom Viridiplantae; phylum Streptophyta; class Magnoliopsida; order Santalales; family Ximeniaceae; genus Malania; species Malania oleifera. Next base: position 38,848,915 of record NC_080425.1, read on the forward strand.
TAGAGAGCAGTTGGCTTACTTTTGTCTATCAATCGGTAAGTGTAAGATAAAATGTGATGATATATGTTGGATTACTTTTGTTTATGCTTTGAGTTGTGTTCCAGACAGAACACTTCTATGGAAAGATCTGGTTGGTTTTGTCAATGAGATTTGAGGACTTCCCTTTTTGGATGGTTCTTGGTGACTTCAATACTGTTAAAAATATTTCTGAAAATAATGGACCTATTTCAAATATTGGTTTGAATGGCTCAAGACGATTTAAAGCAGTTCCTAATTCACACAGGATTGGATGATGTCCTTTTGATGGACCAATCCTCACTTGGTCAAACAAAAGGAAGGACAGTAATATTTTTTGAAAATTGGATAGAGTTGTCACATCTCCAAGTATGAACCAGTCCTTTCCCAACCTTATGGTTGACTTTAGCTCACCTGGTGTTTCAGATCATTGTCCTCTTATTATAAGGTTTGTAACCAAAGCAGCAGCAGCAGAGGTAAAAATTTCCCATTTAAGTTTCTTAATTGTTGGACAATCACCATGCTTTCTCGGACTCTATCAGGAATAACTGGAATTCCTTATATCCTTTGAAAGCTCCCCCATGTTTGTATTTTGTCAGAAGCTGAAAGCTACTAAAAGAAAGCTCTGAGAATTTCATTAAGTTCATATTTCTAAGATTGATGAAAGGATCAGTGTTGCAAAATCTGAACTGGACCAAAATGCATATTGATGTGATGTACAGCTCAAACAGCCATAATGTTTCAATGGTGAGTCAAGCATCCAGGAAGTACGACAATCTTGTGATGGCTGAGGAACCTATTCTTAAGCAAAGATCCAGAATCAGCTGGCCAAATCTGGGTGATCAGAACAATAAATCTTTCTCTGAAGCTGTTAATGCCAGATCAACTTATTCACAAATCAAATTCTTGACTGGTGAAAATGGGGAGAAAGTAAGTTCTTTTGAAGGCATCAAAGAGAATTTCCTGACCACCTACTCTGGGGTGCACAGTTCTAGTAATTAAATTGCAATGTTCATTTTTTTGAGAGTATCTTGGATTTGAAATGGTCTGAAGACCGTGTGTCTATGCTGGGCAATCTGACTCAAAAGGAGGAATTAAGAGAGCTGTATTCTCATTTTCAGATGACAAAGCTCCTGGACCAGGCTTAACTGGAATGTTTTTATCGATCTTGTTGGAGCATTATTGGAAAAGACTCAAGTTTCAACAGATGCAGTTTGTTCCCTCTTCAATGATTCTAAGCTTCTAAAGCAGATTAATGCAACTTGTTAACTTTGGTGCCTAAGCCTAAAGTCAAGAAACCCACAAATCCCAGTGAATTCAGACCATTTTCATGCAACAATCTTCTCTATAAATTCATTGCAAAGATCTCGCCCACTAGACTTCAAATATGACTGCTTTGCTTTATCAATAATAACCAAGCTTCTTTCATAAAAAGGAGATCTATTCAGGATAACATTCTTCTCAAGAACTTTTACATAACTATCACTTCAACTTAGGCTCTCCCAAAATTGGCTCTAAATGTAGATCTCAGGAAAGCTTTTGATTCAATAAATTGGAATTTTATCATCATGGTTTTACAGGCAATTGGTACTCCCAATAATCTTGTGGACTGGATTAGAGAATGTATCTCAATACCCAATTTTTCTCTTTGTAATAATGGCTCTACTAAAGGCTTTTTCAAGGGTAAGAAAGGAAACAGACAAAGAGACCCTATATCACCTTATTTGTTTGTTATGGCAATGGAGGTGCTAACAAGGATCCTTCAAAGAACTGCTTCCAAGGAAGGTCTCAGCTATCACAGTAAATGCCAAAGGATAAAGCTTACAAGCCTCTGCTTCGCAGATGATCAAATTATTTCCTCTTAGGACAACACTAAGCAAAAAGTATTAAGAATTCCCTTCTCCTTTTTCATGCTCTTTTCAGGGCTACAAACCAATCCCTCTAAATCTGAGCGTTTTACTTAGCTGTTAAAAACACATAAGAGGGGGAGATTCTTCAAATTTTGGGGATTCAAGAAGGTAAACTGCCTGTTAAATACTTAGGCCTTTGTTCGGTAACTAAAAGGGTGAATAAGATGGGCTGCATTATACTTCTCTAGAAAATTTCAGCAAGACTAAACAGCTGGACCTGTAAGTTCCTGTCATATGCAGGAAGATTGAAACTCAAGTCTGTCTTGCTAAGGATTCAGGCATACTGGGGCTCTTTTTTTCTGCCTTCCTAAATCTGTGGTCAAAGAGCTAAACGAGAGGCTAAAGCCTTTCCTTTGGCAAGGAAATGATTGGAAAACTACCAGCTGCAAGGTAAAATGAGCAAATATCTGTAAGCTATTCTGAAGGAGTGTTAAATTTATTTGAAACTTCAGAATGAAGTTGCTTGATTCTTTCCATGCTCATTTGGTTAAGACGGAAGGGTTTGGAGTTTAGATCCCTCTAGGGAATTGTCTTGTAAATCCTTTTTCTCCTACTTGACTTGTGACCCTGATGCAGATCCTTTTGGTTTGTGTTCTTTGATCTAGAAAGCTAAGGATCCCCCCAAAAATAAAAGCTATCATTCAGACTGCAGTTCTTGAAAGAACTAATACTAATGATTTGCTTCAGAAGAGAAGACCTAATAAGGCCCTCTCTCTGGATGTTTGTGCCCTTTGTTTGAGGAGTGGTGAGACCATCTGTTTCTTTACTACCCTTTTACTAGGTTTGTCTAAGAATAAATTTTTTGGTATTTTTGGTGAAGACTGGGTTTGTCCCTCCACCTTGAAGGCCTTTTTGTATTATCACATTTCGGGGTTTTGGTAAAGGGAAAGACATGATAATGTAAAGACCCGGAAATTTAAAAGGATTAAAATAATTTAGAAAAAAAAAAATATAAATAAAATAACAGATAAATAAATAAAAGCAATGGTGTGGGAAAAGAAAAAAAAATTTTAAATTAAAGAAATTAAATTAAATTAAGATAAATTAAATAATTAAATAATTAGTTATTAAATTAAATATTTTTACATTGGATTTAAAATAATAATAATAATAATTAAAATGATATCTATAAGTAAGTTATTATAATATATATATATGATAAGTATAAGTTAAAATAATATATATATATATATATATATAAGATAAGTATAAGATAAATATATATATGTAAAGTGAAAGAAGAAGGAAGAAGAAGAAAGAAGAAGGAAGAAGAAAGAAGAAGATGTCAGGCACCCCCCTGCAAACTTTCCTGCGTTCAGTACGCGCAGCCACTCCTCCGTCTCTGCTTTTCTCCTTCTCTCAATTACTCGGCAAGTTTGCGACGGATCAAGAAACGGAAGGTGCCGTTAGAATCCTAGTTCCGCTGCCAACATTTCTACTAAAGCAAATTTGTCGTGGGAACAACTTAGGCACTGCTCTTGGGAAAAAGTAATTTTTCCCCAATTTCTCAATTTCTGGTTAAATTTACTGTTAAATCGACGAACGGACACCACCACAGGGTCCTAGTCGTCGTCGTCGTCATTCTGACATAGGTAATTATTCAATTGGGGTTTTCTAGACCCTACTCCAAAGCGAGAGTGGAAGTTGAGAAATTTGACAATTTGGCTAAATTTAAGGATATTATTATTTATTTAGGAATTATGGCCCTAGGAAGTATTAAATTAATATTTTATTCATGAATAATTTATTGGAACCAAGAATTTAATTTCAGGATCCAGGTGAGCGCCACAGGTATTTTTTAGAGTCCCTGTTGGCGTAGTTCAAGAAACCACGTAAAGAAAAAAATATATATTAAATCAGAATTTTTATGAATTTAATGAAAAAATAAATTGTGTTATATGTACGTATATATGTTTCAATATGGGTAAAATGTCAACTGTTTAAATTATATTTTTTTCGAACTTAGGGCTGTTTATTAGATATGTATATGCAAAAATGAATTGATGAAAGTGAGAAATATTTTTAGGATAATTAAGTAAGAAATGAAAAGTATTTTCAGTATATAAACATTAAATATTGGTTGGCTTATTTTACAGGCAGTGTATGAATTTTACTATTAAATTGTGTGGCATGAGAATCTGTGCAAATATATGTTAAATGTACGAGATGTAGATTAAGTAAAACAATGAAAATAAAATATGACATGGACAATGTTGCCTGTGTGTGTTAATGCAACCATGTAAACAACTGAAAAATGCTGGGTAAACAGCTGAAATATGCTGGGTAAAACAGGTAAAAGTGGCTGGGTAAATGTGAAACAGCTAAAAGTGGCTGGGTAAATGTGTCACAGCTGAAAGTGGCTGAGTAAATGTGTCACAGCTGAAAGTGGTTGGGTAAATGTATGACAGCTGAAAAATGCTAGATAAAACAGCTAAAAGATGTTGGGTATGAAATGAAATGAAATGAAAAGGGAAATAAATGAAATGGAAATGAAATGTGAAATGTGAACAATGTAAAATGGGAAAAAGTCACTTAAAATGAAATACAATGCAATGTTAAGCCATGAATATAAACAGAAGTGTATGATTAAATAATGATAAAAAAGAATAATGTATTATGATACTAGAAGTATGTATGTACGTAGAACATGTTACGATTGGGCGAGGCGTACCTTTCGTTTGAGGGCTTGCTAAGTAAGGCGAGTGCACTAGTAGCTACAGATGTGACAGTAGCCGCATAACGTACTAGGGCAGAGGGAACCTACTTGTATGGGCGGGTAGATTTCCCTATCCTTAGGGCCTTTCCCAGTAAACTTTTGTATGAACTGTGTGAGTACGAGATTAATTTATCACTTGAGAGCTTACTGAGTAAGGTGAGTGCCCTAGTACGCTTTAATTGCGACCTTAAAGTTACCTAAGTATCAGAGCAGAGGGGTGCTACTTGTATGGGCGAGTAATCACCCCTATCCTCAGGTAATCTCGTGGGTTAAACATTTGCATGTGTTTGATTAGGATCAGAAAATGACTTTCAGTATTATGTTAATGATTTGCAAATATTATAAAATGATATGTATAATCTCATGATGGTCACACGCTGAGTTTAATATATTGTTTCTTCCCTTACTAAGATGTGTCTCACCCGAATATGAATTCATCTTTTTCAGGATTTCTCAGGATCGAGCTTTGAGAGTTCGAAATTTTATAACATTTTTTGGAAGATATAAGAAAAAATAGTATATTTTTCTGTTAACTTTGATATGTATATTTTATGTTTTATAATTTATGTTTTAAGTTTTATAAGATATGGATGGTTGTGAAACATACTGGTATTAGTGGATAATATTTTGGAGACATGTATATATTTGAATACTGGTGGATGATTAATTTATTATGGTTGGTAGTTAGAATTAGTAAACTCTGGTACTATGTTATATGGAGATTATGGTTATATTTCCGTTGCGTATATTATGGAAGAGAGATTTTATCAGGTATAACGCGTCGGACCCGGGTTTAAGGTTTCGGGGCGTTACAATAGACTTGTGGCAATGCGCTGTTACAGCTATTATTTGGTGTGTCTGTTTGGAGAGGAACGCTAGAATTTTCTAAGGGTTAGCTACTGCTAATAACTTGCTTTGGAGTAGAGTGGCATATTTTAAGTCGCTGTGTGCATCAGCTCACGGGTTTTTTCATCATGTTTCTTTGGAAGATCTGCAACAGGACTAGTTGGCTCTGCTTCATTGAGTTGGCTTTCAGCTTATTATGAATTTTCATTGTAATTTGTTGTTATTGATGTAAAGGGAGGATTTATTATTCTCCCTGTTTTTTGTCATCTTTTCTTTTCTCCTCATTTTTTCTGATTACATCCTTTTATCTTCTAATAAATTCTTTGTTTATCAAAAATAAAAATAAATACAATTCCAGGTTTTTCCAATGTTTGGGTCAACCGAACTCAACCCAGCTCCCCCAACCAGAAAAAAGCAGGGGAATAATAAACAACAATAACAATAAACCAAGCCTCAAGTCTCACTAGGTGGGGTCAGCTACATGAATATTTTTCCACCAATTTACTCGATCATGATCAATTTCCTCCAACAAATTCAGGGGAATAATAAACGAAAAGGGGAAAATCGTTCAAGAAAAATAGCTGTCTCATAAACATAAGTAGTTTTCTGCACTTGGACTATTTTTCTGCTGAATTCCAAACAGATAACTTCAACAGTTCTGCCCATACAACATAAAACTGGTTTTTTGGTCCCCCACCCCACAAAAAAAATAAATAAATAAATAAATAACAGAACCTAACTTAATGTAAGTTTCTTTTGATGAAAAAGTCAAATCCACATCATTAGATTCTATAGGTTTCAAAAACATAAAAATACAGTGTGAACCATGAAGTACAATAACAGAACCTAAACAAATGTAAGCTTCCTTCGATGAAAAAGTCAAAACCACACACATTAGATTCTATAGGTTTCAAAATTATAAAAAATACACAATGAACAATGAAGTTCAGCTAGATTGTTACAATAAATTAAATGAAATTTCAAGTTCCTAGAACAATGACTAAGACAATGTTTCCTGAAGTATCATTCATCGATAGTTTAAATTCCTTTTAAGTCACACGTTGCAATTGCGAAACACGAAAGAGAATAATTCAACTTGTTAACTGAAAAAATCATATATCAAGAGTCCAAATAGCAGAAACATCAACCTCTGTCAAACAATGTTTTTAATCAAGAGAGACTAGCTCAAGCGAAGAACAAAATCAAAACCCATTTTAGTTCAAAAATTATAAGCCATGCAGGGTAAAAAAAAAGGAAGGTATCTAAGTCATTCTGCAAACAAAAATAAAAATAAAAGAGAAGCAAATATAAAAATGAACATGAACATAAAATAATACCTGTCAATCCCAATGTTCTCAAATCCCAGAGCAGCAAATGGTTGTCTGTGCCTCCAGTTACCAGTCTGCATTTTCTTCTCAATAGGGCAGTCGCTAAAGCCTGAGCATTTTTTTTTACTTGTTGCATATATGCTTTGTACTCCGGAGTCGCTACTTGCTTTAAGGCTATAGCAAGTGCAGCAATATGGTTATTGTGAGGCCCACCTTGTAAGGATGGAAAAACAGCAAAGTTTATCTTGTCCTCAAAATCATATTGGTCACTATCATCACCTTGACCTGGAACCATGCCTCTCTTCCTCAACTTTTTACCCTTTCTGTAAAAAATTATTCCTCCTCTGGGACCTCGAAGACTTTTGTGAGTTGTTGAAGTAACAATATCACAATATTCAAATGGATTTACACATTCCTGTTAAATAATAAACCATCATATCAAAAAATTTGTGGTTAAATCAAATCTGAAAGTTTTAAATGAGTAAGTTCGGTCAACTAAAGTTATCTTTCACACTGTTTGGTTTGAAGGAAAGATGAAGAAGGAGAGCATGACTGGAAAATCGATTTCCCCACATCCAATATGGTAGCAAATTAGGAAAGAGAACTGATGAAATGGGCATTCCTCTCCTCTCAAAATCAATCCCTCCAATAGTAGTAGGAAATGGATGGAAAAAACCTACTCAATATGAGTGACGAGCATTTTTTTTCCCTTCCATTTTCTTTTGCTTAAGCAACAAAAAGGAAAGGTAAGCACATTCTTTCTTTCCCTTTTATATCCTCTACACCTTTTTTCCTTTCCAGCCCTTTTCTATTCTCCCAAACACTATTAATTCTCCATTGTTGAAACTAACCTTTACATGAAATGAGAAAAGATATTAAAGCTTAAAACCATGGGAAAGATTAATTTATTCAATACAACCTAGCCGTTAACAGCCAAATTAAGTTTGCATAGTTACCCTGCACCAAAGAAACAGTATAAATTGGAGCAAAAAAAAAACAAACAAACAAAAACAGAAACAAAACAAAAAATATATATATAAAACTGTGACCAAGAGGACACCATATCTTATTGTCGTGCACAATAAATATTTTCTCAAGAAAGAAGATAAACATGAAGTAAATATAAAAAAAAAAATTTTAAAATCATTTTCCAAATTTTCTTCTTACATATAAAATTCACACTTTCTTAATGTAGCAATGAGGAACAAATGTTTTCTCTTGCCCTGTTGTAAGTTATAATATCATAAATACATAAAATTTGGAAAATAATGTATCTTAGTGAGAGCGTTGAGCTCTGGATCCCAAAACAAATGGTAAGATTAAAGAGGTGGTTTTGAAAAAAGCTTCAATTGATTTGATAATGCTAAGAAAATCCAAATTACAGGAGGTAGATGGTTCGATGACTAGGAGTGTTTCAGAATCTAGGAGTGTTTCAGAATCTAGGTTTAGGCATTGGCATGGCTGGTGGTTTATCTAGGGATACTATTGTTGTCTAGGATACTAGGTTTGTTACAAAGGTTGATTAGGTGAGTTCTGTCTGTTTGTGGTCCTAACTGTCCCAGGCTTAGGAGTTTATTTTGGGAGTTGTCTGGACAGTATGGTTTATGTTCCCTTGATTGGTGCGTAGAAGGTGATTTCAATGCATTAGGTTTCCTTATGAGAAATTGGGTGGCTCTAAGGTCATCAACAGCATGAGAGGTTTTGATAGTTTCATTAGATATTGTGAATTCTATATTATTTAGTTATACGTGTAGTTCACATGGTTTGCAGCTGGCCAGTGTATACACACTCTAGTTGACAAATTCTTGTTTGCCAATTCTTCCCCCCGACTTCCTTAAGAGGTGCTTCCAATGAGAAGCTTCTGATCATTGTCCTATAATTTTTCAGTCCAATCCTGTTAGATGGGAGCCCACACCTTTGAGGTTCAAAAATATGTCACTATCTCCTTTCGGTTTAGCAGAGTTGTTGAAGTACTGTTTTTTTAAAACAAAAAAAAAAGGGTTTTGGGAGGCCTGGGGGGGTTGCAAGATTATTTTAAGGTGAATTGTGATAGTTCATTGCTTCATTGGGTGACCAGGGGTTTGTGGAGGAACATCTTTATTTTATTTTTTATTTCTTTTTTTATAGTAAAAATGGTAAGTAGGGGAAGAGCTTTATTAATGAATCAGAGTTCAAGAATCACGGGGATTGTGGAGGGAGATTTTTACAGGACTCTTTATTCGGAGGAGGATGTTGATAGACCAGTAGATTGGTGTCCAATTAATGATGTTATTTCTTTGATGCAAGAAAGTTTGAGAACAAACATGGGATCGGGCAGAATGAGCAGATGCTAGAGGTAGTACCAATTCTCACCATGCAAATCCCTAAAAATTTGTCTCAACTCTCGTCTTTTTACCTGCATGAGGTATAAAATTGGGCATGGTGAGAGGGTTCAATTCTGTGACGATCATTGGGTTGGGGATGCTCCTTCTATTCATGTTTTTCACCATTTTTATCATCTTTCTGTTCTTCATGATTCTCCTATTGCTAAATTTTCCCTTGACCATAAGATTGGAATTCTTGGAATTTTCATTTTCCTAAAAATATGAGTCAAATTGAGACTGATTATCTTGTTAGATTGTTGAATCTTGTTAGAATCTTTCTGTTCTCCTTGATTCCTTGCTCTTTTTTCTTTCTTTTTTTTTTTTTTCATTTTTGTGGAGAGTGATGGAAGGTGGTAGTTTTTAGACTCTTTAAATTACTTTTCTTGTTAGTCTGTCTTTGTCCAAATGAGGAGAGAACTTCTCATTTATTCTTTCAATGTCCTTTCTCACAGGGACTCAGAATTAGAATAATTCACTAGTTTCTGGTGAGCACTGTGTTTGCCCTTCCTCTTTGTAGGGCATACAATCTCTCACTTATAGGGGCTTTTGTATATTGGAGAGAGAAGCAAAGTGCAAGAGTGCTGTGGTTGCAGTGCTTTGGTGCATCTGATTAGAGCATAATGCAAAACTCTCCGCATTCTGCAACTCCAACTAAACAAATGTGGTATAAAATAGTATTTTAGACTTATCTTGGGTGTTTCATCAACAGCTTTCTTGAAGAGTTTCATTGTCTAATGAGCAGAGGGACTGGCATTCTGTGCTCGACAAGTTGTTGTATACTTTTTATTTTTTCAGGTGCTTTCTTAACAAGAACCCAAAAAATAAATAAATAAATAAATAAATAAGATGCCATAACAACTAAAATCAAAAAAATAGAATTCTTCAAGCAGCCAAGAGTATAGAATAAAGATTCTTCAATCTTAAACAAAATACAACTATCAAAATCGTACCTTGGCCGCAATAAGACCACTAATTTGAGCCATATCACACATTAACACAGCTCCACACTTATCAGCAATCAGTCTAAACCTCGCATAATCCCACTCACGAGGGTACGAGCTCCCACCACAGATAAGTATCTTGGGACGAAAATCAATTGCCCTCTCCTCAAGTTTATCATAATCGATATACCCAGTTTGTGGATTCACTTTATATGGTAAGCTCTCAAAAAATATAGAAGCCCCGGACACTTTTCTCCCGTTTGGCGTATAATACCCATGACTAGTGTTTCCTCCAGATGGAGTATCCAAACCCATGATTCGATCTCCGGGGAGGAGAAGCCCCGTGTAAACAGCAAAATTTGCCGATGTACATGAATAAGGCTGAACATTCACACCCCAGCAATCCGGATCAAGATTAAAAGCAGCCAAAGCACGCTCGCAACAGAGCATTTCAATCTCATCGATGTGCTGATTGCCACAGTAGTAACGGGCACCAGGCATTCCTTCCGAGTACTTGTTCGTCAAATGGCTTCCGAGTGCTTCCATCACAGCCCGACACACAAAATTTTCTGATGCAATCAGCTCAATTCCCGTGAATTGCCTTCGCTTTTCCTTCTCCATAATCCCGAACACATCCGGGTCAGCAATGTGGAGCGGCTGACTTCCCCAAGCCCTCACTGCAACCCTACGTGACTCGAGACTCAGAGAAGATGACGATTCAGTATCCCTTTTCCGCTTCAAGCACATGGAATGGCCCAAAATTCTGAACTCCTCCATATCTGATCTGTCATCTTCGCTACACACTTTCTCCTCGCTTGCGTTCTCGATTTTGTGGTCCTGATCGTTTGCCTGCTGCTCCAGCAGCTGCAGGGGAATGGAGGGCATCGGGTGCGCTGGATCGCGGAAGCTCGAATCTATCTGAAACGAAATGGAATCGTCGGCAATTTGGGTTCTCGGAGGCGGGGAGGAGTGGGACAGAAACCCTAGAGAGAAATTGGACTGCGAGCGAGTCAAATCCATGGACGAGGACGAGAAAACACTTCTACCACTCTGACGAAAGCTTTTTCAGGGTTTAGTAGAACAACAATAAGAGCAGCAGAAACTGCGACAAGAGAGTTTATTGAAGGTGCAGTAGCAGTGGCGGAATAGTGATCGGAAGGAGTTTGAATAGGAAGCTGCTGCTGAAGCTTCCATAGAAGCTGAAATTTTCAGCAAAAAATTCTCAGAGCAGAAAACCTAACCCTAATCGTAACCCGAGACTTACACCGAGAGACGAGAGCGAGAAGGACAGGGAGCGTAGCTTTGACGGTGTGGGGGAGATTCCAAGACAATGAACCTGGACGCGTTTATGGGGTGATTTATGGGGTGACTGGGTTCACCAGTCACCGGTCTTGACGACAAAGTTTTCACTCCATCTGGTGGTGCCCCACAGGGCGCCAATCACAAATGTTTCATCGCGGCGCTACCGTAGGACACGTTGGCCGGACTCATCACGTGCTATTAATTAATTCGGAGTTTTTTTCTAATTTAATTTTATTTTAATTTAAAATATTTAAGAAAAGCTCAAAAAAATTTCCGCAATTAATAAGTTTATAAAAACGCTAGATGGTCCATTTTTTTTTAAGATAAAAAACAGTTTCATCATCCAACATCTTTTATTAAAAAAATATTACACTAAGTAGTGTTTTTAATTAAAAAATATTATTTAGACTAGCGCTTTTTGCATGACTCATGCACACACCACCCAACCTTCAATAATTGAAATATTTTTATTATATTAGGGATTTTTGAAAATTATAATTGTTTAATTTTAACTTTTAAATTTTTTTATCACTTTCAATAGCAATGAGTGTCTAAAGTTTGTATAATAAAATTTTAAAAATGAGTCATTTATGAACTCGTTATCTAGAACTCTTTTGTTATGTTTAGTTTAAAGAAAAAAACGAAATAGTAAAAAAATGAAATAAAAATTTAAATGAAAAGTATAACAGAATAAAGTGATAAATTTGATCTCATTGTTCTTAATTCCATTATATTCCTACGCACTGAAGGTGCAATTTTAGCTTATAGTAGATAAGGATAATAAAGATTGTCATGAACTAAAAGGGGCAATAGAAGGGTATGGGTAGACTTAAAATAATTTAAGAGGAGATAGTGAGTAAGAATTTAATATCCCTGAATCTGTCAAAAGAAATGGTTTATGATCGCATAAATTAGTGAAATAGGATTCATATAGCCGACCCCATATAGTGGGACTTAAGGTTTTGTTTTGTTGTTGTTGTTGTTTTAAACTACCAAAATATGGAGGGAAATAATCATAGAGAAGAGTCCACCAAAATTTATTTAAAAAAAAACTCAAACTACATACACAAAAGGAAAAATGTAAAAACCTAACAATCTTAAATCAACAAAAATAACTAGTTGTTGCAGTGGTAGAAAAAGATTCATGTAATCGATCCAGCCTACTAGGATTTAAGGTTTGGTTGTTTTTTATTATTATTGTTGGTGGTGGTGGTGGTGGTGGTGGTGGTGGTGTTTTAGACAAAAAGCGGAGCTTCCAAACTAGTTACTTATAAATAATCTTCAAAAATGAATATTTAATATTGGTTATAATTTTTTTGTCATTTTAATCAAGAGTAAGGCAACAAAGAGTTAGCAAGAATTAGCTATTTCGAAGTGATCAATTAGTTATGATAGGAATGGGTTAATAAATGATCTTTTGACTCGATTGTCTTGTGTTCTTTCTATTTAGTTTCCTTCTATTTTTGGATTTTTTCAAGCAAGGACTTAGTGTCCTCCTAATTGTACTTCTTTTTTCTCTCTTTCTTAGTAAATTCCTTTTTTTATATAAAAAATTTCATTTTATATAATGAATGACAAAAAAAAGGGAATGCAATGGAAGCACAAGGAGTCATTCAACTAAAATCTCTATTGGTGAAAAACTCAACTCAGTATGCATAGGTGTATGGCTTAGTGGATAGTACCCAAAAAAAAAAAGTGCAAGTGAATAAAAGGAATGACTTTGCATTATTAGCTAGAAACAACTTTCACGGGCAAACTGTAGACCTTATGGGTCATACCCTATTTTGATTATGACAAATATTTTGATATTTAATATCTATCAAGTTTGTGTGCAAGATAATACTAGCAAGATCATATTGATGACATGCAACAACTTGAAGAAGAATGAAGATTCTAGCATATTTAATTGTTGTATTTTCATATTCAGGCCTGTAATATTTAAATTCAAAAAAGTCTGTAATAATTTGCATATCATGCATGTAAGACTATAAACTCAAGACCTTAGGGATCACCCTTTGGTCGACCGACGCCAGATTTTCTAACCTAAGTAAAAAGACCTTAAAAAAGATCCTACGTCCTTGCACTAACACTTAGAAAAGTCCTCAAAATCACATATACTATCAGGGGAAACTTTTAATTTAAATTTGGACTGAAATGCACATTTTTAGTGTTCAGTCGACCGGACCCTAACGCACATAGACCTTCGGTCGACTGAACCTCCCTAGGGTCAAAGGTTTGAACCTTCGATTGACCGACTACAAAATGAGCTGCAATGCGCTAGTCGACTGAACGCACCTGTGGGAAGCCCCAACTCCTTGGTCGACCAAACTTGAAGAAGAAAAATGGCCCGGTCGACCAAATGTTCAACGTTAGTCAACCGAACTTGGCCTGGTCGACCGAACCTCGGAGGTTTTAAAATTGCCTCAAGACCAATCGACCGAAGTCACAATTCAAAAATGTCTCGGTCGACCGAACCTAGCAATTGGGTCGACTGAACCTTAAGTACAGTCAACTGAACCTTTCGAGTTGGTCCAAATTTTATCATTGTTAAATTGGGTTAATTTTTGCTAAACACAATTAATCTTTTTCCAAAATTCCAAGCGTGTCTCTAATGGCTATAATTTACCCCTTGCTTATATATACGTCCTCATTTGTTCAATTAAGGGGTGATTAGCACTTTTGATTAAACAAAAATTCTCTAATTTTTTCCTAGACCATTCCTCAAGCTTAAAGCCTATATACTCTCATACTACTTCCCTTTTGCTAATCCAAGCCTTGTGAGAGTACCTAGAGAAATTATACTTCATTCCACTGTGCTTAAAACTCTCATTATATTATTTGTTGATTAATTTTGATATTGAGAGTTAAACATAAGTTTTCCCACTGATTTAATCTAATAAATCTTATGTGGGGAAAACTTAGTGCTTGTGGGTCTTTGCATTGATATTGTAAGATACCTTAGCCCATATTTTTCTATGTACAAAAATATTTTACAAGTTTGATTTCAAACAACTCTTGTGTTTACTATATTGAGAAAATATTGTTGAATTTGTTTGAACATTATTGCTTGCATCTTTGAAACACTAATCTGACATTGAGATTTGGTATACTTGGTTTTCAAAGAATAGCTTGTTTGAACACTCTTGTGCATATTTGAGATTATATATTATACTGAGTGTTGCTTGCACATATACACCCTTGAGCTTATAGTTCCTACATTATTGGTGTGCATTGATTATATTATGCGTAGTGGTACATATCTACTTGTGTAAGAAGCATTTTCATGTATGTAAATTATTCATATATTTTGTATTCCAGTCATGGGTCTAAAGGGGGAGACTAGCCTTATTGAATAGTCTTGAATTGGTTTAGACCTGGTTAGGAAAGATAGGTGCTCCATCCTAATAAGATGCGGTTATAGGTTGAGGTCAGACCCGTGAATTAACTTGGTTGCAACCAGTGCCGCTCCACCCGTTAAGTGAGTAATAGTGGTAATCCTTGGGCTTGCAAGCTGAGGCGGGAACGCACGCAATATTGGCTGAACCTCGATAATATATCATGTGTCTATTTTACATTATCGCAATTTATTTACCACACGTGTATGTTATATTGTGAATGCTACGCATGATTTAATTTCCGCACGTTATATTTATCTGGGCATTTGGAATTGTATAGACAAACCCTAGGTTGTGGGTATATTGTTGTTATTTGGTTTAACTGAGGAAGAAATTTTAAATACCCAATTTACCTCCCCTCTTGGGAATACACCATTTATAACACAAACAGTGACAGTATTTTCACAACTTTCATACACAGTTGTATACAATCACACTACATCGAACTTGTGTAAAAAATTCGGTTGTCTCCTCTTAAAATCGAGTATACCCATCCATGCTTGCACCTGTTCAAAGAAAACCATTTTCATCGACAATCAATCATAGTGTTTTCACAACTTTGATACTTAGTTGTATACATTCATACTACATCGAACTTATGTAAAAAAAATTCAGCAGTGGAAGGAACATCAAATGGACGTAATTGCTCGACTCATCGCAAAAAATTGTCACACATTTCAAGCACAAAATGCGGGCTTATGTGAAGAAAATGACTGTCTGATTATCCGCATCCACTAGTAAATGACTAAACTAATCCTACATATATCTTATCTGGATAAGGGAACCAAGTGTCGTAGTGTCAAGATGGCACAACTCCTAACAACCGGTGGCATATACGACGCAGTGCTACTTGTCCTTGGTCGTCTGCCTCATCGTCTACTGGTCCGCAAGTATGATCAATGGCAGGCCTTCCATCAATGGGCAGTCCAAACAAAATGGCGACATCATGTAATGTGATCATCACCTCACCACGCGGTAGGTGGAAGATATGTGTCTCTGGCTTCCAGCGCTCCACGAAGGCCATCACCAAATGCCAATCTAGTGGGACATGGCTGATTCGGTAGATACCGTAGAATCCAACAATCCGAATCAAAGAAATGATGCGATCAACCACATCAAAGAAGTCCTCTAAAAACTGAATCCACCTTTGGCACTATAAGGGCTCGGTATAACCTTCAGTCCAAGCTCGGTGAACCGGTGTTGATCAAACAATGTAAGAACTGAATGATCACTTGGCCCTAGATCGATTCTGCAAAAAGGAAAAGTTGAATATAGTTACTAACTAAATGAAATAATAGAATGTAATAACATATTCTATATAATTAGGTTTGTCTATATGAACTTCTCGACTATCTTATACTGAGTTTCCCGATTTTAATTCGTCCATGGACGACATGATCACTTAATGCGATGAGTCAGATCCATCCCCTAGTAACGTCCTCCTCGGACACCTTGTGCGGTTATGTCCTTGTTCATAGCATATGTTGCACATGTTCTTCTTCCTACCTTCCCTTACGTCAATCTCATTACGTAGATGTGAACTCTTAGGACAACCTTTGTGCCAAGCTAACGCAGGATTTGCGTATATTTTTGGGAATGAGTGTAACACCCCGAACTCTTAAACTCGGGTCCGATGCGTTATACCTGATAATATCTTAATAAATCATAATCCATAACATATGCAACGGAAAACATAATCGTAATCTCCATAAACATAGTTCTACAATACCAACATTCCATAATACCAGAGTTTGCTATAGCCTATCTAGAAATCCATAAAATTTATCCATCACTTGCATTTTCCATAGATACATACATCTCCAACACATTTCAGTATATTCACAACCATTTCTCTCACAACATCCTTAAAATATAACGGCATAAAACATAAAACATAAATATTTACATCCCCAAAATAGTATCAACATATACCCTATTTTTAATATTCCTCAAAACTAAGTACCCTCGAGCTCCCTAAGACCGACCTTGAGGATGTCCTAAAAAAGAAACATTCATATTCGGGTGAGACCCAACTCAGTAAGGGAAGAAGTATACATATTAAAACAACATGTGGCTAACATGAGGTAAATATATATCATTTTAATTACATTTGCAAATCATCACATAACATTGAAATCATTTTTTGAACCTAATCAAACATATGCAGAGATTTAGCCCGCAAGATTGCCCGAGGATAGGGGTGATTATCCGCCCATACAAGTAGCACCTCTCTGCTCTGATACTTAGGTAACCCTAAGGTCACAACTAAAGCATACCAGGGCACTCACCTTACTCAGTAAGCCCTC
Source organism: Malania oleifera (assembly GCF_029873635.1). Lineage (NCBI taxonomy): Eukaryota > Viridiplantae > Streptophyta > Magnoliopsida > Santalales > Ximeniaceae > Malania > Malania oleifera. Next base: position 38,866,037 of record NC_080425.1, read on the forward strand.
AAGTGTTAACTTGATCTCATACTCACGCTTTCAACAATAGTTTACCGGCAAAGGCCCTAAGGATAGGGAAATCTACCCGCCCATACAAGTAGGTTCCTTCCGCCTTAACACGTTATGCAGCTACTGCCACATCTGAAACTACTAGTGCACTCGCCTTTCTCAGCAAGCCCTCAGGCGAAGAGTTTGCCTCGCCCAATCGTAACATGTTCTACATACATAAATACTTCTAATATCATAATACTTTATTCCTTTCAGTCATTATTCATTCATACACATATGTTCATGTTCATAGCTTAAACATTGATTTCGTTTCACTTTAAGTGACTCTTTCTCATTTACTTCGTTCACATTTGTCATTTCATTCCATGATCACTCCATTGTCATTTTATTACATAACATTTTCATTCACTTGCTTCGTACTACAACCACTCTTTAGCCATCATCAGTTAGTCCATATAGAAATTGCGATACCCCATGGATGAAAGACTTAAAAAGGATTAGATGTTACTATCCATATCAACAAGGTGCACCTTTCTTTTCGGGAGCTTTCCCATAAGAACTTCATAGTTAAGTGTGCTTGGCTTAGAACAATCTTGGAATAGGTGACCACCTGGGAAGTTTTCTCAGGAAGTGTGTGAGTGAGGAAAAAACACACTGAAAAGGGCACATGTTGATTTGTGGGGCCAGTTATTAGTCCGATAAGACCCACCCCCTGTTGTCTGGTCCAGGTGGAAGAGGAGAGACACAATGCTCCCTAGCAGACCCAGGTTGGGGCGTTACAGGTGATATTAGAGCAAAGGAGTAGTTACCCCCGATCCTCGAGAACTCTCGCTTATGAATGATTGTGGTGAAGTAAGACTCTCCGCCCGGGGGCTTGTTGAATTGAGGGACGGTGATACGTAACGCCTCAATCTCAGTGAGTGCTCTCATAGGCACCCGTTGTTGCCACGGGCACAAGGCCCCTAAGGAAAAGTGAGAACGCCTGAAAGGGGGACATTACATTGTGGTATCAGAGCAAAGGGGTAGTTACCCCCAATCCTCGGGAACTCTTGCTTATGAATGATTGTGGTGAAGTAAGACTCTCCGCTTGGGGGCTTACTGAATTAAGGGACGGCGATATGTAACGCCTCAATCTTAGTGAGTGCTCTGATAGGTACCCGTTGTTGCCACGGGCGCAAGGCCCCTAAGGGAAAGTGACAACGCCCGAAAGGGGGGTCGTTACAAATGGTATCAGAGCCAACACCCAGCCGGAAGTGTGATGAGATTCACATTACCTGGGTTTGGAAATGTGAGTTCACAATAAGGACGTTGCTTTCTATAAGTGGGGGAGAATGTGATACCCCATGGATGAAAGACTTAAAAAGGATTAGATGTTACTACCCATATCAGTAAGGTGCACCTTTCTTTTTCGGGAGTTTTTCTATAAGAACTTCATAGTTAAGCGTGCTTGGCTTAAAACAATCTTGGGATGGGTGACCACCTAGGAAGTTTTCTCAAGAAGTATGTGAATGAGGACAAAACACACTGAAAAGGACACGTGTTGATTTGTGAGGCCAGTCATTAGTCTGATAAGGCCCGCCCCCTGTTGTCTGGTTCAGGTAGAGGAGGAGAGACGCAATGCTCCTGGCAGACCCAGGTTGGGGCGTTATAGAAATGCACTAGAATCTGCTACAGTTAGTCCACATAGAAATGCACTAGAATCAGTTAACATGGCTTTCAACTGTCATACATTTACATGGTTGCATTTAACATACACAAGCAACATAGTCCATGTCATATTCTATTCATAATCTTTTACTTACTTAACCTGCATCTCATACATTTAACATATATTTGCACAAAATCTCATGCTACACAATTTAACAATAAAATTCATACATATTCCTGCAAAAATAGGTCAACCCATATTTAACATTTATATGATGAAAATACATTTCATTTCTTACATAATTCCTTAGAAAATTCCTTTCACTTTCATTCGTTTACTTTCACATATACATAGCTATATAAACAACGTTAGGCTCAGAAATCATAATTTTACATGGTTGGCATTTTATACCCATTTAAAAACATATATACATAAATAACACATAATTCAAACTACGCTGGCAGGATCCTCGAACTGATACCCGCAGTGTTCACTTGGATCCTTAATCCAAAAATCTTAACTTAATTAAAATAAATTTCAATTAACTTAAATCTTAAGAAAAATACTTATTTACTATTTCCTAGGCTCCATACAACATTATTCATTAAGAAAATCCCAAAATAATTCACTTACCCTGATTTTGGGATGTTTCCCAAACCTCTCAAACCAACTATCAGCTCCTACAGTCTTGCAGAGAACGATCCTACGAACCTCGTGGTGGTTCCGGATCATCAAACCGGGTCAAATCCGGCCCGACATCGAAGAGAGAAGGTAGGAAAACAGTTTTTAGAGAGAGAGAGAGAGAGTGAAGAAGGTTCATGAATTACGCTGAAAAATGAAGAACAACCTATTTATAGACAGGGTTTCGTCGACGAGACACATGGATTCGTCGACGAGGCACTGTAGAGACTTCGTCGATGAGAAGATACCTTTGTCGCTAAAATTCAGAATTTCAAAATATACTCTCTCGAGATTCCTTCGTCGACGAGGAACTGGATTCGTCGACGAACTTTAGAAGGACACTCCTCGACGAGGACAAGACATTCGTTGATGAGGTCTACTATTCCTTCTAAAAATCCTTTTTTCCCTTTATTATCCATTAATTCATTTCATTTATTATATATTCTAATTATTTAAATTCCCGAGTCATTACTGTAACGCCCCAACTTGGGTCTGCCAGGGAGCACTGCATCTCTCCTTCTCTACCTAGACTAGACAATAGGGGGCAGGCCTTATCGAACTAATGACCCACAAATCAACACGTGTCCTTTTCAATGTGTTTTGTCCTTACTCACACACTTCTTGAGATAACTTCTCAGGTGGTCACCCATCCCAAGATTGTTCTAAGCCAAACACGCTTAACTATGAAGTTCTTATGGGAAAGCTCCAAAAAAGAAAGGTGTACCTTGTTGATATGGGTAGTAACACCTAATCCTTTTTAAGTCTTTCATCCATGGGGTATCACAATTACAATGAGGATGCTGGTCAATAGTCCTCATGCCTAAACATGTTAAAATATGTTGCGTATTTCGCATAGTGTTTGGCAATGTTGTAGCATGGGTCAACAAATTTGACAGCGTTCAATCGTGTCTCAGCACATGCAGCTAACAGGTGGAAGCAGGGAAAGTATAAATCTTGCAACTTCCCACATGAGCATTGGCATCCACTGATGCTCAAAGTTTGAATATTATTTCCTTTATGTGGCCCTTGTTGCACCATTGTTATGCTAAAGGTACCATTGAATTTGTTAAACGTCGTGACTTGATTTTCAATGGCTTTAAACTTCCCTCTTTCCATGTATAATAGTATGTGTGGAGTAAATTCATTTTCCTCTAGCACTTGCCTTACGAGCTGCCTCCCATCGGCCATTGAAATAATGTGCATTGTGACAAAAATGTCAGCTACATAAGGGTCGTTATTGACAGACTACGCACTCTTTTAAGAACGGCGTTGAAACACTCGACAAGGCTAATGGTCATATTTCCATACCTTTGTCCACCGTCGTGGCACTAAGCCCACATATAAGGAGGGATCTGGTCAAAAAATGACTTTGCTAGTTCTCCACCTTCGGCAATTATCCTCTTCATCCACTTGTCAAATTTTCTAACTTGGTGCTCCTTCCCCACTCACTCTGCCATACACTTTATATTAAAATTTTTGACTTTAGTATTGAAGTTTTTTATCACATTCCGAAGGAAAAATCAGTGGTGGGCATGTGGTGGTTGTCAATCACGATTTTGTTGCACGATATCCAGGATGCTCACATGCCTATATGATATTAGGCAAATGTCGTCTTTATCAGTAACATAATGAAAACAACGTAAAAACCAATTCCATGTGTCAAAGTTTTCCTTTTGGACAATGGTGAATGCAAGGGGAAATATTTACCTATTTGCATTCGGAGATGTAGCAATAAGAAGTTTACCTTTATACATCCCATAAAGGTGTGTCCCATCTATTCATATAACAAGTGGGCAATGACGAAAACCCTCAATGGACTCTGCAAATAACCAAAATACAGATACTAACATTGCAGAATTTTCATATTCTAGAATAGTAGTCCACCTCCGCTTTACAACAGTACTAGGATTGTATGGGCACATCGCTTCTATACTCTTCGACAAGGTTTGATACGGGATATCCCAATCACCGAAGACTTGAGCAATGACCTTCTATTTGCCCAACCACACCTTTTTATACGATATAGAATAGCCGAAGCAACAATTTATGAATTCTTTCAATATAGCAATTGATGTAGACGCATCTCTTACTCACTCTAAAAACGTTTAGAGAATGACTCCCAAGTAGAGGAGTGTCACAAAGTAGTATTAGGGGAGTCCCTAAGTCATTTCCTCAAGGAACAGTTTGTGTCAATCCCAAATTTACCTACTATCAAAAGTAAAGGAGAATTATGTGCTACTACTAATTACACTGTTATTCACAATGAACTTGGATTTTTGGGCATAACCAAAAATGGTTTGTTCTTCTTTTGTATGAAATGGTAAAATGAATACTAAGTGAGCTAAAAGAAATTTAAATGCAGCATGTTAATGAACTCGATGTAGAATTGGAAAATAACTATGTAACAAGTTAGGCATCAACATCATCTAATCCAACTATTCCCAACAATAAACAAAAAATTATAATATTTATACTCCAAGGGACATTTTTTTCAAACATCTTGTGCACACTTTGAAACTAAGTTAGGTTCCATTCTATTGATTTTCAAAACAACTAGACCTGGCAAAGCGGATCGAGTCGGTTTATCCGTGATGGATAAGGCGGATTATCGGGTGAAAAAATCATAATCCATATTTGACTCGTTTAAGTGGCGGATTAGGCGGTGTCGGGTCGGATAATTCATGGCGGATGGGCGGATAATCCGCCATTCTTAAATATAATTTTATTAATAATTTATTTTTGTCATAATAATTTAAATTGTATATGATAACTTGCAATTAGTTTGTGTATTAACTTTTTTAGTAACTACATCAATCATTCAATCATTTATACTAATTAACAACTCCTAATTCATGCAAGTAAAACTATAAGCAATAAAACATAATAAATTAATCTCAATCCAACTCAAAATAAAAACTCAAACTGTGTGACTCGTGTGAGTCTAAAATCTAAACATTATAATTGTTCTTACAGCATGTGAGTTTCTTTAAATACAACTATTGTCAAATCGTGTGAATCTCCCAAAATAAAACAATCAACAAACAAAAAAAAATCTCATTCCATCCTTCAAATAACTTCAAAATCATTTGAATGCCTTGAATTAATTGAAATGCTTTCATTTGTGACATCAAAGCTTTCATCTTCTTCTCCTCGTGTGCCTATCATGAAAGAATTCAAAATATAATTTAAGTTATGAATCAAATAACATAAATTGAACTTATTAATTAGCATCTCAAAAGTTACAAGTTATCAAATTGGGAAAAAAATTTACAAATAATTTATTCAACACTACAAGTTAAAACAACAAACAAACAATAATTTATTGACTACATAATTTTCAAAGATAAATAGAAGCACTAGCTGCACAACTTGTGCTAGTGTAGTAATATTCAAATAAAGTCAAATAGAGTAAGATGATACACTAGATGAGGTACGACCTACTCTTTCAGCTTGAGCAATATCTTCAGCAAGTTCTTCCTTATCTACAAAATCTTCAACTGCATTCAAAATTCAAAATATAAATAAATAAATAAATATTGCATAATACATAGTAATTATAATATAATTAAATAAGCATACATCCTCGACTATACAGCCAATCACGAGTTAAAATGATAATTTCAGCATTATCAGGTGTAAGAGAACTACGTGACATATTTATCACTTTTCCTCCAATACTAAATGTTGATTCCGATGCAACAGTTGATATTGGAATTGATAAGATATCTCTTGCCATTCGATAAAGAATTGGATACCTATATTCATGACTCCTCCAAAAGTCCAAAATATCCAATTCTTTATCACAATCTACCATCCTCTCTCTAAAAACCATTTCTAGTTCTGACATTGGAGCTTCTTCATCTTCTTTAGCAAAAGCTTTAAAACCCTAAAAACAAGTATATAACAATAGAAATATAAAAATTCTATAGATGTATAATAAAAGTAAAATAAAATTTGTACTTAAAAAAAAAATCTTACTTTTAGTGTCATATCAACTGATATTGCAATAGGTGTCATATGACCACGATCATGACTAATAGTTGCTTCAAAGGAAGGCATTTTCTTAGAAGTTGAAGGGGAGTGGTGCTTCACATACTCATCAAAAAGTGAATGCATATCACGCTGGATGTTGTTTACTCGATCTTTCCAAGACATTGGTTGCACTTCTTTTAAACAAAAAAGATACAAATTGTATCTTGAAACGAGGATCCAAAATAACAGCCATTGCCAAAATTTTACTATAATCTGACCAGTATTTGTCAAATTTCCCTTGCATTTGAGTAGCCATATTCCTTAAAAAGACATCATCACCCAATGCCGCATTAAGTAAAGTTACTTGTACCTTCCATACTCCTTGAAAGTATAAATTTGCAGTTTGATAAGATGTCCCAGAAAAAAGATTTGTCAAGTCATAAAAAACCTTCAAGAAACTAGCAATTTTCTTAATTTCCTTCCATTCATTATCGTTTGGGCAAAACTTGAAATTCTCCTCACTAAACCTAAATTGGGAAATAGCATCTCTATAGTATAAAGCACTTTCAAGTATCATATAAGTAGAATTCCACCTAGTAGGACAATCTTGGCGAAATCCTCTCACACGTGGCACTCTCACCTTTTCACAACATTCATGAAATCTAAACTTTCGATGTTGTGAATGCTTCACATATTTGACATAATCTTGTATTTTGTCCACAGCGAAATGAGATAATTTTAGGCCATCTTGGACAATGAGATTCAATATGTGAGTGCAACAGCAAACATGAAAAAATTTTCCTTCCCTTACCAAAGCATTTTTCAAGTTTAGATTAGACTTCAAATACTCTACAAAACAATCATTGGATGTAGCATTGTCCAATGTTATGGAAAATAGTTTCTTGTCTATACCCCAATTCACCAATAAGTCCATGACTTTGTTACTAAGTGCTAGACCAATGTGTGGAGGAGGCATGCTTGAAAAACCCAATACTTTCTTCTGAAACTTCCAATTTTTATCCACAAAATGTGCAGTTAAACATAAATAGCCATCAGTATTTAACGAAGTCCATAAGTCCGAAGTAAGAGAAATTCTACTAGAATTATTCAATAAAAGCTCATGAATGTGCTCTTTTTCCTAGAAAAAAACCCTCATAACATAAGCTTTTGCAGTATTTCGTATCACAAATTTTGTCTCTGGATTTAATTCTAAAGCCCATTCATGAATTCCTTCATACTCAACAAAAGAAAATGGCAAATTGTGTCTCACAATTGCCATTGCCAACTTCCTATGTTGTACAACTTGATCAAGTTTTCATGTATGCAGAGACAATTTTCTATCACCTTGACTCATTAGCATTTGTTTCAGATCATTATTTTTCTTTCCCATGCATTTTTTTGTATGACAATATAAGTTTGATATCCCAGAGTTCTTACTATGGTAGAAATATTTCTTAGGACAATACTTACATTGGGCATATTGTTTATCTCCACTTTCAATCAACTCAAAATCTGTCCAAATACTAGATGTTTTTTTCCTAGCTCTTTTTACCTGTGGAGTTGTTTCTTTTGTAGGTTTTGTGTTTGATGAATCTGGCAACTGAACTTCTTCTTCACTCATTTCATCATTTTGATCAATTGAATTCGCTATTGACTGAGACATTTTTTTCCCAAATCCTTGTAATGCACTACAAAAAATTATGAAATGGGATTAAATGTTTTAGTTGACACTAAAACTTTTCAGTTAAGAAATAATGCTAAACTTTTAATGAAATTAACCATGCACATGGTACCAAAATTTTTGGACAAAATTACCTTTAGATGTCAATTAATCAAAGTTGGTAAGCTTGCCCTTTCATAAATATATAAATTAAGTTTCTAACAAACTCAAATCTTCGTAGATATATGTCAACTATCCAACAATCAAATTTTTTTTTAAAAAAAGAAAAGATTAGGCTTTAATAAATCTTTAAAAAAATGTGCCAATTAAATTCCCACGAATTTATCTTACGTTTGAGACTATGAGTTTCGGGTCTTAGATTTGAATTTGTATAAATTTAGACAAAATATAATGCAAAATTGTATTAAATTTCTTACAAATCAACACAAATTCAAATTCAAGCCTAGAAATATATGCTCCCAAAAACTATTGATATCTAAAATTATATTCACTTATTCAAGTATTCAACCCTTGGGGTTTATTATTAACGCATTTTAAGTTGGATTTGTTTTTAAGAAAGAAAAGAAAATATAATTTTTAACTCATTAACTTGATCTCAAAAACTCTTATAAGGCACTTGTTGTTTATTTCACCCTTACCTGCTAAAATTCAAATAAGTATATTTTTCATTCTAAAGGTCACTAATTGATAATTACCTATATGACATATAAATGCAATTCATACATATTTGTGCATTTATTAGTGAGTGCATCAAAGAATTTTTAAATTTTTTTTATTGGATCATATCATGCAAGATATTAATCTTTAGTACCTGCAAGCCGAAAGGGGACGACTGGGCGAGGCCTGCAAGTGCAAACTGTAAAGGAAGACTGGGGCCTAGGCAAGGGGCAGGGCTGAGGCCGAGTGGCCGCTGGTGAGAGACGAAGATAACTGGACGTCGGTGAGGCCGCGAGTGTGAGGGAATGGTGGCTCTAGACCTGGTCTACACCGCTCGTGACTCGTGGCCGTGGCTCAGCTGTGGGTGGCAGTCAGCGACGGCAATGGGAATCACCGTCGACTCGACGTCGTGGGATCACCGATCACTGGGATGTGGCTGCGTCCTGCGTAGCTGGAAATGGAAAGGATGAAAATGAAACCCTAATCAGGTGAGGATTTGAGACTTGGGAGGGGCAAGGCCGCGAGGGGGGCAGGGGTTGGCAGGGCTGCTTGTGGCCGTGTGGTGTGGGCCGTGTGGCTGGCGTGTGGGCTTCTGCAGTTCTGCCGCTTCTCCGTGCGTGTCTGGTGAGCGTAGGCCGGGTCGTGGGCACTGCTTTTATGGGCTGCTGGGCTTGAGCCTTGAGGCTTTTATGGGTTAATAATTAGTTATGAAATTTTAAACGGTTTGGCGGATATCCGCTGGATAAAACCGACCCGACTCGCTAAGGAGGCGGATATGAAAATTAAAAACCATATTCGACTCATTTAGCAAGCGATTGATGATAAGTCGGTTAAAATGGATTGGATGCGGGTCGGATTAACGGATTTTTATCCATTTTGCCAGGTCTAAAAGCAACCTAGCAACATTACTCAATTCAAAAATTGAAAGAAATAACAAGTGTGGAAGAATGAACCAAAAGTTATTGAAACAAAATTCAGCAACGTCCACAATCATAAATCTCAAAATAAACACAAAGAAATTGCAAACATCTAAGCTGTCAAAGTAAGAGTTAGCAAATCAAACATAGCATAGATTGGGCTCAGATTCAGCCAGCAGTTCTTGATTCTGAACAGAAATTAAAAACCAAAATTAGGAGGAAGAAGATGAAATTGGGGGGCCTCAGGTTTCTGTTGTTTTGCAAGAAGCAAGATGCAAGGTGGACTCTTGGGTGATGCTGTTTTCGGTTGGGGAGAATCCGTGAAGAGAGGAAAGAAGCCTACGAGCACTGCTATTTGGCTGGAGCAGTCTACGAACAAGGGCTCTCGGCAGCTGTTGTTTGATGGGCAAACCGCGAACCACCAGGGCTTCGGGTTGATGTTGTTCCTGCAACCCAAAAACAGGTTTGAACCCAAAATATAAATCAAAATAGAAAGAAGGAGAGGTAAAGAGGCTTCGGCATTGCTATATATTGAATCCAAAACCAGATTGAAACCAAAATAAAATGAAATAAAAATGAAAGATTAAAGGAAAAAGAAGGAGTGGGTGCTGCTATTTGGCTGGATGAGTCTGCGAACCAGCAAAAACCAATCAAATATGCTGCTTCCCTCTCATTTTCTCCCCCTCCAGCCTAATCCCACAATCGAATGGCACATGATTCCCACACTTCTCTCCTCTCCCTCAGCGCCGAGATTCTTCCCAATATGTTAGGGGCACATGCACACAACCTAAAACACCCATTCCATTGAATGGGTCCTCCTTACTTTGTGTGTGCGTGTGTGAAAATAAATTCTTGAACTTTGGAAAAGATTCATAAATTAGGTTACGTAGAAATGCATACACTCATGCAAATAGTGAAACAAATGAAAGGGAATTTGGTTTTTTTTGTTTGGTATGACTAAATATACCAAGTAGATTGCCTGCATACCTTTAAAAAGGAATCAAGTCATTTTGTACTTCAAAAACCTTGTTTCAAAAAAAAAAAAAAAAAACTTTGAAAAGAAACCATTTGAGTGATCTTTTGCAAAATCATTGTTGAAAAACACTTGAAATCTTTAACATATCTTGAAATGTTCATTGAAAAAACCTTTAATTCTAGATTAGAAAACGAAATTTTCAATGGATTCCCTGTAAAATAAAGATTGAAAACAAGTTTTATATTTGAAAAAAAAAAACTATTTTTTCCATCCTCAAGCCACTTCATTAGTGATTGTGTTTAAAATAATTTTTACTTTATAAGAACCTGAAAATGTTATGGATTTTTAGAAGGAGAACCACAACCCAAATTGAAATCTCAATTGAAAACTTGTAGAATGACCAAAAGCCGCATCATGGGTGTATGAATCCAAGGTTTCAAAGAAAACTTTAAAAACTTTGATTGCTTTGAAAGAAAATGAATGATCATGTTTGATTTCATAAGAACTTGATTTTTTTGTAGAAAAAAAATCATAAAAACTCTAAATCGAACATAAGACTCAACCAACCACACAAAGGTGATTGTAGAAATTCAAAACAAGGCCAAATTTAGGAGAAAAGTATGAAACAGGTGTAAAATGGAACCTTTTGGGATTTGGTGGTCAACAGCCCAGTGAAAAATTTAGAGGGTTAGTCGACTGTATGTAGCCCAATGGCTATAATTTCAAAAATGTGCTAGTCGGTTGATCGCTTGTAGTGTATTTGTGACGTCCTAATTTTTTGTACAATTTTTTTTTCCAACAATAAATGAATTTTCACTCATCATCCACAATATCCATAAATTGGCCACATCAACAACCCTATTACCATTCATATGACCCAACCCGCATTGGGTACCGGGTAAAAAGTTATTTTATCTATAAAACCTAACAGCAAAAGACAGTATATTCATATCATCTAGAATACAATATCCAGATTACTAACATACATATTTACACAATACTATCTCATACCCAAAAATGATACAACCCTAGGGAATCACACCTCCCTAATCCAAACTCACCTTGTATATCAGGGTTCCGCTCCCTACTATCATAAAGCTCTATCACCTAATAGATCTCTGTTTCCTTAAAAAATTAGATAAATTGGGTGAGACACATCTTAGTAAGAAGGAATAAATTATTTACAGTGTGTGGCCATATGAGTTCAGTTATAACATGCTTTACTTTTTTTTCAAAACAACATTTTATCTGAGAAAATACACTGATATTCACATTCTTATAATCATATAGATATAAAACACAAGCTTTTATAAGCTTTAAAATCATTTCTCAAGTTTATTCATTTCCAACACACATAATTACCCTCGAAGTTCCTGATAATAGGGAAGATTGTCTGCCCGTACAGGTAGCTTCCTTCTGCCCTAACAGGTTATACTGTTAGGAATGGCCACATCTGATACCTATCAGGGCACTCACCTTACTCAGTTAGCCCTCAGACGGAGAGTTTCACTTCGCCTCAATTATTTATTTTATAAAACACACACTCTTTCATTTTTCATAATCATTTCCCATTTTAACTCATTACATATCTATGTATACATAAATTCACATTTATGTACTTTACATAATACATTAGATCACATAATTCCAATTCTCAACACATTCACGATTTCCATACTAAGCATACCTCCCCAACGGCATCAGTAGGAATCTCACAACACAACTTCCATATTGAGCATACCTCCCCAGCGGCATCAGTAGGAATTTTACAACACAATTTCCATCTTGAGCATACCTCCCCAACGGCATCAGTAGGAACTTCACCACACAATTTCCATACTGAGCATACCTCCCCAATGGCATCAGTAGGAACTTCACACATATAATCTCCTTGCTGAGCATACCTCCCCAATGGCATGAGTAGAAACTTCACACACACACACACAGTCTCCATGCTGAGCATACCTCCCCAATGATATCAGTAGGAACTTCACACACACACATACACAGGGTCTCCATACTGAGCATACCTCACCAACGACATTAGTAGGAACTTCACACACACACATATAGTCTCCATACTGAGCAGACCTCCCCAACGGCATCAGTAGGAGCTTCACACACACACACACACACACACACACACATTATCTATACTGAGCATACCTCCTTAACGGTATCAGTAGGAACTTCACACAGACACACACACACACAGTCTCCATATTAAGCATATCTCCCCAACGACATCAGTAGGAAAGGAATACCACCCACCTGCAATTATTGTGCGATATTGGCATATCATCAATCATATTTCAGTATATTTCAATTCAATTTAATATAAATATTCTCATCATTTTCTATGCACATTTCTTCATCTCATAATAATATATATCATATTTCACATATTTCCACATTTCCAAAAATACTCATTTTTCATGCAAATAATTTCTACTCACGTATAAATATCACATCAATCATTCTCATTTCAATATTTTTTCAGAAAATATATATCATTATATTTCACATTTTTCAACACATGTCATGTGCCACACAATTTTCATCTAATATTCATAATATGTTAATTTCACACTGCAAAGCATCACGATTTAATATTACTCAAATGCCACACAATTTATCTAATATTTATATCATAATAAATTTTCAAGCAAAATACCATATGTTCATTTTCACATATTAATTCACACAATAATTCTAAAAATACTGTTATAATTTATTTCCCTTACCTGACTTACTGAGAGACTCGTTAACACCCAGACTCTACGCCCTTGGCGCCCAAAACTTAAATCTTGAAATTTACATTTTTCTCAGATTAATTAACTCATTTTCCTCAAAACAATCCTCGAATAACCTTCCCTAAGCTCTCTATACCCCAAATTATCACTTAAACTATTATTTAACACCCCCATTTAATTTCTGAATTTTACCTACGGGTCCCAAAATTACACATGTGGTGCTCACCCGGGTCCTAAATTTCAGAAATCCTACTTCAACCCTAGATGCTCAACATTTTAACATTTCTAAATTAATCCTAATTAATTAAAAATAAGCCCCTTAATAACCCCCTACCTCAAATTTGGGGTTTTGCCCACGACGATCCCACGAGAATTTCGTCCCGCTAGACTTGTAGAGAATCATCCCTAGATTCTCATGATGGTGTCCGTTCGTCGATTGGACTTATAATTTGCAAGAAATTAAAGAAAATGAGAAAATTGGCTTACCCCAAGAGATACGTTTACGCCGCTCCTACCACCGATCCACTCTGGTAGAAATGACGGCAACGGAGAATGGAGTCCCACGGTATCTTCCATTTTTTGATTGGAAAAAAATCCGCCACGAAATCAAGGAGAGAGAATGAGAGGCGAGAGAGAGAGTCCGCTGTGCGCAGGAAAAGGAAGAAGAAGAAACAAATGAAAATAAAATAAAATAAATAAAAAATTCAAAACTCCCGAAGCTTCTAGCTTCAGGAGTGTTATAATAATAATAATAATAATAATAATAATAATATAATTAATTAATATTAATAGTAATATATTTTATTAATAAAATAAAAATAAATTTTAATTATTTTTTTTCTTTTTTTAATAAAAAAATTTGATTAATTAATTAATTAAATTTTTTTTTAAATCACTCCACTAATCTTCTATATCCCTTTTTGGGGTTATTACAATATTTTTGTTTTTTTTTTTTTGCTCATGCATGAACATACACATCTTAAAGGTAAATTACATCACTACAAAATGACATATAAAACAACATAAAAACATGGATAAAACAAAAGGGATCGCATACAAATTCTAAAACTTGCTTCTAGGAAACAATGCATGTCATACATGAAAAAATGAGTGAAATTACATTAGAGGAAGGGTTAGACACTGACCTTGTAATGCACTTTCACTTTGTAGACAAGTAAGGGTCTCTCTTTAGAAGATCCCTCCGTAAATGTCCCTTGAACAACTTGAAGGAATAAAGTGTCGTTTTTTTTTTCTTTCAAACAAAACCATCTATTTTGAACCCTTTTCTTCACAGCATTCTTCACCTTGCCCTTACTTAGATACACATTAAACTCTCCTCAAGAAGGTCTTTTTATAGACTTCTTATGGAGTAAAGGGAAATTCCTTTTGAATTTGAATTTTCAAGTTAACCACCAATAACACCAACCATTAGCTGTCATGACTAGCAATTGACACTTGGCATCAAAGGAGCGCATGACATGCCCAAAACCTCCAGCCAATCAGAGATTAACAACTAAAATTTCAAATTTTAGGCAGATTAATTAACCGCTTAAAGGGGCCAATCAACCACTTACTTGGTCATAAATATTTACCTTATTTTCTTTATCCTTATCAACTACATTATGAATTATCTTTTGCCTACTTCCTTTTGTCACATGTTTCATCATTCACAACTACTACTTTCGTACTAGTAAAAGATGTCTCTATCCTCTTACTCAAAGCTATCAATTTCTTTAAATGCATATACACGTAAATTCTTTATTCTTATTGATTCTCTATCTTCTACCTCTTGTTTTTAATATGCTATTATCTTTAGGGACCCTTTCTTACAATAAGAAACACTGAAATCTAGCATTGTTCAAGTAGTATAATCAACTGCTTGAAAATTTTATCATTTTAACGTCCATTAATGTATGGAATGGTTTATCATTATGGTCAATCCTAACATATATTAGTAACCCGTTTTCACAATTACAAGTGTAGATGTTGATAGTCATTTTCTACCTTCCAAAACAAGGACCAATTTAAGTATATGAAAAGTTAAGGCAAGATGGAAAAAAAAAAAAAAAAAAATCTCCAAAGGCAGTCGACCAATCCATTCGGGCGGTCGACCCGCCATTGTAGGTGGTTGACTAACCTTACCAATATTTAAATTTTTGAGTTATTTTTGTTTGACTAGTTGGGATTTTGAGCTTGCCACGTGGCCCTTTGATGACACTTATCAACTTTCAATAACGGTAGTTGATAGTTGATAATTTTTTGTGGTTAGTTTTTGAATTTGAATTTTCAAAATCCAAATTTTAAGAGATTTCCTCCTTTTTATGGGAGGTTTATAAAAAGACCTATTGTGGGATACTTCAATGTACATAAGTGAGTGCAAGGTTGAGATTTTCTAAGTAAAAGGGAGAAGGGTCTTCATGTGATTTATATAGTGGTCTTACATCTCAAGGTCAGTGTCTAATACTTCTCTTTGTCAAATTTCATTTATTTATATGAGTTTAGTATACATTATGCTTAAAGGAATATATTTGGTTTTTTATGCGATTTATTCTGCTTTTCATGTGTTTTCATGTTGTAATTTATTTCATGTTATTGGTTAGATGTTTATTTTTTTGATGTGAGGAAAGAAACATACAAAAAGTGTCAAAAATGACACGAATAGAAGGTTTACAGTTCAGGCAATCGACTATCCTATGTAATTGGTCGATCGACTTTCGTTGCTTCTAAAAAGGTTGTCGTTGGCTACTTGACAGTTGACTGACCCTCTGAAAACAGCCAATCGCTAAATCTCAAAAGGTGCTTTTTAACGCCTTTTCTTTGTTTTTCTTTATTATTGATATTATGTACGTTTTTGAGGTTTTGCCTATAAAACCAAGTTTTCACATGATTTAAACAAGTTTATCCATTTTTTAAAAAAATGCTAATGTTTTTCATCAAATTTTCTAAAAAATCCTTTAAGTCATACACCCATGATACGACTTTTGAGTGCTCTCCAAGTTTCAAAAAAAAAATTTCAAGGCTAGGTTTTGGTTCTCCACAAAAAATTCACAAAACATTGTAAGTTTTTTTTTCTTCTTTTTTTCAAGTTAAATCATTTTTCAAAGCATTCACCTATGAAGTGGTTTAAGGGTGGAAAATAGTTTTTTAAAAGTATAAAACTTGTTTTCATTCTCGATTTAATAGAGTATCCATTGAGAAATCAATTTTCTAATCAAAGAATGGAAGGCTACTCAATGAAGGCTTCAAGTAATCCCAAAAGTTTTCAAGTGTTTATAAAGGAACTTTCGCAAGTTTTCCACTAAAAATGTTCTCCAAACTTGTTTTGAAAAATATTTTTGGAACTATAAGTGGCTTGACTCCTCTATTGGAGGATATATATATATATATATATATATATATATAGGCAATCTTCATTAGTAGATTCAACCATAATTCAAAAATCTCTTTTTTTCTTCTCTTATGTTGTGTTATCTTATTTTGTTTGTTTATTTTTCGTGCCATTTGTGGGCACAAAGTAGTGAAACTTGCCTTTGAATGAGTTTCATGAAAGCTCTCACAAATTACGAAGAAATGAGAGATTAAACTAAAACTCCTCAGTCGACCAGTCTTTTAAAATTGCTCGTGCTTTGAAGCCTCAGTCGACCGCCCTTTGTGTTTCAAATTTGGCCAACCAACTGGCCTTGTTCACTCAGCAGACCGAGGCTTAGGCCAGCCGACCAAACTTACGAAGATTTGGAAATTGCCTTGGCTAGCCTATCGACACCTTTCATGGCCAACTGAACCCCTAAATAAATTTCAACTTTATGTGTGAGGTCAGTCAATCGGCGTTGGCTCCTATTGACCGAACCTCTCAGGTTCCGACTATGTTTTAGCACTAATTACATTTAAATCTTAATTAAACAATTTTAAAAATGACCAGCGTGTCCCTAATGATCAAAAATCCTAAAAAATCTATAAATAGCCCATTTGTAAGCACAATTAGTGATATTGATTAGCAAAAATTCTCTCTAAAATTATTTGTGCTATTATTGCTTATACACTTTCATATTCAAGTATGTTTTTCTCTTTCTCTCTCATTTTACTTTGCAAAAATCATTCTAAGAGGAGAGCATTGTTGTCATCCTCTTCATTTGCAAACTCATTACAATTTGAAGAGTGATTGATACTCATTCTTGTGGGCTTATCCATTACATTTTTTAAAGCTAATACTCTCTTATTCATTCATTGCTTTAAAATCTCATGAGAGTAACCTTTGAGTTCTTCCAACAATACTTGTTGATAAATATTTTCTTAGGAGAACTTTTCTATAGCTTGTGAGTCTAGGCATTTTTATTGCAAGATTCAAAGGCTTTTTTTGTGCATATTGAAAAATATCTTTTGTAAAGCTAATCTTCATCATCTCCTTTACTTTGTTATTAAAAAAATATTTTTAGAGACAATATTATTTAAGGTTTAGATCTTTGAAAAGCACTCACTCATTGTTTTTTATATATTGGAATCAAATATCGTTTTCCTCCATCATCTCTCATACTACCGTTTAGATCTTTAAAAAGCACTCACAGTTTTTTATATATTGATCAAATATCGTTTTCCTCCATCATCTCTCATATTACTTGATAAATACATTTTTGGGAGATAAACTTGAAATACTCTACTGAGCATTAATTCTTATCATACAAGAGTGCATTTGAGCTTAAATTTATACATCATTTGCTTAGTGTAGAAGAACATTGTTTGTACACAAATTTTACCATTGTTGTATTCCCAAAGTGTGATCGTCGGAAGAGGATTGTACTGTCAGGTAAAGTGCACTAGATGGGCTCAGAGCCGGTTAGGAAAGTTAGGAGCACCATCCTGTAAGGTGTGGTTGTAGGTTATGGCTCAGCCTCGAAATTTGAGCTCTGGTGTACCTCGCCCGGTAAGGAGAGGTTGTAATGGTGTCACTCCACCCAATAAGTGAGCAAAGGTAGTAGAATCTTCTAAGCGGGGTTGGCTTGAGGCGGGGATGTAAGCACTGTTGGCCGAACCTTGATAACATATCTTGTGTCACTCCTTCTTTACACTCTTTACATTCCAATATTTGCATGATTATATTTATCTGCTGATATTATTGCTAGTGCATTTTAGATATTAATTTGTGATTGATTGGGAAATACTAGAACCGTGATACGTGTGTAAATTATTTAAACATTTCTATACATTTGCTAAATTGATATTTGATTTGACAGACCAAAGGTTGCATTATACTGATTGTGGATATAAAAATAGGACACTTGACCTAAAAATTTTTTAAATATCCAATTCACCCCCCCCCCTCTCTTGGGATCACACCATAATTCTCAGTCCATCATAGAATAAATTCCACTTGGCCAGTTACACTGCTTAATTGAAAGAATTGTTCAAAACATAAATAAGAATGCTTTCATATGCCCAACATTTTTGTCAAATGGAGGGGGGGGGGGGTTCTCTTTTAAGTTAAGTATTTTTTAAAATACTCAAATTATCTTATACTTAGTTTAGCCCTTTTGCTAATGCCAAAAAGGGGGAGAGATGCTTAAGCAAAATATTGTCTAATCTTTTATACTCCCTGCATTTTCATTGTTAAATGGGATGAGTACCTGAGCTTCATTGTCAAAACTTAATGCATAATTAATTTAAAATGTCCTCTTTCTTAAGATATGCTTGAATTATACTATTTATTTTTAAAGTATGCATATTGTAAGGGGGAGCCTTTTCAAGCTAAATGTAGTGACCCGAAGAATAATGGTATTTAAATAATAAAGAGGGAGGGAAATGGAAACAGAAACATAAGGAAGCAGCAGGCTTCGTTGACGAAAGCTTCACATTCGTTGACGACGTTGCACGTTGGGTGTAATAACCCAGGAATTTAATCAAGGACTCGTCGACAAATACAGGGGATTCGTTGACAAGGATAACATAAGGTCTCATTGACGAGGGTATGTTTCGTTGACGCGAAGATACAGAGAAGCTGTTTTCTAAATTCTGAAATTTGCCGACAAGGAGATGGTGTTCGTCGACGAACCTTCTTCGTGACCTCATTGACGAGATGATGCGGCTCGTCGATGAAGGCCACAATGTAAATAGTGTTAAATGAGGATTTTTACACATAAATTAAGTGGAATTCTCTCTCTCTCTCTCTCTCCTCCCTACGGTTCCTCTTCCTTCTCTCTTCGATTTCGGTCCTGTCGTTCACCGGAGCGAAAATCTGAGGCCACCACAAAGCTTTTGGAGAAGTTCTCCTTAAGTTTGCTAGTGCAGATCATCGGTGGGACGGAGTTACATTTCATCCCAGATTCAGGGTAAGGTCCTTTTGTCAAAGTTTGGCTTTCTAGCAGTTGTAGAAAATGTAGTATGCAAGGAAATAGTGATATTTTGTTCTGAAATATTTGATTTTCATGGTGTTGAGTGGGGAGCCCAGCGGGTGTAGGAACCGTCATAGTAGGGGATTTTAGCAGGAATTGGGTAAGGGAAATATGCTATGCTAGGCAAACCTATTATGATTCAGTATAAATTATATGTTTTCAACAAATTATTATTCAGATTATTTATGCGATTTCAGAACCTGATAATGTTAATGTTTAATGGTGTGGTATGAGTTTGTTATTAGCCCAGTACAAGGTTTCCATAATTTTCAGAATACCATGATTTTCAGCACACGCACAGAAACTCGTATTTTACAGTATTTCTTAGAATATTATGATATAGCCATTTCAAAACCATAACGTTCAGTTTATACAGTTAATCAGAAAATTCAGTTATTCAGTTATGCAGACATACTAGATATCCAGTTGTTACAGTTTATTCAGCTCAGTACATATTATGTTATGGTTATTTCAGCTATTACAAAATCATGGTAAAAATAATATTTTAGAAATATCAATTATGTATATAATATCAAACCCAGATGGACCATATTCAGCAACAGAGCACGGTACCGTAGCTATTTTCAGTTCGGAGTGCAACCCCTATTCAGATAATAGGTGGTATTCAGAATCGATCATGTATATGTTGTGGACATGCTCCCCATCAGATATGGGTTGAGGGGGCCGATCTAACTGTCGAAGTTCAGTTGACTTACCCTCGTCGGCCAGCCAAGTTAGGTCCTGGCTTTGGGCCGCACAACCCTGTTATGAGGGGTAAATTCATGACTTCATTTATCCATCCAGGGAATTTTCACAGTTATTATTTATATATACCATGATCATATTCACAGACAACAGTTATACTTATAAGTATTAGCAGTATTATGAATAGAACATTCTGAATAATCAGTTTATGTTAAGCTACTTAAGCATGTTTTATATGATAATAGGTATTCAAGTTTTTCTCATTGATATTTTTCAAGTGATCCAGCTAGGTGAGCGGATCAAGCTTGCAGGTAGAGGGGCTACAATGCTACCCTACCAGAAGGGTGAGCATTTTTGGGAAAGAGGGTATTTTGTGTAGCCCTTGTTCAGTTATGTATTTATATGTTGGGAGTATTTAGCACTCTGGTATTGTATTGTATATGAATATGATTGTGGATACTTGAATTCAACTTCTCGCTGCTTAGGTTGATGGTTTTATATTAATTAGAAAATAACGGAGCAGTGGAATTTCATAGTATTTATTAGTTAAAAAAAAAAAAATTTAGCTGGACGTCACAATTTTGTATCAGAGCCTAGGTTGCTAGGTTCTGTAGACTTTAGAATGCAGCAGAAGCAATACCAGAGTATAGGAAATGATTTGAGGTTTGTTCTGTAGTCTGAGTATAGAACTTTCCGTGGTGGTTTCTGTGTTTTTCCTAGGATGACAATTTGAGGAAAACCATAGTAAACTATTATCGGGTCATGTGTCTAGGTTGCAGAACTGGATTCTGAATTAAGATCAGGGAAGGTAGTTAGTTATGAATATGGGATTTGAGTGGAATAAAATAGATTCGGTTTGTGCAACAAATAAGATTCTTAAAGTGTGTTCTTTATTTTCAGGATGGACCCAAGAAGTAGTGGCACGAATGCTGGGGGAGACAGTTCAGGACCTTCCAACATAGGAGGTGGAGATACTGATTTCGTACTACGCAGCATCACCCAACAGGTGATGGTTGAGATAGCCAGGAGCTCAGGGGAGCGTAGCTGCATGATTGAGCAGTTAACGCGGATGAAGCCCCCATCCTTTGCTAGAGGAGATCACCCGATTGCAGCTGAGAATTGGGTCAAGGACATCGAAAAGATGTTGGCAGTGCCTTCTTGTTCGGATGAGCAGAAGGTAGTATTTGGAGCATTTAAACTAACAAGGGAGGCGAAGCGCTGGTGGAGATCAGCGTGACTAATAGAGGAGCAAAGGCCAATTTCAGTACTAGTGACATAGGATCAATTCAAGGGGTTGTTCTTCGAGCGATATTTTCCTTCTGTCATTCAGAGCACGAAGGTAGCAGAGTTTATGCACCTGGCATAAGGCAGATGAACGTATCTCAGTACGCAGCTCGGTTTATCGAGTTGTTGCGTTTTGCTCCACATCTAGCACCTAATGAAGAGAAAAAGGTAAGAAAGTTTGAAGATGGACTGAGGTAGAATTTGTTTAAACAGGTGATTGGTTTTAGGGCTGAGACATTTACGGAGGTTGTAGATAGAGCTGCGATCATTTAGAGTGGTATTCAGAGGGGTTTAGCAACTCAGAGTCAGAGGAAGTGGCCGACGCCTTAGGGTTTTCAGGTAGGCTCTAGTAGGGGTCTATGGAGAGGAGTCGAGATAGGGGAGATCAGTGGCAAACGACAGGACCTCGCAAAAATAAGGGTACGCCGACTTTCCTAGTATGTCAGATGTGCGGGAGACGTCATTTGGGGGAGTGCCGGGCAGGGAGAGATGTGTGCTATCGTTGTGGGAGATCCAGCTACATAGCATGTGCATGACCAAGTTTGCCAAACTAGATCCTAGCTCCCAGGTCCTATCGGGGAGGTTAGTAGGTGGCTCGGGGGGGTCAGCAGAGGAATGTGGCCCCGACGAGAATTTACGCTTTGACGCCTGGTGATGCTGAGGCTGCCACAGATGTGGTGATAGGTACTTTTACTGTGTTATCATATCCAGTTATTGTCTTATTTGATTAAGGTGCTACTTACTCCTTTGTCTCTGCATCCTATGTTAAATTATCTGGAAGTGAAACCCAATCATTAGACATAGAATTATCAGTAGCTACACCGTCAGGGTCAGTAATGCGGTGTCAGAGGGTGCTGAGGGGCTATCTAATAGAAATTCAAGGAACAGTGCTACCGGCAAACCTGATTGTGTTTGAAATGTGCCGGTTTGATGTAATACTGGGAATGGATTGGTTGGGAATTAATCATGCCAGTATTGATTGCCATCAGAAGGAAGTAATTTTCAGACCCCCTAGTGAGCAAGAATTTAGGCTTGTTTGTTCATGTGTACATGCTCCATTGTAGATAGTATCAGCCATACAAGCAAGCAGACTACTCCGGGACAGAAGTAAAGGGTTTATGACTATGTAAAGGAAGCATCAAAGAGTGAATCGAAGCTTGACAGTACCCCGGTCATACGAGAATTTCCAGATGTTTTTCCAGATGAACTACCAAGGTTGCCTCCCAAACGCGAGGTGAATTTTTATAAAGATTTACCTTTAGGAACGGCACCGATTTCTAAGGTTCCTTATCGTATGGCTCCAGCTGAATTAGGAGAATTGAAGAATCAGTTGCAAGACTTGCTGAATAGGGGATTTATACAACCTAGTGTATCGTCATGGGGGGCTCCAATTTTATTTGTAAAGAAGAAAGATGGGTCTTTGAGGATGTGTATTGACTACAGGGAAATAAACAATGTTACTATTAAGAATAAATATCTTCTACCCCATATAGACGATCTATTTGATCAGCTCCAGGGTACATGGGTGTATTCCAAGATCGATTTCAGATCAGGTTACCATCAAACGAGGGTAAAAGCAGAGGACGTCTTAAAGATAGCCTTTAGGACCAGCTACAGGCACTATGAATTTCTCGTTATGCCTTTTGGTCTAATGAATGCCCCAGCTGTGTTCATGGACTTGATGAATAGAATTTTTCACTAGTATTTAGATCAGTTTGTAATAGTTTTTATTGATGATAATATACTAGTGCACTCGAGGAGTTTTGAGGATCATGAGGTGCATTTAAGACAGGTTCTGCAGACACTCATGGAAGAGAAACTCTATGCCAAGTTTAGCAAGTGTGAGTTTTGGTTTGAGCAAGTTGTGTTTTTAGGTCATGTGATTTTGGGAGATAGTATTTCAGTGGATCCCAGCAAAATTGATGCAGTGGTTAATTGGGCCAGGCCGAAGAACGTGCAGGAAGTCAAAAGTTTCTTGGGACTAGCGGGTTATTACCGTCGGTTTGTTGAGGGGTTTTCTGCTTTGTTAGAGCCTCTCACACGTTTGACCAGGAAGAATGTCAGGTTTGTATGAGATGAAGAATGTGAGTAGTGTTTTTAGGAATTAGAGTAACGGCTAGTCAAGGCACCAGTACTGACAATTCCATCAGGAGGTGATGGATATGTGATTTACAGTGACGCGTCTTTGAGAGGGCTCGATTGTGTACTGATACAGCATCGTAGGGTGGTAGCGTACGCTTCCAGGCAGTTGAAAGAATATGAAAAGAACTACCCTACTCATGATCTGGAATTGGCTACGGTGGTATACGCATTAAAGATCTAGAGACATTACTTATATGGTGAGAGGTGTGAAATATTTTCTAATCATAAGAGAGCCTAAAGTATTTCTTTACACAGAAAGAGTTAAATATACGCCAGAGAAGGTGGTTAGAACTCATCAAGGATTATGACTGCACCATCAGTTACTACCCAGGTAAAGTGAATGTGGTGGCTGATGCTTTGAACCGTAAATCAGAAGATACAGCGCAGCTAGCAGCAGTAGTTTAGCACCCAATTCAGATGAACTTGGAAAGGCTCAACGTGGAATTAGTAGCAGATGATCCTCAGGCATTTACTGTCAGTCTGGTTGTACAACCTACACTTTATGAAAGGATTAAAACCATGCAGGGGAATGATCTAGAATTGGCAGAAGTGATAGTCAGAATACAGGATGGTCAGGGGGAAGAATTCAGTATTTCTAACGACGGGGCTTTGAGATTTCACACCAGATTGTGTGTGCCTACAAATGACAGCATCAGGAGAATGATTTTAGAGGAGGCACATAGATCTCTATACACTGTTCATCTTGGTAGTACAAAAATGTATAGGGATCTGTACGAGTATTTCTAGTGGAGTGGCATGAAGAGAGAAATTGCAAAATTTGTACAGCAGTGTTTGACGTGCTAGCAAGTTAAGGCTGAGCAGCAAAGGCTGGCTGGTCAATTGCAGCCACTTTTCATTCCTGAGTGGTAGTGGGACCACTTATCCATGGATTTTGCTATTGGACTACCGCTAGCGCCGCATGGTCAGAATGTCATTTGGGTGATTGTTGATAGGCTGACAAAGACAGCTCATTTTCTGTCCATTAGAGTTAGCTACCCTATAAACAGGTTAGCAGAGATTTACATATAGGAGATTGTTCGACCTCATAGAGTGCCGGTATCTATAGTCTCGGACCGTAATCCACGTTTTATATCACAGTTCTGGAGGAGCTTGCAGGAGGCATTGGGGACTTAATTGGTATTCAGCACCGCTTTCCATCCTTAGACAGACAGTCAAACAGAGAGAACGATTCAGGTACTTGAGGATATATTGCGAGCGTGTGTATTGAATTTTGGGCGTAGCTGGACTCAGTATATGCCATTGGTGGAATTTGCCTACAACAACAGTTACCAAGCTATCATTGGCATGGCTTCTTATGAAACACTCTATAGTAAGAGGTGTCATTCCCCTTTATACTGAAGTGATCTGGGTGAGAGACGAGTTTTAGGGCCAAAAATAGTACAGCAGGCGTACGATAAAGTTCGACTCATTCGAGATAGAATCAATGTAGCACAGAGGCAGCAGATTTGAAGTGGGTGATCATGTATTTATGAAAATAGCACCATTGAAGGGGATCATGAGGTTTGGAAAGAAGGGTAAATTAAGCCCTAGGTTCATTGGCCCATTTGAGATAATCAAGAGAATTGGGTCAATCGCTTGTCGGCTAACTTTATCACCATCTTTATTCAGGATTCACAATGTGTTTCATGTTTCTATGTTAAGAAAATACGTGTTAGATCCTTACCATATTATTAGCTACACAGAATTAGAGCTCGGTGATGTTCTGGCATATGAGGAAGCTACAATACAAATCCTAGATAGAAAAGAGGAGGAGTTGCGCAATAAAAAGATACCACTAGTAAAAGTCTAGTGGAAGAATCATGCGATAGAAGAAGCCTCATGGGAGCTTGAAGATGAGATCAGACGAAATTATCTCCACTTGTTTAGTGAATACAACAGTGATGTATAATTAAGGTAATAGTAATTTTATTTTGTTTAGCACAATGGAATTGTAATTTAGTGTATAGGATAGGTAGTATTTTGGTTTTGGGAGTATTTTCTTTCATAATTGTAGCCTTCCAAAACTACCCATGTAACCACGGTATTCCTCCGCCATAAGTGAGGGCAGGTGATAAAATAAAAAAATCGTTTTTCCTTTAAGGGATGATGAGTTATATGAATAGTAAATTTCAAGGACGAAATTTTATAAGAAGGGAAGAATGTAGTGACCCGAAGACTAATGGTATTTAAATAATAAAGAGGGAGAGAAATGGAAACAGAAATAGAAGGAGGCAGAAGGCTTCGTCGACGAATGCTTCACGTTCGTCAACGACGTTGCACTTTGGGTGTAATAACCCAGGAATTTAATCAAGGACTCGTCGATGAATACAGGGGATTCGTCGACGAGGATAACATAGGGTCTCGTCGACGAGGGTATGTTTCGTCGATGAGAAGATACCGAGAGGCTGTTTTCTAAATTATGAAATTCATCGATGAGGAGATGGTGTTCATTGACGAACCTTCTTCATGACCTCGTTGATGAGATGACGTGGCTCGTCGACGAAGGCCACAGTATAAATTGTGTTAAACGAGGATTTTTACGTAGAAATTCAGCGAAATTTTCTCTCACTCTCCTCCCTACGGTTTCTCTTCATTCTCTCTTCGATTTCGACTCTGTCGTTCACCGAATCGACAATCTGAGGCCACCACAACGCTTCTGGGGAAGTTCTCCCTAAGTGTGCTAGAGTAGATCGTCGATGGGATGAAGTTGAATTTCATCCCAGATTCAGGGTAAGGTCTTTTTGTCAAAGTTTAGCTTTCTAGCAGTTGTAGGAAATGTAGTACACAAGGAAATAGTGATATTTTGTTCTAGAATATTTGATTTTTAAGGTGTTGAGTGGGGAGCCCAACGGGTGTAGGACCCATCACAGTAGGGGATTTTAGAAGAAATCAGGTAAGGGAAATATGCTATGCTAGGTAAACCTATTATGATTCAGTATAAATTATATGTTTTTCGCAAATTATTATTCAGATTATTTATGCGATTTCAGAACCTGATAATATTAATGTTAAATGGTGTGGTTTGAGTTTGTTTTATCCCAGTACAAGGTTTCCATAATTGTTAGAATATCATGATTTTCAGCACACGCACAGAAACTCGTATTTTACAGTAGTTCTCAGAATATTATAATATAGCCGTTTCAAAACCATAACGTTCAGTTTATACAGTTAATCAGAAAATTCAGTTATTTAGTTATGCATACGTACCAGATATCTAGTTATTATAGTTTATTCAGCTCAACATATTAATGTTATGGTTATTTTAGTTGTTACAAAATCATGGTAGAAATAGTATTTTGGAAATATCAATTGCGTATATAGTATCAGACCCTGATGGACCATACTTAGCAGCAGAGCACGATACCGTAGCTATTTTCAGTTCGGAGTGCAACCCCTATTTAGATAATAGGTGGTATTCAGAAGTTGATATTGCTTATGTTGTGGACAGGCTCTCCATCAGATATGGGTTGAGAGGGCCGATCTGACTATCAGAGTTTAGTTGACTTACCCTGGTTGGCCAGTTAGGTTAGGTCCCGCCTTCGGGCCGTACAACCCTGTCATGTGGGGTTAATTCATGACTTCAGTTATCCATCCAGGGAATTTTCACAGTTATTATTTATATATATCATGATCAGATTTATATACGATAGTTGTACTTATAAGTATTATCAGTATTATGAATAGAACATTCTGAATAATCAGTTTATGTTAAACTACTTAAGTATGTTTTATATGATAACGGGTATTCAGGTTTTTCTCAGTTTTGTTATATATAGTATCTTATTTTGGATTAGATTTTCCAAGTATATGACTCATCTGCTACACCCTAGTAATAGCATGTTTCTTCTTACTGAGCGTCGCCTCATCTTAATTGATATTTTTCAGGTGATCCAGTTAGGCGAGTTGATCAAGCTCGCAGTTAGAGGGGCTACAGTGCTACCCTGCCAGAAAGGTGAGCGTTTTTTGGAAAGAGGGTATTTTGTGTAGCCCTAGTTCAGTTATGTATTTATATTTTGGGAGTATTTAGCACTTTGGTATTGTATTGTATATGAATATGATTGTGGATACTTGACTTCAGCTTCTCGCTTCTTAGGTTGATGGTTTTATATTAATTAGAAAATAACAGAGCAATGGAATTTTGTAGTGTTTATTAGTAAAAAAAAAAAATTAGCAGGACGTTACATAAAGTCATTTCACTCGTGCATGTTTGTCATCATCAAAAAGGGGGAGATTGTTAACTTTTTGAGTCTGATCCCTGTTTTGATGCTGACAAAGTACTTATATCTTATGTGTGCATTTAATGCTTGAGCAAGTTCATTATTCAAATCGCACACATGGAAAAGGACAAATGGAGGCCATAAGGGTCTTGAAGAGCATTTACACTTGGCGTATTCCATGGAGATTTGAAGAGCAAAGAAGAGAAGACATGTTTTATTTAATTTGTAATGCATTTAGATTTGATTTTATATTGCATGTCTTGCATGATATGATGAGAAGCTCAATGGACCATAGAAGAAGAGAAGACATGTTTTATTTAATTTGTAATGCATTTAGATTTGATTTTAATATTGCATGTCTTGCATGATATGATGAGAAGCTAAATGGACCGTAGAAAGACCTTAGGGAACCTAACCTCTCATCGAAAACCTTTTTCATAAAATAACTAAAACCATACAAAAAGGTTTAATTGTTTTTAAAGTAAAAAAATAAGGTTGAAACTAAAATTCTCAAGGTGTCTAGTCGACCGACCTTACTTAAGCTTGAGTGCCCCAGTCGACTGTCCTTAACACGTGGCCAAAATACTGTTTTTAAGAAAGCCTAGTCAACTGACCATTATGCGTTGTAATAGCCCCAATCAACCCGCCTGATGTTTTAACCCATTTTTAAAAGCCTAAGTCGACCAGTCTATTTTTCTCATGAGAACCCTAGTCGACCGGACCACGTTTTTTTGGAAAAATCCAAAGGCCTAAACAACCCTAGTTGGCGGACCCAAAACATTCCTGAAAAGGCTAGTTGACCAGCCTCTTGATCTGGCGGACTAGATCTTGAGCCTAGCCAACCAAACTCTCGAAGGCTGGAAAATTGCCTTGCTCTAGCTAACCGGGCCGGCCTTGCCCAATTGATCGGACCTCTCAGGGAAGTTAAATTTCGCCTAAAGCCTTTTGATCAAAACCTTCCCTAATCGACTAGGCCTCTCGGGTTGGGTAATTTTTAAGTGGTAAATGATCATTAATTTTTTATTAAACAAATTAATTAATGCCTAATAGGTCCGTAACGGTCAAATTTTTGAGAGACTCTATATGTAGCCCACTCATAACTCATTTATCAACCTTTGATTATCTTGAAAATCCTCTCAAATATTTTGGGCTTTATTTCTCTTATTAAAGCAAGCTTTTATACCATCTTTCTCTTATTCATTTGACAATCGTTTTTAAGAGAGTATATTCTTTCTTTCACTCCCTTCACTTGCAAATCTTTATTGCGCTTGAGGGTTGTTCAAGAAAGCTTTCATTGAGCATTTATTTTTCACATCAAAAGTTCATCTACTCTCTTATTTGTATTTATTTGGAAAATCTTTTTAGAGAGTTGATCTTGAGTTTCTCCCATATATTTTTTCTTGATAAATTTTTTTTGGAGAAACTTTCTTATAGCTTGGGAATCTTTTTACATTTCCATTACAAGATTCAAAGGCTCACATATTCTTTGTTGTAAAAATCTTTTTTGAGCAAAAACCTTAGCTTTCTTAACAATATTTTTGAAGAAAGCCCTTGAGATTTTAAGATCATTGGAGGCTTTTATTGTGCACTCATTTTTTATCAATAATCATGTACATATATTTGTGCAAAAATCATTTGAAAGCAAAACCCTAGGTTCTCCTACTTTTTATTGAAAAATATTTTGGGAGAAATATTTATTGGGTTTAAATCTTTGAAGTTTTTATCATATATATATATATATATATCTTATTCAAAGTTCGCAAAATATTCTTGAGAAAATTCACATACTCTACTAAGCTCGAAGGCATATCATATAAGAGTTCATATAGTGCTTTAATTTGTACATTCCAGCTTATTTGAGAAACATATCTGAAATTGGAATAACTTTCCAAGAGGGGGGTGAATTGGGATTTAAAAATTTTATTCCTTCTTTTTGATTCCTTTTCTGTTATAACAATAATCAATGCTAAAATACAATCCAAATTAATTCAGAGTAATCACACTCAAAATAAAATTATCAACCACTCAATACTTGTAATAATAGCTATGTATCAATATGAAAATTTGCTGAACTTGTATAAGCCCTGTAGCACATGTTGTATAAGCCCTGCATCACAATCACACTTCTTCATAATGTTCAACTTTTAAATAAACTTTCAGATTAATGAGTCAAGGATGATAAACCAACATAGTCCCTTTCGGTTTCCGCAATTAATGCTAATCAATCCAAAACAAATTACCTTCTGGTCTATTTAACAACTGAACACTCATAATTTATGAATTTTAAAGCAACCACACAGATTGTATCTTTTGCTGAAAAATAAAGAATAGGAAATAGAAAGAAGAATACAAGTTTTTATGAGGTTTAGCTTCAACATAGCCTACGTCCTTGCCCTTGGCAAAACCACCAAAGGATTCATTATCACCATTCCTTTACCAGCTGGAACAATACCAGTTACAACACTCGTTGGGTAAGGCTAGAGCCTGCCTTCTCCAAACAATATCCCCTTGTTTGGTTCAACGATTCAGCACTCAAACCATCAATTAATCTATTACCAAGATTCAAAACAAGGTGTACAAGAACTTGCTCCTCAAAGAGCTAATTAGTACAAATTGAAAAACTATATACTTTAGTAAATTCATAATATAAATTTCAGAATGAAGCTCTAGAAATTTATCACCATAAGTATCTTTCAATCGATGAAAGAATCAACAATTGATGCACAATCACAGTGAGAAACTCAGCAATACTTTAGAGATTTTCGTGAGTGATAAGAGTAATAGAGAACTTTCAGAATTTCAGTAAGCTTTAAGAGAGAATGAGAGCCGAATTTGATTTCTTGGTTTTTAAATTGATGAACCTTGAGGGTATTTATAAATGAAGAAAGACTTCTTACTTGTTCCCCAAGTTTACTTGGAGTAATGTCCAAGTTGTAAATTAATTTGGGCTTCAAATAATTTAAATTTCAAAAATATGTCCGTTGAGAATTTTGAAAATTGCTGTGAGCCAGACGATTGTGAAGTCACTGGTAGTCATCTGTCTATGTATAACGTTCATATTTTTTCAAATAGAAAGGTGGCAGTCGGCTGTCCTCATGTTGGCAGTCGTATGTCACTAGAATAACTCAGTTTTAAAACAACTCAGAATGGTGGCAGTCGACTATCCTCATGGTGGCAGTAGTATGTCACTGAAGAAATCTATTTTTCAAAAACACACAAAAGGTTGGCAGAACAAACACAAATGACTCACTTGTCACTAGCTGTCGCCTGTCAATTTGTTGACAGTCGTCTGTTAGGATTATGTTCTTCTTAGTTTAGGTCGTTTTACTTGTTAGTTGTCTGTCCTTATAGAGACAGTCGTTTGTCAGCTGGCTATAAGTCGTTTTTTGATTTCTCTCTCTTTTGTTTAGCCTTGGAATTTTAACTTGTTTTAACTTTTGAAACACATGTTCCAAGATTTTAAAACTTCGGATTTCTAAGTGTCTTTGCCTAATGAGCTTCAAAATGAAAATTTCATATTTGAATCAACTGTGAAGTACTTACAAAACTTGTTCTATAAACACATTAGACACATCTTTGCTTTGAGTCCTTTCAATGCTACTCTTCAATCTTTCAGACTTTTATGAGCTTTCATTATGGATCTCTGGTATTCATATGTGACTTTCCTTGTTCCTTGATCCTTGTAAGCTTTCATGTCAGGGTATGTGAAATTTGAGCAAATCATCTTTGCCTGAAATAATATGACTTGAAAATTCATTAAATAACTTTACTTTGTTGTTAACAAAACCAAGAGTTTGTAAGCCTAACTAGGCCAACAATATCTTTGTATGTAAATTTTCATATCTATGTAACGGTTTGGCTATGCCCCGTTAAGGGAGCTAGGAGGGCACCATCCTATAAGGAGTGTATGGTTTGGCTCCACCCATGAAGTGAGCTGGGGAGACTTCACCCTGTATAGAGAAATGATTTGGTTCCATCCAGTTAAGTGAGCTAAGGAGACTCCATCCTGTAAAGAGAATTTGTAAACGGCATTGCTCCGCCTGGTTAATTGAGCAAGGTAGTGGAATCCTTAAGCGGGTTGGCTTGAGGCGGGGATGTAGGCAGGATTGGTCGAACCTCAATAAAAATATTGTGTCTGCGCTTTCTCTACCCTTATCTCTTTAATTTCAGCACTTATATGCTTTTTAATTTGTTGTGATTTCTGTATTTATTTCAAATACTTGCGTACATTATTATTTGTGCGATTGGCGTCTATTTAGAAAGACCCTAGGTTGTGTAATACTAGTTGTGATTTTGAAAATAGGACATACTTGACCTAGAAATTTTAAAATACCTAATTCACCACCCCCCCTGTTGGGAATACACCATTTTTGTCAATTGATATCATAGTCTTGTTATAAAAAAAACTTAACCACTTGTATTAAAGATTACAATGGCTCAAACTGGTGTAACCCCATTTTGTGAGGGACAGTCCTTTTCTAGGCCTCCATTGTTTTGTGGTGTTGATTACACCTCGTGGAAACAACGAATGAGCATTTTTTATAAAATTAATGGATTGGAGGGTTTGGAAAATGATTGTTAAGGAAAATTATATGCAAATCAATGAAAATTATATTAGGTTAATGCATGCAAATTCAAGTGCCATGAATATGCTATATTGTGCTTTAGACTCAAATATTTTTCATGAAATCATGACATGTAAATGTGCAAGAGAAATGTTTGAAGAGCTAGAAAAGAGATATGGAGGTACCAAAAAGAAGGAGACCACCCCTCGGGAAGCTTCATGCTCAAATGATAACGTGGTAAAAAATTGTGAACCTATTGCTCTAGTCAATAAGGAGGTACTCATATCTCAATCTCCTATATTAAGTGATGCATGTGATGATTCCTGTGCTGAATCTTATGTTATATTATGCAATGAATCATCCAATGTCTCTTATGATGTTAATGCACGCAATGATTCTGATGATTTATATTGTGATAAATCTTGTAGTGAATCATGTGCATTTGTTATTGAAAGCATGACATCTTACGAGAAATTGCAAAAGAATTTCATTAATGCTCATATGTTTCTGGTGAGGATGTCTAAGAAGAAAACATTCTTGAAGAATGAAAATAAAAGGTTGGCAAATCAGTTAGAGAGTCTAAAAGAATATCATGCCACCTTAGAAAAGAAAAATATTTAGAAGGTATTGAAAATCACTTGCTTGGAGAGATAAATGGAAAATTATTCTGGTATAATATCCAAGGTTGCAAGTGAAAAGAACAAATCAAATGAATCCTTAGGAGCTAAGAGAAATAATTCTTTTAAAAAGGATTCATCTTTTAAATCCCATGGCCATTCTTATGCCTCATCAAATAGAAATAGGAGATATACGCAAAATTCTTCACATGCATATAATATTTACTTATATTATAAAAAGAAAGGGCACACTAGATATAATTGTCCATTTAGAGGTGCCCGAGGAAAAGATAAGAAAATGATATGGGTAGTGAAAAGTAAGGTGTAGTCCCAAGATGGGGTGAATTGGGTTTTAAAATTTCTTTTAATTCTCTTCAAGAATCCTTAACCTCTTTTTATTTCTTTTAACCAATTCTTGACTTGTTTGTTTAATTTGTTATCACACAAGAACTTAGTTTCCTTTATCCAATCAACAACACAA
Source organism: Malania oleifera (assembly GCF_029873635.1). NCBI lineage: Eukaryota > Viridiplantae > Streptophyta > Magnoliopsida > Santalales > Ximeniaceae > Malania > Malania oleifera. The sequence continues at coordinate 38,899,716 of NC_080425.1, forward strand.
TTACACAACCAATCAATTACGCACAATCTTCAAACCAAACAACCAATTTATTTGCCAAGTATAAGTTAACTGCAGCACTATTAGATTGATGAAAGATTTAGCACTCTTTGGAATAAACACAATCCACTCAATATAAAACTTTAAACCATTCAATCACAATATAGCTTTTGTTGTCAGCCTTGAGTATATAAATTTGATTCAAGCCCTATAATGAATGATAATTTGTGTTTGCGGATGTAAAGCCTTGTATTGATTGATTTGTTTAATGTGTAATATAAAATCCAACACAATATTCACACTCTTCCCAATATTCAAAATCCAAATAAACTCTTAGTTAATTTATTTTTGGGTGTTTAACCAAGTAACGTACTCTCATATGGTTTCCGTAAAGAATGGTTTAACCAACGTACTCCCTTTTGGTTTTCGCAATCCCAAATCTAAATTAAGCCTTAAGTTTACTTGATTTCCAAATATACGTAGTATAATGATATCCAATTAAACCATCCATGCAATTTGAATATGCTGAAAATAAAGAGTAAGAGAAAAAGAGAGTGAGACCAGGATTTTTACGAGGTTCGGCTTATACCCAACCTACGTCCTCGCCTTTGGTAAACCACCAAAGGATTCACTAAACTTGTTCCTTTAATGGGTAGAACAAACCTTTACAACACTACTTGGTTAAGGTTAGAGCCCGCCTTCTCCAAACAATGTACCCTCGTTCGGTCACTCCTTCAAATAGGCTAGAGTCCGCCTCTTTAAGCAATATTCCCTTGCTTAGCCAACGATCCAAACAATCCTTGGAATGTCAAAGAACTACAAGAAACAAGATATAATTTGTGTACAAATATACTCTCACAAAGAGAGAGTTTGTACAATTTCAGTACTATATACTTCAATGTAGATATATCAATATGAAATAGAATAAAGCCCAAGTGTAGAATTCACCAATATCCTTCTTAGATAAGGATTAGTAGTAGGAATTCAGAGGAGGAAGGATCAGCACTTCGGAATATCTTAGCAAAAGAGATTTTCAATGAGTGAACAAGAGAACTTTGTAAGAACAAGAGTGCTTTCAGCTTCTCAAATGGATTTTTCAATTCATGGTATATTTTGATTTGCAAAACCATGTACTTATAGGCATTCAAAAGGGTTTTCTTGTTGCCCAAGTTTACTTAGAGTATTTCCCAAGTTTTTAAAAAGTTTGGAGCCCAAGCAACTAATATTTAAAAAGTAAATTTTTTGAAAAATATGCCCATTAATAGTGTTCAAAGGTCTGAATTTTCGCGATCAGTCATCTGAGGTGGTTCTGCCTCTTTAGAAAAATTTCAGCAAAAACTTCGAATGACTGAACTTAATCTATAGTCAATTGAAGATATTCTTCAGACGACCAAGGTCAAGGGTCAGACCACCGAAGTGTCCAGTTCAGTCTTCTAATGTTCCGCCGTGAACAGTGTTCATCTTTAAATCCATGCTTTGACTCTTTTAAGTTTCATTTGATCCTTGTGAGCACTTTGACCTTACTTTCTCATATATGAGCCCTGAGATAACATTTCCACTTGTTTGTTAGCATCAAAACAAGATAACAAGATTTTAAGTCTTGTAAGGCCAACAAGTAGTTAGAAAACCAAACTCCTCATGACCAAAGGAAGAATGGATTCTAATAGGAATTACATAATTGCTTAATTCTTCCTTAGATCGTAGGATTAGGTTAGTGATAACCAAAAGGCTTAGGAAGTGGTTTGCACCTAAAATATCAAAACTTAGTATATGCATTCAATACACTATCTTGTATTGAAGAACATTAGATAATTAAGCCAATACCCAAATTCATGTAATATATCCAATCTGAACTTAATGCATATATAATGATTGGTTATAATATGAGATTATTGACCAAAGTGATTACACGTTAGACATGCATAATTAGGCGTTTAAATTCAGGCATTGACGATTATAATTTTAATTAAATGCCTAATTATGTCTAATATTTTAATGTGGAGCTCATTTGATAATCTTAAGATAAATAGCCTATTTTTTTCATAAATTTATGGCCATTTGTGTCCTATTATTGCAGGACAATTTTTGGACATTTAATGTATGTGACCATTTGAACGAACACGTGTCTGCATCGAAGTTTGCATGCTTAAAGGCCAAATGGTGGGTGTGAGGCAACCAAATACAATGCAAAGGAATCGGGCATACATGTGATGGAATGGGCTTGTGTGCGTGCATTTGGAGGCCCATGGCTATGTGTGAGTTGAAAATCAACATGAAGCAAAGAACAAATGTGACCAAGGTCGTGTGGTGGAGCAAAATCGGGAAAGAGAAAAAGAAAAAAGCAAGGTTGGGTCTTGATGTGACCTAGCCATGCAAGCCCACATGTGTGTGTGTGTCCTAGTGTGCTGGTCGTGTAGGCTAGGGGGGCAGCAAAGGAGAGGCTTGAGGTGCTGGGCGTTGGCAGTGTGTAAGAGAATTCCATGTGTGTGTGTTTTTCTAGCTAAAGAGATACGCTGGCAGCTTGAGGGAGTGTGTTGCTTTTTGAAAAAGGAGTGAGGCATTGAGGGAAAAAGGAAATATAGGGTTTTGGGGAGAAGTGTGTTGCGTGTGGGGGCTGCGGTTGGCAAACACATTTTGGGGAGTTGCGCCGCTGCTGCTGCTTTATGCGTGGAGACCCGAGCCTCCAGCTACCTTTACGACCTCTCCAATCTCCATTCCTTTGCTCTCTCTCTCTTTCTCTCTCTCTCTCTCTCTCTCTCTCTCTCTCTCTCTCTCTCTCTCCTTGTGTTGTTTTAACATTGTTAAGTTATTTTATTTTTTTGCTAAGCTTTTAGTTTGTTCCATTTAAAGTTGGGATTAACATTTGTTTAATCGAACTTGTTTAGATTAAGTGCTATTTATTAGATTAATGTTTGTTTAGCCTCTTTTTCTCTCCAGTTTAAACACTTGCTTAGATTATTTAAGTGGTTAGATTCAGTTTATTCTTATTGTAGTTGATTGAATTTAAATTCCGTTGGATTATTATATTATTAAGCTCAGTTTATTTATTTTATATCAAGGTCATTGTAGGGGTTCATACTTGTTGGACATTTTTATTCTTGTGTTTACCTTGCTGTTATTCTTGTGTTTACCTTGCTGTTATTATATCGAAGTTACGTATTTGATTAGGAGTTATTGTTTACCTTGTAGGAGTTAATATTTGTTGGAAATTTTCATTATTCTAAATTTGGTCATTTTTTTATTTATTTAGGAAATGTTTTGAGTCTTTCTATTGTTGGGTTTAGTCTATTTATTTAGTTTAGTTATATTTATCCTTTAACTCAATTTATTTTCATTTAATTGAGTCATTGTTAGTTCTTTGTCGAGTCTAATTTTAACTATCCTTGTTTTACCATCTGAATATTTAATTAGTGAGTGTTTGGTTGGTTTGCATGTTAGGTTCATGGTTTAGGTTTCACATCATTTCAATTTCACCACTAATATTCAAAACCCCCAAGATTTCAAATCTGAACCATGTTTAGTAAATTGTTTTCTTATTTTATTTTCCTGTTTTGCCCTAGTTTAGAACTAAACTGCATTCCCTGAGGAGATGATCTGGCCTGTTTGGGCTAATTATTACACGACGTAGCTCCTATACTTGGGATAGCTTCCAAACTACACATTTTTAGAAGTGAGTCAAGTGTTTTACGCCGTTGCTGGGCAGTGCTAGAATTAGTTTCAAACTAACGTTTCTCCACTTATTTTGATTTTTCTCATTAAAAAAAATGCAAAAAAAATATAATATTAAAAAAAAACAAAAAAAAATTTATCATGCTTGTCTGCTGCTATGTTGGTGACTGTCTGCTGTTTGGGTTGATGTTTGATGCCTTGGGTTAGAGACATTTCACATAGGTTATACAAACTGTCACCTAATGCTGGTAGTAGGTTTCTTGTTTCTATTATAAGTGAGGACACTGAAATTGATTTGAGTGATCTTTTTGAAGAGAATTGTTGAGGAAACTATGATTGAACATCCACCTGCACCACACACTTTGAAAGAATTTTTTGCAGCCTACACGCACCACCACACCATCATGTATTGCTTTGCCATATAATGCACCGAATTTCATAATTAAGCATGGTATGTTGTCAGTAATACCTCAGTTTCACAGGGTGGATTCTGAGAGTCCTTATCAGCATCCGACAGATTTTGAGTTGGCATGTACGACCTTCATTATTAGAGCAAGAACTGATAAATACATTAAGCTTCGTTTATTTTCTTTTTCCTTGAAGGATAAAGCGAAGATCTGGTTTAATTCTATAAGACCTAACTCTATTTATAATTGGACTGACATGCAGTGTGAGTTCTTACATAATTTTTTTCCTTTTTAGAGAACCCGATTCCTATAAGAGCAAATTAGTCAATCTATGTAGGGAGGCGATGAGACCTTCCAGGCTTGTTGGGAAAGGTTCAAAGAGCTGATAAATATCTGTCCGCATCATGGGTTTGAGTATTGGAGGCTGGTAAATTATTTCTACACCGCCCTCACTTTGGATTGTAAGCAGTTTGTTCAGACTATGTGTAATGGGGAGTTCTTCAACAAGGAACTAGATAAGGGACTAACATTCTTTGATTACTTAGTTGAAAGTGCACAACAGTGGAATACACGATTTGATCAGGCACCAATGGTGGTGCAACCTCTCAGGGCAATTGATGGTGGAGGAAAATATATGGTAAAAGAGGAAACTGAAATCCAGACTCGTATTACTGCATTGGCTAGGAGGGTTGAGGTTATGGAGTTAGAGAAGGTGAAAGTGGCAAAATCAGTTGAGGTGTGTTCTCTATGCACTGAATCTAACCATAAGGCCTAGGATTGTCTGATTCTGATGATAGTACAAGAGATTAGGTCTAATTAGATTCAGTCAGCAAATTGGGTTAACAGAACTCCCAATTAGCCTTTCTTAAACACTTACAATCCAGGATGGAGGAATCACCCTAATTTTTCATGGAAAAATGATCAGTATGGTCAAACTTCTTCACAGTTTTAGTAGCCTCCCCAGTCTTGTGCACCACCGCCTCAGCACCTGTATTAGCCACATTTGATTTCTTAGCACTACTCACCTCTAGGATTTACATCTAATGTCGCACCCATTCCATCGAAAAGGTCTCTTGAGGATACTCTTCAGAAGTTCACGCAAATTCAAGCCACAACTAACAATGAACTGCAAGGCACCATTAATAAGATAAGTTCACAGTTGAGTACCTTGGAGAAAGGGAAATTCCCAGCATAGCCTCAGCCTAATCCTCAGGTACACCGGCAGCAACAGCAGCCAGTGCATAATGTTTCAGAGGATTTTATTGAGACGGCAAATCCGTCATTACTTTGAGAAGTGGGAAAGAAGTCTCCCGACTTGAGATATCTACTGAGAGGCAAACAGTTGCCCCAACACCGGAAGTAGCAGTTGAAGCAGATAAGACCAAAGAAAAATCAGAGGAAGTAAGTCCAGAATTGAAGAAGTTAGTCAATGTGGAGGACGAGACTAGTAAGGAGTACCGACCTGTGGTACCCTATCCTCAGAGGTTGACAATTGGTCAGAAGAACAAATACCATATTGAGATTCAGGAGATATTCAAGCAGGTGAAGATCAATATCCCTCTTTTGGATGACATTCAGTAGGTTCCTTCATATGCAAATTTTTTTAAGGACTTGAATATAGTGAAGAGGAAATTGAATGTAAAAAAGAAGGCTTTCTTGATAGAGCAAGTCAGTGCATTGATATTGAGTGAAACTCCTCAAAAACTCAGCGATCCTAGTTCTCCCACCATCTCCATTATGATCGGTGAATCTTGGATTGGGAGAGCTCTACTTGATTTAGGGAGTAGTGTGAACTTGCTACCATTATTGATATATGAGCTGTTGTGGTTAGGTGAGCTGAAGAAGACCTCCATTGTGCTACAATTGGTTGACAGATCAGTGAAGGTACCACGAGGTGTTATTGAGGATGTATTGGTTCAAGTCGACAAATTTTACTACCCGGTGGACTTTGTGATTTTGGATATGCAGCAGCCTATCTCCACCATTTCCCAGACACCTATCATACTTGGACGGCCATTCCTTGCTACTTCCAATGTGTTGATCAATTGTCGGAGTGGAGTACTGAAGCTCACATTTGGGAATATGACATTGGAGATGAATACATTTAATGCTTGCAAGATGCTGAGTGGTTGTGATGACTCTGAGTACATGTAGTTGATTTGATAGATGATTTTGATATTTTAGAGTTGTTATCAATTTTTGATTTTGATAGTGCATTTGAGAATGACTCTCCCGAGCAGCTTGATGTTTTTTATGAGACAACTCCTTTGTCTAGAGAGTTGACAGAATTAGAAGGGCATTGCATAGAGATTGATGGTTCCCCTCGGTTGTTAGATGCAAGTTATATGAGTGGTTGGCGTAAGCCAACTTTTGAAGTTCTTGACTTACCAGAAGTCATGAAGTCATTAGAGGAAGAAGTCCCTACACTTGAGTTGAAGTCAATACTTGAGGACTTGAAGTATGTTTTTCTGGGCCCAATTAAGGGCACATTCCCAGTGGTAATTTCTTCTCATCTTACTTTAAAGCAGGAAACTGAGTTATTGTAGGTATTGAGGCAGAATCGAGGAGCAATTGGCTGGACTATTGCAAACATCAAGGGTATTGATCTTGCAATTTGTATTCATAACATCTTTCTGGAATGATAAGCAAGACCAGTTCGTGATGCACAACGGAGATTGAATCCAACCATGAAAGAAGTGGTGAAGAAAGAAGTGTTGAAAATTATTAGCTACGGACATCATCTATCCTATCTCCGACAGCAAATGGGAAAGCCCGACACAGGTAGTACTGAAAAAATCTTGTTTAACTGTCATTGAGAATGCTAGTGGAGAGTTGATCCCATTTAGGGAAGTAATGGGTTGGAGGATGTGCATTGATTATTGTAAACTAAATTCGATTAGCCGAAAAGATCACTTCCCGTTACCCTTCCTAGATCAGATACTCAAAAAAGTAGCTGGCAATGCTTTCTATTGTTTTCTGGATGGTTTTTCTAGGTATTATCAAATTGTCGTAGCACCGTAGGATCAAGAGAATACCACCTTCACTTGCCCCTTTAGTACTTACGCCTTTCGCAGGATGCCATTCAGATTATGCAATGCACCCGCTACTTTCTAGCATTACATGATAAGTATTTTGTCTAACATGTTAGATGAGATGTGTGAAATTTTTATGGATGATTTTTCTCTGTTTGGTAAGTCTTTTGATACCTGTTTGAAAATTTTGACAACTATCCTAAAAATATGTGAAGAAAAGAACTTATTGTTGAATTGGGAAAAGTGTCAGTTTATGATAAGTAGTGGTTTGGTACTTGGCCATTTAGTTTCTGAGCGTGGTATAGAGGTTGACAAAGCCAAGGTAGAGTTGATTTCCCAGTTACTTGTTCCTAAGACAGTGAGGGATATCCATTCTTTCCTTGGCCATGCTGGCTTCTATAGGCGTTTCATTCAAAATTTCAGTAGTATTGCTAAACCACTGTGTTCTTTATTGCAAACTGAGACTGAATTTTTATGGACTGATGCATGCCAACAGAATTTTGAGACATTGAAGAAATATTTTACCATGGCACCCATTATGCAACCCCCTCGGTGGGACTTGTCATTTGAGATTATGACTAATGCTAGTGATTTCGCTCTTAGTGTAGTTTTTGGTCAAAGAGTTGATAACAAGCCATCTGTCATGTTTTATGCAAGTCGTACTTTGAATGATGCTTAGAAAAATTATACCACCACTGAGAAGGAGTTGTTAGCTGTTGTGTTTTCCTTGGAAAAAATTCACTCTTATGTCATTGGATCTCTTGTCATTATTTTTACTAATCACTCTGCTTTGAAATATTTGTTAAGAAAATAAGATGTTAAGCCCAGGTTGATGAAATGGATTCTACTTCTTTATCAGTTTGACATCACCATTCGAGATAAAAAAAGGAGTATAAAATGTTGTAGCTAACCATATTTCTTGTTTGCAGTTACCTGATATGTCTATGTCCTTTTCTCCCTTAAATGATGATTTTCCTGGTGAGCGTCTTTTTGCAGTGTCGCGCGCTCCTTGGTTTGCTAATATTGTGAACTACCTTGTCACCGACTGAATGCCAGACCATTGGGTAACTCAGGATAAGTGTAAGTTCCTTGTTGAGATACGACAATACTATTTTGACAATACATATCTATTTAAATATTGTTATGATCAATTGGTTCAAAGATGTGTGCCCGATGGTGAATTTACTTTTGTGATGCATTGTTGTCATAGTGGAGCGTGTGGAGGCCACTTTGCTGCAAAGAAAACTGTTTCCAAAATTTTGCAAAGTGAACTCTACTAGCCTGCTATGTTCAAAGATGCTGAGAATTTTTGTAAAATCTGTGAGGCTTGTCAGAAATTAGGGAAAATCCCAGCAAAGAATGAAATGCTTATGTCTCCCATTTTGACTCTTGAAATTTTTGACTGTTGGGGAAATTGACTTTATGGGACCATTCCCAAACACTTTTGGGCATTCTTACATTTTGGTTGTTGTGGACTATGTTTCAAAATGCATGAAAGCTATACCTTGTAGGACAAATGACCACAAGGTTGTCATCCAATTTCTCAAGGAGTTATTTGCACATTTTGGCATGCCTAAGATGATCATTAGTGATGGAGGGTTGCACTTTTGGAACAAACCATTTGAAAAACTTATGCAAAAGTATGGAGTCACCCATAAGGTCTCTACTCCATACCACCCTCAGACTAATGGTCAAGCTGAGTTGGCCAATAAAGAGATTAAAATCATACTTGAGAAAATGGTGTGTACTAATCGAAAAGACTTGTCATAAAAACTAATTTATGCACTCTCGGCCTACCGAATTGCATTCAAGACGAATTTAGGCATTGTCATGCTCTATGGGCTATAAAACAGATTAACTTTTCACTTGATGATGTCAAAGGTTTAAGGAAATTACAAATATGTGAGCATGAAGAATCTAGGAGGGAAGCTTACGACAATGCCCGCTTAACAAAGGAGCAGATGAAGTTGTTGCATAATAGGAGAATCAAAGACAAACAATTTTTCCCTACTCAACAAGTGCTTCTCTATGACTCCAGATTGCATCTGTTTCCTGGGAAACTGAAGTCCCGATGAGGTGGCCCGTACATCGTTAAAAAGGTTCACTCTCATGGTACGGTAGAAATTGTAGATCCAAAGAATGACAACAGCTTCACCGTTAATGGCCAGCGTCTCAAGCCTTTCATGACTCCATTCGATCCATATGAAGAGGTTTTGCTCCTGCAAGACTCCAGCAGAGTCCTCTGACCTTTCTCTTTTACTATCTTTCTTTTTCTTTTCATTTCATTTGTTCTTATTTGCATCTTTCCTTTCTTTTTCTACTGTGTTTGTTGGTTGTGACTCTCTATTGTTTTTTTTTTTTTTTCTATTGGTTTGTTTCCCCCGTGCATATCTTTTCCATTTCCCTTGTGCTTTCACATTGAGGACAATGTCTCATTTTAGTTGGGGGAGAGAGAATTTGCATGTGCAATTGTGTGCTTCCATGTGATAGAATTTCAATGTGAAAATTGCATGTGATTTTTTGTTTGCATGTTGGTTAGGTCTACATTTGGAAAATACTGGTATTGAGCTCAGAGCATGCTAAATTCTTTAATTGTGAACATTACATGCCCAATTTTTTTTTTCTTTCTTTTTGAGGATATGGAACATGTAAGATGTAGTGCAATAAAAGTTTGATCTTTGAAAATATAGTTTATTATTTTTGTGATTCTTACTTGTGTTTCTTACTCATTCTTGAAGATCAAACTCCTATTTCTCCTACTCCTTCCTTTTAAAAATCTTTTTAGGAGAATAACTTTTAAGTTTTTTTAAAAGGCTTGAGCTTATATTAAACTCATATATATTGCTTCAAGGCCTTCCTTCTTTTGTGATATTTCAAAGCATAAAATCCCTACTTCTCTATCATTCATTTTGAAAATATTTTTTGAAGAAAATTTTTAAGAAGTACAAGAGAGCTTAAAGCATATATTCAACTAATATATATAGTTGCTTGGTAAGCTTCTTATTTTTTATATTGCAAAGGTCAATCATTTGAGGAAAGTCATTTTCCAATCTCTTATTTTTACTTGCAAAATATTTTTTGAGAGAAAACCCTATCTTTACTAAGCTTCAAATTTAAAATTATTTTAGAGTGCATATAGATTTTCATTTGTATAAATCAGCTTATTGAATAAGCAATTCCTTGTATGAAAAATTTATTCTCATTTGTATCCCTGCAGTTTGGGTAGTGAACTGTGCCAAGTGTGGGGTATCTCTTGGAGAGGCAGCTGCACCTAAAAGTAGCAAACCAAGCGTGGTGTATCGCTTGAAGAGGAGGGATCCATCCTATAAGAAGTGTGTAAAGGGGGGCTCCACCTTGTAAGGAGTGTTGTAAGTGATTTTGCTCCACCTTGTTAACGGATCAGGATAGTGGAATCCTTAAGCGGGTTGGCTTGAGGCAATGACGTAGGTGGGTATAGCCGAACCTCGTAAAAATACTGTGTTTGCGCTCTCTCTCCCTACACTCTTCATTTTTTAGTACTTGTATGTTTATATTTGATTTATTATGATTGTTGTGTATGACTTAAATATTTGCATGTCTTAATATTTGTGGTATTTGTGATTGCTTAGAAAAACCCTAGGTTTGCGAAATACTAGTTGTTGTTTTGAAATTAGGGAAAAAATGACCTATATTTTTTAAATATCCAATTCACCCCCTCTCTTAAGAATACACCATAAATCATGTAACGACTCAGAAAATTTTAATGATTAAGTAATTAGGAAAATGATAGATGGAATATATAAATAAGGAATAAAGGGGAAAAAGTGGAAAATTTTGGAAGAAGGGAACAACAGACCTTGTCGACGAGTGTTCTACTAAAGATCGTCGACGAAGTTCAGTTCCTCATCGACGAAAAGATCCCGAATGAGCAAATTTCAGATTTTAAGACTCATTGACGAAGTTCCTTCTGTGACTCATTTGCGAATCTTCTCTACTTGTTAACGAGGCCACGTGGCAAAATTGAGTATAAATAGAACCAGGGAAGCTTCCACGCAAAGAAATCATATTTTCTCTGTTTTTCTCTCTCTAAAATAGTTTTCTTTGCCTTCTCTCTAACTTTTCGGTTCGAATTCAACCCAAATTGACGATCGGAGACCGGTATAGTGTTCTAGGGAAGATTCTTTACACATCTAGTGGAGCAGTTTTCTAAATTGGGCTTTTTAGGAAACACTCCTACGTTGGGGTAAGGGTTAAGATTCTTAGTTTTAGGTTGAATAGTGTCAATACAGAGGTGTTCCTCTATTAGGATCCTTAATTCCACGTTTGATGCTTAAGAAAGACCTTGTCTAAGCGAGCGCTCAAAGACCATTGCGGCTTAGTCGCTCCCTAGAGGTCGGCCTGGTCAAAGTGGAATTTCATAGGATAAAACAGAGTAGACACGGTTGGTATGTACTATTCATCTTAGGCCTTTTGCTTTGTTGGTTGCTATTGAATATATAGAAGATGGTAGAAACTAGTGCAGCAGTAAAAGAAACTCTGTCCATATGAACTCCAACCCCTTCGGCTTCGACATCATCATCGAAGACAATAGCTAACGCTTGGTTTAAGGTGGAGAAATTTGATGGTACCAATAATTTTGGTATGTGGCAATGTGAGGTGATTGACATCTTGTATCAGCAAGAACTCGATATTGATTTGGGTGATAAACCAATAGATATGGGTGACAGAGATTGGGAAAAGATGAATGGTCAGGCATGTGCTATGATTTGTCTGTGTCCCATCTAAAATCAGAAATATTGTGTTATGAGGGAGACATCTACAAAGAAATTATGGAATACATTGGAAGATATATTTAAGACCAAGAGTCTGGAAAATCGGCTCTATTTGAAAAAGAAATTGTTTCACTTCCGGTATCAACCACTTATTTCGATTAATGACCACATAAATGCTTTCAATAAAATTTTGGGCAATTTATTAAATTTGGATGAAAAGGTGAAAGATGAGGATAGAGTCATATTGTTACTCAATTTTCTCCCTGACGAGTATGAACATTTGACCACCACTTTATTGTATAGGAAAGATAAAGTTACTTATGATGCTATTTGTACTGCATTGATTAGTACTAAATGCAGAAATAAGGATCAGAGGGTCCATAAGGAAATAGAAGAAGCACTAACAATAAGGGGACATTCTCAGAGTCGTATGCCTAGAAGGAAGAGTAAATCTCATAGGAGGAGTAAATCTTGCGGGAGACCTACTAAAGATGAATGTGCTTTTTGTCGTAAGAGAGGGCATTGGAAGAAAGATTGCCCTAAATTACAGCAGAAGAATAAGGACAAAGCACATTCTAATGCCAATATAGCCAATGATGATAGAAGTGAGTCAGATTTTTCTCTTATTGGAACATCTTCGTCACATTATTTTGGTGAGTGGATTTGGATTCTGGTTGTTCCTATCACATGTATCCCAAGAGGGAATGGTTTTCTAATTTTGAAGAATTAGATGGTGGGGTTGTTTTTATGGGAAATGATAATAATTGTAAAACAGCTGGAATAGGATCAATACAGTTGAAATGTCAAGATGGAACTATTAAGATCTTGACTGATGTTAGGTATGTTCCAAGCCTAAAGAAGAATCTGATTTCAGCCTTAGAATCTAAAGTGTTCACTATCACTTTAAAAGATGGAACCTTAAAGATTAAATCAGGTGCGCTGGTGGTGATGAAAGGAATAAGGAAAAATAACTTGTATTATTTAAAAGGTAGTACATTTATTGGCTCAACAGGTGTTGTTTCTGAGAAAGATGCAGGTTCAGATACAACTAGGTTATGGCATATACGATTAGCACATGCAGGAGAAAAATCTTTGTAACAATTAGCTAAGCGAGGTTTTTTAAAGGATGCAAAGGTGTGCAAACTTGAAATTTGTGAGCATTGCATTCTATACAAACTAGAGTGAAATTTGGCATAGCAATCCATCAGACTGAAGGTATTTTAGACTACATCCATGCAGATGTATGGGGGCCCACAAAAATGGCTTCATTGGGTGGTATGCATTAGTTTGTCACTTTTATTGATGATTTTTCCAAAAGAGTTTGGGTGTATTCTATGAAGCATAAAAATGAAGTGTGTGATATTTTCCTTAAGCGGAAAAAATTAGTTGAAGTTCAAACTGACAGAAAGATTAAACGGCTCAGATCAGATAATGGTGATGAATACACAAGTGACCTGTTGATGAAGGAATTGCTTGACACTTCACAGTTCGAGATACACCACACCAGAATGGGGTGGCAGAGCGCATAAATCGGACATTGCTGGAGAAAGTTCGATGTATGTTGTCTAATGTTGGGTTAGACAAAAGGTTTTGGGCTGAGGTTGTTAGATATGTGTGTCATCTCATCAATCGCCTACCATCATCTGCAATAAGAGGAAAAACACCCTATGAAATATGGTCTGAAAAGTCTACTAATGATTATGATTCTTTACATGTATTTGGTACTATGACTTATTATCATGTTAAAGAATCTAAGTTGGATCCAAGAGCCAAGAAAGCGAAATTCTTGGGGATAAGTGTAGGAGTCAAAGGATACCGTCTTTGGTGTCTAGAGATGAAAATGATTTTAAGTAGGGATGTGACTTTTGATGAACTTGCGATGATGAAAAAAATAATACGCAAGGAGTCGTGAGTTAAAGAGAAGATCGGTGGTACTCAACAACAGGTGGAGGTTGAGACAATTTTGGGAAACCCAGTGAGAAATGAGACTACACAACGTAACTCTCCAGTTATGGTGGGGAATAGTTTACAAGAAGAGGAGATTTCAATTTGAGAATCTTCACAGCAACAAGAATCAATTGTTTCTCAGAGGCCAAGACGAGAAATTTGAAACCTGCTCAGTATATTGATATGGTGGCCTATGCACTTCTAGTTGTGGATGATAATGTTCCTTACACTTTCAAAGAAGCAATGAGGAACTCTGAATCAGATAAGTGGAAAAGAGCAATGGATGAATAAATGCAGTCTCTTCATTAGAATCAGACTTGAGAGCTAGCCCAGCTGCCCAAGGGTAAGAAAGCAATTGGTTGCAAATGGGTTTATGTAAAGAAAGAAGGATTTCCAAATGCAAATAATGTTCGCTTCAAAACTAGATTGGTAGCTAAGGGCTACGCACAGAAGGAAGGCATTGATTATAATGAGGTATTTTCTCTAGTTGTTAAACATTCTTCCATTCGAATTTTGTTGGCTTTGGTAGCACAATTTGATCTTGAACTAGTTAAACTCGATGTAAAAACTGCATTTTTACATGGTGATTTGGAAGAGGAAATCTATATGACTCAGCTAAATGGATTTCAGGTTGCTGGAAAATAAAATTGGGTATGTAAACTGGGTAAATTGTTGTATGGTTTAAAACAGTCTCCCAGACAGTGGTACAAACGATTTCGTCAGTTTATGATGGGTTAGAAGTACATTAGAAATAAACATGATCATTGTGTTTATTTTCACAGACTACAAAAAGGATCGTTTATATATTTACTCTTGTATATTGATGATATGTTGATAGCTTCAAAGAATAGAGAAGAAATCAACAAGTTGAAAAGTCAGTTAAATTAAGAGTTTGAGATGACAGATCTTGGTGAAGCAAAGAAAATACTTGGTATGGAGATTCACAGAGACAGAATGAGAGGAAGAGTTAGTTTATCTCAGAAACAAGTATTTGGAGAAGGTAGTACATAGTTTTGGCATGTTTGAGCTGTCAAAACCAGTAAGCACACCTCTTGCTCCTCATTTCAAATTTAGTGCGGCTTTATCTCCTAAATCAGATGAGGAACATAAGTTATATGTCACGGGTTCCTTATGCAAGTGTTGTTGGTCGCCTGATGTATGCAATGGTTTGTACTAGACCTGATATTTCACAAGTTGTTAGTATGGTGAGTATGTATATGCATGATCCAAGTAAAGGACATTGGCAAGCTGTGAAATGAATTTTGATATATATTATGAATACAATTGATGTTGGTATAGTATTTGAGAAAAATAATACTATTGATCAACGTGTTGTTGGATATGTGGATTCTGATTTTGCAGGTGATTTGGATAAATGTTGATCAACTACTGGATATGTTTTTACATTTGCTAATGGTCCAGTGAGTTGGAGGTCTACCTTACAATCTACCATTGCCTTGTCTACAACAGAAGCAGAGTATATGGCAGCTTTAGAGGCCGTTAAGGAAGCTATTTGGTTACAGGGTTTACTTGAAAATTTGGGAGTTGTTTAGAAGCACATTGTTGTATTCTGTGATAGCCAGAGTGCTATTCATTTGGCAAAGAACCAAGTCTACCATGCATGAACGAAGCACATCAACATTCGGTTTCATTTTATACGGGATATTATTGATGAAGGCAAAATACTTCTTCAGAAGATTGCTACAACTAAAAATTCCGCAGTTATGTTGACAAAGATTGTGACAACAATCAAGTTCAAACATTGTTTGGACTTGATCAATATCCTGCAAGTCTGAATATTTTTGGAAGAGGCCGATGATGTGGAGCTCCATAAAATGTTGGTGACTAAAAAATTTGTTGAATTTATCGTTAAGGTGGAGATTTGTTGTTTTTTGTCCCACATTGGTAGAATAGTTCCACACTAGTATAAAAGGTTGTTTTGAATTTTTTATATTATTTGTCCCACATTGGAGAGAAGTGTTTTTTGGACTTGAGGTTGAAGCTATATAAAGAGCTCAACTCTTCATTTGTAAAACACCTCAAAGTTGTACTTTATCAAGGAGTAGTGGATTCATCATCGGCGCCTGACGATGTAGGTAATTCTATACTGAATTTCGTTAATTTCTTGTCTTGTTCTTTTTATTGTTTTATTATTAGTTTTTGCATTGCTTTAATTTCTTATATATTCAATAGCAATAGTTGTAGTATTGGTGTTTGGCACAAGTGGGGTGCCCGACACAACAATTTAAAGGTTTATTTGAGATTTATAGGCTGAGAAAATGCGAAAATAGTAGATTATTTAGGGTTTATTTAATTAAACTAGGATTTTTGAACTAGGATCCGGGTGAGCGTCACATGCATTTTTGGGGATTCTTGTTGGTGTAGCAAGAAAGCAGGTAAAAGAGAATATATATTAAACCATAATTTTATGAATTAAACAAAAAAAAAAAAGGATAATTTATGCATACGTATATGTTTTCTTATGGGTTAAAAATGTCAACCGTTTAAATTATAATTTTTGAGCCTAGGGTTGTTTTATTAGATATGTGAAAATTGAGAGATGAAAGTGGATGATTTTTCAGGATAATTACGTAAGAAATTAAAAGTATAATTTCAGTATAAGAATAATAAATGAGGATTGACTTATTTTACAAAACATATTTGAAATATATTGCTAAATTGTGTGACATGAGTAAAATGGAAATTATGTGATGAATTATGATATGTACATTTATGAGATGTTGGGAATATTGAAATGTGATAAAATTATGTATTGCATGTGTTTTGTTACATGAGATCTACGTAATGTAGACTGTTGCATGAGATCCACATAGGTTGGACTTTACATGAGATCCACGTAGGTTGGACTTTATATGAGATCCACGTAGGTTGGACTTTACACGAGATCCACGTAATGTGGACTGTTATATGAGATCCATGTAGGTTGGACTTTACACGAGATCCACATAATGTGGATCGTTACATGAGATCCACATAGGTTGGACTTTACATGAGATCCACGTAAGTTAGACTTTACATGAGATCCACGTAATGTGGACTATTACATGAGATCCACGTAGGTTGGACTCTACATGAGTTCCACACAAGGTGGACTTTATATGAGTTTTATGTAATGTGAACTATGAAAGTGAACTACGTAATAACTATAGAGAACATAAAAAGATGTATATACAAAAACGACGGATACCAAGTAAAGTAAGAATGAATTGTATATTGCAATATCAGTATTCACGCTAGTATGATATGTATTTATATGGGCAAGGCAAACTCTTTGCTAAAAGGCTTGCCGAAAAAGGCGAGTGCCCTAGTAGGTATCAGATGTAGCAGTAGGTTGCATAATGTATAAGGGTAAAGGGAAATTACTTGTATGGGTGGGTAAATTTTCTTATTCTCGGGAGCCTTTGTTGGTAAACCATTGAATGAACTGTGTGAGTACGAGATTACTTCTTCACCCGAGGGCTTACTAAGTAAGGTAAGTGCCCTGATGTGCTTCAATTATGACCATTGGTTGCCTAGAGAAAGAGACATATATTAAATTTGCCCTACGAAAATGACATCTCACAAATAAATATTCCAACCAAGGCTAGACTAATACAAATATCTAAAGTAGTTACAAACTACTGTGTGGCATGAATATTATTTTACGTGAAATGCATTATGATATGAAAGATTTTACGAGCAAAGCATGTTTTCAGGTATTATGAAAGGATGAGTTATGTTGTGATGATTTTGATGAATATATGATAAATGATTTATTTTCAGAATGTATATACCTGAAACGATTCTGGCACGAGGCCATGTGTTTATGTTATCGGCATGAGGCCGTATTTATGTTATCGGCACGAGGCCGTATTTATGTATGATTTCGGCGCGAAGCCGTATTTATGATTCCGGCGCGAGACCGTATTTATGAAAATGATCGGCACGAGGCCGCTATTATATCATGTATTATATATTATCAGAAGTCGGATGTTAGTTTAGTTCAGTTCAGGGGCTCGGTACCGTAGCTTATAGTTCAGATGTTTATGATCAGATTAGTGCTAACCACCCCACAAGGGGGTGAGAGATGGATAGTCAATGTGGCTTTCAGTAGAGTGTGGACATCCACCTGACAGTCCAGACTAGGGTGTGGCAGGCCTATCGTACTTACAAACATATTTGACTCGGCAGTGGTCGACCAGCCATTGTTGGGTCTCGCCTTTGGGCTGTACAACCCGTCATGGGGGGTAATACATGACACCAGCTAGCTATTCATCCTGGGCATATTTTCAGTATTACAGTCATAGCAGATGTTTTATGTATATTATGATTTATTAACAAATATAAGATTATATGATTAACCAGTATGATATGATGAATGTTTACAGAGTTATGAATTGTACTGTATACGTATAAGTGCCTTAAATATTCATGTTGCCACACAACTAGATTTAGTTTATTTTCCTTTACTAAGAAGTGTCTCACCCCCGAATATCAAATGATTTTCAGGAAACCCAAAGGGACCGGCGAGTTAGGGCTGCCGTTAAATGGGTTTAGCTTTCCTACTAGAAGGGTAAGCATTGAGCTAGGATCATGAGATTTTTGTTGTACGATCCTAGTGTTATTTTTATCTTTTGGAAAATTTGTAAATAAATACAGTATTTTGGAAATGTAAATGACTCTGGTATTATGTTTCATGGTTGAATGATTGAGATTTTATTTTACTGCTGCTTAGGTTTCCGCTGTGATTGATAGGTGTCCCCATTACCCACGGGTTCGGGTCGACTTATCCATTTATTATGTTACATTTCATGTTAAGTTAATTAGGGTCGCTACAGTCATAGTAAACTATTATTGGGTTGTGTTTCTCAATTACTTGGACTGGATCTTAAATTGAGAATAAGGATGACAAATTAATTTATAGTATGAAATTTTGATTAGATAAATATGTTAGTTATGTTATGCAGATAGGGTCCTTAGACTATGCTTATTTCATTTTCAGAATGGATCCTGGTAGTAGTAACATGAATGCTGGAGGTAGTGGCAATGTAGGGGCTTTCAGCATTGGTGGCAGTTACTCTGAATAGATGCTGTGTAGTGCAGGTCAACAGGTTATGGCAGATACTGGAAGGAATTTTAGGGGAAAGAACTGGTCACCAGTTGATCTAGGCTGCTCTATCGAGCAATTTACTTGTATGAATCCCTCGACTTTTACGGGAAGAGTTGATGTAATTACTACAAAGGAGTGGATCCAAGAGATGGAGGGTATGCACGAACGAAGCACATCGACATTCGGTTTCATTTTATGCGGGATATTATTGATGGAGGCAAAATACTTCTTCAGAAGATTGCTACAACTGAAAATTCTGTAGATATGTTGATCAAGATTGTGACAACAATCAAGTTCAAACATTTTTTGAACTTGATCAATATCCTGCAAGTCTGAATATTTTTGGAAGGCACCGATGATGTGGAACTCCAGAAAATGTTGGTGACTAAAAAATTTGTTGAATTTATCGTCAAGGTGGAGATTTGTTGTTTTTTGTTTCACATTGGTAGAATAGTTCTACATTAGTATAAAAAGGTTGTTTTGAATTTTTTATATTATTTGCCCCACATTTGAGAGAAGTGTTTTTTGGACTTGAGGTTGAAGCTATATAAAGAGCTCAACTCTTCATTTGTAAAACTTATCTCAAAGTTTTACTTTATCAAGAAGTAGTGGATTGATCATCGGTGCCCGAGGATGTAGGTAATTCTATACCGAACCTCGTTAATTTCTTGTCTTGTTTTTTTTATTGTTTTATTATTAGTTTCTGCATTGCTTTAATTTCTTATATATTCAATAGCAATAGTTGTAGTGTTGATGTTTGGCACAAGTGGGGTGCCCGAAACAACAATTTAAAGGTTTATTTGAGATTTATAGGCTGAGAAAATGCGAAAATAGTAGGTTATTTGGGATTTATTTAATTAAACTAGGATCCGGGTGAGCATCACATGCATTTTTGGGGATTCTTGTTGGCGTAGTTCAAGAAAGCAGGTAAAAGAGAATATATATTAAACCAGGATTTTATGAATTAAACAAATAAAAAATGGATAATTTATGTATATGTATACGTTTTCTTATGGGTTAAAAATGGCAATCGTTTAAATTATAATTTCTGAGCCTAGGGTTGTTTTATTAGATATGTGAAAATTGACAGATGAAAGTGGAAGATTTTTCAGGATAATTAAGTAAGAAATTAAAAGTATAATTTCAGTATAAGAATAATAAATGAGAGTTGACTTATTTTACTAAACATATTTGAAATATATTGCTAAATTGTGTGACATAAGTAAAATGGAAATTATGTGATGAATTATGATATGTACATTTATGAGATGTAAGGAATATTGAAATGTGATAAAAATATGTATTGCATGTGTTTTGTTACACGAGATCCACGTAATGTAGACCGTTGCATGAGATTTACATAGGTTGGACTTTACATGAGATCCACGTAGGTTGGACTTTATATGAGATCCACGTAGGTTGGGCTTTACACGAGATCCACGTAATGTGGACTATTATATGAGATCCACATAGGTTGGACTTTACACGAGATCCACATAATGTGGATCGTTACATGAGATCCACATAGGTTGGACTTTACATGAGATCCACGTAAGTTAGACTTTACATGAGATCCACGTAATGTGGACTATTACATGAGATCCACGTAGGTTGGACTCTACATGAGTTCCACACAAGGTGGACTTTATATGAGTTTTATGTAATGTGAACTATGAAAGTGAACTACGTAATAACTATAGAGAACATAAAAAGATGTATATACAGAAACGACGGATACCAAGTAAAGTAAGAATGAATTGTATATTGCAATATCAGTATTCACGCTAGTATGATATGTATTTATATGGGTAGGGCAAACTCTTTGCTTGAGGGCTTGCCGAGAAAGGCGAGTGCCCTAGTAGGTATCAGATATAGTAGTAGGCTGCATAATGTATTAGGGTAAAGGAAAATTACTTGTATGAGTGAATAAATTTCCTCATTCTCGGGAGCCTCTGCTAGTAAACCATTGTATGAACTATGTGAGTACGAGATTACTTCTTCACTCGAGGGGCTACTGAGTAAGGTAAGTACCCTGATATGCTTCAGTTGTGACCATTGGTTACCTAGAGAAAGAGACATATATTAAATTTGCCCTACGAAAATGACATCTCACAAAGAAATATTCCAACCAAGGCTAGACTAATATAAATATATAAAGTAGTTACAAACTACTGTAAAAAATAAATTCAAGACCTTCTTGACAAAAAAAACTTATTAGAAAGTTAAAATTTCCATGGAGTTGCTATGTTTTTCTATGTTTAAAAGGCTTTAGAACTTGAAAGGAGCCTCCAGACTAGTGATTAACTACAAACCCCTAAACGAAACTTTGATATGAAAAAAATACCCAATACCAAATAAGTCAGTTTTAATAAAATAAGTCTATAATGCAAAAGTCTTCTTTAAATTTTACATGAAATCAAGCTTTTGACAAATCCATATTGCCAAATAAAATGAATACAAGATTGCCTTCATAGTCCCATTTGAGCAATATGATTAGAATGTTATACTTTTTGGTCTAAAAAATGCGCCAAGTGAGTTTCAAAATGTTATCAATGATATATTTTACCCATATGCAGATTTCATAACTGCTTTATATTGACGTTGTTTTAGTTTTCTCAGAAAATTTAGACAAACACTTTAAACATTTAAATATATATATTATTTTAAAATAATCAAGATTATATACTATGCATTTTTATTAAGTAAAAATATTAATAAAAAATAAAAAATAAATAATTTTAAATTAAAAATAAAGTATTTGAGAGTTTTGAAGCATTAATTATAAAAAAGATATATAAAAAATGGGAATTAAGGCTTAGATTGGTCGTTTGTTGTTGTATATATAAAAATTGGGAGTTAAATTTGAGGTATTATGGGTAGAAAAATAAATTATTCCAATTTTAAAGAAAGGAAAAATAATAATTAGTGTAATTAAATGCCTTGCCAAACAAAACAAAATTATAAATGCAACCCATTCTAGATCAACCTTATTTCATTAAATCAACTTAATAAATGGATTATACTTAATATTCATGTCTTCATTGTATCTAAAAAATTATATCTGAACATAAAAATCATTTCTTAAAAAATTAATTTTTCCATGATGTTTCTAAATTGGTTTGCTTTTTAAAAATATTTACTTTTCATTCGGAAGTATAAATTTTTAAATTGTATTTAAATTGGTATGAATTTGGATAATTAGATAAAATTATATGAATTTAAATTCAAATTTCAAATTCATAATTCTAAACTACACCAATCAAATTGCGTATTTAGTATATAAAATTTGTATACGAAACAATTGAAAAGATTGTATTCCAGAACAATTTAAAAAGCGACAAATCTCGTTGGCGATTTTAGGGATTCCAAAACAGCGTCAGTTGTTAGCAGTTGGCACTACGGGGGTGAAAAGAATCAGGACAGAATGGCCCTGCAGATTCCGAGGCTTCCGATGTTGCTCTCATGTCGTTCAACATTCCTTCTGTTAACCAACGCTAATTGTTCTACCCGCTCGGGTACTCCGGCTTCTTTCTCTCTCTTACACTGCACATTTTCTCCATACCTCTCTCTCTCTCTCTCTCTCTCTCTCTCTCTCTCTCTCTCTCATATTGATTACAACTGATTTTCAGTGAAATGGGACGAACTCCATATGCATATTTCTTTCAGAACCTTCTCTGTTTCCAAGTCTGGGAAAATTCAACCATACAAGAAGTAAGCTTTTTTGTTTTTTTTCAGCGCCTCAGTTTTTGCTCACGACTCACAATTCCAGCTTATTTTCACGTCATGGTTTGTTACAATACGATACATATACTTTTTTTTTGAATTAGTATTGGATGCGTTTTGGTAAAGTTAAGTTTTTAAGATATAAAAAATGAACTGGATTTAGACCCAGCTTGAATAAATCAAAACAGAATGATTAAAGTAGTTTGGCGTGGGAGAGAGGGAGAACAATGTGTCAGACAACGTCTGATTTTATTCAGGCACTATTTGAAGTCTGACAGAATAAGTGGGCTTCAAATTTAGTTAAGATGTGTCTCCGAATATTTTGAAATCTACCAGTTCCCCTGATTTGGGTTTGAGATTTACGTATTCGTCTATTAAGAGCATGTTCAAGTTTCCTTGTGGTTTTAGGTTTTTGTTCTTTCTTGGTTTTAGGATTATTTTGAGCATGCAGTGTTTTGATAGGTTTTCTTTTGGTCTGTGGTAGGGGAGAAAGGGGCTGCTAGTAATTGAGATAGGCTCCTGTTTTGTAGTGAACAGAAAGACAAATTCCCTAATCTATCTGAAGGTGCTTTATCAAGACCAGCCCAATTTTGTTATTGTCTAGCAGGAAATAGGGCAAAGAAGGAGATTTGAAAATACGTGGCTTGATCATAACTCTTTCTATTCTTTGGTCAAGAATACTTGGAATCTAGTGTCGGGAAGCAATTGGGAGGGTTTTAACTTTTAAGTTGTTGAAAAAGCTCAAAAATCTAAAAGGTGTTTTGAAGAAGTGGAATGTTGAAGTCATTGGAATAATAGGGCAAAGACGGCTAGCATTTTAGATGAGATTGATCATTTCGGTAGAAAAGAGGAAGAAGGAAGTCTTGTAGATTTTAGGTGGCTAAGTGGGTGTTGTAGAAATATGAGCTAGAGGAGGTGATCTTTAGGGAAGAGAGAGCGGAAATTTGAATGGGTTGATTGATTGTGATTATAAATGGCCAAATGGAAAGAAATATGATTACGTAATTGGAGTCGAGGAAGGGCTTTGTTAAAAGATGGCGAACTTGGATGAGGGGGAGCCTGTCTAATGCCTTTTTTTTTTTTTTTTTTTAATTTTTAGCAGGGAGCCTAAATCTTGGTGTTAGGAAAGGGTATCCACATTCATCTTTATTGTTTGTTCTTGTGGTAGATATCTTGAGTAGATTTTTTTTTTTTTTTTTGATAGAGAAAGAAAGTTTCATTAATATGGAAAAAAATTATGAGCGGGTGAATGAGACATTTCCCGTTTTCATTATGAGAGGGTGAATGAGACATTTCCCGAGAAAAAAAATGAACAAATTGGAAACAAACAATTATGACCAACAAAGAGAGGAGAGATCAACAAGCCAACAAGTTCTTCCAATCTCTTTGTAACTCCTGAAAACTATCCTCTTTGAAAAACCCAAACCCAACACACCACAGTGAGGCCAATTATTGAATTTTTTCCCAATCCATTACTCATTTTCCTTTTTTGTTTTTTTCCCATAAAAAATCCATGCATTATGCTCCAACCAAGTGAAAGCATTAATTTTTGGGGAAGCCGACTTTCCATATAATAGGATAGGGCAGAAATGAACGAATATCCCTCCCCAAAAAAAGGTTACTCCCATTTAATAAAGATAACAAAGCTGATAACTCTACCTACTCCCTATCATTAAGAGGTCTCTTAAAATGGAGATTCCAAGAAACCAAAGGGTTGCTCAGACCACTAGCAAAGAAAGACATAGCTTTGTTTTGTTCACAACTCAAACGAAAGAGAAGAGGGAAAGAAGTGGAAAAGGAAGCATTTCGCAATCACGAGTCTTCTTAGAAATGGATACATGAACCCCTCCCCGCCTCAAGTTTGCGAGGGGTGAATGAAGGATAAATTTGAGAAATGGACCTCCACGGACTCCCCAAAGAGCATCTTAAATTAGCATTGGTATCCCATCCCTTCTCATCCAACCCAAACTTACTTCTTATTACTTTATGCCAAAGGGAAGATTCTTCTAGAGGGAAGTGCCATAACCATTTAGCTAAAAGAGTAGTGTTTTTAGGCACCAACTTGCCAAGATCCAGCGTCCATCCTTTTTAGACCTACAAACTTCTTCCTATAGCATAAGTGGCTCCTATGACTCCCTCACCAGACCACAAAAAGTCTCTCATAATTGTCTCAAGCTTGCTACTAGTCCCCTTCGGAATCTTAAAAATAGATAGAAAGTATAACATCTTGCTAGAAGGACAAGGCTGGATTAGGGTTATTCTTCCCCTAAGAGAGAAAAAAGCCCCCTTCCAAAAATCTAATCTCTTTGTCACCCTATCCACAACAAGGAGCTTTATTCCTTCCTATTCAAAAGAACTGTAAACGTATTATCTGCCAAAAAAAATAAATAAAAAAATAAAAAAGACCTGCAAACCCTTGAGTCAAAACTTTTAGAGCCCTTGATCACTTTCTTATGGTCAAATTGAAAGTTAATAGTTTAGGTAGATACTTGTCTTCGGGGAAAATACCTAATAAGGGTTCCATACAAATGATATGTATCCCAAAAGGTAAAGAGGCAGGGGAATGGAAGTGTTTCTTTTTGAGAGCTTTGAGGGGTTTTACAAAAGGAAATTTGGAAATATTGGTTAAAGCAGGCAATTGGAAAGTTTTTCCAATTGGTGAATCTAGAGCTTTTCCATACCTATGGTGTGTGGATTGTGGATTCACAAATGTGTGTCAATGGCAGAGGAGTCAATCCAGCTTCTCATGAACGACAATAACTTGCATGTCATTAGGTAAGGTTTTTTGGCGGGGATGATGGAGGAATTCTAGTGAAGGAAGTTGAGGTAGGGAAAAAAGGTAGTTTTGGAAAGTTTGACCCAATTGGTAATAAAAGGATTTGAGTAGGAAATCCTTGATATTTCCTGTGCAATCAAAAGGAAAAATTTGCCAAAGGTATATTTGAATCCTTTTGGCACAAAGATGGCTTTTGTGCCTAGGCCTCCAACAATTGTTTTCTTGGGTCAAAAAATAAGATTTACAGGGTTCTAGGCCTAGTGGAAATAAAGATATGTTCAACCATATTGTTGGGAGAGGCCTAAACGATATGGGCCATATTGAGGCCCCCCTTAAAACTCATAAAGTTTCAAATGAGGTTGGTTTTGGTGGGCTTTTGGCCACATTACTAGATTCTTTTGGATATGATCCATGTTCATCGAGGCTAGGTTTTTTGGGCTAGGAAGGGGATGGCACCAAAGAAAGATCAAGATAAGCCAAAGAAGAGAAGCCTAGGGTGTTGAATGATGGAAAGAAAGGAGGAACAAAGGAATTCAAGAATGGTGGATGAGAATGTGGCAGCGACCATGTGATCGAGAACTAGGCTAAGCAAAATGCTTCAGAGGCACCACCCAAAAACTGCAGAGGTTATCAGTTGTGTATGCATAGGTAAAGAAGAAGAGTTGTTCATTGAACGACAGAGGGAGGAAGGCTAGGAGGGTTCATGATGGAATAAGATAGAGAATTATTTATCTTGCAGGGTCATATTCATTTTGGAATGAGAATTCAGAGCTTAAATGTAGTTTGTAAGCTTATGAGAACTAATATTTCTATAGGAACTACCAATTCTCATCACTTTAATATCATAGTTCCAAAAAATCCTTCCCCAGATAGTCTTGGTATGATGACCAGGTATGTGGGAATTGATCTTTTGGAAGCTCAGTAGGGGAACTTTTCAAATCTGGAAGGGAACACTTTCACTCCTTTTCCACTTCATTCTAGTTCTGAATTACTAAAAATGCCACGGGGAGTTAGAACCTGAGGGGAACCTAAATACTTTTGACCTCTTTGGGGTAGAGAGAAAAAACTGGGCAGCCCAAGAACTTCTTGATGATTTGGGTCTCAGTATGGTGATTTCAGGGGATAAGGTTAGGCTTAAAAAAAAAAGAAGTTATTAGGGAGAGCAATAAGTTGAGTAGATAGTTGGTTAGGTTAGCTTCATTAGTTAACTATGAGATGGGGAGTAGAGTTTTGGCAAGTTTTATGAATTTAAATGAAGCTTCTCTCTTGGAATGTTAGAGGATTGAGTGGGTTGATAAAAGAAGAACGGGAAAGGATTTGATTAATAGAGTTTGACTAGTTATTTTGTTTATGTAGGAGACAAAGCTAAAAGATAGATAACTATCTCTTTAGGAGTCTTTGGTATTCTAGATTTAGAGAGTGGATGTCTTTTCCTTCCTTAGGAACCTCGAGAGATTAGTTAATGGCTCGGGAAATACTGATTTTAGGGTTCTTTTCTTTGTTGGTTAGACGTTAGGGGTGTTAAGGAGTGGCGGTTACATCCGTTTATGGTCCTACACATTATTCCTAGAGTATTAATTTTCTTTGAAAGAGTTAGCTAGTTTTTTTGGTCTTTGTAGTCCATGTGGGGTGGCGAGGGTGATTTTAATGTTATTCGGAACTCTAGGAAGAAGTTTGGGGTTATTGAGGATGGCTAGTTGCATAAGGTTTTTGTATTTTTTTTGATAGCAAAAGAAGAGATTTCATTAGAGAGAGAAGAATTTACAAAGAGGAGAATGAGGCATCTCCCAAAAAATTTTGGAAAAATCCATAAAAAAGAAAGAAACTGAAAACACAAAAAAAAACTTTGAAATATCAAATAAAAAAATTCCTCCAATCTCGCTAAATTTCCAAAAAGCTCGCTCTCTTAAAGCAACTGGAGCCAATGCACCATAAAGAAGCCAAATAATGAATCTTCTCCCAAACCAGTTATCTGCTCAATTTTATTCCTGTAAAAATCTGTGCATTTCGCTCCAACTATAAACCCCACAGCACTGCAAAATTTCCACACTTCCAGAAAGCAGTCCTATCCTTTTTCCTTTTTGAAGCCCTCAAATGAGATATTCGACATTCCATCCACCGTCACTGGACAAACTGAAGCTTCCCCCAACATACTAAATAAATTATTCTAGATGTTCGAAGCAAAATCACGATGTAAGAACAAATAAGGAGTTGACTCAAAATTCAAATAACAAAGCACACAAACATCTAAAGATAAATTCTTCAAAGGTCTCCTAGTCTGCAATGCATTATTAGTATTGATTCTATTAAGCATAGTCAACCCAAATGAAAGCCTTAATCTTTGGGGTAGCTTTAGCCTTCCAAATACGTGAAAATAGAGGAAAAAAAGAGTTGGAATAGGTCAAAAATTCGAAAGAAGATTTTCAAGAATAAACCTCAAAAGATCCAAAGCCCAAGACCGAATAGCCTTATTTGAAGAAAGATGATTATTATTCAATAACGACAACAAGGAGGAAAGTTCCATGACCTCTCTATCATTTAAGGATATTCTGAATTGAAAATTCTACGAAACCAGAGGGCTACCTGAATCGACCACAAAAAAGTGATCATACTATCTTGTCTTGAGCTCAATTGGAAGAGGCGAGGAAAAGATGTGGATAGAACATTGTTCGCCAACCACAGATATTTACAAAAACGAATTCGAGAACCCTTCCCCACAACTAAATTAATTTGAGGAGTGAATAAGGGATAAATGTGAGGAATAGATTTCCATGGACTCTCAGAAGATGAGGATATTTAACTTTTTTATTTACGATTGTGTCCTTGAATAGTGGTTGGTTTACTTTGGTGGCTTTGAGGGATAGGTAAGCTTTGTCTTGCATTGATAGATTTCTTTTTACAAATGCTTGGGAGGACTTGTTTCCAAATGTTGTTGATAAGAAAAGGAATCTATTACAGAGAGCAAATACTTACAAAGGAGGGTGGATAAGAAATCCTCCTAGATAGAAATATAAATCAATCCAACGAAAAAACAATTACAACAAAGCTGCCACCTAATCTCTTTGGATATCAGATAGCATTAGACCCCCCAAATAACCCAAAAGAATGTGGCCCAAAAGAAGCAAAAATAGTAACTTTCTCCTAAAGAAAAAATGGAGAAATCTTCTGACTTCAAAAAATTCTAGCATTCCTTTCAAGCTAAAACACCCATTGCATTGTAAAAAACTGCAATCTTAAAAAGTTTTTCCACTTTTATCATTCCTAAAACCCCAAGAATTCATCAAAAAATCATGAATAGAATCTAGAGCCACTTAATCTCTCCAAATATTGTGCAAGAGGTGCTGGTTAGCTACCATAAATCATTGCTTGATACTTTTGGATTCCAATCCCATTTAGTGGGGCCCTACTTCTTTTAGGTTTGAGAATATGTGGCTATCACACCCTTTCTTTCACAATAAGTTTAGTGATTGGTGGAAGGAGAGCCAAGTTCAAAGGTGGGAAAGTTTCAAAATTATGAGAAAATTGAAATATGTTAAAAATAAGCGTAAGGATTGGAACAAAGAGGTGTTAGGGAATATCGGGGAGAAGAAAATTAATATTCTTCCTAAAGTTGTTAGTTTGCATAGCTGGAGGAGTGTTAGTTGTTGGGAGAGAAGGATAGAGCTAGAAGGGTTCATCTTTGCAATGAGTTGGAGGTGATTCTGTTAAGGGAAGAGAGGCAACGATAAGAGAGGATTTGCTGTCAAAAGGTTAAGATTAGCTAGGTTAAAGGAGGGGATTATCATTCTAGGTTGTTTCATCGGGTAGCCAATGGGAGGAGGCGAAAAAGTTGAGTTAAGGAATTGAAGTTGGACTCAGTTGGGGATTATACATAGATTGAGGGTTGAGATCTCAACTTTCTATGAGTTGTTGTACACTAATGATCATGGTTTTAAATCATGGTATCAGTCCGCATAACGATAACACTCATCAAGTAGCCAATGGGAGGAGGCGAGAAAGCCTAGTTAAGGATATGAAGTTGGACTCAGAGATCATGGTTAGGGATCATACATAGATTGGAGGTTGAGATCTAAAATTTCTATGAGTCGTTGTACAATAATGATCATGGTTTTAAATAATGGTAACAATCTGCATAACGGTGACGCTCACAGTGTAATGGTCACGATTATTGCGGATGTTATGTAATGTGTAACGGTCACTGCATTTGTGAATTCATTTTTTGCATTAGAAAACTTCTTAAAAACATATAGATTCATTTGTTTTGATCCCAAAATCCTTCTACTAAAGCTTTAAATGATTTTAGTAAATTTTGATCAATTTAAATATAACATATACAACAAGTATTAGATGTCATGTTGGTTGCCTTTGTTGCTATTGGCGAGAAGAAGCATGCTTTTGCTAATTTGTTCACTAATTTATTGATTATCCTAACTAAGAAATCATAAGTATAAAGAAATATAAAATATAGAATGGCTTTTTTTGTACTCTTTAGTCTTTAATGGAATTTTTGTTATCCAAAAATATAATATAGAATGTTCATATGTTAAACAAGATAAAAAATGCATACAATAGAATGTATTTTAGTCCCCAAACTAGGTGTAAGAAAAACAAGAAAAAAATTAAAATAAAATTGAAAGAACTTAGAATACAAGCATTTGTAATTTAATGAGAGAAATAATTGGGTTTATTTTAATGGTAGTTATTTAAAAAATACATACTAAATGTCAAGGGAAATAGACTCAAAAATATATATTTTTTAATAAAAAGAACACCAACTAAACAAACCAACTTAAAATTGAATGTCTGAGCTTCAATAAAGCGAAAAGACAGTTGGATGTGTTGCAAGGAGACCTTGTCGAGGGTTCTTAGGGAGCTCCTTTGTACTGGGGTAGTGTGCAAGAGTATTAACTCCACTTTCATCGCCCTTGTTCCTAAAAAAGATGGGCATAGAAGAGTAAAGGATTTTAGGCTAATTAATCTTATGCGAGTGTTTATAAGATTCTAACTAAAGTTTGTCCTGTATACTTGAGGAGGTGTTGGGAGACATGATGTCAATTGCCCAATATGCTTTCGTCAAGAATAGACAAATTTTTTTTAAGGTTCTAAATTTTAGATGCTAGTAAGTTTGAGAGAATATCATGAGAGATTTCTTGTGGTTTGGTGTGGGGAGTTGTAGGGACTATTTAGTGAGCTGGGTTGAGGTTTGTAGGTCTAAATTGGAGCGAGGGCTGGGTCTTGGTAATTTGGTGTAATGGTGTCTAAAAACACAGCCCTTTTAGCTAAATGGTTATCGTGTTTCCTTCTAGAAGATACTTCTCTTTGGCTCAGAGTTATAAAAAGCAAGTTTGATTTGGACGAGAATGGTTGGGGTACCAATGCTAGTTTAAGATGTTCTTTGGGGAGTCCATGAAGGTCTATTTCTTAGCTTTATCCTCTATTCACCCATCACACTAAATTTGAGGTGAGGAGGGGTTCTTAGATTCATTTTTGGAAAAACCTTTGGCTTGGGAATGCCTCTTTTACACATCTTTCCCTTGTCGTTTCATATTGAATTCTGAGCCGAATAAAAGTAGTCCGGTCTTTGTTGGCAACTTGAATAGTCCTTTGGTTTCTTGGAATCTCCACTTTAGGAGATCTTTGAACGATAGGGAGATGGTGCAGTTGTCATCCTTGTTATCCTTATCGAATAATTGTAATCTGTCCTTGGGGAGGGATGTTTGTTTATGGTCTTTGGATCACTCGGGGGGGTATCCTTTTGCAAATGTTTCTTTGGATTTTTGACCCATTCCAACTCTTCATTTCCTCTCTATCCTATTATTTGGAAGGCAAAAGTTCCCCCCAAAATTAAGGCTTTTTTACGTGGTTGGTTATGCTTAACAAAATTAATGCCAATAACTTGTTAGTTAGGAGGCCTTTGAAGGTTCTCTGAGATGTTTGCGTGCTCTGTTATAGGAATTCCTAGACAGCATATCATCTTCTTTTGCATTGCAAATTTGCTTGGAGGATTTGGAACAAATTTTTTGGTATTATGATGAGAGTTAGGTCTGTCCTTTTTTGTTGGAAGATTTGTTAGCGACCTTTTTTGTAGGTTTTGAAAGAAGGAAGGATAGGGCAGAAGTTAAACTGAGTGCTGATGTGGGAAAAGATTCAATACATGGCTGCTTTGTGGTGTGTCAGGTTTGGAGTTTTTAGGGGTTTTAGTTTCTGGATTTACAAAGAGATTGGAGGAACTTGCTGGCTTGATGATTTTCTCTCTTTGTTATTCCTAGTTCTTTATTTCTGGTTTGTCTAAGATTTTTATCTAGAGATGTTCTATTCTCCCTTCTGTAAATTCTTTCCCTATTAATGAAAATTTGTTTTGCTATCAAAAAAGGGGAAAAATAGAATTCTAGCCATAACTGATAGAAGCAAGATACGGGGAAGGTGGATTAGTCAATCACCTGCTAATGTAATCCAAAGCTCTCTAGTTGTCTAAGACACGCATGAAGTGGGTCAATATAATCAGAATGATATTAGTTTGGTTTCAGAATAGTTTCGTGGTGAAAATGATGATAAAGATAAAAGTGTCAGGTTGGTTGATGATTTTTGTTTTGCAGACGGATTAGAGGCTAGGGTCGCCAAGAATAATAGGGAGGAAGGTGGTTTGGGGAGGAATCCTGATGCTTCATGTTTCAAGTCTAAACAATCTATGGGTCCTAAGGTTTATGCTCGCTGGAAGGCTACTCTGGTAGGGATAGAAATGGGGAAATTACAAGAAGAGAAAAGAAAGCATTCTGGTGAGATAGGGCCAAAGATTTTAAGGAGAGATTCTAAAGGAGAGTTATGTATAATGGAAGATATGCATGCTAAGATGAAGGGTATATCTAGTGATGGAGCAAGCAAAGGAAAGAAGGCTAAGAAATGGGGAGACCTTTCAGATAATGATAGTTGACATTAGTGAGTTTGATTCTGATGGGGGTTGCTGTTGGTTGAGATTCGGGAACAATATGGATATGTTTTTGATTCTTGTGATGTACTTGGGGAATTATCATATGTAAATCCACTCCCATTGGAAGGATTTGTGGAGGTTTTTATTTTTGAAAACAATGAGTTGGATAAAAACTGTAGTGCAAGGATGAAATTCTACCTATACTAGTGGAGTACGGGAGATTCCTAGGAAGGATTTAGAAGTTCGATTCCTTTGATGTACTTGGGGATTTATCATATGTACATCCACCCATGTTGGAAGGATTCATGGGGTTTTCTATTTTTGAAAACAATGATTTGGATAATAAATTATAGTGCAAGGATGGAATTCTACCTATACTAGTGGAGTGGAGGAGATTCCTAGGAAGGATTTAGAAGTTCAAGATCTTATGGATAAATTGGATTTGGAGATGTGTCATGTTAGAGGAAATGAAGTGTGCTTTGATTAGTTTGATAGGGGTAAAAACAAAGCGAAGAAGGGTTTGAAGGAGTTAGCAAATTTGAAGTGCTCGGTGAAGTAAGGCATAAAGGGATTGAAAAGGGGGTTTTCTTAGTTCATTGTATTTTTATTATGGGCCTGATGGTTAAGGAGGCCCAAGAGTAGAATTTTGATTCTATATTGGGCCAGTTTAGAGAGGTGAATACTCAACAGAGTAAATTGCAGTTGGGCCAGTCAAATGGGCTGGCCAAAATGCTTAGATTGGTTTCCAGTCAAAAAGAAGGCCCTCTTCTAAAAAATTGTGATGCTACAGGAAGTAATATCTCCTATGAACAGAAGAAAGATGTAGGTGGTTCAGTACTGCAATCATCTTTAAGCAAGATCTATGTTGGTCAAGAGGAGAGAAGTAGGTGCTCTGAAAATAAAAAAGATAAGGAGGCTGAATTAGATAGATGGGTTGCTAGAAACTCTACTAATTTTCTTGAGAGTGTTGTGTCTCCTTTTTTTTGGAGAAGAATGATAGTAGATATGGTTTAGGATCATTTGGGGATCTTCTTCTATGAATTTTGATTCCTGTGAAGTTGAAAATCAGGAATTTATTGTTAGTTCGGAAGGGAATTCAGATGATAAGGGAGTCAATTCGGATAATTTGAAAAGTCAAAAGGTTTATGCTTGTTGTTA
This sequence comes from Malania oleifera, assembly GCF_029873635.1. Taxonomy (NCBI): domain Eukaryota; kingdom Viridiplantae; phylum Streptophyta; class Magnoliopsida; order Santalales; family Ximeniaceae; genus Malania; species Malania oleifera. The sequence goes on from NC_080425.1 coordinate 38,933,214, forward strand.
GGGTGTGCAATTGGGTTTTGAAAGGAGGAAGTATTTTGAAGATAATTAGGATTCACTTTGGTGATAAAACGAAAAGCATTCTTGAGAGAGATTCTAAAGGTGTTTTAAATAAGGTGGAGGAGCCAATCATTGAGAGGGTTAATACAAGTAAGGATAGTAAGACATGGGGGGATGTTTTGGATGATGATAGCGTAGGTAGTAGTGTTTTTGAATGTGACAAGGTTTACTTATGGATGAAATTCGGGAGCAGCAAGGATTTCTTCCTATTCTTCTTCTGATTGTCTTAGGGATTTAACTTACGTGCCGCTTCCTCCCTCTAGAGGGTTTAGATGGAATTAATCTTTTTGAGGATGATGTTTCTATAGAAGAATTGAAGATGTAAGATGGAATTATACCCACTCAAATTCAAGTATCTACTGATAAAGACATTCAAACTCAGAATTTGTTGGATAGCTTCGGCCTCATGCTGGTTGATCATGAAGGAAATGAAGTTAGGCTTGATGGGGGTAAATCTAAGGCAAAGAACGGTCGGAGGGAGTTAGTGAATTTGAACTGTTTTGTGAACTATGATGGGAAGGGATCAAAGAGGGACTTTCTTGGATAATTTCAGTTTTATCATATTTTATTTTATTATTTGTTATTTATTATTTTTGTTTTTCAATTTTATTTTTCCTTTTTTTTCTTTATGAGGATTTAGTATCCTCACTTTGATTGCACATTCTCTTTTTTAATATATCTTCTTTTATTATAAAATAATTGTATTTGCCTTTTTATTTTTATTTGTTATTATTTTTTTGAGTGGACTTATTGTTCTGTTAGGATGTAATTTCTCTTTCTCAATCTAATATACTTTAAAAAAAAAAAAAAAAAAACTTGAAGATTTCATAATTTTAACTTATGGTGGGACGCACTTGGTGGACTTGTGTGAAATACCCTAAAATAGGAATGCATGGAAATAAGTTTGGGAAAACATATAACTCTGTAAGTTGTTATGACGTACTTGAAAAATAAATGAATAAATTGAATGCTTTTGATATTTAATTGTGTGGATCCCATTATATTGAAGATTATTATTATGTTTAAGTTGATATTTTGACCCTAAGATAAGTTGGGTAGACAGTTTAGTCCTTAAATAATTAAATTTAAAGATTTCATAATTTTAATGTTTGTGGGACCCACTAGGTGCACTAATGTCAAATACTTCAAACTAGGAATGGTGATATTCTCAAGTTAGGAATGGTGATTCTGAGTGTTTCTCTTCGATAATTTTGAGTGTTCGTCTTTGATAACTCAAGTGTTCGTCTTCGAGTTGTAGGTGCGATGCTTTGTTCCCCACACTCTCTCTATGAGACTGAAAGCATGGTGATTCTCCTTCCTCTCTTCCTTGCAATACCTTCATCCGCCGATACCCTTCCTTCGAAACTCTTATCCCTTGAAGCCTTTTCCCTATGCTACCTTGCCGTACCATTATATCTTCTAATCCTCTTTATGACAGTCATCTAACCATTTGAAACCAGTAGAACCTATATCCTTTCATCAATACTCCCTTTTCAGCAGCAGAATGCCATAGGAAGCATCAGAAATAGGTTTGTAAAAGTATCCTATCTTCAAAACCTAAACGACGTGTGTCTCCATCAACACCCCTAGAAACAGTCGGATATCAAAATCTAATGAAGCTTGTTTTCCTGGGTCCATCACATCCAGCACTCTCACCTTTAATCTTTACTCACCTGCCTATCTAGCAACACCTGTTTTCATTTGTCCATTCACTCATTGAAACCTATACCCTTTCTTCTTTTATTAACCAGAGCATCACCATGTCCCTTCAGTCAAGATAGGAAAGTTTTTTCTTTTGAATGGATTCCTTCAACATGAGCTCTTAGAATTTTGGAGCGTGCATGCTTGGAATAGGTTCTCTCATTGTGTACCGCTAGACAATGGGGTCCAATTGACCTAGAAACAATTGTTGGAATTTTGGATGCAAAATACTGAGTTTCCTTAGATAAAGACAATGAAATTTTCAGGAGGATTGTTGATTATCAGATTTGTGTCAAATTATTTCGGTAGGATTATTGTTGTCGAGAAATTGTTATATTCTAGGGGCAGATTTTCTTTGAGAATTCCAGAAGGTAAGGAAGCATCAGGCTGGTGGATCTTTTGTAATTCGTTGAAAAGGGGTTAAGTTAAAGGACAACAAAGAAATCAGAAAGCTTTGGGTTGATTGTGCAAAGAGTGTCGTTCCGTAGACATAGAGCAGCAAGAAGTAAGTAGTCTTATGTATAATGGGCTACCTAATGATCTCAGTTATGTAGAGGTGGTGAAGAAACAAGCTGCACTTGATTGGATATGGGGAAACTTCCGAGGGTCTAGTTGGAATTTTAGAAAGGCAAACCCATGAATATGGAAAAAACAGATTTGTGGGAGAAAGACCCTTGGGCATTAAGTAGGACTAATCCTCATTCAAACTTTAAAAAAGTCCTACCTACTACTATTACTAGAATGAAGCTTGAGCCAAAGATTGTGGAAGTGGACAAGGAGCTGTATGTTGCTCGATTTGGGCTTGGAGGCCTTGTATTGAAGCCTGATTTTTTGGTGGGCCCAATAGATTTAAATGGTCTGGATCAATGAGTCTAACTTGGGTAAAAAGGAGAAGTCCATTTCAAACAAACACTTAGAACTGAATGGGGATCTAACTCAATGAAGGTACTAGTTAAGGAGAATAAGGACGTGGAGATACCAAAGTTCTTTAAGGGGGAGAAAGATCTTGTGAAGATGGATAGGTGCATTCATCCAATCAGTTTGGGAGAGCCATGGACAGCGTTGGAAGAAAGGAGTGAAAAATTGACATAACATACAAATGACTGTTCTCATTCGAAAATTGGCTCCAGTATTCATCATAAATTGAAGAGATTCAAGGGGAAGAGATTAGTCAAGATAAGGTGAACTCAGATTCAAAAGACGACCTAAGTAGCTTTTGCGATTTTGATAACGGTTTGCTAGTTGACTAACTGAGAGGTCAGATATGGAATAAGAAGACAAATGAGAAGGACAAGACAAATGAGCAGGACCTTCAAGAGATCTTTGTTTATATCAAAGGAAGGGAGAAATACTACAGAGGGACGTTCACTTACATGAAGGTTAGCATATACGAGAAGATAGCTATCTAATGTCCTTTGACACTGAGCAAGGGTTAGAAGATTCTGCTAAGTTAGGGCCTTAGAGTTCTATGACCCTAACACATGGTTTTGGTGTATGTTTATTGACTAGGAGGTATGGTTTGTTAACCTGGATATGACTGTGCGGTTGTTATAGGGATGGTTTCATTATGTCTTTATGTCATTGTGGTTGAGATTCTTGGGAAAACAATAGGTGCGCATCCTACCTCCCATAGTATATTGATGAGTACTAAGTGAGCAACCCTAAGGAGCACTCAAAGGCGGGCTTTTGACATCCTCAAGGGGTGTCCTAGGATTTTTTGTGGGATTAGGAGCCTCACAGATGATCCATTTCGGAATGGGATTGTGTGGGTCTCTCTGGCCTGGAGGTTGGGGTGTACATCCTTCTTAGCTGTCAGTTGTACAGTTGGACTATATTATCTAAGATGTTGGTTGTGCTGAGGGGATGAGAGTTACCCTAAGTGCTGGTGGAATGTGAGTTATTTCCCTTACCATTCGAGTCTGGGTTCCTTAGTGATAACCTTAGTTGGTTCAAGGGCTATTGAGTCATGAGACTTGACCACTGGGTTAGACATTTAAGTGTGTCCTTGGATAATGATGAGTAAGGCTAGGTTGGACTTTGTGTAGTCTTGCCACCGCATGACTGTGACTCCTTGAAACTTTAGGAGGATTTTGGCAAGGATAATTCCTTTTGGCATTAAGAATTCCACGTTGGTGATAGTTGACCATTGAGAACTCCATGTTTGTGATACTAAGCATAACTTAGATCAAAATATAGCTTTGTTTGAAGGGGGGGTCTTTGCCCCTTGCTCCTAAGCCTATTCCCGATAGGGTGGACGTCATTGCTATTCCTTCTAATGTTGGGAAGGATAGTGACGAAGAGACAACAATTCCTTTAGATGTTCTAAATTCTTTGGGAGTTGGAAAAGGTTTTCTCACTCTTCTTGTTTAGTACTTTTCTCCTTTTGATGCTTTATGCCATATAGAGAGATTTGATGGGTGTGGTGCCTCTGATTTTGGCCTAGGGAATAGTTAGAGGGACTATAAAGACCCAAAAAACTTTTGAATAACATGGGTTTGAAATTAGTGAGTCTTGCTGGAGCTGAGGTTAAGTTGGGATGAGTCCTAAAATGTGTGAGTCAAAAAAATGAAGGTGCAAAAAGAATTAAGAATTTGGTTTCTTCCATCAATTATGGGTGCAGTAAGGGTATTGAGAAAGGGGGAAAATGTGCTAGGTTATGAAAATTATAAGTTGGAAAATTAGGGGCCTAGGGGATGTTAGGAAGAGAAGTTTGGTTATGGAGGTTTTGCTTAGAAATTCTCCTGATATTGTGTTAATCCAAGACACTAAGCTTGGATTTGTTGATAGGGAGGTTGTTAGAGGGATTTTGGGAAGGGCATAGTAAGGATTTGGTTTAGGTTCCCTCTAGGGGGTTTGCGGGAGGCATACTCGTGTTGTGGGATACTCGTTCTATTACTATTGTGGATAGCCTAGTAGCTTCTTTTTTTTTTTCTCTTTCTTCCTACTAGAAGATAGATACAAGGGTCAATGGTGGGTTTCCTCTGCGTATGGCCCTTCTAGACTGTTTCTTAGGGTTTCTTTTGGGATAAGCTTTATTTTGTCTCCAACTTTAGTTCACTAGGTGGATTTATAGGTGATTTTAGTGCGGTGAGTTTCCCGTGGGAGAAGAAGGGGGTTGGAAGGGTTACTAGCACTATGCAAGTTTCATTTGGTTATTAGGGAGTGTGGTTTGAGGGAACTTCCATTGGACATTGCTAATTTTGTGTGGTTGGTAGGGGGAGCTAGTGAGGTGGCTAGTAGAATTGGCGGGTTCTTGTGTACAAATGAGTGGGAGGAGGTGTTCCCTAATCTCTCCAAAGTTGTGCTATGTAGACCCACCTCTGATAATTTTCCCATCTTATTGGAATCAAGGAAGGTGCCTTTGGGTCCCACTTTTTTTAGGTTTGAAAATATGTGGTTAGATCATGGCTCCTTCTAGACTTTTTTAAGGAATTCTTTGTCTGAGGTTGTGGAAAGGGGCTGGGAGGGGTTTAGATTTATGAAGAAGTTAAGAGGTTGAAAGAAAAATCGAAATAAATAAGGAGTTGTTTGGAGATATTAGGATTAAAAATACTAGCATTTTTGGTAAATTGGAAGAGATATATAGAAAAGAAGAAAGCATTACTCTTTCTAGGGAGGAGGTGGTTAGAAGGGTTTCTATGAAGAAATGAGTTGGAAGATATGAGTTTCAAGGAAATAAGAAGTTGGATGCAAAATATGAAGTTAAAATGGGTAAGAGAGGGCAAATGTAATTCTAGATTTTTTCTTAGGATAGCTAGTGAAAAAACGAGAAAGAATTTAATTAGGGACTAAGAGGACCCGGTTCGGGGGGGGGGGGGGGGGGTTGATTTTCTTGGATACTACTAGGATTGCCTCTGAGATCATTGATTTCTATCACAACTCGAAAGATATGATTTTCAAGGAAATGAGAAGTTGGACGCAGAAGATGAATAAATGGGTAAGAGAGGACAAAAGTAATTCTAGATTTTTTCATAGGATAGCTAATGGAAACATGAGAAAGAATTTAATTAGGGGGTTGGAGGTGGACCCGGGGGGTGGGGGGGGAGGGGGGATTGATCATCTTGGATACTACCAAGATTGCCTCTGAGATCATTGATTTCTATCACAACTTTTTTTTTCTGAGGAGGATGAGAGTAGACTGATGGTGGAAGGGTTGGAGTAGGATCCTTTATCTGTTGACAAGATAGCCTGGTTAGAGAGACCTTTTGAGGAAGAGGAAATTAGATCTATGGTTTTACAGTTTTTTGGAATGGAGAGGAATAAAGCTCTTGGGCCAGATGGTTTTAATTCGGTTTTATATCTAGATTGTTGGCTGATGGTGAAGAATGATTTCATGAAGGTTTTCAAAGAATTTTATGGGAATGAGGTTTTAAGTAAGATTGTTAATTTTACCTTCATTACATTGGTGCCGAAGAAAAGTAGGTCAATTGAGATTTCTGATTATATTCCAATTAGTTTAGTATTCAGTGTTTATTAAGGATAATCACCAAAGTACTAGCTAATAGGTTGAGTGGGGTGCTTGACAAGACTATATCTAAGGCCCTAAGCACTTTTGTGTGGGTGGAGACAAATTGTGGATGCCATTTTGGCTGCAAATGAAGCTGTTGGGGACAATAGGAGGAAGAAGAAGGGCTTCATTTTTAAGTTGGATTTTGAAAAGGCTTATGACTGAGTGAGTTGGAGCTTTTTGGATAAAATTTTTTGAGGAAGGGGTTTGGGGAGAGATGGCAAAGATGGATGAAAGGCTGTATGTCTGACATGTTTTACTTGTGATAGAAAATGGCAAACTTAAATCTTGGTTTAGGGCCTTGAGGGGATTAGATAAGGGGATCCTCTTACCCCGTTTTTTGTTGTTGTTGTTTTAGGTGCGGATGTTTTCAGTTGGTTGGTTGATAGGGCGGTGGATAGGGGTCTAGTGGAAGGTTTGGAAGTGGGGAGGAAGGAGATTACGTTCCCACACCTTCAGTTTACTGACGATACCATCTTTTTCTTGGAGCATCACATGCCTTCTTTTTTGAATATTTTGGCGCTTCTCCATATTTTTGAAAGGATTTCAGGGCTTAAGATTAATAAGCGGAAGAGTGCTATTGCGACAATTAACGTGCCTGCAGAGCGTATTAGCGAGTTTTCTTTGGAGATAGGGCACGTTGAGTTGGAGTGGCTGTTGTCCTATCTAGGGGTTCCTTTTGGGGGTAATCCTTGGTGAGTTAGCTTTTGGGACCCAGTAGTTGAGTGTCCGAGCATCTAGATGGGTGGAAGGGAGCTCTTTTTTCCTTGGGGGTAGAATTACTCTAATTTAGGCTTGTATTTCTAGTATCTCGTTATATTTTCTTTCTATTTTTAAAATTCGTGTGGGTGTTGGTAGTAAGATTGAGAGAATTATGGGAGATTTTCTTTGGTAAGGGGTAGGAAGTTCTTGAGATCATTTGGAGAGTTGGAAAGTTGGTGTCTAAACACACGGCTCTCTTGGCCAAATGGCTTTGGCGGTTCCCTTTTGAAGATTCTTCTTTGTGGCGTAAAGTTATTAAAACCAATTTTGGACTTAATGGGAATGGGTGGGATACCAATTTGGGTACTAGATGTTCTTTGGAAAGTTTGTGGACTCAGATTTACTCTCTCTTTATTCCCCCTACTTAATTTGTGTTGGGTAAGGGTGTAATATTCGTTTTTGGAAAGACCTTTGGGTTGGGGAATGTTGTCTTGTGCACTTCTTTACCTTGCTTATTTCGATTGAACTTATGACAAAAATGATCCCATTTCCTCTTTCTGTGTTGATCAGAATGGTCCTTTGTCTTCTTGGAATTTTCATTTTAGGAGATCCTTGAACAATAGGGAAACAAATGAGTTATCTTCATTGTTGGTCCTGTTGAATAATTGTCGGGTATCCTCGGAAGCTGATAGCTGATATTGGTTGCTGAGTCCCTCGTGAGTCTATTCTTGCTGGGTCTATTCTTGCAACTTTTTTGTGAAGTCTTGGTTACACCAACTTTTCCTTCCCACTCTACAAAATTATTTGGAAGGCCAAAATCTCCCTTAAAATCAAAGCTTTTATTTGGTTGGTTGTGTTTAATAGGATAAATACTAATAATTTACTGCAGATTAGGAAGTCTTTAAAGGCTCTCTGTCCAGATATATGCATGCTTTGTTTTAACTGCTCAGAATCTGCTCTGTATCTTTTCTTACATTGTAATTTTGCATTGAAGGTTTGGACCAAGTTATTCAGTTATCTTGGAGAAAGTTGGGTTTGTCTAGGGATAGTGGATGAGTTTTTGGCAATATATTTTTTGGGGTTTGGCAGGAAGAAGGAAAAGCGCTATGGATTAGTGCTTTATTTTTAGTATTTTGAAATTTGTGGAAAGAATGAAACTCATGTATATTTTCAGGGAAGAATTAGCTTTTTTGTTGGTGTGGGAGAAGAATCATTTTCTGGCTTCCCTGTGGTGCATGGGTTATGGTAATTTCAAGGGTATATGCTTCTTAGATATTCAGTAGGATTGGCATTCTCTGTTGACTTCTTACCCTCTAAACTAGGAACATATGGAAATAAGTTTGGGAAAGCATATAACTTGGTAAGACTTTGTTTGAACGCCTTAAAAAATAATTACTTTTCCATAAAAGTACTTATTTTAAGTACTTGTGTCAATAAATAACATTTGTTTCATAATTAAAGGAGTACTTATTTCAAAAAGTACTTTTCCAAACTATTTTATTTTTTAGAAAAATAAGTATTTTTTGAAAAAGAATTTTTCTGAAAAAAGTAATTATAATAAATAATCTCAAACTACTTTTAGATAAGTACTTTTTTTAGAAAAGTTCTTTTCTATAAGTGGTTCTAAATGATCCAGTACGACTCTCGAAAATGTCAGGAATGAAACGTAAGTTTGAACTGCCATAGAGGTTAGTCAAAGAAAAGAATAATAATAAAAAAAAAAAAGAAAACATATGGAAGAAGGATGGAGCAAGGTTATAGATAGGTTTTATTCATATACTATTTTAGTTTATTTTTTTCTCTTTCTAAAATGTGATTTTGAAACTGATTTTGGGTAATTTAGAGTAGTCCATATCAAAAACCAAGAATACCACTATAATCTTGGAGTAGAGTACTACAACATGAGGTAGGTTTTTCTTGAAACCAGTGTTTCCTAGAACGTGGAACATTCTGGTCCATGGAATGGGAACGGGATCACTGTACGACACATGCTCGAAAATGTGGAATATTAGGGGTATACTTAAATAGATTTATTGGTAAAAAAATGTGTAATGGCACTTTCATATTTTGGAGAGGATGTTGTGGTATTCCTAAATCTAGGAAATATTTTCTGCTCTGAAATGGATTAATAATGACAAAAAATAGAATTAAAATGCGATGACACAACATCCTAAATCTAGGAAAAATTTTCTGCTCTGAAATAAATAAAAAATGACAGAAAACAGAATTAAAATGCGATGACACAACATCCTAAATCTAGAAAATATTTTCTGCTCTGAAATAGATTAACAATGACAGAAAATAGAATTAAAATGTGATGATTCCCACTTTTAACTAATAGAATATTATTATGTGAAAGATATTGAATTAAAACATAGAATTGTTAGATTTAGCATTCTGGAACGAAAATGTTCCATGTTTTGAAACATTCACATACCAATACGTAATTCAGTAGGGTGTTAGTATTTTCTGGTAAGTATGCTTGAAACCTTCACCTTTGTGATTAGAGGTTTTTGTACAAGGCCATGCTTTTAGGCTATATTCCTAAAATTTATGATATTTATTGTGTGAATATATTTGTTAAAATTAGTTGGTTCAAAGGGTTTTGGGTTTGAGGGCTTGGTTTGGTGGTGGCTGCAATACTTAGGGTTTAAGTCTTGGAACATGATTTGTCACCATGTTAAGAATGCTTGTAAATTGGAATCTAATCACAGTGATGGGTCTCCCTCATTATTTATAATATATGTCTAGTACATCATAATGACCTTGATACCCTAACTAACTCACACTTACTAAGATAGTTAATAATACTAAATAACTTTTAGATTATCGCTTCATCTAAAAGCTAAGCTGTTGAGTTGTTGGCTAACAATGTATATCAAGCTGCAACACTCCCCTGCACTGCACGTGCAGTTCAATTGCATGTGTAGAGATATATAAGCGATAAATAACACCCATTATGGAGCATAAATAATTTTTAACCACAACAAAAAGGTTGGCAACAAGTCTAGAACTTGTTAACAAGACTAGAACTCTCTGAATGCCATGTTTGATTACCACTTCACCTAAAAGCATAAGCTGTTAGGTTGTGTGCTAACAATGTGCATCAGGCTTCATCAATAACCAATAACCAATAACACCAAGATTTATTTTAATGTGATTGAAATGTTATAAAATGTATAGTTTCCAGGCAATAATCTTTTTATATGTTTGTATATGGCCTTGAATCATATAGTTATCCATTATAAGAATTTTCAGGAAAAGGAGATTGGATGAGATATGTCTTGAAAGGTTTCAGCAATACAGCCGAACCTTTATACAATCATGGATCCTACAAGGTAAGCATGTCATTGATTTTATTTGAAATGTCTTTTGAACTTTTCCAACTTCTTGGATTTGATTAGATTTTAGAAATAAGAAATCTTATTCCGAACTGGATAATGTCAAAAATATTTGAGAATGAGTTTTATTTCATTGAATGTGCAGGTTCATTTAAATTTATATTTATTTGTAGTCTCAATTGCTGTCTAAAACAGAGTCAGTAAATGTATATGGGTTGTCCATGTGTTGCGTGATTAATTTAATCTTTGCATATGAATTAATGAAGTTGCATAGTTCAGAACAAACTGTAATGCATGCAAAAAAAAAGAAAAAGAAAAAAAAAAGTGAATTGGTCAAAGGTAACAGATGTCTTGGTTTGGTCCCTTTGTGTAATAACCTTGGGATTACCTGATAAACAGTTGTTGCAGGAAAGGCTGTGGATTGAGGGTTTTTTGTACGTTCTCATACGTGGGGTTTCAGGGTTTCTGCATCGTCAAAAAAAAAAAGAAGAAGAAGAAGAAGAAGAAATATAGATCATTTTGTAATGTAGTATCCCTCCCAGAAATTTGCATTTTTGGATAGAAACATATTAATTGATGGCAATCCAAGTGCTGCTTAATGATTTATTATGGATTTTTGTGAGTATATAATTGCTGATGTATGCATATTCATCTATCCCTTTAATATAATTGGGTTTGATAAAGGACTTAGAGGATAGGTTCTTCACATTTGCTTTGTAGACAAACATATCGAACTGCGGCAGTCTGCTTTAGTCAGTTGATTCTTTTTTGCTTTCTGTCTCTGTCCCCCTCTTTTCCTCCCTTTCTCCCTCACAAAATCCAGGCAAAGTGTTTGTGGATGGAAAGGTGGTGAACAAGGCTGGAACACCTGTGTCTGATAAAGCTATTGTACAGATAATGGCTGAAATTCCGAAATATGTATGTAGGTAAATTCTGCTAAGTTTGCTACTTTCTGCTCTTGAATTTTATTTTTCAGTTTTCTTTGTGAGATTTGTTGAATATCTTTACTCTCTCATTCATGAATTTACCCAGGGCAGGATATAAGTTGGAGGCTGCCATTGAACAACTTGGCATTGAGATCGCTGGAAAAGTTGTTCTTGATGCAGGGCTGTCCACAGGAGGATTTACAGACTGCCTGCTTCAATATGGGGCTTCTTTTGTATATGGGGTGGACGTAGGTTATGGGCAGGTATTGTGATTTTTAGTCATGTAAAATACATTTTAGGCTAAAAATTAGACATCTTGGGAAATGATTTTGGACTCAATCCTTTACGTGAATGGCTTACATAGAAGAAAAACATAAAACGATGCATCTGAATGGATGTGTTTAGCTGCATTTCGCTGTGGCAATTTTGTCCTTGGGTTATGACTGTTGACACTCAATTTTGTCCTGGACTTATTTTGACCAAAATTCAGCAAATTTCCCATCAAATTGACAACTAATTGACTTATCTTTCCCTAGACCTGCAATGGGAAAATCCGAGCTTGGGCCAGGATTAGAGGTTCAATTTTGCATTTTAATTACCTCTTCCCTTGAAATAAGGGTTTATCCCTAACTTGGTTATGGATTTCAAACTAAGAATAAGGAAGCTTGTACCCAAGCACGTAGGACAAGGAGAGGATATTCCTTGAGCCATAAGGGTAGTTTTGGATAGGCAAGGATTAGGGCAACACCTACGGCTCCCCAAAAGGAGGACGTTTAGATGGGGAGGATTACGTGTTGAGAGAGAGGGACACTATGTTGAGAGGAGGAGGAGGAGGCTCTAACGTTGCTTGGTTATCTTTGGTGTTCTCCTTGTTATTCTCTTGGTATCCTTGAAGGTACTTCGTTTGAAAATTTGAGGTATGCTCTCATTTATCTTGAGTTGTCTTGTTTGAGTTAGATATATGATTTGTGTTTTTTATAAAGTTCATGATGTTGTTGGAATTAAATTGAATTTCACCTCATTTAGTTCATGCGTAGGCACCATTATCACATACACATACAAATCTTTGATTTCCTTGTAGCCTCCCTGAACCCTGTGAACATAGGACACCTCTTCTCCTTCCTCATTTAGTTCATGCGTAGGCACCATTATCACATACACATACAAATCTTTGATTTCCTTGTAGCCTCCCTGAACCCTGTGAACATAGGACACCTCTTCTCCTTCCTCTTCTTCTTTTAATTTTTCACTTTTATCTTCTTATGCTATTGTTGCTGCCATTGAGCTTGAGTTTAAACAAAAGAAGAGAGAGGATAGAAAAAGAGAGAGGGAGTATCTGGTATGATTGGTAGGATCTCATATTTTTCTGATTGCATAGGTTGTTGGCAAGATGATTAGAGGACTAGCCATAGTTCCAGCAGCACCACAGACACATGTGTAGGTTGCCGCACATAGTCGTACATGAACCTTTTTGTGCACACGTGTAAAGGAGAGAGAGAGAGAGAGAGAGAGAGAGAACAGCCATGATGGCTAGATTCACTTGCTGGTGCTTCGGTGACTGTAGCAGTGGTGGCATGAACAGGAATGGACGACCAAAGAAGAAGAATGAAGAAGAAGATGCAGCTTCTGGCAACAAGTTGGAGCCGACGACCAGCGATGGAGCTTTGATAGGTGGATGGTGGCCATGATGACAGGTGTACGGCAGCTAGGATTTTGGTGAACCCTAGCCTGCAAACCGTGAGGAAGACGATTAAAGCAAAGAGGGGATGGAGGTGCTTACATGCCCCCCACATAGGCTCTTCCAATGCCAATAAAAAGCAACCCATTCAATGGTATTTAACATCTAGAAAACCGCCATATAAAATGCGTCCCAAGCCAAAATATCACAAGTACCACCTTGTTTGGGACCATCGCAAGGAAAACTATAACCGAAATTTTTTTTATTTGGCATTAACTAGGAACCGTGTGCATCTAAAGCACCTTTTACTGATATCAATGTAGTTGTATGCAAACCTAGAGCAATAGCATGATGAACTAAAAAGTCTCCCGTTTCAAGTGAATTGAACCGGTCGGCCAGTTTAGCGGGGCGAGTCGATCGGTCTGAGTATTTTATTTAGTATATTTTAATTCCTTTTTTGCAATTAGTTTAGAATAGACAATTAGTTTAGAATAGATTTAAATTCATAGAAATTCTAAAAAAATCTACAAAAATACTAAAATTTTAGGTTTTATTTTAAACATTTATTATGGGTAATTTTTTGCATTATTGTTATTATTATTCCTAAATTAGCATTGTTGCCATCATGGTCTTAAATTTCCACGAAATTGTCAAAATTTCCGTCAAAATTTCCGATTTTCGTCACCCTCGAAATTGAAATTGGCAGTCGATTTCTGTCTTTCATAATTTCCGTCGAAATCTCAACGAATCATTCGAAATTTATCGAAACCTCGAAATTTTAGTGAAATTTGTTGAAATTTTAACTATACAATGAAATTTCGTCGAAATTCAAACGAGAGATTCAATAGTGAAGTGAAATTTCTCTTTTAATTTATTTTATTGAAACAAAAGGTTATTACCACAAGTGCTTTTGAAATTATATGAAAAAAATAAACTTATAGTAATATTTTATCTAACCATTCATGTCTAAATTATCAATATTTGTATAATAAATAATATTTAAATGAATTATAAATTTCATTTGCATTAACTGAATCTTTTTAATGTACATTATCTTACAAACATGTTTGATACACATACTATATTACAATTTTTCCACCCTATTCAAAACATAGATGTATTTAATTTGTAATATATTAGTCTTAAAACTTATTATTATATTTGTTAACCATTTCTAAAGTTTCACAAAGAATTCCATGCTTTACTACTAGTTTCCGTTATTTTTTCAAATTGAAATCGAAATTGACATCGAAATCGAAATTTTTGTTCTTTTGGAGCTTTGAAATTTGATTCGAAATCGAAATTTAAGACCGTGGTTGCTATCACATTATTTAAAATAATCCAAAAAAATGTAAAAAAGAAGAAAACAAAAGATAAGTTTTTGTCATTAAAAATGATTAAAAATTCAAAAAAATACATAAATTGTAAGAAAATTCTAAAACAATTTTGGAGCAGTTGTTAGGGTTTCTAGGGTTTTCACTTGTGATGTATTTTTCTTAATTTTTGTTTTGATAACAAAAGAAGATGTCATCAGTAGAAAGAGAATTTACAAGAGGGAGAATAAGAAATCTCTTTAGACAAGCTGAGACTCCCCAATACTAAACAAAGACCATAAAAAATGCCCAAGAAAAAATCATCCAGTCAACGTGTTCCTCCAATCTCTTTGCAGCTCTTGAAAACTTGCCTCTTTAGAAAATCCATACCCGACACACCACAAAGGGGCTAGATATTTTATTTTTTCCCAAACCAACATCTGATTTAGTTTTTTCCTAGAAAACATCCGAGTATTACATTCTGTCCATAAACCCCATAATACTAAGAAAAAGCCACACGTCCATAAAGTTGCCTTGTCCTTTCTTCTACCTAAACCTGTAAAGGATATTTCTAAAAGGTCTTCCACCAAGGGAGGACAAACCTAACTTTCTCCCATAATGCAAGAAAGCATATTCCAAATATTCCAAGAAAATTCACATTGCAAAAGAAGGTGAGAAGTTGTCTCAGAGTTCTTGTAACAAAGCACACAACTTCGGGAGAGAGAGCCTTCACAGGTCTTCTAATTTGCAACAAGTCATTGGTATTTATCTTATTAAGCACAACCAACCAAGTGAAAGTCTTTATTTTAGGGTGTACCTTAGCCTTCCAAGTAGTGGAATATAGTGAGAAAGAAGAGTTGGAATGAGTCAAAATTTTTTTTTAAAAAAAATTTGCAAGAAAACACGCCTAATTGGTCCAAATACCAAGAACAAACATCCCTCCCCGAAGACAGATTACTTCCAATCAATAAAGATAACGAAGATGACAATTTCATCATCTCCCTATCATTCAGAGGCTCCCTAAAGTGAAGATTCTAGGAAACCAAAGGACTACTCAATTCACCTACAAAGAAAGAAATGACTTTATTTTGTTCAAATTAAGATGAAATAGACGAAGGAAAGAAGTAGAAAATGGTGCATTTCCCAGCCAAGGGTCTTTCCAAAAAACGAATATGAAACCCTTCCTCACCTTAAGTTTAGTGTGAGGGATGAAAGAAAGATAAATATGAGGAATGGATCTCCATAGACTCCCCAAAGAGCATCTTAAATTAGCATTGGTATCCTACTCGTTCTCATCCAACCCAAACTTACTTCTTAATACTTTATGCCAAAGGGGCGATTCTTCTAGTGGGAAACACCATAGCCATTTAGCTAGAAGAACATTGTTATTAGACACCAACTTGGCAAGACCCAAACCTTTCTCCTTGTTCGATCTACAAACCTCATTCCAACTCACTAAATGGTCCTCAAGACTCCCCATGTGAGGACCACAATCCTCTCAAGCTTGCTAGCAATTCCCATCAGAATCTTGAAGACAAACAAAAGATATATTGGGATGCTAGCAAGACAAGCCTAAATCAAAGTAATTCTACCCCCTAGAGAAAAAGAGGGCTCCCTTCCAACCATCTAATCTCTTCATCACCCTTTCCACTACGGGGTTCCAAAAATTTGCAGCTCTAGGGTTACCCCCTAAAGGGACACATAAGTAATGGGACACTTAAGTATGACAAAGGCCAATCCAAAATATCACACCCCACTTTGTTAGCCCGCTCCCTAACACACTTGACTGACACATTCATAGCTACTAAACCACTCTTCCCCATATTGATTTTGAGCCCAAACACCCTCTTGAAAATATGAAGAATACCCAAAATACACCTAAAAGAGACTGTGATTGTCTACAAAGAAAATAGTGTCATCAGTGAACTGGAGATGTGAAACCACTACCCTCTCTCTCCCCACTTCTAGACCCCTTTCTATAGCCCTATCGACCATCCTACTCAAAAATTTCTATAGGAGCAAACAAAAAAAGGGATAAGGGGCCACCTTGTCTAAAACCCATCGAAGCACCAAACCAAGATTTAGGCTCCCTTCATAATTATTGAAAGCCACATATTAAAAGCCAACCCTTGATCCAAAGATGCTACACCAAAAAACCCTTTCTTGTAAAAATTCTACCCAAAAAACTCTAGCTTACTCTATCTAGGCTTTCTTAAAATCTAGTTTAAAGACATTCCCCCTCTTCTTATTCCTACGAATATCCTCCACCACCTCATTGGCAACTAAAATAGTGTCCACTGTTTGCCTCCCCCCAACGAACGCGCTTTGAGCTTTAAAGATGGAATCATCAAGCACAAAACTCAACCTATTAGCTAAGACTTTAGTAATAATCTTATACACACTAGAAACAAGACTAATAGGTCTAAAATCCTCCACTTTAATAGAATTAGATTTCTTTTGAACCAAGGCTATAAAAGAATAATTGATACTTTTACTAAGGACTCTGTTATCAAAGAACTTGTTGAAAACTTTGAACAAATCCTCCTTTACTATATCCCAACAATCTTGAAAGAAAAGCAATGTTAAAACTATTTGGGCTTGGAGCCTTATCCCTATCCATCCCAAAAACCACCCCCTAAGTTCCTACTCATCAAAAGGTCTCTCTAAGCAACACATCTGATCAAAAGATGTAGGGTTCCAATCTAATCTCTCTATCATTAGCCTACAATGATCCTCCTCTGAATACAAGTTCTGAAAGAAATTGGTGATAACAAAAGCAATATGACATTGATTATTAGAAACTATCCCATCCCCCACATCTAACTCCCTAATCAAATTCTTCTTTTCCCATTAGCTAGTCTATTAAAGAAAGAAGAGTTGCAGTCACCATCTTGAACCCATTTGAATTTGGTCTTTTGTCTCCAACTCCTCATTTTATGAATTATCACCTCTTCTAGCTCATTTTTCAAGGTAACTCTCCTTATTTACCTCACTATTTGTAAGATTACAATCTTGCTCTTTCCTATCTAGTGAAGTTAACTCGCTCAAGATGTTAGATTTTCTAATTCTGATGTCACCAAACACCTTCCTATTCCAAACATTCGACTTCTCCTTTTGGTGTTTCAAATTTCTCATGAAAAAGAAACCACCCCAACCCCTATCTAAATCCTCTTCCCAAGAGTCCCTAACCAAAGGCTTGAAGGCAGCATGATCCAGCCATATATTCTCAAATCTAAAAGGCGTAGGACCCCAGGACATCTTTCTAGATTTCAATAGGATTGGAAAATGGTTAGATGTAGTCCTAGGAAGAACACAATGAGAAAGCTTTGGAAATTCATCCTTCTACTTGTTGCAAAACAAAACCCTATCAAGTCTCCTAGCCGCCACTCTAGCACCCCCTACAGACCAAGTAAACGGAGCATTCCCCAAGGGAATATCCCTTAAACCACAATCCCTGATACCAAATCAAAATTCTGCATGCTAGTTGTTACTCTACCACCCCCTTTCTTTTCGTTGGGGAATCCTACTGCATTAAAGTCACTTCCCATGCATTAAAATCACCGTTTCGTAATTGTTTTTTGGCTTCTTGATGCTGTTACACACTGCAAAATTGGTTAGAAGAAAAATGGTTGTTACGGACTGCAACCATTATGTAAAGGCCACTGCGACCATTACATAACCGCTACAAGATTGTTACGCCAATATTTTTTATTATTATTTTATTTTATTTTATTTTTTCTTCTCACTTTTGTCCCCCCTCCTATCATAATCATTATCAATATACTATGTTGCGAGAGGGGGAAAAGATTATAATGACGATGATAATAATACAAAATTTACTACTTTTTTAAATACTCACAAAAGATGCATTAACTAACAATTTGAAAATGCCAGATAGGAAAATATTTTATTTTTCTAATATTTTCAATTTAATATTTTTGTTCTACATTTTTCAACTTCAACATTCTTTTCTTTTTAAGTTATTGTATATTTTCATAATTTGTTTGTCTTATGTGTCTCATAGATTAATGGAGTATATAATGTATTTTGTTTTATTAATTATTTTATCACACATGCATTTATCATCCATGAGAATAATGAGGAAGTATAAATACACACGTAATTTTTCTATCAATGGTGGTTTAAAACAAATGTATATTTCTTGCCCTTACCAAACAACTTAGTTGAACTAAAGGATCCAGAATATGCTAAGACTCTTTCTAAGAAGGGTTAAAAGCTTAAAACATGCAAATACACTAATATGCAAAAGGTTTTGCGTGCTTGAAAAAAATTCATGATTGTTACACCCGCTTCTTGTTATGTAACATCCGCTACTCCCGCTTCTGTTACACCTGTTACTGTTACATTATGCTGCCCGCAATTTAAAACCATGCTCCCATGATCCACCTAAGGGAGCAAAAGCCAAAAACATAATGCAAGTATACAACTCCACCCAAAAAGAACTCCTAAAAGTTGGTCTAGTAGGCCCATACATAGAGGAAACCCACCATTGACCCCTCCTTCGCACTTCGAATAACATAGAAAGGGGGAAAAATTGGACAAAGTGTCCAACTTGGAAACATTTTGAGAATCCCACATAACTAGGATGCCACTAGAAGCACTGCGCGAGGGTAAGAACCCTAACCCCCCCCCCCCCCTTCCCCGCCCCAAAAAAAAAAAGAAGAAAACTTCTAGCAACACCCTCATCAACCTCCTCCAATTTAGTCTCTTGGATAAGGACAATATCTAAAGAGTATTTGTCTAGGACTTCCTTTATAGAGCTCCTCCTCCTAACCCCCCCCTAGTCCTATTACATTCCAACTAATAAGCTTCATAACAACTCGCTTACCCCCCTTGCCAACCCTTTTTACTGCACTCGTTATTAATAGAAGAAACCAGATTTTTAAGCTCTTTTTGGATTTTTTTTGTCCTTCATAAGTCCTAGGTCTAAGGTCCATCTTCATTGGGTTTCTAGCATGATCTAAAAGCTCCAACCCTAGATCCTTGAGGAGTTTAAGTGGGTCTATATTGTTTCTCTCAACACCCTCACAACTAAACCCACAGCCCTTCCTCCTATTAGAATCCTCCTTAAGGCATAAATTTTCCGAATAAAGAATGGGTTGGGTAGGAATAGTTAGAATACCTTTGCGAATTCTAGACGAGCTAGGGTCCTCCATAAGAAGATCACCCTATCCAAAAGAATCCCCCCAGCAATGCAAGAAGGATTCATAGAATTATCCATAGGAGAACAAATGAACCCAAGGCTAGTATTAGAAGGCACAGGTCCCTCAACATTAAGACCTTCAAATGATCAAAGTTGTAATTAATGAGATTAATGCTTGCTTAAGCATTTTCAGGAGCTGGTTGAAGGCAATATCTGTCCAACTGCTGTGATATATTTATTGACTTCACACCCTTAGCCAACTCTTCCCCTTTGTTTTCAACTGAGAAGTCCTCATACACACGTCCTCAAATTCCCAAATTGGTTCTAAATGCAAGCCATATTATCCTCTAACTAGTCTTCCAATTCAATATCGAAGTGTTGCAAAATACACCTCTGTTTGGCCTCGCAAAGTTGTGCTGTATTTCCCACAACTTTTTGAAGGATCTCATTCTTTTTAACGGCTTCTTCGATATTTGAAGATTCTATATTATTTGTTCCTATCCTCTCTCCTTTAAGTGAGAGGTCAACAGCAGTTTGATAGCTTTTCCTTAGTCTAGCACACATGATATTAAATATCTTTTGTTTTAGGAAAATATATAACTGCCTTTCTTAGCTGTAGTTTTTTGGGTTATCATGAATTTAGTTACCTTTATTGTGATTGCTTGTTAGAGAATTTGCATATCCTAGGGTTGGTTTGATTATATTATGAGGGAGGCAAATGGTGGATGCTATTTGAGTGGCCAATAAGGTAGTGGAGGATACTTGTAGGAATGAGAAGAAGGTGTCCGTTTTTAAATTAGATTTTGAAAAAACCTACCATAGAGTGAGTTGGAGCTTGTTGGATAAAGTCCTCGTTAGAAAGGGTTTTGGTGACTAGTGGTGTCGTTGGATTAGGGGTTGCTTGTCTAAAGTGTGGTTCTCAGTGATTGTGAATGGTAAATTGAAGTCATGGTTTAGTGCTTTAAGGGGCATTAGACAAGGTGATCGTTGTCCCCGTTTCTATTTGTCCTTATAGTTGATGCGTTTGAGTAGGATGGTGAATAGGGTTGCATCGGGTTGGTTATAGGTTTAGAAGTAGGGAGAGATGGAGTGGTGGTTTCCCATATCCAGTTTGTTGATGGTACCATTTTTTCCTTCTTGATCATACCATTCTTTCGGGAGAATTTTGGGTATTCTCCAAATTTTGGGAGGGGTTTCCAACCTTAAAATTAATATGAGTAAGAGTTGCTTAGTAGTCTTGAATGTGCCTATGGAGTGTGTCAGGGAGTGGGCTACCAAAGTGGGGTGTGGCATTTTGGATTGACTGTTGACTTACTTAGGGGTTGCTTTTGGGGGTAATCCTAGAATTGCAGATTTCTGGAATCCAGTAGTAGAGAGGGTGACAAAGAGATTTGATGGATGGAAGGGGGCTCTTTTCTTTTGGGGGAAGAATAAACTTGATTTAGGCTTGTCTTTTTACCATTTTGTTATACTCAAGGTCTTAAATTTTGATTTCACTCAAATTTCGAAGCTCCAAAAGTATGAAAATTTTGACGGAAATTTCGATTTCGATTTGAAAAAATAATGGAAACTAGTAGTAGAACATGGAATTCTTTTATGAAGCTTTAGAAATGATTAATAGACATAATAATGTAAGGTGTAGGACTAATATATTACAAGTAAATACATATATGCTGTGTGTAAGGTGGAGAAGTTGTAATATAATATGTGCATCAAACATATTTGTAAGATAATGTACATTGAACATATTTTGTGAATCAACTAATACAAATGAAATTCATAAGTCATTTAAATATTATTTATTATACAAATAATGATAATTTATAAATGAATGGTTAAATAAAATGTTGTTGTAAGTTTATTTTTTCATATAATTTCAAAAGCACTCGTAATAATCATTGTTTCAATAAAAAAAAATTAAAAGAGAAATTTCATTTCACTCCTAAGAATTCAGAGGGAATTTCATCACATAGTTCAAATTTCGGCAAGTTTCCCTAAAATTTCGAGATTTTGATAAATTTTGGATGATTTATTGAGATTTTGATGGAAATTATGTAAGATGGAAATTGACTGCCATCTTGATTTCAAGGGTGACGGAAATCAGAAATTTCGATGGAAATTTTGACAATTTCGTGAAAATTTAAGACCATGGTTATACTTTTTGTTTGTTTTTAAGATTACAATGGGGATTGCGAGGAAACTTGAGAGAATTATGAGAGACTTTTTGTGGTTTAGTGTGGGGCGTTGCAGTGACCACTAGTAAACTAAAAAGAGGTTTGTCGGTCTACGGAGGGAGGGTGGGGTCTAGGTAAGCTGGTGTGTAAAAGCATGGCTGTTTTAGCTAAATGGCTCTTGCGCTTCCCTCTAGAAGAATTGTCTCTTTGGCATAGAGTTACAAGAAGCAAGTTAGAGTTAGATGAGAATGGGTGGGATACCTATGTTAAATTTAAGATGTTCCCTGCTGAGTCTGTGGAGGTCTATTCTCATACTTATCCTCCTTTCACCCCTCACACCAAACTTGAGGTGGGGAGGGGTTCTTGTATCCATTTCTAAAATGACGCTTGGCTGGGAAAATGAATCCTTTTCCTCTTCTTTTCCTCATCTCTTATGGCTAAGCTTTGAGCAAATAGAGCCATATCTTTCTTTGTTGGGGATTTGAGCTGCCCTTTGGTTTCGTAGAATCTCCATTTTAGGAGACCTCTTGATGATAGGGAGATGGTGGAGTTGTCTTCTTTGTTATCTTTATTGACGGGAGTAATTTTTCTTCAGGGTGGGGTGTTTGTTCTTGGTCTTTGGATCAATCGGGAGTGTATTCTTGTAATTTTTTTTTTTTTTTTTGAATTCTTGATTAATTTTAGTTCTTCTTTCCACTCTATCATATTATTTGGAAGGCCAAGGCTCCCCCCAAAAGTCAAGGCTTTCACTTGGTTGGTTGTGCTTGATAAAATAAAATTAATAACTTGCTGCAAATCATGAGATTTTTGAAGGCTCTCTCTACTGATATATGTGTGCTTTGTTACAGGAACTCCAAGACAGCTTCTCACCTTCTTTTGCACTGTGAATTTGCGTGGAGGATTCGGAGTAAACTTTTTGGTATTATGGGAGAGAGCTGGGTATGTCCTTCTTCTTTGGTTGAAGCATTGTTAGCCATTTCTTTTGTAGGCTTTGGAAGAAGAAAGGATAGGGCAGCTTTATGGAAGTGTGGCATATTGATAGTTTTATGGGGGATATGGCTGGAGTAGAATGCATTGGATATTCTCTGGGAAGAAATTAAATTGGTTGCTGGTTTGGGATAAAATCGGAGTATTCGGCCTCATTGTGGTTTGTTGGCTTTGGATTTTTTAGAGGGATTAGTTTCTAGGAGTTTAAAAGTGATTGGAGGAACTTTCTGGCTTGTTGAACTTTTCTCTTTTTGTCGTTTTTTAGTTGTTTTTTATTGTTTGTTCCAGCTTTTTTGGGAGATGTATCAGTCTCCCTTGTGTAAATTTTTTTCCTTATTAATGAAACTTTCTTTTGCTATTAAAAAAATCATATTTTGATCCATATAGTGTAGTTGGACTTATAGTTGTCCTATATAACTTGTCATTTAGTTTTATGGGTATTCCCCGATTACACAACAAACTTGAAGAACTTTAACTCTCTGTATTACATCTTTTTTGATTTCTCCTTCAACTTGCATGGTATATATTAGGTATCGAAATCTACTAGCGCTATTAATTTCTTGAACATCAAGTTTAATCTTTTCTCCAATATTCATCCTACCATGACTAAAGCTACATTTCATAAATTTTGTCTTATTTCTTCTTCTCTAGATGCTAAAGCTTTTCTCCATAATTCTAACTTAGATTCTACCCCACCCCTAGTTTCATCAATCAACCCTATATCATCTGATTTTATTTTATTCATAAGGAATAATTATGAATGAAAAGCAATATGAATTGATTTTTTAAAAGGCTATGATAAACTTATTGGCATTTTCAATAAAAGAAATCATGTATTGAGATTTTTTTTAGTGCAAAGTATAAAAAAGAAGGAAGGTGATGCTTGTTTATTTTTTATGATTTTTACATGTAGCGTTATTTAAATATGAAATTTAATATTTGGAACATACATTCAAATTTAATATTATATAACCTTAAACAAGTGTGTTCCTCTTGTATCATGTCCTATTTGGATTTATTCTATTCCTATATTTGTATTATGCCCCTATATGTATGTTTCGTCGTAGAAACATCCAATATTTGTGTCTTTATTTATATAGCTTTAAAGAAAATATAAATTTTTAAATAATTTTTGAGTATTATTACTTTAATTTATAAAATTAAATCCTGACAAGTATATCAATTAATTTGTTTAAAAAAATTTAAAGTATATCAACTACAATGGCAACAAACCTTGAGCCCCACTAGGTGGGGTTGGTTACATGAATCTTTTTTCTGCCAATTCACACGATCAAGGACATTTTTTTTGGCTAGCTTAAAAGCTATTACATCCTGTCTCATATCTCATTCGAAATGATTTTTAGGTCTACCTTTACCACTTCTACTACAAGTTAGAATAACTAACTTTTCCTCATTGGTGTGCTACTTGGCCTGCATTTCAAATCCCGAAATCATTTAAACTGCCCTTCTCTTATCTTATCTTCCACCAGTGCTATGCGTAACTTGCTTCGAATATGTTGGTTCCTTAATTTATCCTTTAATGTTATGCCACTCATCCACCTTAGCATTCGCATTTTGACAACTTTTACTCTTTGGATATGTTGTTCCTTAGTTGCCTAACATTTTGATCATATAGCATAATTGATCTTTTGGCTGTCCTATGGAACTTCCATTTTAATTTTAAGACAGTCACACAGCACGTTCGAAGCTTGTCCATTTTATCCAACTTGCTTTAACTCTATGTATTACATCCTCTTCAATCTCTCCTTTTGCTTGCATGATAGATCCAAGGTGTTGAAATCTACTAGTGCTATGAATTTCATGATTATCAAGTTAAACCTTATCCCCAATATTCCCCTGTATGTGGCTAAAGTTACATTTCATATATTCTGCTTTAGTTCTACTTATCCTAAAGTCTCTAAACTCTAAAGTTTTTTTTCATAGTTCTAACTTATATTCTACTCCACTCCTACTTTCATCAATTAGAACAATATCATTTGCAAATAACATACACCATAGGATCTTGTTTTGGATTCCTAGTGAGTTCATCGATCACTAAAGGCGAAAAAATAAGGTCTCAAAGTCGAATTTTGATGTACATTTGTCGTGATTGGAAATTCTCTAGACTCTCGTCTTGCAGTCCTAATGCTAGTCGCTACTCTATCGTACATATCCTTAATGATATAAATATATCTAGTGCATACTCCCTTCTTTTCTAAAACCCACCAAAGAACTTCCATTGGAACTCTACCTTAAGTTTTCTCTAGGTCAATAAAAACCATATGTAAGTCCCTATTTTTTCCCCTAAACTTTTCCATTAATTTTAAAATATGAATAGCTTTTGTTGTTGATTTTCCAGGCATAAAACCATATTGATTCTCTGAGACCCCCCTTGTTTCTATTCTTATTCTTTGTTCAATTACCTTTTCCTATAGTTTCATCATATGACTTTTAAGTTTGATTCCACAATAGTTACTATAATATTGAATATCACCTTTGTTTTTGTATATATGTATTTACATGTTTTTCCTCCAATCCAGCATTTTCTTGGTTTTTATAATAGTGATGAATTGTTTTGTTAACCATATACTTCGAATATCCCCTAAACATTTCCAAACTTCAATTGAGATGTTCTTTGGTCCTATAGATTTCTCAATTTTCAATTTTTTTAAAGCCATCTTTACTTTAATGACTTTAGTTTTGCAAATAAATCTCATATTTTTAGTCGTTTCCTGATTTGCCACTTATAAGTTCAAGCTTTTAATTTTGTTATCATTTAACAACTTATTAAAGTATCTTCACCACCTTTCTTTTATGTCTTCTTTTTTAACCATGACATTATTGTTCTCATCCTTTATGCATTTTACATTACCTAAATCTTTGCACTTTCTTTCTCTAGCTCTAGCCTCTTTCCCATTCTTTTGTATGTCTAGCATTTAAATTATCATAAGCCCCTATGTTTAGCTTCACTAATGGTATTTTTTGCATCTTTTCTTGCCTCTTTCTACTTTTTTAGGTTTTATATGGATCTACAATTTTGCCATGTTTTAGACCAAATTCTTTTTGTCTTCACGTCTTCTTGAACATCTTGATCCCACCACCAACTTTCTCTACTGGCTAGGAACCTTCCTCTGGATTCACCTAAAATATCTTTGGCTATTTTTTTTAATAAGGCTGGCTATTCTATTCCAAAAAGTCTTCACATCTCCCTTATTCCTTATTGTCCAATCACTCTTTTTGATCATTTTATATTTAATTTTTACTATATTTTCTCCCTTTAGTTTCCACCACCTAGCCTCTTGCATTGATTTATTTATTTTTTTCTCTTCCATTTTCTAGAACATATATCTAATACTAAAACTCTATGTTGGTAGATTTAAATTATATCAAGAATTACCTAAATATAGCAGTCATGAATATTCATTTGCAACTATGTGCAGTGCATGTGACATTGACTAGTAAAATAAAATGTATTAATAAAGATAAAAAGTTTACAACCTAGGTGAGGGATTGCAAAGGGGTTTCTCACTAGCATCTATCATGCACATTTCCAACTATGCAAGTAAGGATATCAAGCATGCAAAATTTCAAAATGACGACAAAAAATTATAAAATTTCTAGCATGCTAGCCCTTGATCTAGTCATGTTTTAGAGAGAGAGAGATAGAGAGAGAGAGAGAGAGCATGCATGCTTTGTTGTGGTTGGTTCTCTAATCTTTAGCCATGCATGCATCCAGCTTCCAAGAGTCCAGTTAAAGCTAGTGCTAATCAAGAAGTAGAAGGGGGGCAAGTACGGTATGCTAGGAATCTTTAATTTCCCGTTCAGTCCTTTTTATATAGAAGTTAGGTTGAGATGGGTGTCCTCTACACCAACGCTAGTTCAATTGTTGTTTTGCACAACTAGTTTAAATATTTGCAATTTGACTTCTATATTGTGTATCTCATGCATTAAGTCTCTCTTTTCTTCTTAATTACACTTCGCTCTATTGCGCTTGATCCTTTTGATCCATTCTAATCTGGTAATGAGAACAATGACAATTATCTTTATTAATGCTTTAATTGGAACCATTTCAAATTTATTTGAGTTAAAACACTTCCTAATTCTCCCATTGAATAATTTTCAGATGTCCATTATACATGATTGACACCTTGTAATTTATGATGGCAATCCAAGCTAGACTAAATTAGAGAGAACTTATTTAGTTGCAATTTCTATGTGATATATCTCTGTATCAACTAGTGACTTGAATAAGCTATTAAGGGAATTATTATCAAACGCCTAACTTATTTGTATATGCCTAATTTTATGAGTATGACTCCATAAATGAGTTTAGAAGCTCCCCTTTTAATCTTCATTTCACCTTGGCTAGGTCCTTAAATCATGCCGTAGTGACACAGGGCATGCATTCTCTTAGAGTGAGATTCCATTTTGTGCTTTCACTGATCTCCATACTTAAGTCAACAAACCAAATCTTTGTGTATTTAGGTTCATTGGTCAGAATTTAAGCACATAGCATGGTCAAACCAGAGGAACTCAAATACAAGACAACTGTGAGCCTTATGTCTAAGAATAATTTTCCCATTTTTGTTATAAAAAAAAAGGAAGAATAATTGACCCGTTTTTAGCCTAGATAACAAAACCCCCTTTGTTTATCTTAGTGTCCCTACATGAGTGACTTAAAGAGTACTTACTGTAATGGGCTTACCTAACACATGCTAGCTTGTCTGGTTAGTTGATGCCCAAATGATAATCCTATGACTAGGACTTATAATGGGCTGACATAATATGTGCTAGCTTGTTTGGCTAGTCAAGGCCCAAATCATTCACTCATAGAAAGTGGTATTAGCCTTCCATTGCGTATTGATACTTATCGGGTATAAAATAGATCTGTTTCTCTTTGTTCCTACAAACAGAATTGGATACTTATCGGATATAAAATAGATCTGTTTCTCTTTGTTCCTACAAACAGAATTGTTTCATTATTAACTAACAGAATAGACTACCAACAAAATAAAAAAAAATTCACTTTTGCTTCAAGATAATCCCCTAAAAGGGGGATGATAATCCTATGACTAGGAGTTATGTATTGAGAAGTATAAGACTCACATTCTTAACCTCTTTAGATTCTATGGACTTGTTCATGTAGCAATAACACTAATGAAAAACTTGAAGTTACTTGTGCTATACTAATGATACGGGAAAAATAAATGTATTAGCCAATTGATTGGCTTTTAAGGCATACTTATAATATAAGAGCTCGTAATTTCTGTTTACTTTTTGTATAAGAATAGTTCATGTTCAATTTTATTTTTTTATGTCTTATTTTATCCAGACATAAAATTTTTAAGGCTCTGAAGCCAGTTTTGCTGGTAGACTCCCACTCAAAGAAACAAAAAAAATTGTCAAAAGATGCTTTATCTGCTTTTTCCCCTTCTGCTAAACTCATCTTTTCCCCCCTGGTTTTAAAGTACCATGCAACCTTGAATTTTTTCTACTGGCTTTCAATTGCTGATGGATGCAGATTTCTTCTCTAGGTGGCAGACAAAATTCGTCATGATGAAAGAGTATGTGTTACAGAGCGGACAAATTTAAGATATCTTTCTGAACTTCCACAAAAAGTTGATTTGGTGACTCTTGACCTTTCATTCATTTCTATACTTTTGGTAAGCTATCAAACATTAGTGAAAATCATGGACTCCCTTTCATGTGCTGGCATTGAGACAAATTTATCTGATTATTCTGCATTGTATGGAAAAGACTTGCTCTGTGCGAGATGATATTGCACTCTCATCCATTATGGATTTCTTCTTCATCAATTTAACAACTTTGTTTTAAGCCTAACTATCTATAGTGTAACTTTCTTTCTTTTGTATGTCTTTTTTATAATGAAGGTCATGCCTGCTGTAGTCAATGTGATGAAGGAAGAAGCAATGTTAGTTACCCTGGTTAAACCTCAATTTGAGGCTCACAGATCCCAAGTGAGAAACTGAACTTCTGTATTTTTCCCTCATTTTTTATTGGCTTTACCTTGTGTGTATTACCTGCTTTGTATTAAGGTTAAATAATAATCAATTCTCCACACTAAGCAGAGGCATATCAGAGATCCTGTATCAAACATAGGTACCAGTGAAAACCTAAAGCATTGGCTAATAAAAGTGGAAATTACAATAAAATTGCTTTTTTGGGGGAAGGTTAGTTTCTCTTAGTGCAGTTTGGCAGATTAGAGTTAGCTTTTGCTGAATCTTGATCTTTAGCAATTCCTTGCTTGAATTGTCATTCTTTTCTGCTTGCCAATTGTTATGGCTGATAAGGTCCAAATTGCTTTCCTTGGAAATCTTGTTTTTTCGTCTGGAATTTTGAATCCTTCTATTTCTGCCGATCTTGGATGTAGAGTATCTTCATTGGCTAAATTTCTAGATTTTTAGAATACTGGAGAGCAGAAAAGAAGTTGGTTACACTATCATATGGTCAATGGCGGTGGAGACGATAACTAGGGACTAGTTGGAGAGATACGCGATGACATACAGACTATAGGATTGCCTCTCTGAGCAAAATTTGCAATGTGATGAGATGCTATAGGGATGCCTGAAACTGCAGGAACCTTGAATACTTCTCCTCTGAGACAGTTGTAGTACGCTGTTCACCTGAACAAGTGACTGGTGAAGGAAACATCTTCTCCTCTGAGACAGTTTGTAGTACGCTGTTCACCTGAACAAGTAACTGGTGAAGGAAACATCTTCTCCTCTGAGACAGTTGTAGTACGCTGTTCACCTGAACAAGTGACTGGTAAGGAAACATACTTTTGGGATGTGGGGACTCCTTCCCAACGCATATACAACAGAAAATTGGAAATACACAGTGAACAACATGCTTTTGGATTTCATGGACTTCATCCAATGCACACAACCTTCTACAACCAGAGGAAACCGCGAGCACATGACAAATGAGTCAATGACTCACAAACACAGAAAATTCCACTGTTTTAGGCCTCAATGAACTCAATAGAAATCGAAAAACAGATGGGCAGTACCTAACAATCATTCACTGGGTAAGCACATGAGCAACTAAAAAAGGTGAGATCTTTGGAGAAAAACCATCACCAAAAACTTCAATAATATGTTTATAGAGGGATTTGAACACTGCATGAGGACTTAAGGCCAGAAATATGCCCGGAATAACCTTCGCATACTGGCAAGTGGGTTGACCCTGCCTACCTTCTACTGGCGTGTGATGGCACGGGGGAGGAGCTTTTGTGATGGCATGGGGGAGGAGCTTTGGTGATGGCACTTCAGTGGTGGGCAGATCAGCAATTTTGTGGGCGGCTATGGTGTTTGGTTTTGCAAAATATGAAGCGGTTTTTGTGTTCCCGAATAAGCAATGTCATCCAGGAAATTTCAAGCGACTGCTGTAGCTTCCAACAGCTGCTAGCTATTTTTCAGGCCTATGGTTGATGCTGGGTTACTAGAAATGAGAACTAGCAGGTCATACACACACAAAATAGGTAACTTTGCTCACCACTCAATGGAATCCGTTGAAGAGATACGGTAGCAAGAGAACTCACCAGTCTAATGAGTTCCAAGCTTTGGAAAATGATACACTACGTTTTCTAGATGTATGAGTTTAACATGTTTTCTGTTGTAGGGAATACAAACAGACACATGACAAGCTTAAATTGACAGTCTGTACACGAAAATGAAAACAACCGTAACTTCTAGAAAAAAACTCCAATCAATGTGTAATTTAATACATTGAAAAGATTACTTCTTCAACTTTAATTCCATTTCTAGCGTGCATATTTTGAGTCTCTAGAACCTTTATGAAAATGGGCTTGAAACTGGGCCAAAACCTGTTAGTTCACAATTTCCAGAACTGGTTTTGTTTGCACGATTAAGCTTCTTCCAGAAGCCCACATTCACTTGAACTATCTGGGCTCACTCCCTATGTCACGCTCCTCTGAGTGAAGAAGACTCGCCCTTGGGTCATATGTCCTATCATCACCATAGTAAGGATATAAATCATCAATATTGAAAAAAAGCGGTTGAACCATTATAATCAGTTGGAATTCACTTTTGTAGGCATTTTCACCAATCCATTTCAGAACTTTGAATGGACCATCTGCCCTTGGTTTGAGTTTTCCAAATTTGCTATGAGGGAATCTCCCTTTTCCGGGGTGAACCCCAATCCAGACCAGCTTCTTTGAATTCAGAAAATTTTCTATGCTTGTTGGATTGACCATGATGTTTCTGATTTTGCTTCTCAATCATTTCCCAAATTTGTTCATGCAGATTCTGAATTTACTCTGCCCTTTCTTCTTCTTGATGAGTTCAAAAGAGCTTCATTTGTCCTCTTAAAAATTGCCTCCTTTCAAACATTCAGTGATTAGAGCGATAATGGTACTAAAATGCTTGATAAAGTTGGGATAAAAAGATGTAACACCTTGAAAAGTCTGGATGTCATGTAGTGATTGTGGAATAGGCTAGCTTGTAATTGCTTCAATCTTGTCATGTAGTGATTGTGGAATAGGCTAGCTTGTAATTGCTTCAATCTTAATAGGATCCATCTTCACTCCTTCATTGGAACAACATAGCCTAAGAAAACCAGGTCGTTAGTGAAGGATTGACACTTCAAGTTGGCATACAACTTTTGATCTCTCAAAGTCTGAAATGTTGCTCACAAATGATCAAGATGCTCCTTCTCACCTTATCTGTACAACAATAATGTCATCAAAATAAACAACAAACTTCCCAATAAATGGTTTAAATACATCATTCATCAACCGCGTGAAAGTATTAAAATCGTTAGAGAGGCCAAATGGCATAACTATCCATGCATAAAGACCATCGCTTGTTTTAAGAGTTGTTTTCCATTCATATCTTGGTCTCAATATGATCTGATGATAATCATTTCTACGATCAATCTTTGAAAAATTGGTAGAACGGTGTAGTTGATCTAATAAATCATCAAGGTGAGA
Organism: Malania oleifera; assembly: GCF_029873635.1. Lineage (NCBI taxonomy): Eukaryota > Viridiplantae > Streptophyta > Magnoliopsida > Santalales > Ximeniaceae > Malania > Malania oleifera. The sequence continues at coordinate 38,964,735 of NC_080425.1, forward strand.
AATTGGAAAACAATAATCAATAGAAATGTTGTTCACGACACTGCTATCTATGCACAGTCGCCATGATCCATCCTTTTTGGGCGCAAGAAGAGCTGGTACAGCATATGGACGCTTACTTCCTATCACTAGGCCCTTTACCATAAGCTCATTTACTTGCCTCTACACAATTCTTCATGCCCCTTTACACTCATTTTCTAGGCTGTTTTGTTGGGAAATATATTAGGAAATATATATCCAGGAATGAAATCAATCATCATTGCAACGCTATATGTAACACATTGGAGGAACACGTGGAGGCGTATATTCAACAATAACATCATTAATCTCATTAAGTAAATGTTGCGCCCCAAGTGGAAACTCACTCACTCTTGCATTTTCTTCAAAAACAGGTAGAGCAAATGCCATCTCTAAATTACTCAATTTTTTTTCCCCTAGTTTGGAGCAAGTAATCAAATTAATTTCTGCCGCATTAAAATGTTTGGAAATGATCTCAGGTTTAGAAGGACTCAAGGCAGATAAATTTTCCTATCATATTGCCATGGACAACCAAGCAACATGTGACACGCATCCATAGGTCATCGCACCAAATCTGATAATTGTACTTCTTACCAATTGAAAATGAAACAAGACACCTTTTATTTATCCAACCACCTCAATTTGTAAGCATGAGGATGTGCCATCATGTCAAGCTAGAACTTGTCTACCATTTCTATGGAGCGTGGTTTCAACGTTAGCACAAGCTCCACTATCAATAATAAAATCACAAACCTTCCCATTTGAAGTACATTTGGTGTGTAAAATGTTGCAACGAACCCAATTTTCATCTTCTTTGTGGGCAGCACTCAAAACTCATCTGAATGACTAGAAAATCTTCTTGGTTAGCAAGAGTTACTTCTTCTTCCTTATCTGAGCAAATTGGTAGGCTATTTCCATCTTTCATCTCTTCCTCTATAATAAAGGAAATTTGTGATTTGGACAATTAGAAGCAATATGTCCACACCCCTGACACTTAAAACAAATTTTTGAGCTGGTATTTGATGAACTAGTTGACTTGGGGATAGCCCCAAAAGTACCTGTTTTTGGTGCCTTAGAAGAAGGGTGTTTTGTTGTCGTATTAGGCTTCGAGATGGATTGACTCCCTCGGTTCAAAGAGCTTCCCTTGGTTCCAACTTTGAAACCACTCTTTCGAACTCTAATTTATGTTTTTCTACTTTTAGCGCAAGCTCTTGCATTGTTAAACTCCAATAAAGCTGTAAAATAACCATTTCACTTATCTCCTCCTTCAACCCACCCAAATAGCGAGCTATTGTTTGTTCTTTAGGTTCAACTATGTGACTTCAACATTGACTGCTCAAATTCCATTGTATACTCCTTCACAGATAGATCTCTTTGTCTTAGATTATGAAATTTTAGAAAAATTTCTTGCATATAATGTTCTGGCAAGAATCTTATTTTTATCTTCGCTCTTACTTTTCTCCCATGACTTGATCTTGCTTTTTTGTTCTTGAGATTTTCTCACCGCAAAGAAACATATTTTCTAAGTTTTACAGAAACTAGTGTCACTTTGCATTCATCCAAATACTCCTTGAAATCGAAGACCCTTTCAACAACTTGAAGCCAATCAATGAAATCATCAAGTTGCATTCTTTGTTCAAATTCTATACTATCAACTTTCACATCATAATCTCTAGAAAACTTTCGGTTGTTTCTTCTGTGGCGATGCGAAGAAGAGTCATCACTTTAGACATGATCTGGAACATGATGGAAAGGATTAACATCACCATCATCATAGCTGGAACCGTTTTCTAAACTATTTTTGTCACTACCACAGTTCTCATAACGTCCAAAAAATTGCTAGAGTTCCTAGATTTTCCTTCTTTTCTCATCCTTTCAAGAGCACGAATATCTCTACGATGTCATTCTTGCACAAAACCACGAACAAGCATGAGAATTGGGCTTTGATTGCAAATTGATGTCGGCTTACTAGAAATGAGAACTAGCAAGTCACAAATGCACTCAAAATGGGTAGCTTTGCTCACTTCTTAATGGGATCCACTAAAGGGATATAGAAGTAAGAAGACTCAGTGCTCTAAAGATACAAATAACTTACCAATTTAGACATACATAGTTTAAAGATTAAGTTCATCACTCACAAAGGAGATACAAAATTGAAAAGAAATGTGACAAAGCCAAAGTATCCAATTTTACAACAACTTGAGTGAAGCATTAGGTAAGTTTAAATTCAAAATTTAAGCATTGGAAACTCAAAGAGCAGCACAAGTAATTATGAAAAGTAAGAGAATAATTATTTCCAAGGGCCAACAACTATATTAGGTGCATAACATAATTCAAATTCAAATTTGTAGCTTATGGGAACACAAATAAACAATACTACTATGACAACGAGGAGAAAACAATTCCAAAAAGATTAGTTCCAAGAAAGCATTAAATACAAAGTCAACATAATTTGAAAATCATCCCATCTTAAAAATACAACACATATAATCCTTTAAAAATCATATCTTAGTAAACAAATCATAGTAATTCTAATTAAACAAAAATCAATTTATTTATGAGTTTCCAGACAATAGACACAAAACATGTCTATTGGGGGATTTGGGAATGATTCTGTAAGCGGTTTTGATAATGCTTCTTATGTAACTTGTTACGTTGCTTCTTGTGAAGCTTCTTATACTGCTTCTTATGAAGCTTCTTATCATGCTTCTTACATGCTTTTGATTGACTAAAAATGCATCTCAAAATACTTTTCATATAAGCTCGATTTCTTAAACAAATGACGCAACTAAAATATTCAAACTTAAACCTCAAATATACTCATAAAACAAACTCAAAAGATATTTCTACACTAGAACTAGTGTTTTGGATGATTTTAGTGAGTTTGGTTGTGGTGGGGGGTTGTTGGATGAGATTCGAAAACAATATGGGTATGTTTCTGATTCTTGTGGTGAAGTAGGGGATTTATCTTTTGTTCAACCTCCACTGTTGGAAGGTTTGAAGAGAGTGTCTATTCTTGATAATGATGGTTTGGTCAACAATTTATGACATAGGGACGGAATATTGCCTACTCCCATGGGGAAATTCCTAGGAAGGACTTAGAAGCTCAAGATCTTTTAGATAAAATGGATTTAGAGATGAGTGATATTGGAGGAAATGAAGTATGCACGGATGGTGGCAAAATCTGAAAGTTGAAGGGTCAAAGGGAATTAGCGAATTTGAAGAGCTCGGTAAATTATGATGGAAAGGGTTTGGAAGGGGTTTTCTTGGATAATTTTGTTTAGCTTCATGTTGTGAAGAAGCTTTTTGTTTTTGTTTTGTTTTGTTTTGTTTTTTGTTTGTTTTTTGTTTTTTTTGTGGACTCCTTGTCCATGCACGTTGTACCTTCTTTTTTCCCTATCTAATATACTCTATTTTATACTGGAAATCATAAAAACAAACTCATATGCACACAAACTATTTCTACAAATGGTGGTGCTGGCAATTCTCCTATGATGGTAGACATGCAGCAGATTTAGTGTTTTATGCTTCCCTTTTACAGTGGCTGAGCCAGTTAGGGTTTAGGTCTTAGAATCATGCTCTAATACCATGTTGAAGAATTGGGTAAATGGAAGGCCTTATCACAAGAATAGGTCTCCCTTTATTTGTGATATATGTCAAGTACATTTTAATGACCATAATGCCCTTACTAACTCATGCTTACCAACATAACACTGGCTCTTACTAATAATACTAAATGACCAAAATAACGTTAACTTTCCCAACCAAATAAATTTTTTTGAACACTAAATTGCCAAGGATATAGAACATTCCACCTTACAGACAAGGTCTTAAATTTCAATTTCGACTGAAATTTTGAGGCTACAGAAGTATGAAAAAATTTGATGCAATTATTGATGTTGATGTCAATCTCAATTTTTTATGGTAAAAATGATGGAAATATGTAGTAAGGCATGGATTGTTTTATGAAACTTTAGAAATCATTAATAGACATAATAAAGCAAGATTAAGAATTAAAATGTTGCAGGTAAAATTACATAAACCCATTGTGTTTCAACCAAAAAAATAATAGGCCACCCTGGTTTTATGATGATCACTAAACACCCCCGTATGGTTCTTAAAAGTATGAAAAGTTATTACACTGTTAAGCTGTGTTAACTCAAATGTCTGAAAATACTAAAATTATCCCACGTAATTAATCAAATTGGGGATGGGTGAGAGCATGAAGGTTTTCAATAACCAGCAGCAAGAGTAGTAGCAATAGTCTCATTACCAGCGGCTAGAGTTGGCAATTATAACTCATAACCTTCATACTCATTAATCTTCCCATGCCCACTATAAACAAATGGATTAGATATGTATATATGTAGTTAAGTGATTTTTTGTAATTATGCGTAAGCAGATATAGTCATGTATACATAATTAATTATGTAACGTGATTACATAATTACATAGATCTATATATACATAAGTTTATGCATACTATATATACATATGCTTTTGTCCTTTTTAACCATTAGTTCAAAATCAACCCAACAAGTAGCACATAGGCTTTTGTATCCAACACAACACATAATACGTAAGTTCTGTTATCCTCATAATCAATTCTAGGAACTGCATAGATATTCTGTCCATTCTGGCGAGAGTTGCAATGCTCTGTTCCCGGCATCGCCTCTCGTCTAGACTGAAAGCATGGTGATTTCCTTACCCTCTTATCAAGATCCCCACCCCCCCAAGCCTCGTCCCTGTGTTACCTCATCGCACCATCTTACCTCCATAGAGGTCTTATTTGACCCTGGTTTCTTTCTCATGACTCAAGGTGTTGTCAAGCCTTTCGGAACCAGCAGAACCAGTTGTTTTCCTTCAAAAATATTTCTCCTAGCAGCAGAACATCAGCTCAAATACCACAAGCAGGTTTGCAACCTCCATAAGCAGTTGTTTTTCATAAAAAAAATTTCTCCTATCAGTAGAACATAATTGTACCATCCAAAATCTTTTCCTACCAGCAGAATATGATTGCTAATACCAGGAGCAAGTTCACAACATCCAGAAGCGTCCTGTCTTTGTAACCTAAACGAAAAACCTAATTGCTTCCATCGTCAGTCACGTGCAGAACATTTGCCCTTAAACCTATATTCGCATGGCTACTTTTGTTCACTACCAACAACTTTTGCTATACCCAGAAAACCCATCATTTCACTCATTAAGCTTTCCTTATTTTTTTAACCAAAATATCACCATGTCTTCTTCAGTCAAGATAGTCAGAAAAGTATTTTTGTTTAAATGGATTCCTTCGATGAGCTCGTAGAATTCTGGAGCATGCAGGAAATAAGTTCTCTCGCTGTGTTCTGTTAGACATTGAGATCCGATGGACCCAGGGACATTTATTGGAATTTTGGATGCAAAATACCAAATTTCCTTGGATAAAGAAGAATAATTTTTCAGGGGCTTCGTTGATTAGTAGATTTGTGCCAAACTATTTCGGGCGGATGATTGTTGTCGAGAAATTGTTATATTTTGGGGGCAGATTCTCTGTGTGAATTCCAGAGGGTAAGGAAGCATCAAGCTGGTGGATCTTTTGTAATCTTTTTAAAGGAGATGACGGTAAAAGACAGCAGAACAATCAGAAAGATTTAGGTTGGTCATGCAGGAAGTGTGGTTCTGTAGACATAGAGAAGCGAGAAGTAACTAGTCTTATGTATAATGAGCTACCCAATGAGCCTAGTTATGCAGAGATGGTGAAAAAAAGTTGAAGTTGATCGGAGATGGGGAAATTCTGGCGAGTCTAGTTGGAGTATTCAGAAAGTCAAACCTTTGAATTCGGAAAGAGGAGGGAGAGAGATCCTCGGGCATTAATTAGGCCTAATCCTCATTCAATTTTTGAGAAGTGCTGCCTACTACTATTACTGCCTTTACTGGAATGAAGTTTGGGCCAAAGATGGTGGAAGTAGACAAGAAGTTGTATGTTGCATGATTTGGGCCTGGAGGCCTTGTTTTGAAGCCTGCTTTTCCGATATGCCTAAGAGATTTTAAATGGGTTGGATCAGTGAGGCTAGCTTGGGTGGAAAAAGAGTCATCCATTTGAAACAGATACTCAGAACTGAATGGGGGACCTGGCTTGATCTTGGGGTGCCTGGGGGCGATACATTCAGGTGAGATGGAGATAAAGAGTTCGCCGAAGATACCAGTTAAGGAGAATAGGGAAGTGGAGATGCTAGTGAATTCAAAGGGAGGAAGGGGTGTGGGGGGGTGGGGGGGAAGATCCTGTGAAGATGGATAGGTGCAACCCTTCAACCAGTTCGGGAGGGTCACAGACAGCATTGAAAGAAAAGAAAAAAAAAATCAGCTGTTAATATGCCGAAGACTTCGGGAATTTTTCTGGGAGATGGGGACAAGTTGAAAGTTCAAATGGTGAGGAAGAACATGACAAGCTGAATTTTTGTGATTTATCAACCAGAAAAGGAAAATTCCAGTCAGCACTGAAAGTAAAGGAATGTACTTTTTCTGCTAAACTTAGGAATTTACAGAACAATAACAATGGAGCTGGAGGTGAAGAAAAAAACCCAGAAGATGCAAAGAAGAAAGACCTTGAAAGGAAGATTGGGATTCTATAGTAAATTGTGGAAAATACAGCACATAAAATAGAGATGCAAACTGCCATATTTTGATATTGAATTGGTAGATGGGATTGAAAAGGATAATAATCTGCTTCTGGAACAGATTCGGGAATTCAAGATGTTTGTTTGATTCCTTCTTGTCCTGAGGACATCAACAATTGTATGGATATAATTCAAGGTGAAGCTCAAAGCAAAAGGCACCTTTGAAGGAGGCTGAGATTTTTAGTGGGTCTTCTTACTCTGAACAATTAGGTAATTTTTTGTTTTTTTCAAGTTTCTCTGTAGGGTCAGGTATTAGATAATCTTTTTTACAATAAATCTTTGGCTAAAGAAAATCATATGGATAATTCATCTTAGAACCAATCTTTATTTTATTCTAGGAATGCTTTTAATTCTGAAATTTCTGGCTAAGGTATCCTGCCTACTCCTGTGGTTGATGGCAGTGAAAAGAATTACCTTTTTTTCCAAAGAGAATTAGGTCTTTTAGGAGGCAGTTTAACTCTTGATCCACTAGGAAATGGGAGGGACAGTCGAGCCCCTCAGGAGCTTCTAGATAGGATGGGGTGTTCTGTTGTTAACCCTTTCGGCTGGGATGTTAAGGTTGGAAAAGAAGAGAGTGGAGAAAGAACTGCAAAAATTAGCTCCTAATATAAACTATGGAGGAAAGGGGGCATAGTAAGAAGGTTAGGGACCGCAAGGTGATAGAATGAAGATCTTGAGTTGGAATGTTAGGGGTTTGGGTTGTGTTAGTAAATGTTGTCAAGTGTTTGGGAGTATAGATTCAAAGTTTGGTTTTGGTTAGCGTCTATGGGATCCTTGGGGGGTATTGTGATTATTTGAGATACCAGATTTGCTAGTAAAATAGACGTTCTTATTGGTTCCTTTTTTTGTGTTTAGTTTTTCGGATGTTAAAGGAAAGGGCCAATGGTGGTTTACCTCAGTTTATGGACCGAATATCCACCGTTTGAGGGGTGTTTTGAGGGAGGAACTAGTTGCGGTCAATGGGCTGTGCTCTCCTCATTGGGTCTTGGGGGGTGATTTTAATGGCATAAGATCCAAAATGAGAAATTTGGAGGCTCTAGGATTACCTCTAGTATGAGGGTGTTGATAATGTTATATTCCACTCTCGAACGCCCAATTTACTTGGTGGGCTGAGGGTACTAGTCAATGGCTACTAGAATTTATAGGTTTCTATTTTCAACTGACTGGGAAGATACTTTTCCCACTCTTGTTCAAGAAGTTCTTCCTCGAGTGGTTTCTGACCAATGTCCTTTGATTCTTGAATAATGGGGTCCTATGCCGTTTAGATTTGAAAATATGTGGCTGACCTGTCTTGATCTTTAGAATTGGGCTGGTGGGAAAAGTGCACTGTCGAAGCTTCAGAAAGTTTTTGTTTTGTGAAAAGATTGAAGTGTTTGAAAGAAAAATTAAAAAGTTGGAATTTGGAGATTTTTGGCGGTGTTTGTTCTAAGAAGAAAGGTAATCTTGAGGAAATGGATGCGATTGATAGATTGGTTGATAGGGGACCACTTTTTTCGGCATTCTTGGGAAACGAGCCGAGTTGTCCAATGAATTTGAGTAAGTTGTTTTTAGGGAAGAGATGGATTGGAGATAGAAATCTAGAATGAATTGGGTCACATACGGGTATTGTAATTCTAGTCTCTTTCATAGGGTGGCAATGGTTAGGAAAAGAAGGAATTTTATTAAAGAAATTGAGGATGATAGGGGAGAGATTATTAAGGAACCTACTCGTATTGTGAGTTTGATTACAGATTTTTATAAGATTCTCTTTCATGAGGAAGATGAGGGAAGACTCATGGTAAAGGGGTTAGGCTGGTACACTGTCTCTGTTAATGAGGTTGTGTGGTTAGAGATACCTTTTAAGGAATAGGAGATCAAAAGATTGATTTTTGAGATGGATAGAGAAAAGGCTCCTAGATCAGATGGTTTTACTATGGCCTTTTTTTAGGATAGTTGGGAGATTTTGAAGGGTGATATTCTTAAAGTTTTTATTGAGTTCTTCAATAATGGAGTTATAGGGTGGAGTATGAACTCTACTTTTATCACCTTGGTTCCACCCCACACCCCTCCCCCCCCCCCCCCACCCCAAAAGGGAAAAAGAAGGTTCTGTTAAGGACTTTAGACCTATTAGTTTGGCTACCAGTGTTTATAAGATTTTAGCTAAGGTGATTTATAGAAGATGGGCTATTGTTATGGAGGACACTATATCTATTAGTCAAAGGTGTTTTTATAGGTAATAAAAATATCCTAGATGCTGTCCTTGTAGCTAATGAGGTGATCGAGGATGCTGTTTGAAGGAAGAAGAGTGGGGGGGGGGGGGGGGGGAGCTTGTATTGAAGTTGGACTTTGAAGAAGCTTATGATAGGGTGAGTTGGAGTTTCTTGGATAAGGTAACATTGATCGGTAACCGGAGTCAAAATATGTGCATCGTACATGGCATCAAAACACGTGCATCGTACATCTAATCGTACCCGACATAAAAAAACGTGCATCGTACATCAAATCATACCTGACATCGGGAACATGTGCACCATACAAGGAACCACACTTGACATCGGGAACACATGTATTGTACATCGAACTATACCCAACATCGAAATACGTGTATTGTACATTGGATCGTACCTGACATCGGGAACACGTGCACCACACATCTAATCGTACTCAACATCAGAACAGGTGTACCCGACATTGGGAACGTGTCACTATACACAACTAGAAAAGGTTCTAGTTTGAGGTGGAGGAATGGACTAGAAGGCGTTTATATTTTGTTGCATTTTCTTTCTTGGTTAATACTTAAGAGTGAGGCTAATTCTTGGTTTTGTGCATTTAGGGGTTTAATACAAGGTGATCCCCTCTCTTTTTTTCTTTTTACCATTGTGGTGGGTGGTTTGAGTATAAAGGTGTAGATAGAGGGTTGGTAGAGGGGATTAAGGTAGGTAACGAGGACTGCATCATTTCGTAACTTTAGTTTGCAGATGATTCTATTCTCTTCATATAAAATATTGTGGATTGCTTCTCTAATGTTTTGACTATTTTTAAAGATCTTTGAGAAAGCATCTGGACCAAAAATTATTTTCAAAGAGTTGTTTGATGGCTTAGGAATCAATGGGGATCCTTTTGTTAGGCTGGTGTGGTGTGCCATTATGAATTGACCTATTACGTACTTAGGTGGTAATCCTAATGTTGACTCTTTCTGGAACCTTGTTTTTGAAAGAGTAGCTAGGAGATTGGAGGGTTGGAAAGGAGCTTTCTTCATTCTAGGGGTCGTAATACCCTGTTCTATCTTCTATACCTTTGTATTACCTTTCTTTGTTTAGAATCCTTGTGAGGCTTGCAAGGAGGTTGGATAAGCTAATGAGGGATGTCTTATGGGCGAATTTTTTTTGGGGGGGGGAGGGCGTAGAGATCATCTTGTAGGGTGGGAAATTGTGTGTAGGCCTAAAAAGGAAGGAGGCTTGGGTTTGGGTAGTTTTTTATCCAAAAACATCGAATTCTCTTTTGCATTAGATAATTTCAAGTAAATTTCGAATACAAAAAAAATGGGTGGGATGCTTGAGCGGGAAATAATATTACTCATTTGAGTCCATGGAAGTTTGTATCTCAACTTTATGATTATTTCCTTCCTAAGGTCAATTCAGTGGCTAATGACGAGCGAATTCATTTTTGGTAAGACAATTGGGTGGGAGATATGCCATTGCCGACTAAATTCTGTTGTTTATCAAGTCTTCACGATACTCTTATTTCTGCTTTTTTTCTTCTGCAAGGAGAAAGGCATTCTTGGAATTTCCATTTTTGGTGAATATTAGAGAGATTAATGAGCTGGCCCTTTTGACTAGACTGCTTGATTCTTTTCATAATCATCTGGGGAGCAACAAAAGTGTTTGGAGCTTAGAAACTTCTAGGGAATTCTCTTGTAAATCCTTTTTCTCTTATTTAACTCGTGACCCTGCTGCGGATAAATTTGCTTTGTATCCATTGATTTCGAAAGCCAAAGCTCCCTTAAAAATAAAAGCTTTCATTTGGACTGTGGTAATTGAAAGAACTAATACCAATTACTTGCTTCAGAAGAGAAGACCCAATAAGGCCCTGTCTTCAAATATTTGTGTCCTTTGCTTGGGGAGTGAAGAGACTAGTGGACATTTGTTTCTTCATTGTCCTTACACTTTGGCTATTTGGAAAAAAAATAAATTATTTGGTATGTTTGGTGAGGGCTAGGTGTGTCTATCCACATTGAAGGCGTTTTGCTACTTCTTGTTTAGAGGCTTTGGCTAAGGATAGGAAAGCTTGATGGTGATGCTCTAATGGCTATAATTTGGTGCGCTTGGATGGAAGGGAATGCTAGAATTTTCAAAGGAGTGGCTATATCTAATAAATTGCTTTGAAACATAGCAACTTATCTTTCATTGTTGTATGTGTTACCAAATGGTTTTTTTCACCACTTTGGAAGACATCCAACTAGATTGGCCGGCTGTCTTGCATTGATTTTGTTTTTGGGCCTAGAATGGGAAATTTGTAATTATTTGCTTTTGATGTAAAGGGAGGATTTTATTTTCCTTGTTTTCCTTTTTGTTTTATTCTTCTGGTACGTTCTGCCCTCTCTAATAAATTTTCTTTGTTTATAAAAAAAATGCCTTTTCCTCGTCATTGAGCTATGCACATAAGTACTTGTATATGCCTAATTAATATAACAACAGACCAAGCCTTAACTCCTACTAGGTGGTGTTGGTACATAAATATTTTTTCTCCAATTTACATGATCATGGGCAATTTACTTCGACTTTTGAGGGCTATTAAATCCTTACTAGCTCATTCCAAGTTATTTTAGGTTTACTTCTACCTTTCTACTGTCAATTATAGGAACTAGCTCACTCCAGTATATTGGTGCGCACATTTGTCCTATGTTGTAGTTGCCCAAGCTATCGGAGCTACCCCTCCTTTTCTTATCTTTAGTGCTATGCCTAACTTACCTCAAATATATTCGTTCCTTAATTCATCTTTTAATGTTATACCACTTATCCACCTTAGCATTCTCATTTTGAAAACTTTTACTTTTTGGATATGTTGTTTCTAGTTGTTCAACATTTTGATCATTATAGCATAGCTGATCTTAAAGCCATCCTATAAACCTTTCCTTTTAATTTCAAGAGTATTCTACGATCACACAACATGCCCGAAGCACTTATCTATTGTACTGCTTTAAGTCTTATTTATTGCATCTTTGATTTCTCTTTCAGGTTGCATAATAGATCCAAGGTATGGAAGCTTACTAGTGCTATTAATTTGACTATCAAGTCTTATCTTTTCTCCAATATTCCACCAACCATGACTAAAATTATATTTCATATATTCTATCTTATTTTTATTTATTGTAAAACCTCTAGATTCAAAAGCTTCTCTCTATAATTCAAATGCAAATTCTGCTCCACCCCTAGTTTCACCAATCAAGAGAATGTCATTTGCATAGAACATACATCATGGAACCTCATTTTGGATATTCCTATCATGGGTGTTGTTTATCGTATGTTTGTCTCTCCACATGTTGTTGGGCAGCACATGTGAGGGAGTTTAAAGCTTGATATACATTGTTGGCCCACTTGCCTAAAAGCTTAAGTTGTTAGGTTGTGTGCCAACAATGTATATCAAGCTTTAACACTCCCCGGCACGCGCAGCTTGAAAACATGTGGAGAGATAAACACACGATACATGACACCCATGATAGGGAACACAATAATTTTTTTAAGCACCGCACAATAAATGTATGTGTTGAAAAAATTGGTGAAATGGAAGACCTACACACAATTATAGTTCTCCCTTTATTTATAATATATGTCAAAGCACATGCCAATGACCGTAATGCCCTTATTAACTCTTGTTAATGTAACACTCACATAATAACAATGTTAATAGCTAAGATATCCATCAACACTCCCCCTTAAGTTGGAGCATATCCATCATATGCTCCTACCTTGTTGCAAATGAATTTAACATGAGCACCCCCAAGGCTTTAGAAATAAATTAGCAAGCTGCAAATTAGACTTCACATGAGTGGTGGTATGCTTTTGCAAAAGTTTCTCCTGAACAAAGTGGCAAACAACTTCAATGTGTTTTGTCTGCTTGTGGAAGTCTAGGTTGGAAGCAATGTGAATGGTAGATTGATTATCACATATCAGCTTCATAAACCGAGAATGTGGAAATTCTTTCAATATGTTCTTCAACAAAACAAGTCAACATGTAGTGTGAACCATGGCCCTACAATCTAACTTAGCACTTGATTTGGCCACCATAGTTTGTTTCTTATTCCAAGGAACCAAATTTCCACCAATAAGGATACAATACTCGGTTGTAGATCTTCTATTAGAAGGTGATTTGGCTCAATATGCATTAGTATATCCCTGAATATGAGTGTGACCTCGATCTTGATATAAGAGACCTTTCCCAGGTGCACCTTTAAGATATCTCAAGATGAGAATTTCTATATCCCGGTGACTTGTTCTCGGAGAATCAAGAAACTAACTCACAAAACTTGTTGCGAAAGATGTAACTGGCCAAGTGATTGTGAGATAATTCAGCTTTCTGACAAGTCTCTGATATCGTCCTAGGTTGGGCAACAAATCACCCATATTTGGCACTAGCTTACTAGTAGGATCCATAGGTGTATCAATGGGTTTGGATCCCAATAGTTCACTCTTATCTAAAAGAAATGGTTCTGGTACGAGATCTCGATACTTCTATACCCTAGAAGTACTTCAATGGTCCCAAATCCTTTGTCTGAAACGTAGTCTGCAAGAAATGTTTTAGGCTCTGAATACCTTAATCATCATCACCAATAACCACAGTATCATCCACGTACATAGTAAGTAGAATCCTTTTGCATGGAGTATGATGATAAAATATAAAATGATTTACTACACACCGTTGAAGGCCAAACTCAAGTGCTAAAACACCAAAGAGACCAAACCATGCCCTTAGCAACTGTTTTAAACCATATAGTGACTTCTTGAGCTGACATACTAAGCTTGGCTCCCCTTGAGCAACAAACCTAGATGGTTGCTCCATATAGACCCCCCTCTTGAAGATCACTATGTGGGAAAACATTCTTCATGTCTAACTGGTGTAGAGGCTAGTGAAAGGTGGTAGCTAAGGAGATGAACAAATGTACTAAGGCAAGTTTGGCTAGAGGGGAGAACGTGTCTGAATAGTCAAGGCCATACACGTGAGTATATCCCTTAGCAATAAGGCGGGCCTTCATTGAGCCAAGGAACCATTTGGATCAACCTTCATAGTGTACACACAACGACAACCAACCATATACTTATTAGGAGGAAGACATACCAAGTCTCAAGTATCATTTTCCTGTAGATCATGCATCTCTTCTATCATTGCATTCCTCCACCATAATGGGACAGGACTTCAAAATAGACTTGGGAAGAGCAACAAAAGACATGGTATTAACAAAACAATTGTATGAGTGTGACAAAAAATCATAAGAAACGAAACTAGAGATTGGATGCTGGGTACAAGTGCATTTACCTTTTCGAACAGCTATATGAGGATCTAACACTTGGGGAAGAGGATCATCTAATGAAGGAACTAGAGGCGTAGAAGTGGAACCTGGGGCCTCCCTTGAGTTGTCGTGTGTACAATTGCAAATTGGGATAATCCAAGAGGTGAGAAGGACTCAAATTGGATGAAGATGCTGGAGAACTAGACAAAGGAAATAAGTTAGGATCGGGAAGTCTAGGCAAAGGAAGAGACTCATCAAGGTTGATAAAACTCAAGGAATCATAATAGTACGGTGTAGATTTAAAAAAGGTGACATCAGTAGAGACGAAGAATCGATGTAAATTGGGACTATATCATTGATATATTTTTTGAGTGTAGGAAACCTAGAAAAATACATTTGATAGCATGAGGATCAAATTTATCTCTTCTTGGATTTAACTGATGAACAAAGGAGACAACCATATATATGAGAAAGGGAGAACAAAGGAGCCTTAGGGAAGATATTGAATATGGGGTTCTACCACCAAGGACAAAAGATGGCATTTTATTGATAAGAGAGCAAGCAGTGAGCACGACATCACTCCAAAAAACTTTAGGGACATTCATTTGATACAAAAGGGCTTGAGTGACTTCAAGAATATGTCTATTTTTGCTCTCCACAACTCCATTTTGTTGTGGAGTGTGGGCACAAGATGACGAATGGATCATGCTAGAGTTTGTCATATAGGTAATGAATTGAGTACTGAAGTACTCTTTAGCATTATCACGATGAAGTACACTATTGGCATATCAAACTGAATTCTTACTTGAGAATAGAGGGCAAAAAAGATATTAAACAACACAGAACGGTCTTTCATCAGATACAACCAAGTCATTCTGAAATAGTCATCGACAAAAGTGGCAAAGTATCAAAACCCCAACTTTGATGTGATATGACTAGGACCCCAAACATTGAAATGAACTAACATAAAAGGGCTAACATCTCTTTTATTGACTCAGGAGGCAAAGGGAAAACGGCGATGCTTTCCTAATTGACAAGACTTATAGTCAAGGTTAGACATGGAACTCAAAGTAGGAACTAGCTGTTTTAACTTGTCCAATGATGGAATGACCAAGGTGACTATGGATTTGTTGCGGTGTGACAGTAACACTACAGGCAGTAAGATAAGAGAGTGACTCGAAGTAGTAAAGTCCATCAGCCTCATGTCTTGTGCTAGCGTCTTCCTCATCATCAGATCTTGAATAAGAACAAAATTTGGAAAGAAGGTTACAGAGCAATTTGGTGACTTCGTAATTTTACTAATGGAAATGAGATTAAAGGGGGATTTAGGAATGTAGAGAACAGAAGAAGGAGAGATGGAGTGGGATTTGCTGTTCCTATTCCCTTAGTAGCAGTAGTGGACCCATCAGCAAGGGTAACTCAAGGTAGATTTGCGGAACATTGGATAGAAGAAAAGAAGTTGGTGACACCTATCATATGTTCAGTAGTAGTAGAGTTGATAACCTAGGGATTAGTGGAGATATACCAGATGAAATACAGACGGTTACTTTTCTGAGCAAAAGATGCAATGTGATGAGATGCTTTTGGTATGCCTGATACTGCAGGAACTTTAAGTACTCTTCCTTTGAAATGACTGTAGTACACCATTCACTCAAACAAGTAACTGATGAGGGAGACACACTTCTGAGATTTGGGAACTCCATCCCAACACAAATACAACCTCGATAGAGCAGCAAATCAAAAGCACACAGCGGGCACCATGTTTTTCAAATTCACCAACTTGATCCCAACATAAACAACCTTCGACAAGATGCAAACCACAAGCCCACAATGTACGAATAAGAAAACACAGAAAATACCACTTTCAGGGTCAATAAACTCGATAAACATTGACAAGCAGCTTTGAGAAGCATCAAACAACCATTTCTCAGATGTCGTAAATGAGCAACTAAAAAGGTAATATCTTTGAACGAAAAAACATCACGAAAAACTTCAGTAATATGTTTAACGAGGGATTCAAGCCCTGCTGGAAGAATTCAGACCAGAAACAAGCCAGAAATTTGCTTCATGTGCCGGTGCGGGAGGTTGGCCCGGGCAGCCTTTGACTGGTGCGTGGGGAAGCAGCTGGAGATGAGATTTCTGTGGGGGGTAGATTGGCAGTGTCTGTGGGTGACTATGGTGTTGTTTTTGCAAAATCTATTGTGGATTTTGTGTTCCTGAACTGGCAGTGTCGCCTAGGAATTTTCCAGCGATTTATATGGCTTCCGGCAGCTGTTGGCTATTTTTTTGGGCTATAGCGTTGCTGGAAATTCTTCTACGACAGTAGACATGCAGCGGATTTAGCGTTTTAGGCTTCTGTTTTTATGGTGGGCGTGACAATTAGGGTTTAGGTCTCAGAATCTTGCTCTCATGTTGAATAATTTGGTGAAATGGAAGACCTACACACAATGATAGGCCTTCCTTCATTTATAATATATAAAGTACATACCAATGACCATAATTTCCTTACTATTGCTTGTTAACATAGAACTAACACATTGACAATGCTCATTACTAAGATAACCATCAACAACAGGCAACAAGACTAAAACCCAGGACCTCTTGGTAATTGGCTCCAATACCTTGTTAGAGTATCACTTCACCTAAAAGCTTAAGCTATTAGGTTGTGGGCCAACAATGTATATCAAGCTTTAACATTAGTAAATTCATCCATCACTATTGCAAAAAGATGAGGGTGCAAAGGAGATCCTTGATGTGCGCATATTGTGATGGAAATTCCTTAAGACTCTATTTGTCATCCTAATGCTAGTCATTACTCTATCGTACAAATCCTTGATCATAGTAGTATACCTACTGCATACCGTTTTTTTTTTTCTAGAGCCAATCATAGGTTTCTCTAAGTCAATAAAGAGCCATATGCAAGTCCTTTTTTTCCTAAACTTTTCCATTTATCTTCTTAAAAGATTTATGGCTTCTATAGTTGATCTCCCAAGTATAAAAGCAAATTGATTTTCTGAGACCTCTTTCTTTGTTCAATTACCTTTTCCCACAGTTTAATTGTATTTATAATTTTAATTCCACAATAGTTATTTCAATTTTGTATGTACACATTAAAGTACTTAGTTTTTATAATTGCGTCAAATAAATTCGTTAGCTATTTGGCATAAGGGAAGAGGGTTGGGCTTGTCCTTCTTCAGTAGTAGATTTGTTAGCCATCTCCTTTGCAGGTTTTGGAAGAAGGAAGAATAGGGCTGCTTTGTGGAAGTGTGTGTGAATTCAGGTGTTATCCCAAGAGGGGAAGTGAATTGGGTATTTTTAAAAAAATGTCTTTTAAGTTCTAATTTTGAAAACAGACAATTACCCAACTACAAGCTGCTTGACTATTAGCTCAGTGTTTCACAATTTATTAATTTAATGTGTGATTTTGTCAATCAATCAATTGTACCTAATTACTTTGCAAACATACAATATATTTAAAACATTCACAATATCCACATAAATAAGAAGCGGAAATTAAAAGAGTTATGGGTAAGAGAGATGCAAACTCAATTTTTACGAGGTTCAGCCAACCCGGCCTACATCCTCGCCTTGAGCAACCCACTCAAGGATTCCACTTAAACCTGCTCCTTTAACTATGACAAATTGAATAGATTCATTAGCAGTCATTTTAAATGCCTCATATTCACTAGTAAGCATATCTATCCTACTGTCTTTTACTTCCTTAGTGCCTTCATGTGTTACTTCTAATTTTTCCTATATCTCCTCAACCCCGGTTCACAACCCGAACTGTGAATACAATATAATGATTACAATTTCTGCAATACTCAAAATGCTTCTAACCAAGCTAGTGAGTACAATAGAAATCCTAGTACATACTCATATGATAAACATGAAGCTCAATGAGTGTGTATGATGTTCAATACTATTTATGTAACAAGAAGTATATGATCGTTGTACGACTAATCTATATGATTGTACTCCAAAAATCTAGAACACGTATATGATCCTTGTATATATATATATATTAGCTTCAAAGATCTAAACACAAATCAGTATTTTTCAAAAACGATTTCTCTAGGCTATGTATTTTAAAATCCTTAGGATTTGCTTATCAAAAGATTTTGCACTAGTATCATAAGATGAAATCTTTGAGTGAAATATAAACTTGAATATTTGCGAAGATTCAAACTCAAGCAAAACCCTTTCTCAAATAGCCTTTTCAAGTAATAAAATAATGATTTTTCTTCTCAATAAAGATATTAGATATAATAGTATGAGAGACAAAAAACCTTTGATAGATATATTGAATCCACAAACAAATACTTATTGATCAAACCTCAATCACCAAGGATTTCTTGCAAGATGTGTAGATGAATGCCCTTTGAAAAACTATGATGATTTGCCCAAAGAGTATGAATGCAATAGAGTGTTGGCAAAGTCTTTGGAATGGAGGTAGACTTAGCACAAGATGTGAGAATAGGTCTCTAAAACTCTTTCTTCTTGTGTTTTTGGGGTTTTGGGTATGTTTAAATAGTGTTCTTGCCGTTAGATTAAGTTCTAGCCGTTGGATCATGGAGATTAAACGCTAATTTGTCCGTATTTGCGCTAAAACGCCGTTCTGTTCCGCGACAGTCGTTGACGAGATGGTACATTCGTTGATGAGTGTACAACACTCGTTCATCGACGTGAACATGAGTTCGTCAACGAGAGAAATGTCTGATATTTTTGAGCTCTCAGTATTTTCTCGTCAACGAGAACAAAGTGTTCGTCGCAGAGTGGCCACATGAATTCGTCGACAAGGCCATGGGGTTCGTTGATGAGGCCTCTATATTTTAGAAAAAAAATTGCCTCCATAAATTCCTTCCAACCTAGAGCTAATGTAAATGAATCTTTCATGAAATGTATGAGTCCTAAGGTCAGTCTAGGGTATATTTGAGTTTTGAATTATATCATATGAAATATGTAAATACAATTAATTCTAATTACCCATTACAATTGCAGGTCTTGAAGCTTGCTTCTTCATCCTTTTACTCTTCTAGTTCCATGGAATGTGTCAGGTTGTATATGCTTTCGGTTTCTCATGGCTTCCATGACTTCCTTACCATCCGTGCATGCTAAGTTATGATCCTGTTCAAAATCTCAATGCACAGGTTAAATACCAAGTGATTTTTCATTATCAAAACAGGATTGGACTCATAAAGTCAACAGTGTGGCATCTTTGCAGTCTTATGGGGGGTTATAGATGAGCGCAACTAAGGTTTTTTTTGAGAAGAATCTAGATTGGACACTGGTGTGTGATAAGATTCAATATGAGGCTTCTTTATGGTGTATCGGGTTTGGAATTTTTAGGGAAGCTAGTTTTTCGAAGTTACAAAGGAATTGGAGGAACTTGTTGATTTGATGTTTCTTTATTTTTGTATAGGAACTTGGATGGTTTGATGTTTCTTTACTTTTGTTGTTCTTAATTTTTGGGAGATATCATATTCTCTCTCCTTGTAAATTCTTTACCTATTAATGAAGTTTCTTTTGTTATCCAATAAATAATTAAATCAGTTAACCATGTAAATTTGTAATTCATTGTGACCTAGGTATTTCCAAACTTCAATTGGGATGTCATTAACTTAAATTTTTTATCTTTTGTAAGTAAACTTAACTTCATTAACTTTAACTTTGTGAATAAATCGCAAGTTTTTTTTTTTTGCCTTTTCCTCATTTGTCAACTCTTAAGTTTAAGCCTTAGGTTTTCATAAAATAGCTTGTTAAAGTAACTTTTTCATCTTTCTTTTTATGTCTTCTTGTTCAACTTAAGACACTATCCCAGTATTTGTTTTACACATTTTACATTACCTAAGATTGACTTAGTTATTGTGGGGGGTAGTAGAAGGGGTAGGGGTAGACCTAAAATAACTTAGGAGGAAATAGTGAGTAAGGATTTAATATTCTTGAATCTATCAAAATAAATGGTCCATGATCGCATAAATTGGCGGAAAAGGATTCATATAGCCGACCCCACTTAGTGGGACTAAGGCTTGGTTTTGTTTTTGTTATTTTACATTACCTAAGTCCTTGCTCTTTCTTTCTCTAGCTTTACGTTTCGTTCCCCTTTGTATCAAATCTGGCGTATAAATTATTATATGCTCTATGTTTAGCTTCTCTAAAGCCTTTTTTTTTTTTTTTTAATACTATTTGAAGTTTTCTATGTTATTATATTTTTGTCTGTTTTATAACAAATTCTTTTTTTCCTTTACGTATTTTGATGGGTGGTTTTGCTAGAATAGGCAATAATGTGATCACTAGTTTAGTAAATGATGTGGAGAAGGCTAGTGATATTGATCCACAAGAAGCTTGACAAACTTTTGAAATAACGGAAACTATCTTGAGAAAAGCTAAAGGCAAGAGACAAACAATTGAGAGAAATTTTTGGACATATTAATCCCACCACCAACTTCCTTTGCTAGGTGAGAATCTTCTCCAAATTCACCTAAAATATCTTTTTCTATCTTTTTAATTAAGCTAGCCATACTACTCCAAAGAGTGCAATGTGTTAACATGATCTGTTGTCGTCCAATCCAATCACCATCTTTGATAATTTTATCTTCAAATTCTATTATATTTTCTCCCTTTAGGTTCCACTACCTAGTTCTCTTGCATTGATTATGTTACCCTTTCTTTCCATTTTTAATACTTATATCTAACACCAAACTTTATGTTGTGTAGTTAAACTTTCACCTAGGATAATGTCACAATCCTTACATAATAAATGATCTACCCTCTTGTTAAGAAAACATCTATTTGACTTTTATTTTGTCCACTCTTAGAGGTTATTAAGTGTTCTTTGCTCTTCTTAAAGCATGTATTCATTATAATAAGATAGTATGATCTGGCAAAGTCTAAGATCATATAGTTGGACTTATTTAATCTCAATACCTATGTCTTCCATGCATTCTTTTGTAACCGTTACCTCTATTATCTTTTTTTAATCTGTCCATTCAAATAAGCTCCTATGGATATTTTCTTAGTCCCTGATATACGCTGTATAACACTATCCATATCTTCCCAAATTGTGTTGTTGGTTTTTTGCTAAGCCAAGAAGCATAAGCAGTAATGACATTTATTCTCTCTTGAACTTGATTTTTATGATTCTATCCCCTAATCTTTTGATTGGTACAACACTATCTTTAGGTCTTTGTCTATGACATAGGAGTGTGCTTAATGAGTTCAAGTGAATTTTTGCTCCTAGAAGGTGACTTAATGAGGGAAACAAATTCAGTTCTTGAAGTTGTTTTGGTTCAATTTAAGCCTAATTTTGAAAACGTTCTTGAGCTTGAAAATATGTACATCACCTATGGAATTAGAGTTGAAGAAGCGCACTTTTTAGTAGATTAAGTTGCACAGTAGTTTAATTTTCTTGTAGAAGTTATGATCGTTTGAATATTAATCTTTAGTCTGCAAATTTAAGCTTTCTATGTGTGTGGTTGGATCCTCCATGTAGGAAACCATGTTAAGCTCTTTTGAGTTTTTGTTTTTGTTTAAGTTGATTGTTTTTAGAGGAAAAACATGAAGTAGCATTTTCCTTTTCTTGGATGGCTGTTCTAAGTCTATAAAAGCATTTGAAGGCATGTCTAAGCATAATAGAGAGTGGTTTTTGAATGAAAAATGTAGACTTTGGCCTTTGACTTGTTTCTTTTGAGTTTTATATCTCTTTTCGAAGTGTTGAACTTTATCTTTTTAAACTCTGCATCTCTAAAGTGGTGCCTGTATCTTTAGAGTGGAGAGTTTTGTTGCTTCTGAATCTCCTTGGAGGACTCAATTGAATGGCTAGCAAGGCTACTTGTTGTGTGTGTGTGATCTACTAGTTCTTTATTTCTAGCAACCCGGTGTAGTCTACAATTCCTACCCCATTCTTATGTTTATCTTTTCTAGTGTACCAAAATTTATATCCTTATTTTTTAATTTCTCTAGTTTCTCCCCTACCCTTTTAGTTTCTTGAAGGCATATTATGTTAATTTTTCTTATAGTCATTGTGTCAACTATCTCCACGCTTTTACTCGTAAGTGTCCCTATATTCCAACTTGCTAATCTAAGCCCATTTTCTTGAACTAACTTCCTTACCCACCCAATGCATGAATCATCGCATATTTAACACCGTACTTTGATTGTTGACTTGGTGCATCACTTCGAGGCAACATGCTAACCCACCCTCACCATTTTTTGCTACACATTAGGATATAAGTGCAACACATTGCCCATAGGGGATGCCCCAATGAATAATTTAAAAGGATTCATATTATAGAGATCTAAGAAGTCAACTACCTAATGCAACCTTTCTGCCAACTGTGTTTGAAAAAATATAGGACATTGAGTGCATAAGAGGCAGGGTGTACATGATTAATATGTTAACTAAATACATATGTATATTATCAACTGATATTCATTTATATATATACATATAAAATTCAAGGGAGAATTTCATAGAGTTAGCAAAAGAAAAAAAAATCTGAGCATCTCAAGGATGCTGTAATCAAACTGTTTGGGTTGGAAGAAGATAAGACTTATTACTTACTGAGAACAATGTTTCGACGAGACTAAAACAACCCTCTAATATTTAAGGATGTATATAGAGGTATGTACATTATTATATATATGCAAGTGCATGTAGTTGCATGTACATAATCTTGGTGTATGATTTATACTTAATATGATTAGCATTTGAATTGGCTTAATTGCATGTACATAATCTTGATGTATCATAATCTTGGTGAATGATTTATACTTAATCTGATTTAGCATTTGAATGGGCTTAATTGCATGTACATAATCTTCATATATCATTTATACTAGATCCGATTGGCATTTGCATGGTCTCAATTCCATGTTTATGAATAAAATTATCTCCATTATATGAAGAATTGTGATATATAATTTACGCAAAAATCAAACTAGCTTTTACATGGCTCAGTTCCATGTTCATACATAAGAAATGGTCTCCATTATTAAGCTATTAACATATGGCAATTACACAATGTGAAATTTAACGTTTTTTATAAGTTACAAATCCTCTAGTGGCATCCACATAGTTGAGGGGAATTTTTTCAGCTCAATTGTGAACCAAAGAAGCAGTATTTGATTTTATGACACCAATAATAGGCATTGGGTGCATTCTTCTCAAATTCATATATTCAATAATAATGGGGTTTATAGCAAATAGTTCAATAGCTCTTTGGATGTTTAAAAACAAGAGTATTATTATTAAGGGCATTTATGTCCATAAAAAATAGCACTTGCATCTAGTATACTGATTTTCTTGAGGAAAATAAAAAACTAATGGTATTACTTTTCATAATTTTGAAAACTACTGGGTGGTTTGGTGATCATAATAAAACTTTGTTTTTGATAAAATCATAGAGGTTTTACTTAATTTCCCAATATTATAAATAAAATAGATCAACGACAAGTATGTGGTGTATAAGGTGTATAAGTTTCATATAAATCAATTATATTATTTGTTATACAAATACATATGATTTAGACAAACGGGCAAGTAAAATGTTGTAGCTAATATCTATGTTTAATTCTTCATATAATTTCAAAAGTCTGAAAGCTATTCATATATCTTTAGTTTCAATGAGAAAAGGGGATAAATTTAAGATAAAATTTTCAATTTGGGTTTTGAATATCAAATTTGAATTTCATTGAAATTTCGTTGAAAATTTCAACCTTTCACTAAAATTTTGGAGATTTTGATAAATTTCGGGAGATTTGTAGGTATGCTGACAGAAATTTTATAGAACGAAAATTGACTACCACTTCAATTTCAAATGTGGTGGAAAGCAGGAATTTCGACAATTTCGTGGTAATTTATGGTACCTAGCAATACATAGTAAAAAAAAAATCACCACTGAATGGAATCCACCAAAGAAACAGAACTAGAGGGAAGCCAAAGGCTTCATTTAAAGTAATATTCTTATTCTCCTGATTATAGAGATAAGAATTATTTATGAATGAGGCTTGCTCCCAAGCATAGTAAAATGTACAAAATATAGTTTTCCATGTTCAAAGATTAGTACTACTTCAAAGACTACGGACCATAACTTAAATGCCAACTTGCTAAAAATTGCAAATCAGGTGGTTTTGAGACAAAAAGATTCCAAGTTGCTTGGAAACCATTAAACTGCACTCTTCTTGATGCTCTGGGAACCTAAAAATCATTAATTTGTCAAATAATATCTCACTTGCCGCAACTAAAGTATTGGATATTGCAAGACATTCAGCCTTTATTGCTTAACATCTTCTCTTCATTGTTTTTACCACTTAAAAAGGGGGATACTCGGTACCCCCAAGAAAGGGCATTTTAATAGTTGGATTTGACTACCAATCCTCATGGGGAGCTGATAGGAAGGAATCAGTTCCCTCTACAGTCACTTTATATTCAGTAGTTTAGCTTTGAAAGAACCATCTTGACTCCAGGTGTTACCCCTGTCTTGTCCATGAGATGGCTTGGTAGATAAGTTGCAATTTCTATTATGTAATTACTTTGTTGCGCTTGCATAGGCTTTCGTATTCTTGTTTTTGGCACACTCCTTTCTCCAAGAACAGCTTAGAGTTGGACTTTTAGGGGTTTCTTTGATAGCTCTTGTCCCACCTTTGGCATTGCTCATTGCCGGCGACCATTGTCACCATATAAGATAATTGGCAGAAGCAGCCAATTTTATTATTGTAATTTACACATTGACACTTTCATAACAACACACTTATACAGCATAGGACACACAACATATTGTACCAGGGAAAGGGAATCATTCTACAGCAAGGAAGGCAATCAGAAACTAGAACAAACCAACAACCCAGCAACAACAACAGCAACAACAACAACAATAACAAGCCTTAAGTCCCACTACGTGGGGTCGACTACATGAATCCTTTTTCGCCAATTCACCCGATCAAGAGCGTTTTCCCCTATAAAATTAAAAATCCTTCCTCACTACCTCATTCCAAGTTATTTTAGGCCTACTTCTACCCCTTTTCATGCTAGAAACAACAACTAACTCACTCCTACACACAAGTTCTCTACGATCCCTGCATTTCAACAACTTTTTCCACCTTAACATTTGCATTTCAGCAAATTTTACTTTTTGTACATGTTGTTTCTAAGTTGCCCAACACTCTGAACCTTAAAGAATTGCTGGCCTTGTAGCTGTCTTAAAAAACATCCCTTCTAATTTAAAGGGTTCACACAACAGGTCTGACACACTCTTTCATTTTACCCACCTACTTTAATTCTGTGCATTACATCTCAATTTCCCCTTTCACTTGCATAATAAATCTAGGATATTGAAATATTTTAGTGCTAATAGTTTCTTGATTATCAATAAAAACCATATGCAAGTCCCCCTTCTTTTCCCTAAACTTTTTCATTTAACTTTTTTAAAAATAAATAGCTTCTGTTGTTGATCTCCCTAAGATAAAACCTAATTGATTTTTTGAAATCCTTGTTTCTAGTCTTATTCTATGTTTAATTACTCTTTTCCATAATTTTATCGTATGACTCATTCTCTTAATCCCACGACAGTTATTAGTTATTATAATTTTGAATATCTCCTTTATATTTGTATAAAGGTACTAACGTGGTTTTCCTCCATTCTTTTGGCATTTTCTTGATTTTTATAGCAGTGTTGAACAGTTTAGTTAACCAAATATTTCCTTCATTCCCTAAACATTTCCAAACTTCAATTGGTATTTTATTTGATCCCATAGATTTATCACTTTTTAGATTTCTTAACGCCATCTTAACTTCAAGGACTCTAATTTTGTAAATAAATCTCCTATTTTTAGTCTTCTCTTCATTTGTCACTTCCAAGTTCAGTCTTTCATTTTGGTTTTCATTAAACAGCTTTCCAAAGTATCTTTATTTTTGTATAAAGGTACTAACATAGTTTTCCTCCATTCTTTTGGCATTTTCTTGATTTTTATAGTAGTGTTGAATAGTTTAGTTAACCAAATATTTCCTTCATTCCCTAAACATTTCCAAACTTCAATTGGTATTTTATTTGATCCCATAGATTTATCACTTTTTAGATTTCTTAACACCACCTTAACTTCAAGGACTCTAATTTTGCAAATAAATCTCCTATTTTTAGTCTTCTCTTCATTTGTCACTTCCAAGTTCAATCTTTCATTTTAGTTTTCATTAAACAGCTTACCAAAGTATCTT
The DNA here is from genome assembly GCF_029873635.1 of Malania oleifera. NCBI lineage: Eukaryota > Viridiplantae > Streptophyta > Magnoliopsida > Santalales > Ximeniaceae > Malania > Malania oleifera. The sequence goes on from NC_080425.1 coordinate 38,991,106, forward strand.
CGCCACTTCTCTTTGTGTCTGCTTCTCCAATTAAGACATTATCATTTTCATCCTTCATACATTTTACATCACCGAAGTCTTTGCATTTTCTTTCTCTAACTCTAGTAAGTTTATTTATGTCTTTTTATTCTTCTTTTGTATATGACTATATAAAGTATCATAAGCTCTATGTTTAGCTTTACTAATGGGTTGTTTTTTTTTTTTTTTCCCCCCGTCTCTTTAAATTTTCTATATTTCTACAATTTTGCCATATTATATGCTAATTCCTTATGATAAAATTAGCCATTTTATTCCAAATAGTATTTGCATCTACCTTACTCCCTACTGTCCAATCACACTTTTTGATCATTTTGTCTTTGAATTTTACTATATCATCTCCCTTCAAGCTCCATCATCTAGTCCTTTTGTATTGATTTATGTTACTCTTTCTCTTCCATTTTTTAATATGTATATCTAATACTAAGACTTTATGTTATGTAGCCAAACTTTCTATTGGGTTAACTTTACAATCCTTGCAAGATAGACGATCCCTATTCTAGTTAAGAAAAAATATATTTGGCTTTTATTATATCCAATATTGAAAATTGTTAAGTGTTCTCTTTTTATAAAGCAAGTATTCAATATAACCAAATCGTAAGGCATGGAAAAATTTAAGATTATACCACTGCCCTTATTTTTATCTCCATATCCATGGCCTTTATGTATCCTCTCATATCCTTTATTATCCTTTTCAATGTGTCCATTCAAATTAGCTCCAATGAATGTCTTTTCAGACATTGTTATCGCTTGCAAAATACTATCCATATCTTTCCAAAATTCTTTTAAGATTTCTACTAAGCCTATTTGAAGAGCATACACACTAATGACGTTCACTATCTCCAAATCTAAAGCTATCTTGATTTTAATGATCTTATCTCCTATTGTTTTTGTGTTTCTCTTTACTAGTGTATTAAAATTTAAATCCTGTTTTCCCAAATTTTCTAGCTTTCTCTCCTACCCATTTCGTCTTTTGAAGGCATATTAAATTAATTTTCCTTCTAAACATTATTTCCACTATTTTCATATTTTTACCCATAAGAGTCCCTATATTCCAAGTTGCTAATCTCTTCTGCTAACTTATTAGCACTCTCCCTTCTATACTAACCTTGTCTATTCTCTTGACCTAGATGAATTTGGTAAGAATTCATGATAATAAGATCTGACAAAGTCTTATGCTGGCTGTCAGCTACGCTACCTAACACCAATGCATTAAATTTTGATTTCGACTCAAATTTAAAGGCTCCAAAAGTACAAAAATTTCGATAGAAATTTCAATTTCGATGTCAATTTTGATTTCAATTTGAAAAAATAATGTAAATTACTAGTAAAGCATGGAATTCTTTGTCAAACTTTAGATATGGTTAACAGACATAATAATGTAAATTTTAGAACTAATACATTGCAATTTAATTACATCTATATTGTCTTTGAGGTGGAAAAGTTGTAATATAGTATGAGTATCAAACTTATTTGTAAGATAATGTGCATTAAACATATTGAGTTAATACAAATGAAATTCATAAATTGTTTGAATATTATTTATTATACAAATAATGATAATTTAGACATGAATGGTTAAATAAAATGTTGTTGTGAGTTTATTTTTTCATATTATTTCAAAAGTTCTTATAATAATTTTTTTTTTCGATAAAAATAAATAAAACAAATTAAGATAGAAATTTCACTTCACTCCTAAATCTCTCATTTGAATTCTGAGGAAATTTCATTACATAGTTAAAATTTCGACAAGTTTAGCTAAAATTTCATGATTTCGATAAATTTCGGATTATTCGTTGAGATTTCAATGGAAATTATGCAAGATGGAAATCGACTGCCATTTCGATATTGAGGCTCACGGAAACCGAAAATTTAGACTGAAATTTTGACAATTTCATGGAAATTCAAGATCATGCCTAATGCAACCCTACTTCTTTATCTGAGGTTGGGATCGGCTATGTGTACAAAGATAATTTGTATTACACAGGCAATATATATGTTTTGAGTATATATATGTTGCAAACTTATTTCACATAGACAATTTTCTAAATCATACCTTACAACTAGTAGAAACCCCACAAACAATATAATGCATTTGAAAAAGAAAAATGTAAAGCATACAATTTTGGGTGTGAATCCAAGCTAGACTAAAAAACAAAAAAACAAAAAAAAAAAGAAAAGAAAATTGTGGAATGGTACTTTTGAAAAAAAATTTATACTCCAAGACTTGCAAATGGAAAACACAAAAATGCATATATGAAGCCTATAAATCAGAAACACAAATTCTCTACTACTAACCAACTGTTGGAAAAATAATAATAATAGTAATAAGAAAAAAAATAAAAAGAGAGGAGAAGATCTCACAGGTGGCTGAAATAAAAAGGTAATGACAACCGACTGAAAATACTACAGCAAGTACCCTTTGACAGTAGAAATGATGCTGCTAACAAAGATCAGTTGAAGAATATTTAAGCAATGAGAGATTGCAAGAATTCTTCAATCTCAAGTCAAGATTCAAATTCAAGAATATAAAAAAAACAACATTCCTCAACCCATAAAATCTTAATTGTTTCTTCATGCAAACCGGCACCCACATATAACTAGATCATAAAATTCAAGGCTCCACATTTCTTTCAATAAGACAATAGGACTCCAGCAACAAAACAAAATTGGGGCAGAATACTCCAGCACACAATAGGACTCCAGAATTTCAAGAAGCAGCCACGACCAAAGAACAAAATTACAGCATCCTAGAAGGAATCGTAGGCATAATGTAGCCCTAAAACCCATGCTGAAGTCAACCTTATATTAAAAACCAACGCTATTCAACACCTGTGAGCAGGATTTGGAATTTTGTGGATTTGTACAAAATGTAATGCGAAATTGTATTGAGTTTTTGTTGAATTTCACACAACACCAAATCCAAGCTTGAACTCTATGGTGTTATGGCCCCAAACAGATCCCAGGTGTTTGTAACTGATGCTTAGATTTAATGCAATAAGATAGTTGGATTGTCCACCTATGCTTTCAAAAATTAAAAAGAAGAATGGGTTGACATATTGAAGATTATTTGCTTGGATAAAATTTAAACAATATTTTTTGTCCATGATGATGTGCATGACATGATCGATATTTTTAGAATGTCTCCATTTGCTTTGATTCATCTTCATCTCTTAGCACACTTTATGAGTTATTTATACAATGGAAATACAGTTTGACCCTATATCATATGAATTGGTTTTAAGTAGGAATTTATAGCACCTAAATGTCAAAAGTGAAATCCAGCGGATGTTACATACTATAAGATGGTTGGCTGGGTTGGCTGGGTTCCATATAAAAATTATACTCTTGTCTGCATGGATAGATTTCTTGCTCACATTTATTTCTAAATTGGGAATTTTATTTCCTTTCAGGTTGGAAGTGGTGGGATTGTGAGGGATCCTATGGTCCATCGTGAGGTGTGTAATATTTTTTTATTTTTATTATTCATATTGGGTAACTTCTCCTTTTCAATAAAAAATAGAATAAAATTATTATTATTATTATTTTCATGTTTGATAGTGATTTTGAGGAACTTCCATTTCAGAAGTTCAACTCGCTATTTAGCAATGACTTAGTTTCTCAAATTTTTCTTAACCGTCTAGATAAGACTTAATGCCTGTCAATCTGTTCTGTCATAAACCTAAGTCCAACAGCTTAGTAGCCTGCAAATTGAAACATATTTCTTAAACCATTTGAGTCACCAACTATTCTTAATTTTCTGCTCCATGTATATGATATGCCTTGTATTGTGTATTCATTTCATAACCTTTGACAAGTTTGGTGAATGTCTCAAAATATGAGATAGGATTAAATTCTTGAATACGTTTAAAATTTATTATCAACCCTATTGTACAGTAATGTTGTTGCACTGTCAACTAGATTTGACATGTCTTTTGTAGTAAGGGTGGTGAGTTAATTTATGGAAATCCCCAAATAACCACAGTAGGATGTTGTTTATAAGATTTTGGAGTTCTTAAAGGCTCTCCTATCAAAGGTTTTTAGTTATTGGAAAATCCTAAACAACCACATTAGGATGTTGTTTATAGGATTTTAAAGTACCTTAAAGGCTCTCTTAGAAAGGTTTGATATATAAATGTAATAAAAACTATGAGATTGTGGGATACTCTAAAACAGATTGGGTTGGCTATGATCGAAGGTCTACTAATGGATACTGTACATTCGTGAGACGTAATCTTGTTACTACGTAGCAAAAAACAAACTACTGGATATAGTGCTGGAGCAGAATTCCGAGATCTCAAATATGGATTTTTGGTAATGAAGCAAATGGATATATTTTCTTCTAATCAATCTGTCATTTATATTGCTAACAATCCAACATTTCATGAGAGGACAAAGCACATCGAAGTTGAATGTGATTTGGTGACATATCTTGTGTTGAATAGGGTTGTGAGGACTCCTTTTGTGAAATTTGTAAATAAGTTGGGTAATGTTTTCACAAAGCCTTTTATTTAAGTCTGTCTTGCCTAATGGTTGTAACAAGCTGGGGTTGGGTGATACTTATGCACTTTTAGCTTAAGGCGGAGTGTTAGAAGAGAATATGTTATTTCAAAAATCAGGTTTTGTGAGCGAGTATTTTTTTCCTTTAAGACTTATTATTATTATATAATAGAAGACCTGGAGCTGTATTTAAGGCTCCAGGAAACTACGCTTCTTCTTCTTTTTCTTTTTCTTTCTTCTTCTTTGCTTCTGTTGTTCTCTTCTTTTCTTCTCCAACTTTACAACATTTTTCTTTGCTCTTTTGACTCATGTTCTTGGTACCAATCATTTTCTCTTACATATTTCTTTGAAAACTTAAGTTTCCTTGAATTAAATGCTTTCACTTGGATTGCAGTCTTGAATAAAATGACTGCCATTGCTTCAGTGCAGAATACCTGGTGAGGCACTGTCATGGGATGTGTGCATCCTTTGTTATGGTAGTGGGTAGGCGTGCTCACTTTTTTTCAGTTTATTTTTTGCGTTGTTCTTTTTCTTGAAGTGTGTGGAGTAATCTATTTAGTGCTTTGTGCAAGTTATGCAATCATTTGATGCATTTGGTTGGAGTGGAATGCTAGAATCCCAAGGGTATTGCTACTTCTACTTTGATTTCAAGCAGAGTGGTTTTTGTTGCTCTACTTGGGCATGCTGTGAATGAATATTTTAAACTCGTCATTAGAGTTAACCAATCTGCAGTGATACTGGAATGCTTTGCCCCTCTAGGTGTGTTTGGTGGATACTTTTTCTTTTGACTGGTTGTAAGATTCTTTGCCCTCCTCCTTGCATCTTTTTCTTCTCTCTTAAATTTCTTTCCTCATAAAATTTAGTCAAATTTTTGTTAGAAATTTTTGGTTCATAGATTAGTCAATGAGATAAGTTTTAATTTTTATGGGAGAAGAGTTGGGTTTGAGAGGATTAAACTTTTTTGTGTGGATGCAACTCCTGTTATTCCACATATTTAGAGGAGTATTTGAATGGGGTGGATGTTCAATGGTCTAGCTGTACAAACACTGAAGCAGTAGCAAGAAAAATCCAAAAAGGCAGATGCTTCTTCATATTTATCTTTTAATTGAAGATTAGTGATGCAAATCTGCATATCAGATTCAATAATACAGTGCCTTGGATTAAAAAAAATTTCCACTTTGACAACGTGGCATGAAAGATTTATTTTGATATCCCTTAAAGTCTAGTACTTGAATTTTGTCCATCCATTGTTTTCCTCATAAAGAAGCAACCTCTTGAAAGTAGTTGCAGCATTGTTGAGACAGCATGAGATACTTCTGGAAGGCTACACAGAGATCTCCAGCATTGTCGAGACAGCTCATACTCATGGAGGAATGTTCATAAATTTTAGATCTCTAGCATGTTTAGTGGTTTGAAAATTGTTTTTGAACATATTGGTAATCTAGTTGCATAAGGCTGGTTCCCACTATTTACTTTTAATAGCCAAAACCAGTAATTTCCATGGTTTTCCGGACATCAAACCTTTTAGCAAACCATTGCAATATTCAGAATAGCAAAAAACACAACACTCATCACTTCTTACTTAGGAATTATTCATCCCTACTATTGAATAATTAGAAAAATGGAAGACCTAACTTCAATGATAGGTCTCTCCCTTTATTTATAATTGTTGGAAAGTTTCAAATCTATTTAGTCAACTTTCCTATTTTTCTAAGAGAATCTCGGCTGTAAATGTGTGAATGTCCTAGAATATTTAGGTTCCTTAGAAGTTAGCATCTTTGGTTCTTTCCTTCTATTCTTCTGTTGTACATCTATTTATACAGACCTGTACCTATGTTATGATTAATGAAAATTATTTCCACAAGAAGCTATCTCATTCTAGATGGTATTAGAGCTAGATTCGGCTCTTGGCCTAGTGTAAACCCTAGTTTCCCTTGGCGGCTCCAATTTGACCTTAATCTCTATAGGGTTTTCTTCCTTGTTCAACTGGACCCTAATCTCTTTTGTTGCTGTAGCCATGGCTGAAACTTCAAACAAAGCTAAACCCGAAACCAAACTTGAAACCAGACCTACCCATTCTGAACCTTACTCTGTCCAAATTAACAATATATGATTGAATGAGGCCAACTTCCTGTGGTGGTCACAATCTGTCAGGATGTATATTCGTGGAAGAGGGAAGATAGGATACTTGACTGGTGAAGCTAAGGAGCTTGAGAAGACAGACCCATCTTATGCTATATGGGATGCTGAAAATTCCATGGTTATGGCATGGCTCGTGAATGCTATGGATGAAGAGATTAGTGCTAATTACAAGTGCTATTCTACTGCAAAGGAACTTTGGGACAATGTGAGTCAGATGTACTCTGACCTTGGGAATTACTCTCAGATTTATGAACTGCAGCAGAAGATCAGCAATACTTATCAAGGAGACGGCAGTGTAACAAGGTATTTGAATGTTCTTAAGGGCCTATGGCAAGATCTGGATTTATTCAATGATTATGAATGGAAAAATCCTGCTGATTGCAATCACAATAAGAAGAGGGTGGAGAATGCAAGAATTTTTAAATTCTTGATTGGACTTAATGATGAGTATGATGAAGTAAGGGGAAGAATACTAGGGAGACAGCCTCTATCCCCACTCAAGGAAGTATTTTCTGAAGTATGACAAGAAGATTGTCGAAGGAGTGTGATGATGAAGAAAAAGGAGGATGAGACTATGGAAAAATTTGCTCTACTTGCTGCCAATAATCTTGCTCCTCATGCTGCTGGTAACACAGATTTGGCTACTGCCAATATTTCTGTACAACGGTCTTACTCTAATCAAAGGAGGTTGGAAGATAAGCCTCAAGTATGGTGTGACTATTGCAATAAGCCACACCACGCTTGAGAAAATTGTTGGAAACTCCATGGAAAGCCAGCAAATTGGAAGAGCAACAAATCTGGACCCTCTGGTAGCAATCATGCAGTCCCTAAAGCCAATGAAGCTAATTTCCTAAGTTCTGAGCAGGTGGATCATCTTCTTCAACTGCGGCAATCTACTTCTGCCTCTAGTCTTCCTAGTGGTTCATTGGCCCAAACAGTTGATAAATCTACTGCCTACCCTTGTTGCTTAAATCTTGCACCATGGATTATTGATTCTGGTGCATTTGATCATATAACCAACCTCACAATTGTTTCAATATTATTCTTCTTTGTTCTGGTAATAAAAAGATTAGAATTGCAGATGGAAGTTTTTCATCTGTTGCTGGAACAGGTTTTGTCCAAATCTCCAAAAAAATAGAACTCAAATCTGTCCTTCACATCCCTAAACTTGCTTGTAACCTGCTGTTTATTAGTAAACTCTCACGGGATTCTAATTGTTGTGTCATTTTCTTTGATTCCCATTGTGAATTTCAGGACTAACTCTCGGGGAGGATGATTGGTAGTGCTAGGATGATTGATGAACTCTACTACTTCGATGAGACTTTATTCAACAATAAACAAGCTCAGGGTTTGAGTAGTAGTACTAGTTCTGTTTTTGTACGTGAACAAATAATGCTTTGGCATATTAGACTAGGACATCCTAGTTTTCTCTATTTGAGACACTTTTTTCCTAACCTATTTAAAAAACTAGATTGCAATTCTCTTCATTGTGATGTTTGCCACATATCCAAATGTCACCGAAGCACCTATCAATAAAAAGCTTATCATTCTTCCAAACCTTTTTATTTAGTTCATAGTGATGTTTGAGGTCCCTAAAAAACCACTACTACTTTTGGTAAGAAATGGTTTGTTACGTTTATTGATGATCATACACATTTGTGTTGGGTGTTCTTATTGAGTGACAAATCTGAGGTTGAAATTTTTTTTCAGGATTTTTATAATATGGTTGAAACCCAGGTCCAATCGAAAATCAGTATCCTTAGAATTGATAATGGTACTGAATATTTTAACAAATGTTTAGGAACGTTTCTTTCAACAAAGGGTATTCAACATCAATCCACTTGTCGTGACACCCCACAACAAAATGGCATTGCTGAGAGGAAAAATGGCCATTTGTTAGAGGTTGCACGGGCCCTAATGTTTTCAATGCAAATTCCTAAATATCAGTGGGGTGATGCTATTTTAACTGCCTATTATCTCATTAATAGGATGCCTACTTGAGTGCTAAAATACATCACTCCCTTAGATTGCCTAAAAAAATTGTTTCCTACATGTCAGATAACATTAGACCTGCCACTAAAAGAGTTTGGATGCACTATTTTTGTTCATATACCTACCAATCTTCGATCCAAGCTTGATCCTAGCGCAGAAAAATGCGTTTTCTTTGGATATGCCCCAAATAAATTAGGGTACAAATGTTTTAACCCTCTGACCAAATAGATGTTTTTTATTGAAAACCAGCCTTTTTTTGGCCATAACTATGTTCAGGGAGAGTAAAAGGAAACTGAAGATGAGTGGAAAACCTCTAAGCCTCTTCCAAATGTTTTCCTTGACATTGATATCCACTCTTTAAAGGGTCAGGGAACCATACTTTAACTAGTGAAAAAAATGGAAATCCTAGTCTACCTATACAAGGCATACTTGATTCACAAACAGTGAGAGAAGTACTATCAAATATTCTCTCATCTGAGCTTCGTGTTTATACCAAAAGAAGAAATCATCATAATAATAGAGTTCTTTCTTCAAATTTAGAGCAAGACCAATCGTCATCACCTACACAAGTTGGTCCTCCACATACTCCAGGTACTTTTTCTTCTCCAAATCCTTGTTTTGATAATTCTTCTTATCTTGACCTGTCCATTGCCCTTAGGAAAGGAGTTAGAACTTGTACCACACGTCCTATTTCCAACCATCCATCGTATCATAGACTCTTCGGTTCTCAAAAGGCCTTTACTTCAAATTTTTCTCATCTATTTATTCCAAGAACCATTCAGGAAGCACTAGATCACCTGGAATGGAGATTGGCTATTCAAGAAGGGATGGATGCACTAATTGCTAACAGCACTTGGGAAATTGGTGACCTACCAGAGGGGAAGAAGACTGTTGGCTGTAAATGGGTATTTACAGTAAAATTCAAGGCTGATGGGAGTATAGAAAGGTACAAAGCAGGACGAAGGGGTTCACTCAAACATATGGAATTGACTACCAGGAAACATTTGCTCCAGCAGCCAAGATGAACTCAATTCGTTTGTTGCTCTCTCTAGCAGCTCACTCTAATTGGCCCTTATATCGACTAGATGTGAAGAGTGCATTCTTAAATGGAGACTTAGAGGAGGAAATCTTTATGGATCTACCGCCTGGATTTGAAGGGAAAGGTGGCAAAGGCAACGTGTGCAGATTGAGGAAATCATTGTTTGAACTTAAACAATCTCCTAGAGCTTGGTTTGAACGCTTTGGGAAGGTAGTAAAGAGTCATGGCTACAACCAAGGTCAAGCCGATCATACTATGTTCTATAGACGCACGAGTGAAGGTAAAATGGCTATCCTTATTGTCTGTGTAGATTATATAATTTTGATAGGTGATGATAGCAATGAGCTAGAGAGGATAAAGAATTCCTTGCTTAGGAATTTGAGATCAAAGAATTAGGCAACTTGAAGAATTTTCTTGGTATGGAATTTGCAAGGTCAAAGAAAGGAATTTTTGTTTCCCAACACAAGTATGTGCTTTATTTACTTGGAGAAATAGGTCTGCTAGGGTGCAAAGCAGTAGAAACCTCTATAGAGCCGAACATAAAACTCCAACAAGCTAAAGGCTGAAGAAGTGATCAACATAGAGAAATACCAAAGATTGGTAGGGAAACTCCTTTATCTCTCCCATACACGTCTTGACATAGCCTTTGCAGCAAGCGTGGTAAGTCGATTTATGTATTCATAAGGACCCGAGCATTTTGATGTTGTGTACAAGATTCTAAGGTACCTAAAAGGGACTCTAGGTAAAGGTTTATTATTTGGAGGACATGGGAATTTACAGGTTGAAGTATACACTGATGCAGATTGGACTGGAAGTATCACTGATAGAAGATCAACTTCTAGCTATTGCACCTTTGTTGGAGGAAATTTAGTAACATGGTGCATTAAGAAACAAAATGTGGTGGCAAGGAGTAGTGTAGAGGCAGAATTTAGGGCTGTTGCTCATGGAATTTGTAAAGCACTATGGATAAAAAGGTTGCTGGAAGAATTAAAGATTACTAATTCACTACCAATGATACTGTATTATGACAATAAAGTTGCAATAGCTATCGCTCACAATCCAGTTCTTCATGATAGAACTAAACATGTGGAGGTAGACAAGAATTTTATCAAGGAGAAAATAGATGATGGAGTAATCTGTCTGCCATATATCTCGACAACTGAGCAAGTAGTAGACATACTGACAAAGGGACTTCCGAAGAAACAGTTTACAAACTTCATTAGCAAGCTGGCCATAGAAGATATCTTCAAGCCAGCTTGAGGGGGAGTGTCAGAAAGTTTCAAATCTGTTTAGTCAACTTTCTTATTTTTCTAAGAGAATCTTGAATGTAAATGTGTGAATATCCTAGAATATTTAGTTTCCTTGGAAGTTAGCATCTTTGGTTCTTTCCTTCTATTCTTCTGCTGTACATCTATTTATACAGACCTGTACCTATGTTACAATTAATGAGAATTATTTCCACAAGAAGCTATCTCATTCTAGAATAATATATGTCAAGTATAATACCCTTATTAATTCACACTTATGAAACTCTTAACCAAGGTCTTAAATTTTGATTTCGACTCAAATTTCGAAGCTCCAAAAGTACGGAAATTTCGACGGAAATTTCAATTTCGATGTTGATTTGAAAAAATAATGGAAATTTGTAATAAAGCATGGAATTCTTTGTGAAACTTTAGAAATGGTTAACAAACATAATAATATAAGTTTTAGGATTAACATTTTACAAATTAAATACATCTATGTTTTGTATGAGGTGGAAAAGTTGTAAAATACTATGTGTATCAAACATTTTTGTAAGATAATGTACATTAAATATATTCAGTTAATACAAATGAAATTCACAAATCATTTAAATATTATTTATTGTACAAATAATGATAATATAGACATGAATGGTTAAATAAAATGTTACTGTAAGTTTATTTTTTCATATAATTTCAAAAGCACTTGTAATAATCTTTTGTTTTGATAAAATAAATAAAATAAATTAAGATAGAAATTTCACTTCACTCCTAAATTTCTCATTTGAATTCTGACGAAATTTCATCGTATAGTTAAAATTTTGACAAGTTCGCTAAAATTTCAAGATTTAGATAATTTTTGGATGATTCATTGAAATTTCTAGGGAAATTATGCAAGATGGAAATTGACTGCCATTTCGATTTTGAGGGTGATGGAAATCGGAAATTTTGACAATTTCGTGGAAATTTAAGACCATGCTCTTAACACATAATAATAATGATAAACGACTATAATCATTATCACCCTTCAAGTTGTGGGCACACAGTGTAGGATTGATAATAAGAAAGAATAGAACAGGGAAGAATAGAGAAAGAAACACACTGAGAGATATTTCATTAAACAAACGACGTACAAGAATAAAGGGGAAAGCAAGAGAACTATTAAAGGAGGCTCTTAGTTCTCACTTGCTCTACTCTTTCTTATTATCGATCCTACATTGCGTGCCCACAGCTTGAGGGGGAGTGATAATGATTATAGTCATTTATTATTATTATTATTATGTGTTAAGAGTTTCGTAAGTGTGAATTAGTAAGGGTATTATAAACATTGGTATTATACTTGACATATATTATTCTAGAATGAGATAGCTTCTTGTGGAAATAATTCTCATTAATTGTAACATAGGTACAAGTCTGTATAAATAGATGTACAACAGAAAAATAGAATGAAAGAACCAAAGATGCTAACTATTAAGGAAACTAAATATTCTAGGATATTCACACATTTACATGCGAGATTCTCGTAGAAAAATAGGAAAGTTGACTAAACATATTTGAAACTTTCCAATACTCCCCCTCAAGCTGGCTTGAAGATATCTTCCATGGCCAGCTTGCTAATGAAGTTTTCAAATTGTTTCTTCAGCAGTCCCTTTGTCAGTATGTCTACTACTTGCTCAATTGTCGAGATATGTGGAAAACAAATTACTCCCTCATCTATTTTCTCCTTGATAAAATGCTTGTCTACCTCATGTTGTATTGTCACAATACAATTTCATTGGTAGTGAATTAGTAATCTTTAATTCTTCCAACAACCTTTTGATCCATAGTGCTTCACAAATTACATGAACAATAGCCCTAAATTTTGCCTCCGCACTACTCCTTGCCACCACATTTTGTTTCTTGCTGCGCCATGTTACCAAGTTTCCTCCAACAAAGGTGCAATAGCCAGAAGTTGATCTTCTATAAGTAATACTTCTAGCCCAATCTGCATCAGTGTATACTTCAACCTGTAAATTCCCATGTCCCCCAAATAATAAACCTTTACCTGGAGTCCTTTTTAGGTACCTTAGAATCTTGTACACAGTATCAAGGTGCTCGGGTCTTGGTGAGTGCAAAAATTGACTTACCACGCTTGTTGCAAAGGCTATGTCAGGATGTGTATGAGAGAGATAAAGGAGTTTCCCTACCAATCTTTGGTATTGTTCTCTGTTGATCACTTCTTCAGCCTTGGCTGGTTGGAGTTTTATGTTCGGCTCTATAGGTGTTTCTGCTGCTTTGCACCCTAGCAGACCTATTTCTCCAAGTAAATCAAGCATATACTTGCGTTGGGAAACAAAAATTCCTTTCTTTGACCTTGCAAATTCCATACCAAGAAAATACTTTAATTTGCCTAAGTCTTTGATCTCAAACTCCTGAGCAAGGATCTTCTTTAACCTCTCTAGCTCATTGCTATCATCACCTGTCAGAATTATATCATCTACATAGACAATAAGGATAGTCATTTTACCTTCACTCATGTGTCTATAGAACATAGTATGATCGGCTTGACCTTAGCTGTAGCCATGACTCTTTACTACCTTCCCAAAGCGTTCAAACCAAGCTCTAGGAGATTGTTTGAGTCCGTACAATGATTTCCTCAATCTTCACACCTTCACCTTTCCCTTCAAATCTTGGCGGTAGATCCATAAAGACTTCCTCCTCTAAGTCTCCATTTAAGAAGACATTCTTCACATCTAGTTGATATAAGGGCTAGTTAGAGTGAGCTGCTAGAGAGAGTAGCACACGGATTGAGTTCATCTTGGCTACATGAGCAAATGTTTCCTGGTAGTCAATTCCATATGTTTGAGTGAGCCCCTTCGCCATAAGTCTTGCTTTGTGCCTTTCTATGCTCCCATCAGCCTTGAATTTTACTATAAATACCCATTTACAGCCAATAGTCTCTTTCCCTCTTGTAGGTCACCAATTTCCCAAGTGTCGTTAGCAATTAGTGCATCCATCTCTTCTTGAACATCCAATCTCTATTCCGGGTGATCTAGTGCTTCCTGAATGGTTCTTGGAATAAACAGATGAGAAACATGTGAAGTAAAGGTCTTATAAGAATCGGAGAGTCTATGATAGGATAGATGGTTGGAAATAGGATGTGTGGTATAGGTTCTAACTCCTTTCCTAAGGGCAATGGGCAGGTCAAGATCAGAAGAATTATCAAAACAAGGATCTGGAAAAGAAAAAGTACCTGGGTATGTTAAGGAGGACCAACTTGTGTAGGTGATGATGATTGGCCTTGTTCTGGATTTGAAGAAAGAGCTCTATTATTCTAATGATTTCTTCTTCTGGTATAAACACGAAGCTCAGATGAGGGAATATTGATAGTACTTCTCTCATTGTTTGTGAATCAGGTATGCCTTGTATAGGTAGAATAGGATTTCCATTATTTTCGCCAATTAAAGTATTGATTTCCCGACCCTTTAAAGAGTGGATGTCAATTTCAAGGAAAACATTTGGAAGAGGCTTAGAGGTTTGTCAAAACTCATCTTCAGTTTCCTTTTCCTCCCCCTGAAGATAGTTATGGCCAAAAAAGGACTGGTTTTCAATAAAAACAACACCCATACTGATATGAATTTTTCTGGTCGGAGGGTTAAAACATTTGTGCCCTTTTTTATTAGGAGCATATCCAAGGAAAACACATTTTTCTGCCCTAGGATAAAGCTTGGATCAAAGATTGGTAGGTATATGAACAAAAACAGTGCATCCAAACACTTTTAGTGACAGGTCTGATGTTATCTGACATGTAGGAAACAATTTTTTTAGGCAATCTAAGGGAGTGATGTATTTTAGCACTTGAGTAGGCATCCTATTAATGAGATAATAGGCAGTTAAAATAGCATCACCCCACTGATATTTAGGAATTTGCATTGAAAACATTAGGGCCCGTGCAACCTCTAACAAATGGCCATTTTTCCTCTCAGCAATGCCATTTTGTTGTGGGGTGTCACGACAAGTGGATTGATGTTGAATACCCTTTGTTGAAAGAAATGTTCCTAAACATTTGTTAAAATATTCAGTACCATTATCAGTTCTAAGGATACTAATTTTCGTTTGGAATTGGGTTTCAACCATATTATAAAAATCCTGAAAAAAAAAATTTAACCTCATATTTGTCACTCAATAAGAACACCCAATACAAACGTCTATGATCATCAATAAACGTTAGAAACCATTTCTTACCAGAAGTAGTAGTGATTTTTTAGGGACCCCAAACATCACTATGAGTTAAATAAAAAAGTTTGGAAGAATGATAAACTTTTGATTGATTGGTGCTTCGGTGACTTTTGGATATGTGGCAAACATCACAATGAAGAGAATTGCAATCCAATTTTTTAAATAAGCTAGGAAACAAATGTCTTAAATGGAGAAAACTAGGATGCCCTTGTCTAAGATGCCAAAACATTATTTGTTCACGTGCAGAAATAGAACTAGTACTGCTACTCAAACCCTGAGCTTGTTTATTGTTGAATCAAGTCTCATCGAAGTAGTAGAGTCCATCAATAATCCTACCACTGCCAATCATCCTCCCCGAGAGTTGGTCTTGAAATTCACAATGGGAATCAAAGAAAATGACACAGCAATTCGAATCCCGTGAGAGTTTACTAATAGATAGCAGGTTACAAGCAAGTTTAGGGATGTGGAGGATAGATTTGAGTTCTATTTTTTCAGAGACTTGGATAGAACCTGTTCCAGCAATGGATGAGAAACTTCCATTTTCAATTTTAATTTTTTTATTACCAGAACAAAGAAGAATAAGATTGAAACAATTGTGAGGTACTGGTCATGTGTTCAGATGCATCAGAATCAATAATCCATGGTGCAAGATTTAAGCAACAAGGGTAGGCAGTAGAGTTATCACCTGTTTGGGCCAATGAACTAGTAGGAAGACCAGAGGCAAAAGTAGATTTCAGCAGTTTAAGAAGATGATCCACCTGCTCAGCACTTAGGAAATTAGCTTCATTAGCTTTAGGGACTGCATGATTGCTGCCAGAGGGTCCAGATTTGTCGCTTTTCTAGTTTTCTGGCTTTCCATGGAGTTTCCAGCAATTTTCTTGAGTGTGGCGTGGCTTATTGCAATAGTCACACCATACTCGAGGCTTATCTTCCAACCTCCTTTGATTAGAGTAAGGCCGCTGTGCAGAAATATTGGCAGTAGCCAAATCTGTGTTACCAGCAGCATGAGGAGCAGGATTATTGGAAACAAGTAGAGCAGTATTTTCCACGGTCTCATCCTCCTTTTTCTTCATCATCACACTCCTTCGACAATCTTCTCGTCGTACTTTGGAAAATACTTCCCCGAGTGGGGGTAGAGGCTGTCTCCGTAGGATTCTTCCCCTTACTTCATCAAACTCATCATTAAGTCCAGCCAAGAATTTAAAAATTCTTGCATTCTCCATCATCATCTTATTGTGATTGCAATCAGCAGGATTCTTCCATTCATAATCATTGAATAAATCCAGATCTTGCCATAGGCCCTTAAGAACATTAAAATACCTTGTTACACTACAGTCTCCTTGATTAGTATTGCCGATCTTCTGCTGCAGTTCATAAATCTAAGAGTAATTCCCAATGTTAGAGTACATCTGACTCACATTGTCCTAGAGTTCCTTTGTAGTAGAATAGCACATGTAAGTAGCACCAATCTCTTCATCCATAGCATTCACGAGCCATGCCATCACCATGGAATTTTTAGCATCCCATATAGCATAAGATGGGTCTATCTTCTCGGGCTCCTTAACTTCACCAGTCAAGTACCCTATCTTCCCTCTTGCACGAATATACATCCTGACTGATTGTGACCACTGCAGGAAGTGGACCTCATTCAGTTGTATATTGGTAATTTGGATAGAGTAAGGTTCAGAATGGGTAAGTCTAGTTTCAGGTTTGGTTTCGGGTTTAGCATTGTTTGAAGTTTCAGCCATGGCTACAGCAACAAAAGAGATTAGGGTAGAGTTGAAGAAAGAAGAAAACCCTATAGAGATTAGGGTCAGATTGGAGCCACCAAGGGAAACTAGGGTTTACACAAGACCAAGAGCCGGACCTAGCTTTGATACCATCTAGAATGAGATAGCTTCTTGTGGAAATAATTCTCATTAATCGTAACATAGGTACCAGTCTGTATAAATAGATGTATAGCAAAAGATTAGTAGGAAAGAACCAAAGATGCTAACTTCTAAAGGAAACTAAGTATTCTAGGATATTCACACATTTATAGTCGAGATTATCTTAGAAAAATAGGAAAGTTGACTAAACAGATTTGAAACTTTCCAACACAAGAAATCATAACAAGAAAAATTAAAGATTGGATGTTGAGTCAAGTGCATTTTCCTTTCCGAACAACTATAGTAGTATCAACATCATGGAAAATAAGATCATTTGACGAGAGAACTAGAGGCGCAGTAGTAGAAGTTGGAGGAGGCTCTCCTCTCGAGTAGTTGTGTGTCTACCTGCAAATTTGGATGATCCAATTGATGAGAAGGACTCAAACTGGATGAAGATGTAGGGGAATTGGGCACATAGAATAGATTGGGATCTGTAAGGCAGGGCAGGGGAAGGGACTCATCAAGGTCAATAGAACTCAAGAAATCAGAGTAGTATGGTGCAGACTCAAAAAATGTGACATCAGCAAAGACAGAATCAATTCAAAGTGGGGCTATAACACCGATATCCCTTTTGAGTATAGGAATAGCCTAGAAAAATACATTTAATAGCATAAGGATCCAACTCATTCATTCTTGGAGTTAACTGATGGACAAAGGACACATAGCTGAATATTCAAGGAGGAAGGGAGAACAAAGGAGCCTTAAGGAAGATAACTGTATATGGGATTTCACTAACAAGGACAGAGGATGGCATTTTATTGATGAGGGAGCAAGTTGTGAGCACAACATCACTCCAAAAAACTTTGGGGACATTCATTTGATACAAATAGGGTACGAGTGACTTCAAGAATATGTCTATTTCTTTGCCCTACAGCTTCATTTTTTCTTTTGGAGTGTGGGTGCAGGTGAATTGATGGATCATACCAGAATTAGTCATATAGGCAATGAGTTGGCTACTGAAGTACTTCTTAGCATTATCACTACAAAGTATCTTGACGGACATATCAATTGGAGCCTTTATTTGGGAATAGAAGGTGCAAAAGATATTAAACAAGTCATAACAATCTTTCATTAAATATAACCAAGTCATCCTTGAGTAGTCATCAACAAATGTAACAAAGTATCGAAACCCCAACTTCAACGTGACACGACTAGGATCCCAAATATTGGAATGGACTACCATGAAAGGACTAACCACCCATTTGTCGACCCGGGAAGCAAAGGGAACATGATGATGTTTTCCCAATTGACAAGACTCACACTCAAGATTTGACACAAAACTCAATGTAGGAACTAGCTGTTTCAACTTGTCCAAGGACGAATAACCAAGGTGACAATGGATTTTAAGTAGTGCAGTTGTGATTGTGAAGGCAATGGGAGGAGAAAGCAATTCAAAGCAGTAAAGCCCACGAGCCTCACATCTTGTGCCAATTGTCTTCCTCGTCTTTAGATCCTGAATAACCACAAAATCAGGAAAGAAAGCGACAAAACAATTTAGTGACTTTGTAAGCTTACTAATTGACATGAGATTGAAAGGGGGTTTAGGAATGTATAAAATATAAGAAAGAGAGATTGAAGGAGTAGGATTTATTGTTCCTTTCCCCTTAACAGCAGTAGTTGACCAGTCAATAAGGGTAACTTGAGGTAGACTTTTAGAATAGCGGAGGGAAAAAAAGAAGTTGGTTGTGCCTGTTATATGGTTAGTGGCAATAGAATCGATAACCTAAGGACTAGTGGGTGAGATACTAGATGACATATAGACTATAGGATTACCTTTCTGGGCAAAGATGCAATGTGGTAAGATGCTTGTTGAGATGATTGATATCGTAGAAAACTTAGACCAGTGATTACAAGATTAATTGCTGGAACAATCTGAACAGCCACGAACAAGGTGACCCACCATGAATGAGTCACAAATAAATCAGTACAAGGTTGCCACAGCACCAAGAAACTCAGAGAAACCAACACACAGCACTGGAACAATTGGAGAGGTGAACACTGACACTACCACAGCCAAATCAGTGTAAAATTTATATATCACTGCCAGTCTCACAAAAATAGTTTATGAACACTACCATTGCTCCAAAAGACTCACCAGTGGCCTTTATTAACTCCGAAAAACAACTAACGGATTACCACAAGTTTATGGTCAAAACAAAGATTGGATCTTTGTGCAAAACACATGCCTAACAGCTTGATATTTTGGTCTATGGAAGGAATTAAAATGTTGGATAAAAAACACAGCAAATCCCACTGTTTCAGACCCAATAAACTCAATTACCATTGACGAACAGCTTCACGAGCATCAAACAACCATTCCGGGTGACGCACATGAGCAATTTAAAAAGGTGAGATCTTTGGACAGAAAACATCTCAAAAAATTCCATTAATGTTTATAGAGAGATTCAAGCGCTGCTAGATGGATTCAGGCCAAAAACATGCCTGAAAGTGACTTCACGTGCCAGCACGTGGGTTTGGCCCTGGCAGCCTTCAACTGGCGCATGATATCGCATGGGGCACTGCCTGGAGTTGGGATTTGAGAGGAGGGCGGATTGGGAGTATCTTTGGGTGACTATGGTGTTGTTTTTGCAAAATCTATAGTAGATTTTGTGTTCCTGAACTGGCAGTGTCACCCAGGAAGTTTCCAGCGACTAGTCTGACTTCCGGCAGCTGCTGGTTGTTTTCTAGGGCTATAGTGTTGCTGGAAATTCTTCGTGATGGTTCGCATGCAGCAGATTCAGGGTTTTAGGCTTCGATTTTAATTGTGGTCGTAACAATTAGGGTCTAGGTTTCAGTTTCATTCTCTAATACCGTGTTGAATGATTGGGTAAAATGGAAGACCTAACTTCAATGATGGATCTCTCCCTCTATTTATGATACATGTCAAGTACAATACCAACAACCATAATTCCCCTACTAACTCACACTTACTAGTATAAATCTTAACACATAATAGTAATGCTAAATGACTAATAACCATTAACAGCTACTAAGAAATTATTAAATTATGCATCCTCTTTGGAAAATTTTAGATGTTTTACTTTTAAAAATCTTTAATGGAAAATGTGTGGTTAAAATATGAAATCCTCAATTTTCAGCTTGGGGGATAATTCTCTCAAAACCATTTTGTGTGGTTAAGCCATCATCCCATGAGCACTCACAAGGGGTTTGTATTTGTCTTTTAACCATTTCTAATATCTTAAAGCTTTATTTGGTTGCTGCAAAGTTGGAAGAAAATGAGAGAATCCTTGGAATTGCCTTAAGATTGATGAGTTTATTCTGTTTTTTTCCTTCCATATGTAATATTATTTCACTTTTTCATCAATCAAACAGAAATTATTATCATTGACTTTAAGAAAAATTGAATTTAGGTGTTCTGATTATCAGTTCTTTTGTTCAGGTCCTTGAGAGGATCATAAAGGGTGTAGAAGATTTTGGTTTCCACACCAAAGGATGGATTGAGTCTCCCTTAAAGGGTGCTGAGGGTAATGTGGAGTTCTTGGTTTGCTTTACCCGAACAGCTGAGAAGGACATAGATCAGTTCATTGCTTCTGAATTTTGACCCCAATATCAGCGAGTATCGATGCATGGGCTGTCTTGCGTGAAGGCACTGCAGCTCAATATGCGTGCACACGTGTGTTTCAATACAGTAAAATTGTGAATTTAGTCCATTTGTAATTGATCAAGTGGTTACTGGAATGCCCACTTAAGTGAGAGTGGGGAAGGGAAATGGGAACATGAAAATGGAAAGGTGAGAGATCCAGTTCTCCAAGGTTTTGAATGTACTTACATGTACGTCCTTGGGAGCCAATTTATGTTAAGTAATTATTTTATTATAATTTGGAATTCAATTAGTTAAAGCATCCTCTTATGCATGTATACATATCATGGATACTTTGTATGAATTGTGCAAGGTTGAGATTTTTTTGGTTCATAAATCATGTTTTATTCTTAATCATAGGTTTACATATGCTAAGCTGCTATTTATGAATTGTGAATTTCAGCCATTTGAAATAGAGATTCTTAAGCACTTTTGATCTTTTAATTTTGTGAAGTGTTGTCATACATTGGTTCCTTGTTTCTGTTCGAGTCCTCGTTGTCGTACACCTTTTTTTTTTTAATTTTATTTTCCATCATTGTATTAGCAAAAAAAATACAATAAATATAGTATCAAGGGCTCAAGAGCAATTGTTTTTGTGCCCGCGGGAGGAGGGGGGGTTGGAGGGGGAATTGTATTGAACAAGCGGCAGAAAGTATGCTGTTTGAATTTTGGCTTTGTTGAGATGCTTGAATGGTGACTTACCTAGTTTGAATATAAATTATGGTCAAATTGATTTCGTTATATATTTTAGGAATTGAAGCGCAATTTAGTAAAACTTCAACTGCTTGTATAATTTATCCCTTTTTTATGGGATAAAATAGAACAAGTGTCTTTGAGAGCAATTTTTCATTCAGTAATTAGTTTGCTATAATTAGGAATTCAATTAGTTTTAAGCATGCTCTTATACATATATACATTTCATGGATACATTTCAAGGTTCACTGTGTGCGTCATGTGCTCATTTGGTAAAAACCCACATTGGGAAATGCCATTGATTTAGATAAAAAGGAAAGAATACAATCTCAAGGACTAGAGGACGCAGAAAGTTTTACTGTTTGAATTCCAGCTTTGTTGAGACACTTGAATTTTTGTCAAAATTGTTACGGTTAAAAATTTTGAGAATTGAAATGCAATTTAGTAAAGATTTCAAAGACTTGTATGATTTATTTATTTATGTTTATTTAATAGACTGACATAGAAGACCCTACATGGTTGATGGATCGAAAAGAGCATTTAACTTGGCAAGCACATAACTTTTGTTGTGTTTAACCGTCGAGTCATCTCACATACACCACCAAAATGTTTTCAAAGGGGGAATTGGGATATTACGTAGAGAACTTCAACTAATGAAGTTGATGCACGACCAATAAATAATCCACGACTAACTAGCTAGCTTAGCTTGAATGTTGGAGCATCTCAAAGGGTATCCGAAGACAAACCACTAGGCCAACGACAGAGAGCCATGACACTGGAATAAATATAGCTCATCAACTGCTGCTGCATCACCAAGAAAAAGCAGCTGCATCCATTCACTAGTTCCACAAGAACGCCCTGTGTACCACGGCCTGTTCAAATGTCCATGCTCCTGGAATGAGGTAATACTGATGAAATGTTTGGATCAATGTCTCCCATGGTCTAAACATCAATCTTCAGTCATTCGACATATCTATTCCAAGTGTGGATATCGATGAACCAGAACCAAATTTACTAGTTATTTGTTTGTTAGCATCTAATGTTCACACACACGCAGACTAAAATTAATTTATATATATATATATAGGTGGGAGCAAATGTTCAAGCAATGATACAAAGCTGTCTAAAGCAACTTGGTGGTCACTTTTAATTCATGAGGAAATGTGCTGCAGTGTCGTCGAATAAGTTCACTACTACCATATCATTGTCTTGAAATTATCATATACATATATATACACACACACACACACAACAATAATAACAATAAGTCATAAATTCCATTAGGCAGGGTCAGCTAAATGAATCATTTTCCACCAATTCACCCAATCAAGAGTGTTTTCCTTTATTAGATTAAGGGCTATTAAATCCTTTCTCACTACCTCATTCCAAGTAGTCTACTCCTACCCCTTTTCATGCCAAATACAATAACTAACTCACTTCTCCTTTCAGCTGCTCTATTATGTTTGGGTTTCAAATGCCCAAATCATCTAAGTTGTCACTCCCTTATCTTGTTTTCAACTGGTGTTATACCTAAATTATTACGTATATGTTCATTTCTTACTTTATCTTTTAATGCTAAGCCACTCATTCACCTTAACATTTGCATCTCAGGAAATGTTTTTTTTTTTTGGGAGTATGTTGTTTCTTAATTGCCCAATATTCTAAACCATAAAACACAGCTTGCCTTATAGCCGTTTCATAAAACATTTTCTTTTAATTTTAAGGATATTCTATGATCACACAACAAACCTAACGCACTCCTTCATTTTACTTAACCTGTTTTAATTCTATGTACTATGTCTTTTTCAATGTCCCCTTCAGCTTGCATGATAAATCCAAGATATCTAAATCTAACTTAGATTTCACTCCGCTTCTACTATTATCAATCAACATGATATCATCTGCAAACAACATATACCAAGGGATCACATTTTGGATATTCTTAGTTAGCTTATCAATTATTAAAGTAAAAAGATAAGAACTCAAAGTAGAACCTTGATGTGTACACCTACTCTGATTGAAAAATCTCTAGATTCACCCCCTACAATTTTAATGCTAATCACTACTCTATCATACATATCCTTAATGACCTCTACATATCTACTACAAACTCCCTTCTTTTCTAAAACCCACCAAAGAACTTCCCTAGGTGTATTATGAGTTTTTTCTAGGTCAATAAAAATCATATGCAAATCTCTCTTCTTTTCCCTAAACTTTTCCATCAAACATCTTAAAAGATAAATAGCTTATGTTGTTAATCTCACAGACATAAAACCAAATTGATTTTCTAAAATCTTCGTTTTTAATCTTATTCTATGCTCAATTACACTTTCTCATAATTTCATCGTATGACTTATAATCTTAATTCCACAATAGTTATTATAGTTTTGAATATCACCTTTGTTTTTGTACAAAGGTACTAATGTACTTTTCCTTCATTCTTCTTACATTTTCTTGGTTTTTATAATAGCATTGAATAGATTAGTTAACCAATTAATTCCTTTATCCACTAAACATTTCCATACTTTAATTGATATTTTATCTAATCCTATAGATTTCCTACTTTTCATCTTTTTTAATGTCATCTTAACTTCAAGAACTCTAATTTTGCGAATAAATTTTCTATTTTTAATCTTCTCCTCATTTGTTACTTCCAAGTTCAATATTTCATTTTGGTTTTCATTAAACAACTTACAAAGTATCTACGCCGCCTCTCTTTTATATCTTATTCTTTAATTAAAACATTATTATTCTCGTCCTTTATACATTTTACATCATCTCAATCTTTGCATTTTCTTTCTCTAACTCTAATATGTTTATAAATATCATTTTCTCCTTCTTTTGTATCTACTTTAGTATATAAAGTATCACAAGCTCTATGTTTAACATCACTAATATTTTTATTTTATTTTTTTTTGCATTTTTTCTTGATTCTTTGTATTTTTCAAGATTTTCTTTATTTCTACTTTTTTTTTTTTCATATTTTATACCAATTTATGTTTGTCTTAAACAACTTTTTGGCCTTCTTAATCCCACCACCAATTTTCTTTACTATTCGGGTATCTTCCTTTGGACTCACCTAGAACCCTTTTTACTATCTTTACGATAGAATTTGTCATTCTATTCTAAACAGTATTTGCATCAACTTGATCACCTACCGTCCAATCATACTCTTTGATCAATGTATCTTTAAATTTCACTATATTATCTTTCTTCAAGTTCTACCATCTAGTTCTTTTGTGTTGATTTATGCTACTCCTTCTCTTCCATTTTTTTATATGTATATCTAATACTAAGACTATATGTTGTGTAATCATACTTTCACCTGAAATAATTTTACAATCCTTACAAGATAGAAGATCCCCGTTCTTAGTTAAAAATAAATTTATTTGGTCTTTATTATACCCACTCTTGAAGGTTATTAAATGTTCTTCTCTTTTTATAAAGCAAATATCCAATATAACAAAATTGTAAGACATAACAAAATCTAAGATTGTATCACCAACCTCATTTTTATCTCCATTTCTATAGCCTCCATGTATATTCTCATATCCTATATTATCCTTTCCAATGTTACCATTTAAATAAACTCCTATGAATATCATTTTAGACATTGGTATCTTTTGTAAAATACTATCAATATCTTTTCAAAATTGTCTTTTAAGATTTTCTGCTAGTCCTGTTTTGGGAGCATATGCACTATTGACGTTGACTATCTGTAAGCCTAAAGCTATCCTGATTTTAATGATCCTATCCTCTATTTTTTTTAACATCTACAACATTATCTGTTAGGTTTTTATTTACAATAATACCAACCCCATTTTTATATTTCTCTTAACTAGTGTACTAAAGTTTAAATCTTGATTTTTCAATTTCTTCAAATTTCTCTCCTACCCATTTCGTCTCTTGAAGGCAAATGAAGTTAATTTTCCTCCTAAATATTATTTCCACTAATTCCATACTTTTTTCCCATAAGAGTCCCTATATTTCAAATTGCTAATCTACTCCTAGTTTCTTGTGCTAACTTATTTATCCTCTCCCTTTTATACTGACTCGGTCTATTCCTTTGACCTAGGTTAATTTGGTAAGAATTCATGATGATAAGATCTGACAAAATTTTACATTGACTGTTAGCTACCTAACAGAACTCTGCTCCTACAGGCAAGATCCCTATTACATCGATTGTGACTTTTCAATCATGTAATAACTATTGGGTGGGAAGAAAATGTTCGAAAATAAGTTTAGTGATACAAAGTTGTCTAATGGAACTTGATGTCACTTTTGATTCATGAGTTAATGTGTTGCAACACTCTCAAATAAGTTTTGCACTAGGTATAATCATGGTCTTAAAATTATCAATTTTTTTGGGTCAAAATTTCTACTTTCCACCATTGTCCTAAAAATTTTGGTAGTTTTGCTGAAATTTAGAAAAAAAATAATTGAATTTAAGGAGGGCTCAAAATTATTATTATTATTATTATTATTATTATTGTTATTATTATTATTATCATCATCGTCATCATCATCATCATCATCTTCATCATCTTCATCATCATCATTAGCATCATTATTATTATTATTATTATTTTGCAAATTTCACCTTGCCGAAACAAATTTTCAAATACGTTGGCCAAAATTTCAGGAATCTAAAATAAAAACTGAAGAAAATTCAGCAAAATTTTGGGGTTTATTATTTTGTTTCTAAATTTTTACCAATAATATGTTTTAATATTTCCCAAAGTTTCATCCATAGTTTTCTAGTGTTTCTTCAAATTGAAATTTCTACAAATCGGGACCCACCAAAATTTCATCAAAATCAAAATTTTGATCATGCTTTGCTTATCACCATGATTGAAATTGAAAAGAAGGTAAACATCTAACTTACTAAATTTCCTCCAAAGATAATGATAGGTAGGTTCAAAGAGCAGAATTGTCACACATAGAGTTAACAATTTGGTATTTATCATAAGATGCATATAGAAATGCAGAGCACTTTGATTGATGTGAAGATGTCCTATATAAGATTTGTATGAAGTATAGTTGTTACAAATTTAAGAGTATTTAAATACCAAATCAAAAGATCCTAGACTATAAGATACAAACAAATATTCAAGTAATACAACTGAAAAATCCCAAGCTATCGCGGATTATCGAATATCAATCATTCTTCAGCCGCCCAAGTTCTTGGCAATTCAGCAACTGACAGAACCGTCGACGGTTTGCTGAAACTGTCGATGGTTTGCAAAAATTCATCGACGGTTTGGTGAAACCGTCAACGATTTTCTCCTGAAAAACTTTCTATCTGAAATCATCGAAATAACCATTGAATGGTATTTAGAAACTATTGATGGTTGGCTGGAAAACTACACAATTTCCTTTATACGCCCCCTCAAGATAGGCGTGCCATCAATTAAGCCAATCTTAGAGCAGAGAGAATGAAATTTCTGACATGATAAAGCCTTAGTCAAGAGGTATGCAAGCTGATCGTGCGTGCTAACATGAGATACTTGTAGCATACCTTTGGTGACCAGATCATGAACAAAATGAAGATCAATAGCAATATGCTTTATCCGTGAATGCATAACAGGATTAAGACTCAACTAAGTAGCACCAATATTATCACAAAATAAATATGGGGGCTTAGTAATCAGAATAACGAGTTCATGAAACAATGAGCGAATCCAAACAAGCTTGGAGGTAGCTAAAGCAAGAGCCCAATATTCCGCCTCAATAGAGGAACGAGCCACAGCACACTGCTTGCACGTGCTCTAGGAAATGGGACAATCACCTAGAAAAGTAAGATAGGCAGAGGTGGAGGATCTGGTATCCCTATCACTGGCCTAATATGCATCAGAGGACCCTTGAAGAGTGAGATTCCCAGTGCACTTGAGGAGGATGCCATGATGAAGAGTGCCCTTCAAGTATCGTAGAACGCGTATGGAAGCGGTCCAATGAAGTTGAGATGGTTTATGCATAAACTGAGCTAACTTATTAACCAGGAAGGCAATGTCAGACCTAGTAAAAGAGAGATATTAGAGAGATCCTATAATGCGATAGTACTCAATCGGATAAGTGGGAGAAGAGTCATCTTGAAGCTGAAGAAGATCCTTTATGGCAAGTGGAGTCATCAATGCCTTAGCACTGTCTATCTTGGTGCGAGAAAGAAGATCTCAAATATACTTTTTTTTTTGGAGGAGAATAGCCCACGAGTAACTGAAATCACCTGGACACCAAGAAAAAAATGCAAGGGACCAAGATCCTTTCAAGAAAATTGATGACCAAACTGCTAAACAACCTTAGAGATAGCAGCTTTGTAACACCCCAATTTTTCATTCCCTTTTTTTTTTCATATAATCAACACATATATCACATATCGGCCATGTCAACCTCTGATACCACAATACATAACCCGACCCGAAAGTGGGTACCGGGTATACAATCATACTCATATACAAAACCCTAACAGCGGAAGTCATTTCATATATATATATACATACCTTAGCAAATACACATACCAGAGTACTAACATCCATATATACAAGTCAACCACAGAAACTCTAGTGGAATCAAACCTCCCTAACTCAAAATACTCACCTTGACTACTCAAGGTATTGAATCCCCTCTATCTTGAAGCTCTATCACCGGGTCTATCTCGGTTTCTTAAAATATTTAAATGATTGGGTGAGACACATCTTAGTAAGACCGAATAAATTGTCTACAGTGTGTGGCAGTATGAGATTCATTATATTATAACATATATTTGTTTTAGAAAAAAATATCTCTAGAGTAACCATACCATTTCTATAATCATAATCATATAGATATACAACACAATCTTTCATAAGATTTTACTTTCATTTCCAAAACCATACACACGTAACCTATAATTACCAGCGAAGTTCCTGAGAATAGGGAAGCTTACTTGCCCATACAAGTAGCTTCCCTCTGCCCTGATATCGTATGCATCCTAACCCGATTAACTCGGGTTCGGCTACAACTTATACTTATCAGAGCACTCACCTTACTCAGTAAGCCCTCAAGCGGTGTGTTTTACTTTGCTTTAATTATTTATACTATTAGCTCACGCTATTTCGTTTCTCATTTTCTTTCTCATTTCCATTCTCATTTCATTTCCATTTTCATTTCCTTTTCACATCTAACTCATGAGTATCCTCAGTAACCAATACATCCGTGTCTGTAACTCATGGTTGCCCTAAAGATTTTTCTCCATGTCATGCTTCCCCTCATGAATATGGTTGTGTAGCCCGAAGGCTAGATCTAACCATAGTTGGCCGACCTGGTTAGATCAAAATATCATCTTATATATCCTGTGTCTGTAGTACGACTGGCCGGCCAATAGCCCTAATCTGGACTCAAGGGGTACAACAACTCTACTATACAGCTTAGTCGACTGTCACGCCACACGCTCCACGAGTCTGTGTGGTTGCACTAACACCACTAGCAACGGTACCGTGCTCAATATCACAACCCATCATTAGGGTTTCCATATCTATCCATCAGGGTTATCACTACCACATACCAGCAATCATTATGCGGTATTGACATTTCATTAATCACATTTCAATATTCATATTGCATAATTTTACGTTACAATATTCACACTTCTCATTTCCATATTTCAATATCTGTATTGTAGTATTCACATTACAATACTCACATTCTCAATTTCATATTCTCATATTAGTATTCTCATTGCAGTATTATCATTGCAATGTTCACATTTTCATTATTCACAACTCATTTCATCATTTCAATAGTATTCATTAGTTTAATCCTCATTTCATCTCATAAATACATATACACATCTCATTTCATGTAATTCACATTTCTCCATAAAATGTTATCATATCTCATATTCATCATTTTTCAAAAGATATAAAATTTCAATACATTTCACTTTCATCATTTTTCACATTTCAAGTCACATATCTCAATTTAAATCATATGCTACACAAATTTCATCTAATATTTATATCATAAATAAATTTCAGGTAAAAATATCATAATTCCATTTCTCATATTTCTCAACCCATAATTTCTAGATAAAGACTGCTATAATTTATTCCCCTTACCTAACTTATTGAGATTTCGCTAAAACACCCAATTTCTACACCCTTCGGCGTTCACAGCCCAAAAACCTGGAATTCACATTTATCCCAAATTATTCAACACAACTCCTAAAATAATTCTTATTTAAAATTTCCTGGGTTTCATATACTCCAAATTAGCTTAAAAACTCTAAAATGCACCACTTACCCTGGTTTTGGGATAGTGCCCCGGAACCCCAACTTGAAAATCCACTCCACCTACATTGTAGAGAATCTTATCAGGAACCTCGTGTTGGTTCCTGATCATAAATTTAGGCTTATGGAGCTAAAATCAAAGGAAGAAGAAGGGAACTTCATAGGGTTTGGGAGAGAAAGAGAGAGAGTGATTTTTATTTGTTAAACCAAATGAGCTCACAGGACTTTTTTATATTCAGTACTGCAGAGAAAACAGTCGCTGATTTTCTCTGACCCTTAGAAAATCATCGCCAATTTTCAACTTAACTGGCCCGATTTTTATCGTTTACCTATTTTCGCTCCACGGTAAAACCAAAACTGACACCAATTTTCCGTCTCCTCCAGAAAACCGTTGTCGGTTTTCTCCTTTCCTAGCCAAAAACCACTTTTTCCCATTCTCTCTTATTATTTTATTTTCTCGGGTCTCTACAAGCTCAATTACTTCTAGTAAGAGATCATCCACATATACCAGAAAATAGAGAGTAACATCATCACAATTGTAGATAAACAGAGAAGAATCAGATTTAGACTGCTAAACCGAGTTGAAGAAGACAAGCATTCAGTTCTTGATACCAAGCACGAGGTGCTTATTTCAAGCCATACAAAGACCTATTTAACCTACAAACATGAGAAGGCAAATTAAGATCAACAAAACCCGAAGGTTGAACCATGAATACATCCTCCTGAAGTCGGCCAAGCAGAAACCCATTGTTAACATCTACTTGTCGAAGTGGCCAATTTTTCTAAATAGCAATGGAGAGGACAACTCGAATAGTCACTAGCTTCACAATAGGATTGAACATGTCATTATAATAAAAACCAGGCCGTTGATGAAAACCTTTGGCCACAAACTATGCTTTATAGCAAGAAATACTACTATTAGGATTTCGTTTGATACAAAAAACCCATTTCCAGCCAACAGGTTTGATGATGGAGTGCTACGGGAAAAGCTCCTATGTGTCATTTTTAACCAAAGTAGTGAACTTTTTGGACATAGCATGCCGACACTTGGAATCCTTCTAGGCCTGAGACACACATGTGGGCTCTATAGGTTGAGGAAGAGGGTGTTTAATGGCAAGATAAAGATGTTTGTTTCTAAGAATATTATTCATAGACCGAGTAGTCATAGCATGAGTACGGATGAACCGGGCCAGAGATGCAGGTGTGGTGGGTGAAGGGATTACTGTTGGCTGAGAGTGTGGAGGATGATGAGGACTAGGAAGGTAAAGTCGGAGCTGTAGGAGCGATGTCCATCACAGTGGTAGGAGAGGAGGGTGTCTGTCCAATGGAAGGTACTGCTAGTATGGCAAGATCTTGTGTGTTAGCACCTGAAACTGACAGAGATGGCACAATGACGTGGGTAGAGGAAGAAAAGGGAAAAACACACTCATTAAAGATCACATGCTTAGACACATAGATTTGAGATGTAACAAAGTCCATACACTTATAGGCATTATGGGAGCTCGAGTAACCGAGAAAAAGAAAAGGCGTGGATTTTGGTTGAAGTTTACCCGTGGTATAAGGTTTGAGCCATGGGTAACACTAACAACCAAAGAATGTGCAATTTCTTATAATCAAGACCAAATAAACATTCAAATGGACTTTTATTTTTCAAAATAGGAGTGAACATACCAATACGATGGAGAAAGACTTTGTTGAGGTATTTGATAACTTTCAAGTTTGTGTGCAGGATCATATTAAGCTGGATCACATTGATAGCATGTAGCAACTTGAAGAAATATGAAGACCCAACACATTTATTATTTGTTGTAATATTATTGGATCTGTAATAATTTCATTTCAAATGAGTCTGTAATAATCTGCATATCATGCATATAGGACTATAGGCTCAAGACCATAGAGTGACCTTAGGGATCACCCTTCGGTCGACCGACGCTAGGTTTTTGGGACTAACTCAAAGACCTTAGAAAGACCCTAAGTTGTTGCACTTAGACTTAAGATAGTCCCTAATATCACATATACTATCAGGGGAAGAAATTAAATTTAAGTAAATAAGACATAAAAGGTAAAATATTGTGAGGTTTCAGGAGACCGAACCCCTGGTGTTCAAAACACCTCGCGCAACCAAAACTTTGACTAAGTTAGAAGGTTGACTTGGTTTCGGGCAACTGAACCTAAATGACCGTAGCGTCCACGGGCGACCGAACCTTGATTGTGACTTTTCCCACCAACTCGGCAGCCCGAACTTCATGTTCAAATTTGCCTTGAACTACTGAACCCATGAGTTCGGCAGAACGAACTCAGGACCGGGCGATCGAACAACGGTTTTTTGAAATTGCCTTCGGTTCAGCAGACCGAATTCTTATTTATACACCCAAACGTTCAAAAATGACTTTTTCTGTTGTCTATTCAGGCAACCGAACTTCAGGTCAGGCACCTGAAACTCTCGGGTTGCACAATTTTTCACTGCGGTTAAGAGGGGTTAAATGGGGTTAATTTTCCCAAACATTTTTAAAACAAAGTTAATAATTACCCTTGAGTCCCCAGTGACTATATTTTAACCCTTTTCTATATATACACATTCTTTTGTCAAATTAAGGGTGGATTAGCATTGTGATTAGGGCAAAAATTCTCTAAAATTTTCCAAGTTCATTTTTCAAATACAAACCCTATACTCTCACTCTTTGCTATTCCCTTGCAAAATCAAACTTAGTAAGAGTGCCTTGAGTGCTTCCTTATTGTTCCTACTTAGCCAAAACTTTCATTGTGTTGATTGTGTGTTTAATTTTATTGACAGTTTTAGCTAGAGTTTTTCCCCTAGTTTAAATCAATAAATATTTTGTGGGGAAAACCTTGTAGCTTGTGAGTCTTGGCACTTGTATTGCAAGACTTATAATGTAGTAACCTGAGAAAAAAAATTATTATTAATCAATTAATTAATTAATTAAACAAAATAAAATGAATAGTATGATAAAAAAACTAATTGGAATAAAGATATATATATATATGACAAAGCTTAAAGCTTAACACTTAAGCTTCATCTTGAGACAATTCAAATCGTCCTATGCCTCTGATTTCTTCAGCTTTCTCACACTTTCTCCCTCTCCTCACGCCACCTCTTTCTCACTCCTCATTTTCTCTGCAAATATTCGGCCGATCGGAAAATGGAAGATACCGTTGGATTCCTAACTCTGCCACTGACATTTCTAGTGGAGTGGATTTGTCGTGGGAGCGGCGTAGGTACCATTCATAGGGAAAGGTAAACCCTCACTTTTTACTCAATTTTTCCTTAGATCTTCAGCTAAATTGACAATCGGACACCACCGCAGGGTCCTAGTCTTGATTGTCGCCATTTTGGCTAGAGTAAATTTTCAATTTGGGTTTCCTAAGCACCACTCCAAAGCGAGAGTGAGATTTGGGGAATTAAGTAAATTGATTTTATTTGAGAGTATAATTATTTATTTGGAATTTATGGGCCTAGGAAATGTTAAAATAGTATTTTATTTAGGATTAATTTAATGGAACTAGGATTTTTGATTCAGGATTCGGATGAGCGCCGTAGGTATCTTTTCAAGGTCCCTATTGGTGTAATTCAAGAAACCAAGTAAGGGGGAATATATATTAAATCAGTATTTTATGAATTAAACAAATAAAAAATGGATTATTTATGTATATGTATACGTTTTCTTATGGGTTAAAAATGTGAACCGTTTAAATTATGATTTCTAAACCTAGGGTTGTTTTATTTGTTATGTATATGTGAAAATGGACTGATGAAAGTGAAATATTTTTCAAGAAAATTATGTAAGAAATTAAAGGTATATTTCCAGTATGTGAATGTTAAATGTAGGTTGGCTTATTTTGCCAGGAATATATATGAATTTTACTGCTAAATAGTGTGGCAAGAGTAAATAGAATTTTGTGTGGAATTATGTTATAAGTATGAGATGCATGTTATATAGGAAATGTGCTAAAATGAAAATGTTATATGAAATATACTGGATGTGAGTGTTAATGCAACCATGGAAACAAAAACAGCTGAAAGATGCTGGGACTAATACAAAAACAGCTGAAAGATGCTGGAACTAACACAAAAATAGCTAAAAGATGCTAGGTAGCAGACTAGCGTATTTCTATGTGGACTAACACAAAAATAGCTGAAAGATGCTGGGACTAACACAAAAGCAGTTGAAAGATGTTGGGACCAATACAAAAATAATTGAAAGATGCTGGGTATATTATGAAATGAAATGAAAATGAGAATGAAATGGAAATGAAATGTGAAATGTGAACGATGTGAAATGGTAAAGAACCACGTAAAGTGAAATGTTATGAAATGTCAAAGCTGAGAACATGAACAGATGAGAATTACAGAATAATGACAGACAAAATAATGTATTATGGTAGTATCATTATTTATGCCTGTAGAACATGTTACGTTTGGCCGGGGCACACTTTTCGCCCGAGGGCTTGCTGAGAAAGGTGAGTGCCCTGGTTAGTATCAAGTGTAGCAGTAGGTTGCATAACGTACTAGAGCAGAGGGAAACTACTTGTATGGGTGGGTAGATTTCCCTATTCTCGAGAGCCTTCGCTGGTAAACCTTTGGATGAACTGTGTGAGTACGAGATTACTTCTTTACCTTAGAGCTTACTGCGTAAGGTGAGTGCCTTGGTATGCTTCAATTGTGACTTTTGGTTGCCTAAAGTATCAGAGCGGAGGGGTGCTACTTGTATGGGCGGGTAATCACCCTTATCCTTAGGTTTTTCTCGTGGGTAAAATATCTTGCATGTGATTGATTAGGTTTAGAAAATGATTTTAGAAATGTTGAATATTATGTTGATTATAATCTCATGTTGGCCACACACTGATTTAATATATTGTTTCTTCCCTTACTGAGACGTGTCTCACCCGAATACACATTTATCTTTTTCAGGACCTCCACGTGATCAAACTTAGAGAGTTCAAGGTTGTTATAGTATTTTTGAATTAGAAATAAAGGGTATAAGCTTGATGATATTTTTAAGTTGTATTAAGTTTTTATATTTTATGTTTTAAGTTTCCTGAGTTATGGATGGTTGTGAATACTGGATGTTGGAGATATATATATATATATATATATATATATATATATATATATATATATATATGTAGATGCAGGTTGATGGATGGATTATTTGGGATGTCTTTATTAGAAACTCTAGTATTTTATTGTTGGAGGATTATATTTATGTTTTTTACTGCATAAATGATAATAGAATGTCAAGTATCAAGTAAATGAATGGATGACGTGGCACCCGAGTTCCACCAGGCGGGTTCGGGGTGCCACGAAGTACGGTTTATTTAGGTATAATGCACCAGACTAGGTTTATGGGTTTAGGGCGTTACATATAAGCTTGTATTTGATTATGCAAAAAATATTTTTCACAAGCTTATTTTTCAAATATCTCATGTGCTAGAATCTTGAGAAAATCATCTTAGAGATATTTTGAATAAACTATTTGGATATCTTTGAAACCCTACATGTGATTGAGATATCGTGATTGATTGTTTCAAAGAATGTTTGAAAAATACATTCATTGTGTTGATTGCCTATTGGCGTTAGTAAGAGTGTAGTTGGACACATTTGACACTGAGCTTATAATTTCTATACTATTGATGTGCATTGATTATACTGTGTTGTATTGTAGTACATATCTGCTTGTTGAAACATATTTCCGTGTACACAAATTTTTATATTTGTTTCCCGGATTGGCTTAGACCCGGTTAGGAAAGTTAGGTGCACCGTCCTGGTAAGGTGCAGTTGTAGGTTGAGGTCAATCCCGTGAATTGACCTGGTTATAATCGGTGCCGCTCCATCTGTTAAGTGAGTTTTATAGTGGAATCCTTGTGCTAGTAAGCTAAGGCGGGGACGTAGGTAGTATTGGCCAAACCCCGATAACATTGGTGTTGATTTTATTTTATGCAATTTACTTTCTGCACCTGTATGTTTATGTTTATCATTTAAATATTTGATTGGGATTGTGAATACATAGAAAGACCGTAGGTTTGTGAAATATTGCCTACTAGATTAGTTGAACCTAGGATGAAATTTTTTAATTTCCAATTCACCCCCCCTCTTGGGAATACAACAAAGTCAATAGACTTGCCTTACTTAATAGAGTGAGACCGATTTTGACAATGTGTCGATGCCAACGTTCACTTGTACCATTCTACTGAGGTAAGGAGCGGTGGTCAGCCAACTAATGGAATTAGAAGAGAGAAAGTGACGAAGAGCATGATATTTGCGAGTACAAGTGTTTGATTTGAAAACCAAATTATTTTTCAAGTAGGCCTTTCATGTAGAAACCTGAACCTGGGAAATAAAATAAATAAATAAGAAAAGAAGAAAGGAAAATTTAAAAGGGTAAAGCAGTAGGACTCGTCGACGAATCCCCTATTTTCGTTGATGAGTGGCCTTCTGTGTCTCGTCGACGAAGTTCAGGTGTTTTCAATGAAGGAATCCTGAAAGTCAGGAAATTTCTGGCTTAAGGTTCATCAACGAACCCTTTCTTTTGTCGACGAACGTATTTCTGCAACTCATCGACGAAGGCTCCATTTCGTTGACGAAGCCGGCTGAGTCAACGTCCTATAAATAGATTTTAAATTACTTCTTGATGAATAAAACCTAAATATCTCTCTCTCTCTCTCTCTCTCTCTCTCTCTCTATCTCTCTCTTTCTCTCTCTAAACCGCGCACCCCACCCCTTATCTCTTCAATTTCTCATCGTTCGTCGCCCGAATCGATGAATAAAACCTAAATATCTCTCTCTCTTTCTTTTACTTCTTGATGAATAAAACCTAAATATCTCTCTCTCTCTCTCTCTCTCTCTCTCTCTCTCTATCTCTCTCTTTCTCTCTCTAAACCGCGCACCCCACCCCTTATCTCTTCAATTTCTCATCGTTCGTCACCCGAATCGACGATCAGAAGTCATCACGAGGATCTACGGGTAATTATCTACGAGTTCACTGGAACAGAATCGTGTTTTGGGGTTTTCTAGGTATCACTCCAAAGTTGAGGTAAGGGTAGAAATGGGCTATTTGTCTAGCATTTAACTGATTAAATGGGGTGTATGGGCCCGATGATGTTTAATGATTATTATTTTGAGATTGAGTTGTTTGAATTGGGGAAATGTGTTTTTAGGGTTTTGGAGCCTGTGTCGTCGTGGGTTGAGCTTTAGGAGCGTCGTAGGAACTCTCTCAGTAAACAAGTAAGGGGATTAATTTAAGTTAGGATTTTATTAAAGTTTAACCGATTTAACTACTATATATATACTTGATTTCAAAGGTTATTTCGAAAACCGATCGTTCAAAATGGACTTTATAAATTTAGGATATATGGTATGGTATTTTGGATAAAACGAACAGTGAAAAATTGAGTTTTATCTTATGAATGTCAAACTGTGTTTTCTTGGTTGTCTAAATGGCTATATTCAAATATTGAAATTGTGTGGCCGGTGAATAATTAGTATGGGTTATGGAATAACTTATTTTGGGCATGGTTGTGAAATACTGAATTGTTTGTGAAATGGAACTGCCTTTGTGAAATGTTGGGTTTTATTTAATGGTCGAGGGTCGGGTTGTATTTAACGGCTATGAGTAGGGTTCTATTTAACAGCTGAGGTTCGGGTTGTGTATAATGGCTGAGAGCTGGGTTTATTTGACAGTTGGGGTTGGGTTTTGTGAAATGGTAGATTTTATATAGAATGAAATTTATGCTACAGTTTTACTATTTAAATTGCTTGATATGGTATAAGAATCTTGAGGACCAGTTGTATTGTGAGCACGGTACCGTTGCTAGGGAATTATTATTTGGCCATGTGCGCCCACCTAGATAGAGAGGTGTAGGGTGGTTTCAACCAATTAGCCTACGTAGAGGTGGTACCTTCCCTAGGGTCCAAACCAGGAAGTGGTAAGGCAATCATACCTGTAACTGGGTTGCGGATTCCTGCAGGTGTATTAGCAAATAGATACTTTGACTTTGTTTAGGTTGATCCCCCAGAGCTAAGTCCAGCATTCGGGCCACACAACCCGTCATGGGGGTTAAGCATGGCTTTAGTCCCAAGGAGTGTCTTTTACCTATTTATGCTAATTTATGTAAATGGTATCTCTGATTATTGAGTTGATTTATACGGTGGAAATGAAAAAGGGTATTTTCAACTATGCTGAGTGAGTATAATGTATAACTACTATTTTTGGTTAAATGTTGAATGAGATGTTTTCTATATACACTAAAACTCATGTTGGCCACAGAGTGATATTAACTTAATCTGTTTTAGTGAGAAGTGTCTCACCCCAATATACAAATCATCTTGTCAGGACCATCTCGAGGTCAAGAATAGCGAACTCTGGGGCAGGGTGATAGCCAGTTCAGTTTTTGTGAGTGTCTATAAGAATTCTACTGTATTTAAGTTTTGTGTGAAGTTTTCTGGATATGTAATATGGTCGTACGAACGGAGTTAGTTTTCTTTCTTTGGGTTGGAATGTAATATGGATATTGGGAAACTGTTAGCTTTACCGTGATCCCAAGAGGGGGGGTGAATTGGTATTTTTAAATTTTATCTCCTAGGTATTCCTCCTAGCAGCAGTATGTTCACAAGCCTAGGGTCAATCTAGTGAACAAAATGTAAATATACTAGAAATTAAATAAAGCAGTTTAAACAATCATACAAGCACCAGAAAGCAGTAAAGAGAAGATGACACGCAGATATGTTATCGAGGTTCGGCCAACTGCCTACGTCCCCGCCTTGGCTAACCAGCACAAGGATTATCACAATACCTTGCTTACTTAAACGGGTGGAGCGGCACCTATACAAACCAGGTCAAATTACCACAGGGCTGACCTCAACCTTACACCAATCCTTACCAGGCTGGATTACCGCCCCCTCAGGCCACGCCTGGAATCTCTCAGATATACAATCAAAGGTAGAATACAAGAGTGCTTTCACGTAAAGCGGATTTGTACCACAAATGCGCACAACCAAAAAACACCACAGATGATTTGATAATGTAAGCTCTGTGTGGTCTAAATATGTCAACTCTCAACAATGTTTTCTATCAGTGTAGCAAGTACGTGAGAGTGTCAATAATAATAATCTGTGTACTTCAAAATATTCAGTCAAGTGTGTTCACACAGAGTATCAAAAAAGCCTCAACATTATCAATCAATAGAATGTGTCAATCAAACGAATGTGTATATGCTCGGATTGCAAAATAGATAATCTTTGTTTTCGGCAAATGATATATATATATATACTTGTATAAATAATACCGCAAAGATTAGTGTAACAAGCACAAATATCTTTTCACAAATTGTTCAATAAATTCCACAAGATATTTGAGTAAGCTTGAAATATGTTTTTGCAAATCAAAACAAATACAAACTTCCAAAGATATTGCAATGATAATGCAACACTCAGAAGTTTACCACAAGTCTTCTCAGAGTAGGCTTATTAGCAAAGCCTCCTAAGAAAACTTAGGTTATGCTCTCGAGAGAAAAATCGATTCAAACACTCTAAACAATGAGAGCAAACCTCTAAGCAATAATACTCAATACACTTACAAATGATTTAGATAGATGAAGAAGGTAAGCTTGAGTAGGTTTCAAAAGGAGTATGAGTAATGAGAAGCAAAAATAAGTATTTTGGCTTGAGAGAGATTTTCTTAATCTTTTTGCTAATCAGTGCTTAATCCATCAAATGAAGGAGTATATATAGACATACTGAAAATTTTGACCGTTGGGGACTTATTAGGGATTATTGGAAAAGTTTAATGACACTTAAAATAATTTAACCCTGTTTAAAAAATTATTAACCCCGGTAAAAATAGGAGCAACCCGAGAGGTCCGGTCGACCAGAATTGGTTCGGTCGACCAGGGCTCAAATGGCTCGGTCGACCAGGGGTATTTTGAACTGAGTGGTCGGTCGACCGAGGAAAGGCGATTTTGTAAATTTTCGAGGTTTAGTCGATCGGGCCTTTTTGAACTGTGTGGTTCGGTCGACCAAACTGCTGGGAATTCTCCCAAGACCCTTCGGTCGACTAGGTTGTTGGAGTACAAAGTTGGTCGGTCGACCGGGAGGTCAAAATGTTTATTCCCAGGTGGTTCGGTCGACCGGAGTCAAATGAACTGTAAGGGCTCGGTCGACCGGGCCTTGGTCAAACTGTTGACTCAGGGCCAGTTCGGTCGACCAGGCCAAGAATGAACTGTTTTGGC
The DNA here is from genome assembly GCF_029873635.1 of Malania oleifera. NCBI lineage: Eukaryota > Viridiplantae > Streptophyta > Magnoliopsida > Santalales > Ximeniaceae > Malania > Malania oleifera. The sequence continues at coordinate 39,031,011 of NC_080425.1, forward strand.
CGGTCGACTGAAAGTGCACCAAATGTGCATTTCGGTCCCGTATTGACCCAGGCAAGTCCTATTTAAGTGCCTAACAAACATATGTGAAATATGTGTGTGTCCTAAGGTCACTTGGGGTCCAATTTGAAGGCACCGAAAAAATCCGGTGTCGGTCAACCGAAGGGCACCCTAAGGTTCTGTCTCATTCACAGTTCGGTTTAAGCTTACAAAACAAATCATGCATGTGATGTGTGTGCTTATTACAAACCGAAAACCCTAATTACTATTACAGACAGTTTCACTGAAAATTATTACAATTAAGAGTATGAAATTGTCTTCAAGCTTTGAGCTTTTACGTGCCACTGAAGATATGCTAATATGAACCTGCACATGAACTGGATATTTATTAAATACAATTGTATTTGTCATTATCAAAACCAGGGTGTGACCTATAAGGTCAACAGAGACTTTTATGTATGTTAGCCATTTAGAACTCTGGTAATAAATTTTGGAGACTGTTTTGTTTACTTTCGCTACATTTATATAATGATTATGGTATCAGGTACAAAAACATCACTAAAGTAGAACCCTGAGCCCCACATGGTGGGTCGAGGCATTACATTTCAATTGACAAAAAATGGAGCAAACATCACTTTTTCGACGAATGGGAAACAACCAACAATACTTGGTATAGTGATAAACAAAAATGTAACAAACCCAAAAATATATATAAAAGATTAGATGAATGATCCTAAAAAAAATAAAATAAAATAAAAAATAAAAATAAAGAAATAAATAAAATAATTAATTAATTAATATAATAATACATTAATATAATAATATTATATTATATTATAATACATATATATATTTATTTATTTATATAAACAAGAAGTCAGAGACTTCCTGTTGATTCCAAAGAAGCCCCCCCCTCACGTTTTAATCTCTTTCTCCCTTCCTGCGTTCTCTCTCTCCACACCCTCTCTCTCTCTCTCTCTCTCTCTCTCTCTCTCTCTCTCTCTCTCTCTCTCTCTCTTTCTCTCTCTCTCTCAATTTTCTTAGCAAAACCTGCGTCAATTGAAGAATAGAAAACATTCCTGGGTTCCAATTTCGCTCCCAAAGGATTTAACTGGAGAAATTTCATCATTCGCATGCCATAGACACCACTCCAGGGTTAGGGTAAGTGAGTTAAATTATGCCAGGTTTTATTTTAATATATTATCGATTAAATTTGAGTACGTAAATTTAATTATATTTATGTTATTTCCATATGCTTGGGTTTTTTGGAATATTTTGGAATTAAATTAAACTGCAGAGATTTGATCATATTTAGGGATTTAAATATATTGGGGGATTAAATTTAAAGACAGGGATTTGATCATACCCGCATTTTAGTTAAATCTACTAAGTATATATTTTGAAAATTCTACAGGCAATTTGTGAAATTATAATTAATGAATAAATTGTGTGGCATGAGTTAATTCAATTTGGTTGCCTAATTGAGTAAATTGGAATTTTACTTCGTTATATTCGATATATGTGTTTGATTTGGAATTTTGATGAGATTTATGACAATTTGTACAATGGAAAATGATAATATTATTATTTTATGGTGTTATAGTAATTATGTAGCTCATTGGAAATAGTGATGAGATATTGTTACTATTACATGTTGAGAAAATGATGAGACCACCGTATTATGTTGTTGCATAAATTGCAATTATATGTTTTAAGAGTCCTGATGGGCCGGACGCGTGGTGGATGCTCGGTACCGTAACTATAGTTAAGTATTAGTGTAGCCACACTGTTGTGAAAGTATTGGCGGTGGATAGTAGATTTGGCCTGAGAATGGTCATACACACTTGTTTTTCGAACCAGAATGTGAGGCAAATCACACTTACAGATGAGTTACTTTTGATTTAGCCTTGGTTGGCTAACCAAGGTTAAGTCCAGTCTTCGGATCGCACAACCTGGGCATGGGGGTTAAACATGACATGCATCGGCTGAAAGGAGTCTTGTGTACATATTGGGTATTTATGTGATGATGACCTTGATAGGCATAAATTGTGTTTTGAAGGAAAGTATGAGTCTTTGATTATATATGTGATTGACAGATTTCCAATGATATTTTTATTAAAATAAAACTGTAATTAAATTATTTTTACACTGAAGCTCATTTTAGCCACACACTGATAATAGTCTAGTCCTTACTTACTGAGAAGTGTCTCACCCAATTGTTATTATACATTTCAGATATCTTGAAGAGCGTAGCCAAAATCAGAGTAGCGCAGCGGAAGCATGGGTAGGATTCGAAAGAGAGGTTTAGATTAAAGTTAATTTTTTTTATTTTTGGTTTATCTTGAAATTTCCTAAGGATGTATTAAATTGATATTGGAAATATTGTTGTATAAAGGTTTTTAGTACTTTGACATATATATTTGAAGTCTTTTGCTGTATAAAATTCGGGTTGCTGCAGTTGATATCTTTGCATACAATTTCGGGATACTACAGCTGCTATGAGAGCCTATGTTATAGATTCTGTAGACTTTAGGAATGATTTTTACCAGAATAGAGGTGTGGATTATGATGAGGGTAGGAATGGATAGGCTAGGTGTTGTAAGATTGATTGGATATAGGTTGCACAGTGGAATAAAATACAGCAAGCAAATTGGAATTTTGGATTTCTATCTCGCAGCTCAGAAATAGAAATCCATAGCCGGTTTCTGAGATTTCCTGAAACAGTTGACGGTTTCAAAAAAGCCACATTAAACCGTCGACGATTTTTCTCCCAAAATGCTGCATTATGTTCTTTTCCTTGTGCAAATTAGTTCTTTAAAGAAATGAGCCACCATTCACAACACTAGAATATTTTAATTAGAATTTGGTGCATTTTGGAAGGTGCACACATTAAAGTTTACTCTTAGTTCTCTATGATTCTTTTATGGTTAATGTGCGTGGATCTAGGAGCAACTGAAAGAATTTTGGAGGTTATCCTAGGGTTCAAATGCTTAGAAATCCCAGGAGTTCATTAATGGTGAAGTTCTTAAGGAAAACTGGTTATCCTAAGGTTCTATGAAAAGTTACAGTTCTCTTGTGCATGTTGTTCTTTCATGTTTTCCCTTGCACTTAAAGCAAATATTCAATCTTTCCATATTCTCATAAGTCAACCATGAGTCTTTAGGTCACTTTCTAAGGAGAGTATAGAGTCAAAATTTAATTCAGGTCTGCAATAAAAATATTAAGGAAGTAAATTTAAATTTTGTTCAATCAAAAGATGAATGGAAGATACTTTTCAAGTGGCCCATGAATCAAGTATCCAATGAATTTAAAATTTCAAAGATTGAGGATCTTTTAAATTTGTTTAAGAAAAAAAAAAATACAAGAATCTAGAAAGAAAAAAAAGTAAAAATAAAATAAGGTAGATTTAATTTAAATGGGACCCACATATCAAAAATAATATGGAGAATAACTAATTCAGGTGAGTGTGAGAAGATCCTGCAATAAGAAATCACATTACTAGCACATAGAAATACATCCAACACCCAAGAGAATATTAACATGTAAAAGAGACTGCGATGCATAACGTGTCATAAGACTTGTCCCATGATCAGTCTGGCCAGTCATCTCATACTTGGAAGTTACAATTTTTGCATCTCTTTAACAAGATAATCTAGTATGTTAAGTTGATGATCTAAGGATAAAAATGTAGTTTTGGAAAATTATCAAAACTTTTTAACGTATGAAATTGGAATTCAAATAAAAAAGCACATATATATAGATATGGATTCGAAACGCCCACAAAATAGTGCTAGATTGAAAGAAAATCCTTAAATTTGCAAGTGGAAAAGTTTAGATAGGGTGTTTTGTTTGCTTGAAGGAAAAACCCAGATGTACAGCTAATGGATTAGATTTCCTTATTTGGTGGCTAGATGAGTTTGTGAGTGCTTGCCTTTGTTTTTGAAAATTGAAGAAAAACACTTATTACAAAAGTTGGCGAGATAAATATTTGGGTGAGAACTAAAGAAAATTAGAATGGTAAGCTTATAGAGTTGAGTTTACAATTGAATAGTAAAGGTTCTTGCAAGAGTTGCAGTTGGTTGTGGGTTTGGAGAAGATGAGTGTAGTTGTGGCTTAATTTGAAAACAGTCCCCCTGAGGTTGAAAGAAGGACCTAACCGGTTGTTCAGATGTAGTGAAGCGTGGGAGGCAATGTGGAAATTTCAGTGGTTCTGAATGGGTATCGTTCTTTATGTTGAAGCATTGTTATTTAGAAGAGAAGCCTTCTTTTTGGTCATTCAAAAAGGAGTAAACCAGTGAGAAGAGTTAGTTGAGGAAGAAATAATAGTTGTGGTCTCCTTCAAGTTTATTTATGGTGATCTTATTGTGGTCATATCTTCAAGATTCTAGGATACTATTGCTTAAGAAAGCAAGATTCTAGGTTCTTTAGGGAATTGATATTTTTGCTTAATTAGGTTTCTTAATTTAGTTTTTTCATTTTTCAAGAATAAGTCTATGAAGGCCCATATACATTAGTTTTGAAGGGGTTGTAATTGAGAATTAAAGTTATTGGATATTGATCTTGTATCTGTATGTAGGAATGTTGCTTTGCCTTGCAGTTATGTTTTCGTACTTGGGATTCCCAAAATCCTTATTGAGGTGATACAGTAATGGAAGCTTAGGATGCTTTAGTCGTGGTGAGTTTTTTTTTTTTTTTTTTTCCATATTTTCTTAAATCCACTGTTCAAAATGAAGCAATTATTATGGAGGTTCACCATTGTCTTTTGTTTCAGAAGTTGAATTTGAAGTCGATGATAAGGTCCTGCTTAAGAATCATTCTATAGATAAACCAAATGTATTAGGAAAATATTTGGCAACTCTTGTTTAAGCCTTGGGGGTCACTTAAGTTGAGGTTGGCCTATTGCACAAGGCTTCCACTCATAACAGAGTCCAGAAAAGTGGATGTGCAGAGCTTATGGCTGTTGGTGGTCTGGACTTTATGTAGTTGATGTAATGAGATTTTAGCAATGTATTTCAGTGGGAAGTGGAGTCAAAGATGCATGTGTGTAAAAAATAAATGAAAACACTCATATTACGTGGTGGATTAAATCTTATTTAACTTATGCTTGGATCTATAGGCATGTGTGCACACGGTAATATAATATCTTGGTATAAATTGGTAATAAATCAATGTTGAGTGTGGTCTACGATGATGATTTCCTATTGTATTCATGTGTAATGCAAGAATTTTTCAAGATTGGAACCTACTTTTGTTATTATTGTGGGATAAGATTATTGTTGTGACTTTCTTGTGGAGTTCTATGCTGGGAGTTTTTAAAGGAGAATCCAGAACATATTGATTGTTGAGAGAGAAAGGTTATGTCGATGTTAGATTTTGGGGGACTAGAAATGAGAATTAAAGTTGTTGGGTGTTGGTTCTGTAATAAGTGGTATTAGAGCAGGTTATCCAATCCATCTGTCAGTGTTGGTTATCAATTTTTGATAGGGTTGTTTACGAGTTTTAACTCAAACTTGCTGGGTTAACAATGGATTTATTGGGAGTTATGTTTAGCAAATTTGAAGGACGAAATTCTTACAAGGAGGGGAGAATTAATGACCCCAAAAATATATATACAAGATTACTGGAATGATCCTAAAAAAATAAAAAAATAAAAAATAAAAAAATAAAAAAATAAAAATAAAATAAAAAAATAATAATTAATTAATTAATTAACTAAATCATGTAATATAATATATTAATAATATAATATAATAATATAATAATATTATATATATATAATTAGAAGTTAATTAATTAACTAAATAATGTAATATAATATATTAATATATTAATATATTAATATAATATTATAATATAATAATATTATATATATATATATAATAGGAAGTCAGAGACTTCCTATTGATTCCAGAGAAGCCCCCCCCTCACGTTTTGATCTCTCTCTCTCTCTCTCTCTCTCTCTCTCTCTCTCTCTCTCTCTCAATTTTCTCAGCAAAACCCGCGTCAATTGAAGAACAGAAAACATCCCTGGGTTTCAATTTCGCTCCCCAAGGATTTAACCGGAGAGATTTCATCATCCGCACGCCGTAGGCACCACTTCAGGGTTAGGGTAAGTGGGCTAGATTATGTCAGGTTTTATTTTAATATATTCCCGATTAAATTTGAGTGCATAAATTTAATTATATTCATGTTATTTCCATATGCCTAGGTTTTGGAAAATATTTTGGAATTAAATTAAACTGTGGGGATTTGATCATATTTGGGTATCTAAATATATTGGGGATTAAATTTAAAAATGGGGATTTGATCATACCCGCATTTTAGATAAATCCACTAAGTATATATTTTGAAAATTATACGGACAATTTGTAAAATTATAATTTATGAATAAATTGTGTGACATGAGTTAATTCAATTTGGTTGCCTAATTGAGCAAATTGGAATTTTACGGTGTTATATTCGATATATGTGTTTGATTTGGAATTTTGATGAGATTTATGACAATTTGTACAATGGAAAATGATAATATTATTATTGTATGGTGTTATAGTAATTATGTAGCTCATTGGAAATGGTGATGAGATATTGTTACAATTACATGTTGAGAAAATGATGAGACCACCGTATTATGTTGTTGCATAAATTGCAATTATATGTTTTAAGAGTCCTGATGGGCCAGATGCATGATGGATGCTCGGTAATATAATAATAGATAAGTATTAGTGTAGTCACATTGTTGTGAAAGTGTTGGCTGTGGATAATAGTTTGGCTTGAGAAGGGTAATACACACCTTTTTATGAACCAGGATGTGAGGCAAATCACACTTACAGACGAGTCACTTTTGATTTAGCCTTGGTCAGCCAACAAAGGTTAAGTCCAGTCTTCAGACCGCACAACCCAGGTATGAGGGTTAAACATGACATGCAACAGCCGAAAGAAGTCTTGTGCATATATTGGGTATTTATGTGATGATGACCTTGATAGGCATAAATTGTGTTTTGAAGGAAAGTATGAGTATTTTTTTTTTTTAGATTATGCACTGGGTTTCCACGTGTCCGTTTTACGGTCCACGTGACTAATCCCGTGCCCCTTGAAGCTATCCCCACAACTCCAAAGGGAGGTAAATTTTAGGAATCTAGGGGCAGAAACGAACCCGGGAGGGTTTGAAGGAAAGTACGAGTATTTGATTATACATGTGATTGACAGATTTCCAAGGATATTTTTATTAAAATAAAACTGTAATTAAATTATTTTTACACTAAAGCTCATTTTAGTCACACACTGACAATAGTCTAGTCCTTACTTACTGAGAGGTGTCTCACCCAATTATTATTATACATTTTAGATATCTTGAGGAGCATAGTCGAAATAGGAGTAGCGCAGCGGAAACATGGGTAGGATTAGAAAGAGAGGTTTAGATTAAATGTTAATTTTGTTATTTTTTATTTATCTTGCAATTTTCTAAGGATGTATTAAATTGATATTGCAAATATTGTTGTATAAAGGTTTTTAGTACTCTGATATATATAATTGAGGTCTTCCGTTGTATAAAATTCGAGTTGCTACAGTTGGTTTTTTTTGCATACAATTTTAGGATACTACAAAAAAAAAAAAAAATCGAAACCTATCAAGTGAAGTGGAAGTCATAGCCCCCCCCCCCCCCCCTCGCCCCAAAAAAAAAAAAAAACCCATCAGTATAAACATATTCAAGAGGATGAGTGCTAACAAGAAAAGTGAAAGAAAAAGGCAATTTGTTACTTTTATTGCATTGACAAGCATTACAAATAGATGATGAAGAGACACGAGATACTACAACTGGAAGGGAAAAAGTATGAATAACAAAATTAACAATTTTATTTTACGGATGTCCAAGTCGTCTATACCAAGTGTTAGATGTTGTTTGTTCACCAACAAGTGCTAAAACAGAAGACTTGGTAGCGGAAGAAGCCATCAGCATTGGATAGACACCATCCTAACATTTGCCACGAAGAAGAGTCACCCCCGTGCTCTGATCCTTCACAAGAAAATAAAATGGGTGAAACTCAAGATAGACATTATTGGAACAAGTAAAAATTATGAACAAAGATTAAGTTCTTGTGAATATTAGGAACACAAAGAGTATTAGTTAATGAAAAAGGCTTCGAGGTGTGACTCGCAAACTTGAGCCATCACCAATGATGACCTCATCTGTGCCATCATACTTCGAGTGAACAGAGAGATTGGCAAGATCGGAGGTGATATTGTGAGAAGCAGTGGAATTCACAAGCCACTTTTTGTCGGTGGACCCGTTGGTAGTGACACAATTTATAGACTTCACTCCTGAAGCCGAGCGACAAGTCTTGGCCAAGTGTCCCACTTTGTCACATAGTTGACAAATGATTCTGGGCTGACAAGACTGCTCTCTAAGATTATAGCGACTAGAGTTGGGGCGACCCTGGCCATAGGAACCAGTGCTAGAACGTTGGTTGCGGTTGAATGTGGAAGCGGAAGTGTGGCGCTGAGTGGTGTTTGCAGTGGCTACTAAGGGGAAATTGGAAGTGTCAACATGTCTTAAGTAGTGTTTGTGGCCAACCAGCATGTCATGAAGCTCCTCAAATGTACGATAAGTCTCACATACCCGAATAGGCGCTGCAATCTCACAAAATTTAGGACCAAGATCTTTGAGGACATACAGAGTAATGTCATCCGTTGAGATGGGAGAGTCAATCACAAAAAATTCATCAACTAAAACCTTGATGGCATGGAGATACTCCGAGACTGAGCGGGACTCTCACTAAATGAAAGTCAACTCCTCCTTAAGTTGCATAACACGAGTACATGAATGATTGGCATATAGTCATTGCAACTTGGACCAAGCATCATGAGTAGTGGTTGAAGCAGCAATGAGCAGCATAACCGGTTCAGAGATAGATGGAAGGATGGTGTGAAGGATTAGCTTATCTTGCCTAAGCCAATGCTAGAAAGTCGGATTGGAGACACCTGCAGAAGATGAACTGGCAAAGGAGGTGTTGGTAGAAAGGGTTCGTGACGGATATATAGTGGCACCGTCAAGATAGCCCTAGAGGTCATAGCCAATGATCAATAATGTTAGTTGGGTGTGCCAAGAAGGGAAGTTGGAAGGGGTCAGCTTTAGAGGAAGTTGGGAGCCAGCATTGATGGCAACAAGAGGAGTGTTGCCACTTCCAGGAAGCTCGAAAGTGTTGACAATGACAGACTCAGAGGAAACGACCATGAGGGGGAAAAAACTTGTTAGAGAAAGAGCTAAAATGCAAAACACTTTCATTGATGTGAAGATGTCCTATATATAGGACTTGTACAAAGTATATTTGTTACAAATTCAAAAGTATTTAAATACCAAATCAAAAATCTTAGAATATCATATACAAACAAATATTTAAGTAATACAACCGAAGAATCTCAGGCTATCGCAGATTATCAGATATCAATTAATCTTCAGCTGCACAAGTTCTTGACAATTCAATGATCAACAGAACCATCGACGGTTTGCTGAAACCATCAATGGTTTTCTCCTAGAAAATTTTTTGTCTGAAACCATCGAAGTAACGATCGAAGGGTAAATAGAAACCGTTGACGGTTGGCGAGACGACTTGGGCATCCATCAAATAAAATTGGTAACGGAAGAAGCCATCAGCATTGGATAGACACCATCTTCCGCTAAATATCTTCATTTGTTTAACATATATTTTTTGGGTTCAGAACCATGACAAGCATGCTTTGCTTTAGTACGCTTAATTAGGGAAAAAAGTATTAGTGGATTAATAAGCTATCGGAAGCTGCTGCTCCTACTTTGTCAAGCCTGGTGAATAAATGTATCAATTTTAACATTGATCTCGACTATCCTTGGAGCTGCAGTTACAACATTAAAAAAAATTTTTTTTCGACCTTCCGAATCAATTTTTCCTTGTTCTAGAAATAAAGAAAGTATTTTCAAATTGAAACTCGGTGTTGATTCTTCAGCAAATTCACTGGATAATGTCAAGAAATGGCAAGTTTATGTTGATAATGCTTTTTTATCAAATTTATTATATATTTTTTGTTTAAATTCTTGGTAATCTGTACGAAGGATCAAGATATAATTATATGCAAGGTCCTATATATATTTTTTTGACATATGGTGTTCGAAAATGAAGGTAGTGCTGCAATTTTGGTGGTAAATTTGCAGTGCTACAATGCCTTTGGTTTTGCAATGTTCCCTTTTTGTTGCAACGATTTTTGGTAGCAATTGGAAGTGAATGGAAGTGATAGTAATAGTGTACTAACAGGTAACATAATTGGTCCAAACAAACCAGGGCGTGAGCTTGGTAGAAATCCAAGTGTAATTTATGCCTAAGTTTTTTTATCTTTTTTCCTGCCTTAGAAGAATTTAAAACTTTGCATCAATGGATTATCTTTCCAAAGAGTATACATGGAGGCTGACCCTGCATGATTCGGCTGTGTAGAAACTAAGCCCCTTTAAAGATGTGTTGCTTTGGTTCGAATAAGTTCTTAGATGAAAAAGACTGGCAACGACTCTTTCTGTGATGGTCAGAGCCCCAATAGAATGTATAAGTTCATTCTCAACTTTTTTCAGGCGAATATGACTTGCATATCTCCATTTTAGTATGCCCATCTAAGCATTGCATATTTGATTGACGGAACATAATCAATAGTATAGGTGATGTAGAATGTAGGGAGTGGTTTGGAAAGGCTACAACAGCTCTTATGTTGTGCATAGTTGGAAAGATGCTTGGGCTGAGACACGATAGGATTAAAGAAAAATCAACAAAGATGGTAGTGTGCTCTACCTCTGACCAGATGACAATGAAGAGCATAGAGTCAGCACAGAATGGATTGAGAACTATCTATGACATGTTGGAGAATGATAACATTGCAACTCTGAAAACTCAGTCAATACTGTTGTCAAGGACAACCAAGGTACTCATTGCACCAACCTCTGCTTGAAATTTAGTCCCTAAAATTCTCTTAGGGAAATTAGGATCTAAGGAAAAGAACAAGAAATAACACTCCCTTTAATTGCCTAGAAGATGATGAGAAGAAATACTTGAAAGATATGAGGAACAATTCACTTTCTTGTTGCTTTGATCAGCCATAATTGTAAGTGTCCTAGCTGTTGTGAGAATATTAGCGAAAGGCCAAAACCAAATAATCAAGTTGATAAGATGGCATATACCTTATTCTCTTGTGCATCTGTGATCACAGAGAGCAACCAAATTCAAGACCCCATACATCCCGGGAAAGGGGTCGAGAAGCCAAAACTGAAAAACTGAAAAAATAATGAGATAGACCCATAAGGCAATCTAATTCTTTTCTAAGCTTTATGTTATATTTTTTAGGAATGAGAAAGGAGGACTTGGAAAAGGTACAAGGGTGGGAAAAAGGAAGGAAATAGTGTTTTCCTTCGCTCCTGTTTGGTTGAAGTTGAATGAAGGAAAATAGAATGAGAAGAAAAGATAACAAGGCTTTTTCATCCAATTTCCCTCCAATTTTGGAGCAGAGGTTGATCCTAGACCTAGAATGGAAGTTTTTCATGTGCTCTATTTATCAAGGCATTCCATCTTAACCAAGAAAATAAGGATTTTCTACTCATTTATTCCCTTTGCCCATCTCTCCTTCCACTTTCCCTCTTACCAAGCACTGTGTTAGCTTCTGCTAGGCTGGCAGATAGCAAAAATTTCTCCCCCTACTGTCACTATAGCAATGCAGTATTATTCACAGTTGGTTGCATCTTATGCTCCAAAACACTGCAAAAGTTATTTTTTGTGTGTGGCAACATGCAAATTTGGTGATGATAGAGATGACAGGATTGGCAACCTTGGTAATGGTGGTTCCTTTGAAGGCTATAATGGCAACCTTGGTAGCGGTGGTTCCTTTGAAGGCCATAATTACGGCCATCACGCTATGCTACTTCATAGCAATGTCAAAGATGGTGTATAACATGCAAAACAATGGAGGCAACAGGTAGCTGAAGGAGTGGTGGGGCTCAATTCTTGTCATTCCATTTAAAACGTGGACAATCCCCTTTGCCCTACATAGTACATATATAGCTTAGGTTTCCATGCATGAACATAGTTTCTCTCATCTGTATTACATTTTTCATGTATTTTTGCTTCTTTTGGTAGGCTATTTAGTGTCAGGTACAGAGGGTCTCTGTGCTTTCTTTGAGTACAAACAATACATGATAATATTGTTTTAGAATTTTTGTTGGTAATATACATGCTCAAACCAAGCCATTTTGAAACTAGTTGAATAGCCCTCTTGTAAAAAACAAAACTTCTGTGATTGTGTTCTTTCTTGTAGGTAGTTAGTGCACGTTTGGTAAATTAAACTTATTATTTAATTTTTACATATTCTCTATTTAGTTTTTTTATTTCACTCTATTCCCACATCATTTCATTTCGCGAACATACATTAAAACCTTTGAAATAACCAATTAAGCTAACAAATGAGTAACTGCAGTCTATTTGAACAGCACAAATTTTTAGCTAATCTCATTTGGTTTCTACATGTATATGAGTAGAAAACAGGTTACTTTTTTTTTTCCCCTTCTAGCCTGCTCTTCCTCAATATGGAGGATTTTTTTCTCAAAAAAACTGTTGAGACAGTAACTTCAAGCTGGTTCAAACCATCCACGTTTTATCTCCATTTCTTCAGCGTTTTTCAGCAACCAAGCACAACAAATTTGCCATGAATGGAGCAAACTAATTTAAAAATTGGATCACGTTAGATCAGATTTTAAAATGCCTCAATTTCTCATGTTATTTATCCCCCAAAAAGGGACAAAGAAGATTAATCACAATCTGGCATGGAGGCATTTGATTGTTGTCATGCAACAATTAATTATAATCCAAGGGAAATGACTCACTCGTGGTAGAGTTCAGTTCCTACAAAGTTGCAATACAATGGTGTATGCAAGCTTCATGTATGTTATGATTGCTTCACAAAGGAAGAGATAAAAATAGTCGATACATTTGTTCAATAGCTGTATGAGGCTCAGTTGAGGGTGGTTTTTAGTTTCTAGCATCCAACCCAATTTGTAAAAAATCTGTGTTTGAAATTTTAATTTTATTCTCTCGCTACAATTCTTGGGAGAAGAGCAGATTTTTCCATGGCAATTGGGAAAAATTTATTGCCTTAATTCTTACAAGAAGGTGGATTAACAAATTGATACAACTGGAAGTAAAATTTAGCAAAATTCATAATTTTTCAAACTAGAGAAGATGGGGCACATAGAAGAGGAGAACAAATCCTATGAAGCAAGCTGTAGTCTTCATTGGACATATTCGGTTTGATAAGAACATCAAAATCCTTTGAAGCCTATAAATGAATTTAAAAGAAAAAAAGAGGTTTAAAGTAGTATAATCTACCTTCAACAGGTGTTGGGTTAATTTCTAAGATTGATAAACGCCCATCAGCCATAATTTCTTGCTTGATGTAATATCTTGTGATCTTTTCCTTTTATGTTTTGACTGGTTGTTGGTACACTCATGGTTGAGCACTGAGTATCCATAAATTTTGATATCCAAACTGACAGTCTTCTAGACATCATAAATATCACAAACCATTGCCATATGCTTTCCTTGTATAAATTTCATTAAGTATGCCTAATAAGAATCTAAGATCATAAAGAGATAAATATGTGCATGCCTTACGTAACAAGGAAAGGAGAAAGGTTTTGCTTAAGAACTCCTGCAGTTATCAGCTCCTTGCACTACACAACAAAGAAGGTTAATAATTCCTTATGCATATTTTGAGTCTTAGACAACTAGCCATTGTGGTTCTCTAACTAACGGGCATATTATTTATTAGAGGAGAATCCGTTAGACGAAAATTTGGAGACAATTAAGAGGATTCCGCACTTGTATAGCAGTTTTTTAAAATTCGAATTGTAAATTTATTATTCTATTGTAACGTTAATAACTGTAATTGTAAATTTATTATTCTGTTGTAATGTTAACATTTATAAATATTTCTATAAATATGAATATAATCACAGTAGTTATGCTTGAGGCGTTACCTTCTCATGGTATCAAAGTCACTTTCCGTTAATACCTTAAATTTTTTTTTCCATGGCCGATTCAAGCTCCAATCAACTTCCGCTCAATACGATGGTTCACATGGTGACCATCAAACTTACTTCTACCAATTGCTTCATGTGGCATAGCCAATTCGTTTCATTGCTTGAAATTCAAGATCTCATGGGCTTCTTGGACGGATCTTCACCTGCACCCACAACCCTAGTTCGAGAGGGTTCCAATGAAGTTCCTAATCCAGCTTACAAGAAATGGCATACGCAAGACAAAATGTTGCTCAACCTCATTTACGCTTCTCTTATAGAGGAATGTATGGCCAAGGTTGTTAATTCCTCAACTGCTCGTGATGCTTGGTTGACTCTCGAAACATCATTTTCTCACAACTCCAAGACAAAATAAATTCAATTGAAATACGAACTTCAAATAATGCAGTGTGGCTCTCGCAATGTGGTTGAATATGCTTGTTCTTTTTGCTTTCTTTGTGATTAACTAGTGCCATTGGCAAATCGGTTGATGACACTGATATGATACATTGGCTATTTCATGGCCATGGATTAGATTTCAAATTTTTTTCGACATCTAAGTTGTCTCAGATGCCACTGCCTTCCTTCGCCAATTTGGTTCCCAACCAAATAGGATGATAATTGATTGATTACATGATTAGGATTTGGGATTGGATTGGTTAGGTGAGTCGGATGCCTTAGTGTTTTCTTCTTTGGTGAAATCTTCTTTTTTTTAAGTATTTAGTTAATTTATTTCTATTTTTTCCAGATTCAAAATTGTTGACTCTATGAGTTCTTCCCATTTTGATTATGACAAATCCAATAATTCTTACCTACGCACTGAGTTCTTTGAACATGATCATCCATTGCATGCACTAAGGGTAGGAACACAAGGAAGTCATAAGGAACGCAAAGATCACATCAACTATGGCATTTGAAAAGCAAAGAGGCCGAAGAACCATAAAGAAATGAAGACCATTCATTTATTGTTTTAATGCTTATAAAAGCTTGTGTATTATATCTATATGATTATGAGCATATATATATATATATATATATATATATATATTAGTGTATATTTCTCAGATGAATTGATGATTTGAAAAGTATAATGTGTTATAACTGAACTCATATTGTCACACACTGTAAATAATTTATTCCATCTTACTGAGATGTGTCTCACCCAAATTATCTAAACTTTTCAAGGAATAGAGATAGACTAGGTGATAGAGCTCTGAGACAGTAGGGATTTGGGACCCTAATATACAGGGTGAGTTTTTGGACTAGGGAAGTGTGATTCCCCTAGGGTTGTATTATTTTTGGGTATGATATAGAAATGTATGTATATGGATATTGTTACTCTAGGTATTGTATTCTGGATGGTATGTACATTATGTCTTCTGCTGTTAGGTTAATATAAATAAAATGTTTGTTTACTCGGTACCCAATGCAGGTCAGGTCTTGTGAGTGGTATCAGAGTTGTTGACATGGCCGATGGTTGATGAATATTTGCTATTTATTAAGAAAAAAATGGTATGAAAAATCAAGGCGCCACAGTTTGGTATAAGAGTCTAGGTTACTAGGTTCTGCAAACTTTAGTAAACAGCGAAATACAATACTAGAGTATAGGAATGGATTGTGAGGAGAATAAAATAGGGGTGGTGTGAGATATGAATAAGTTATTGTTAGAGGATAAGATTGGGAATTTAGGGTTCTATCTTGCAGCGTGAAATCTTACCTGCGCACTGAAAACTTTAGTGTTTTTTTTTTTTGGTGAAATCTTCTTCTTTTTAAGTATTTAGTTAATTTTTTTTTTCCAGATTCAAAATTGTTGACTTTACGAGTCCTTTTGGTTTTGATTATGAAAAATCCAATAGTTCTTACCTGCGCACTGAGTTCTTTGAACACGATCATCTGTTGCATGCACTAAGAGTAGGAACACAAGGAAGTCATAAGGAACGCAAAGATCACGTCAACTATGGCATTTGAAAAGCAAAGAGGCCGAAGAACCATAAAGAAATGAAGACCATTGTAGTGACCCAGAGAATTTATAATATTTAAATAATAAAAGGAAGGGAGAAAAGGAAATTAAAAAGGGAGCAAGTAGGTAGAAGCGTTCATCGACGACGTGGCATATTGGGCTCGTCGACGAAGGTGCGATTCGTTGACGAGAAAATGCCAAGAGAGGATTTGGGTGATTCTGAATTTTGTTGACGAGGAGAGAGTTCGTCGACGAACTGTATTCTTGACCTCATCGACGAGGTGACATGGTTCGTCGACGAAGGCCAGTGTATAAGTATGCTAGAACCTAATTTTTGAGCAGAAATTACACGAGAAGCTCCTTCTCTCTCTAGATTTTTATCCCTCCTTCCTTATCTCTAAGATCCCAGGCTGAATTCTCACCGGTTCAACGATCCGAAGCCACCACAACACTCTTGGGGAAGTTCTCTGCATATCTATCGAAGTAGATCGTCAGTAGGATTAGTTCAAAATTCATCCCAAGTTCAAGGTAAGGCTTTCTACTTAATATTTGACTTCTTGACACTTGTAGAAAGCGTAGTACACATAAAAATACTGAAATTTAGTTTTAGGGAATGTCATTTTCAGGGTGTTGATCGGGAAACCCTATGGGTGCAGGACTGCTTATTTTAGGGACTTCACAGGAATCAAGCAAGAGGATAAACTAAGCTAGTTATTTTATGAAAATGTATGTATGTTATTGCAACAACTGATTTTTGGAAAATAAATATATTTATATATATGCTTTATGGTTGGGACATACTGCTGTAAAATATGATATGTTTAAATATGTATGAAACCTATTTCGTGTGGCATAAGTAAAATTATAATGAAGTGTTGTTTTCTAGGAATATGATAAAGCTATGGATATGATTTGTCGCCGTACGGGCCGTGCTATGGATGTGTTTTGCCAGCATACTGGCCGTACAATGGATATGTTTTGCCGGTGTACGGGTAGTGCTATGGATATGTTTTGCCAACGTACGGATCATGCTATGGATATGTTTTGCCGGCGTACGGGCCGAGATATGGTAAAATGTGAAATACCGGCATACAGGCCGATGATTTTCATGATATACATATATATGCAAAATGATGTGATGATATTGATTTAGAAAGTAATAGTATGAAATATCAATGTATCACAGTTTAATTATATGCTATATGTTATCAGAACCTAGTTGGCTTGGTTTAGACTAGCACTTGCACGGTACCGTTGCTATGTGTTTATAATCATCATGATATTGTGTTAACACTCCTATACGGAGTAGCATGAGGACGGATAGTCGATGTGGTTTTAAGAAGTGTGAGTGCCCTTGGTGTACGGACCAGGTCTGGCAGACCCATCGGACTTACAAACTACACTTTTGACTTGGCAGTGGTCGACCAACCATTGTTAGGTCTCGCCTTCGGGCCACACAACCTAGTCATGTAGGGGTAATACATGACAATAGTTAGCTAACCTACCAGGGTTGTTTTGGTATTATTGTTATGATTTGAGATAAATTATGCTTGTAGAAATCCATTATGTTCTGCTTTGAAATAAGTATACATGCTTTTCCCAGATATGATACATACAATTTTACTGGATATGTTTATGCATTTGATTATATTTATAACACAGAAATGCTCATGTTGCCACACACTAGTATTAGTTTATTTCCCTTACTGAGAGGTGTCTCACCTAGAATTACATGTAATTTTTAGAAGTCCTTGATAGGAGAGCATATAAAGCTCCACTGAGATAGTACCGTTGATCTGCCCTCTCTAAAGGGTAGGTTTTGGTGAAGACAGTTGGATTTTGTGGGAAATGTCCCTAGGACTTTCTTTTTGGGATGTGTATATAAATGTAATGGATGTAATAATTCTGGTATTGTGATGGATGGTTTTGTGTTTATGATATTATGATTTTATGTTTCCTACTGCTTAGGCTTCTGTTTTGTATTTCTGTTATATCCATGGTACCCACAGGTCCAGGTTGATTATGATATGCTAGATAGGCTATAATGGTTTTTAAAAAGGAAAAAAAATGTGTGAAAATTAAGTAGGTCGTTACAACCATTCATTTATTGTTTAATTTATTTTGGGTCTGTAATTTTATATGGTCTGTAATAATTTTATGCATTGCATGCATGATAGGACAGATAAGCTCACTGACCATAGATTGACTTTAGGTCCCTAAACATCACATGAAAAGTCTCCTACAACTTAAAATTTATACCTATGTGAACAGGTGTGACATCTAATAAAAATTAGGATATAAAATTAACTTTTGAAAGGGCCCCGGTCAATCGAACCAGTATAGTTATTGTAACACCCCGAACCCTTAAACCCGGGTCCAATGCGTTATACCTGATAAAATCCCTGCTAATCCATAATCAACATATACGCAGCGGAAAATATAAATATAATCTCCATACATATAATACCATAATACCAAAGTTTACTAATTCCTATCTATAATCCATAGTAATCATCCATCGCCTGCATTTCCATAAATCTACATAACTCCAAAAACATTTCAGTATTTTCACAATCATTCTTTACTCAACAGCCTTAAAACATAAAGACATAAACATAAATATTTACATTCCCCAAAATATTATTAGTATATACCCTTTTTTTAATACTTCTCAAAAAGTCTAAAAACCCTCAAGCTCTTTAAGCCTGACCTTGAGGATGTCCTGAAAAAGAAATAATCATATTCGGGCGAGACACATCTCAGTAAGGGAAGAAACAATATCTTAAAACAATGTGTGGTCTACATGAGATTTTTAAATAACATATTAATATCATTTGCAAACCATTAACATGAATTCTGAAATCATTTCCTGTTCCTAATCATACACATGCAAAGGTTTATCCATGAGATTACTTGAGGATAGGAGTGATTAAACGCCCATACGAGTAGCACCCCTCTACTCTGATATTTAGGTAATCCTAAGGTCACAGTTAAAGCATACCAAGGCACTCACCTTACTCAGTAAGCCCTTAAGTGAAAAATTAATCTCGTACTCACACCGTTCAACAATAGCTTACTGAAAAAGGCCTTAAGGATAGGAAAATCTATCCGCTCATACAAGTAGGTTCCCTCTGCTCTAATACGTTATGCAGCTACCATCACATCTGAAGCTACTAGTGCACTCGCCTTTCTCGGCAAGCCCTCAGGCGAAGAGTACGCCTTGCCCAAATCGTAGCACATTCTATGTACATAAGTACTTCTAATATCATAATACATTACTTTTTCTATCATTATTCAATCATATACATCTGTTCATATTCATAGCTTAACATTGCATTGCATTTCACTTTAAGTGACCCTTTCCCATTTTACATTGTTCACATTTCATTTCCATTTCATTCATTTCCCTTTTCATTTCATTTCATTTCATACCCAGCATCTTTCAGCTGTTTTACCTAACATCTTTCAGCTACTTTACCCAGCATTTTTCAGCTGTCATATATTTACCCAACATCTTTTAGCTGTTTTACCCAACATTTTTCAGCTGTTACACATTTACCTAACATCTTTCAGCTATTTTACCCAGCATCTTTCAGCTGTTTTATCCAGCATCTTTCAGTTGTTTACATGGTTGCATTGACACACACAAACAATATAGTCCATATCATGTTTTATTCACAATGCATTATTTACTTAACCTACATCTCATATATTTAACATATATTTGTACAAAATCTCATGCCACACAGTTTAACAATAAAATTCATACATTGCCTGTAAAATAAGCCAACCAACATTTAACGTTTATATACCGAAAATACCTTTCATTCCTTACATATTTACCCTGAAAATATTTTTCTACTTTCATAAGTTCATTTTCGCATATATATATATATCTAATAAACAGCCCTAAACTCGGAAAACTATAATTTAAACAGTTGGCATTTTAAACCTATACAGAAACATATACACGTACATATAACACAATTTATTTTTCATTAAATTCATAAAAATTCTGATTTAATATATATTTTTCCCCTTACCTGGTTTCTTGAACTACGCCAACAGGGACCCCGAAAAGATGCCTGCAGCGCTCACTCGGACCCTGAATCAAAAATCCTAATTCCATTAAATTAATCCTAAATAAAATATTATTTTAATACTTCATAGGCCCTTAAATACTAAATAAATAAATATACCCTTAAATATAGTCAAATTACCAAATTTCCCAAATTTCACTCTCGCTTTGGAGTGGGGCATAAAAAACCCCAATTGGAAATTTACATATGTCAAAATGACGACGATCATGACTAGGACCTTGTGGTGGTGCCTGATCGTCAATTTAACGACAAATTTAACAAAAAATTGAGAAATTAAGGGAAATATACATTTCCCTAAGAATGGTGCCTACGCCACTCCCACGACAAATCCACTCTAGTAAAAATGTTAGTGGTGAAGTCAGGAATCCAACGGCACCTTCCGTTTTTCGATCGGCGCCCGTTAGGCCGACAAAATTGAGGAGGGAGAGAGAGGCAGGCGGAGACGGAGACTGCGGAGAGTGAGACAGAGAAGGAGAGAGGCGCGGGACTTCAGAGTGTTTTTTTTTTTTTCAATCCAATTGCCTGAAGCTTCTTTTGAAGCTTCAGGATGTTTCCATTAACTATATAATATATTATATTAATATACTAATATATTATATTATATAATTTAATTAATAATAATTAATTAATTAATTATTTTTATTTATTTATTTATTTATTTAATAATAATTAATTAATTAATTAATAATTACTCTTAACTTTTTTTTTTTCATATTATTTCTTTTTACTTGTTTATTTAATACATTAATTAATAATGTTTAACTTATTAATTGAATGATAATTTTAATTAATTAATTATTTTTTTAATAATACGTTTTTTTTCGGGTTATTACAGTTATACTATGTTGGGTCGACCGAACCACTGTTGGCTAAAAAGGTTTAGCCTCAGTCAACCGAACTGTGGCAATATAAAATGCCAGGTTCGACCGAACGGTCAAAAAAGTCAACAGTTTGACTTCGCATGGTCGACCAGTCTGAAATGAACGTGTCTTCGACGGCTGACCAAATCACCAGGTGTCTGACACCCCAAATGTTCGGCCAACCAAATGCGTAGTTTAGTTTGGCCACAATTGACCAAACTTACATGAGTAGCTGACCGAATTTGACTTGGTCGACCGAACCCACGAAGGGGTTCAAAATGGCCCAATGACGGTTGACCATATTCTCAGTTCAAAATCTCCATGGTCGACCGAACCTCTTAAAGTAGTCGACCAAACCCTTAATATGGTCGACCGAACCTCTCAAGTTTCCCAATTTTTACCGAGGTTAAACAAGGGTTAATTTTTATTAACCATACTTAAACTTTTTCAAAAATGCCGAATGAGTCCCCAACGGCCATATTTTTTTGAGTGCCTATATGTACTCCCTCATTTGGCTTGATTAGCACTAATTAGCAAACATCATTAGAAAATTATTCTCTGGAATTTCAAATACCCATTTCCCTCATACAAGCTTGAAAATCCTACTCTTACTTATTCCTATTGCAAGATATCCTTTATGAGAATTTCTTGAGATTATCCATATAAGCTTACACTCTTATATTCTCTTATTGATATGTGAGCTTTGAGTTTTCCCTTGTGATTTAATTGATAAGTCTTCTTTGGGAAAACTCTCTAGGGCTTGTGAGTCTTGCATTTTTGTTGCAAGATTCAAGAGCTTGTCTTGTGCTTTTAGCAAACTATTTTTGACAAGCTAGAAATCCAAATATCTCTTATACTCAATACTTGATAAAATATTTTTGAGATATTTGTTTGTGGTATTAAAATCTTTGAAATTATATTTGTGATTGATATGTATATTGTTTCAAGGAATCTATCATAACTCACTCTCACACATTACTTGCTACAGTGACATTATATTGAGAGTAGTTATATTAATCTTCATTGAGCTTATAAATCCTATCATATTGAAGTGCATTGGTTATATTGGTACATACTTGCTTATTGAAAAAGCATTGATATTGTAAACAAAAATTATATTGCTTATCTATTGTATTCCAGGCCTGGCCTAAGGGAGTGTTGATCTAACCTATAAGGATTGGTTGTAAAGGTTGGGGTCAGCCTTGTTAATCTAACATGGGGTCTTCCTCACCCAGTAAGAAAAGGAGGTTGTAATCGGTGTAGCTCCACCCAGTAAGCGTGCATTAGTGGAATCCTCTTGCTTGTGAGCTTGAGGTGGGGATGTAGGCAGTATTGGCTGAACCTCGATATCATACCATGTGTTCCCTTAATTTCTTGTACTTCAATTTCCATACATGTATGCTATTTTTTATTGTCTTGATTATTTTACATACATGGTTTGAATGGTTGGGAAATATTGAGATTGGTTTATTTTTTAAAATATTTACTCAGTAGTTTTTCGGTGATATTGGGAAAAGCTTAGACAGACCGTAGGTTGTGTATTACTGCTGCTGGCTTAGCTGAACCTAGGAAGAATTTTTAAATTTCCAATTCAGCCCCCCCCCCCCTCTTGGGATTACACCAAAGTCAACAATTGGTATTAGAGCCAAGTTGTAGCAAATCCTAATGAGTAGCTACATAAAGGTCAATGGCTCGTTTTGGTGTATCTCAATTTAGTGAGGGTTATTCCTTGTCAAGGCTTCAGTTGTTTTGTGGTGTAGATTTCACTGCCTGGAAACAAAGAATGACTATTTTTATTGAAGCTCTATATTGGAGGACTTGGAATGTAATTGAGCACGGGAACTATATCCCATCAAAAACTATTTGTAATAAAGAGGTTCCCAAACTCTAAGATGAAATGAATGAGCATGACTTGAGTTTATTGAAAATTAATTCTTGTGTCATACATATCTTATATTGTGCTTTAGACGCTGACATTTTCAGAGAAGTCATGGCTTGTCAATATGCCAAAGAGATATGGGAGGCACTTGAAAAGCGATATGGAGAGAGCAAGAAAAAGGAGTCTACTACTTTAGAAGCATCAAGCTTAAACGTTCAAGGAGAAAAGCAGTGTTTTATTGCCTTAACCAACGAGGAGGTAAATTCCTCTCCTTCTACTTTATTGAATGATTCATGCGAAAATTCTTGTGATATATTTGACATTGAATCATGTGATGGTACTGGTAGTGAAAGCATGCCTACTTATGAGAAATTGCAAGCTAAATATATTAGAACTCATAAGTTTCTTATTAAAATTAACAAACAATATATGTTATTGAAAAACAAGAATGAGACTTTATTGAAACATCTAGAATCTAAAATTCTTGTTGTAAAAGAAAAGGATTTGAAAATCATAAAATTAGATAACAAGAATGCAATGTTGAATAAAGAGCTAAAAAATTTAAGATCCAAAGTCTCTCTTGAAAATAAAAAGGATCTTCAAATCTCTGAACTTGAGAGTAAGGCAAACACCATGACCAAAGAATTTGTAAAATTGCAACGTGTTTGCAAGGGCTTAAAAGATTTAAAAATTCAAGGCCTAAAAATAAAATTAGAAGACCAAGCTAAGATCATCTAAAAATTCACTAAGGGCCAAGAAAACTTTGAAAAATTATTAGGCTCTCAAAAGATGACCTTGGACAAAGAAGTATAGGTTTTAATGGCATTGAAAATACGAAGAGAAAGAACCTATACATTGGGTACTTTGTGCGAGCATCTAAATATTATGCCAGTACCTCCTTCGGTCCATATGATCACACTACTTGCGTTTTGTGCAAAAATAAGGGTCATATCAAATTTGATTGCCCATTCAAAAGAAATGTATGAAACCTAAACAAGTGTGGAGATTCAAAGAAACGCTGAGTCTTAAACCTCCAAATCTTAAAGAAATATGGGTACCAAAGAGAATCCCAATGACACCATCTTAGGTCCTAGGCTCAGGAACTTTATCGTGCTTTTCACTTGCTTCAAAAGCAAAATAAATTTATGGAAGGGATATTATTTGAATTTTATGGTCAAAAACATAGAAATGACAAATTTATCTTCAACTGCTTAATTTTGGCTTAGATATGAAAATCTTTGTCCACATTAGCTTGAGTTTTGGGAAAAGAATCCTGCACTGTATATTATTTAATCTTAAAGTGGAGTCGTAGTGATTTAATCTATCCGAAAGGCTTATACAAGATAAATTCACATTCTAGTATTGCTAGCTTTCCACACACTTAGAATAAACACCCTTAGAGGAAAGTAGACAAATATCAAAGCAATGGTGGGTTCTCGTCACAAGCTCTTGAATTTCATTCAAATCAATTAATGCCCTTGAATGGTGTTGAATAGCTAAAATGATTGCACTAGTCTTCTATCTAATAGAAGGCACAAATTTGAAGAAAATCTATGCACAAGGAATTAAATTGGAAGCCATTCGAATCTGTGTATCTCTCAAAACTCAAAGCTAAATTTAATCTTGAGAGCATATGTTAATAATGATTTGGCGGCATAATTAAGGGGGAGCAGCAGTGTGTTAAAACCTATCTCATAAACACTTTATTGTATTGTATCTTTGATTTGTTTATTGGATGCCTTGTGAGAACTGCAACACTCTATCCATTTGGTTGAAAGATTTATTTTTATTAGATGGATAGTTATTCATGTCCATGATCTACTTTGAGCCATATTGGACCGCATACTTGTCCTAAATGCCATCTGCATGGTTGATGCAAATTCGTGAAGTGCATGTTAGTAGACAACTAAGTCTTTGCATGATTGAAATTGAATGAACACATATAGACTCACATGCTAGTTAGTTAATGAAGATCATCACTTCATAAGACTGGTCTAAAATTCGAAATTCTTTGCATGTTCAAAGAATCATTTGCATGAATTTATTGGCCATCAAATGCTCAGTGAAAATGTAATATGCAGTGATCTTGTGCTAAATACTTATAATTTGCTATATAATGAGCTCCTGCATGCTAAATGATTATGAATAATGAAAGCATGATAGCTTACTAATTGAATGTCATTCTTAACTAAAATGCATATGTGTGTGTGATTAAGAATATACAAGGGAGCCAAACTTCTTCTTTTTTTTTTTTTTTTTGCTTGTTTTAAGTCCTGATACTCTTGTAAAATCCATAAGCAACATATCCCCTTTTTTTGGAAATATGAAATGATATAGATTAGTCTTGGATTCTATGAACCTTCCATGTCCTTTACATTGGCATTCTAATGCATATGAGTTCTAAAGGAATAAACTTGTTAGATGAATACAAATGGCTTAATCTTATATTCATTAAAAGAGTTTAAGGATTTAAGTCTGTTTTCTTTTACTGTTTTGTGTTTAGGAATATCATCCTTGATAGGTATTAGCATTTGTCTGCATCTAAGCTAGCATTCAAATTGAAAGGGGGAGTTTTTGTGTTAAAATTCTATCTCTTCTGGCTCACCCAAAATTTTAGCTTAGATCTATATTGAGTTTATTAGGTTATGATTATTTAAGCATAATGATTGTTTTGAAAATCTTAAATGGAAGAGTATTACGTGTCCCAAACTCTTTCACTTAAGACCTAATGCATAATAGAGAAGTTATCTAGAAAACTGAAAAAGTGCATTAATTCAGGGGGAGCCACTTAACTTAGAAAACAACGGCTCTGGAAATTTTAAACAATTCTCTCACATCAATTAGTAATATACTTCATACTTTGTGAGATCACTTTTTTTATCCATTTTGCACTACATGACTATACTATCTTTTAGATGTTGAAAGAAATGTACTTATTATATAATATGCTTTAATCCCTACTGGACTGTTTGAGTTAAGTCATGTGGATTATTGTAATCTATTTGTTGAAGTCTATCGGGTCTTTGATTTTTGGGAAATGCTCTATTTTCAAATAGTATGCCACCGAAATTTCTAAAAATCCTCCCAAAAATCATTCATCAGAATGGCTATGCCTTGTTTTCACTTTCATACATTAGCCCCTTCTTGCTGATGTCAAAAGGGGAAGTAGTATAATATCGCAAAATTGGGAAAGGTAACTATGTGGTAGTTTTTAAGCCTTAATGACATTGAATGCATAAACTTTGAAATTCTTGTCTTCACTTGTTATATGCTTGAGCTTTATTGTTAAAAGTAAATTTTTATGCATATTCTCAGGGGGAGTTTATTAGGCTTTTCCCACTTT
Organism: Malania oleifera; assembly: GCF_029873635.1. Taxonomy (NCBI): domain Eukaryota; kingdom Viridiplantae; phylum Streptophyta; class Magnoliopsida; order Santalales; family Ximeniaceae; genus Malania; species Malania oleifera. Next base: position 39,057,224 of record NC_080425.1, read on the forward strand.
TGCTTATTATATTTGTCATTGTTAAAAAGAGGGAGAATTTTGACTCTATGAGTCTTTCTTATTTTGATTATGACAAATCCAATAGTTCTTATCTATGCACTAAGTTTTTTGAACAGGATCATCCGTTGCATGCACTAAGGGTAGGAACACAAGGAAGCCATAAGGAACGCAAAGATCACATCAACTATGGCATTTGAAAAGCAAAGAGGTCAAAGAACCATAAAGAAATGAAGACCATTTATTTATCATTTAATTTATTTTGGGTCTGTAATTTTATATGGTCTGTAATAATTAATGCATTGCATGCATGATAGGACAGATAAAATCAATGACCATAGATTGACTTTAGGTCCCTAAATATCACATGAAAAGTACCCTATAACTCAAAAGTTATACCTATGTGAACAGGGGTGACTTCTAATAAAAATTACGATATAAAATTAACTTTTGAAAAGGCCTCGATCGACCGAACTAGTACAGTTATACTATGTTGGGTCGACTGAACCACTATTGGCAAAAAAGGCTTAGCCTCAGTTGACCGAACTGTAGCAGTATAAAATGCCACGGTCGACCGAACAGTCAAAGAAGTCAACACTTTGACTTCGCACGGTCTACTGTTCTAAAATGAACATGTCTTCGACGGCCGATCGAATCACCACATGTCTGATACCCCAACCGTTCATCCGACCAAATGCGTAGTTCATTTTGGCCACAGTCGACCGAACTTACATGAGTAGCCAACCGAATTTGACTTGTTTGACCGAACCAACAAAGGGGTTCAAAATCGCCCAATGGTGGTCAACCATATTCTCAGTTAAAAATCTCCATGGTAGACCAAACCTCTTAAAGTGGTCGACCGAACCTCTCGGGTTGTCTAATTTTTACCGAGGTTAAACAGGGATTATTTTTTATTAATCATACTTAAACCTTTTCAAAAATGTCGAATGAGTCCCCAACGGCCATATTTTTTGGAGTGTCCATATATACTCCCTCATTTGGCTTGATTAGCATTGATTAGCAAACATCATTAGAAAATTATTCTCTGAAATTTCAAATACCCATTTCCCTCATATAAGCTTAAAAATCCTACTCTTACTTATTCCTATTGCAAGATATCCTTTGTGAGAGTTTCTTCAAATTATCCATATAAGCTTACACTCTCATATTCTCTAATTGATATTGATTTTTATTGAGAGTGAGCTTTGAGTTTTCCCTTGTGATTTAATTGATAATTCTTTTCTGGGAAAACTCTCTAGGGCTTGTGAGTCTTGTACTTTTGTTGCAAGATTCAAAAGTTTCTCTTGTGCTTTTAGCAAACTATTTTTAACAAACTAGAAATCCAAATATCTCTTATGCTAAATAATTGATAAAATATTTTTTAGATATTTGTTTGTGGTATTAAAATCTTTGAAACTGTATTTGTGATTTATATATATATATATATATATATATTGTTTCAAAGAATTTATCATAACTCACTCTCACACATTGCTTGCTATAGTGACATTATCTTAAAAGTAGTTATATTAATCTTCATTGAGCTTATAAATCCTATCATATTGAAGTGCATTGGTTATATTGGTACATACTTGCTTATTAGAAAAGCATTGATATTGTACACAAAAATTATATTGCTTTTCTATTGTATTCCATGCATGGCCTGGGGGGTGTGGATCTATTCTATAAGGATTGGTTGTAAGGTTGGGGTCAGCCCTGTTAATCTGACCTGGGGTTTTTCTCGTCCATTAAGGAGAGGAGGTTGTAACCGATGTTGCTCCACCCGGTAAGCGAGCATTAGTTGAATCCTCTTGCTTGTGAGCTTGAGGCAAGGAGGTAGGCAGTATTGACCAAACCCCGATATCATATCATGTGTTCCCTTATATTGTGTACTTCAATTTCTGTACATGTATGCTATTATTTATTGTCTTAATTATTTTACATACATGGTTTGAATGGTTGGGAAATATTGAGATTGGTTTTTTTGTTTAAATATTTACTTAGTAGTTTTCCTGTGATATTAGGAAAAGCTTAGACAGACCCTAGGTTGTGTATTACTGCTGCTGGCTTAGCTGAGCCTAGGAAGAATTTTTAAATTTCCAATTCACCCCCCCCCCCCTCTTAGGATTACACCAAAGTCAACAAAAATCCACCACTTTTCTTTATTTTCAAATAATTTATATATACAACCATTTCAAAAGTTAATAGGTAAGTAGTCTTCATGGGTTCGAGATCCTTCTTTATCACTATTGACTCTACAAGTTCAATCTATTTTTTATAATGACAAATCACATGGTATTTGATCTGTGCATGGAGTTTGTGAACAGGAACTACATGAACTATATTAAGCATGCACGGAAAGATAACGAGTCATGGAAGTCATAAAGTAAAGCTGATACATTTTGGCAAGCTCCATGGAAATCAAAGTGTATGAAAATCAAGATGCAAGCGGCAAAGTTCAAGAACATCTTGGGAATGGGTATTTTGAACTTATGTACTTACATTGTCATATGATTTATTTTGAGGCTCAACATAACTTAGAATGATTCTAGGATTCATGCATTTCATTTACGTCATTAGGGAACTTCCATGGACTTAGAAATGTTTTTAAAATCATGGAAAAGTTGTTTTATAAAAGACCCAGGAAAAGGAGCAAAACAGAATTTTAAACTAGGAAAGAAAAATTGAGAAAAAGGGGACTTCGGTAGCCTGAACTCAACCTCAGTCACCTGAAGAATTTTTTCAGGAGCCTGAAGATTAAGTTCGGTAGCTTGAAGAATTAATAGGAAACACAGAACTTGGCAGAGACTCTTCGGTCATCTCACCCTAGAACCTCAAGCGCCTGAACCCACTTTAGGAGCCTGAACTTACCTCCTTAGGTGCCTGACCCTGTATTCCAACTTGATTTTTCAAAGGCTTAAGGAACTTCGGTTCCTGGGCTTTCGACCTCAGGCGCTTGAACTTGCGGGAAACTTAAAACTTGTTTTTTATTAAACAAACTTGCAAGCTATTTCTTTGATCCAATGGTTGAGATCAATTCTAAAGGTAAGACACTATATATACTGAATATCTAAACCCTAGAACGTGGCTAAGACACACAACAAGAGAAGAACACATTGTATTGCAAGATTGTAGAGAAACTTGAGCTGATTTTCTGCACTTCATTCTACTTTCATTGTATTTGGGCAAATCAACTCAGATTCTCAAAGGGAACTTGTTTACTCAACTGCACTTCAATCTAGTATTGAGGTTTGATCTTTCAAGTTACTATTCTTGAGAACTTCTCATCTCATCCCATTACATGCTCTTGAGTATCATTAGAAAAGTTTTGATCTTGAGTGAGCATATTCGTATAAAAATTTATTTTTGAAAAGATCATTACTTGAGAAAGTTTATTTAACTTGGTTGATTGATTTTTGATTCAAGAGTATATAAATATACTTATATATCATTCATTGAGCTTATTATTGAATAACCTATTTTGATTAAAAGGTTGATCTTGAAAGTGCCTATACATATACATAGTTATTCTAAACAAGATCATTACTTGATTTAGATTGTGTGATTGATTGAAAGTTTTGATTCAAGTGTGTGCTTGCTAAAGGATCTATATTTTATATATATTAAAGCTTGATTAAATATCCTTGGTACTTATAACTATACATTTTATGGAGGGATATTTTCTAAAAAATAATATACTCAGTTTGTGATTGAATACTTGAAATAAAACTTTGTGATTTTGATTGATTTAATATTCAAGACAAAGATTTTATTAATAAGTTCACATACAATACATTTGTGCATTTTTGCAAAGTGAACCAAAAACCCTAGTATACTCCAAAACATTTTCAATATATCTCTCTTTACTTTGGAGTTCTGGTTAAATAAGGATTTGTGTGTTGAAGCATATCATACATTAAAACGATCGTATCGTTTTCATACATTCATGAGCTTCAAGTTACATCATATGTCAATGTACTAAGATTTTGAATTGTACTCACCAGCTTTTGTTAGACGCAAATCTTGAGTGTTTGCAGATTTGAGCCTAAATTGTAAACATGGTTTGGGTTGTGAACCGAGTGTGAGGAGGAAGCTGTACCTCTTGTAAGCAGTGGATTAGGAGGAAGTTGTATTTCTTGTAAGCAACGGATTAGGAGGGAGTTGTACCTCTTGTAAGCAGCAGATTGTAAGGGAAACTCTGTCTCAATTTAAGGAGCAGGGTTATAGTGGAATCCTTGAGTGGGTTGCTCAAGGCGAGGACGTAGGCTGGGTTGGCTGAACCTTGTAAAATTGTGGTTACATTCTCTCTTACCTTATCCTTTTTATTTTGTGCATTGTATTTCAATTTCTATCTTACTTGTGTATGTTGAATAACTTTACACGTACTTAATTGGGTAAAAAGGAATTCATAAATTTAGTAATTCAAATCAGCATCAAATTCCAGCCATTAATTAGTTAAACATAGAAATAGGGATTGATTGATAAATAAGTTTCAAAGAATTCTTAAAGTACCCAATTCACCCCCCCCCCCTCTTGGGATTACACCTAAATCAACAATCACTATATTGCTTGTTTCAATTTTGTGCACTTGCAAATTTTCACAACACTCATGGCCAAAATTGTTTTTCTCACAAAACGAGCCGATTTTTCTATTTCTTGGAGGCTTGGCAACTCCAAAGGGAAAAATAGTTTTTTTCACAAATTGTGGATATATGGGATTATGATCCTTATATCTGAGGTATTTTTATGGTTTACGCCTCCCATTTAGGGAGTATGGGGTATTGATCTCAAGTCAAAAGTTGTTTTTCCACAAACTAGGTTAGTTTGTCACCAATGATGCAATGGTTTGATTACCCCTACCAGAGGTATATTCATCCTACACCTATCATTGGCAAGGTGATTTGGTTATCCCTACCTTTAATAGTTCCCTCTCTTAAAAACCCAATCTAATATTTACTCACTAATGACACAACAATGAATCATTCACATCCTTGAAAGTTCCTATTGCCCTATTGTGTCTCACCATTGTTAAAATATGCATGCTCACTTCAACCCTCCTTCTTACCTCGCGAATTTTGATTATTGATTGTTGTTGTCCAAAATTAGGTCTCAATATTTATTTGTTTGCTACTATAGAAGTTTATTATAACATTCTATTATAACAAACACATAAATAGGGACAATAGTAGACACCAATTTTTTATCTAGGATGAAATTTCTTAATTTGAAATGTTGGCCTAGGTGTATGGACTCTTTCGCGTATTTTGGGAGTTCTCTACATAATAAAATTATTTGCAGGATACAAGCAATTATATCACAATATATGAAATGTAAATCATGTACAAGACACAAATTAAAGAGAATAAAGAAGAGAAAACTCAACATTGGTAATTTAACGTGGTTCGGCACCAAGCCTATGTCCATGCCTTGAAACCAACTCAAGGATTCCACAATCCACTATCCAAACTCCTTCACTGGTCGAGAAGCCTTACAACACAAGAACAAATCCCTCAACACTCACAAAGAGCCGAAAGGTTCACCAAGAAGCCTTGCAAGTCGGTTCATCAAGAACCTTCACAATTTGGTTCACAAAGAACCCTTTGCAACAAGAAGATTGAATACAAAGAAATGCTCCTTTAATTTGAGCAGATATCAAACACAATACAATCCTCACATTATTCTCTCAAGGAATGAATCACACAAGATTAGTGAGCAAGATGAATTTACCTATCATAGCATACTTTTGAACTTATATTTAAAACTTTAGTAATTCATATGAGAAAAACAAGGTTTTTCCATTTGCCACTCAAAATTTATTCCTAAGGAGCAAGCTTTGAGTGCATGCCTTTTCAACCCACAAGCAATAGACAATACTATTTAAAAGAGATAAACCAATTAACAAGGTTATATACTGTAGATACCCAAAAAATATAATAATAAAAGAAATTTGCAAAATGAGGATTTCTAGGTTTGGTGATAACCAAACCGTCAACGGTTTGGTGAGGGGTGCAGAAAATCATCGACGGTTTTGAAGTTACCGTGAGTCAATTACAGGTAAAACAGTGAAAAGGGGGGGATTAAAACCCAAACAGTCAATGGTTTTGTGAGAGGTATAGAAAACCGTCAACGGTTTTCTCTACAGTGAGGGTATTAAGGAATCCCACGAGCTTCATTTTTTTATTAAATCAAATTTCTCTCTCTCTCTCTCTCTCTCTCTCTCTCTCTCTCTCTCTCTCTCTCTCTCTCTCTCTCTCTCTCTCTCTCTTTTGGAAACCCTATGGCTTCCTCTCCCTTCTCTCTACAATTTCTCTCTAATTGTAGCTCGGTTTGACGATCCAGAACCACCACGAGGTTCGTTGGAGAATTCTCTACAACTTAGGCGGAGCAGATTTTCAATTTGGGCTCCAAGACACCATTCCAAAACCAGGGTAAGTGGGGTATTTTAGAGTTTTAATGTTAAATTGGAGTAATTGGGGCCTAGGGAATACTAAATAGTAATACTTTGAAGGTTGCATTGAATAATTTGGGGAAAAATGAATTTCAGGCTTTTGAACTGCGAACGCCATTTAATATAGGAATTTAGGTATTTTAGCGAGATCTCAGTAAGGCAGGTAAGGGGAATAAATAATAACAGGTATTTTGAGAATTATCGACTGAATTAATATGTAAAAATGTGAGTAGGGTATTTTGCCTGGAATTATTATGTTATGAATATCAGATAAAATATGTGTGGCATATGATTTGTTCTGAAAATGTGTTTGAAATTGAGTGTGTGTTTTTGCATTGAGAATAATAAGCCTATGATATATATATATTGAAAGGCTCTATGTAGAAATGGAAATAATGGAAACTAGTTATGTTTTATATAGTGAACTGGGATAATATGAGAATGGTTTTATTAAGAAACATTGAAAAGTGATATGTACTGAAGTGTAACTTCTGAGAAATGATTAAATATGAAATATGGAAATTCTGTACTGAGAAATGTTGAATAACGTGAAATGGGATATATATATATATATATATAAGCGTTATTATGAGATGAAATGTGTATTGGAATGTTGAAAATATCATTGATATGATGAGATAAATTGTGAATGCTGAAATGAAAATATTGCAACGTGAATTCTGCAATGTAAATCTTGAAATGTGAATATTGATATGGGATTACTGAATTGTGAAAATTGAAATGTGAACATTGCAATGTGAATGATGAATGGTGATTGTGAATAATGCAGTATGAGTAATGAATTGTGCATACAGAAATGTAAAAAGTGAGTAATGAAATGTGGTGAATATTTCCAAAGTAGCATAACCTTGATCATGGAGTGAAGCATGGCGTAGAAAGAATATTCTCAAAGCAATATGCTAATGATGATATGATATTGTAAGTGAAAAGAAAGAGTGAGTTCAATATCATAGATAAATAAGGCGAAGTAAAACTCTCTGCTTAAGGACTTACTAAGTGAGGTGAGTGCCTTAATAAGTATCAGTTGTAGCCACACCTGAGTTAATCGAGCAGGGTTACAAATGATATCAAAGCAGAGGGGAGCTACATGTATGGGCGTGTAATCTCCCCTATCCTCAGGAACCTTCCCTGGTAAATATGGGTTACTTGTGAATGAGATGAAAAATGGGAATAAAGCTTATAAAAGCTAGTGTTTTATATCTATATGATTATGAGAATGATTGGTGTATTTTCTCAGATGATATTATCACTGAAATGTATATGCATATTGTGATATAATGAAACTCATACTACCACATACTGTAAATAATTTATTCCGTCTTACTAAGATGTGTCTCACCCTATTATTTAAATATTTCAGAGAATCGTGACAGACCTGGAGATAGAACGCCGAGATAGAGGGGAACTGATACCCTGATTAGACAGGGTGAGTGTTTTAAGCTAGGGATGGAGGATTCCCCTAGAGTTTTGATTGATTTTGGGAATGTATTGGGTGTGTATATATGCATATGGATGTTTAAGTACTCTGGTTATTTGTATTCTGGATGATTTGTATATAATGACTTCCACTGATAGGGTTGTTTATATAAGTTTGACTGATTGCCCGGTATCCCACTTTGGGTCGGGTTATATTTAAATGTTATCAAAATTTTGACGTGGCCGATGTTTAAGTATTATTGATTTATTATTTATTTCTTTTAAAAAAGGGTTTGAAAATCGGGATGTCACAGTTTGATATCAAAACCTAGGTTCCTAGGTTCTATAGACTTTAGTAAATAACGAAATACAATACTAGAGTATAGGAATAGATTTTGATGAGAATAGTGGATGGATAGATTGGGATATAAGTTAGTGATTGTTAAAGGATGAGATTGGGAATTTAGGGTTCTATTTTATGACTTGGAGGCAGAAGTTCCGTGATTGTTTCTATGATTTTCCTGGGGTGATGACTTCTGGAAAACCATGGATACTATAGCCAGTTTTTGTTTCTAAGTGGTAAGACTGAATCTTAAATTAGGGTTGAGAATTTTAGAAATGGATGATTATAGGGGAATATTTTATGAGTTTATTTTGTTGAGTGTGTTAGTGATGTTGAGATGTTAAAATTCTTAGACTGTTTTATACCATTTTCAGAATGGATCCAGGGAGCAGCAGTGCATAGGCTAGAGGTGACAATGCAGGGCCTTCCGGTATGGGTAGAGAAGACCCTGATGCAGTACTACGTAGCATCACCTAGTAAGTGATGGTAGAGATGGCTAAGAGTTTAGGGGAGTGGAGCTGCACGATTGAGCAGTTCACGCGTATGAGACCCCCGTCGTTCTCTAGAGGGGCTGACCCACTAGTAGCTGAGAACTGGGTCCAGGATATGGAGGATATGTTAGTCCTCCTGTGTACAGATGAGCAGAGGGTACTGTTTGCGACATTCAAATTGACTAGGGAAGCTAAACGCTAGTGGAGATCAGTGAGACTACTAAAGGAGTAGAGACCTGACCCTGTAGCAGTGACGTGGAGCCTCTTCAGGGAGATCCTTTTCGAGAGATACTTCCCCACTACTATTAGAAGTGCGAAGGCAGTAGAATTCTTGCACTTGACACAGGGGCCGATGACGGTATAGGAGTATGCAGGTAGATTCATTGAGTTGTCCTGGTTTTCCCCATATTTGGTGCCGGATGAGAAGAGGAAGGCAATAAAGTTCAAGGAAGGCCTGAGACAGAGCTTGTTTGAGCAAGCAATAGGCTTCCAAGCCCAGAATTTTGTAGAGGTGGTGGATAAAGCTGCAGTGATTGAGAGTAGTCCACAAAGAGACACTATAGCGTAGAGCCGAGGAAAGAGGCCCGTACCTTCAGATTTTTAGGCAGGCTTGAAGGAGGTAGGATTACAGAGGAGGATGGAAATAGGGAGGGGGAGATCGGGTAGTACAGGGCAGACAGATGCCCCCTCCTTGTCCCATATGCTACAGGAGACACCTGGGGGAGTATCAGGTTAGGGAGATTGTTTGTTGTCGGTGCCATCAGCCTGGGCATATGGTGAGAGATTGTAGAGCACCTCTAGCTGCTGTGCTTGTTCCTAGACCATACTGAGGAGGTCACCAGGAACCTCGAGGTAGATAGAAGAGGAATATTGTCCTAGCTCGAGTTTATGAGTTGACACTGGGGGATGCTAAGGCCAACAGGAGATGTGGTGACAAGTACTGTTTCAATACTGTCATACACAGCTACTGCTTTGTTTCATTCAGGGGTGACTCATTCTTTTATCACCCAAGAGTTTGTTAAATTTTGTGGGTTAGAAACTCAACAGTTACATGTCAGTTTGTTAGTGGCTATGCCGACAGAGGTTGTAGGGATATATGAGAAGGTACTCAAGAACTATCCAGTTTATATTCAGAGGAGGTATTTACCAATTAATTTGGTGTTTTTAGATATGCATGGGTTCGAGATAATTCTAGGGATGGACTGGCTAGCTGCCCACTATGCCAGTATTAATTGCCATCAAAGAGAAGCAGTGTTCAGACCTTCAGGAGGACAGGAGTACAAATTTGTGGGGTCATGTGTGCGTACCCCACCACATTTGTTATTCGCTATTCAAGCGAGGGTTGTTGTTAGAGGGTTTTCATGGATATGTAGCCTGTGTGAAGGAGATATCAAAATGGGAGTTGAAGTTAGAGGACATCCCGATAGTGAGGGATTTTCTTGATGTTCTTCTAGACGATTTGCCGAGACTACCTCCTGATCGAGAGGTAGAGTTTTTTATTGATTTAATTATGGGGACAGCGCAGATTTCAAAAGTGTCGTATAGAATGGCACTGGCAAAATTGAAAGAGTTGAAAGAACAGCTACAGGAATTGTTAGATGAGGGGTTTATTCAGCCCAGCATGTCGCTTTGGGGAGCGCCGGTATTGTTTGTGAAAAAGAAGGATGGGTTGATGAGAAATTGCATCGACTACAGAGAAATTAATAAAGTGACTATCAAGAATAAGTACATGTTTCCCAGCATCGATGATTTATTTGACCAGCTACAGAGGACACAGATTTTTTCGAAGATAGATCTACAGTTTGGGTACCATCAAGTGAAGGTTAGGGCGGAAGATGTTCCGAAGACAACATTCAGGACTTGGTATGGCCATTATGAATTCTTGGTTATGCTATTTGGACTGACAAATGCTTTTACAGTGTTTATGTATCTGATGAACAGGGTCTTTCACTGCTATTTAGATCAGTTTGTGGTGGTATTTATGACAACATACTAGTGTATTCAAAGAGTTCAGAGGAGAACAAGGAACATTTGAGGCTAGTGCTTCGGGTACTTAGGGATTGGAAATTGTATGTGAAACTCAAGAAGTACGAGTTCTAGCTGGAGCAGGTTACCTTCCTTAGACATGTGGTATCCAAGGGTGGTATTTCAGTAGGTCCAAGTAAGATTAAGGCGGTAGTAGATCGGGTGCAACCGAAGAATGTGCAGGAAATCAGAAGTCTCCTGAGATCAGTTGGGTACTACCGTAGATTTGTTGAGGGTTTTTCTAAATTGTCGGGTTCGTTGATTAGATTTTCTAGGAAAGATGTGAAATTTGAGTTGAGCAATGAATGTGAGTAGAGCTTCTAGGAGTTGAAGCAGCGGCTTATCACTGCACCAATGTTGACAATTCCTTTAGAAGAAGAGGGTTTCATAATTTACAGTGATGTGTCACATAAAGGACTTGGCTGCGCTTTGATGCAGCAGGGGAGAGTTATAGCATATGTCTCACGATAGTTGAAAGAATATGGGAAGAATTACCCTACCCATGATCTGGAGTTAGTAGCGGTGGTTTATGAGCTAAAAATTTGGAGACATTATCTCTATGGGGGTAGGTGTGAGATTTTTACCAATCACAAGAGCCTGAAATAATTCTTCACACAGAAAGAAGGGGTAGTTGATGCTTTGAGCTTGAAATACTTCTTCACACATAAAGAAGGGATACCTGATCATAAGAGCCTGAAATACATCAAAAAGGGGTAGCTGATGCTTTGAGCCAAAAATCAGTAGGTTCATTAGCATTTGTAGTGGTGATACAGCATCTGATTCAGATGGATTTAGAAAGGCTCGGTGTGGAACTCGTAAAGGGCAATCATCAGGCATTTGTTGCCAATTTGGTATTGCAATCGACCCTACAGGAAAGAATTAAAGCAGCTTAGAGGAGTGACACATAGTTGGTAGAGCTTATAGAGAAAGTACAAGATGGTCAGGAGGCAGATTTCAGTATCTCAGATGATGGAGCCTTGAGGTTCCATACCAGGTTGTGTATACCTACTGACCCTGAGATTAAGAAAGTGATTTTAGAGGAAGCGCACTGATCCCTATATACTACACACCCTAGTAGCACTAAAATGTATAGGGATCTTCGAGAGTCTTTTTGGTGGAGTGGTATGAAAAGATAGATCATTGAGTTTGTAGCACAATGTTTGACAAACCAGCAAGTGAAATCTGAGCATCAGAGATCGGTGAGATCATTGTAGCCACTCTATATCCCTGAGTGGAAATGGGAACATATAGCGATGGATTTTGTTACAGGATTACCGTCGGCACTAGATGGACAGGACTTCATTTGGGTAGTTGTAGATCGACTGACGAAGATCGCCCATTTCTTTCCTATTAGAGTTAATTACTTCTTAATCAGACTAGTAGAGTTGTGTATATAGGATATAGTTAGAATGCATTGCGTGCCAGTGTCCATAGTATCAGATAGAGACCCACGGTTTATGTCTCAGTTTTGGAGGAGTTTGTAGAAGGCTATGGGTTCTCAATTGTCTTTCAGCACAACATTTCATTCTCAGATAGATGGGCAGATGGAGAGGATGACACAAATATTGGAGGATATGCTACAGGCTTGTGTGCTAGACTTCGAAGGTAGTTTGATAAAGTTTTTGCCATTGGTTGAATTTTCATATAATGATAGTTATTAGGCCAGAATTGGGATGGCACCATATAAGAAACTATATGGCAGGAGGTGTCGATCCCCAATATATTGGGATGAGATTGGGAAAATATAGATATTGGGGTCAGAGCTGATACAGCAGACACATGATAAAGTTAAACTCATCAGAGACAAGATTAGAACAACACAAAGTCGGCAGAAGAGTTATGCATATACTCACTGACGAGAGTTAAAGTTTGACGCTAGAAATCATGTTTTTCTAAAAGTGGCGCCAATGAAAGGGGTTTTGAGATTTGGGAGGAAGAGTAAGCTGAACCCTAGGTATATTAGACCATTTGAGATTCTGGAAAGAGTGGGTCCAGTTGCCTATAGGTTGGTGTTACCGCTGGTTTTGACTAGAATCCATGACATATTTCATGTTTTCATGTTTAGGAAATACGTCTCAGATCCCTCCCATGTGATTAGTTATGAGATACTAGAGCTTGATGATACCTTATCTTATGAAGAGATGCCAGTACAGATTTTAGACTAGAAGGAGCAAAAGCTGCGTACAAATAGGATTCCACTACTAAAGTTGTTATGGCACAGTCATGCAATAGAGAAAGCTTCCTAGATATTGGAGGAACAGATGTGCCAGAGATACCAACATCTATTCAGTGGGACTCAGAGTTGAAGGTATGTATTTTGAATTGTATAGTATAGTGTAGGATAGGAAGTGTTTTGATTTTGTTTATGAATGGTTTTGGGAGAATTTTATTTGGGTTATTGTAATCTCCCAGGACCGTAAATGTAACCACGATATTCCTCCGCTATAAGTGAGAGTAATTAATAAAATGATGGTGTTTCTCTTTAAGAATGGAAATGTGATAAATGGAAAATTTCAAGGATGAAATTTTACAAGGAGGGGAGAATGTAGAGACCCAGAAAATATAATAATAAAAGAAATTTGGAAAATGAGGATTTTTGGGTTTGGTGAAGACCAAACCGTTAACGGTTTGGTGAGGGGCATAAAAAACCTTTGACGATTTTGAAGTTACTGCGGGTCGGTAACAGGTAAAACAGTAAAAAGCGGCGGGTTAAAACCCAAACCGTTGATGGTTTTGTGAGAGGTACAAAAATTCGTCGACGGTTTTTTCTGCAATGAGGGTATTAAGGAATCTCGCGAGCTTCATTCTTTTATTAAATCAAATTTCTTTCTCTCTCTCTCTTGGAAACCCTACGGCTCCCTCTCCCTTCTTTCTACAATTTTGCTCCAACCGTAGCTCAATTTGATGATCCGGAACCACCACGAGGTTCGTGGGAGAAATCTCTACAACTTAGGCGAAGCAGATTTTCAATTTAGAGTTAAGGCACCATTCCAAAACCAGGGTAAGTGGGGTATTTTAGAGTTTTAATGTTAAATTGGAGTAATTGAGGCCTAGGGAATACTAAGTAGTAATATTTTGAAGGTTGCATTGAATAATTTGGGGGAAAATGAATTTTAGGCTTTTGAGCTGTAAACGCCGTAAAGCGTAGGAATTTGGGTATTTTAACGAGATCACAGTAAGCCAGGTAAGGGGAGTAAATTATAATAGGTATTTTGAGAATTATCGGTTGAATTAATATGTGAAAATGTGAGTATGGTATTTCTCCTGGAACTATTATGTTATGAATATCAGATAAAACATGTGTGGCATATGATTTGTTCTGAAAATGTGTTTGAAATTGAGTGTGTGTTTTTGCACTGAGAATAATAAGCTTGTGATATATATATATATGGAAAGGCTTTATGTAGAAATGGAAATAACGGAAACCAGTTATGTTTCATATAGTGAACTGGGATAATATGAGAATGGTTTTATTGATAAACAATGAAAAGTGATATGTACTGAAGTGTAACTTTTGAGAAATGATGAAATATGAAATATGGAAATGCTTTACTAAAAAATGTTGAATAACGTGAAATGGGATACATATATATAAGCGTTATTATAAGATAAAATGTGTATTGGAATGATGAAAATATCATTGATATGATAAGATAAATTGCAAATGCTGAAATGAAAATATTGCAATGTGAATTCTGCAATGTAAATCTTGAAATGTGCATATTGAGATGGGAATACTAAATTGTGAAAACTGAAATGAGAATAATGAAATGTGAACATTGCAATGTGAATAATGCAATGTGAATGATGAATGGTGATTGTGAATAATGCGGTATGGGTAATGAATTGTGCATGCAGAAATGTGAAAGGTGAGTGATGAAATGTGGTCAATATTTCCAAAGTAGCATAACCTCGACCATGGGGTGAAGCATGGCGTAAAAAGAATATTCGCAGAGCAATGTGTTAAATGATGAGATGATATTGTAAGTGAAAAGAAAGAGTGTGAGTTTAATATCATAGATAAATAAAGCGAAGTAAAACTCTCCACCTGAGGGCTTACTGAGTGAGGTGAGTACTCTGATTAGTATCAGTTGTAGTCGTACCCAAGTTAATCAGGCAGGGTTACAAAAAATATCAGAGCATAGGGGAGCTATATGTATGGGAGTGTAATCTCGCCTATCCTCAAGAACCTTCGCTAGTAAATATGGGTTACATGTGAATGAGATGAAAGATGGGAATAAAACTTATAAAAGTTAGTGTTTTATATCTATATGATTATGAGAATGATTGGTGTATTTTCTCAGATGATATTATCACTGAAATGTATATGTATATTATTATATAATGAAACTCATACTGCCACACACTGTAAATAATTTATTCTGTCTTATTGAGATGTGTCTCACCCTATTATCTAAATATTTCAAGGAATCGTGACAAGCCTAGAGATAGAGCTCCGAGATAGAGGGGAACTGATACCCTGATTAGACAAGGTGAGTGTTTTGAGCTAGGGATGGAGGATTCCCCTAGAGTTTTGATTAATTTTGGGAATGTGTTGGGTGTGTATATGTATATGGATGTTTAAGTACTCTGTTTATATGTATTCTGGATGATTTGTATATAATGACTTCTGCTGATAGGGTTGTTTATATAAGTTTGACTGATTGCCCAGTATCCCAATTTGAGTCGAGTTATGTTTAAATGGTATCAGAATTTTGACGTGGCCGATGTTTGAGTATTATTGATTTATTATTTATTTCTTTTTAAAAAAAGGTTTGAAAATTGGGGCGTCACATATACAATTTAAAAGATAATATTGGTTTCATTATTTGAACTCATCAATATTGGCTTGATCTTCAAAAATTCCTAGCAAAGTAATCAAACAATTTATAATGCATAAACTGGGATTTTTATACTTTGAGCATATCATATTCCCTTTTTACTTTTACCTAGGTGTAAATAAGTCTTCTTAAATCCTAACCGTTGGGAGTGAATTCCAATTGATTGGCTCAAGAACTAGTCGTTTTCTAGTCGTTGGTATTTAGGTCTCGATGTTAATCATCGACGAGTTGCACCCAATCATCAACGAGCAACCCCAAGTCGTTGACGAATTACCCCTTTTAGTCAACAAGTCACCTGGGCTGAAAACTCATTCAGCTACTAGAAAAATTCATCGACGAGTCAAACACTGGTATTTTGGGCCCAAGGGTAGAGTCAAGAGGGGGGGTGAATGGACTCTTTATTTTGGATTTTCTCTACAAAATAAAATTATTGGCAAGATACAAGCAATTATATCACAATATATGAAATGTAAATCATGCATAAGACACAAATTAAAGAGAATAGAGAAGAGAAAGCGCAACACTGGTATCTTAATGTGGTTCGGCACCAAGTCTACGTCCATGCCTTGAGACCAACTCAAGGATTCCACAATCCACTATCCAAACTCCTTCCCCAGCAAAGAAGCCTTACAACATGAGAATGAATCACTCAGTGCTCACCAAGAGCAGCAAGGTTCACCAAGAAGCCTTGCAAGTCGGTTCACTAAGAACCTTCAACAACAGTTCACAAAGAACCTTTAACCGGGAACAAATCCCTTTGCAACAAGAAGATGGGATACAATTAAATCCTCCTTGTTTGAGCTAATATAAATTACAATTCAAACCTTACACTATTCTCTCAAGTAATGAATCAAACAAGATTAGAGAGCAAGAGAGAAACTAAGCACTTGCGAATATGAACTAAAATGCAAAGTTCTTGGGGTTGATGTTTAAGATATGTTTTTCACTAGAAACTTGTAAACCCTCAAAAACTTGTTAAACCAAGTCTATGAACTTGTATATATAGCCAAAGATCCAAGCTAGCCGTTATCTAACCGTTGGAAGTGAATCCTATATGATTGGCTCGAGAACTAACTATTCTTTTGCCGTTGGTGTTCAGAACTCAACATTAATCATTGACGAATTGCACCCAATTGTCGATGAGTCACCCTCACTCGTTGACAAATTACCCTTTTCGTCAATGAGTCACCTGGGCTAAAAACTCGATTTAGCTACTAGAAAAATTCTTCGATGAGTCACCCTTAATCGTCCATGAATTAGCCCTTTTCGTTGACGAGTCATCTAGGCTAAAAACTCAATTTAGCTACTGTAAAAATTCATCGATGAGTGAAACACATTTTTCAATGAGTCTCCTTGATTTGTGACCTGTCGATGAATTTTTCCAGTAGCTAAATCTAGTTTTCAGCCCAAGCGACTCGTTGACAAAAAGGGGTAATTCATCAATGACTGAGGGTGACTCATTGACGATTGGGTGAAATTTGTCGATGATTAACATCGAGATCTGAACACCAATGGCTAGAAAATGGCTAGTTCTTAAGCCAATTATATGGGATTCACTCCCAACGGTTAGATAACGGCTAGCTTGGATCTTTGGCTATAAATACAAGTTCATAGATTTGATTTAACAAGTTTTTTAGGGTTAACAAGTTTTTAGTGAAAATCATATCTTAAACATCAACCCCAAGCACTTTGCATTTTAGCTCATATTACCCCAAGCACTTTGCATTTTAGCTCATATTCACAAGTGCTCAATATCTCGCTTGCTCTCTAATCTTGTTTGATTCATTACTTAAGAGAATAGTGTGAGGTTTGAATTGTAATTGATATTAGCTTAAACAAAAAGCATTTCATTGTATCATATCTTCTTGTTGCAAAGGGATTTGTTCACGACAGTGTTGAGCTTTCTCTTCTCTAGTCTCTTTAATTTGTGTCTTGTGCATGATTTACATTTCATATATTGTGATATAATTGCTTATATCTTGTCAAGAATTTTATTTTGTAGAGAATCATTCTAAAAAACTTTAAGATCATCATTCATGAGTAAAGAAGGAAGTCAATCTAGGCATTTCAGTTGTTATGGTTTAGCACCAACAGTTGGTATATTAGTTTAGCACATACTCACCTCACCAATATGGAAACTAGTCCTAATAGGCTTTTAGAGCTATTTCTAGATAAATGAACAGTACCTCTCCCTTTTATGATTATCAAAGGGGGAGAAATTTTGTGGTGTTTTATATGTGAGCGAAAAATGCATGTGGGTGAAAAATGCATGTGATGTTATGAAAGTTTAGTTTGCTTATTGTTTTATCCTATATGAACTTTCTATTAATGTATAATTGTGATAGCTCCAATGGATATGAAATGTTTTTATTATGACTTATATGCATATAGTAAGGGGGAGCAAATGTTAGCCTTATTTAATAATATGCATAAATTAAGGGGGAGCCTGAAATTATACCCTATAAAGAACACCAATGATTTGTCATCATCAAAAAAGGGGAGATTGTTAGTCTTGGTGGCTACATGATCATTATTGTCTTGTTTTCATGATAATAATCCATTAGTGGTTCTAGGTGAACTAATCTTTGCATGTTAAGTTATGGAAAGTACAAACACAAATGCAAAGATTAAGTAAAATTTTAATAGGTTAGACTTCATCAAAAAGGGGGAGATTGTTAGCCTTGGTGGTTACATAATCATATCTAAAATGTTTTGATGATATTAATCTACTTGTGGCTTGTAGTGTGTCTTATCTTTGCAGATCATGTTTAGTACAGGTACAAGTGACAAATGCATGGAGTACTAGATCAAAGGCAAAGATTGGACTAAGTAGACGTCAAGTAAGAAAGATTAGATGGACACTCACTTGGAAAGGACTCAAGCACATCCAATGAAGATTAATGTAGAATTTTATGTAATATGTTTTCTAAAGGGGCAAGTTTTCAAACATCTTGGTTTTACAAACCTTTACATACTTAGTCCTGATTTGTTCAAACATGTTTTATGCCCTAAAGTCTTAAGAAAGTTAAGTATGTTTTGTAAAGGACATGCTAGTGTATAAGATATCAAAATAAGCTTTCTAGTGTGTTTTCATAAACAAGATATCTTATATTCAAAAGGAAACTCAATTGGACAAGTATTAATCTTCATTAGACTTAATATCTTTCATATACTTTTGTCCAAGAATAGTTTAAATCATTAAAAATATTTTTAAGCATGAAAAGCAGGGCATTAGTCGACTAATAGGGTCAATTCGTCAACTAATTAATCTAGTAGCCTATTGAGTTTCTGCCCAGTTGAATCGTCGATGAATTGGGGAGACTCGTTGACGAATGGGTTTGACTTGTCGATGAATTTTTCTAGTAGCTAAATCGAGTTTTCAACCCAAGTGACTCATTGACAAAAAGGGGTAATTCGTCAACGACTGAGGGTGACTCATCGACGATTTGGTGCAATTCGTCAATGATTCATACCTATTTGTGACGATTCGACTGGGCAGAAACTCAATTAGGCTACTACTTTAATTAGTCGACGAATTGACCCTATTAGTTGACAAATGCCCTATTTTTCATGCTTAAAAAGCTTTTTAATGATTTAAACCATTCTTGGACAAAAGTATATGAAAGATATTAAGTCTAGTGAAGATTAGTACTTGTCCAATTGAGTTTTCCTTTGAATATAAGATATCTTGTTTATGAAAACACATTTGAGAGCTTATTTTGATGTCTTATACATTAGTATGTCCTTTATAAAAATATACTTAACTTTCTTGAGGCTTTAGGACATAAAACATGTTTTGACAAAACCGAGATTAAGTAAAAATTTATAAAACCAAGATGTTTGAAAACTTGTCCCTTTAGAAAACATATTTTTGTATAGGATTCTTTTGTCAACCTCTTTGTTTTTATCTTTGAAAACCATGAGTGTTGAATTTATGACTTAGTGAAATCCTAAAACTCTTGTGTCCTAGTATGCATGTGCAATTGCTCAACTCTCCCTTAGAAATCATGTGAGAAACAAAACTGCAAGAGTTACAAAATATACTACCTCAAACACTTTCTATTACATACAATTCTACATTAAGCTTCCTTGAATGTGCTTGAGTCCTTTCCAAGTGAGTGTCCATCTGATCTTTCCCACTTGATGTCTACTCGGTCCGATCTTTGACTTTGATCTAGTACTCCATGTATTTGTCATTTTGTTCCAGTACTATACATGATCTACAAAGATATGATACACTAGGAACCACAAATAGGTTAATATCATCAAAAGATAATAAATATGATTATCTAGTCATCAAGGCTAACATTAAAAATAAGAGATAATAATTGACCACGAAAAATTAATTGAGACTCCTTCATCTTTCCCTTAACCATTTTATGTGCAATTAAAAAAATAAGATGCCCAATTTCATTTTTTTTGAGGATTTAATGGCTCTAATTGAATTAATTGCGAGGTTATCCTCAATTGGATTAAGTTTTCTTCCTTCCAAGGAAAGAAAAATTGTTATCAAATACCTTTATAGGACAAGGAATGGATTTTCTTGTTTTAAAATGGCCTTTTTTTTTTTGGAAAAAAGAGATATCAAGTCAACCCTTATCCTTCTATTTTCTCTATAAAAAGAAGGTTAAACCCTGGAAAGAGAATAGGAGATATGTTTAATCAAGGGAGACTCATGTTTAGTCAAAAGAAGCTCATGTTTAATCAAGAAAACCATACGTTCATCTAAGAGAGGCACGCTTATTGAGAGAAAACAAAGGAGCTACACATAGGAGCTTGGAAAAGAATTCTCCAAGTTAAAATATTTTAGCGCACCTCTACTGAAGGATTAAAGGCTCAAGTGAAAGCTTGGAAAAGCAAGAGATGTATCTAAATTTCTTCCAATTTCATGTATTTTGCATGCCTTTATAAATCTTGGATGGAAAATCAAACTATATGTGTTAGCTTTGGTGCAATCCCAATAAGGGGGTGAATTGGAGATTTAAAAAATTTATCCCTAGGTCAACCAGTCTAACAACAGTAATACACAACCTAAGGTTAGTCTTTGCAATCATAAATAAAACATACACGTGCGGTAATATAAAGTGCGGAAAAAATAAATAGCACACACGATATGTTATTAAGGTTCGGCCAAAGTGCCTACGTCCCTGCCTTGGCTCACCAGCACAAGGATTCCACTACGGCTCACTTAACGGGTGAAGCGGCACCGTTTACTACTAGGTCAATTAGCAGGGCTGACCTTAACCTACAACCGCACCTTACCAGGATGGTGCACCTAACTTTCCTAACCTAGTATAAACCAATCCGAGACTATTCAGTAGGGCTAGTCTCCCTCTTCAGGCCCACGCCTAAAATACAACAAATGTAATACAAATT
This sequence comes from Malania oleifera, assembly GCF_029873635.1. Taxonomy (NCBI): domain Eukaryota; kingdom Viridiplantae; phylum Streptophyta; class Magnoliopsida; order Santalales; family Ximeniaceae; genus Malania; species Malania oleifera. The sequence goes on from NC_080425.1 coordinate 39,078,182, forward strand.
TTGCATACAAATAAATGTTTCTTAACTAAGCAGACTATGTACCACAATTCAGCACAGTATAATCAATCAACCACGCATTAACAGTATAGGAATTGTAATTTCGGTGATGTAATTTTATGCAAGTAACACTCAGCAATGTATAATCTTAAATATGCTCAAGAGTGTTCTAACAAGCTAATATTTGAAAAAAAAAATATAACAAATTTCAATAATAGATTAGGGTTTCAAAGATGTTGGCAACAATATTCAAATCAATTCAAAAATATTTTCATTAATGAAATAAGCACAAGAGTTGTTTGAAAAATATAACTTGTAAAAACTTTACACACAAAAATTATTGCTTTAAAGAATCTTGCAATAACAATGCTAAGATCCTCAAGCTAATGAGTTTTTCCCAACACAAGATTTATCAAGTTAAATCTGTGGGAAACACTCTTGCTTAACTCTCAAAAATCAAACAATCAACAACCACAAATATGAGAGTTTTAAGCAATGTAAAAGAAAGCACTAACACATTTAAGAACTCTCACAATGCTTGAATGATCAAGGAAATGAGTGTATGAGATTATTTGGAAGTAGTATAGGCAAAATAGGCTAGTTGAATTTGAGAGGATTTTTCACTAATGATATTGCTAATTTTTTTTTAATCTTCACAAATGAGACCTTATTTATAGAAGTAGGGCAAATTATAACCATTAAGGACATGGGGGGAGTTATTAATATTGTTTTAAAACCATTAAGAAATATTAACCCCGTTTAACCGTGCTAAATCTTTGTAAAAATAAAACAACCCAAGAGTTTTTGGGTGGTTGAACCACGGTTCGGTCGCCCGAATAGAGATAATGAAAAAAGTCAGTTATTGAAGTTCGGTCACCTGAGCATGGGTTCAGTTTGCTGAACCAAGGCAATTTCCACACTATCCAAGATTCGAGTGCCCAGTCTGAAAATTGGTTAATCGAACTCATGTTTTCAGTCGACCATGGACGATACGTGTATTTTAGTTCGGTTTACCGAACTCAGGTCAACATGTTGATCGGTCCACGGTTTGGGTGCCCGAGGTGTTTTGAACACCACGGGTTCAGTCGCCTGACCTCTCACAGATTTTTGCTATTAAGTCCAATTCATTTCAATTTATTCCCCTGATAATGTAAGTGATTATGCGGACTATTTTGTGCATTTGTGTATGGACCTAAGGGCCTTCTATGGTCTTTAAGCTTACAATAACCTACATGCATGATAAGTAGAGATTATTACAAACATTTTCCTATATTTACTATTATAGACCCGAATAGCGCCATAAAATGAATTACAGCATAAAATAATCTTCAAGGTGTTCACGCTTTACTTCATGTGTCATCAATTGATCTGCTAATATAAACATGCACACAAATTAGATATCTATCAAATACTTGAGTATTTGTCATTATCAAAACCGGGTATGACCTATAAGGTCAACATTCTCCCCCTTTTTGATGATGACAAATACACCATGTAAAAAGTGCGTATAACCTTGAAAGGCTCCCCCCGACAATATGTATAATGTTAAAGATTTATCAATGCAAACAATTTTTCAAGTACTACCCAATTTGTGCCTCTTCGCTTCTCCCCCTTTTGGAAATAGCAAAAAGGGTTATGAAACATATAAAACATGTAGTCATAGGCATTGGGTATGATACATTAATATACAAGATAAATTTGGGAGATTTTTTGAAATTTTGGCAACATGCCTTTTGAAAATAGGGCATTTTCCCAAAAATACCTATATAGAAGTGACATGTTTTGAGTTTTAAAATTAACAGTTTATCCAAAACTACTTAACCCAAACAATCTAGTGTGATCAAGACATAAAACATAAAGATAATTATCAATCATGCAATAGATATGAAAATCATGCATTTCAAATCACGACCAAATTCATAAAGTCTAAAGTAATGACAGGTTTAGCAATTAAGCACACAAACTATATAATTGGTCATTTAAAGATTTAAATGACATGAAAATAGAATTAGACCATAAATATGCACAGCCCATTGCAATTGAAACATATCATAAAACCAGTGAAAGATATTAGTTTAAAGCACGCGGCATATGATAGCAAATAGTTGGATTGAACACAAACACAGTTTAACTAATTCGCATGCATTTTTCATATGAAGTTATCGAACCAGCTATGCAATTTTATAACATATATATGTATATAATAATAAATATATATCCTCCTTTGATATTTGAAAAAAAAAATACTAGGGATGTGCTTGCTGAAAAAGAGACTTTAATTTAAAACAAACAAGCACAAATTTTCTAGTTTGTCAATTGAGAACGTACTAACATACAACCAGAAAACCACAACCATAATGATCCAAAAAAAACATTTATCAGTCACATGCAAGATCATATGGAAAACACAAACAACATGTGGCAAAGCAATATATATCAACTTAAGATTTTCACAAAGATCATTTCATTTAAGCACATGTCACACTTGATTCAAAACGGAACTAAGCTAAATATATTGAAGAGCATAACAGAATTGGATTTTATGTTTAAATGCTCCCCCCTTTCAATTTGAATTATAGCTTATATGAAATAAACTACTTATACTCATCAAGATTGATTTCACAAAGTAAGTCAAGAGTATAAGTTATTCATTTTAAATCCTTTAATCCAATCATACAGATGATTTATCAACTATATTGTTATTAGTATGGTCATCCCTATAGGCCTCATATGCATCTTAGAAAATATATTAAGGCGTGAACTAATACTCATAACCTAAAACAATCCATATCTATTCATAGGCCTTTAAACACTAGATATGATGTTTAGGGTTTTCTGAAGAGCCTCAATATTCAAGAATGTGAATTGATGCATATGAATCTTTTACGTTCCTTTTCTAGGGATGGAGCTCAGCTCCCCTAAGTGCGTACTTAAGCATGCATTTTCATATAAGGATGATGATTAAATGTTTAGTTAACTTTCACACATCCTTTCAAGAACATTTTAGCATGCATTTTATCCTTATCATCTTGGCATATGGTTTTAATTTGGGAAAAACCTAACAAAATTTCGGCAGCATGCCGACTGTAAATTGAACATTTCCCAAATTTTCATGCACCAACACCTAAAATATTCAAGCAACAATTTTCAATTTTAAGCATGCAAGAACCTATATCCACTACCAGCATGCAATTCACATCAACTGCATCTGACATGCAAGAGGCATTCTAAACTAAGCATGTAATCAGGTAAAAATCAACAAATGATACAAAAGATCAACTATCCACTAGAAGATATACTCATTTAACGCATAATGAATAGTAGGAATTCAGTGCTTTTCGTATGAAGGCATATGGGCATAAAAGATAAAAATCATAAGAGCATTTAATGTGTGTGTGTGTGTGTGTGTGTGTGTGTGTGTGTGTGTGTATATTTATGAAGATAAATACTCCCCTTGAGTTATGCACTTATTCAATTTATGTCTTTTCTTAATTATCTACTTTCTTTAGCCAAGGTTATTAAGATTTTCGATGAATTTAGACTTGGCATGAATGCATTAGGCACAAAGGACCAAAAGGTCACAATGAATATTTCTTTCAAAGTCATAAGCCTATAATGCCTCTTCTCTTATGAATTTCAATATGTAAGATGCCCCAAGTTGAAATGGCTTTTGATTTAAACTACATGTGCATAGGTCTACTTGAATTTTATACATTCATCTAGATTGAGACCTAGGCGATCATATTAGCCATTCAACTCATCTCTAAGTATATAAAGCTCTAATAGGTTTGTCTTAAAGTTTGAGAGCTTTGCGTAAGAAGTGGATTAAATACTCTTAAGGATTAAAAGTTTCTGTTATGTTTGAAGGGTATTCAATATTAGTGGACATGATTTAAGATATTTGCATGGAATAGAATGATTAAAAATTTATTAGGCTTTTAAGGCTCCAAGATGAATTTAAGATCAAACGATGCTTAATATATGTAATTCATTTCCTAAAGCTCAGTCTTATGCAATGGACACCAGTTGCTTAACTTAGGATGTTTATTTTTAAGCATGAGTTAAGCATTTAGAATTATTTACCTGACAAAGATGTCATGTCCATTTTGAAGTGGATTTTCATTCAAGTATGTTATGGCCAATGTTTTCATTTTTTTTATCCAATCATTATGATATATATGTGTGTGTTAAGTTTAAATTGGATATTTTATCTGAAATTGCATAATGGCTAGATTTTCCAATGTTCTTAGCATATAGTGAAAGTGTATAATGAATGCTTATACTAAGATTTAACATTTTAAGCATAGACCACTTCGTAGGCTAATAGACATCACTCCCCAAAAATCTAGAACCTAAGAAAAGCATTTATGTAACTCCAATTGGACTTATTTCCTCCTTAAGTTCTAATGAGTTTCCTTTCTTTACAACTCATACCATTTTTCTATCTTTGAGTTTTGATGGGTTAGGACTAGGTGGTACTTTGACTCTCCAGACCTATTTGCATTTTACACCTTTCCTTTTAAACGAGCAATCAAATTTTATGTGTTCCTTCTTTTTACACAATGCACAAAAGGTGTGGATATAAGGGCTGGAGTAGGTACTAGCATAGTATTTTGATGCTCTTACAAAGTACCCCATATATAGGTTATTTCTTTTCTTATTTTCAATCTCATTATAACTATACCTTCCTTATCTAAAGTCATCTTTTGTGAACCTAACAACTTTTTAAAGTTGTCCTTGCCTCTAGTGAACATATAGATGATCTTCTCTTGGTCTTCTATTTTCTTTTCTAGATCTTACATTTTTGAATCTTTCAAGTCTTTGCAAACACTTTGTAATTTTATGAATTCATTGGACATTGTGTTCGTTTTGCACTCAAGTTCTGAAATGAGAAGAACCTTTTTATTATCACTTGAGATTTGAGATCTTACAACATTCAAATCTTTTTCTAATTTTTCATTCTTGTTTACTAATTATTTGATTTTTACATCATTTTCCCTTTCAACAAGAAATTTTGATTCACATTCTTTCAAAGATGCCTCATACTTATTTTTCAAAGTAGTATATCTTTTGTTAGCTTTAACAAATGACTTATGCATTCTAATATATTCAATTTGCAATTCTTCATAAGTAGGCATGCTCTCACTATCAGTACTATCACATGATTCAGTATCAGATGCATCATTCAAATCATCACATGAATCATTACCAGGATTATCTGATAACATAGGAGGAGACAGGTTTACCTCATCTTTGGTTAGAGCTATGGCACGATTTACCTCCTTCAAGATCCGTAGAGCTTGAATCACAAGGAGTGATCGCCTTTTCCTACGTAGTTGCTCCATATCTCCTTTCAAGTTCCTCCCATATCTCCTTAACACTATCACATGTCATAACCTCATAAAGAACATGAAAATCTAAAGCATGCAGCAAGGTGTTCAAGGAATCAAAATTTATTTACACTAAGTTCCTATCATTATCATTCAGCTCAAATTTAGATTTAGGAATATCAACACCATCAATGATTTTTACTAGAATACTATCTCCTTGTGCAATAACCCCCCAGAACCTCCAATTTACAGCTTCAACAAATATGGTCATCCTAAATTTCCATACAGCGAAATTTTCACAGCTAAATACTGGAGGGTTCGTGACTAACCTTCTCTCACATGAAGGGGATGCACCAACATGAGCCATCATGATCTTTTTACCAATTAACTGTTAAGTCTAAGTAACGTGGCTCTGATACCAATTGTTAACTTTGGTGCAATCCTAAGAAGGGGGGTGAATTGGAGATTTAAAAAATTTATCCCTAGGTCAACCAGTCTAGTAGCAGTAATACACAACCTAGGGTCAATCTATGCAATCATAAATAAAACATTTCTATGCTATCATAAATAAAACATACACGTGCGGTAATATAAAGTGTGGAAAAAATAAATAGCACACACGATATGTTATCGAGGTTCGGCCAAAGTGCTTACATCTCCACCTTGGCTCACCAGCACAAAGATTCCACTACGGCTTACTTAATGGGTGGAGCAGCACCATTTACAACCGAGTCAATTAGCGGGGTTGACCTCAACCTACAACCGCACCTTACCGGGATGGTGAACCTAACTTTCCTAACCGGGTCTAAGCCAATTTGGGACAATTCAGTAAGGCTAGTCTCCCTTTTCAATCCCACGCATGGAATACAACAAATGTAATACAAATTTTGCGTACAAATAAATGCTTCTTAACTAAGCAGACTATGTACCACAATTCAGCACAGTATAATCAATCAACCACCCATCAACAATATAGGAATTGTAAGCTCGGTGATGTGATTTTGTGCAAGCAACACTTGGCAATGTAGAATCTCAAATATGCTCAAGAGTGTTCTAACAAGCTAATCATTGAAACAAGATATAATAAATCTCAATAATAGATTAGGGTTTCAAAGATGCTAGCAACAATATTCAAACCAACTCAAAAATATTTTCCTTAATGAAATAAGCACAAGAATTATTTGAAAAATATAGCTTGTAAAAACTTTGCACACAAAAATTATTGCTTAAAGGAATTTGAAAAATATAGCTTGTAAAAACTTTACACACAAAAATTATTGCTTTAAAGAATCTTGCAATAACAATGCTAAGATCCTCAAGCTAATGAGTTTTTCCCAACACAAGATTTATCAAGTTAAATCTGTGGGAAACACTCTTGCTTAACTCTCAAAAATCAAACAATCAACAACCACAAATATGAGAGTTTTAAGCAATGTAAAAGAAAGCACTAGCACATTTAGGAACTCTCACAATGCTTGAATGATCAAGGAAATGAGTGTATGAGAGTATTTGGAAGTAGTATAGGCAAAATAGGCTGGTTGAATTTGAGAGGATTTTTCACTAATGATATTGCTAATCTTTTTTTAATCTTCACAAATGAGGCCCTATTTATAGAAGTAGGGCAAATTATAACCATTAAGGACATGGAGGGAATTATTAATATTGTTTTAAAACCATTAAGAAATATTAACCCCATTTAACCATACTTAACTGCAAAAAAAATAAAACAACTCGAGAGTTTTTGGGTGGCTAAACCACGGTTCAGTCGCCTGAATAGAGATAATGAAAAAAGTTAGTTTTTGAAGTTTGGTCACCTGAGCATGGATTCATTTCGTTGAACCAAGGTGATTTCCACACTATACGAGATTCAGGTGCTCGATCTGAAGTTCGGTTAACAGAACTCTTGTATTTGGTTGCCCGAGGATGATTTGAACGCTGAGGTTTAGGTTGCCGAGTTGTTGGGAAAGGTCATATCAGCGGTTTGATCAACCGTAGACGATATATGTATTTTAGTTCAATTTTTCGAACTTGGGTCAACATATTGATCGATCCATGGTTTGGGTGCCCGAGGTGTTTTGAACACCACAGGTTCAGTCACCCGACCTCTCATAGATTTTGCATATTAAGTCCAATTCATTTCAATTGATTCCCCTGATAATGTAAGTGATTAAGGGCACTATTTTGTACATTTGTGTAAGGACCTAAGGGCCTTCTAAGGTCTTTAATCTTACAATAACCTACATGCATGATATGTAGAGATTATTATAGACCTTTTCCTATATTTACTATTACAGACCCGAATTGTGTCATAAAATGAATTACAACATAAAAATATCTTCAGGGTCTTCGTGCTTTACTTCATGTGCCATCAATTGATCTACTAATATAAACCTACACACAAATTAGATATTCATCAAATACTTGAGTATTTGTCATTATCAAAATTTGGTATGACCTATGAGGTCAACAATATGCTTAAAGGGTAATGGTAGGCCAGTACTTTTAACCCTATGGATTTTGCATCAAAATTGAAAATTTGTTCTTTGGCATGTCAAAATCTTATATTTTAGATGTGTTTATGCTAAAGTTGTAGACTTTGTTTCATAAAGGCATGTAAATAGAAATCCTTTAGCTAAAATTTGCGTCTTCATGTTGGAAGGGAGCTACGTTTAATTAGTTTCTTAAAACTAGGTCTACATGTGTAATCCTAGAACGTGCATGGTGAGCTTGAGGTTGGGAATTATGAAACCCATAGGTTTCAGAGAAGCAGCAAAATATTGATGAAAATAGAGAAAAACACCAATGGAAGGGGAGTTGGATTGTAGTGTGAATAAAGGAATCAAATTTGTGAGAGAAAATGAGATGAGGGGGAGATTTAGGGTGTTTTCGCATACATGGTTGGTTTAGGGTAGCTTGGGAGGCCTAAGAAGGGTTAGAGGCACATGGTTGTGGTGTTAGAAGGCCAAAACACTCTTTGAATTAAAAGAATGCATGGTTACTGCCATTTTATCGCCGACGAAGGCTGGACTAGGCTAGGGAAGTTGTTTTGTGAAGATTTTTGTTTTTTTGCTTTTTTTTTTTTTTACTACCAATAGAGTCAATGATGGCTCAAGAGTTTACTAGTGATGAGAGGTTTTTTTTTTTTTTTTGTGTTCAGAGTAGCTGAAGTAGGTCCAATAAAGCCTAGGGTTTTGGCGTCTCTCTGATATTTCACTAGAGAACAAAATTGGTGTATCGTGTTGATAGATTTGCTAGTGCACATGTGCCACTCATGTGCCCACTCGTAGACTAGTCTACTAGTCCTCTTATTTTTTATTATTTAATAATTTTTAATTCCGTTAACATATTTTAAAGTTAAAATATTGAAAAAAAAAATAGTTTTCCATTGCCAAAAATTTTGAAAAAATAGGAGGAAGCCAAAAAATTTTCTTTTTACTTCAAAAAAAAGTTTTATATATTTTTTCTATTTATTTGTTATTTTTTTTTCTATATTTTTAAATTTAGCCTTCCCTAATTAGAAAGTTGTTATTTCAATAAATTTTTAATTTTTTTGTTGTAATAAACTATTTAGGAGGTCTCATTTATAGGTTAGACTTTATTATAGTTTTTTATTGGATTTTTAGTTGATTTAATTAATTTATTTATTTGAATTCCATGCTATTATTTAGTGATTTTTAATTGAATAAGATCCCAAAAAAATGAAAAAAATTAGATAAAAAACTAAAAAGTTTCTAAGTGCTTTCTATTAATTTTCTGAAGTTCTAGGACTATTTTTGAGTATAATAATGACTTCAAATGGGTTCAACAAAAGGTGAAAATGCAAGAAAAGGTTGTGTTTTGAAGTTGGCTACCTTTGCAAATTGTACATAAAGATCCTTGTCTACAAGCATGAGATATTCAGTTTTATTATGAATTCATTTGATTTGCATTAAGAAGAGGCTTTGGTTTATTTTAGTTAAATAACACGCATGCTTGCTTAATTCTTTCTAGGTTGCTTCAACAGGATGTGTTATTTCATGTACATATGGTACGCTTGGATTCATGGCTTGATGAGTTTTGAGATTGTATTTGAGTTGCCCAAGAACTAAAATGAATAAAAAAATAACTAAAATTAATGAATCTGACAATGGATGCCATAGGGGGATGCAATAGCACTTCGTATCGATTTTTTTTAGGTGAGAGAAGTCTCTTGTTCTAAATCAAAATACTGTGGGAGTGCGGGTGGAACAATATTAAATGGAAAGGTCATATCAATAAAAATAAAGGTCAATGAATGTAGGTTGGTCATTATGCATAGCTTAGTAGGTAATTCATAAAATAAGTGTGTAGGGGGCGCTGGTACCTTCTGCTCACATAAATGTACTTCATTTTTTGGACTTTGATATGTAAACCTTCAATATTTTTTCTTCGGACCCTAGGAGTAGCTAGCACACCTTTAAATTGATAGTAATAAAATTAGTATGCTCTAACCTCACCTAAGAAAAGTTAGGTTAGTGGTGATTCCATTGATACATTTTGACCTACATCTCATTTCCTTATTTCAAATTTCACTATTCAAATTTTCCATTCATGTCTAGCATAAGTGTGCTTAGGCAACATTAATACCAGGTTGGGTGACCTCTTAGGAAGTCCTTATGTTGCATCCATTTATAAATTTTTTTTCATGTCACAACATTTTAGTTGTCACAACATGAAAGTGCATAGACAGCAAAATGCCATAGGGCTCATCTAGTGCTTTCTATGCATATGCTATGCATCTTGTAACTCCACTAGGATCGAAAGTTATGAAAATTTGAAGTTGGACAAGACCGTAACTTGTTGTCGGGAGGTTTTTATAAAGTGCAAGAGAGAGAGAGAGAGAGAGAGAGAGAGAGAAGGAGAATTTAATTTAGTAACGAGAGAAGGTGGCACAAGAAGGAGTGAGGGGCATCCAAAAGCCAATTGGGTGGAATCTCACCAGCACTAATGCATACAGACTTGTCAGAACTTCGCAATTAAGTGTGTTTGCACGAAAGTAATAGTAGGATGGGTGACCTCCTAGGAAGTCCTTATGTTGCACCCCTTTTAAAAAAAATTTCATGTCATAACATTTTTGTTATCATTACAAGAAAGCACAAAGATGAGCAAAATGTAGTAGAGCTCATCTGGGGTTTTCTGTGCATATGTTGTGGGTATTGTAACTACACCTGGATTGAAATTATGATAATTTGAAGTTAGGACAAGAACCTAGCTTGTTGTCGACAAGTTCGCATGAAAAGCAAGAGAGAGAGAGAGAGAGGGCAGCACAAGAAGGAGTGATGGGCATCCAAAAGGCAATTTGCTATAGGTGTGAATTTCATTTATATGGGGAAAAAAAAACAATTGTACATATTGGTTGCAATCATACTAGCACTAATGCATTGGATCCTATTAGGACTTTGAAGTCAAACATGCTTGGGTGAGAGTAGAACTAGGATAGATGACCTCCTCAAAAGTCCTCGTTTTGCACCCATTTTTAAATTTTTTTTCTAGCTAGTACATTTCTTCTTCATTACACTAAAGGACAAAGATGAGCAAAACTTTGTTGGGTTCATCTAGTGCTTTTCATGCATATATTATGGGTCTTATAACCTTTATTGGAAATTCTAGTAATTTTAGGTTTGGACGAAAACATAGTTCGTCGCCTGGAGGTTTCCGTGAAGAGAGAGAGAGAGAGCGGGTGACACAAGGAGTGACTAGCATCCAAAAGACAATTGGCTATAGGTGTGAATGTCATGTATATAAAAGAAAATGAATGCTAATGTTGGGTGCGATCATACCAGCATTAATGCCCTAGATCCTATCAAAACTCCGCAGTTAAGCGTATTTGGGCATGAATCATACAAATATGGATGGCCTCCTAAGGCAATTGGCTATAAGTGTTAATGTCATTTATATGGTAAAAAAAAAATGAATGTTAATGTTGGGTGTGATCATACTAGCACAAATACATTAGATTTGATCAAAACTCAATAATTTAGCGTGCTTGAGGGAGAGAAGTACTAGGATGGGTGACCTCCGAGGAAGTCCTCATGTTGCACCTCTTTTTTAAACTTTTTTATGTTGTGATGTTTTCATACATGAAATTGTAGGGACGAGCAAAACATCGTAGGGCTCATATGGGGATTTTCGTGCATATGTTGTGGGTCTTCTAAGTCCACCACAATCGAAAGTTATGGCAATTTGAAGTTACAACAAGCCCATGTATTCTTGTTGAGAGGTTTGCATGGAACGTGAGAGAGAGAGAGAGAGAGAGAGAGAGAGAGAGAGAGAGAGAGAGAGAGAGAGAGAGAGAGATACTTTAATTTAGTCACAAGAGAGGGTGGTACAAAAAGGAGCAACAGGCATCCAAAAGACATTGGTTATTGGCGTGAATGCCATTTATATGGAAAAAAATAAATGCTAATGTTGGGTGTAACCATGCCAATATTAATGCTCCAGATCCCATCAGAACTCCACCACTAAGCATGCTTGGGTGATAGTAGTACTAGGATGGGTGACCTCCTAGGATGTCTTCGTGTTGCATCCATTTTTAAATTTTTCCATGTCGCGACATTTTCGTTCTCATTGCATGAAAGTTCATAGATAAGCAAAACATTGTAGGGCTCATCTACGGATTTCTGTGCATATGATGTTGGTCTTGTAACTCCACCAAGATCGAAACTTATAGCATTTTGAATTTGAAATAAGAACGTAGCTTGTTGCTGGGAGGTTTTCGAGGAATATAAGAAGGGATAGGGGAGATATATATATATATATAGAAAGAACGTAATTTAGTCATGAGAAAGGGGGACACAAGAAGGAGCTACAGCCATTCTAAGGTCATTTACCTATAGGCATGAATGTCATTTATACCCCAAAAAAAAAATGTGCATACCAATACTAAAGCTTTGAGTCCCATCAAAACATCACAATTAAGCGTGTTTGGGCAAGACTAGTACTAAGATGGATGACCTATTAGGAAGTCCTTGTGTTGTACCCTTTCTAAAAACTTTTTCATGCCACAACATTTTCATTCCCATTACAAGAAAGCGCAAAGATGATCAAAATGTAGTAGGGCTCATTTGGGGCTTTCCATGCATATGTTATGGGTCTCTTAATTCCACTCAGGTCAAAATTATAGTAGTTTGACGTTGAGACAACGCTATAGTTTGTTGTTGGGAGTTTTGCACAAAATGCGGAGAGAGAGAGAGAGAGAGAGAGAACATACTTTAGTCATCTGAGAGGTGGCACAAGAAATAGAAACGGGAGTCCAAAATATAATTAACTATAGGTGTGAATGTTGTTTATATGGGAAAAAATGAATGCCAATACTAAGAGAGATCATATCAGCACTAAAACACCAAATTCCATTAGAACTCTGCAACTAAGAGAGCTTGGGCAAGATTAGTATTATGTCCTTGTATTGCAGCCCTTTTTAAAAATTTCCATGCCTTAACATTTTCATTGTCATTATATGAAAGAATGGAGACGACCAAAACATCATAGGGCTCATCTAGGGCTTTCCCTGGATATGTTGTGGGTCTCTTAACTCCACTCAGATCAAAATTGTGATAGTTTGAAATTAGAACAAGACCATAGTTTTTTGTTAGGAGTTCAACATAAATACGAGAGAAAGAAAAATAGAGAGAGAGAGAGAGATAGAGAGAAGAGAGAGAGAGAGAGAGAGAGAGAGAGAGAGAGAGAGAGAGAGAGAATGAGAAAGTGGTGTAATTTAGTCATGAGAAAGGGTGGCACAAGAAGGAGCAACGGGCATCCAAAATATAATCGTCCATAGGCATGAAGGATTTTTACATGGAGAAAAAACAAATGCCAATCTTGGGTCGCTTGTATCAACACTAATGCATCAAAACCCATTAGAACTCTACAACTAAGCAAGTTTGGGCGAAAGTAGTATTAGGATGGGTGACCTCTAGGTATGTCTTTATGTTGCACCCCTTTTTAAAATTTTTCATGCCCCTTGACATTTTTGTTCTCATTACATGAAAGCGCAAAGATGAGCAAAACATTGTAAGGCTCGTCTAGGGATTTTCATGCATATTCTATGGGTCTTGTTACTCCACCTAAGAAATTTGAAGTTGAGACATGATCATAGCTTGTTGCTGTGAGGTTTGCACAGAATGCAGAATGCGAGAGAGAGAGAGAGAGAGAGAGAGAGAGAGAGAGTAGTTTTTTTCATAAGAGAGGGAGGCACAAGGACTAATGGGCATCCAAAAGAGAAAATGCTCCAAGTGTGAATGTTTTTTATATGGATATAAAAAGGGAACAAATGCCAATATTAGGTGTGATTATACTAGCAGTAATGCACTATATTCCTTCAAACCTTCGCAGATAAGCATGCTTAGGCAAGAATAATACTATGTTGGGATAACCTCTTAGGAAGTCCTCGTGTTGCACTCTTTTTTAAATTTTTTTCATGTCGCGACATTTTCATTCTTATTAAATGAAAGCGTGGAGATGAGCAAAACATCGTGGGGCTCATCTAGGGCTTTCCATGCATATTGTTATCAAGTCCCAAGGCTCACCTCTACCTGAGTGCATCTCCAAACCACTTTGACACAAATGGCAAACTCAATATGAGAAATTTAATTGGGGTTAAAATATGGGTCAAAAGTTATACCAACAGAGTCACCACTAACCTACTTTATCTTAGGTGAGCTAGGTTTGGGAGTGCAATTATGTGAAGGAAAGGTGCTAGCAGTCCTACACACCCACTTGATAAACGGTACATAATAAACCTATGAAGTACCTTCAAATTCAACCCGTCTAGACTTTAATTCTTTCATTTTGGAATTTACCAACCTTTCATGTATTGGATAAATTCGCACAAGACGACAACTACACTCAACTCGAGATCCTCAAAGATATGCGCAAGAAACCACCTTGATATTCGTCTTCAAACAAATTTTATTATGAGAATATCTTGGAGAAATTTACCCTTCATTAAGAATTGGGTCAACCCTGCACAGGACAACAATGGGTCACCTCAAGATCCTCAAAAGTATGTGCAACACAACCTTGAGGTCAGTCATCGAATTAATTAAAGTATTTTAAGGTTAAACAAGAGGTCATACATGGGAAAATATACCAAAATAAAGAATCAAAGCAGACATTAAAATGTACTAAAAAAAGAGATACCAAAACAAGAACCTAATTAATCTAAGGAAACAAATCATAGCAATATTCACATAATTTATGAAAAAGCGGCCAAATATAAAGCAGTCTTACTTTCCTAATTTTGTAAGATTCAATTATCCATGCCAAAAAGACAAGATTTAACATTTTATATATAAGGAAACCTCTTTACTTATGTACGTTGAAACTTTCTCTTTTTATTTTTATTTTTTTCTTTTTACTTTTTGACTTTTAATCACAAAGGAACCCCAAATTTAACATGAGATAAACCCTACAAGCTTCAAACTCCCTAGATAGCGACATAATTTTTTTTAGAGTTTTCTTCATTTTTAAGCCCTTTTTTTAAATTTTTAAAAATATTAAAAAGAAATTAAGATTAAAAATAATATCAACAAAAAAAATATAATAATAATAATAATAATAATAATAATAATAATAATAATAATAATAATAATATAGCCCTATAATTAAGGTTAAAGCATAGCATTTTTTCATATTTTAAACATATTTATTTTTATAATAATAATAATAATAATAATAATAATTATTATTATTATTATTATTATTATTATAACAATAACAATAACAATAACAATAATGACATTAAAATAAATCCTAAATAATTTTTTTACCACCATTTTTTTATTTTTTTAGAATAGAAATTTATTTAAAACTATTTAAAATAACAATAAAATAAAATAAAATAAAATAAGCCAACAAATCGGTTGACCAGTTCAAGTGGACCAATTGACTAGTTCACTTAAACATCCACATAACACCCAAGGAGGATGAACCCTATTCATCTTCTAGTGTTTTAAAAAAAAACCCTTGCACCAACATCCATAGCAACACTACCAACCTCCTTCAGTTGACCTGCCACCATTGCCTAATGGTTTTTGGACCATGCATGAGTCTCTTTGTGTGTGTACCATCATCACAGACAGGTAGAGTTTCCCATTGCCCAACTGTGCAACCGCCACTGCATTACTGGAGGGCAACATCATCATCAAATTGGGGCTACCACTGCTGTTGCAGTTTCAGCTTCTTCTTCTTCTTCTTCTTCTCCTTCTTCTCCTCCTCCTTCTTCCCTAGAGGGAAACACCATTGCCGAAGAGGGGCTACCAGTACCATTGCAACTTTAGCTTCTTCTTCTTCTGCTTCTTGCTATTTTAATCTGAGTTCCTATGCAAGGCAACATGAGACTCTACAATAGCCACACCCACCAACTAGAATTCAATCATGGTTATCGTCCAAAGTCCTTGACCTCACTTAAAGCTCAAAATTTTTAGAAATATATCATCTCATAGATAGGTAAATACCATTCAAAGGGAAAACATGGATGAAAATAAGGCTTCGCAAGCCTTTAATTTAAGTTTGCTACTGCCAAATTTATAACTTGCAACTACATGCATAAGAATAGAATATATATATATATATATATATATATATATATATATATATATATATATGCAAGGACCAAGTAAAGACCAAACAAATATAAATCATGTCCTATTGATTTTCCGTAGCCAATAAATTAATAACACAGAAGATGAAACATACATATCCTCATTTTAGCATGGATATCCAAACTCTGCTTTAGAAGATGTGTCTTTCTTATTCTTGTAATCCACCTTCTTTTCCTTTGTCTTGAATCTTTAAATGATATACCCTCAAGGATACCAAGAGGATAACAAGAACCCCTGAGGATGCTAAGAAAATATAGAGTGTTCTTCTCCTCTTCCCACGTTGGGAGTCTCTTGTTGATGTACTATCCAAGAAATATCTCCCCACTTGTGAACGCATCTCCTTTTTGTGAATGTGTATGTCTTCTCCCAGTGAGTGAATGTCTCCCTCCTTGTGTCTCCCTCTTACTTCCTTTTGATAGAGAAAGGGAAGCAAGGGGTGTTGCAAAGACAAGCAAAACCTAGTAAGACTTGTTTGGGGCTTTCTGTGAACATGTTGTGGGTCACTAAACTCCATTCGGATCGAAATTGTGGTAATTTGAAGTTGGGACAGGAACATAGTTTATTACTAAGAGATTTGCACAAAATGAGAGAGAGAGAGAGAGAGAGAGAGAGAGAGAGAGAGAGAGCATAATTTAGTTACTAGAGAGGGAGGCACAAGAAGCAACAACGGACATCTAAAAGACAATTGGCTATAGACGTAAATGTCGTTTAAAAAATGAATGTCAATGTTGTGTGTGAACATACTAGTACTAATATGTTAAATCCCATAAGAACTCTGCATTAAGCATTCTTGGGTGAGAGTAGTACTTGAATTTGTGCCCTTTAGGGAAGTCCTTATGTTGCACCCTTTTTTAAATTTTTTTCATGCCACAATTTTCGTTCTCATTACATGAAAGCACAAAGACAAGCAAAACGTTGTAAGGCTTGTCTGGGGCTTTCCATGCATATATTATGGGTCTTGTAATTCCATCTAAATCAAAATTTATAGCAATTTTAAATTGGAAGGGAACCATAGCTTGTTGTTGAGAGAAAAGAGAGAGAGTGAGAATGTAATTTAGTCACAAGAGAGGACAGCACAAGGAGCGACTGGCCTCCATAATTCAATTGGCTATAAGGTGAATGTCATTTATATGGGGAAAAAAAATGCATGAGAACGTTTGTGATTATACCAACAATAATGCATCGAGATATTATCATATTCCATGGTTAAGCATGTTTGGGCGTGAGTAGTCCTAGGATTGGTGACTTCCTTGGAAGTCTTCGTGTTGTGCCCTTTTTTAATTTTTTTTCCATACAATTATATTTTCGTTCTCATTACATAACAGTGCAGAGGTGAGTAAAATGTCATAGGGCTTGTCTAGAGCTCTCAGTTCATATGTTGTGGGTCTTGCAACTCCACTAGGATTGAAAGTTATGGCAATTTGACCTTCGGGCAAAATCGTAACTTGTTGCCAAGAGGTTTGCAAGGAGAGAGAGAGAGAGAGAGAGAATATTGGAGTAACAAGAGAGAATGACACAAGGAGCGATGAGCATCCGAAAGACAATTGGCTATAGGCATAAATGTCGTTTATATGGGGGGAAAAAATTGAATGTGAATGTTGTGTGCAATCATACCAACATTAGTGGACCAATCCCATCAAGACTTTGTAATTAAGCGTGCTTGGACAAGAATAGTACTAGGATGGGTGACCTTCTAGGAAATCCCCCTCACTCCCCTAATATTCATTCACGAAAACCTTCTTGCTCCAATTACAAAGGCATACATGAAAAAAAAAATTTAAAAGGAATTAAAATTAAAAGTGATTGTGCAAAAATTTGTCTAGTGTGCATGTGTTGGCCGCGCGCGCGTAGAAGATAGCCTTATTCTATGCATAGCTAACTTCAATAACTTTCGAGTGCTTAAAATGATGTTAGAAACATTAAGGAGATCTATTGCGTTGAAATTTAACATTGACAGCTCAGCTTATCAATTTAGTGACCACACTCCCACTACATCAAAGAAGATGATGGGAAGGAAACTCAATAGTCAATCTGGGCATGGAATATTTTATCTGAGGGCAAGAGAACTGCTTCGTTAAAATCAGCCAATTCTAGTGTTCCTATCCATATGATGAGTTCATTCAAACTACCCATCATTGCATTTAGCAAAATATAAAGCAATAATCAAGGAATTTTGTGTGGGGCTAGAAGGCAAATAGTGAAAGGTACACTTCAAGACCTAGAAGGTGTGCAAATCAACTTCCTTTGGAGGTTACTTAAATTTAGATGGAAATTCTCTTGTATGCAATAAATATATAAATAAATAAATAAATAAAATGTTCTTTTGGAATCGAATGCTTGATATTTTACAAAGTGGAATATTGTCAAATTGCATTAAAAAAAATAAAAAAATAAAAAAGATCAAGCTTGCAAGTTATCTGGAAAGGATAATGAATATCTCGATAATCTTTTCATGAGATGTGTAAAGGTGCAAAATGGTACCCTTTACCAAGGTGATGATTGTTCAAACTTCCTGGGTTTTATCACTGAAAACAACTGTCCCTTCCTTTCTCTAAAGACACTTTAAAGCTCAATTCCTTTGCTTTATGCTATTGCTAGTGTATCTACAAGTGAAGAATTAGTCATTTCAATAACTAGACTTGGGATTGTTTTTCAAATGTATCAAAGAAGCACATGCCGTTCGTAACACCAAGCGTGACTATTTGATGCAGGCACAACAGATCAATTTGGGGCGTTGCTGCTTTAGAGGAAAACTCTCATGAGGCTACGGCTTGCTTTGCTTTTTGTGACGAGGAAGGAAGGCCTTTATGCATAATCGGCCTGTAAAACTTAAAACATCAGCTAAAGAGGCCTAAGCTTAGGCAATCTGTAAAGGTGTAAAATAATCAATCAAAGAAGGGTGGAGAAAATTTACCATCAACTCAGATACGAAAGAAGTCGGTGATGATATCAACCATCTTCATAGCCAAGATGAGCAAATTTACTTCAAATATTCATAATTTTAAACATAAGATTTAAAATTGCATACATTAATTTGTGGGCATAGTTTGATGGCCTCGCTCATTATTTAATAAGCTGATGCAGCAGTCAAAAATTTCACTCCTCTGCCTCCTATTTTTTCTTCTGATGCATAATGATAATGTCCTCGAAGCTATGGTTAATGAGTGTTTTGACTTATATTAGCATTCTCCTTTTTTATACTAGTGCTCTCTCACTTCTTGGCATGTGGAATTTCAATTGTCATATCCCTTGAAATTACTATTTAAAACTTAAGGCCTCTGACATAAAAGTCCCCAAACTTTTACAGTTTGATCGTCTCCTAAGAAAATATTTAGCAATTATGAATGGTACTATTTGAAGACGTTTTGCAAATAAAAAGGAGGATTAAAGAAAGATCTCTAGCAATTATTAAGCAATTATTGAATGTGATTAGTTGTTTGCCCGTTTAATGGCTCATAATAAAATTGGAGAGATTTCACGGAATAATAGAAGACAAGACATGGGAAACCCCCAGTGCGAAACAAAATGTTGAACGCTAGAATTATTCTCTCTTCTTTTTGAGTGGAGAAAATTCAGGATCCAATCGGCAACCAACAGTAGTCTTCCTAAGTCTGAAATCTTCTCCCTGGCATAGCCCCTGATCTGATCCAAAGTCTCTGGACACACTAACAGCCCATCAACTATTCTGCCAAAGACTGTTAAAAGACTCCTGAAGTAGTGAAAAAGATGCCCAGAATCTGATTACTGAAAAAGCACATAACACCCAAATCTGAAAACGGCACCTACTTGGCCTTCACATGTGACAGGTGGTCATTGTTGATCCTATCAATCATTCCGGTACAATTCATCAAAGGTTAACATGCATTTCTTCTCCAGCCACTACAAATATTTCATCCACCCTGCAAAAGATATTCAACTGTCAGAACTTTTTGCAATGACCAACAGTGAAACAGAATATTTGGAACTTCAAGCCAGCAATAGAATTCAATATTTTCTGGAGATCAAACGGGATTCTGTGTCAGACAACTTCAGTATGGGCATGGAATGTGTTTGACACACTTGCAGAGAGTGAAAAAATTTGACATTCGCATGTCCTAATGGTCAAAATATGACTTTCAAATGGGCCTCTTTTGAAATACTCATGCCATTTAGATTCTTACTCTCTGTTCTAGGATGAGATGCTGTGGAGATTCCACTAAACAGCACATTCTCTCTTTGCTACAAACATTATACGTTCGGGAATTTCACACCATTACACGGCATGACAAGATGTGTAGCTGGCTATGCTTTGTATCTGTGTTTAAATATGTTTCAATTTTACACGATCCTGAAACAGAAAATACAACTAAATGGCTGGTGGTAATTAACTTCTACATTGCAAATTTATGTTTCGTACTTCATATTTTGGAAATTAACTCAATTTAGCCCATTCTTTTTATTTTATAAAACTGACAGAGGTAACCTCAGATGCAATCATTCAATTTCTGATTATTGATGCTTCTAGCTGCAACATCTGTTTCCTAACAGAAATGTACACAATTGAGCTCGAAAATTTTGGGTTCAATTCTAACCTGTAAGTATCTATGTTCACCTCAGCAAGCCATGTTGTTAGATAAACCTGCAAGACAATGATTTTGTGGTTCCGTCAAAGGCGAGAGCATTTGAAAACGAAGGGTAACTAATTTACAACACCATGGTAACTACCTTTTCGACCCCTAGTACTTGTGATTGTAGTACTATGCATTTAATAATAAAAATAATTTTTTTTCATATACTACAACTAAATACCTAGCACTACAATCACCAAGCAATAGGTTCATCATTGTTGAATCTTAAGTTCTTGGATGGGGTCTAAAGATTCATAAAATCACAGTAGCTTACATAGTTCATGCCTGAGTTGTTTCATTACACATGCATGCCATATTCATAATCCATAATGCAACATCCCTAATGCAGGTAGGTGATAACATAAGATAGGTGGTGAACCATGTGCAGTTGAGTCCCGCACGCATGATCCAACACTCTACACAAACTCACAACTACATGAATGTACTAATATTTGTATTTTCATTTTCATAATACATGCACTACGAGGTGAACCTAATACCTGTAACACCTCGTTGTTTGGTTGATGGTTAGATTGCATAGCCGGAGTATCTGACTTAAGGCCCCTTATTGTTGGAGGCACCAGCTCACAATTTTCTTTGGAATACAAGTTGCATTTGCTCAAATCATCAAATTCCCCAGGATAAAGCTCATTAGACCAATGCAAATTGACTTGTTGAGCTGTCTCATGACTGATGCAAAGTAAATCCAGTACAAGCAACCGCTGCTCCAAACGATACAAAGGATAAAGGCATAGATATAGACTGAAAAATGCTATAAAACTGTGCAAACTCATACACCAAAAACAAAAAAACAAAACAAAACAAAACAAAAAATACCTTCAAATTTAATTCCAATATGAACATCTCAACAAGTTCTTGTGCTAATTTCTCTGATAGTCAGCATGATGAAATTCATCAAAAAATGAAAAGAACACAGCACATTGGAAGAATAAATTGAGAGTGATAACTAGCATATCAATACAAAACAATTGTACATTTTATGCATTCCGTTTTTATTAAAGGGAAAAAATTATCTAAGCACCTCTGAGGCATTCTTAAATATACTAAGTGTTAAACGTTGCATTTGACAAAAATGACTAATTTTTTTCAAAAAAAAAAAAGAACTAATAATTATTCATACCTACAACATAAAAGCCCAGTTAGCTACTATTACCCCAAGCGCACCTACCACATATGCTACATGATGGAGATCACACTCAGTGAGAATTTTTCTATCATAGGCATAGATATGCTATAGGGTCATTATGATTACCTAGGGTTTTATGGTCCAAATGTTTGACAATTATGTGTTGGTACAATTTTTAGGTATTTGATGTTTTGTTTCATTAATTATGATTTGATATTGATTCCTAGAGATTGTTTATTTGTGTAGAATTAGGAGAAAGCCTATATAAAGGCTAGATGTGTAACCATGAAGGACAAATTGGAATATTGAGCATTCAGCAATAATTGAGTTTTGTCTTCATTTTTTTTACAATTTTTAATTTCCAATTTTTTCTATTAACTTTTTGCATCCTTCCCTCATGCCAATCAGTCATGCATCAATTTGGTATCAAATCTTGGATTTCAAAAACTCCTTGAAGCTTAAGTAACATGGATCTACCAAAGAGTGGTAGAATTTGTTTTCCTATTTTACAAATTGTTTTTCCATTTTGATTTTCTTTTAATAATTTTCATTTTTCAGTAAGGATTAGGGACTTTATAGTGTATTAAAGTTTATATGAGCTTGTATATCTAGTGATAGAGTGCTTAAATTTTTTTAAAATTTATTTTCTTTGTTATACTATTTTATTAATTTTCATTTTTCAGCAAGGATTAGGGACTTTATTTTGTGTTTTGAAGTTTATATGAGCTTGTATATCAAGTGATACAGAGTGTTTGGGTTTTTTTAAAATTTATTTTCTTTCTTATACTATTTTATTTTAAAATTTTCTTATCTTCCATTTATAAGTTAGTTATTAAATATTTCATTTCATAAAATATAAATGTTATCTAGTTACAAATTAACAATTTAGAATTTAGTCTTAAGATTACAATAAAGTTATGTTATGTACTTTTAATTTATACTCATGTAATATACTAATATCTAATATGTACAATAAAGTTAGTTACGTAATACGTACATTATGAATATGTACATTTGATAATTCGACCTATTTTCTTCAATTTACTCATATGAAAAGAAAAAAAAAAATTTGTTCATTCATAAACTTACTAGATAGAAAATTACACTACTTACTAGTATAGTAGTTGTAGTCTTGTAGACTTGTAGTATATAGTATTACTTAGTGATTCGTACATAGCATAGTAGTCAGTTACTACTTACTCCTAGTACTTCTTTTTGTTTTTTGTTCTTGTTTTTCCTCCCTTTTGCATCTTCAAATTACTCTTTGAAGGCTTAAAGTAGAAGATGCCTTGCAAGAGAGGAGACGGTCAAGTGAAAGAGAGTGGTACTGGGTCTAGAGAGGATTTCAGGTGGCAATTGACTGATATTATTTCAGGAAATAGGAATCACGTGAAGTGCAAATTGTGGTAAAGAAACAAAAGTGGGCATCACAAGATTGAAACAGCACTTTGACCCATGTAAAAAGGGAAAGTTACTAAGTGTCCAAATGTATCATCTAAAGTTAAGACAAACATGATGCAACATTTGAAAAATATAATGGTGGGAAGGAAAAAGAAGTAGATGATAAAGGAAGACTTGTAAGATAGATTATTTGTCAAGAGATGATGAAGACTGTGAGACTACACTTCCAAGGAGGAAAGTTTTAGGGAATGGGAAGAAAGACAAAGGGACTGGGCATAGTTATGATGACAAAAATGATGGGATCATGGGGCACTTCCACTCAGCGTGACGATCTTGGATGTGGTCAATAATGGGTTGACCCCAAAACTCTTGAAGGCAGGTTGAGGACTATGGATCCTGAACTCTAGAATTGGTCAAAAATTAATGACGGGATTGAGGGAAAAGCTTGGTAGTGCAGTGTCTCGCCTTTTGTGGGGGCGGGGGGAGGGGAGAGGGGTGAGGATCACAGGGACCGCTTAGTTAGGGTGAGGTCTGTAGGTCAAAAAACGGAGGGACAGCTGGGTCTAGGGATACAAAGAGATTGGAGGAACCTATTGACATGTTGATCTTTTCTTTTTTGGTGTTATAATTATTATTGTTCTTTTTTCTGGATTGTTCCAGGCATTTTTCGAGAGATGTCTCATTCTCCCTTGTGTAAATTCTCTTCCTATTAATGAAATTTTCTTTTGCTATCAAAAAGGAAAGGGGTTCAAGGACATATGGAAGGAAAGAAGAGTGGCCATCATGTGTGATGGATGGAAGATCAGTGACAAGAGATGCAATTTTCAACTACACACTCACTTGCATTCAGCTGGTAATTAATTATTTACAAGTTGGAGTTATAAATTATAATTATATTTCTTGCTTCTAAATCTAAATTATTAAAATTGAAGTTCACACTTCTGAATGTATGATGATCATTTTTGTCAAGCTATTACTTGAACCCTACAAATTCAATATAGTGGCAATCTTTCAGAGCACTGTGAGATAATAATGGATGGAGTTAAATCAGTGATTACATGTTGGAGCTTGATATGGACAATCTAATTAGGACATTCAATCAAGTAAGAACATGGATTGGATTGCTTAAAAAACTACCTTTACTTGAATAATTTATTTTGATAACTATTTGAGGTGATGAATATAATGGATTTTAATAATGAAGTTTTTTACAGCTGTTGACGTTTAGGGATAAAGTGAATTCATTTGGAAACCCATTAGCACAAAGCGTTGTTGGAAAAACAAGTCCAGACTAATGACTTCTATAGTTCTTCTATCTACTGAGTAGTAAGTACTAAGTACCAAGTGGCTAATGAGTGAATGATTTTGACAATAAAGCTGAATGGTGGACACATTATGATAGCTGTGCACCTGAACTCCAACACAATATTGTGAGAATATTAAGCCAAACAACCCCAGCTTCAAATTGTGAGCGCAATCGGAGTACTTCTAGCTTTATTCACACAAAGACAAGAAACAGGCTAAAATATGCAAGATTGCAGAAGTTGGTAATGTCAGCACAATATGAAGTCAAAAATATGGCATGCCACTCGAAGAACTGCACAATAAATAGAGGCTGGCCTTAATCCCATCAACATTGATTATATTTTCAAGGAGGATGATCCATTATCTCCATGGCTAGATGAAAGGGAGGAAACTCTGTATGATGGGCAAGATAATTTTGATTGGTTAGAGGTTGATGTAGTAGAGTCACAAACTCAACAACCAACTCATCCTCAAGCCACACAAATTGAGGAGAATTCTAGTCCATCTGCAACTCAAAAGTGATGATAGAGGAGGTTTGACTCCTCCTAGTGGTAATGATGATAGCCCTAGAAGTGGTAAATCTAGTGATAGTTGCAGTGGTAGTGGCGATGGTGGTTTTGGTGAAGGTAAGCAAGTTGAGCCAAGTAATGCCTTTGGAGGAGATTATGGATAGCATCTATGCTAGATGACTTTGATATAAGTGATTTTCCTCCACCTCCTTCGTGTTTTCCTCGTTCTTCATTATCTAGGCATGGCCACAGGCGAAGTGGAAGTGGAAGTGGAAGTGGTGTTGGTGAGGGAAGTGGTAGTGGTCAAAAAAGGAGAAGTACTAGTAGACATGAAGAAGAGCATATAAGGACATCCATCACCATGGTGTCTAACAAAGCTTTGCAGATTTTGGCATTAGGGAGTCATCTTCTTGTAACACCAATACTAAGAGGATTCAGAGGAGCCATACTCCATATCCACAATATTATCTTTCACAACCCCCACCTGCACACTATTATCCACCTCCATCTTATTACCCAGCACCAAGGCTATCCATATCCTGCATATGCTTACCTTATTCCCTTGCCTATTTTTTCCCATACCTTGACAGTTGACACCCAATTTTACCCATGGTCAATTTGATTAAAATAGGAAAAAAAATCATGAAAATAATGGAAAATAGATTATTAACTAATTGAGGGCTCTCCATCTCTCTCTTGACCTTTGCTAGCATATTTTAAGTTTGGATTACATTAGGGCTTCAAATTTTGTATTTTTAAGGTGTCATTGTTTAAATAGCCATTTTTATTGAAATAAAAGGGTATCCCTAGCCTAGTTAAGGGTTTTGCACTAAGAATGAGGAGAAACTTGTGCCCAAACACCCTTTTAGGAGAAGTGAAGGAAACTTCTTGCATCATTAGGTAGGTCTCCCTTCCTCATGTAACTTACATGTGCAATTGCATCCGATTTCACTGTAAAACACTCAATCAATTCAATGATAGAACCCAAAAGTAAGGTGATAATGTCCTTTCGGAATTCTTGAGGCGAGAGAAGCCCTATGCACTTGACCAAGATACCAAATGGTAATTAGGTGGACCAATATTTAACAGATGGTAATCTAAACTTAAACGAAGAATTAATGGCCATGCACAATTCATGTTTGAAATTTCGAAGTCGTAGTACTATTCACAGAAAGGGTGTATTGGGGACGCTGGTACCTTCCCCTCGCATAAGCATATTTCCGAACTTGGCTCTAGTATGTAGACCCTTGACGATCGATTTCTTGGACCCTAGTGTAGCTAATTAAGCAAGTGGTTATTAGTAATTAATTAGGTGTTCTAACCTTGCCTAGACAAAATAGGTTAGTGGGGACTATGTTGATTTGTTTTGAATCTTTGACCCATATCAAACCCCCACTCCTATATCTTAACTCAAGTTCGCCATCTGAGTTTAGGCAATTTAAAGATTCAACCCCGCAAGCAGTGGCCCCTCCAACATGTTGCAACAACTTGGTTACTCCATTAAAGACATTAGAGAGTCAAGCCAAAGAATAACTTCAAAACACTTTAAACATAGAATTAAGTATGGCCTTTGATTCTTTCCAATCTTAATTGTTTGATAACTTTTCTCAAATTGACTAGACGCATGTGTTAAGGGTTATGAGATAAGTTTTCGTGCACAAATCCACTAGCCCTATACCTGAGCCCGTCCTTGTAGGAATAGACAGAGATGTAATAATGTTTGCTCTCATAAGACAATAGCCTCCGCATGGGCCCACAAAACATATCACTCAAATTGTATCTTTTGCATTCGAAGTAGGAATGCAAACAGAGTAGAATTGAAGCAAAAGAGGTAGAACCTGAATGCGTGTCGGGGAATTATTCATATCACCATTCTCGTCCCATTAAGGGATCTACCTCCCATTGAGGATCCAAATCCGCCTACCAACTAAAAAAAAAAAAATGTTCTATATTATTACTCCAAATCCCCTCGGGTCAACTTGAAAATGCATTTCCTTGCCAGATCTAATCCTATAGGGACGTACCGGGGTGAGATATCCACTAACCTAAATCCATTTACATCCCTAGTTTGAAGTTTGTTATCGGTGAGGATTGGGCACTCTACTAGCCTAAGTGTAGGTGATGATATAAACAATTTGGGGACCTTTAGCCTTTAGGGCATAAAGTCAAGCTTACATGCAACAACCTTAAATCTCATACCCTAGAATAAAGATTCAAAGATGATCCCAAAATACAAACCTACCAAATGTGGGACAAAAGCTTCTACCTTCTCCGAGTGAATGTGTTAGTTTGTGCATTTGTTTGAAATTTAACTTTAGGCTTTCTTTTTTTGTTCTTTGACTGTGCATGTTTTATGGAAAACATCATTTCTTTTTAGGTAAGGTAGGATTTAGGTATATCTTTCAAAAAAGACTAGGGCACTTGCACCCATGGTCTTAAATTTCCAAAAGATTATTGAAACTTCCATCAAATTTTCGCTTTCCATCACCTTCAAAATCAAAATCGCAATCGATTTCCAACTTAATAATTTCCATCAAAATTTATGCGGATCATCCGAAATTTTTTGAAATCTTGAAATTTTAGCAAAATTTGTCGAAATTTTAACTATAGAATGAAATTCCCTTGGAATTCAAATGTGTGATTTAGATGCAAAGTGAAATTTTCTCTGTTAATCTAACTTTTTTTTTATTGAAACAAAAGAATATTACAAGGTATTTTGAAATTATATGAAAAATTAAACTTACAAAAACATTTTATTTAGCCATTTATGTCTAAATTATCTTTATATATATAATAAATAATTACAAATGATTCATGAATTTCATTTAGATTAAGATCGAATATGTTTAAAACACATTGTATTATGAATATGTTTAGTACACATTATATTACAATTATTCCACCTCTTACACAACATAAATGTAATTAATTTGTAATATATTAGTCTTAAAACTTACATTATTATATTTATTAACTATTTTTAGAGTTTCATATAAGAATTCCATGTTTTATTACCAATTTCCATCATTTGTCAAATCGAAATCGAAATTTCCATCAAAATTTCTTTACTTTGGAGTATCAAAATTTTAGTCGAAATCAAAATTTCCTTGCTTGCACCTTGTCTCGTTTCATCTATACTCCCATGCTCAAACTATAAACCTCTACCTTCTATTCTTCACTCTAAAGGATGCCACTCCATCAATGCTTAATCTGTGAACACCCATCTATCCATCCTTAATTTAGGGGCAGCTCTTCATTTATTCTCAATTTGTGAACATCCATTTGTCTATGCTCAATCTAAGAGCATATACCATCCATTCTTAATCTATGGATACCCCTTCATCTATGTTCACTTTGTAAGCATCTACCTTTCATTTGTGCCCAATCCACAAGTACCCATCTATCAATATCTGGCATCCATGCTCAATCTATGAGCACTACCTATTCATTAGCACAAATCCATCCACATTCTATATTTATCTAAGATAAATATGTAAGCGTCAAACCATCACCTATGCCTAACATGTGTGCATCCATTCATGCTCAACTTAGACCATCCTTCTATGAGCTCATCATTTCAACATCCATGTTCAATCTGGGGCATCAGTTTATCTAAGCTTAACTCATAAGCATCTAGTCTCCCATACTCAATCTGTAAGCATTTGTCCAACCACGCTCAATCTAGGAGTAGTATCTATCCAGTTATAAGCATTTGTGTCTCCATGCTCAATCGATTAACATGTCATCACCTATGCTCAATGTGTAAAATCCTATCTCCCATGCTCAGCCTATGAGTGTCTATCCACTCGAGCTCAATTTGTGAGCATTTGTCTCTCCATGCTTAATTTGTGAGCATGCAAACTGCTCACAAATATGAGCTCAGATTATATTTATCGAAACTCAATCTACGAACACCAAGTCATTATCCATGCATCATATGTAAGCATCCATTCACACTCAACTTGGATTGTCCTTCTAAGGAGCTCATTACCCCATCCCCCATGTTAAATTTAGGGCAATTATTTATCTATACTCAATTTGTGAGCATTTGATTTCCAATACTCAATCTATGTTCTCAACCTAAAAGCATCTATTTCCCCATGTTCAATATGAACATGTAACCCTCTATGCTTAATCCGTGAGCATCTCTCCACGAGCATTTGTCTCTCCATGCTCAATCCGCGAGCATGTAACTATTGGTGCTAAATATATAAGCATCTACCTTTTGTACCCAATCTGTGGGCACCCATTGATCTATGCTGATATGAGAACATCTATCCGTTAATGCTTAAAAGTGACCATTTGTCTGTATGTGCTCAATCTTAAACATTCAATCATCTATGCTTGATCCATAAGCATCCATCCTCCATGCCCAATCTGTAGGCACCTATTTGGGCCATTTCCAATCCACAAACATCTACGCGCCCATGCTCAATCTATGAGCACTTCTCCAATCATGCTCAACTATAAGCATATTTGTTTATTCTATATTTGTGAATTCCTATTCACCTATGTTTAGCTTTAAGCGTCTCAAGCATCCACCCATAAGCATCTATCCATCTATGCTCAGCTCATAAGCATCTATTCCTCACATACCATGCTCCACCTATAAGCCTATGTCATCACTTAACTCTTCCTATAAGTATCATTCCATCATCGAGAACTTGCGTGCATATGTTCATCATTTATCTTTCCAAGCTCAACTTCAGAGCATCAACTCATCAATCCAAGTTTGTGAGCTTATGCTTACGTATCCTTAGTCTATGAGCATCTATCAATCACTCAAGCATCTAGGCTCAACCTGTGAGCTTTTATTCAACATCTCATCCTTATGATCAACTTGTGAAATATGTTCATTATTTATTCGTGGGATTAACATTGAACATCAATGCATAATTTATTCATTCATGCTCAACCTATAAGCATCATTCCTCCATTATTGGTCTAACATACAAACACTTATTAGTCATTCCTCTAATTTCCCAATATGTGGACATTCACTCCATCTATTTCTTTACATAGGAGCACTCACTCATCCATTAGTTTTATGCCATTGGTCTTACACCCATGGGAGCATCGAATCTTTCAATCTTCCATTCCCCTATTCACTAGCTTTAGCTAGAATAGGTGTTCATACATTCATGCAATCATTCATACATTCATACATCATTCATTCATGCAATCATTCATGCATTCATTCATTCTACCAACAAAAAAAAAAAAAAAAACTAAAAACTAAAAAACTAAAAACTAAAAAAACCAAAAAAACAAAGAAATAAATAAAACAAAAAAAGCGAGGATCTTAAGCATGCAAGCTTCTTCGTAAATATACATTTCATCCTTTTTTTTCTTTTTTTTTTTGTGGATTGAACCCTATGGTGTCGTGGAGCCAAAGAAAAGAGCCTAGGTATACATGGTCGAGGCAAAGCTTTATCTCAATAGTTGGAAATCATCTTATCAGAATGAGCATATGCGATGATGTTTATTTCTTAGTGAATTCGTTATTTAGTTTATTTTTTCTCTTTTTTTTTCTATTAGAAAAAAGAAGTATCTTCGAAAAATTCTCCACATCTATTACATTATTTCGTCCCATGTTGTATCAATTAGTTTATCATGCTTGTGTTGTGCCATGTTAGTCCCTTTTCTACAAGTCTAAGGACGATGGCTTTATCAGATCTAGGGATGTCAGCCTAGATTTTGACTCAAAAAACTCAATTCATGGATATGAAATAATTCGATGAACAATGCAAAATAGATCTAATAATGCCAATATAGGGAATGTTTAAATTGATTGGATGGGATATAAACAAGCCAAAGAAAAATCCGACCAAAGCCATCAGAAGATGAAAAAGAAAAGCAATCAAGATGAAGGCTTGATTGAAAGAAGGAAAAGGGATCGATAGCCCAACCCAACAAAGCTTCAAGATTTTCTCTAGAGGAGCACTACTATCAATAAACAAGAAATGTCTTTTAAAACATTATGTTTGACATATTGAGCTTGAAATGAATGTTTTGTTTTATCACTCATGTGAGAAGGATTATTCTTAAGTTCACTGCTAATATTTGGATTGAAGATAGGTGGTTATCATTTGGCCAACCAGTAAATCCCCAAAAGAACCTTAATGAATTGAGATTCTATTTGTTAGCCCCCGTTTGGGAGCACTTTAAAAAAAGAAGTGCTTTTGGCACTTATCACTTAAAAAAAGAAATTGTGAAAGTAAGTGTTGTTTGGCTTCAAAAAAAAAAGTAAGCACTTGACAACAATAGCAACAAAACCAGGCCTCAAGTCCCATTAGGTGGGGTCGGCTATATGAATCATTTTCTGCCAATTTCTACGATCATGGACCATTTCTTTTGATAGATTCAGGGCTATTAAATTCTTATTCACTATCTCATTCCAAGTTATTTTAGGTCTACCCCTCCTCTTTCGACTGTCCCCACCCCCCCACCCCCCCCCCCCAAATAGTAACTAACTCACTTTTCCTCACTAGCGCACTATGTGGCCTATGTTGCAAGTGTCCATACCATTTAAGTTGTCCCTTCCCTATCTTATCTTCTGAAGGAGCTACACCTAACTTATCACGAATATGTCTATTCCTTAATTTATCTTTCAGTATTTTACCACTCATCCATCTAAGCATTCTCATCTTGCCAACTTTTACTTTTTGGGTATTCTGTTTCTTCGTCGCCCAACATTCTAATTCATATAGCATAGCTAGTCTTATAGCCGTCGTATAGAACTTCCCTTTTAATTTTAAGGGTTTTAAGGGTATTCTACGATCACAAAGCACACTTGAAGAACTTATCCATTTTACCCAACCTGCTTTAACTCTATGCATTACGCCATCTTCAATTTCTCTTTCACCTTGCATAATAGATCCAAGGTATCAAAATCTTCAAGTCTATTTATTTCTTTATCATCAAGTTTAATTTTGTCTCCAATATTCCTCCAACCATTACTAAAATTACATTTCATAAATTCTATCTTCTTTCTACTTATCCTAAAGCCTCTAGATTCCTAAGCTCTCTCCATAATTCTAATTCAGTCTCTACTCCGCCCCTATTTTCATAAATCGATACAATATCATCTGCAAACAACATACACCATGCAACCTCATTTTGAATACTCTCAGTCAGCTGGTCCATCACTAAAGCGAAAAGATAAGGGCTCAAAGCAGATCCTTGATGTACACCTATGGTGATTGGAAATTCTCTAGTTTCTCAACCTATAATTCTTATACTAGTCACTACTCCATTGTACATATCCTTAATGACATCAGTATACCTACTACATACACCTTTTTTTTTTTCTAAAACCCACCATAGAACTTCCTTATGTACCCTATCATATGCTTTCTCTAGGTCAATAAATACCATATGCAAGTCCCTCTTCTTTTCCCTAAATTTTTCAATTAATCTTCTTAAAAGAAATATAACTTCTGTGGTAGATCTCCCAGGCATAAAACCAAATTGATTTTCTGAGACCTTCGTTTCTAGCCTTAATCTTAGTTCAACTACCCTTTCACATACTTTCATCATATGACTCATAAGCTTAATTCCACAATATTTATTATAATTTTGAATATCTCCTTTATTTTGTATATAGGTATTAAAGTGTTTTCCCTCCATTCATCTGGCATTTTCTTAGTTTTTAAAATTGTATTAAATAAATTAGTCAACCATATAATTTCGTTATCACCTAAGCTTTTCCAAACTTCAATTGGGATGCTATCTGGTACTATAGCTTTCCTATTTTTCATTTTTTTAGTGCAAGCTTAACTTCGTTAGCTCAAATTTTGCAAATAAATCTCATATTTTTAGTCTTTTCCTCATTTGTCAAATCTAAGTTTAAGCCTTTTATTTGGTTTTCATTAAACAAATTACTAAAGTAACTTCGTCATTTTTTTTATGTCTTCGTCCTTAACCAAGACAATATCATCCTCACTTTTTATACATTTTACATTTCCTCAGTCCTTACTCTTCCTTTCTCTAACTTTAGCAAATTTAAATACATCTCTTTCCCTTTCTTTTGTATCTAATTTATCATACAAACTAATAAATGATCTGTATTTAACTTCACTAACGGCCTTTTTTGCATCTTTTCTCGTCTCTTTATACTTTTCAAAGTTATCAAAGTTTCTACATTTTTGCCACATATTATACCAAATTCTTTTTGTCTTTATGGATTTTTGGACATCTTTATCCCACCACCAACTTTCTTTGCTATTCGAGCATTTTCCCCTTGATTCACCTAGCTATCTTTTTAATAAAGCTAGCTAATCTACTCCAAAGAGTCTTTATATCTATCTCATCCTCTATAGTCCGATCCCCATCTTTGATCATTTTATCTTTAAATTTTATTATATTTTCTCCCTTTAGGTTCCACCTCCTAGTTCTCTTACCCTGGTTTATTTTATCATTTTTCTTCTATTTTTTAATACATATATCTAACACTAAGACTATGTTGTGTGGTTAGGCTTTCACCTGGAATAACTTTACATTCCTTGCATGATAAATGATGACTTCTATTTTGTTCACTTTTAAAGGTCATTAAGTGTTCTTTTCTTTTCTTAAAGCAAGTATTCATTATACTAAAATCATATGACATAGCGAAGTCTAAGATCATCTCCGCAACTCATTTTTGATTCCATATCCATATCCTCTATATATCCTCTCACAACTCTTTTATTATCTCTTCCAACATGTCCATTCAGATCTCCTCCTATAAATCTCCTCCTATAAAGTTAATCATAAGTCTTCCTAGATGCGAGAGAAGGAAGCCAAAACCTATAGAAAGTCAACCAAACTATGATATCCAAGGAAGGTTTGCTGAAACGGTGCAAACCTGAACAAAGGCAATAACAAAGAAGGGTAACTTTAGGGTTTTAGGAATTTTGGTGCAACTAATGGTGTAGGTTATCAAAACAAAAGGATTAGGGTTCCAGAGAAGGGGAACATCAGAGTCCCAACAAGCTCGTATTCCCAGAGGGTAGGTTCGCAAACTTGCAAAAAGGGATCATCTATGGTTGCAAACTAGCACAAGGGAGGTGGCAAGGGGAATTAAAGTCGCAAGAGGCCCAATCGCGAGGCTAGTCGCCGATGTGAAAAGCATCTAACAAAAGAAAAGGGTTCTAGCATAATCACAAGCTTGCAAGAGGGAGACAGTGAAGGGTTCTAGCATGGTCACGTCAATTGAGAACCTTCGCTCTGCTGCTGCTTTTGTTGACAAACAATTTTGTCCGAGGTCAATTTGACTAAAATAGGGAAAGCCCTCAATTAATTGGGCAAATAATCTCAATAGATTATTAGAAAACAACTAATTGATCGCTCTCCATCTCTCTTTTGACACTTTCTAGAACATTTCAAGTTTTGACTACGCTACGGCTTCAATTTTGTATTTTTATGATTTAAATCGCCCTTTTATTGCAATAGAGGGTATCACTAGCCTAGTGAGGGGTTCATATTAATAATGCGGGGAGACTTGTGCAACAAAACCCTTTTAGAACAGGGAAAGGAAACTCCTTGAACTTTAAGGGCATTTTAGGAAAGAAGCCATCAAGGTAAAGCCCTAGCTTCCAAAAGTTTATGGAAAGAAAGCTAGGGCTCTCAAGGGGAAGGCACGTTGAGAAGGAAAAGGAGGGATACATTAATCAAAGGAAAGACCCTGTGGAGAAAGAGAGAGTGGCTAATGTTGTGGCAAATTCTAGTGAAAGCAGCGTAAATTGTCATGAGTACGAAGGCCAGATAGCAGCATTATAAGTTGTAGTGAATAAGAGGGTCAAAGAGCAGCATGAAGCTGCCAATTATGTCCTCCATCCAAGCTGCTCCTTTGTTATTTGGTTTAAATTGTGTGTGATAGAGGAGGATGGAGGACTGGTTGCTATTTATTGAGGCAGTTTGGAGATTTATTCCAGGAGGCAGTGGCCCTCTGGCATGTTGCTACACATACAGTTATCCACCACCACCCCAACGACAATTCCATGGAGGATATGAATTGAACCAATAATCAATTCACCCATCTAAGATTCCTTAGTATTCTTCTTCATCCGAACAATATCAAGATCAACCAAGAGATGCTTATAATATTGGTTCCTCATATTACTCACTTGAAGGAGTTGGAAATGGATAGGGTAGTAACTCTCAAACTAGGGATGATAGATATGCAAGTTATGAGGATCCTCCACGCCATTCTCTATGGTGGTGACTTGGGAGTTGGAACTTGAAAGTTGGACTTTGAGAATTGAGAGAGTTTGAGACTTGACAGTTGGGGCTAGAGTGACTAATGAGACATGCTTTATTTTTTTATGTGATTAACCATGTTTTATGTGCTACTTGGTTGTTTGTACTCTGTAATATGAAATATGAAGCTTGACTGGTTGAACCATGGTCTGAAGTATGGAGCCATGAATTATGAGCAATAAACTTGTTATGATGTTTGTTTTTTATTATATTTATGATTTCTTACCTTTATAATCAAATATAATTGTAAAAACTAGCCAATATAGGGCTTTTCTCACCAACAGCGACTTGAAAACCAAGTTGATATTCAGTAGTTGCATTATATGTTGCATATAAGTTAATTAAATTTTACTAAAATTCATTTATAACATTAGTTTTTAAGGTTCTGGGATCAAAACATGTGAATATGTGTGTTTTCTACAAGCTTGCTAATGCAAAAAATGAATTCATAGACATGGCAACCTTTACACGTCACAAAAGAAGTGATGGCCATTATCATCACAAGGTGACCATTGCCGTTATGCTGACTGTTCCTATTATTTTAAACCATATCCCTTTCTCTTTGTATAAACCATAATACTGCAAGAGGCAAGCTATTCTACAAATCCGTATAATTCCTTCAATCACACCTCTCCTAGCCTTCAGTTCTTGCTCAACCTTCTCTGCTGCCGCCCACTTGATACCCAGAGAAGCAAAATGCAGGCTCTACAACACCTTCACCCATCAGTGCGGAAGATGATAACTGTCTCTTCCAATTCATTACGCACATATAATCTCCAACTGTACAATAGACCCATCAATGTTGAGAACCAGCACATCCAGACCAGCTTTCTAGGAAGACGCATACCTACTCCCCAACAAAGTAAATCACACTGCCCCACGAAAATATGCTTTGTATGCTCTCCCATCTCTTTAAATGAAACTGGAATGGGAAAAATGGACATCCAATAAACTGGTAGGTTGGACAGAGTGCTTTTAATCAAATCAGCTTACCCCCTTCCGATAGCAACTAACTTTTTCCATCCTGCAAACCTCCTTTCAAATTTCTTAATCACTGGATCCCAGAGTAGCAGAAACAGCCCCCCAACGTAGAGGAAAGGCAGTTACACACACATGAATAATATTTGTTGGGATTGGATTTCATGAGTGACAAAAACTTATATAGTTGGTGTGTGTAAACTTAAAATAGTTTAATGAAGCTTTAATAGTACACTGGTCAAATAGCGTGATAGATGCATATACAGATGCAGTTACAGGTGCATATATAGATTCATTTACAGATGCAGTAACAGATGCATATATGGATTCATTTACAGATGCGGTCACAGATGCAATAACAAATGCATATATAGATTCATTTACAGGTGCAGTTACAGATGCAATAACAAATGTATATATGATTCATTTACAGATGCAGGACAAAAGCAATAGCAGATGCAGTTATAGAAGCACTCATTGATGATAAGCGACTTGGGTATGTCATATACATAGTTGTTAGAATAGTACGATTCTCTATTCGAACCGTATAATTCAAATCGAATAGAAAGGAAATTGAGTCGAAACGTTAGGGGAATCGAATGTGAAGGAGAATCGAATGACTTGGGCTGAGAATCAATGAATCAAATCAAATCACACAATTCGATCGATTCGCTGCTACCGGCACACGTCCACCTCCAACTGCTTTAAAGCCCAGCAAAAACCCATTTTTACACCTTTTTTTGCACAATTAAGTTTGTAGTGCCCTTAACGTAGCTTCTGTCCCAAAGGAGAGAAGAAATGAGACCTTTGGCCTTCCCTCCAACCATTCCTCTGTGCTCTGTCTCTGCCATTGACAATTGAACTTTGAAGGACTGCCAGAGTGCCAGTTGTCTCCCTCTATTCTTCTGTTCTTCCATAGAAGAAATACCAGAGACCATCTCTTCTCGGCTTCCTATTTCTCTGCTCTTTCTGCCATTGAAGAAACAGACGTGAGTCTCATGACAGGGGAGAAGACTCAGCGCTGACTGCAGAGAACCAAAACTGTGTAGGTACGTAACTTGGTTGCCTTCCTTGCATTTTTTATTCATTTTTTAAATTTTAATCAGTTTTGATTATGCTTTTAATTTACTTTTTTTTCTTATTTTAGTTGTTACTTGTTAGAGTTTTAAAGTAAGCCCATGCATTAAAAATGATATTTTTTCTTATAAAACAGTAAAAACACAATAAAGTTCAAATCTTTATTGCTTTTGATGATACATTCTCTTAAAATAGTCTTAAAAACCACAAATTTCAGTTTTTTTATTAATATTTTCTTGATTCAGTCGCCTATTTTTTTAAAATAATGCATACACATGATTTTTTATTGTTAAATCATAAATGTTAAATATATTGCATCAACTATTCAACAATTAATACAATATTATAATGGCTTGCCTATTGAACTTTGTGACATTTTTATAATATTCATTTATTCATTATAGTATTATACTATTATTATTATAGAATAGAGTTATAATAAATTAGTAAATAGTAATATAGTTGTAGTATTATGTATTTATATTATACTTCTTTAGTTGTTTCTTACTCTTTTTGAATATGTTATTCATTGTTTATTTGTAGATTGAAAGTTGAAATTTGAATTGGAAAGTTTGTGCTTATTTGAGTGTTAGTGTGGGAAGATGGTTTCCAGTTCAAGTGCTGAGCCTAGGAAAAAGAGTTCCAATACAAAGAGAAAAGATCCTACATGGGATACCACTGCTAATTTAAGCTGCTTTTTGGGAAGTCAGTGGAGGTCCATTTCTTATATCTATCCTTCTTCCACCCCTCACACTAAACGTGAGGTGGGGAGGGATTCTCATATTCATTTTTGGAAAAACCGGCTGGGAAATGCACGCCCCATTTTCTACTTCTTTCCCCCGTCTCTTTTATCGAAGTTATGAGCAAAACAAAGCTGTTACTTTTTCTGTTGGTGACTTGAACAGTCCTTTGGTTTCCTAGAATTTTCATTTTAGGGGACCTCTCAACAATAGGGAGATGATGGAATTGCCATCTTTGTTATCTTTATTGAGTGGAAGTAACCTTTCTTCGGGGAGGAACGTCCGCTGTTGGTCTTTAGACCAATCAGGAGTACTTTCTTGCAAATATTTTTTTGAATTTTTTATTTGTCCCAACTCTTCTTTCCTGCTATACTCACCTATTTGGAAGGCTAAGGTTCCCCCTAAAATAAAGGAGTTCACTTGGTTGGTCAGTTGTGCTTAACAACATAAATACTAATAACTTGTCGCAAATTAGGAGACCTATGAAGGCTCTCTCTCCCAATGTATGTGTGCTCCATTACAAGAACTCTGAGACTGCTTCTCACCTTCTTTTGCAATGTGAATTTGCTTGGAGTATATGGAATATGCTTTTTGGTGTTATGGGAGAAAGCTAGATTTGTCCTCCCTTGGTGGAAGACTTTTTAGAAATACCCTTCACAAGCTTTGGTAGAAGAAAGGATGGGGAAACTTTATGGAAGTGTGGCTTGTTCTCAATATTATGGGGTTTGTGGATGGAACATAATACTTGAATATTTTCTAGGAAAAATTAAGTACTTTGCGTCTCTGTGGTGTGTCTGTTATGGATATTTTAAAGAGGCAACCTTTTAGGAGTTTCAAACAGATTGGAGGAACACATTAACTTGATAATCTCTCTTTTTCTTGGGTTTTTTTTTATGTTATTGTTTACTCCTGGAGTGTCTCAATTTGTCTCGGGAGATATCTCATTCTTCCTCTTATAAATTCTTTTCCTATTAATGATATCTTATTTTGTCATCAAAAAAGAAAAAAAAAAATGATAAAAGGATGCACTTGAAGTGCAATTATTGTGGGCTTGAAATATGTGGCGGCACAATTAGAATGAAGCATCATCTTGTGGGGGATCATGATAATGTTGCTCCTTGTAAGAAGTGTCCGTTAAGAGGTGAGGGAAAATTTTGTGAATCTTTTGGAAGGAGTAAAACAAAAGAATGTTCACAAAGAAAAAGAAATTTTTCAAGAAGAGTTTGGAGAACAAGAACAAGAAGTTCAAATTATTGTTGGACAAAGAAGAGGCACCATGGATGCTTTTGTAACTAAGAGCAAAGGGGTTAAGGGAAAAGGGTTTAAGCAACAAACCTTAAGTGCGTGAAAAATAGAGAGGCGGTGGTTCAAAGCATTTTCTGGTTCTTATATGGGCATGTTTTACCATTTAACTTGGTGAAGAGTCCATTATTTGCATCAATAATGAAGATGGATAGGGGATATGGAAAGGCCGAAAGGGGTTGAAGCTTCCAAGTTATCACAAGGGTAGAGTGACATTTTTGAAGAAAAAAGTTGATAGTGTCAAACAAATTATAGAAAAAAAATATAAGAAAGAAATGGTAAAGACAGGATGTACTTTCATGTCGGATGGATGGACTGACACGACACAAAGGCATCTCACAAATTTTTTGGTTAATAGTCCTTATGGCGTGGTTTTTCTCAAATTTATAGACACTTCATGTGTTGTGAAGGATGCGTATAAATTGTATAAATTGCTTTGACTCATTAGTGGAAAAGAGTGGAAGGGGAAATGTGGTTCAAGTGGTGACAGATAGTGCATCGGCTTATGTAAGTGCTGGTAAGTTGCTAATGGAGAAGAGGAAACATATATTTTGGTCTCCATGTGCAGCCCATTGCATAGACTTAAATGATATTGGAAATTTGCCTGTCTTTCATTATACAATTCAAAAGGCTAAGGAGGTGTGTGTCATCATTTACCAACACATATGGGTCCCCAACATGTTTAGGGAGTTTTCTAGGGATAAAAAAATAAAAAAATAAAAAATAAAATTTTGAACAGAGCCAGGGTTACAAAATTTGCTACATATTTTCTCACACTAAAGAGTTTTGATGAAAATAAGCTTGCTCTTTGAGCCATGTTTGCATCAGAGGAGTGGGCCAAGTGTCACCATGCTTCGAGTTTGGAAGCTAAGGAAGCGGAGGTCATGTTATTGTGTGATGATAAGTTTTTTGGAAAGCAATAAAGTATTGCATGAAGTGTGTGAGCCCACTAGTGAAAGTTATGAGGCTTACTAATGATGATGCGAAACCAGCAATGAGGTATATATATGAAGCCATGGATAGAGCAAAGGATCAAATTGACCAAAACTTTAATCATCAAAAGATCAAGTATGATCGTATTTGGAGCATCGTTGATACGAGATGGGATTTGCAACTCCATAAGTCGCTTAATGCAGTGGGATATTTCCTTAATCCTAGGTAAGTCGCATGGTCCAAAAACTAAAAAAATTTGATAACATGTTATGTGAGCAGTGAGTCTATTACCTATGCATTTATCTTTCTCACTTTTTTTGTTATAGGTTCCAATATACTAATGGCTTTAATGCAAACATGGAAATCAAAATTGGTCTATATAACACTATTAAAAAAAATGAATCCAAATGTTGAATAAAGGGTCAAGATCGATCAATAATTGGAAAAGATCAAGAAATCCGAAGGGATGTTTGGCTTAAGCACGGCTACTCTAACAAAAGACAAGAAACAACCGAGTATTATATCAATCTGATAGTTGCCTACTTGCCTTTATGATAACTTTTTCATTTTTTTAGTTTTTCCTTTTTGGTTCATAACCAAAAATATGATATGATGTTTATTCATTTGTTTTGATCATTTGTACAGCTAGCTTTATGGTGGGAGAGTTATGGAGAGAAGCACAAGGAGCTTCAAAGACTAGCAATATGAATCCTTAGCCTCACACGTAGTGCCACAGGATGTGAGAGAAATTGGAGCACATTTGAGCATGTCCACTCCAAAAAAGAAAAAAAAGGAACAGCTTGGAACAACAAGGACTAAATGCTCGTTTTTGTCAAGTACAACATTCAACTAGAGCTAAGGCAAGCGAGGAGGCAGCAAAGTGGCGAGACATATTATCTAATTTGTTTATCGGACATGGAATCAAATGATGAAATGATACCGAAAAGGAAGGCCCTTGTTGACCGAAAGACATTTCAAGGATGAATGTGAATAAGTGCTTTGAGGCTAAAGGAAAAGTTGGGCATAGCAAGGAAAGGAAAGGAGGTATGAGTTGTATGACTTTATATTTGCCACTTTATAAGTCATTAGTTTATGAATGTCGGATGGAGCTTTAAAAAATAATTTGTCATATTTTGATAATTTTATAATGCCATACGATAATGTAGGACCAACGAACCTGAGATTTGATCATAGAAGAAAAGGCAAAAATGTTGAAGAAGATGACATTGAGCTAATTGATGCTGAGGAAGGAGATGAAGAAGAAGGGGCACAAGAAGAGACGATTGTGGTATACGATGAAGATGATGATGGTGATGGTGATGATGACGATGACCTTCCATTAGGGGAATGGAATGATGAATGTAGATGCACCACATTGCACATTAGTAGTCTATATTCTATAAATAGTTTAAAGTTTAGCTTGTTTTGTTTTATGATTATGAGACGTGGGCTTCCAAATATCCTTTTTGTTTTTGAAGATGACATCTCATAACACGTGTTAGACTTATAGTTTTGTAGCAAACTACCATAATTTGATACTTGATAGAGATGGGATAGACCATGGTATATCTTTTGATATATGACTAATATTTCCTTTATAAAAATATATGTAGAGTAAAATAGATCATGGTAGGAGTCAAACCTCCAAAACTTGCTTCAACGACAAGCGTCGTTCCAGTTAACAACATGATGGATCCATACTTGTTGAAAGTTTAATGTGTTTTGCTATTTTATTTTGTTGTACATAAGTGCATATCATTTGGAATCAATTTTTCAAATTTTGTACCAAATCTAATGAATCGATTCGATTCTCGATTCATGATTCACTAAATTGGAATTTCGATTCACAATTTGAATCTCGATTTGACAACTATGATTTTGTATCATATTTTAATGATCTTTTACTCTTAAGTAAAATCTTGATTATTTGCAAATTAACATTAGGTTATTGAAAATTCAAATTCAAGATGTCATATCAAGGTTAAATCAAATTTTTGAATTTTCTTATACAAATTTGAAATTTCTTGGAGATCAACTAATCACTTTTTAGAAATATAAGCTACTCCTTCAGGTTGCCCAATTCATTCTCCAACAGGAAAAACGAATATTAAGCATTTAATGCTGATATAGAAGTCGACGGGCTTTACAAGATAAGGGACGATTTCAATATATATGGCTTCATCCAAATCAAGAAGAACTAATCGAAATACATACATCTGCGACAAAGCTCCTCTGCTGATTATGTGACTGATCTCCACTCTAAAGTTGTATAAGTTGTATTTATGATTCAAAGTGTGTTCATTGTAATGTCATTTGATAGGTTAAGACACTTCACTGCCTCTAGCATCACTATAGGGGTACATTCCAATTGTTTAGTCAGCTAGACAATGATCTTAGAAGATCAATTCTCATTTCTTATGTAAATTGGGATTCACTCCGAAAGGGGATTGAGGTCCGAAAGTGCAATGGCACTAATCCTTAGCAAGGTTGTCAAGAGAGTAAACCTGGTTGGCCTGAGTGAAGTGGTACAGGTGTCCTAAAAATGAGCCAAGGAGGCTCAAGTGAGTTTTGGACAAGTTGTCCCATAAAGAGTAAGCCGAGAAGGCTTAAGAGTGGTAAGGATGGTAGTCCTTGAATGTGAGCTAAGATAATTTATAGAACGGTTGTCTTGATTGTGTGATACTCTTCTATAAAAGGTATCCGAATTTAGGGAAAATGCTCAAACTAGTTGGCTTGGGGAGTGGATGTAGGCATGGTGACCAAACCACTATAAAATATTATGTTACTCTCTCAACCTCTCCTAATTGTTATTCTGCAACTTATCTTGAGATAGTTGAGAATGATGTGTGGTCGTTTGTGATCAAAATATGATAGATATTTGTATTACCAAAAAGTTGTAAACTCAAGATCTCATAATTTTGGGTTTTTGATTAAAAAAATTGAACTAAATTTAGAAACCGCCCAATTGAACCCCTCCCCCTCTCCGGTGCCTTATCGAACCAACAATATTTTTATGGATGAGAGGGAAAATTGTATTAAGAACCAAAATAATGTACAGTGGAGGAGGATGAACTATCCTCGAGAAACCTACAACCAGAAAAATTAGAAAAGAGCTGCCCTCCAATACCTTTGAAGATACATCAAAAGAGTGGACCCATAATGAAGCCAAGAACACCATGCTATAAGAGGCTAGGGCAAAATATGGGGCTCTTAAAGATTCTCATGCTCCTCTCGATCCAAAAGGTAGCAAAATTTGCTCTACTATACAATACACCACCCTTTTTACTTGAGCCAAAACCCCTATGCTAGGAAGAAATCTCCCACATTCCGAGGCACCCCCAAGCTTAACCTTGTAAGAGAAGGGAGCATCCCAACAGTGTGATGCCACCTTACAGTGCAGAAAGACATGTGTTCTCGTTTCACTGGATTCACAGCACATTAAGCACATGTCAAAGAGACATACAGGGCTTTCTTATGTGTAACATATCATGTGAATTATTCCTATTCAATATCACAATCCAGATAAAGGTCCAAATTTTCCAAGGAACCTTAGCCTTGCAAATGATATGACTCCAAGGAAAAACGGGAGAATGCATTTTTAAAAGGTTTGAGAAGAAAGATTTAGAAGAGAACACCCCTGAAGAATCATCGTTCCACATTCTCTCATCCTTCATACTCACAGAGGCAAAATGGTCCAACACAGAAAGCAAGGTGGTGAACTCATTGACCAATCTTTCTTTGAGATACCTGAAAAATGGAAGTTCCACAAAAGAGAGCCCCCCTTTGAAGAGATGAATGAGCTGATAGGTGTGTTATGGAGAAAGGAAATCTTAAACAAATGAAGCATCTTCAGCTCCAAAGAAACCTCACCCACCCACACATCCTCCCAAAAGCGCACCCTACTTACATTTCCAACTTTGAAGTGGGTGAGAACCAATAATATGAATATCAATTGCTTCTACAAATTAATAAAAAGACAAACTCATTATGATGTACAATAGACTCATGTTGCCAAAA
This sequence comes from Malania oleifera, assembly GCF_029873635.1. NCBI lineage: Eukaryota > Viridiplantae > Streptophyta > Magnoliopsida > Santalales > Ximeniaceae > Malania > Malania oleifera. The sequence continues at coordinate 39,122,383 of NC_080425.1, forward strand.
TACGAATGGTAACAGAAGTCTGGCTTCAGCAGCTAAAAAATCTTTTCTTTTCTTTTTTTCAGTACACAACAGATATATTATCTTTGCACAGAATGCCTTAAAGCTCCAATTTATTGCAGGCAAGTACATACCAAAATAAGAGATTGACAAAAATGCAAAGACTGGTATCCCTCCACAATCACCAACATCATCAGAAAACTGCACATGTGGACTATTGCTTGTCCCTTTGAGAAAACACCGCATGGAACCACTAGTGTTGACCATATTAGTTACAACAACAACCTGTTAATAAATCATGAAAGCCAATAGAACAAATATATCACTGCTAATTCACCAAAAAAAAAAAGTCAGCGTGATCATTATTAAATCCACACAATCAATAATATTAATTACCAAGGGGAAACTACAAGCGCTCCAATATCTAGGAAATTCTGAACTCCTGAATTTTAAAATGCTCAGTTGAAACAAACATGATCTAAAAACATATTGACCGCATTGTTCTTACAATAATACAAAAATTCTTGGCAAAACTCAAAAGATAATTGTCAGATTCTCTGAAAAAATTGAACATTATGTCCTCTTTCATCCATGTTGAAATGGGGAAAAAAGGATACTACATCACTAACATGTGTGTGTGAGATCAAGGTCAAAATAAACGCAATGACTGCAACTTATTATTTTTTAGTTGATTTGACTCCATCACATGAACCACTCCTGAATATTGCAATGATAAATATTCAACAAGAAAGTGAGACATAAACCAGATAAGTTTTGAGGCAGCGAGTCTTCCTATCTTATGCTGGACCTTTTTACGCTATCAGCTACATGAAATCAATTCGTATTCCCACTAAGACGCCTTGTTTGCTTTCTAAAGATATTTATAGTCCATCAAAAGCATAAAACTCAGTCTGATGATTGTCCATCTATTTCTGTGAGTGAGGGCAGAAGCAATTATATACCATACCAGGTCCCAGGTGACGTCCCTGCCATGCGGTGCACACCAAGGATGAGGAAAACAGAAATATTTTTAGGTAAACAAAGTTATCATTGGCTCTTGAATCATCTTTTCACATTACATTCATGTATACTGCCTGCTCACCTACTACCACCTTCAACTTGTAACAACTCACAATCACTGATCTTTTCTAGACATTAATCAAGCCATCTCAATTGATAATCTTTAGCTAATAACTTGTTGAGCCCAATCCTAAATTATCCTAAGTAGGCTAACTTTTAATCTTAACATTCCTTCTCTTTCCCTCTTCCATCTTACTGTAGTCATTTAATACATGTAACAATGGCATGATGTAGGATGCCTATCATTTTTTGTTCCATAGAATTAGTCCTTAATTTGGAATCAATGACTGACATAACTTTCTCCAGTGCACTTCAATCCCATGTGAAAAATCATATTTGATATCTCCCTCCACACAGGTTAAGGTACCAAAAGTTCACATTAAATGGAACTAGTGGCCAAAATTTTTAGGCACTGTTTTATGATCAACCTCACTAGAATCTCACTGCATATCTTCTGTTCTGCTGAGCTTTATTTTGAAAAACTTAGGAACACCTTCAACACATTCCCCCAGGTTTAGTTTGCACATATCCTCTCTATATTCTTATGACTCTTATCACTATCACCATACATTATCATAAAAGACATGTCAGTGAGACAATCATATGATCCAAGGATCAATCCAAATTGCACAGAATAGCTCAAGCCAGATTGAGACATCAAGTAGGATCGTCAGAACATAAGCTTGTACAGTAAAATCAGGTGGAATTATCCTAAATTCAGAATTCCACTTATTTAAGCCTGAGAAATTTTAAGTAGCATAGATAAATATGTAGATTTATCCTTAAATAATTTACGAATTTCATGCACGTTACTAAATCCCTTAAAAATTGTGTGAAATGTATTAGATGCTGGAGGTTGTACCAATAATGCAAAGGTATTTGTAATTTATAGTACTTAATATTTGCAATAGTGTGTTTAACATGGATGCACACCTCCATAACTTTTTTTTCATTATAGAATTTGGGGATATGCATAAAAGTCAGGATAATGCCTGAGCTTTTACAAGAAAACTCATTTAATAATAATCTAAATACATGGAACTTATTTATTAATACTGTTCCATAGCTGCTTCCAACTTTGCAAGCTTAATGTGTTTGTGTTTCTAATATAACTAATAATAAACATTTAAGTATACATACCATGTCCTTGTAAGTTGATAAAAGCTTTCTTCGATTGAGATCCTGAAACAAGATTAAGAAAGTATGGTTAGAGATGAGAGGAAAATCAGTAATTATTATCAGGGATGCAGATTCCTCATAGAAAATGTGGTTCAGAACCAAACTTTTTTCAAAAAGATGAGATAAAGATCCTACTATTTTTATCTAAGAAAAAGAACATGTAAGCCAAAGACTTTACTATAAGTTCACAAATACCATTTGTTTCATGACTGAAGTTGACAATCTTCAATAAGACAATAAATGCATAACATAAACATTTTATGAATGCCATTTCATTGTAGCACCAGCTCATGCATCAGCCTTTTAATAAAAAATACCAAATTACCTCACATCCCAGCCTATATGCATCATTTGGCTATGTGCAATCAATCTGTTTACCAAATATTTTACTCTTGAATAAAGGAAGAGTGTGTGTGTGATGTCCGCACCCAAATTTGTCCAGACCCAGTTTAAGCCCACAGGGACCCCATCTAAAGTCTTTTTGGCCTTTTAGGGGATCTGTGAACCCATTCTTCTTTTAATAAAGCCTCTTGGCCATTTTCATTGCATTTTACTTACATTTTTTCATAATTTTCTTTTTCTAGTAGATTAATCTCTTTCCGATTAAATAAAATACTTTTGAAACTCCCTTATTTGTTTTCATCTTAGTCTTAAGGGATTGGAGAACCAAAAAAGGGTTTGCTTCATTGAGCACCAAAATACTAGAAAATTTTCTTGTTCCCATCAAATTTCCCTTTCTCTCCTATCTTCTGGTGAGTTTTCAGCCTTTTTAGAAGTCTTCCCATATACACCATCATCTTCTCAAATGTTTTTTTCACAACTCAAAACATTCATATGCAATCTAAACATCACAAAACCAATACAAAATCAATCAACTCCATCTTTGTGACACTTACATAAAATGCACAAAATCATCAAAATTCAATCACAAGACCTCACAGAGTACAAAAACATGACAAATTCAAACAAACTTCAAATTCAAGCCACAAAACTTCACTTCCACCAATTCGAACTAATTTTTCAAATTGAGACCCAATTAAGCTCTAAATTTCAAATTGAACCTCAATTTTCAAAACTAGGGCTCCATTGACTATTTATTTGCAAAATTAGGATCAAATTGAACTCAAATTTTGAAAATTAGGGTTCAATTGAATATTAGTCTTGCAAATTGTGCTCGATTGAACTTTGAATCCCAAAACTCAAGCCCCTATCACATCAGCATTTCAAACTCAAATTAACACCAAACTCTTGCATTGAACACAAACTAACTCCACATGCACCAAATTGAAATTCAATTCACACATTTCTCACACACTACACACCCACAACTCACCCAATTTCACATGTTTTTCTCATGTCACTCAATTTCATTCTTATCACATTTAATTTCATCACCCAAATGTCCTTAAATCACACTCCCCTAACCTTCCATTTCACTAATTAATCAAGCACACATGCACTAAAATGCAAATGCACACAACCAATTTCTCCCCTTAAGCTCTCACACCCAAGCTCCCATGCATTTACCCAAACCTTATCCTCCCCCTTCAAACATGGCATATTCTCTCTAACTCCCTTGCCACATATCATTTTCTCCTTTTTTTCACTCAAAACAAGCACAATATATATATATATATATATATATTTAGAAAAAATGCTAATTGGAGATTCCCTCCAACCAATTGAAAAAGAATTTTGAAAAAAAAATGAAAAAAAAAAAAAGCAGAGAAGGGAGCTTGTTGCAGGCCCTGTTCATAAAGAAAAGGGGGGGTGGCTGCATTTCAAAACTCTCTAGACAAAACTCTCCTCTCTCCCTTGATTCCATTTGCCATGCTCCATCTCCATTAAAGAAGTTTGAATGTCATTGAAGAAGAAAAGCAAGAAGAAAATGAAGAGCAAGAAGAAGAAGAGGAAGAAGATTCAGAGAATTAGATGTAGTTCCGGATGATCCAGATTCAGTTGATTATCAGATGAGGGTTGGAAGGCAGTCTCACTCAAATCTCTGTAACAGGGAACAGAAGAAAGTACAGAAAAACCAGAAAAAGACAAAGGGGCAGCATAGGAAAGGGAGTTCAAAGGTCTATAGAGGTTCATTTCAAACTAGTTTAATTTCATGTCCTATCATTTTTTAATGCATGCAATCTGATAAAAACAAATTCCAGTACCAGATTGAAAACATGCTTCTGCTAATGCTAATTGAAATGAGTTCCAAAAATTTAGGTGAATTTTAATTGCAATTGGATGCATTGCTTCATGAAACAAGGTTTGAATTGATACAATTTGAAATGATTGTAAAAAAATAATGCATATGTAGTTGAAGTTTGTAATGAAATATGTGTTTGAATTCAAAATCAGTATGATTAATATGCATGTATACTGCTTTGATTAAGAATTAAAATCAATTTTAAAATCAATTATGAAATGCAAATCACTACAATGTTATAGAACACAGGAGAGAGGGAGACTGGAAATCAGATGAGTAAGAAATACAGAGAAGGAAGAGACAGAAAAGAGAGAAAGAGACAAGATAGAGGAGGGAGAGAGCTGAAGAGAAAAGAGAGAGAGTCATGAAAAAACTCAGAACAGAAACAGAGAAACGAAGATAGATGAGAGAGAGACCAGAAGAAAGGTAATAGAAAAAATTAGAGAGAGAGGAAGAGAGAATTTAGAGAAGCAGAGGGAATTCTTAGAGAAAGAAAAGAGAAGAGATACAGAAGAGATTAAAGTAAGAAAAACAGAGCAAAGAACATATGAGAAACTAGAGAGAGAACCGCAAGGAGTCAGGGAGGAAAGAGAGAGAAACCGAGGATTGAGGAGCAGGAGAGAGAGACAACGGATGGGGAGCTTGATAGCAGAGACTAAGGGAAAATTACAGAGCAAGGGTGGCCTGAGAGAGAGAGAGAGAGGACTGAACGAGCAGTGAGAGAGAGAGATTTCTCACCAGAAAAGGCTCCGGTGTATGAGGGCATTGGCCAGCAAGGCCATCAGCAGCAACAGCAGTGGCGATCAGCACTGTTGGCAAGCTCGAGGCAGCAGTTATAGCTGCCTGGTGGTGGCTCAGCCAATCCCTTCCCCGCATGCATGCATTGAGGGAGAAGAGAGAAAGGAGCACTCGTGTTATTTTGACATGTGGCAACAACCTATTCAGCCTTTAAATCTCATTTTCCTACTTTTTTTTTAAATATACTTTGACCTGATCTGACCAGATTAACCCGGTCTGACCTAGCTTGACTCAGTGTGCATGTATTGAGGGAGAAGAGAGAAGGGAGCACTCGTGTTATTTTAAGACCTGGCATGCGCCACATGTCAACAGCCTATTCAACCTTTAAATTGCATTTTACCGGTTTTTTTTTTAAATATACTTTGACCCAATTTGACCGGGTTAACCCAGTCTGAACTGGTTGACCCAGTTTGATCGGGTCGACCCCATTTGACCAGGTTGACCTGCATTTAACCATTTAACCATTGACTCAATTTGACTGGGTTGACCCGAATGATTCATTCACCGGGTTGACCCTATTTGTCCAGGTTGATCTGGTTGGCCTTCTTATTTTATTTTCATTTTTCTTTCAAATTATTCAAATAAATCCTTAAAAATCATTTAAAATAATTAAAAAATACATAAATTTATTTTAAAAAATAAGGAAAATTTTGGGACTTTGAAATTCAAGAAAATACCAAAAAAATCAAAATTTAAAAATAATAAAATTTATAAAAATTATTTTAAAATCATAAAAAATTGCAAAACATATCCCAAAAATTAGAGAAAGTTTCAAGAAAAATTTTAGGACCTCTCGCCTGTCTTTGATCATTTTCCTATGTATTTAGACCTTTGAATTTTGATGGCTTTTTTCTTGCATGTTTTAGTGTGTTTCTCAATGTTTGAATGCATGATTACATGTGTTTGTTTGCTTGTGTGTGTGCATGCACCTCCGCTATAAGGAGGAACTTAATAAAACAAGGTTATATAGTCCTCAATTATCTTCTGAGGGGTGGAGCGTCTAGCAATATCATTTCGGATCTGCCTGATGGTGAATCTATTACTCTCTTATTTCAGCTGCGCACCATTTGTGCATGCATTGCATGTTTGTTTGTATGTGTGATTGTATGCATGTTTGTATGTGTGCGTTGCATGTTTGCGTGTAGCTATGTTTGCGTGTTAGCTCTTTTGTTTTTACATGTGTTAATGTTTTGTTTTAATATAAATAAACTGGCATCCATAATGAACTTTTCTCTGATCTTGGGGTTATGTCTTCACATGCTTCTGAGAAGGCAAAGGTATTTGGGGTGGAGGGGAGGGATGGGACATTTAAAAAAAAAAAAAACACACACACACACACACACAATAAACAATTAATCCTCATATGGAGATTGTTAGGGGTTGTGTCTTCGCACGCCTTTGGGGATTCTGAGGTGAGGGTAGTTTTTGTCTTTCACTAAGCTATCCAATATTTGAAGGTTTGGTAATTGAATAAAATGAAAGTATCAAAGTTCTCAATCAATTGAATTAGAAGAAAATCTTAGGCTCATCGTGTATTGTTTGTTGAATGGGTGTAGTGGGCGCTAGTACCTTACCCTCATATAAATGACTCCCAAACTCAACTTTGGTGATGTAGACCTTGACTACTGGTTTCTTTGGCCTTAGGTTTGACCTAGAGATCAACTAATCAGTAGTAATTAGATGATATACCCACACCTATGTAAATAGATGGTTAGTGGCGACTCCATCAACTTTATTGACCCTATCTTTCACAGTCACCATCATCCCTTACATTTTTACCCCACACATTCACTAACACTTCTATAATATTTTTCATTTATTGGGATTCCCATCCCTCCACGTCCAAGTCCCTTCATAATGTGTCAACATGCAACGGGTGGACTCAAGGTCCACATTCCATAATCTTCAAAGCAAGAGGATGAAATGAACACCCCCTAAAAGCTAGCTGCAAGACATAAAAATACATCACAGCTTTCTATAAAACTCTAAATTATCTTTTGGCTTCACTAAAACAATTCTTAACCACACTGAACCTTTGCCACCTACATCCTCGCTAACTCTGTCCTAGGTAGAACAACTCACCCATAAGAGACTTGATTTCAAAATGCCCTTTAACACTTCAAGAACCCACAATTGCCTAGCGACAAAAAAGTCCATAAATTTAAATCCAGTTGCAAAATTCAATAAGGCAACAATATGTTTGAAGAAAGCTTCAATACAGCTAGCTTTGACATTGAAAATTCCGCCATTTATTTCTAGCCATCACTTATAACTAGCAAAAAAGCTTCATGTTTCACCATAGAGATTCGGTAGTCACTTTCAAAAGAACAAGCTTCCAACACAAGTTCACTATCCCAAGTTCCAATAGCTCTTCTAATATAACTGTACAAATCTGCAACACGTTCATCTGCTTCTTTAGGGAAGGAACAATCAATGAAAAGTATGTTCACATTCTTTAAACTGGCATTATAAAAATAGCATGCTTAGAGACTAGAGTATCATAAGTTCAAAGCGCCATAAGTGTTACAAGCTAAAGCAAAGAACAGAAGCTTCTTAAGGTAGCAATCTAGAGCACAAAACTGGAGACTCTTTAAGTATATCAAGCTAGAGCATAAAACTGAATCTAGGAATCACCCTTCTCTGCAAAAAAACCACCCACCTTTTGCAAATATTCTTTCAATAATTAGCCAGGACTTTTAATGGAAGGCGCCCCATTATATCAGTTGATCAATCACTTCATCATCAGTCTTAGTATCCAAAAAAGCACAGGAGAAATAAATAACAAAAATCTCATGACATCTTAAGTAATGGAGAGAGGCAACCTCAATATCAACGACTAATTCTATAGATTTTGACAAGCTAGGGACCTCGATAAGCTTCTTAGCATCCTTTTTAAAAGAAACTCCATAAAGAAGCCAACCATCAAACCAAAGTAGTGTTCCCTTTCCATACCATTCACATATAGCAGATGAGGCTTCATAAGGCTTCTAAACTTTAGATTTTTTTTTAGCCTAATTAAATTCATTTGAAGGCTTGACACTTCACATGGACCTATCCTAAAGCAACACTTTATGAACCTAGAAAGGCAAGGTTCTTTAATCATTAAAAACCATAGATGTTCAATTACAGCAAGATTTCAGTCAACCACATTGATGATACCCAACTCCCCTTAGATTTCAGGCGACAAACCTCTTCCCAAGCAACAAGGTCATGCTTATTTGAAGTTACCTAGCCTTACCATAAAGACCTTTTATACACTCCTTCCACATCTTTAATGACTCTCTTGGCAATTATAGAAATTAAGCACCAAAAACACTGAGCCCAAAAATAACAACACTAATACTAAAAATGGTGGTTTCTCTAGTGAGGAATAATTTACAAACAAGCAGAACTAGAAAGAAATCTACTGATTCAAAAAAAATAAATACCAAAAGCTCATTCTTCAAACAGAGCCCCACAAGAAATAGAGAGCACCTGTTAGAGATAGACCAGAAACTATACAAAATTCCTCCAACCCATCTTTAATCAACTAAACTAAATATATCTTGTATTACCATCACAAAATTTCTTCAAATCATCTGCAAAAGTCAGATGAGTTATTTCAAGTTTTTTGCATTTGACGTGAAGGCTGAAATTTTCATTCTTAATCTTAACTACAATCTTGAGCCTCCTCACTAATTTTCAAAGTAATAAAAAAAAAGTAGTGTGGCATACTATGGAGACTATATTGCCCACATAATGTATACAGGAACTCATTTCCACCCTTAGTGCATAAAATCACTCTTAACGCATTGTGGAAAATGCAGACCCGAGACCTACGAACATGAACGTCAAACATAACAGGAAATTACCTGCCGCAGAAACAATTTCCTACAAGCCTTCTTTCGAATATTAGGCATGTCCTGCAGAGCACCCAAATCCATTGCTTGCATGTATCTGTCACAATAAGTCACAACGCTTCAAATAAACCCCATTACTCAAACCAAGAAAAAATATTAAAAGAAAAAGGTATGTCCCAGTTTATACAGACGCAAAGATTTCAAGGCAGACATGTATCTGATTCTGAATCAAGATCAGCTATAAATTCGAAATTAATGTCTAAACAAGAAAAAAGAAAGAATAAAATAAAATAAGCATTGAATGAGAATATTTTGTAATAAAAAGGAAAACTTCAAGTACTTCTGAGAAAGATAAGCGTTAACAATAGATGTAGCATGCGTTCTTCCGCTTGACGATAAAGACATCCACTGCTGTCTGTAAGAAACTAATCTCGAAAATTGATTTCTGATGTTTCTCTGAGCAACCAATCTCCATGGCCGAGTCACTGAAGCCGGTTGAGAATATCTGAAGCTATTACAGTTCTGGAGATTTGAACTCGTTGAATTGAACGTTGAAGAAGAAGAAGAAGAGGGAGAGGGAGACTGAGTTGGGCTTGAACCTAACGTCTCCATTGACGGGGACTGAGTCAAGGGTGCGTATGAGCCTTCGATACGCACATTTAGTAAAGCCGGGAAAAAAAAAATGCATAAATAACCTACCTAGATTTCGTTTTTGTTTGGGCAAAAACACATTGACCTCCTAATAAAGCTCCCTTAAAATTTTAAAAATATCAAACATCTGGCCAAATAGCACCAACTTTTTCTTAAATTTTACAAACAAAAATAAATACATCTTTTAAGTTTGTATTTTTGTTTAGCTTCATAAGGGTTATGTCATTTTTGAAATTTCAAAAAAGTGTCTTATCTTTTTATTAAACCCTTTGAAAAATAAGTACCTTTTGCCCTTTTTATTTTCACTTTTTTTATAAACAAGTTAAGATCTGTTTGATATCGTTATTGTTTTTATCTTCTGTTTCTATTTCTCTAGAGTAAAAATAATAGATTATAAAATCGTGTTTGTTTTTATTATTTGTTTTCTGTTTTTGTTGTCGATTTTTTTTTGTTGGCCAAAAAACTAAAAGAAAAAATTTTATTTTCGATTGTTTTGGCAACCTATTGCCAAAAATTTTAATATCCAAAAATAGTTTTTTTGTACTAAATTATTCCTTTTATATACTTTTAAATTTAAATAAAATTTAAATGACCATATATGAATTTAAATATAATTAAAAGAAAAATAAACATAAATTTCAAAAAAAAACAAATTACAAATTTTTTTTCTATTTTTCAATTGTCATCTCCAATAGAATTTTTATTATAAAGTAAAATTTGAAAGTTGAACAAGTAAGTAAAATAATTATAGTAAATTTTATTTTTATTATAGTAATTTTTTAAATATGTATTATTTGTAATTTTATAACTTTAATCATATTTTTATAATATTTTGATTTAAATATGAAAATGAGAACTTTTTTAACTAGGTTTTAAATTTATATTAGTTTTATAAATGTTAACCAAACAAGTTACTAGTTTCTATTTCCAATTTTTTGTTTTTGTTTCTGGTTTTCGTTCCAGTGATCAACCCTTAGTAGTGCACACATGTATATTAATTTGAATAAAAATATTATAACCTTGGGATGGATTTTGAGTTTTGAATTTGTATTTTAGAAGAATTTGGATAAATTTTAGTATAATTTTGTATTATATCTTATTCAAGTTTACACAAATATAAATCAAATACTTCTTCCAAACATAGAGTAAATAAAAAAAAAATTATAAAATAATAGTTAAGTTAGTGTTGAAAAAGACAAAGGCATAGCAAACATTCTAATGGTGCATTTGGGAGCATGGATTTTGGGAATTGGATTTGGATTTGTGTGAATTTGAAAAAAAGTATAATATAAAATTGTATTTGTTGATGCTTGAAAATAGATTGTCACTCCAAAGTAGATTAAGTTGAAAGTTGGTGAAGAATCATTCTCACCTCTTATTTGCAAAATCAATAATGGGATATTGGAAGGTCCCGATGGCCTTCCGCAAACCTCTCAAATGCCTAAGTAAGCTAATAGTTCTCAAATCAAAGTGTGAAAGAGAGAATGGAGAGACTGAATCCCCCTTTTGGTGAACTTACCCCTTTCGTAACTCGAGCATCTTGCTCCTAATTGTCTTAGAGATGTGGATCCTCCATATTTAGATGTGGCTAACTACCTCTTTCCCTTGTAGGAATGTGAGTTTTTTGTCAAAGTGGACATTAAGATTTATCATTGTGGGTGCATGAGTTCTCTTATCAAAGATAGATGGTTAAGGTATTTGGTGAGCTCTGTGGATGAGACTACTTAGAAAGCTAGATAAGGGCAGCTTGATTTTGGGAACTTGGGAGCAAGTTGATCTTGCGAACCTGGGAGTAGCTTAGTCTTGGGAACCTAAAAGCAACTTGATCTTAGGAGCCCAAGAGTAGCTTGGTCTTGGGGTTTGGTTACTACTTGGTATCTCTACAAATGCCCCCTTTTCCTCAACTTGGTAACTTGAACCAAGCTAGTAGACGAAAACGAAGTTTTGACTTTTTGAGTCTGATCCCTATTTTGATGCTAACAGAACATTTGGAACTAATGTGTGTGTCTAGTACTTGAACAGGTTTATAATTCAGCACACACATAAGGTAAAGGAGAAATGGAAGCCCGAAGGACTTAAAGAACAAATTGTCCGGCGTATTCCATGAAGAACCAAAAGAGCAAAAGAAGAGAAGAAGACATTTATTGTTTTATCTTGTAATGCATTTAATTTTGATTTGGTCAGTAATAATGCATGACATGCATGAAATAATTGTTAAGCTCAAGATCAACCATGGACTGGCCTTAAGGACCATAACTTTCATGAAAAACCTTTCATACTCAAAATTAAAACCATACAAAGGTTTTTAAATGTTTTTAAAAACAAAACAGGACCAACATTCAATGTCACACATGTCTCGGTCGACCGACCCTTGCATGTTCATTTTGCCCCAATCGACCGACCTTGTTTATTGGTCAATTTTAAATTACTTCGGCCGACCGACCCTTAAATGCCTTAAATTGCTCAATCGACCGGCATTTGAATTTTAACCAAAAGTGCATGCCTCACCCGACTGACCATCTCAGTTCAAAATCGGCTCAGTTGACCAGCTTTAGGTTCAATTGACCAGTCCTAGGGCCACCCGACCGAACCTACGAAGGTTTGAAAAATCGCCTTGACCAGCCGACCGGCACCTTCCTCGGCCAATTGACCATCTTTGAAAATTCAAATTCTTGTGTGAGGCCAAATGACCGGCGATACCCTGGGTCGACCGAACCTCTCGAGTTCCGATAAATTTTCAGTGCTAGTCTGAGTTAATTTTTTAATTAAACAAATTCCAAAATTACCATTGTGTCCCTAATGGTAAGATTTTTTAGAAAATCTATATATACCCCATTCATTAGCTTAATTAGCAAGTGATTAAGAAGAAAAATCCTCCCAAAATATTTTTGTGCTTTAAACATTTATACTTTCTTATCTTTATTATTTTGACAATCTTTTTAAGAGAGCATACTTTTTGGGCATTCATTCCTTATAGCAAAAATTATTTTACTCTCTTTCTACATTCATTTGAAAAATTCTTTTCAAGAGAGTACCCTTTTTTAGGCATTTATTTATATTATCAAAGACATATACTCTCACTCAATCTTTGTTTTGAAAATCATTTTGAGAGTTTGCTTAGAGTTTCTCCAGATTATTTTTCCAGATAAATATTTTTGAGAGTAACCTTTATATAGGCTTGTGAATCTTTGCTCTTCTATAGCAAGATTCGAAAGCTCACTTGTTCATATTTATAAGAATCCTTTTTTTAGCACAAGCTCTAACTTCCCTTGAACATTATTTGAAAAATCATTTTGGGAAAATTATTGGGATATTGAAAGGAGAACCTTGAGCATATTTTTATATATGACATCTTTGCTTGAAAGGTCTCTCATATTTTTTTTGAAAAAATTATTTTTCACACTCTCAATTTTAATTGAAAAATATCTTTGAGTGAAAAAATATACATACTCACTTGAGCTTCATTTCATATCTTCTATGAGTGCATTCTAGTGATTCAATTTGTACACATCTGCTTTTGAGAAGCGTTTACTTGTACGCATAATTTTTATATCTGTTGTATTCCTGACGTGTGGTCGGAAGAGGATTGCACTATTCTGTAAAGTGCACAGAATTGGTTCAAACCCGGTTAAGAGAACTAGAAGCACCGTCCTATAAGGTGTGGTTGTAGGTTGTGGCTCAGCCCCGAAATTTGAGTTAGGGTATTTCTCGCCCCGTAAGAAAAGGGTGTAATCAGTGTCGCTTCACCCGTTAATTGAGCATTTAGTTAATCCTCTTATTGATGAGCTTGAGGTGGGGACGTAGGCACGGGTTGTCAAACCTCGATAAAAAACCTTTGTCACTCTATCCTTATTCTCTTTACATTCTAGTATTTGCATGCTTATATTTTTCTGTTGATATCACTGCTTGAGTTCTTGAATATTACATTGTGATTGACAGAGAAATACTGGAACTGTGATACTTGTATAAATTATTTTGTTTTTCATATTTATGTTGAATTAATAATTGATTAGACATACCTTAGGGTTGAGTAATATTGTTGTTATCTGATTTAACCTAAGAAGATATTTTAAAATTTCCAATTCACCCCCTCTTGGGATTACACCAATTCCATCAAAGTTCCTTGCATGCTATCCATGACCAAGGTTGCAGCGCCCCGACCCTCCACGTGGGCCCGGAGTGCTAGTAAAACATATAAGTCTCTTTGATACCACTTATATATATATTGCAACCCGCCCTAACCAGGGAAACCCGAGTGCACCTATCAATACTGGAATTAAACCATACAACGGAAGATGCTAAAACATCAAAACACTTTACCATAGTTCTAACTGATCCCAAATACATACATACAACTACCTGTATATATAATACAACCCATCAAAACAAAATGTAACTACTAGTGACTCATCATGTAGAGACCCAAGAAAAATAATGACAATAAAATAATAAAGGAAAAGGGGAGAATAAAGGAAAAGAAAAGAAGGAAAAAAAGAATTATATTAAGGAGCATCAGCAAGAATTCGTCGATGAACTAGGGTTCTCGTCGACGAACATCCTTCTAGATCTCATCGACAATGTACAAGTCTCTCATCAACGAGAGAATACAAAGAGCAGGAAATTCATGCCATTAAGGGTTCATCGACGAACTCATTATCTTCGTTAACGTATACCTTTCTTCGACTCATCAACGAGTACATGTGTCTCGTCGACAAAGGCACGTAGCAGTAGTCCATATATATGTTAAAAATCATATTTTCAGCGAAGATTTTATTTCTCTCTTCACTTTCTCTCTCTACTTTTGGTTTCTCCTCCTTCTCTCCTCCGATCCGGTTCCATTTTTCCCCATTTTGATGATCGAAAGTTACCACGATGATCTCGGGGAGATTCTTTACAACTTAGTTGGAGCGGATTTCTGATTTGGGGTGCTTGGGCACCATCCCAAAATCAGGGTAAGTAAGTTATTTTAGGGTTTACGAGGTTATTTGGAATGTGTAAACCAAGGAAAGGTATTGGATGGTAATATACTGGGGTTTGAGTTGTTTGAATTGGCGTTAATGCAATTTCAGGGTTTGGAGTTCTGGACATTGTAAGCATGGTTTAGGATTTTAACAGGCTTCTTAGGCATTAGGTAAGGAAATAGATTAAGTCAGGTATTTTCAAAAATTTATTTATGAATTAATGTAATTTTTGGGAATACTAGTATTTGTTGGCCTTACAAGACTTGACATACAATTTTGATGCTAACAAACAAGTAAAACTTAATATGATTTGTTTAGTGATGTCTTTTTAGGACTCAATGATGAATGCAAGGTTAAAGAATTTATGAAAGCTTGTACTTAAAAAAAGGATGATCACAGAAGCTTAAGGCATGGATTCAAAGATGATTTAATAAAGCTTGAAGATTATGAGAGCATGCATATTAAAGTGAACTTGCTAAAAGCCTAAAGTACATTGAAAGCTTGAAGAAAAGATGGAATTAAAGCAAGGACATACATGAAGACTTCAAGAGTTGAAGGTTTTAAAAGTTTATTTGAATTCTGAATTTTGGGAAGAGTGTGGATGTTTTGTTGAAAATCATTTTAAGAAAGCAAATTCATTATCACAGGGCTTGAATCAAACTTTTATATTTACAGGACTGCAAACAAACAAAAGTTGAATCTTATATTTTAGTTTGGATATTGTGGTTGATTGGAAAATTGATTGGTTGGATTGATTGGTTGATTACTTGATCGGTTAAATACTTGTGTTGTGGATGTGAATTGAATTATGTTTTAAGTATTCATTGTGTATTTGATAAATCAACAAGTCAAGAATTCGTTGAAAAGAATTAAAAGAAATTTTTAAATCCAATTCACCCCCCTCTTGGGACTACACCTTAGTTTTCAGTATTGAACATATTTTATAGCATATTATAGTATAATATAGAGTAGAACTCACTCATGTGGCATGAGTATAAGTTTAATGGAATAACAGTATGTCTGAATATGTTATTATTTCATGAAAAAAATATGATTTTACACTAATTTGTAGAAAGATCATGAACAGTACAGAAGCTAAGATATTTACAGTATATTATGATATGATAGCCGACGCAGATGCCATGATATGATAAGCCGGCGCAGATGACATGATTAGTTTTAATATGATAGTTTATTCAGAAATTATGAAATGACAATTTTTATTTAGAAATATGTAAAAGCCCAATTTTATTTCATAAATATGAAAGTGTTATTTATGAAGAGAAATATATTATGTGAAATGTATTATATAGTAACAAAACCTGGATGGTTATGTATGTTATGAGCGCGGTACTGTTGCTAGCTAGCCAGATTAGAGAGTAGGATACCCATTGTGTGCTGACCTGTTAGAGGTTTGATGGAGAGTAGGATGGGCGGACCATATTGGTGTATGGCCGAAAGTGCAACTACACTATTCAAAAACTATGGGTCAGACGCCAATTAGCTTCGAAGTGTAGGCGGTGAGTAGGATACCCTCTGTGTACTAACCCGTCAAAGGTTTGATGAAGAGTAGGATGGGCAGACCAAGTTGGGTGGGCAATCATGTGTAGTTATGTCATGTTTGACTTAACCTGGTAGGCTAGCTAGCATTAAGTCCAGCCTACGGGCCGCACAACCCGAGTCATGCGACATTAATTCATGGTTTGCAATTATACATCAAGGGTAATAATTTAGTAATATACAAATTTATCAGATGATTTAAATGTTATGAAAATTCATTATGATATAGTAAGATTATGTTTAAAAGTACATATTTTCATGTGTTATCAGTTACAACATAAAGATATATTACAGTTACATTATTTGTAGTCTATGTTTATAATATGATAAAACTCACATTGCCACACACTGCTATTAGTCTATTTCCCTTAATGAGAGGTGTCTTACCCTAGCATTATAAATATTTTAGAAAATCCTGATAGACGAGTGGAGTGAGCTCCATGATAGAGGAGTTTGTTGGTATTACCCCAATTACAAGGTAAGTAATTGTGTCGAAGACAGGGTGGATTTTTGGGGTATAAATGTGTATATATAGAATAGTAAATCTCTAGTACTATATATAAGTTAAGTATATTATAGTTTCCACTGCTTAGATGACATGTATGTATAAATTGGTAAATTTCCAGTACATATGGGTTTGGGTTGACTTGACTATGTTCTATGGTATCAGAGTATTAAAAGTATGTGGAAAAAAAATATACATAACAAAAAATTTGAGGTCGTTACAAGTTTGGTATTAGAGCCTAAGTTGCTAGGTTCTGTAGACTTTAGTGCAGAGCGGAAACAATACCAGAGTATAGGAATAGATCATGAATTTAGTGAGTCAATGTTGGGGAATTAAGATGAGTATTTAGGGTTTTGTTCCGTGATCGGGAAGCAGGATTTCCGTAGTGGTTTCTGTGTCTTTCTTGAGGTGACGATTTAAGGAAAGCCGTAGTAAACTATTGTCAGGTTGTGTTTCTCAATCGCTGGACTGAATCTTAAATTGAGAATAAAGATGCTAGGTTAATTGATAATATGAGATTTCAGTTAGATAAATATGTTAGTTATGATATGCAAACAAGGTCCTCATATTATGTTAATTTCTTTTTAGGATGGACACTGGGTTAGTAGTGCTCATGCTAGTGGTGATGATGGTGTAGGCCCCTCTAGTGCGAGCGGCTGTAATTCAAACGTAGTTCTGCATAGTGTAGCTCAATAAGTTATGGCTGAGATTGCACGGAACTCTAAGGAGCAGGAAGGACCATTAGCAGATCAGGGCTGCACTGTAGAGAAGTTTTCCAAAATGAATCCTCCGGTATTTTCAGGAGGAGCAGATCTTGCAGTTGCTGAAAACTGAATGCAGGAGATTGAGAAAACACTATCAGTGCTGCATTGCATCGATGAATAGAGGGTCCTATATGCTACAAACAAGTTGATAGGTGTAGTTGAGAGATGGTGGACAACCGTGAAGATGCTTGAGGAACAGAGAACCGTACCAGTGCACATGACGTGAAACCGGTTCAAGGAGATGTTCTTTGATTATTATTATCCTCCCACTCTTAGAGAAGCTAAGATAGCAAAATTCTTGACTCTAACACAAGGGCAACTGACGGTTCAGCAATATGTAGCAAATTTTATCGAGCTGTCACGCTTTGCTTCCTACATCGTTCCAGATGAGGTTAGGAAGGTATGAATGTTTGAGAGGGGTTTAAGGCATGACATCAATAGACAGGTGGCAGTTCTAAAGGTGCAGGATTTCTCCAAATTAGTGGACAAGGCCACAATGGCAGAGGAGAGCAGTTAGAGAGATGTAGGGATGTCAAGTCAGAGAAAAAGGCCCATGTCTCCGAGATTTCAGATAGGGGTCCAGCCAAGGCCTTTGGAGGGGAGAAAGATACGGTAGAGCTCAGAGGCAGGAGACTGAGAGATGTGAGATTCAGGGTGAGTAGGCATATCCAGTTTGCCCTACATGTGGAAAGAGACACTGGGGAGAATGCTGAGTAGGGAGGAATGTCTACTACTGATGTGGTAGACTAGGTCATGTAGTGAGACTGTCGTGCGCAGTAGAGTACTGCTCCTGCTCCCAGACCATTTGGAGAAGATAACCAGGCACCCAGGGGTGGAGTCCAGCAGGGAAACACAACCTCGGCGAGGGTCTATGTGTTGACATCAGGAGATGCTAAGGTTGCAGGCAACATCATGACATATCATATAAAGTTGTTGTTTTATTTAACTCAGGTGCCACCCATTTGTTCATGTCGCTGGGGTATGTCAAGTCGACTGAAGTTGAGTCACAGTTGTTAGATATTGATTTTTTAGTAGCCATACCAACCAGATCGGTCGTGATATGTAGAATGGTGATTAAAAACTATCCAGTGAGTATTCAAGAGAAAATATTGTAAGCTGATCTTGTGGTATTAGACATGTTGAGATTCGATATGATATTGGGTATGAACTGGCTGACAGCTAACTACGCTAGCATTGATTGCCATAAAAAAGAGGTGATCTTTAGACCCCTCGAGAGAGCAGGAATTCAGATTTCTGGGATCGTGTGTGCACGCCTCACCACAGTTAGTGTCAGCCATTCAAGCCAGGAGGCTACTCTAGGATGGTTGCCAGTGGTATGTAGCTTATGTAAAAGAAATGCTAGAGGAAGAATTGAAACTTGATGATATCCCAGTAGTTAAGGAATTCTCAGATGTGTTTCCAGAAGAGTTACCTGGTTTACCACTAGATAGGGAGATTGAATTTGCTATGGATTTACTTCCAAGAATAGCATCGATATCTAAAGCACCCTACAGATGGCCCCAACTGAGTTAAAGGAGCTAAAAGATCAATTGCAGGAGTTTTTAAATAAAGAGTTTATTAGACCTGACGTGTCGCCTTGGGGTGCGCCAGTGCTGTTTGTAAAGAAGAAAGACGAAATGCTGAGGATGTGCATCGATTATAGGGAGATAAATAAAGTGATGATCAAGAATAAGTATCATCTTCCTAGAATTGATGATTTGTTTGATCAGTTACGGGAACCCAGGTTTATTCTAAGATTGATTTGCAGTCGGGATACCATCAAATGAAAATTAATGCAGAAGATATTCCAAAGACAACATTCAGGACCAAATATAACCACTATGAGTTTCTAGTTATGCCATTTGGTCCGACTCATGCACCCACATCATTTATGGACTTAATGAATCGGGTATTCCATCAGTACTTGGATCAGTTTTTTGTTGTCTTTATTAATGATATACTAGTCTACTCAAAGAGTTATGAAGAGCACGAAAATCATCTGAGACTAGTACTGCAGCTACTAAGAGAAAAGAAGTTATGTGTTAAGTTCAAGAAATGTGAGTTTTGGCTAAAGCAAGTCGCTTTCCTCGGACATGTGATCTCCGGAGATGGCATATCAGCAGATCCAAGTAAGATAGAGGCGGTAATGAATTGGGTGAGACTAGAAAATGTTAAGAGATTAGAAGTTTTATAGGTCTAGTGGGGTACTACCGACGTTTTGTGGATGGTTTTTCCAGATTATTGAGTCCACTGACAAGACTCACAAGAAAAAAATGTGAAGTTTGAATGGACCAATGAGCGTGAGCAGAGCTTCCAAGAGTTGAAATAGTGGCTTGTCACTACACCAGTATTATCTATTCCATCAGGAGAGCATGTATTTGTTATATATAGTGATGCATCCCAAAAGGGACTCGGATGTGTATTGATGCAGCATGGGAGGGTTATTACATATGCTTCACGGAAAGTTAAGGAGTATGAAAAGAATTACCCTACCCATGATCTGGAGTTAGCTGCGGTGGTCTACGCGCTGAAAATTTGGAGACATTATCTCTATAGGGGTAGGTGCGAAATTTTTACTGATCATAAGAGCTTGAAGTATTTCTTCATGCAGAAGGAATTAAACATGAGGTAGAAGATATGGCTGGAGCTTATTAAGAATTACGACTGCACCATTAGTTACCACCCAGAAAAAGCAAATGTGGTGGCTGATGCTTTGAGCCAGAAATCAGTGGGAGCAACACTATTAGTAGTGGTGAATGAACATCCAATTCAGATGGAATTGGAGAGGCTCGATGTGGAGTTGGTAGAGGGTGAGCATCAGACATTTATTGCCAACTTGGTATTACAGCTTACCCCATGGGAGAGGATTAAAGCTGCTTAGAGGAATGATGCAGAATTAGAAGAGCTAAGGGATAAAGCGCAGGGCGGACAGGGAGAGGAGTTTAATATTTTAGATGATGGAGCTCTGAGGTTCCGTACCAGACTGTGTGTACTTGCAGATGCTGGAATTAAGAGGACTATCCTAGAGGAGGCGCACAGATCCCTTTACACAGTACATCCTGGAAGCACTAAAATGTATCGGGACCTCCGAGAGTCATTCTGGTGGAGCAGAATGAAAAGGGAGATAACCGAGTTTATGGAGCTGTGTTTGACGTGCCAACAAGTAAAGGCTGAGCACTAGAGACTGACGGGATAGTTGCAACCACTCCACATTCCTGAGTGGAAGTGGGATCATATCTTTATGGATTTTGTAACAAGATTACCGCTGACGTTGCATGGGCAAAATGCCATTTGGGTGATTGTAGACCGACTGACAAAGACTGCTCATTTTCTTCCTATTAAAGTCATCTATTTCATGAGCAGACTAGCTGAATTATATATTTAGGAGATAGTTCGACCTTATGGTGTGCCAGTATCTATAATCTCAGATTGAGACCCATGATTCATGTCCAGATTTTGGAGAAGTTTGCAAGAGGCTTTGGAGTCTCAGCTATCATTCAGTACGGTGTTTCATCCTCAAACTGATGGGCAAAAGGAGAGGATGATTCAGATACTAGAAGATATGCTCCGAGTATGTATGCTAGACTTCAGGGGTAGTTGGTCCCAGTTTATGCCGTTGGGTGAATTTGCGTAAAATAATAGTTACCAGACCAGTATTGGAATGACACCTTATGAGGCATTATATGGTAGGAGATGTCGTTCTCTGCTATACTGGGATGAGGTGGGTGAAAGGCGAGTTTTGGGGCTAGAGTTACTGCAGCAGACATATGATAAAGTTTGACTTATTAGAGACAAAATTAGTGCATCTCATAGTCGGCAAAAAAGCTACGCAAATACTTGCTGCCGAAAATTAGAATTTGATGTAGGTGACCATGTGTGCTTGAAAGTAGCATTGATGAGAGGAGTTATGAAGTTTGGGAGGAAGGGTAAGCTGAACCCAAGCTATATTGGCCCATTTGAAATACTTGAGAGAATGGGTCAAGTTGCCTACATATTAGCTTTACCACCAACATTATCTAGGATTCATGACGTATTCCATGTATCTATGTTGAGAAAATACGTCTCAGATCTTTTCTACGTGATCATCTATGAGGAGTTGGAGATAAGAGATACTTTAACATATGAAGAAATACTAGTGCAAATTCTGGATAGAAAGGAACAGGAGTTGCGTACCAAGAAAATTCCACTAGTGAAGGTATTGTGGAAGAATCATCCAGTGGAGTAAGCTTCGAGGGAGCTAGAGGAGAGATACAACAGGAGTACCCACATCTGTTCAGTGGGGATCAACATTAGTCAGAAAAAGTAAAGTAATAACTCAGGTAAGGTAAGTATTGTATCAATTTTATTTTATGCAGTGCAGGGTAATATGTGTATAAATTGGGTTTTGGGAGAATTTTGGTTAGTTATTATAATCTCCCAGAACCATATGTGTAATCACGGTATTCCTCCGCCATAAGTGATGGTTATTAATAAAATTTTAATGTTTATCTTTAAGGATTTGGTGCAAGAGATGAATAGCAAAATTTGAGAACGAAATTATTATAAGGAGGGAAGGATGTAGACCCAGAAAAATAATAACAATAAAATAATAAAGGAAAAAGGGAGAATAAAGGAAAAGAAATGAAGGAAAAAGGAATTATATTAAGGAGCATCAGCAGGAATTCATCGATGAACCCAGTGTTCTTGTCGACGAACATCCTTCTAAATCTCATCGACGAAGTACACATGTCTTATCAATAAGGGGATACCGAAAGTAGGAAATTCAGGCCATTAAGGGTTCATCAACGAACTCATATCTTCATCGATGAATACGCTGCTTCGACTTGTCGATGAGTACACGTGTCTCGTCGACGAAGCTATGTAGCAACAGTCTATATATATGTTAAAAATTAGATTTTTAGCGAAGATTTTATTTCTCTCTTCACTTTCTCTCTCTACTTTCTGTTTCACCTCCTTCTCTCCTCTGATTCGGCTTCGTTTTCCCCGTTTCAACGATCGGAAGTTACCATGATAATCTCGGGGAGATTCTCTACAACTTAGCCGGAGTGAATTGTTGATTTTGGGTGCTTGGGCACCGTCCCAAAATCAAGGTAAGTTATTTTAGGGTTTAAGAGATTATTTAGAATATGTGAACCCAAGAAAGGTATTAGATGGTAATATACTGGGGTTTTAGTTGTTTGAATTGGTGTTAATGCAATTTCAGGGTTTGGAGTTCGGGACGCTGTAAGCGTGGTTTAGGATTTTAATAGGCTTCTCAAGAATCAGGTAAGGGAATAGATTAAGTCAGGTATTTTCAAAAATTTATTTATGAATTAATGTAGTTTTTGGGAATACTGGTATTGAACGGATTTTATAGCATATTATAGTATAACACAGAGTAGAACTTACTCGTGTGGCATGAGTATAAGTTTAATAAAATAACGATATGTCAGAATATGTTATTATTTCATGAAATAAGTATGATTTTACAGTAATTTTAGAGAGATCATAAATAGTACAGAAGCTAAGATATTTATAGTATATATGATGATATGATAGCCGGCGCAGATTCCGTGATATGATAAGCCAACGCAGATGATGTGATCATTTTTAATATGATAGTTTATTCAGAAATTATGAAATTACAACTTTTATTTAGAAATATGAAAAGCTAGATTTTATTTCAGAAATATGAAAATGTTATTTATGAATAGAAATATATTATGTGAAATGTATTATATAGTAACAAAACCTGGATGGTTACGTATGTTATGAGTGCAGTACCGTTGCTAGCTAGCCAGATCAGAGAGTAGGATACCCACTCTGTTCTTACCCATTAGAGGTTTGATGAAGAGTAGGATGGGCAGACTAGATTGGTGTATAGTCGATTGTGCAACCACACTATTCAGGAAGTGTGGATCGGAGGTTGATTAGCCCCAAAGTGTAAGCGGTGAGTAGGATACCCTCTGTGTACTGACCTGTTAAAGGTTTGACAGAGAGTAGGATGGGCTGACCAGATCGGGTGGGCAATCATGCGTAGTTATGTCATGTTTGACTTAACCTAGTAGGCTAGCCAACGTTAAGTCCAACGAACGGGTCGCACAACCCGAGTCATGCGGGGATAATTCATGATTTGCAGTTATACATCCAGGTTAAGAATTCAGTAATATATAGATTTATCAAATGATTTAAATGATACAAAAATTCATTATGATATAGTAAGATTATGTTTAAAAGTACAGATTTTCATGTGTTATCAGTTACAGCTTAAAGATATATTATAGTTATATTATTTGTAGTATATGTTTATAATATGATAACACTCACGTTGCCACACACTGATATTAGTCTATTTCCTTTACTGAGAGGTTTCTTAGCCCAGCATTACAAATATTTCATAAAATCCTGATAAATTAGTGGAGCGAGCTCCGTGATAGAGGAGTTCGTTGGTATTACCCCAGTTGTAGGGTAAGTGATTGTGTCAGAGACAGAGTGGATTTTTTCGGTATATATGTGTATATGTAGAACAATGAATCTCTGGTATTGTATATAAGTTAAGTATATTATAGTTTCCACTACTTAAATGACATGTATGTATAGACAAGTAAATTCCCGGTACCGACCGACCATAGCTGAGTTAGAAAATAGTTGTAAATATAATTGTGCCTACCTGTGGTCACCCGAAAACTGCATCGAATGGGCCCCCTCGGCACTGACCTCGGGGGAGTACTGTGCCTAGGTCTCCAATCGACTATCCCCTATCACACTTCCATCCCCGTGTGACTACACCTCCTATAAATCTTGCTACGGTACTGTGCTCATAATATCACATTTCATATCCACGGGGTTATAGAATTATATATGGCAATTTACACAATGAAAACTATATTATATCTCTTTTCGTATAAAACCTTTCATTCAATAAAACCCAGCCTCCGGCCGTCAAGTAAAACTCTGCTCCCAGCCGTTGTGTAAAACCCGGCCCCTAGCCGTTATGTAAATCCCAACCGCTAGCCGTTATATCAATCTCAACATATAGTCGTAATATCATACTATATAATATTAGTGAAAACATTCTATTCATATACGCCATTTAAACCATTCTCAGGCACACAAATTTTCATCTGTTAAATCATAATTATTTTAATAATTGAAAACATGCTATATCATATTAAATATCTGCTCAATTGAAAATGCGGGTTTAATTATCTTCACACACACACACACACACACACACACACACACACACACACACACACATATATATATATATATATATATTAATCAAGGAAAAACAGAGATAATCAACCCTACTCACTTTGATCCTTAATAAAGCACACATAACAATTTGAAATTAATAATTCCAATCGGTCAAAACGTTTAAAAAATCAAGTACTTCAATCCAGTAATCTCATATTCAAATTTAATCGGTTGGTTTCGAAAATAATATTTATTAACCGAACTCTAGGCTCAAAAACCTTAGTTTGAACGGTTGGATTAGAAAGTAAAAACTGTAATCATATGTATGTAAACATATACTGCATTTTAATCAGTCCATAATTCAAAAACAACTGACATAATATAATCCTCTTACCCGTTTTCTAAAAAATGACTTGGAACGAATGAAAACCGAAAACCCTAGCTTTCCGAACCGGCCGAAAAACAAGATCCTATGAGCCGAGAGAGGGGAGAGAGGATCAAGGAGCACCCGAAGATGCTCCAGGAGGCTTAGGAGAGAAAGAGAAAGAGTGTGTGTGTGTGTGTGTCTCCAAAAACCCTAAGTAAAGTGAGAGAGAAAAGTAGAGTTATGAAAAAATATAACATAAATTAGCCTTTAAGTAAATAGGCCCGTAGGAAAACCATCGCCAGTTTTTCTAGGCTTGACAAAACTGGCGACTGTTTGGCCTTAAACCAATTGTCGGTTGTTTACCTGTAGGAAAATCAACGATGGTTTTTCTGATCCTCACAAAACCAGCGACGATTTTGGCCTTAGCCAAACAAAAATCCTCTTTTTCCTTTCCTTTTATTTATTTCTTTATTTTCTTGGTTTGGGTTACTACGATCTCCCCTCCTTACAAAAAATTTGCTCTCGAAATTTGCTTATTGGTTTTCATTACATCCACAGAATGATTACTGATCTGCTGATCTGACTCTAGGAAGAGCCTGCGACCACCCACATAGCAGTCTCGTCCCAAATTTATTAATTACCCTCATTTGTGGCAGAGGAATACCGTGGTTACACATACTGTCTCGGGAGATTACAATATTCATACAAAACTCTCTCAAGGACCAACCATGAACAAAACAACAACAATTGATAAAGCTAGCAAACCAACTCTAAGCCTACCCGATTAGAACTGAGCCTCTCTGAACAGCTGTGGATACTTCTGACGTATCTCCATCTCTAATTCCCATGATTGCACCAAAGTACCTTTACAAGCAAAATCCTCTTAGTACATAGCTCCTACTCTTTATGGTCTAGGATATGAACCAATATCTCCTCTTATGCCAAAGTGTGCTCGAGCTTCAAAGACTCGTAATTGATCACAAGCGAAGGATCCAGAACTTACTTCCTTAGCAAGGACACCTGAAACACGTCATGAATCCTAGACAGAACTAGGGGTAATGCTATTCTGTAAGCCACCAGACCAACCCTCTCCAAAATCTCAAATGGCCCGATGTACCTAGGGCTTAGTTTCCCCTTTTCCCCAAATCTCATTACCCCTTTCATCAGAGCAATCCTAAAAAATATGGCATCACCTATCTCGAACTCCAGCTCTCGCTGGTGTATAGCTGCATAGATCTTCTACTAACTCTGTGATGTCTTAATTCTTTCCCTGATAAGTTGGACCTTCTCAGAGGTCTGCTAAATAAGCTCCGACCCAAAATCTGCCACTCACCAACCTCATCCTAGCACAACAGAGATTGGCACCTTCAACCATACAGTGCTTTATACGGTGCTATCCCGACACTGGCCTAATAACTGTTATTGTATGCGAACTCAACTAATGGCAGATATTTAATCCAACTACCCTTGAAATCCAATACACACGCCTGTAGCATATCCTCCAAAATCTAAATGGTCCTCTCTAACTAACCATCGGTCTGTAGGTGAAAAGCGGTACTAAAAGTGAGTTGAGATCTCAATGCTTCCTGTAGACTCTTTCAAAATCAGGAAGTAAACCGTAGGTACCTATCTGAAACGATGGACACAACCACCCCGTGCAATCTAACTATCTCCTGCACATAGAGTTTTGCCAGCCTATTCATGGAATAACTGACTTTAACCAGAATGAAATGGGCGGTCTTTGTTAGTCTGTCAACAACTACCCAGATAGCATTCTATCCATGAAGTGTCAATGGCAATCCCATGACAAATTCCATGGAAATATGCTCTCACTTCCACTTAGGAATGAGAAGTTGTGACCATAGTCCTGCTGGCCTCTAGTGCTCGGCCTTCACTTGTTGACACATCAGGCACTGCTCAACAAAATGGGCGATCTCTCTTTTCATGTTAGAACACTAGAAAGATTTTTGCAGATCCCTGTACATCTTTGTGCTCCCAAGATGTACTGTATATCGAGAGCGATGTGCCTCTTCCATAATGGTACTTTTAATCTTAGCTCCATTCAGTATGCATATCCTGGTGTGAAATCTCAACACCCCATCATCTGAAACATTAAAGTATGCCTTCAACCCATCCTGAACTCCATTCGCAATCTCTATTAGCTTTGCATCTATCGTTTGAGCTGTTCTAATCCTTTCCCATAGGGTTGATTGCACTACCATGCTAGCAATAAAAACCTGGTGATTTCCTTCCACCAACTCCACACCCAACCTTTCTAGGTCCATCCTGATCTGATGTTGAACTCCAACTGCTGAGACTGACGCATTCACTGACTTTCAACTCAAAGCATTAGCTACCACATTAGCTTTTCCTGGTTGGTAACTGATGGTGCACTCATAGTCCTTTATTAACTCAAGCCATCCCCACTGCCTCATGTTCAACTCTTTTTGAGTGAAAAAGTACTTAAAAGTCTTGTGATTAGTAAAGATTTTGCACTTTTCATAGTACAGATAGTGCCTCTAGATTTTTAATGCACAGACTACTGCTGCCAATTCCATGTCATGCATCAGATAGTTCCTCTCGTACTTCTTGACTTGGTGAGAAGCGTACACGATAACCTTTTCTTGTTGCATCAAGACACACCCGAGTCCCTTCTTAGATGCATCATTGTAGATCACAATTCCACCCTCTCCTAATGGAATAGTCAATACTAGGGCAATAACTAGTCGCTACTTCAGTTCCTGGAAACTCTACTGGCACTCACCAATACAATCGAACTTCATGTTCTTCCTTGTGAGCCGCGTCAGTGAACCTTATAGTTTAGAAAATCTAGCTACAAACCAGTAGTAATATCCCACTAGACCCAAGAAACTTCTAACCTCATGCACGTTCTTCGGTCTCACTCAATCAACTACCGCTTCTATCTTGTTCGAGTCCACTGAAACACTTTCCCTGGACACTATATGTAGTGAACCGAATAATTATAATATTTAAATAATATTAAAAAGGGAGGAAATAGAAATTGGAAGGGAAAAGAAAGGGGCAGCAGGCCTCGTCGACTAGTGTACATTTTGTCGACTAGAAAATACCGACGAGCAAACCCCTCATTTCTGAATTTCGTCGACAAGAAAAAGAGTTCGTCGACGAACTTCCTTCATGACCTCATTGACGAGGTGACATGGCTCATCGACGAAGGCCGCAGTATAAATAGTTCTAAATGCGTTTTTTTTATAGAAATTCGGCGCAGAATCCTCTTTTCTCTCTCCCTTCGGTTCCCCAACCTTATCTCTAGTTTTCTGGGTCCATTTTTTGTTAGGTTCTGTAGACTTTAGAATGCAGCGGAAACGATACCAGAGTATAGGAAATGATTTAAGGTTTTGTTCTATAGTCTAAAGGTAGAACTTCCATGGTGGTTTCTGTTTTTTTCCTAGGGTGATGAATTCAGGAAAACCATAGTAAACTATTGTCGGGTTATGTTCCTAGAATGTAGGACTGGGGTTAAGAATAAGTTGGGAATGTTAAGATAAGTGGTGAGGTTAAGTGGGTAAATTATAAGGATAGGATTTCTAAGTTACATTTGTTATTTTTCAGAATGCATCCAGGAGGAGGTAGTGCCCATGTGAGTGGCAGTGATGGAGCAGGGCCATCAGGTGCAGGCAGGACTGACTTTGACTCGGTATTACGTAGCGTGGCTTAGTAGTTTATGGCTGAGATCACTAGGAGCTCGAGGGAGCAGGGTGGTCTGTAGGTTGGTCATAGGTGCACTATCAAGAAATTTATAAAGATGAATCCTCTGGCCTTTTCGGGAGGAGTCGATCTTGTAGCTTCTAAGAACTGGATGCAGGAGACCAAGAAAGTCTTGGCTGTGTTACAGTGTACTGAGGAACAGAGGGTCCTCTTTGACACCTATAGACTGACACGAGAGGCTGAAAGGTGGTGGGTTGCTGTGAGGCTTCTAAAACAGCAGAGGACTATGCCAATAGCCATGACTTGGGATCGGTTTAGGGAATTTTTCTTTTATAGATATTTTCCAACTACTGTCAGGGAGGCTAAAGTGGAGGAGTTCCTAAGTCTAAAGCAGGGACAATTATTAATTCAGCAGTATGCGACACATTTTATTGAGCTTTCTCATTTCGCTCTGTACATTATCCTTGATGAGGCGAAAAAGGTGAGGTGGTTTGAAAGAGGCTTGAGGCAGAGTATTTTCAAGCAGGTGGTAGTGCGGCGGATCCAAGATTTTGTTGAGCTAGTCGATAGAGCAGCCTTGGCAGAGGTTGGTGAGCGACTGGATGCAGTGGAGCAAGGACAGAGGAAGAGATCTGCATCTATAGGTTATTAGCAGGGTCATAGACCGGGTCAGTGGAGGAGAGGAAATTATGGCAGAGGATGGAGATAGGAGACTGGAGGATGTGAGGTTCAGGTAGTGTAGGGTCCCCCAATCTATCAGACTTGTGGTAGGAGACACTGGGAAGAGTGTTAAGCAGGTGGTGTGGTTTGATATCGCTGCGGTAGATCAGGGCATATGGTGTGAGACTGCCTTATCCCACCAGATGTAGTTCCAGCTCCTAGACCGTGCTTGGGAGGTTATCAGGCACCACGTGGGGGCCAGCATAGGAATATGGCGTCAACTAGGGTGTTTACTCTAACGCTGGGTGAGGCTGAGATGGCAGGTGACGTGGTGATAGGTATGGTTATTATGCTTTCTTTTAAAGTTATTGCATTGTTTGATTCAGGAGCTACACACTCGTTTGTGTCCTTGGAGTGCATTAGACTATGTGGAGCAGAAACACAGTTGTTAGACATTGAACTGTTGGTATCTACACTGACTAGGTTAGCAGTGAGGTGTAGTAGGGTGCTCTGAGGTTGTCTAGTTGATATCCAGGGGAAGACTTTGTCTGCTGATTTGATTGTGCTAGACATGCAAGGATTTGATGTTATATTTGGCATGGATTGGCTAGTAGCTAATTTTGCCAGCATACATTTCCGAACATGAGAAGTGATATTCAGACCTCTAGGATGAGTGAAATTGAAGTTCGTAGGGTCGCGAGTGCAATCCCCGCCTCAGCTGTTTTAGCTATTAAGGCCAAGAGACTACTGCTGAGTGGTTGTCAAGGGTTTGTGGCAGTTGTGAAGGAGATTCTAGAGAATGAATTGAAACTTGCTAGCACGCTTATAGTAAAAGAATTTACAGATGTCTTCCTAGATGAATTACCAGGCTTGCCACCTAATCACGAGGTAGATTTTCCTATTGATCTACTTCCAGGTACAGCGCCGATTTCTAAAGTACCTTATCGAATGGCGCCAACAGAGTTGGTAGAATTGAAGAATCAATTGCAAGATTTGCTTGATAAGGGTTTTATAGGACCTAGTGTATCTCCGTGGGGAGCTCCAGTTCTATTTGTGGAGAAGAAAGATGGGTCTATGAGGATATGTATAGATTATAGGGAGATTAATAAAGTGGCAATCAAGAACAAGTATTCTCTACCCCATATAGATGATTTGTTTGATCAGCTCCAAGGTACACGAGTGTATTTGAATATTGACCTCAGATCTAGCTATCATCAGGTAAAAGTGAAAATTGAAGACGTCTCGAAGATGGCTTTTAAGACCAGGTACGATTATTACGAGTTTCTTGTTATGCCATTTGGTCTCATGAATGCTCCTACTATATTTATGGATCTGATGAATAAGATCTTTCATCCATATCTAGATCAGTTTGTTGTTGTTTTCATTGATGACGTACTAGTCTATTCAAGAAGTTATGTGGAGCATGAGACACACTTGAGGCAGGTTCTGCAGACACTACGGGAAAAGAAGTTATACGCTAAGTTCAATAAATGTGACTTATGGCTTGAGAAAGTCGTATTCTTGGGGCATGTTATATTTGGAGATGGTATTTCTGTGGATCCTAGTAAGATCGAGGCGGTAGTGAATTGGGCTAGACCAAGGAACGTCCACGAGATCAGAAGTTTCTTGGGATTAGCGGGTTATTACCGTCATTTCGTTAAGGGATTCTCAGCTTTATTAGGGCCTTTAACACTACTGACTAGGAAGAATGCCAGATTTGAATGGGACGACATCTATGAGTAGAGTTTTCAAGAGTTGAAGCAAAGGCTAGTCACAAAGCCGGTGCTGATCATCCTGTCAGGGGGTGAGGGTTATACTATCTACAGTGATGTGTCCTTGAAGGGACTTGGCTGTGTATTGATGTAGCATGGCAGGGTGGTGGCATATGCACACAGACAGTTGAAAGAGTATGAAAAGAACTACCCTACCCATGATCTTGAGTTGGCTGCAGTTGTACACGCATTGAAGATTTGGAAGCATTACCTGTATGGAGAATGGTGTGAGATCTTTTCTGACCATAAGAGTTTGAAGTACTTTTTTTACGCAAAAGGAATTGAATATGAGGCAGAGAAAGTGGTTGGAGTTAATTAAGAATTTTGATTGTACCATCAGGTATCACTCAGGAAAAGCAAACGTGGTAGCTGATGTGTTGAGCAGAAAATCTAGGGAATCAGTATTGGTGGCTATGGAGATCTTGTATTTGATTAAGATGAATCTGGAGAGATTCGACATTGAATTAGTCGAGAGTGGTTCTTTGGCTCACATTTCCAGTTTAGTAGTGCAACTTATCATGCAGGAAAGAATTAAAGCTGCTCAGAAAAAAGACCCAGAATTAGCATAGGTGATGGATGGAGTGCAAAGTGGTTAGGGGGAGGAATTCAGTGTTGCAAATGATGGAGCTTTGCGGTTCCATTCTAGATTATGTGTTCCTGCCGATGTGGATATTAGAAGGACCATTCTAGAGGAGGTTCACAGATCTCTGTATACAGTTCATCCTGGCAGTACGAAGATGTATAAGGATCTGTGAGAGTTGTTCTTGTGGAGTGGTATGAAGAAAGAGATTGCTGAGTATGTAACCCAGTGTTTGACGTGCCAATAGGTAAAAACTGAGCACCAGAGGCCGGCAGGTCAGTTGCAGCCGTTATTTATCCCAAAGTGGAAATGGGATCATATATCCATGGTCTTCGTGTCAAGACTGCCGACAGCGTTACATGGCCAGAATGCCATCTGGGTGATTGTTGACCATTTGACTAAGATCGCCCACTTTTTACCTATCAAGATCAACTACTCCCTTAATCCTTTAGTGGAGATCTACATTCAGGAGATAGTTCGTTCTCATAGGGTGCCAGTATTGATTATGTCAGATCGAGACCCACGTTTTACGTCACGTTTTTGGGGAAGCTTGCAAGAAGCTTTAGGGTCTCAGTTATCATTTAGCACGGCATTCCATCCTCATTCAGAAAGGAAAACTGAGAGGACGATATAAATATTGGAAGATATGCTCTGAGCATGCGTACTAGATTTTGGGGGTAACTGGATTCAGTTCATGCCGCTAGTGGAATTTGCGTATAATAACAGTTATTAGACTAGTATTGGCATGGCACCATTTGAAGCACTGTATGGCAGGAGATGTCGTTCTCCTTTATTTTGGGATGAGATGAGTGAGCGGCGAGTTATGGGACCAGAGCTTGTTTAGCAAACGTGTGATAAGGTTCAGCTTATCAGAAACAAAATCAGTGCAGCTCAGAGCCGACAGAATAGTTATGCTGATAATCGCCGCAAGAATTTAGAATTTGAATTTGGCGATCATGTATTTTTTAAAATAACTCCATTAAAAGGGGTTGTGCGATTTGGAAAGAAGGGTAAACTTAGTCCTAGGTTTATCGGTCCATTTGAGATTTTAGATAAAATGGGGCCGGTGGCTTATAGACTAGCTTTGCCACCTGTATTGTCCAGAATTCACGACGTTTTCCACATGTATATGTTTGAGGAAGTACGTCTTAGATCCTTCTCATATTATTAGTTATGGTGAATTAAAGCTCAGTGATTCACTAGTATATGAGGAGGTATCAGTACAGATTCTGGATAGGAAAGTATAGGAGTTAGGTAACAAGGAGATTCCTCAGGTAAAAGTTTTGTGGAGGAATCATACAATTGAAGAGGCTTTTGGGGAATCCAAGGAATAGATGAAGCAGAAGTATCCACACTTATTCCAAGAAGTTTAAATGGGTAAAATATAAGTAGTTAGGTAATATTTCTTTTGTAGGTACATGTAATAATTTAATTAGTAAGTGATATTTTAGTTTTAGGAGAATTTTCTTTTGTATATGTAATCTCCCAGAATTTGGAATGTAACCACGGTATTCCTCTGCCATAAGTAAGGGTAAGTAATAAAATAAGTAGACCCTCTTTCTTTTAAAAGATGATAAGTTACATGAACAGTAAATTTCAAGGACGAAATTTTATAAGGAGGAGAGAATGTAGTGGCCCGAATAATTATAATATTTAAATAATATTAAAGAGAAAGGAAATAGAAATTGGAATTCTTCGATGACGTTACAATTGGGCTCATCTATGAGTGTACATTTTGTCAATGAGAAAATATCAAAGAGCAAAGCCCTCATTTTTGAATTTCGTCGACGAGAAACAAAGTTCATCGACGAACTTCTTTCATGACTTCGTCGACAAGGTGACTTCGTCGACAAAGTGACATGGCTCGTCAACGAAGGCCATACTATAAATAGTTCTAAAGGTAATTTTTTGATAGAAATTCGGCAGAATCCTCCCTTCTCTCTCCCTTCGATTCCCCAACCTTCTCTCTAGTTTTCTGGGTCCATTCTTTGCCCGATTGACGATATGAAGCCATCACGACACTCTTGGGAGAGTTCTCTGCATATCTGCTGGAGTGGATCATCGGTGGGTTGAGTTCGGAATTCATCCTAAATTTAGGGTAAGGCTTTCTACTCTGTATTTGACTTTTTCACAATTAGAGAAAGCGTAGTACAAGTAGAAATACTAAAGTTTAGTTATGGGGAATGTTATTTTCAGGGTGTTAAATAGGGAACCCTGCGGGTGCAAGACAGATTTTCTTAGGGGCTTTTCAAGAATCAAGTAAGGGGATAAACTAAGTTAGTATTTTATGCAAATATGTATATTATTACAGCATTTAATTTTAGGAAAATAAATATATTTATATATGTTCTATATTTGGAAAATACTGCTGAAAATGATGGTATGTTAAATATACGAAAACCCTATTTCGTGTGGCATGAGTAGAAATTATAATGAAATACTGTTTTCTAGAAATATGATAAAGATATGGATTTTTATAATGTGAAAAATCGGTGTACGGGCCGTGATTTTTATATGATTTGCAGGCATACAGGCCGAGCTATGAATATGTTTGCCGGCATACGGGCAGAGCTATGGATATATTTGCCGGCGTACGAGCAGAGTTATGGGTATGTTTGCCGGTGTATGGGCCAAGCTATGGATATGTTTGCCAGCGTATGGGCCGAGCTATGGATATGTTTTTCCAGCGTACGGGTTGTGCTATAGATATGATTTGCCAGCGTACGGGCCGAGCTACGGTAAAATGTAAAATACTCGTGTACGGACTGATGATTTTCATGATATACGTATATATGCAAAATGATATGATTGATTTATTAATGGTATGAAATATCCATGTATCACAGTTTCGTATATGCTATATAATATCAGAACTTGGTTAGCTTGGTTTAGGCTAGCACTTGCATAGTACCGATGCTATATGTTCATGATTCATCATGATATTTGTGTTAACGCCGTTGTACGGAGTGGTGTGAGATTGGATGGTCGATGTGGTTTTAAGAAGTGTGAGCGCCCCTGGTGTACAGACCAGGTATGGCAGACCCATCGAACTTATAGACTGTACTATTGACTTGGCAGTGGTCAGCCAACCATTGTCAGGTCCCGCCTTCAAGCCACACAACGCAGTCATGTGGGGGTAATACATGACAACAACTAGTTAACCTACCATGATTGTTTTTGTATTATTTTATATGAGATGAATTATGTTTATGAAAATCATATATGTTCTTCCATGATATGAGAATATATGTTTCCCAGATATGATACAAACAGTTATATTAATATGTTTATATATGATTTTATATAGAACATGGAAATACTCATGTTGTCACACACTAGTATTACTTTATTTCCCTTACTGAGAGGTGTCTTACCCCAAAATTTTGTAAACATTTCAGGAAACCCTGATAGGAGAGCAAGTAAAGCTCCGCTGATTTAGTACTGTTGATCTGCCCTCTTTGAAGGGTAAGTTTTAGTAGGGATAGTTGGATTTTGTGGAAATGTCCCGAGGTCTTTCTTTTGGGATGTATATACTTAAATACAGTGGATGTAGTAATTCTGGTATTATGATGGATGGTTTTGTATTTATGATATTATGATTGTATATTTCCTGCTACTTAGGCTTCCGTTATGTGTTATGATATATCCCCGGTACCTACGGGTCCAGGTGGATATGACCTGCAAGATTTATTATTTTGGGTTTTATTATTACATATAAAAAATATGGAAATTAAGCAGGTCGTTACACTACATGTCCCACGAATGCCACTTGCCCTAACCAGAATTCGCATTTCTTGAACTTTGCAAACAACTTTTTTCCCCTAAGTATCTGAAGTACCAACCTCAAATGAGTTGCATGCTCCTCAGGACTCCTCGAATAAACCAAGATGTCATCGATAAATACCACCATGAAATGATCTAAGTACTCATGGAATACCCTGTTCATCAAGTCCATGAATGCTGCATGAGCATTAGTCAATCTGAAAGGCATAACCAAAAATTCATAGTGGCCATACCTAGTACAGAAGGCCTTCTTTGGTACATCCTCTGATTTAACCCTTACAAATGATACACGGATCGCAAATCGATCTTGGATAAGACTTGTGTTCCCTGTAACTAGTCGAACGGATCGTCAATTCGAGGTAGTGGGTACTTATTCTATGCTGTCACTTTATTAATCTCTCTATAGTCGATGCACATCCTCATCGCCCATCCTTCTTATTTACTAACAACACCGGTGCTCCCCAGGGTGATATGCTCGGTCTGATAAACCCTTTGTTAAGAAGTTCCCGCAACTGCTCCTTTAACTCCTTTAGTTCAACTGGAGCATTTTGTATGGAGCCTTAAAAATAGATGTTGTCCCTAGAAGCAACTCAATGGCAAACTTTACCTTGCGATCAAGAGGCAATCCTAGTAAATCTTCTGGGAAAACATCTAAGAACTTCCTTACCATGGGGATATCCTCCAATTTAAGTTCCTCCCTCGGTGCTTCTTTCACAAATGCTAGGTACCCCTAGTATCCCTCTAGGAGTAACCTATTTGCTTGAATGACTGAAAGAATCTATGGTGCAGAGCACACACATGACCCGACAAATATAAACTCCTACTCCTCAGGAGGTCGGAACACTACCTCCTTCCTGTGGCAATCAATGCTAGCATAGCTGGCTGCTAACCAATCCATCCCCAGAATGATATCAAAACCATGCATGTAAAAGATAATCAAGTTAGTATGCATCATTCTCTCTTGAATCTCCACTAGGCAGTCTCGGATCACTTTACTACATACTACCACTGACGCTGTCGGTGTGACCACCTCTAACTCGGCATCTAACAATTGTGTTCTATCCCGCACAATTTTATGAATCCCCAAGAAATGAAGGAATGTGTCACACCTGAATCAAACAATATAATGGCTTTATTTGAAAGCACGTAAATGTTACTTGTCACCACATCTCCTGCATTCTCAGCGTCGCCGGGAGTCAAGGAATACACTCGCACTTGGGTTGTACCCCTCGGGTAGTTTCCATGCGGTGTGTGGTTACCTCCTCGATATTGCTGTTATGGAGGTACGACATTCAACATCTCACGGCAATCTCCCGCCATATGTCTGGGCTTACCACACTTGAAACAATCACCTAGTCTGCCCCTACACTCTCCCGAATGCCTCTTGCTACACCTTGGGCAAACATGGTATGATGAGGTACCTTGAAATGCTCTACCACCCGTATCCCTTCACTGGCCTTCGCCATTACCATACCTTCTCCAAGGACCCTGCCTTGCACCCGTATGATAACTAGAAGACATTGACCTCTTCTTCAGGTTTTGAACCTCCACATCTCCCTATAAGTTCGCCTCTGCCACAGTGGCCTTATCCACTAGTGTAGTGAACACCTGCACCTGTAACACAGCCACCTACTTTATAATCTCCTGCCTCAGACCCCTCTCGAACTTTCAAGCCTTCGTGGACTCGTTAGGTACTATATAGGGAGCAAAATGTGACAACTCCACAAATCAGGAAATATACTGTTGAACTATCAGCTGTCCTTGAGTCAGGTTCAGGAACTCCTTTGCCTTTGCTTTTCTGACAGATGTTGGAAAATACCAATCAAAGAACACCTCTCTAAAGTGGCTCCACTTCATTGCTACCGGTACCAGTCTCTGCTCCTCTAGCAGCTTTACTGCTTCCTACCATCTCTTGTCTTCTCCAGTCAGCTTAAACATGGCATACAACACCTTTTAGCAGCTTTACTGCTTCCTACCATCTCTCGTCTTCTCTAGTCAGCTTAAACGTGGCATACAACACCTTCTGCTCATCAGTGCATCCCAGTATGACCAAGATCTTTTCAATTTCCAGAATCCAATTCCTTGCAAGGATCGGGTTGGTACTTCCCACGAAGGTAGGGGGCTTTAGGCGAGTGAACTTCACGATAGAACCTCCCAGTTCAGTAGTGGGACGATCTTGCCCCAGAGAACTCTGCATAACCTCGGCCATAAGCTACTGGGCAAAATCTCGAAGCGCCACTGTAGAATCGCTGCCACCCTCATGGGTAACTCCCTCACTGCTACTCCCTTCGGCATTAGCATTACTATCCCTAGGATCCATCCTGAAAATATAACCGAGATGATTTTAGAATTCTAATATCCTAACATATCGGGTGCAATTATAACACTAAAATGCTCACTTTAAATAAATTTCAAATACTGGCCTAAATCTTCTCCCCTAACTTATGACATACTCTGCCAATTTCATATTCTCGTTCTAGTTTTCAAGTTCCTGCCCTTCCGCTCGAAAACAAAACCATCAGTGGATTGCTGTAGTTTTCTGAACCCGTTGACTGATTTCGAAAAACACAGAAGTTCGTCAAGGAATTTCTGTCTCCATGCTTTTGAAGCAAAACTCAACATTCCTATTCTACCCATTCCTATCCTTGTCCCTAATTTGAACCTATACTCCGGTAAAACCATCTAACCTAGTCTGCAGAACCTAGCAACCTAGGCTCACATACCACCTGTAGTGCCCTAGCCCGCCATGTGGCCCGAAGTGCTAGTAAAATATATAAGTCTCTCTGATACCACTTTATATAAATATATATATATATATATATATATATATATTTTGCAACCCGCCCTAACCAGGGAAACCCAGGTGCTCCTGTCAATACTGGAATTAAACCATACAGCGAAAGATGCTAAAATATTAAAATACTTTACCAGAGTTCTAACTGATCCCAAATACATACATATAACAACCTGTCTATATAATACAACCCATCAAAACAAAATGTAACCGCTAGTGACTCACTAACTCAGTTTGTCACCCCCAAAAGTCTAATCCCTAGCCCGTAGACAGTTAGGCACGGTTCCCTGAAGGATCTGAAAAATGATTTGTATAATGGGGTGAGACAGTTCTCAGTAAGACAGATTATATTATTATCAGTGTGGCGCTAGCATGAGTTCTCGTGTGAATATAAAACTTCCATTATTTCACTATATATAATATTACATTTGTAAAACTGTACTGCACTATATATCTGAAAATACATAATTTCATAATAATAAACTGTCGGCTTAATATAACCCATTTATAGTATATTTGCCCATATATGCCTAAAAGATACAACCTGGACTGATAAATTAGCATCGTCACACTATCACATACTCATACGACATGCTTCCCCCCATGACGGGTTGTGCGGCTCGAAGGCTGGACTCGGCTTATGACCGATCGACCATAGCTAAGTTAGAAAACGATTGTAAGTACGATTGTGCTTACCTGCGGTCACCCTAAACTGCATCGAATAGGGCCCCCCGGCACTGATGTTGGGGGAGTACTATGCTTAGGTCTCCAATCGACTATCCCCTATCACACTTCCATCCCTGTGTGACTGTACCTCCTCCAAATCTAGATATGATACTGTGCTCATAATATCACATTTTGTATCCACGGGGCTCTAGAATCATATATGGTAATTTACATAATAAAAAATGTATTATATCTCATTTCATATAAAACCTTGCTGGCCTAACAAAGCTTTTCAATCTTGTTTTGAAGATAACAAATGAAGGATATTTTAACATGTATTGTTGAGTGACCTTATTTCAGGATTAAGTAAAACAACACTCATGATCATGGAAGCAAGCTGGAAATCAAAGTCAATCAAGTGAAGGCTTCTCAGAATATTGAAGCAATAAAAGACAAATGAAGAGCTTAAAGGCTAAATGGGACTTGAAGTAAAGCTGAACCTCAAAAGACTTGAAGACTTAGAGCTAAATAAGTTTATGCTTAGAAAGATATTTGTAAGGAGTTCAATCCAATACTATTTAGATATGTGAAGCTCTTTAGGATCAAAAGACTTAGAGACCATCTCTTGAAAAAAAAAAAAACCCTTGAAAATGATTTTGAAAAAGTTGTAGTTGAGTTTTTCAAAATAAACTAGAGTTTAAAAATAAAAAATGAAAATATTTGAAAAAGAATGGTCTGTCCAACCGACTGACCATTTTTAAACTAAGTTCTACCAGCCGACTAACAAACATAAAGAATGAAAAACTTGCCCAGTTGACTGACAATTTGAATTAGGATTAGTAAGCCGACTAACACTCTAGTTTGTCTAGTCGACTAACCATTTTTGAACTGTGTTCAGTCAGTCGACCGACTATTTATTGAAGATTTTTTGGATAGACAAAACGTTGTCAGCCACCTGTCCAGTCAATTGACCTATACAAAATTTGACCCAATTGAGTGAGTCAGCTGACTGACTCCACCGAGTTTTTGAAATTTGAACTAAACGAGAAGTTTTTCAAAATTAATTATAGGATTTCAAATATTTTGTGATATTGACCAAACACTCCAAGTCAACTTGGTAAATAAGGAAACTCTTCCACAAAAGAGTCTATAAATACCTCCCTTGTTCAATGAAAATACACGCTCAAGCAATACAAAGCATTCTACGTTCATACTCTCCTAAATCCATACTTGCTTACACTCTTGCTAGGAGAACTCTATGAAATTGCTAGTTGATTAAGAGCCTTGCTTCTAATTTGCAACTAAGTTTTTCTCTATCTATAAGACAGAACCTTTGGTGACACTTAAATCTTGAGCTTCGTATTTTCTATTTAGTATTTGCTTTTAAGTATATTAAGTGTTCTAACTTGTACAAATTTGCTCTGTTTTGAGAGTGTTCTTGTACGCAGATTATTACTTCTATTTAGTAGTTCTTTAACAATTCAAGATTGATTTGGATCATTGGACCAAGTGTGGGCTGTCGTTTGGAGAGGTTTCTCTTCGTGAAAAAGAGGTTATTTGTAACAGTTTTGTTTTACCCGGAAAGGAATAGGTATAGTGAAATCCTTAGGTGGTTTTCTTATGGTGAGGATGTAGGTTAGGGATAAGTTGAACCTCATAAAAACAGCGGTGTCACTCTCTTTCCCTTATTCTCTTTAAATTCCAGCAAAAATATAAACTGTGTGGATGTTGTAATTCTCTCAATCATAAAAACAACATGTATTGGAAATTAAATAAACCAAAGCTTAATTTGTTCTTGGGCTTGCGGAAACCGAAAGGAAGTACGTTGGTTAATTAATATTTTGCGGAAACCATAAGGGAGTACGTTGATTGGTTAACAACGCAAAACCTATTAACTGAAGGTTTATTTGAATTCTGATTTTGGAAAAAGTGATTGGATGTTGTTTTGATTATCAATTGAAAGGCAAATTGCATTCTCTACAGGGCTTACATATTCATATACATAGGGTTGCAAACAATCAAGCTAAATATTGCCAAAAGAATTGCAAAGCACATATTGATTGGTTATGTGTATTATGTTTGATTGGTTTAAGTAGTTGATTGATTGTTTATTTGTGTTGTGGTTGTGGATTGAATAAAAGACTTAAGCCTTTTTGTGATTGCTAAAAGAAGTCAAGAAATCTTTAAAATAATTATAAAAGGTTAAGAATTCATAAAAGGATTTAATAGAAATTTTAATAACCCAATTCACCCCCTCTTGGGGCTACACTTTAGTTGTCAAACCTTTCATTCAATAAAACCAGGCCCCCCCGCCGTCAAGTAAAACCCAACCCCCGGCCATTATGTAAAACCCGACCCCCAGCCGTTATATCAATCTCGACATATAGCCGTAATATCATACTGTATAATATCAGTGAAAACATTCTGTTCATATATGTCGTTTAAACCATTTTCATGCCACACAAATTTTCATCTAATAAATCATAATTCTATTAATAATTGTAAACATGCTATATCATATTAAATATCAGCTCGGTTGAAAATGCGG
The DNA here is from genome assembly GCF_029873635.1 of Malania oleifera. Taxonomy (NCBI): domain Eukaryota; kingdom Viridiplantae; phylum Streptophyta; class Magnoliopsida; order Santalales; family Ximeniaceae; genus Malania; species Malania oleifera. The sequence continues at coordinate 39,163,956 of NC_080425.1, forward strand.
GTTTAATTATCTCTAGAGATTTTATTTGATTTATATATATATATATATATCAAGGAAAAACAAAGATAATCAACCCTACTCACTTTGATCGTTAATAAAACACACATAACAATTTGAAATCAATAATTCCAATCGGTCAAAACGTTCAGAAAATCTAGTACCTCAATCTAGTAATCTCATATTCAAATTTAATCGATTGGTTTCGAAAATAATATTTATTAACCAAACCCTAGGCTCTAAAACCTCAGTTTGAACGGTTGGATTGGAAAGTAAAAATCGTAATCATATGTATGTAAGCATATACTGCATTCTAATCGGTCCACAATTCAAAAATAACTGACATAATATAATCCCCTTACCTATTTTCCTGAAAACAACCCCAAACCCTAGCTTTCCGAACCGGCTATAAAACGGGATCCTACGAGCCGGGAGAAGGGAGAGATGATCGAGGAGCACCCGAAGATGATCTGGGAGGCTTAGGAGAGAGAGAGAGAGAGAGTCTGTGAGAGAGAAAAAGAGAGTTATGTAAAAATATAACATAACTTAGCTTTTAAGTAAACAAGCCTGCAAGAAAACCATCGCTGGTTTTTTTGGGCTTAACAAAATCGGCGACGGTTTTTCTGATCCTCACAAAACCGATGGCGGCTTTAGCCTTGTCCAAACCAAAATACTCTTTTTCCTTTCCTTTTATTTATTTTTTATTTTCTTGGTTTGTGTTACTACAAGGGTGCCATTAGTCATTCCTTTGATCTTGGTTAAATGAGGTCTCCCTTTCCCATATGACTCTTGACGGGGGGTTTCATAAATTCCTACTATTTAGGCCTTTGAGATTCCACATAGTGGGCATGTGTCCTCTTTCCATTACAAAGTTTTTGGCGCCCAATTTTCCCACCAAAAATGGGTCATGTTCTTCAATAAATCCACCCTTGTTCCATTCCTCACTTGTCATTTCCCTTTCGAGTACTCTCCTCAGATTTTTTAGAGCATTTTTATTTGGGAGCAAGTGTTTCTATCAGGTGTTATCATTCTTCTTTGTCATAAGATTTTTTTTGATAGGTACGTGTTCTTTTCATCCTCTTCAAAGTCCTTTTTGAGGGTGATAAGAAGTTATGAAGTGCTAAAGTTGGAGTCAACGTAGGTCTAATCTAGCTTAGCTCTCACGAAGTGGAGTTAGTTTGACTGAGGTGGGGGTCAAAAGGGGAGTTAAGGCTATTGACTTGGTCACCTCATCAACTCATAGGGCGAATCTAGAGGTGTGCACCTTATATAAGGAGTCTTTCCTCTGACTAAGATGGTATTCCATATACTTGTCTTGGTGTAACTTTGAATGCTAGACAATAAGACATCAATCTAGGGAGCTAAGTTTGTGTAAGGATTATTTTTAGAACTGATTGCGGCTCCCCTAGAATCCTCATTTATTTGAGGTATTCCAATTTTATGGGCTCACCCTAGGTCAGCTAGCTCGTAACTCTGAAATGGAGCTTAGTCAGCTTTATTGCCTTGTATCTATTAGTCTATAAAGAGCACAATGATGAGAATGAGGAGGAATAAACCTCTTAGGATTGACAAGTTGCCTTTAGCAGACCTGGCCTCCTCTTGGGAGGTATTTATGCATCTTGGGTTAAGTAGTTTGTCATTGGCAGATCTAGCCTTGTCTTAAGAGGTCATTGTGACTCATGGACTTAAAAGGTTGCCTTTGGAAGACCTAGCCTCCTTTTGGGAGGTATTTGTGGCTCTTAGGCTGATTAGGTTGTTATTGGCAAACATAGCCACCTCTTGTGAGGTCTATATGTCTTTTGGGCTTGACAAGTTGCCTATGGTAAACCTAGCCTCCTCTTGGGAGGCCTTTTCTGCCTCTTGGGCTCGACAAGTTTGCCTTTGGAAAATTTGGCCTCCTCTTATGAGGTTTTCATGCCTTTTGGACATAACAAGTTTCCTTTGGCAAAATTAGCCTCCCTCTTAGAAGGTCTTTGTGCCTTTCGGGTTAATCAAGTTGCCATTGGTAGACCTAGGTTCTCTTAGAAGTCTTCATGCTTCTTGTGCTAATTATGTTGCTATTGTTAGACCTAGCCTCCTTTTGATAGGTCTTTGTGCCTCTTGGGCTTAACAACTTGCCTTTGGCAAACTTGGCCTCCTCCTGGGAGGTCTTTTTTCCAATTAGGAAAATCAAGTTGTCATCGGCAAACTTGGCCTCCTTTTAGGATGTCTTTGTGCCTTTTGGGCTGATAAGGTTGCTATTAATAGACTTGGCCTCCTCTTGAGAGGTCTTTGTGCCTTTTGGGCTTGACAAGTGTCCTTTGGCAAACCTAGACTCCTTTTGGAAGGTATTTGTGCCTCTTAGCCTAATCAGGTTGCCATTGGTGGATTTGGCCTCCTCTTAGGAGGTTTTCATGCCTCTTAGGCTGATTAGGTTACCATTGGAAAATCTGACTTCCTCTTTGGTGGTCTTTATGCCTCTTGGCTTTGATAGGTTGCCTTGGTAGACCTAGCCTCCTTTTTGGAGGTTTTTTAGCCTCTTAGGCTAACTAGGCTGCCATTGACGGACCTAGCCTCCTTTTGGGAGGTCTTGATGCCTCTTAGTCTTGTTATTCATTATTATATGTATTCATAAGTATAAAACATTGATATTCACAATCAAATATGCGACATTGATATTTATAATTTTATATGCAATGCTGATATTTACAATGACATATGGAATGCTAATATTTACAATGACATTTGCAAAACTGATATTTACAATGACATACACAACACTGATATTTACAAGATCATATTTAGCACTATTGTTTACAATGTTAAATATTCACAAAGGTAAAGGCCATTCAACTCTATTGATAGTACCTTTCCAAAAGATATGCATTCTAGGTTTTTCCAAGCGTTATGCCTTCTTCATTCTGTAATTTGTAAATCCTTAGTTTTACCACCTTTGCGGTTTTATATGAGCCATCCCATTTCATCCTAAATTTCTTATAACCTCACTCTGCTATAGTGAAATCAACTTTACATAACACAAGGTCTCGCACATCGATGATCCTTTCCACGACCTTGGAGTTATAATGCTTTGATAACTTTTGCTTGTAAGTTGTAGCTCTAATCTAGGCTTGTTCACGAATTTCTTCGAGCAGGTTTAGGCATATTTTCTGGTTGTTAGTCAAATAAATTAATTCGATGGATAACACTTCGACTTTATTGACACTATTGCTTTTGTACCAAAGGCTAGGTTGAAGGGTGTCTCCTCGGTTGCTATCTTGGAGGTCATATGATATGTTGACAAAATAAGGGGTATCTCCTCCACCCATTTGCCATATTCTTTCTCCAAACATGTCCTGGTGGCCTTTGGGGGTTCTCTCTTATGCCTAAGTTGTTAGTAGTTCACAAATCAAAGTGTGAAGAAAAGAAAGAACGAGTGAATGGAGAGAATGAATCCCCACTTTGGTGAATTTACCCATTTTCGTTATTTTGCCATTTTTCTCCTAACTGCTTTAGAGACGTGGATCCTTTCCATTTGCATGTGGTTAACTACCTATTTCCCCCAAGAAAATGTTTCTTTGTCAAAGTGTATAGCTAAGATTTATCATTGTGTGTATATGGGAAGAGATAGATGGTTGAGGTAATTGGTGATCTCAATGAACAAGGTTAGCTAGGGAGCTAGATAAAAGCAACTCGATTTTAGAAACTTGGAAGTAGGTTGGTCTTAGGAGCTTGGAAGGAGGTTGGTCTTGGGAGCCTAGGAGTAGCTTGACCATGGGAACCTAGGAGCAACTTGGTGTTGGGAACCTAGGAGTGTCTTGGGTGCAACTTGGTACTGGAACCCTAGTAGCAGCTCAGTCTTAAGAGCCTAGGAGTAGCTTGGTTTTGGGAGTCTGGGACCGACTTGGTCTTGGAAGCCTGGGAGCAGCTCGATCTTAGGATCTTGGGAGTAGCTCAATCTCAGGAGCCTCTGAGCAACTTAGTTTGGTTATTGCTTGTTATCTCTACAGTATTAAATTTACTCTAAATCCACACTATCCAAATTTAAGGCCTGAAATCTATGCTCTTAAATAGTACCTAAATTACTTTTTTATTTTCTAAATATATGTACATTTGTAAGATACTAAGTTTCAACCTTTATACATAAACACTCTTCTATATTTCATTATTGTTCTTGGCCTTTTTTTTTTTTTAGTATTATACTTTCATTTACATTTATAGATTATTCACTTGATTTAGCATTTTGTTGATTCATATATACATATTGAAGCACCTTTCTAGATTTCTAGATTTCTCTATTGTGTTATGTGACACTTTCAAAGTTAAATTGAAGATTGGCTTATAAATTATCATTAAGTGCATGAGGTTTAAAGGCTAAAGATACATAAGGGAACATAATTATGACATTGTATTTTCTATGTCATCACAAATCAAAAACACATTAGTGGCAAAGAATTTATCAATTGGGTCATACCATAATAGGAAAAACTAAAACATGGACTTTTTTCTCCATTTTTAAGAAACAAAGGATAAATCACCAATAATAAAGAAAATCACACTGATAACAAATAATCAATGTTACAAAACAATCTATGTGTACATATCAAAACGAATGATATGTACATATACATATAATACATATATATATATATATAGGTATATACATATGCATATGCTAAAATAAAACCAAAAAAAAAATGCAAAACCAAGTACAATAATATTTTTTTAGATCAATAATAAATTTTGAGTGGCAAAATAATTGACAAATGGGAATATTTCAATTAGTAATCTTGTTAACTAAATGGAATGACTCTTGCCTCCATACTTCATTTTTATAATTTTATTACCACTTTAAAGTAACACAAGAAAATATTCTTTTTAATAACTCAAGGTCTAGCCCTATGTGGGAAGACTAGCATTATATTCCTAGTTTTGCTCAAGGAGTAAAGAAGGATTGGGAAAGATACAGGTAGATTATTAGGCCAGTTGTCCCTACAAAGGACATTATAAGCCACTTTACACCCAAAAAAAAAACCTAATAGAAATTTTACTAATAAAAATGGAATGAGTTTTATAGATGTTAGTTATGTAAACTACCTATAATGAAATTTAGTAAACCAATATAAAGGAGCAACTTTGTATAGGTTATCCAAGCAACTTAGCACTAAAAACAACTAAAGTTTCAAAATGTTTTTCATTAGTCACCTCATGCATGCAAATTAATAAGTAATAACATTATATTTTTAGTAGAGTTAAAATTAAATTACCCAAAGTCATACTTGAATCCTAAGCATAGTAAGAATCATAAAAAAAAAAAATCAATTAAATTATGACCCTAAGATCTCAAACCATTGGAAAACTAATTATAAACTGAAATTCAAATGTTATTTTTAAAGAATTGAACTGAAAGCCATTGCCACATGAACATAAATAAAGAGAGACTCATGGTTGGAGTCATATCCTTGCTATCTCAATCACCGGGCTAATTTCCTGTTGTGCGCAAAAAATAAACCATATTTTCATTGGCTTCTTTTATATCTAATTTAACCTGATGGCTCTGCCACCTATGTTTTCTAAACACACAAAATATTTTCTTTTAGAAAAAAAAAATATAAGAATAGGGAGAAATGGGGTGAAAAAAGTATGTTTAAATCCAACATTTAAATTTATAAAAGAAAGCATGCATAGGAATAAAAAAAAAAGCTGAAATTATAACTAAAAAAAACAATAAAATTATTTAGGAGAACATAAAACAATTATAGGATTGATCGCATAGAAAAATCTCCATACAATAAAAGATCAACTTAAAAGTAACCCCAAGGGGCCTTAATTTTTATGCTCCATTTGGTGTTTTAGAAAATGTGAGAAATCAAAGAAGTAAACATTTTCTTTTGAATCATGATTGCCCTTATCCCTTCAGTTCATGTCACCATAAGGTCCCAAACTTTCATTATGTTCATAGGAAAATTGTTGGAGTTCTTATATTCTTGGTATTTTACTTCTTTATCCCAAAACTAAACTAAACATTTTAGTGAAGGATAAGGAAAACACAGAACTCCATAGAGCAATTTAATGTCCCATCTTTTTATTTATCAACCTAAACAAAAGAAATGGGAAGGAGAGAAAGGGAGCTCGATCAAAATTCGCAATGCAAATGAATATTAAAGAAAAGAGAAGAGAAATTAGAGAAAAGTTGACTAAGAACTTATCTCATCTCATGCATTTAGTTTAATACTTTTTGTGCAATGTGAACCTGAAATCAAATACTAAACATGTCATAAGCATGTGAAAAGATGAACCCGCGATGTTGCAGTGGGAGGGAAAAAGAAGAAGAGGGAGTTTTCTAAGGTGATAGGGGGGGGGGGGAGTTAGAGAATGAGGAGGCAAAGCATAAAAAAACAAAGGGTTGAGAAGGGGAATGATGTGGAGTTTAATAAAAAAAAAAATTTAAGAGGTATTTTAGGCATTATGTTGCAACTTAGGACATAATATATAGGGACTTAAATTTTAAATAAATTGGAACTCAATGGTAGTATAGTTATTATAAAAATTGTCATTTGGAGGACTACCATGAAACTTGTTTTGTTTTTTAGCAGTGGTTTAATTACTCCATTAGTCCTAAACTATGGTCCATGTTGCATATTAGTTCCCAAACTTTAATTTATTACACTTCCTAAACTTTTGATTTGAATTTCAATCAATCCTTTCTTTAGTGCAAATTTAGGCTTTTAGATGAAAAACCATGTTAGCTTCCAGCACACTATTAGGAAACATAATGGTTAAGTTCTTTCAACTATTCTTATTCTTCAAAGTCCTCAAATCTAGAATTTTCAAGGATTTTCTAGAATAATTGGAGTAAAATGAGGAAAATATGGTACTAATCCCACCCTTCTTTTAGAATTTCAATAGTTTTGATCTATGTTCATTTAGGGATTAATTGAAGGTTTGAGGTTTATGTGTTTGTTTTAAATGGTTAACTATACAATAATCTTATCATGATTAGATGTAGTTTCCTCATGAAATATTTCTATTTTAGTATTTTTGTTGGTTATTGAATGATGCATTTTTTCTTTCCTTTAATCCCTCATTCTACTCTTTTTTTTTTAATAAAAATATTACTCCATATTTGATTTACTTCATAGTTTTGTGCATTTTTTTTTTCATTTGTTATGTTCTATATTAAAGTATGTTTCTTATACTTCTGTTCATTTTAGTGCTAGATCCTAATTACTATACCTAGATGAAGTGCTAGAGGAATATGATAATTAAGGTAGGATTGATAAAGAAGGGAGTGATGGGGAAGGAAGAGATAATCAAGGACGTAATGTCACGCCCCGAACTCGCCAGGTGGGGCCTAGGGTGTGATGAGATCATTCACCATCTCTGATACCATTCACACAGCGAAAAAATAATAAACAACCTCAAATAAAATACCAGAGTACTATATGCAACCCAGACGGAGTATCCATCCATATATATTACATAACCAGAAATTCTAAACATAACTTTACAAATAGCTGTTCCAACTACCACCCAAAATTTACCCAAAATTCTCAGCTCTATCCCGGAGCTTTCTAAGCTTGATCACCTGAAGGACTTGAAAAGATAATAATTCCTCAGGATAAGACACCTCTCATTAAGGAAGAAATAAACTATAGCAGTGTGTGGCAGTAGAATTTTAATATATATATATATATATATATATATATGTGCATATAAACAAAATAAACTCATCAATTAATCAACATCAACTGGCAAGGCACATACAGACTGTAGTCACACAAACAAAACCAATATTTATAGACAAAGTTCTCGAGAATTGGGAAGATTACACTCCCATATTTGTACCTTTCCTCTGCTCTGATACTGTTTGTAATCGTACCCTTTGATTCGGGTGTGGCTACAACTGCTATCGATCAGGAAACTCACCTTTCACAATAAACCCTTGGGTAGAGAGATTTACTTTGTCATAAATATTCACGTAATAAAATTCACAAATTAGTATTCACACGTCTTTCCAGAAATGTAAGTATTCACATACATCACCATACAACCACACAGAATTACAATATATTCCATTGATCTCAACATGTGGCCCACATAGGGCTTTTGCGTACAACCTAGTACGTGGCCCACATAGGACTACTGCGTATTATCAAAGTACGTGGCCCATATAGGACAGCTGCGTATTACCACAGTATGTGGCCCACATAGGACAACTGCGTATTATCGTAGTACGTGGCCCACATAGGACTACTGCATACTCTCTCAGTACGTGGCCCACATAAGACTATTGCGTACTACCTAGTACGTGGCCCACATAGAACAATTGCGTACTTGACTGTACGTAGTCCACGTAGGGCAGCTACGTATTTCACTGCACGTTTACACTCACAGCAAAGCAACATTCACCCAAACAAGCAGTATTCACAACCAAACGGTATTAACCACCAAACAGTATTAACAACCAAGCAGTATTCACAACTAAACAGTATTCACAATCAGGCAGTACTCATATCTAGACAGCACTAACAAGTAGACAATATTAACAACTGTACAGTATTTATAACCAGTCAATTAAGAAGGATTATTTTTATGCAACACAATTTTTTCCCAATTATGATTTATAATCAAGGTCATTATTTTCAATTTCCTAAACTGTTCAGAAAATCATACTATAATTATATGGTTCCTATACTAAAAAATAACCAATTCAAATTTAATAAAAATCCTGACATAATTTATTCCCCTTACCCGATCCTCGAAGTTCTGCCTACAATGAACGAAAAACAGAACCCTGTATTCCAAAAATCCTAACTAAATCAGTTCAACCCCAGGATATTTATCATTTAACATCTCCTAGGCCCTCGCACTCCCAATAATTAATTTAATATTAAAATATCCTACTTACCCCTAATTTTGGAGTTGTGCCCAAGAACACCAAATCAAGTTTCTAATCCGGCTAACTTGAAGAGAATCGCCCCAGGAACCTCGTTGGTGGTTTCTAATCGTTGAATCAGGCTAAATCCAGGCCAGAATCGAAGATAGAAGGTGGGAGGACCGAAGCCTTAGAGAGAGAGTGAGAGAGGAGAGAGATTTGCGCGGAGATATGGTCCAGGGCCTATTTATAAACTGGCGTTGTCGACGAGTCTAAAAGGTTCATCGACGAACCCAAGAAGAACATTCGTCGGCGAAGCCCTGCTATGCTGCCCTGAAATGTTCTTCCTTTCCTTTATTTATCTTCCCTTTTCTTTAATTTATTTTTATTTTATTTTCTGGGTTCAGGTTATTACACGTAAGGGATATTTTGATTTCGTAAACAGTGAGAGGGTGATGATGACTTATACAAAAACAAATGTAGATTATGGGATTGAGAAAGGTATGAACTTAAGTGGGGTAGAAAATAATTCCACAGGGGAAGGTGGTAGGCTATGTATATGTGGTGGTGGTGATGATATTAAATCATATTATGCTCAATTTGATAAGCTTGATGATGATCTAGATTCTGATTCCAATAAGATAAGGCAAAGGTTTTCAGAGTTCATGCGAAAGTTGTTATGCATAACCCACATTTTAGAGTGGGGATGCTATTTAGGTCATTTAATTAGTTCAAGGAAGCTATTAGGTAGTATGCTATCACCAATAGATATGCTAAGATTAAGTTCCCAAAGAATGATAATAAAAGGGTAAAGGTTGTATGTAAGAAGGGATGTCCATAAACAATTTATGCTTTATACATGTAGAAATAGAAGACAATACAGGTGAAGTCCTACAAACTCACACATACATATAGCAAGGACTTTGAAAACAAAGGTATTACTTATAAGTGGTTGTTTAAAAAACTCTAGTCACAATATAGGTCAGTTCCTAATTTGGTTAGTGGAAGAATTGCAAGAAATTATGAGGAAGGAATGCTCATATCTCTAGAGAAAAATCTTAGAGCTCAAGAACCAAGGCTTTGCATGAGCTTGGTAGGGATGGGGCTAAGTAGTACGGAAAATTGAATAGTTATGTTGCTTAAATAAGGAGGACTAACCCTAGGAGCACATCAAATGTAAATTTGGACCACTTAAAAGTAACGAGATTACTTGGTTGCAAGTACGTGATTAGTTTAAATGTATATCTGGTGGTCAATTAATTTTAGTTATTGGAATAAATTCAAATGATTGCATATTACAATTGCTTATGGTGTTGTTAAGGTAGAGTATAAGGATTCCCGGGGTTGGCTTTTGTCACTATTATCAAAGCATCTTGGGATTGAAAATACTACGTCGTGGACTTTCACGACTAATAAGCATAAGGTAATGGGAATTTTTTTACTTGTTTTGCTGTGGTTTTGTTTTAAACTTGGTTACTTGTTTCTTATATTCATTCCTTAATTTATTTATATGAGAGATGGTGCCTATTTTGGAGGAGCTCTTTTATAGTGTAAATTGTAGGTTTTGTGTATGCCGCATGTATGCAAACTTTAGGAAGGATCAACTACATAAGAAACTCAAAAGATTACTTATGGAATGTTGCTAGAGCTACACATGTTATAGAATTTGAGAGATGGATGAATAAGATTTCCAATGTTTTTAAAAAGGGTCATAATTGGTCGTGCAGTAGGCTTATTCAAACCTAGTCTAGGTCCCACTTCCTCACAGTTAATAAGTGTGATATTTTTATTAATAAGTTGCATAAATACTAATATTAGATGCATTTTAGATGTAAGGGGAAAGACTGTGATGTCCATGATTGAGATGGTTAGGTGTAAATTGACATCTAGATTACACATAAAGAGAGATGTTATGCATGAGTGCAAAGGTTCAACATGTCCTCATTGACACCCATTGTAGAGACCTAAAAAATTAAAATTCAATAAAATAAAAGGAAGAGAGAGGGGAATAATAAGGAAAAGGAAGGAAATTTTAAAGGGAGAATAGCAAGGCTTCATCGACGAACCCAGGGTCTCTGTCGACGAATGTCCCACAGATTTCGGCGATGAGGTACGCATGTCTCGTCGACTAGAGAATACCGAGCGTTTAGGGAATTTCAAGAAATTTTAGGTTCGTTGACGAAATAGCCTCCTCATCGACGAATTTCCTTCATAAGTTTGTCGACAAACCACTTGAATTCATTGACGAATTATGGGCTATAAAGGGTGAAACCCTCATTTTCAATGTCGTTTTCTCTCTCTCAAGACCCACGACACACACACTCTCTCTCTCTCTCTCTCTCTCTCTTCTCTCTTCGTTTCTGGCTTTGTTACAGCTTGGATTGACGATCAGAAACCGCCACGAGGTTCCTAGGAAGATTATCTACAACATAGGCGGAGTAGATTTTCAGTTTAGAGTTCTGGGACATCATCCCAAAATCAGGGTAACTAAGAGATTTTAGGGTCTAATGTGTTGTTTGAAGTATTTGAAATTTACGAAGTATTAAATAGAAATTTTTGCGGGAAATGAGTTAACTTATCTGAAAAAAAAAAGAAGTGATTTTTAGGCTTTTGAGCTATGAACGCCGAGAAATGTCAGATTTAGGGTGTTAGTGGACCTCTTAGTAAGTTAGGTAAGGGGAATAAATTATAACAATTTTTTTTTTTTGAAAAATTGTGGGTTGAGAAATATGAGAAATTGAATTATGATATTTTACCTGAAATTTATTATGATATGAATAACAAATGAAATTTGTGTGGCATATGATTTATATTAAGATATGTTTAAAATCGGGTTAGATGATTTATCTTGAGAAATATGAGTTTATGAAATGTGTATTGATATATGGGATTTGAAATGTGGAAAATGATTAAAGTGATATGTATTGAAATATATATCTTCTTAGAAATGATGATACGTGAAATATGGAAATGTTTTTATTAAGAAATATTGAATAACGTGAAAGGAGATATGAATACGTTATTTTGAGATGAAATGAATTGTGAATACTGAATTTTGAAAATTGAATTGAGAACATTGGAAATGTGAATATTGTATTGTGAATACTGCAATATAAATATTGAAATGTGAATATGGGAAAGGGGAAATATTGCAATGTAAAATTCTGTAATATGAATATTGAATTGTGAGAATTGAAATGTGAAATTTGGAAATGCGTATATTGAAATATGAATATTGAAAGGTGATTGATGAAATGCCAATACCGCATAATGATTGCGAGTATGTGGTAGTGATATCCTAGATGGATGGTTATGGAAACCCTAATGATGGGTTGTAATATTGAGCACGGTACCGTTGCTAGTGGAGACAACGCAACCATACGGACTCGTGGAGCGTGTGGCATGGCAGTAGACTGAATTGTTTAGTAGAGTTGTTGTGCCCCATGAGTCTGAATCAAGGCTATAGGCCATCCAGTCGTACTATAGACACGAGATATGTGATATGTTATTTTGATCTATTCGGGTTGGCAAACTGCGGATAGGTCTAGCCTTTGGGCCACATAACCTCAACCATGGGGGGAAGCATGACGTAGAGTATGGAGTGAGACCTCAATCATGGGGTGAAGCATGGAGTAGCATATACCCTTAGGGTTGCCATGAGTTATAGACACAGATGTATCGTTTGCCGAGAACACTCATGAGCTAGAAGTGAAAATGGAAATGAAGATGGAAATGAAAATGGAAATGGGAAATGGAATAGCGTGAGTTATTATATAATTAATTAAAGCGAAGTAAGACACTTCGCCTGAGAGCTTACTGAGTAAGGTGAGTGCTCCTATAAGTATCAGTTGTATCTGAAGCCGAGTTAACTAGGTTAGGATACAAACGATATCAGGGCAAAGGGAAGTTACTTGTATGGGCGAGTAGACTTCCCTATTCTTGGGGACTTTGCTCGTAAGCAGGGATTGCATGTGAACGAGTTGAAAATGGATTTGATGCTTGAAAAATCTTGTGTTTTATATTAATATGGTTATGATTATGGAAATGGTATATATTTTCTCAGAATATATTATCACTAAAATGGATATATTTTATGATATAATGAAATACTACCACACACTGTAGATAATTTATTCCGTCTTAAAAAGTTGTGTCTCACCCAATCATTTAAATATTTCAGGAAATTGAGATAGACTAGGTGATACAGCTCCGAGATAGAGGGGAGCAAAAACCCTAGGTAGACAAGATGAGTATCTTGAGCTAGGGAGGTTTGATTTCCCTAGACGTTTGGTGGTAGACTTGAATTTATGATGGCTGGTACTCTAGCATGTGTATTCGCTGTGCTATGTATAATTATATGATGACTTCTGTTGTTGGGTTGTGTATATGAGAATGGATGTGTACCCGTACCAACTTCGGGTCGGGTGATGTTTATATGGTATCAGTGGTTGATGTGACCGATCTGTGGCGATTGATTTATTTTATTTATAATGAAAAAAAATGGTATGAAAAATCAGGGCATCACACCCGTTTTTGTCTGCACTAACTTTAGACCTCAGTTTTTATATGGTAGTGCATTAACATGCTTAAGTCAATCTCTAAGATTCAAATTGGGTTAATTTTTCTAATTTATGTTGTATGTGTTCAAGGCTTCATTATAGGTTCATTCTTTTGGCAAATTAGTGAAAGAAGAACTCCATGTTAAGGGCATTTTTGGAAAGTGTAGATTGTATGACGTAAACCCTAATCCTAACTCTTTATAAAGGACATAAGGAGAGGGAACCTAAGGGGAATTCACATTCACAACTTGCACTAGGGGGGTTCTGAGTCTATGGGGTTCACACAAAAGAGAAGACATTTTGTATATATAATACTTGGAGGAGTCATCAATCTACATTCAAATGAGTAAGGTAGGAGGAAGCTTGTAATTTTTTCTTGGATTTCTTGGGGTATTCTTAGAGCGACCTTAGAGAAGGAACCCAAGGCACTTGGGGAATATATATTTGGGGATTTCCTCTCTTCCTACATGGAAGCATAGATTAAAAGCTTACAAGGTATGATTTCTCCCCTAGTCTCTTACCTTCTTTTGTTTGTTTTTTTTTTAAACATGATTTATGCTTCATTTTATGGAATATATGCGACCTTGTCTAGTTTTCAAATTGCTTTCATTTTATTAAAATTAGCATAGAACATAAATGCTTCACTTTTATCCATGCTAGTTCACATCTGGGTGCAATGTGGCAAAGATTGGTTGGAGGAATAAGAAAGTCATAAAACAGAGTCGTCACTTCATCTTTGGAGGAATGGAGTAAAATGTAAATAAAGAAAACCCTAATGATTTATTAAAAGAGTAATGGATTCAGAAATGGATTGTGTAAGGAAGGTGATGGATACCTTAATGGTTGTCATCATTGATTGAAAGGTTTGTCCTAAAGGAAACAAAAACAAAAAAGGAAACAGAAAAAATAGTGATATCGAATGTTTCCTTTGTGCGCCTAAACCCTAGAACCAATAATGGTGCGTTTTTAAGATTAAAGGATGACCCATGAACTCTTCTTCATTAGTCCCAAGGTTTTGAAATTTGGAAAAAAAAAATGGAGGAAAAAGTGTATGTTTTCCTTGTGCACCCAAACTGAACACCAATGATAGTGTAATTCGAGGGATGGACGGGATGACCCATGACCTTTATTTTATACTCGTAAGATTTTAAAAGGCAGGAACTTAAAAAGAAGGAAAGATTATGGCATTAGAATCCTATTTCAAATTTTGAATTGAGGGGGGAAAGAATACAATTTTTAAAAGTCAAGCTTTTAAAAGAGAAGTATTTGAATTTTTTTTTAGCAAATCTATGATATCCTATCTTCCAAGATTGTAATAGGGAGTGAAAGCCATTAAATGTATTTCCTTCTTAAAAAAAAAATTTGATTTAATAATACATATTTAAGAAGGAATGATTTTTGAAAATCTTGATTAAAAAGATGTGATTTAAAAGCATGATTATAATTTTGAAAAAAAAATAATTTAAAGATTTTCACCATTGTCACTTATAAAAGAAAGAGAAAAGAACCAAACAAGGAAATACAAAGACATAATTTGCAAAATGGGGTTTTCGAAGCACTTTTCTTTTCTTTTGTTTTTTTTATTTCATTTAATTTTTCTATCTTTTTGTATTTTTGTGTAGTTATTTATTTTTTAGGATTTTTTAAAAATTTTTCTAAAATTAAAAATAAATTAATTAAATAAAACATAAAGTGGAAAGGCCAAAGCACCATAAATGATAATAAAAAGAACCACCATTCTGGTTAAGAATAATAATGATATTATAAAACTGATGATGATAATAAGAAGAAGAGAATATAATGTAAACCACTCATAATTTTCATTATTTTCCTTTTTTTTTTTGAGTTTTTTGAAATTTATTATGATTTTAATGGATTTTATGTCATTTTTAGCATTTAATATCAAATAAATAAATAAATAGACCTTGGATCGGTCAGTTTAGTTGAATTGCCAATTCAAAAATTTTAAAAGCATGTGTGTGGCATTTGACCACCCTCTATATCACCTTCTTCCCAAGAGTTCTTCGCCTAACACATAGCTAGCCACCATAGCCGCTGCATCATCCTATAGCCACCTAGGTCACCTTCTTTCTTTTTCCATCAAGCCACTACTAGGTGCCACCATTAACGATAGAAGTCATTGAAAAATCTTGAAGCCATGTGTCACAGACCCCCAATTTAGGCTCATCTAAGGGGTCGTGCAGCACTCGTCGAGGCTCTCCCTTAACAGAGTCAGCTAATAATCACTCGTTCAAACCTGCAAACGTGAGCATCACATACGTCTCGGCAACCACTCATAATCATGAAATATCAATATAGACACCGATGGATCAAGCAGGCAAGAGATATTCATGCTTAACAATAACATAAAGACTATTATTTTATTCAAGTAAGAGAACACAATACAAGTCATGACACAAGTAATTTAATATTCATTTACAAATCACTAGATAAAACATGTAAAGCCATCTCTCTCCTCCATTAAATCCCCATTAAATTGTCACCCCCTAACATTCTCCCCCACTCATTCTATCGATGACCTCGTCGAGTTGTTGTAAAGAGTCTTCAATCTTTAGATTTTGCTGTTGTTGTCTTGAAGTTTGTAAAAACTTGGATTTTCTATATAAGATACTGGAAGTCTTCTATCGTGTCGCCATCATTTCTCTCCTAACCAAGTGTTGTTGTTGGCGACCTTCATCATTGTCGACTCTTTCTGCAAGGGTCTTCACTACATTTCTGGCCACTATCTTCATTTACAGAAGGGTTAGGCTCCTACACTTCTATCTGTACTGATCTTCTCCTTTGACATGGGGCTCTCCAAGAACCAACTCTCTAGCTTCAAACTGTCATGGTCATATAGGACTTGTGAGTTTGTAGGCTTTCAAGCAAATGTTCATCCTCACAAATTTGATTGTTCATTTATGACCATCTCAACAAGACATGATTAGTTGCAACATATTTCATAAAAAATCATGCAAAAGTAATATATCGAATAGGAAACAAAATTTCACAAAAAGTCTCTAGTATTTTCCCCCATTCCCCTCGCTACTTAGGCTTCTGAGGACTCCCTAAAAGCCTTAGGGCACCCACCATACACTTCTTTTCTCTCAAATCAGTGTTCAAGACTTCTGTCCCCTCTTGGGTTGTTTTCAAGTCATTCAAGGCCTTCCACTTAGGGCATTCTGCTGCAGGATGGGACCCCATTCATAAAAAACAAGCAAGTGGCGGTCGATGAACCCCATTCCTTGCATCTTTGTCATTTCACTCTCTCATTATTCAGGGTCCCTTATCGCTCAAGAAGCTATTGGATCCCTTGTCACTCTCCCTGCCTGAAGATCTATACACTCGGGAAGATCTCTATCCGTGATTGTCAGATGTTGGGAATTTCCTTTTTTGAGAACCATTTGAGTAGTCACCACCTGTTGCCAGGGTCTGGCTTGAGAAATCCGCCAACCGTTTAGCTACTGCGAGAGTTGAGGGAAGGTCATGAATCCATTGCCTTCATAGCTCATTATTTGGCCATGTTTTGAGTCCTCAAAGGAAATGGAAGAGTCTATCAGAATCCACCATATCCTTAATGTCAAGCATTAGGGTTTGAAACAGCAGAGACCCGGAAAAGGAAAAAAAATAATAATAAATAATGAAAATGGTAAAGAAAAGGAGGGAAGTGGGTTTGGCATAGGCCAAACCGTTGACGGTTTTCAAAGCTCAGGAAAAAACTTCAATGGTTTTGAGTTATCAAGGCTCAGTAAGGGTTAAACAGTAAAAATCAGGTTAGTTAAAAACCAAACCGTTGACGGTTTTGTTTGGGACAGTGGCTTATAAATAGGGTGGCAGCTCATTTTGTTTGGGATTTTAATCACTCTCTCTTTCTCCTCTCTCCTAGGGCTATGAAGCTCTGTTTCTCTCTCTTCAATTTCTATTAAACCATTTTCTTGATTGATGATCAGACGCCATTTCTAAGGCCTAGCAGCGACCCTCGTCAATTTAATCGGAGCAGATTAGCCGTTTGGGGGTCCTAGGCACCACTCCAAAGTTGAGATAACAAAAATGAATAATGTAAGTTGTTTTTAAAGATTAACTAGTTAAATTGAGATACGAGAGCCTAGGAATGTTATAGGGATAGTTATCCCAAAATTAAACTGATTAAACTAAGGTATATGAATATAAGGTTTTGTATGAACACCGCAAGCACTGTTTTAGGATCCCTGCAGGAATTTCTACAGAAATCAAGAAAGAGGAATAAATTATGTTAGGAATTTTGGAAATTAACTGATTAATTTAAAGCATGAGAATATGAAAATATTGTATATGATTTCCTAATGTATCAGGCATTTGAAAAATACTAACTTGGGTTATCATATATTTTTCTAGGAAATTACAATATTAGGAAATAATTATGGGAGTTCTTTTGGTGGAGTAATATGAAGAAGGAAATTGCTAGATACGTGGAGTAGTGTTTAAGATGCTAGCAGGTTAAAGCTGAGCATCAAAGATCGACGGGACCGTTGCAACCACTACACATCCCTGAATGGAAGTTGTTACGCCTCGATTTTCATACCATTTTTTTCCAATAAATAATACTCAAACATCGGTCACGTTAAAATCCTGATACCATTTAAACATAACCCGACTCGAAGTGGGATACTGGGCAATCAATCAAACTTATATAAACAACTCTATCAGCAGAAGTCAATATATACAAATCATCCATAATACAAATAACCAAAGCACTATACATCCATATATATACACATATCTAACACATTTCCCAATAAAGCAACCAAAAATTCTAGGGAAACATACATCCCTAGGTCAAAACACTCACCCTCTCTATCAGGGTGTAGGCTCCCCTCTATCTCAGAGCTCTATCTCTTGGTATGACACGATTTCTTGAAATATTTAGATATTTGGGTGAGACACATCTCAATAAGACGAAATAAATTATTTACAGTGTGTGGTAATAAAAGTTTTGTTATATCATAATGTACCCATCTCAGTGATAATACCATTTGAGAAAAATATACCAATTATTCTCTTAATCATATAAATATAAAACACAAGATTTTATAAACTTTAATTCCATTTTCAACTCACTCACATGCAACCCATACATGTAGCTTCCCTCTGCTCTGATATCATTTGTAATTCTGCCCGATTAACCCGAGTACAACTACAACTGATAGTTATCAGGGCACTCACCTTATTCAGTAAGCCCTCAGGCAGAGAGCTTCACTTTGCCTTTTTATTTATGTTATTATACTCACACTCTTTCTTTTCTCTTTCATTTCCATTTCATCATCTAGCACATGAGTGTCCTCAGTAACCAATACATCTGTGTCTGTAACTCATGGCTGCCTTAAGGATACTCTCCATGCCATGCTTCCCCCTATGGTCGAGGTTGTGCGGCCCGAAGGTTGGATCTAAACCGCGGTTGGCCTACCTAGTTAGATCAAAATAAAAATCCATATACCTATTTGTAGTACGAATGACCAGCCTAAATCTGGTTCGGACTCTAGGGGGGCAAAACTACCCGTCTCACTGGCTTATTCAACTGCCACGCCACACTCTCCACGAGATCGTGTGGTTGCATTTTTCATCTGCTAGCATCGGTACTGTGCTTTCTATAACAATTCCTCCATTAGGGTTCTCATTTTAACATTTACATAATTCATATTTCATATTCACATTGCAGTATTCTCATTGCAATTTTTACATTTTCAGTATTCACGTTTCAGTACTCAAATTGTAGAATTCTCATTGCAATTTTCACATCCTCAGTATTCACGTTTCCACATTCACATTGCAATATTCATATTCCAGTATTCACATTTCACATTGCAGTATTCACATTGCAATATTCATATTTTCTTATTCACATTTCAGTGTTCACAGTTCAACATTCTCATTGCAGTATTCACATTTTCATATTCACATTTCATTACTCATATATCATCTCATAATGGTATATATCACATTTCAATGTTCTCAACATTTTCTATCTCATCTTTTCAACATTCATTCCATTCTTATACTAGTATATTTCACATTTTACATATTTCAATATTTCTCAATGAAACATAATTCATCATTTCATAACTTTCAAATCCCAAAACATCACTAGGTTTCTCTTATATTCTTTTCTGCACAAAAACATTTCAATATATGTTTACTTCATATTCCCATAATTCATTATACAGTTCACACAACTCATTTTCAAACATATTCTCAGTATAACTCATATGCCACACAATTTCGTCTGTTATTCATATCATAATGTATACCATTAAAAATATCATATAACCATTTTCACATATTCATTCAACCCATAATTTCTAAAATACTGTTATAATATATTCCCCTTACTTGACTTACTAAGAGGTCCACTAAGACCCTAAACCCTACACTCCACGGCGTTCGCAACTCAAAAGCCTGAAATTCATATTTCCCCAAATTAATCAACTCAACCTCTAGAATATTATCATTTAGTATTACCTAGGCCCCAAATACTCCAATTTAACAATTAAACAAATACTTAACACCCTTACCTTAGTTTTGGAGTGGTGCCCCTGGAACTCGAAATTGAAAATTTGCTCTAGTTAAGTTGTAGAGAATCTTCCCATGAACCTCATGGTATCTTCTGATCGTCAATTTGGGCTAAGGTTGGGGTGAAATTGCAGAGAGAAAGGAGGGAGAGCCGTAGGTTTTAAAGAGAGAGAGAGAGAAAGAGAGGGTTTGTTTAATTAAAACAATGAAGCTCACAAGATCCCTTTTATTTCCAAACTGCAGAGAAAACCATTGCCGATTTTCTCAGGCTCTCAGGAAACCGTCGCCAGTTTTCTCCTTAACCGGCCCAGTTTTTACCATTTACCCACTTACCCGACTTTGGTAAAACCATATAACTGTTGAAGGTTTTCTTAATGCTCTAGAAAACCATTGCTAGTTTTCTCTCCACCAACCCAAAAATCCTTCTTTTCCATTTATTTTTATTATTGTATTTTTCAGGTCTCTACATTCTCCCTTCCTTATAAAATTTCGTCCTCGAAATTTGCCATCTATCACATTTCCATTCTTAAGG
Source organism: Malania oleifera (assembly GCF_029873635.1). Classification (NCBI taxonomy): domain Eukaryota; kingdom Viridiplantae; phylum Streptophyta; class Magnoliopsida; order Santalales; family Ximeniaceae; genus Malania; species Malania oleifera. Next base: position 39,184,444 of record NC_080425.1, read on the forward strand.
AGAAGCATCACCATTTTATTAATTACCCTCACTTATGGTGGAGGAATATCGTGGTTACATTCACAGTATTGACATATTACAATAACCCAAGAAAAATTATCCCAAAAATATTCTTATCCTAAAGTCAAAAATACTATCTATCTTACATTACACTTTACAATTCAACATACATACCTTTACTTTTACTCATTTGCTCAGCACTAAACTCCACAAAAGAGATGTGGATATTTTTGGCACATCTGTTCTTCTAATTCCCAGGAAGCTTCCTCAACTGTATGACTATGCCATAACACTTTTACCAGTGGAATCCTCTTTGTATGCAGCTTTTGTTCCTTCTAGTTTAAAATTTGTACTGACATCTCTTCATAAGATAAGGTATCATCAAGCTTCAGTGCCTCATAACTAATCACATGGGAGGGATCTGAGACGTATTTCCTTAACATAGAAACATGAAATACGTCATGGATTATAGATAAAACTGGTGGTAACGCCAACCTGTAGGCAACTTGTCCCACTTTATTAAGAATCTCAAATCGTCCAATATACCTAGGACTCATCTTACCCTTCCTCCCAAATCTCATAACTCCTTTCAGTGGTGCCACTTTCAGAAATACATGATCTCTCACGTCAAACTCTAACTCTCGTCAGCAAGTATCTACATAACTCTTCTGTCGACTTTGTGTTATTCTAATCCTGTTTCTGATGAGTCTGACTTTATCATGAGTCTTTTGTATCAACTCTGACCCCAATATTTGTCTTTCCCCAACCTCATCCCAATATAACGGGGATCGGAACCTCCTGCCATATAGCGCCTTATATGGTGTCATCCTAATGCTGGCCTGATAGTTGTTATTATATGCAAATTCAACCAATAGCAAAAACTTTATCCAACTACCTCCGAAGTCCGGCACACAAGCTCGTAGCATATCCTCTAGTATTTGTATTGTCCTCTCCTTATAGTTATCTATTTAAGGATAAAATGTTGTGCTGAACGATAACAGAGAACCCATAGCCTTCTGCAAAATCCTTGAAAACTGAGATGTAAACCGTGAGTCTCGGTTCGAAACTATGAACATTGGCACGCCATGCATTCTAACTATCTCCTATATATACAACTCTACCAGTCTGTTTAAGAAGTAGTTAACTCTGATAGGCAGAAAATGGGCAGTCTTCATAAGTCGATTTGCAACTACCCAAATGGAATCCTGTCCATGTAATGCCAACGGTAATCCTGTAACAAAATCCATTGCTATATGTTCCCATTTCCACTCAGGGATGTAGAGTGGCTGCAATGATCCTACCGGTCTCTAACGCTCACCTTTTACCTGTTGGCATGTTAAACACTAATTCAAAAACTCGACAATCTCTCTTTTCATAGCGCTCCACCACAAACACTTTCGAAGATCCCTATACATTTTAGTACTACTAGGATGAAGCGTATACAGGGATCGGTGCGCTTCCTCTAGAATCACTTTTTTAATCCAAGGGTCGGCAGGTACACATGGCCTAGTACGAAACCTCAAGGCTCCATGATCTGAGATGCTAAAATCAACCTCCTGACCATCTTGTACTTTTCCCATAAGCTTTACTAACTCTACATCACTCCTCTGAGCCACTTTAATTCTTTCCTGTAGGTTTGGCAGAAATATCAAATTGGTAATAAATGCCCAATGATCACCCTCTATGAGTTCCACACCGAGCCTTTCTAAATCCATCTGAATCAGATGCTGCATCACCACTGCAGATATTGATGAACCTACTGATTTTCAGCTCAAAGCATTAGCTACCACATTAGCCTTGCCCGGGTGGTAACTGATGGTGCAGTCGTAATCTTTTATCAGCTCCAACCATCTCCTATGCCTCATGTTTAGTTCATCCTGTGTGAATAAGTATTTCAAGCTCTTATGATCAGTAAAAATCTCACACCTATCCCTATATAGATAATGTCTCCAAATTTTTAGCCCGTAAACCACCGTTACTAACTCCAAATCATGGGTAGGGTAATTCTTCTCATATTCTTTCAACTGTCGAGAGACATATGCTATAACTCTCCCCTACTGCATCAACACACATTCGAGTCCTTTATGTGACACATTACTGTAAATCATGAAACCCTCTTCTCCTAAAGGAATCATGAACACAGGTGTAGTAATGAGCCGCTGCTTCAACTCCTAGAAACTCCGCTCACATTCGTCGATCCACTCAAATTTTACACCTTTCCTACTTAATCTAGTCAACGAACCAAACAATTTAGAAAAACCCTCAACAAATCTGCGTAGTACCCAGCCAATCCCAGGAAACTTTTGATCTCCTGCACATTCTTCGGTTGCACCCAATCTACTACCGCCTCAATCTTGCTCGGATCTACTGAGATACCACCCCTAGATACCACGTATCCAAGGAAGGTAACTTGCTCTAGCTAGAACTCGTATTTCTTGAATTTCGCATACAGTTTTCTTTATCTTAGGACCTGAAGCACTATCCTCATACGTTCCTTGTGCTCCTCTAGGCTCTTTGAAAACACCAGTATGTCATCAATAAACACCACTACGAACTGATCTAAATATTGGTGGAAGACCCGGTTCATTAAATCCATAAATACTGCAGGAGCATTTGTTAGTCCAAACGGTATAACTAAGAATTCGTAGTGGTCATATCAAGTCTTGAATGATGTCTTTAAAATATCTTCTGCTCTGACCTTCACCTGATGATACCCAGACCGTAGATCTATCTTCAAGAAAATTGGTGTCCCCTACAGCTGGTCAAATAGATCATCGATGTGGGGAAGTGGGTATTTATTATTAATAGTCACTTTATTTATTTCTCTGTAGTCGATGCACATTTTCATCGACCCATCTTTCTTTTTCACAAACAATATTGGCTCTCCCTAGGGCGACACACTAAGATGAATAAACTCCTTATCTAACAGTTCCTGCAACTATTCTTTCAACTCTTTTAGCTCTGTCGGTGCCATTCTGTACGGCGCTTTAGAAATTGGAGCTGTTCCGGCACTAGATCAATAGCAAACACTACCTCACGATTAGGAGGTAGTCCCGGCAAATCCTCGGGGAAAGCATTTGGAAAATCCCTCACTATCGGGATACCCTCTAACCTCAACTCCCCTTCCAACACCTCTTTTACACTTGCCAAATATCTCTGACAGCCTTTTAACAATAATCTTCTTGCCTGAATGGCAGATAACAACTGTGGTATGGTGCACACACATGATCCCACGAATCTATACTCCTATCCTCCTGGAGGTCTGAACACTACCTCTCTTTGATTACAGTTAATACTGGCATAATGGGCAGCTAGCCAATCCATCCCCAAAATTACCTCGAACCCATGCATATCTAAAACAACCAAGTTAGCTAGTAAAGACCTCCTCTGAATACAGACTGGACAGTTCCTGAGTACCTTCTAACATATCTCTACAGCCCCTTTCAGCGTAGCCACTGACAAACTAACATCCAACTGCTGAGTTTCTAACCCACATAACTTAACAAATTCTGAGGCAATAAAAGAATGAGTCACCCCTGAATCAAACAAAGCAATAGCTTTATATGACAATATTAAAATCGTACCTGTCACGACATCTCCTGCCGCCTCAGCATCTCGGGTGTCAATGCATAAACTCATATTGGGACGGTATTCCTCTACTGTCTGCCTCAAGGTGCCTGGTGACCTCCTTTGTATGGTATAGGAACAGGCGCGACAGTTGGAGGTGTTCAACAATCCCTCTCCATATGCCCAGGCTGATAGCATTGGTAATAAACAATCTCCCTGACCTAACACTCCCTCGGGTGTTTCCTGTAGCATATGAGACAAAGATGGGGCATTTGTCTGCCCTATACTACCTGATCTCCCACTCCCTGTCTCTGTCCTCTTCTATTATCCTGCCACCTCCAAGGCCCTCTGTTGCACCCGACTAAAAATCTGAAGGCACAGATCTCTTTCCTTGGCTCTGTGCTGCAGCACCTCTCCGCAGCCCATTCTCAATCATTGCAACTCTATCCACTATCTCTGCAAAATTCTGGGTTTAGAAGCTTATAACCTGCTCAAACAAACTCAGTCTCAAGCCCTCCTCGAACTTCCTTGCATTCTTTTCCTCATCTGGCACCAAATTTGGGGCGAACTGGGAGAGCTCGACAAATTTGGGGCGAATTAGATGCGAACTGTTGTACCATCATCTACCTCTGCATCAAGTGCAAGAACTCTACTACCTTCACACTTCTAATAGTAGCGGGGAAGTATCTCTCGAAAAATATCTCTCTAAAGTGGCACCACATCACCCTTACAAGGTCAAGAATCTACTCATCTAGTAATCTCGCTAATCTCCACCAGCGTTTATCTTCCCCAGTCAATTTAAATGTCGCAAACAGCACCTTTTGCTCATTTGTACATGGAAGAAATGCCAACATGTCCTCTATATCCTATACCTAATTCTTAGCTACTAGTGGGTCAGCTTCTCCATAGAACGACGAGGGTCTCATGAGCGTGAACTGCTCAATCGTGCAGCTCCGCTCCCTTGAACCTCTAACCATCTCTACCATCACCTGTTGGGTGATGCTACATAATACTGCATCAAGGTCTCTGCCACCCATACTAGAAGGCCTTACATCGTCACCTCTAGCCTATGCACTGCTACTCCATGGGCCCATCCTGAAAATGGTATAAAACAATCTTAGAATTTTATCATCTCAACATCACTAACACACTCAACAAACTAAACTTATAGAATATTCCTCTACAATCATCCATCTCCAATATCCTCAATCCCAATTTAAGATTCAGTCTTACTACTCAAAAATAAGAACCAATAGTATCCATGGTTTTCCTGAAATCGTCACCCCAGGAAAATCACAGAAAGAACCACGAAACTCCTACCTCCCAGGTCGCAAGATAGAACCCTAAATTCCCAATCTCATTCTTTAACAATAACTGACTCATATCACAATCCACCCATCTCTTATTTTCCTCATAATCCATTCCTTTACTATGGTATTGTATTCCGCTGCTTACTAAAGTCTGCAGAACCTACCAACCTAAGCTTTGATACCAAACCGTGATGCCCTGATTTTCATAACATTTTTTTTTCAATAAAATAATAGTCAAACATTGGCAACCTCAAAACCCTAATACTATTTAAACATAACTAGACCCAAAGTGGGATACTGAGCAATCAGTCAAACTTATATAAACAACCCTATCAGCGGAAGTCAATATATACAAATCATCAAGAATATAAATAACCAGAGTACTATATATCCATATACATAGACATATCTAACACAATCCCAAAAAAGCAACCAAAAACTCAAGGGGAAATATACATCCCTAGGTCAAAACACTCACCCTATCTATCAGGGTGTAGGCTCCCCTCTATCTCAGAGCTCTATCTCCTGGTCTGACATGATTTCCTGAAATATTTAGATATTTGGGTGAGACACATCTTAGTAAGACTAAATAAATTATTTACAGTGTGTTGCAATAAGAGTTTCGTTATATCACAATGTACCTATTTTAGTGATAATACCATTTGAGGAAAATATACCAATTATTCCCTTAATCATATAAATATAAAACACAAGCTTTTATAAGCTTTAATTCCATTTTCAACTCACTCACATGCAACCCATATTTACCAGCGAAAGTTTCCGAGGATAGAGGAGATTAGACGCCCATACATGTAACTCCCTTCTGCTCTTATATCGTTTGTCACCCTACCCGATTAACTCGGGTGTGACTACAACTAATACTTATTAGGGCACTCACCTTACTCAGTAAGCCCTCAGGCGGAGAGTTTCACTTCGCCTTATTTATTTATGTAATTATACTCACACTCTTTCTTTTCTCTTTCATTTCCATTTCATCATCTAGCACATGAGTGTCCTAGGTAACTAATACATCCGTGTCAATAACTCATGGCTACCCTAAGGATATTCTCCACACCATGCTTCCTTCCATGGTCAAGGTTGTGTGGCCCGAGATTGCATCTAAGCCACGGTTGGTCTACCTAATTAGATCAAAATAAACAATCCATATACCTTTCTGTAGTATGAATGACTTGGCAAACCCTAGTCCGGACTCTTGGGGGGCAAAACCACCCTTCTCACTGGCTCATTCGACTACCAGGCCACACTCTCCACGAAACCGTGGGGTTGCACTTTTCATCTACTGGCATCGGTACCGTGCTTTCTATCACAATTCCTCCATCAAGGTTCTCATTTTCACATTTACATCATTCATATTTCGTATTCCCATTGCAGTATTCTCATTGCAATTTTCACATTTCTAGTATTCACGTTTCAGTACTCAAATTGCAGAAATCTCATTGCAATTTTTACATTCTCAGTATTCACATTTCCACATTCACATTGCAGTATTCACATTACAATATTCATATTCCAGTATTCACATTTCACATTGTAGTACTCACATTGCAATATTCATATTTACTTATTCACATTTCAGTGTTCACATTTCAACATTCTCATTGCAGTATTTACATTGCAATATTCACATTTTCATATTCACATTTCATTACTCATATCTCATCTCATAATGGTATATATCACATTTCAATGTTCTCAACATTTTCTATTTCTTTCTCATCTTTTCAATATTCATTCCATTCTCATAATAATATATTTCACATTTTGAATATTTCAGCATTCCTCAATAAAACAAATCCATCATTTCATAACTTTCAAATCCCAAAACATCATTGGTGTCACACCCTGAACTCGCAGATGGGTCCCAGGTGTGAAAATAGTAACCTAACATGTCTTTGTATCAATTAAACATTCATGATACAATACTGAAAGGGGGTCTGACCCCATGGGCCACACGGAAGCCCTACAAAAACATGCACATACACATCCATACTCATCAAATTCACATCGGAAACTGTTCAATCTGTCCATATAACATACCATACCAGAGTCTATACAACACTAGAATATATGTTTCCATAATTACAAAACATACTTCGGGTGTCTACAAAAACCATCACGACAACCCGGTTACAAAACTCATACCTATCCAAGCACTAACTATAGCTAAACGATACCCCCGCTTCCGGATGCTAGAATGTCAGTTTCGGCTGCCTGAAGGACCTGAAAACATTTGTATATACATTCGGGGTGAGACACCTCTCAATAAGGAAGAAAGTGGGTTATATCAGTGTGTGGCATACCAGTGTTATTTTATGTAAAACCTAACACCGTACAATATGATACAGTTTCAAAACATTTCCATACAGTTCCATATAGTTCTATACACTTCCAGTATTTTCACAAATCTATTCCAATACATACAATACCCAAACATATAGTCAGTGTCATCACACTCAAGCAACTGAAACCCTGTGATAAACGAAGCCTCATAGCGGTACGTCGCCAATATAGTATAGCTCACAGCCATCGATGACCAGCCGGAACACACTGGTGATATTTCGCACCCATGGATATAGAGCCGGACACTCTCGCCCACAGTAATGAACCGGTACATGGCGCAGCGTATGTTAATTAGCCGCCATATAGCTATTTCAGTGTACGGTTATTAGCCGCCACTAGCTAATTTCACAAAACCTGGAATCATTTTGGAACTCACGTTCCTATACTCATCAACATACGCTAATTAGCCACCACTAGTTGTTTTATAAAATACCTAGAACAATTACATACAACCATACATTACACACTTATTTGGTATACTGTAAATCATATCGTTTTCCAATTCAAGCATACAGTTTTATACAAATATGAATACGATCACCTCAATAATACAGTTTAAACACAACATACCATTTTCCAAACAAAGTAGAGATGATACCCAATATTCCCGATTTTCCCAAAAACTGTAACTCGAAAATCCCGCATTTTTACCTGATAGATTTCCCCAAATAAGTAGTGAAAACAAAAATACAATTGTAACCTATAGGTTTACCGATCTCAATTTCAAAAATAAATTTATATAAATAGAATCCCCTTACCTTAACTCAAAATCGAACCACAAACTCTACGACTCCCAAAACTATGAACTGAGACACCAAAACCTAAACAATGTAGAACAATACTTCCTTACAACTCATACTATTACACATATTTTGAAACAGAAATGAAAATCGAGCCTTACCTCGGTTTTCGATCAAAACTTGAAACTGCTCGAAACGAAATTTCAATCCGCTATTCGCGAAGAGAATCATGCCCTGAACTACACGGTAACGTCAAATTTACGATTTAGGTGATGAACGGCGAAGAAATTTAGAGAGAGAGAGAGTGATCTTCATGTTTTAGAGAGAGAGGGAGAGGATATTTTGAGTTTTCTTAGTGATTAAGCAATGGAAACTGATATTTATAGCCCTTGACTCGATCGTCCTCGTCGACAAGTCACTGAAGGCACCTCATTGACAAGACGATAACCTCGTCGACGAGCATGAGATCCCCAGTTTCCCAAAATCTCTCAGCTTCTCCTCGTTGATGAGCCTCTGAATTTCGCCGATGAGCAGCACCTAGACTTCGTCGACGAACTTTATTCAATTACCAAATTTACCCTTCTTTTATATAATTAATCCACATATCACGGTTTGGGTTCTTACAACTGGGTTTCTATTATATTCTTTTCTGCACAAAAACATTTCAATATATGTTTACTTCATATTCCCATAGTTCATCATACAGTTCACACAACCCAGTTTCAAACATATTCTCAATATAACTCATATGGCACACAGTTTCATCTGTTATTCATATCATAATGCATACTGTTAAAAATATCATATAACCATTTTCATATATTCATTCAACCCATAATTTCTAAAATACTGCTATAATTTATTCCTCTTACCTGACTTACTGAGAGGTCCACTAAGACCCTAAACCCTACACTCCACGACGTTCGCAACTCAAAAGCTTGAAATTCACATTTTCCCAAATTAATAAACTCAATCTCCAGAATATTAACATTTTGTATTCCCTAAGCCCCAAATACTCCAATTTAACAATTAAAACAAATATTTAACACCCTTACCTCAGTTTTGGAGTGGTGCCCTAGAACTCCAAATTGAAAATCTGCTCCATTTAAGTTGTAGAGAATCTTCAAACGAACCTCTTCGTATCTTTTGATAGTCAATTCGAGCTAAGGTCGGAGCGAAATCGTAGAGAGAAGGGAGAGAGAGTCATAGGTTTTAGAGAGAGAGAGAGAGAGAGAGAGAGAGTGAATTTGTTTAATTAAAACAATGAAGCTTGCAGGATCCCTTTTATTTCCACACTGCAGAGAAGACCGTCGCCGATTTTGTCAGACTCTCAAGAAATCGTCACCGATTTTCTACTTAATCGGCTTAATTTTTATCGTTCAGCCACTTACTCAACTGCAGTAAAACCATATAACCGTCTACGATTTTCTTAATGCTCCATAAAATTGTCGCAGGTTTTCTCTTCACCAACCCAAAAATCCTCCTTTTCCAATTATTATTATTATTATTATTATTATTATTATTATTATTATTATTATTATTATTATTATATTTTTCAAGTCTTTATAGAAGTGGGAACATATTTCTATGGATTTCGTCACAGGGTTACTATCAGCACTTCAAGGACATGACGCCATCTGGGTAGTCATTAAGTGATTAATGAAGACTGCCCATTTTCCTCTAATCAAAGTTAACTACTTTATAAGTAGTTTGGGAGAGATGTACACGCAGGAGAGAGTTAGACTATATGGCATGCCAGTGTCCATCGTATCTGATCCGGACCCACAATTCATGTCACAATTTTGGAAGAGTTTACAAGGAGCCGTGGGTTCTCAGTTGACAATCAATACAACATTTCATCCTCAAACTGATGGACAGACAAAGAGGACTATACATATATTAGAAGATATGCTGCGGGCCTATGTTTTGGATATTGGTGGTAGTTGGATCTAGTATATGCCACTGGTTGATTTTTCTTATAAAAATAGCTACCAGACAAGTATTGGGATGGCACCGTATGAAGCATTGTATGGTCGTAGGTGCCGATCTTTGTTATCCTGATAGGAGACTGGTTAAAGACAGATTATGGGGCCAAAGATTGTTCAACATACTTCTAAGAAAATCAGACTCATTTGAGACAGAATCAAAGCAGCTCAAAGTTGATAGAAAAATAATGCAGACACTCGCCAACAAGAGTTGGAGTTTGGCGTAGGAGATCACGGGTTCTTGAGAGTTGCACCAATGAAAGGAGTGATGAGATTTGGGAAGAAAGGTAAGCTGAGCCCTAGGTATATTGGGTCGTTTGAGATACTGGAAAGAGTTGGTCCAGTTGCCTACAGGGTGGCATTACCCAGCTCTATCTAGGATCTATGACGTATTCCACGTGTCTATGTTTATGAAGTACGTCCCAGATCCTTTACACGTGATCAATTATGAATCACTGGAACTCCAAGATACCCTATCATATCAAGAGGTGCCAGTTCAGATTCTGGACCGAAGGAACAGGAATTACGCACTAAAAGGATCCCATTGGTAAAAGCACTCTGGCGCAATCACGCAGTCGAGGAAGTTTCATGAGAGTTAGAGGATAAAATGCGTTAGAGATATCCACAGGTGTTCTAGGTTATGAAGGGTTTTGGGAGAGTTTTATTTTTATGTGATTGATTGTAATCTCCTAAGATCTCTATTGTAACCACGGTATTCCTTCGCCATGAGTGAAGGTAATTAGTAAAGATTCAGTGGTTTGTTTTTCAGTTGGTGATATAAGTGATGATTAACAAATTTTGAGGAAGAAATTTTTATAAGGAGGGGAGGATGTAGAGACCCGAAAAAGGAAAAAAAAATAATAAATAATGAAAATGGTAAAGAAAAGGAGAGAAGTGGGTTTGGCACATGCCAAACCGTTGACGATTTTCTGAGCTTTGGAAAAATCGTTGACGGTTTTGAGTTACCGAGGCTCAGTGAGGGTTAAATGGTAAAAATCAAGTTGGTTAAAAACCACACCATTGATGGTTTCAGGAAAACCATCGACGGTTTTGTCTGGGATAGTGGCTTATAAATAGGGCAGCAGCTCATTTTGTTTGGGATTTTAATCACTCTCTCTCTCCTCTCGCCTAGGGTTGCAAAGCTCTGCTTCTCTCTCTTCAATTTCTGTCAAACAATTTGCCTGATTGATAGTCAAACGCCATTTCTAAGGACTAATAATGACCCTCGTCAATTTAAGCGGATTAGATTAGCCGTTTGGGGGTCTTACGCACCACTCCAAAGTTAAGGTAAGGAGAATGAATAATGTAAGTTGTATTTAAAGATTAACTGGTTAAACTGAGATACGAGAACCTAGGAATGTTATAAGGGTAGTTATCTCGAAATTAAATTGATTAAACTAAGGTATATGAATATAGGGTTTTGAACGAACGGTGCAGGCACTATTTTAGGATCGTTGCAGGCATTTCTCCAAAAATCATGTAAAGGGAATAAATTATGTCAGGCATTTTGGAAATTAATTGATTAATTTAAAGCATGAGAATATGAAAATATGTATATGATTTCCTGATGTATCAGGCATTTGAAAAATACTGGTTTAGATTATCATATATTTTTCTAGGCAATTATAATATTATGGAATATTTACAAGAGTTCTTTTGGTGGAGTAAATGAAGATGGAAACTACCAGATACGTGGAGCAGTGTTTGAGATGCCAGTAGGTTAAAGCTAAGCATCAATGACTGGCGTGACCATTGCAACCACTTCATATCCTTGAATGAAAGTGGAACATATTACTATGGATTTCGTCGTAGGGTTACCACCGACACTTCATAGACAGGACGCCATCTGGGTAGTCGTTGACTGATTAACGAAGATTGCCCATTTTCTTCCAATCAGAGTTAACTACTCTATGAGTAGATTGACAAAGATATATAGGCAGGAGATAGTTAGATTGCATGGAGTGCCAGTGTTTATTGTATCTTATCGGGACCCATGGTTCACATCACAATTCTAGAAGAGTTTACAAGGAGCCTTATGTTCTCAGCTGACATTTAGTACAACATTTCATCCTTAGACCGATGGACATACAAAGAGTGTAATGACCTCAAAATTACTGCCATTATATATATATATATATATATATATATACTATTACTCTAATACCCATAATACTATTCACTATAACATCTCGGACCCAAAGTGGTACCGAGGATACCTGTTCACAACATATACCACCTAAGCAGCAAAACACATAAAAATGCATTAACCTTGTTTATAATACCAGAGTTTCAATATTTCTAAAAATATACATATACATCTCTCAAAAGAAACACAATGCCCTAAGTGGATACCCAAAAATACAACTCCCCAACTCAAAATTTACCCTGCAACTAGGGCAACACAAAAGTCCTCTCTATCTCTGAGCACGCTCCACACTCCTATCTGGATCACCTAAAATATTTGGAATGTTGGGGTGAGACACCTCTCAGTAAGACGGAATAAATTATAGCCAGTGTGTGGTAAATGAGTTATACATGAATTGCATAATTAATAACTCAACTATGTCGGGTAACATTTCAATATACAACATATCATGACTCACACCTACACCTTTTAAAATAAACTTTCTATTTGAACATACTTATAACTATGATAGGTAGTTTATGTTCTCTGTAAAAATATATACATATATTTATATAATTGTGAAAGCTTCCCTGAATTGATACCTGTATGCATGATTTAACCCCACATGCTTGAGTTGTGCGGCCCGTGGGCGGGACTTAACACTGGCTGGCCTACTAGGCTAAGCAAACTATAACCTCTGTAGTACGATTGGTCTCCTCAACCTGGACCGTCTACCAAGGAACCTACGTCTCTCCTCTAGGCACAATCGACTGTTCATTTCCACACTCTATCTGAGATGTGTGGTTGCACTCTATACTATGATAGCTACGGTACCATGCTCTGTAATCTGTACTGGTCCATCAGGGATCTGATACTATGTAATACTATGTCTATATATTACTGTTTTACCATAATTCTGTATAAACTGTAGTATCTGTAAATCATTACTCTGTAATGACTGTATATCATGGTTCTACAAAAGCTATGTACAATCATGGTTCTGTAAAAACTATAAATAATCATGGTACTATAAAGACTGTACAAAATTTTGTATTAAATCTCAGTACTATATTTGTTATTTCTCATGCCACACGATTTAAATAAAACTCTTTTTATAATGTATGGTAAAACTATATTTTCCTGCTATATGAAAATAATACATATCATTCGTAAAACTTTCCTGTAACCCAGATATCTGGATTTTCACAAATATACCACCACTGTAAAATTCAAATCCCATATCACATGCTATACTTTAATTAATAAAATTTCTAAAATTAACCGTCGTAACTTATTCCCCTTACCAGATTATTGAGAGGCCTGCAAATACACAATACTTACGCCCGCGGCGTTCAGAACTCTAAAATCCTGAAATCACATAACCCCAAAATAATATCACATTCACATTTTCCTCGGATCCATGTACTCCATTTAACCAAGGAAACATCAAATAATTAATTATTTATCACTCTTATCTCATTTCCTAAGGAAATGCCCGTAGGAATCCTAAACTTAAGCTTGCGGCGTTCACATCAAAACCCTCTACTCCAAAAATCCCAATTAATCAATTCACCCCAAAATTATGCTCATATTCACATTCCTAGGCCTATATACCCGTTAAACCAATTAAAAACACCAAACAACATCATAAACAACTTCCTCACCTTAGTTTGGGATGGTGCCTGAAATCCTTAGAACACAATTTTGCTCTGGTCAAATTGAAGAGAATCGCAGCTAGGCTGTAGAAACAGAGTCTAATTGTCGATTACGTGATTCTAAAGTGGGAAAATGAAGAGAGAAAAGGAGGGTTTTGCAACCTTCCAGAGGATAAAGAGAGAGCTTTTGAATTTTTAAAAAGAAAAATGACCTGCAGCCCTTTATAAGTATTTTGTCTCTCAAAAAAACCCTTCACAGTTTTCTTAGGCTCTCAGAAAATTGTCGCCAATTTTCTCTTTAACCAGCCCAGTTTTCATCGTTTACCTTTTAACCAGGCCGCGGTAAAACCATATAACGATCGATGGTTTTCTTAGCTCTTCAGAAAACTGTCGTCGATTTTCTCCTCACTAGACCATTTTTCTATTTTCTTTATTTATTTTTAATATTATATCTTTTGGGTCTCTACATTCTCCCCTCCTTACAAAAATCCGTCCTTGAAATTTGCTATCTATGTTATATACCAATCTCTGAGGAAAACTTGTTGTAATTTTATTAATTACCCACACTTATGGCGGAGGAATACCGTGGTTAGAAGAAAGAGTTATAGGAGACTACAATCATTTAGACAAAAAGAAAACTCTCCAAAAATCATTTATAACCTAAAACCAAAAACACTAACTATCCTACCCTATACTATACAAGTCAAAGAAATACATACACTGCTATTTATTTTATTCTACTCTTAACATCTCATCTCTGATCTCCACTGAACATATGTGGATATCGCTGGCACATCTATTCCTTTAATTTTCACGAAACCTCTTTGACTGCATCGTTGTGCCATAGCACTTTCACCAGTGGAATTTTTCTTTGTACGTAGTTCTGTTCCTTTCAATTTAGAATCTAAATAAGGACCTCTTCATAATACAAGACATCTCCAAGTTCTAGTGCCTCATAGCTAATCACGTGAAAGGGATCCGGGATGTACTTCCTTAACATTGATACGTGGAACACGTCATGAATTTTGGATAGAATTGGCGGTAAGGCTAACTTGTAGGCAACTGAACCCACTCTTTCAACTATCTCGAATGGCCCAATGTACCTAGGGCCCAGCTTACCCTTTCTCTTAAACCTCATCAACCCTTTCATCGGTGCAATTTTCAAAAATACATGTTATCCTGTACCAAATTCCAACTCTCGCCGACGAGTATCTACATAACTTTTCTACCGACTCTAAGTTGTTTGAATTCTATCTCTGATGAGTTAGATTTTATCTGAAGTTTGTTGAACCAACTCCAGCCCCAAAATCTGTATTTCCCCACTTTCATCCCAATACAACAAAGATCAACACCTCCTACCATATAACGCCTCATATGGTGTCATCCCAATGGTAGCCTGATAGCTGTTATTATAAGCAAATTCGACTAGTGGCATGTACTGGATCCACCTACCACCAAAATTTAATACAAAGGCTCGCAGCATATCCTCCAGTATTTGAATTGTCCCCTTTGTCTGTCCATCAGTCTGAGGATGAAAGGTCATACTAAACGTTAGCTATGTACCCATGGCTCTTTACAAACTTTTCCAAAACTACAATGTGAACCGTGGGTCTCAATCAGAGACAATGGACACTAGCACTCCATGTAGTCTTACTATCTCCTGTATATATATCTCTGCCAACCTACTTATGGAGTAGCCAACTCTTATGGGAAGAAAGTGGGCAGTCTTTGTTAACCAGTCTACAACTACCCATATAGCATCCTGACCATGCAAAGCTGGCGGTAACCCCGTAACAAAATTTATAGAAATATGTTCCCACTTCCACTTAAGAATGTGGAGTGGCTGTAATTTTCTCGCCAGTCTCTGGTGCTTAGCCTTTGCCTGCTGGCACATCAAGCACTGCTCTATGTACTTCGCTATCTCTTTCTTCATATTGCTTCACCAAAAGGATTCCCGATGATCCCTGTACATTTTAGTGCTTCCTAGGTGCAATGTGTACAAGGATTGATGCTCCTCCTCCAAAATGGCTATTTTAATTTCAGGATCTACAGGTAGGCACAGTATGGTAACGAACCTTAGAGCACTATCATCTGAAATAATAAAATCAGCTCCCTGTCCACTTTGTACTTTATCTCTGATCTTTACTAATTCTGTATCCTGCATCTGAGCGATCTTAATTTTCTCCAATAAAGTTCGCTAAAGTACCAGACTAGCAATAAATGACCGGTGATCTCCCTCAACCAGTTCTACCCCAAGCCTTTCTAATTCCATTCTGATCTGATGCTGCATCACTACTGCTGACGTAGAGACATTCTCTAATTTTCAACTCAAGGCATCAGCTACCACATTTGCTTTCCCTAGGTGGTAACCAATGGTACAATCATAATCTTTAATTAACTCCAACCATCTCCTTCGCCTCATATTCAACTATTTCTGTGTGAAGAAATATTTCAAGCTCTTACGATCTATAAGGACCTCACATTTCCCACCATACAGATAATGCCTCTAGATCTTAAGGCGTACACCATTGCAGCCAACTCTAAATCATGCGTTGGGTAGTTCTTTTCAAATTCCTTAAGTTGTCGAGAAGCGTATGTCATAACCTTTCCTTGTTACAACAATACACACCCAAGTCCTCTTAGAGACGTCTCAATGTAAATCACATAATCTCCATCCCCTGATGGAATGGTCAAAATTGGTGTGGTGACGAGTCACTTCTTCAACTCCTAAAAACTCTGCTCACATTCGTCAGTCCACTCGAACTTCACACCTTTCTTCGTGAGCCGTGTCAGAGGACCTGATAACCTAGAAAAACTCTCTACAAACCGCCTGTACTATCACGCCAGACCAAAGAAACTTTGGTTCTCCTAAACATTCCTTGGCCTCGTCCAATTCACCACCACTTCTATCTTGCTCGAATCTACCGAAATACCATTCCCAGAAATCACATGTCCAAGGAACATAACTTTCCTCAACCAGAATTCACATTTCTTGAACTTAGCATACAAATTATTTTCTCTCAACACCTGTAGCAACATTCTCAGATGATCTTCGTGCTCCTCAAAACTCTTTGAGTAGACTGGAATATCATCAATAAAAACAATAACAAATTGATCCAAATACTAGTGGAATACCCTGTTCATTAGGTCCATAAACGCTGCTGGTGCATTGAACAATTCGAAGGGCATAACCAAAAACTCATAATGGCTATACCTGGTTCAGAAGGTTGTCTTTGGAACATCTTTCCCTTTAATTTTTACCTAGTGGTATCCCGACCAAAGATCAATCTTAGAGTAGACCCGGGTTTCCTGGAGCTGATCAAACAAGTCATCAATACGGGGAAGAGGATACTTGTTCTTTACTATTACTTTATTTATCTCTTTGTAGTTTATACACATCCTCATCGTCCCATCTTTCTTCTTTACAAATAAAACCGGCACTCCCCAGGGTGACACACTAGGCTTGATAAACCCTTTAACTAATAATTCTTACAACTGGTCTTTCAATTCTTTCAATTCAGCAAGAGCCATCTTGTAAGGTGCTTTAAAAATTGGTGCTGACCCTAAGAGTAGATCAACAGCAACTCAATTTCACAATCTGGTGACAAACCAGGTAACTCTTTTGGAAAAACATCTGAAAATTCCTTGAGGACTGGAATATCAGCAAGTTTCAATTCTCCCTCTGGCACTTCCTTTATACACACTATGTACCCTTGGCAAACATCCCGGAGTAGTCTCCTTGCATGAATAGCTGACACCAACTGTGGTGGGGAGTGCGCAGAAAACCCCACAATTCTGAATTCATGCTCTCTAGGAGGCCTGAATATCACTTCTTTCTGATGACAATCAATAGCATAGTTAGCTGCTAGCCAGTCCATACCCAGAATCATATCAAATCCCTACATATCTAATACCATAAGATCAACGAGTAATACTCTTCCCTGAATGCCCATTAGATTGTCTCTAAGCACCCTTCATCACCTCACTACTGACCCTGTCGGTGTAGCTACCAACAACTCGATGTCTAACAGCTGGGTTTCCATCCGACATAATTTGACGTAGTCCATAGACACAAAAGAGAGTGTAGCCCCTAAGTCAAATAAAACAACAACTTCATATGATAAAATAGTAATAATACCTGTCACGACATCGCTTGCAGCCCCAATGTCTCTTGTTGTCATCGTATAGACTCTCGCCCGGATTGTGTTCCTCTGCTGGCCTCCTCGGGGCGCCTGATTATTTTCTCAAAATGGTCTAGGAGCTGGTAAATTTACTGGATGAGCTCGACAGTTTCTCCCAATATGTCTTGGCCGTCCATACCAATAACAGGCATTCTCTCCTACCATGCAATCTCCCATGTGCCTCCTACCACATCTAGGGCAGATAGGACCATTCTGCTCGCCCTAATATCCATGGTTTCCTATCACTTGCCTCTATCCTCTGTCATACCGGTCTCCCCTCCATGGGCCCTGACTAGTACCTACCTGAAACCCAAGAGGTGTAAGCCTCTTTCTTTGGCTCTGTGTCCTAGTACCCCTCTACCTGCTTGCCTCTGCTACAGCGGCCTTGTCAACTCATTCTGAAAAGTCCTAGACTTTTAAAATGGTCAACTCTTAATAGATATCTTGCCTCAAACCCCTCTCGAACTTCCTCACTTTCTCAACCTCGTCTGGGACAATATGTGGGGCAAAGTGTGACAGCTCAATAAACTTTGCCGCTTATTGCACATTTAAGAACTCCTCTACCTTAGCTTCTCTAATAGTGGCAAGGAAATATCGGTCGAAGAACACCTCCTCAAACCGGCTCCAAGTCATGGCTACTGGCATGGGCCTCTATTCCTCTAACAACTTCACAGTTGTCCACCACCTCTCAGCTTCACCCGTGAACTTATATGTAGCAAAGAGAACCCTCTCCTCATCAAGACAGTGCAACACCATCAGTGTTTTCTCAATTTCCTGCATCCAGTTTTCAGTAACTATAGGGTCGACTCCTCTTGAAAATGGCAGAGGATTCAGGTCAGTGAACTGTTGGATCACGCAACCCCTACTGGTCCAGGCAATTTCTGCCATAACTTGTCGTGCTACACTCTGCAGCACATGGTCAGAGTCATTTCCACCTATACTGGAAGGCCTGCACCACTACTCTTAACTTTGGTGCAATCCCAAGAGGGGGGTGAATTGAGAATTTAAAAATTATCACTTAGGTCAATCGGTTTAACAACAGTATTACACAACCTAGGGTCAGTCTATGCAATCAACAAATAAACATACACGTGCAGTTAAAGTAAAGTGTGAAAAAGTAAACAATACACGCAATATGTTATCAAAGTTTGGCCAAATTGCCTACGTCCCCGCCTTGGCTACACTAGTACAAGGATTCCACTACAGCTCACTTAATGGGTGGAGCGACACTGATTACGACCAAGTCAATTCAAGGGGATGACCTCAACCAACACGCCTTACCAAGATGGTGCACCTAACTTTCCTAGGCGGGTCTAAGCCAGTCCGGGACTATTCCACTAGGCTAGTCACCCTCTTCAGGCCCACGCCTAGGATACAACAAATGATGTGAAATTTTTGTACACAAAAATACGCTTCTTCACAAGCAGATATGTACACCAGTATAGCTCAAGCAATATTGTAGGCACGAATAATATGTAAATATGCTCAGTGTTCTAATGTGTGCTAAACACTCAAATAAGTATATATTATTAGTCTAGATCTAGAGTATATATCAAAGCAAGCTTTGAAACACTATATGTGAATATCACAAAATCAGATCAAGTTTTCAAATATGCTAGCCAGTTGATTCAAACAAACTCAACAAGATATTCCCAATCTACTAAGCACAAGGAGTGTTTGAATACAAGTTTCAAAAATGATTTTGCACAAGAAAAATATAGGTTTAGGTGTCTTGCAATGACAATGTAAGAACCACAACCTTCCAAGTCTTCCCACACAATATTTGTCAAGTTAAATCAGTGGAAGAACTTGATGCTTCTACTCTCAATAAAATCAAACGAACAATATAATCTAATGAGAGTATGAGCAAATTAGAATGCTGCACAAACACACTAAATATACTCACAACACTTGAATGATCAAGGAAAATGAAGTTTTGAAGTGTATGGAAGTAGTATAGGCTACAAAATAATTTTTGAATTTGGGAGAATTTTGGCCTTAATGATCTTGCTATTCACCCCTTAATTTTGCAAATGAGCTTGCCTATATAGGCATAGGCAAAATTATGACTATTGGGAACACCAAGGGTATTATTAGTACTGTTTTAAAACATTTTAGCATAATTAACCCTATTTAAAAAATGTAACTATGGTAAAAAAAATTTCCAACCCTAGAGCACCGGTCGATCGGACTTGTGGTTTGGTTGACCAGGTGACAAAGTTCGGTCGATCAGGAGAAATTTGAACCTAGAGTTCGGTCGACCAGACTAAGTGTCCCAAGGGCGATTTTTCATTCTATCAGGTGATTTTGAACTGAGTAGTTCAGTCCACCGGGCAGTTGGATTCTCCCATATTGGGGTTCGGTCGACCAGGGCGTTGCTTGTATAAATTTGGTCGGTCGACCAAGAAGTCAAAGGTTGACCTGGTGGGAGTTCGGTCGACCAAGTTGTGTGAACTTGGCAAGGTACGGTCGACTGAGCTGTGGTCAAAATGTTGCTCGTTGACAGGTTCGGTCGACCAAGTGATTTATACTATGAAAGTTCGTTCAACCGAACATGCATTTTTAATGCATTTCGATTCTAATCTCTTTGTATATTAACCCTATTCATATAATGATTAATGTTTAAGACTATAAGGCATATTTTTATAAATGATAAGGAGTCCTAATGTAAAGACTCGAAAATTTGAAAGGATTAAAATAATTTAAAAAATAAATAAATAAAATAACAGATAAATAAATAAAAGGAATGGCGTGAGAATAATAAAAAAATTAAAAATAAAGAAATTAAGATAAATTAAATAATTAAATAACTAGTTGTTAAATTAAATATTATTGTATTGGATTTAAAAATAATAATAATTAAAATAAGATATATATATATATATATATATATATATATATATATATATATATATGTAAAGTTAAGTTACTGATAGAGAGATAAGAAGAAAAAAGAAAGAAGAAGGAAGAAGGAAGAAGAAGGAAGAAGACAGGAGCTGCACGCCCCCCCCCCCGTTTGAAAAATGTTTCTGCGGGCCAGCCACTCTATTTCCGTCCCTCTCTTTCTCTCAATTACTCGGCGAGTTTGCGACGGATTGGGAAACAAAAGGTGCCGTTGGAATCTTGATTCCGCTGCTGACATTTCTACTGGAGCAGATTTTTCATGGAAATGGCTTAGGCACTCCTCCTAGGAAAAGGTAATTTTTCCCCATTTTCTCAATTTCGCCATTAATATGTGGTTAAATCAATGAATAGACACCACCACGGGGTCCTAGTTGTCGATATCGTCATTTTGGCATAGGTAATTTTCCAATTAAGCATTTCTAGACCCTACTCCAAAGCGAGAGTGAGATTTAGGAATTTGGCTAAATTTAAGGGTATTATTATTTATTTAGGAATTATGGCCCTAGGAAGTATTAAATTAATATTTTATTCATGAATAATTTATTGGAACTAGAATTTAATTTCATGGTCCGGGTAAGCGCCATAGGTATTTTTCGGAGTCCCTATTGGGGTAGTTTAAGAAACTAGGTAAGGGGAAAAATATATATTAAATCACAATTTTTATGAATTTAATGAAAAAATAAATTGTGTTATATGTACGTGTATATATTCCAATATGGGTAAAATGCCAACTGTTTAAATTATATTTTTGCCGAGCTTAGGGCTGTTTATTGGATATGTATATACGAAAATGAACTAATGAAAGTGGGAAATATTTTTAGGATAATTAAGTTAGAAATGAAAGGTATTCTCAATATATAAACATTAAATGTTGGTTGGTTTATTTTATAGGCAGTGTATGAATTTTATTAGTAAATTGTGTGGCATGACATTTTGTGCAAATATATGTTAAATGTATGAGATGCAGGCTAAGTAAAGCAATGAAAATAAAATATGATATGGACAATGTTGGCTGTGTATGTTAAATGCAACCATGTAAATGTAAGACAGATGAAAGGCAGCCATGTTAGCAAATCTAGCACACTTCTATGTAGACTAACTGATGACAACTAAAAGGAGCTGTGTTAGCAGATCTTGCACGTTTCTACGTAGACTAACTAATGATGGCTAAAGACCAACTGTAGTACGAAGTAATGAAATGAAATGTTATGCAATGAAATGACGATGAAATGACAATGAAATGACGATGAAATGACAATGAAATGAAATGACAAAGGTAAATGATGTAAATGGGAAAGGGTCACTTAAAGTGAAACGAAATGCAAAGTTAAGTTATGAACAGGAATGAATGTGCATGAATGTATAATAACAAAAAAGAATGATGTCTTATGATATTAGAAGTATGTATGTACGCAGAACATGTTACGATTGGGCGAGGCGTACCTTTCGCTTGAGGGTTTGCTGAGTAAGGCGAGTTCACTGGTAGCTACAAATATGGCAGTAGCCGCACAACATACTAGGGCAGAGGAAACCTACTTGTATGGGTGGGTATATTTCCCTTCCCTTAGGGCCTTTGCCGGTAAACTATTGTTGAATGCGTGAGTATGAGATCAGTTTAACACTTGAGGGCTTACTGAGTAAGGTAAGTGCCTTAGTATGCTTAAATCGTGACCTTTGGGCTTCTAAATGTATCCGAGCAGAGGGGTGCTACTTGTATGAGCAGGTAATCACCCCTATCCTTAAGTAATCTCGTAGGTTAAACATTTGTATGTGTTTGATTAGGATCAGGGAATGATTTCCGAAATTATGTTAAGGATTTTTTAAATGTTAAATCTTATGTTATAAATAAACTCATGTTGGCCACACACTATTTTAATATATGGTTTCTTCCCTTACTAAGATGTGTCTCATCCGAATATGAATTTATCTTTTTCAAGATTTCCTCGAGATCGAGCTTTGAAAGCCCGAGGGTTTTTATAGCATTATCGGGAAATAGAAAAAGAAAATGGTATGTTTCTATGTTAATTTTGGGGAATGTAAATATTTATGTTTTATGCCTTTATGTTTTAAGGCCATTGAGTAAGGAATGATTGTGAAAATACTGAATTGTTTTAGGAGTAATGTAGATTTATGGAAATGTAGGTGATGGATGATTTAATATGGATTATAGTTACAATTAGTAAACTCTGGTATTATGTTATATGGAGATTATGATTATGTTTCCCGCTACGTATGTTATGTTAATTATGGATTATTAGGTTTGACGAGTCGGACCTGGGTTTAAAGGTTTGAGACGTTTCACCTAAAGTCAGTCTAGGTCGTCTTTAGGACACCAAAAAAATACAGCATCGGTCGACCTTGATCCCTAAGGTCTTTCTATGGTCTGTGTAGGTACCTAAAGTCAGGGTTGATTTGAGCATACCTACCTATCATGCATGATGCAAATTATTACAAGTCATGGGAGTGTACAACCCATAATAATATTACATCCCAAAATGAAGAAAGTGAAAAAGAACTACAAATACAACACAGAACTTCTTCATTCATTGGCACGAACACCGCACGCCATCATGATATGTCTTTCAGTTCTAGTACGCAAACAAGGTGAACCTGCATGCAAACCTTAGTACAACTATCAGTACCAAGAGTATTTGTCATGATCAAAAGTGGGTGTGACCTATCAAGTCAACAACTACTACCACCGATGTGTGCATTGCTATTTTCGGGGTCCATCCTGCAATAACATGAAAATAATCTGAGAATCCTAGCTTCATAGTACAACTATTACATTAATCTAACTAAGATATCCCAATACTATAATGACCTGAAATTTCAAGACACTTTTTTTATGTATATATATACTATAAATTACCTTACTCTGATACCCTTAAAATAACCACTAGAAAACACATATGCAGCAGAAAACATAAAATCGTGTAACCATATTTACAATACCAGAATTTAATATTTCCCCAATATATATATACACATATATACACATCTCCCCAGCATCTTCTACTAAAACTCCTGAAACCTACCAAAAATGCATGTTTTTGACAACACTTTCCCTACAGCCAGGGAAGTATAAATAACCTCTCTACCTACGAGCCTAATCTGCTCGTCTAACTGGATCACTTGAAAAATGTTAAATTACTGGTATGAGACAACGCTCAGTAAGATGAAATATGCTACTACCAGTGTGTGACAACTAAGTTTATATAAATAATTTACTGATAAATAACTGAACTGAGATATCATGTAAAATATAATATTGTGTAACCCACACCTATGTGGCTTAAAATACAACTGTTTTATCTGAGCTTTCTATTTATTCATACTGCAAATATTATAATATATATGTTGTTATTCTGTAAATCTATATATATATATATATATATATATATATATATATATATATATAACACTGTGAAAACTATCCTGAAAATCTGTATGTCATGATTTAACCCCTTATGACAGCGTTGTGCGGCCCGTAGGCGGGACTTAACACTGGTTGGCCCACCAAGATAAGTCAACTGATACTCTATCAATTCTGAGACCGGACTTACTGCAATCCCTGCAAAGGCTCAGTATTGGCCTCTCCCTCATCAAACCGGCCACCTCTACCCAAAATACTGGGGAGCCTGCAATCCCTCCAAGGCATGGTTGACGGAAATCTACACACTATCTAAGATATGTGGTTGCACTCTGATCTGAAATAGCTACAATATCGTGCTCTGCTGATCAAATCTCACTGAAATAATTCATCAGAGTCTAATATTATATAATACTAATATATAATTATCTTACTATTTCATCATGATTCCAAAATAATCATAACACTATAAATCTGATATGAAAATACTATAATATCTTACTGAAATAACTACAATATCTGATCTGTAATATGTGACTATAATATCTGAGTGTTGTGGTTTTGAAATTCTGGAAATCATGGTATTCTGTAAATACTGTAAAATATCTATCTGTAAAATATCTGTCTGTATAATATCTGCCTGTAAAATATTTGTCTGTATATACACTATAATTTATAATTCTGTAAAATCTAGTAAAACATATTTTTATGCAAAAATACTGTAAATCGTGATATTCTAAAAAAACTATATAAACTATGTACTGAACAAATACCCACTTAGGCCACACAATTAATAAAATTCATGTTCTGAAATCTATAAAATTATATAATTTATACCTCGTATCTTAATAAACAAATACTATAATTGACTGATAAAATTTTTGAATTTACTAGCATAACATATTTCCCTTACCTGGAAAACTAAGCTCGTCTGCTTACTTGCTAACTTATGCCCATGGCGTTCATAATTCCATAATCCTAAAATTACACACACACACACACACACACACACACACACACACACACACATATATATATATATATATATATACATATTTCCATGTCGATCAATTGAATTTCCTAGAATAGTTTCATACTCATATTTCCTGAATTAAAAACTATTTATCATTTACCTGGGTTCTTGAGGAAAACACCTACTGAAAATCCTAGCCTGCCTGCCATGTATACACCAACCATGAATTTTACAAAATCCCAATTTCTCAATTTAACCTCCTAAATACATTCACATCTAGGCCTATACCTTAAATAAATTAATAATCAATCCAAAAATACTCAAATAACACCTTTACCTCAGTTTTGGGATGGTGCCCCAAAACCCAAAATTGAAATTTTACTTTGCCTACATTGTAGAGAATCTTCCTAGGAACCCCGTGGTGGTTCTTGATAATCAAAATGAGGCTTATTGAAGCAAAAATTGTAGAGAGAAGGGAAATGGGTCATGGGTTTTGAAGAGAGAGAGAGAGAGAGAGAGAGTAATTTGATTTATTTAACAAAATGAAGCTCTCGATTCTTTAAAACTTTTAGCATTGGCCAGAAAACCATCACCGATTTTCTCCTGCCTTAGCCAAAAATTCATTTTTTTTCATTTTATTTTATTATTTATTTTTCGGGTCACTACATTCTTCCCTTCTTGTAAAAAGTTCGTCCTCAAAATTTACTATCTGTGCTATACACCATCCTCTAAGGAAAAATTGGCTACTTGTTTTATTAATTACCCTCACTTGTGGCGGAGGAATACCATGGTTACATTTAGGGTTCTGAGAGATTACAAATATATATATATAAAAGAAAATTCTCCCAAAACCAAAAACACTATCTATCCTATAATCTAATATACAACTTGTACATACATCATTATACTCTGCATAAAATAAAACCAAACTACATAAACTGAATTTACCTTACCGAAATTACTATTGTTCTTTCTGTGTAATACTGGTCCCCACTGAACAGATGTGGGTATCTCTATCGTATTTCTTCCTCTAACTCCCACGAGGCCTCCTCCACCGCAAAATTTCTCCACAGGACTTTTACTAGTGGAATTTTCTTAGTACGCAACTCTTGTTCTTTTCTATCTAAGATTTGTACTGGCGTCTCTTCATATGCTAGGGTATCCCTAAGCTCTATCTCCTCGTAGCTAATCACATGGGAGGGATTCGGGATGTACTTCTCACCATAAAGATAGTGCCTCCAGATCTTTAGAGCATACACTACGGCAACTAACTCCAAATCATGTACTGGGCTAGTTCTTTTCATACTCTTTAAGCTACCGAGAAACGTAGGCAATAACTTTTCCATGCTGCATCAACACCCACCCAAGTCCCTTCTGGGATGCATCACTGTATATCACATACCCATCCTCTCCTGATGGTATAGATAACACTAGTGTTGTGACCAACTACCGCTTTAACTCCTAGAAGCTCTGGTCACAATCATCGGTCCATTCAAACCTGAATTCTTCCTCGTGAGTCATATTAGTGAACTCAATAATCTGGAGAAGCCATCCACAAAACGCCGGTAGTACCTTGCCAAACCCATGAAAATTCTAACTTCCTGTACGTTCCCCGATCTCACCCAACTCACCACTACTTCTATTTTACTCGGATTAACTGATATGCCATCCCCGGAGATCACATGGCTGAGGAAAGTGACCTGCCTCAACCAGAATTCACATTTCTTGAATTTTGCATACAATTTCTCTTCCCTTAACACCTGCAATACCAGCCTTAGACGATTCTCGTGTTCCTCAAAACTCTTCGAGTAGACTAGTATATCATTAATAAATACCACAACAAACTGGTTTTAGTACTGATGGAACACCCGATTCATTAAGTCCACAAACACTGATGGTGCACTAGTCAATCCGAACGACATTACTAATAACTCGTAGTGTAGTGATTCAAAAAAAATTAAAAAAAAAAATTATTCAAAATTTAAAATTAAAATAAATAAATAATATTAATAATAATAAATTTAATTAATTAAATTAATTAGTTATTAAATTAAACATTATTAAATTGGATTTATTAAATAAAAAATATAATGGATATATATATATAATATTAATATAATAATATTAATATGGTTAGGTAAGATTGCATTTAATACAATCTGAAGATCAGAATGCAAATTGGAAATTTACATCTTTTTGGACACTCGCCAGCACCTCTCAGCCCTATCTCCAAGTCTCTGTTCTCTCCTCCATCTTCCCCCTCTATTTCCTCAATTTCTTGACGGATATTCGGTCGATCGGGAAACGGAAGGTACCGTTGGGTTTCTAACTCCACCACCAACATTTCTACTGGAGCGGATTTGTTGTGGGGGCAGGGTAGGCACCATTCCTGAGGTAAGGTAATATTTTCTTATTTTCTCAATTTCAACTTAAATCTGCTGCTAAATCGACAATCGGGCATCACCATGGGATCCTAGTCTCAATCGTCATCATTTGGGTCGGAGTAAATTTTCAATTTGGGTTTCCTAAGCACCACCCCAAAGCGAGAGTGAGATTTGAGGAATTAAGTAAATTGGTTATATTTGAGGGTATAATTATTTATTTGGAATTTATGGGCCTAGGAAATATTAAAATAATATTTTATTTAGGGTTGATTTAATGGAACTAGAATTTTTTAATTAGGGCTTGGGTAAGCACTGCAGGTAACTTTTTGGAGTCCTTGTTGGCGTAGTTCAAGAAACCAGGTAAGGGGGAATATATATATTAAACCATATTTTTATGAATTAATTAGGAAATGAAATATGTTATGAATATACGTGTATATGTTTTTGTATGGGTTTAAAATGCCAACCGTGTAAATTATGTTTTTTGGGCCTAGGGCTATTTTATTAGATACATATATGTGAAATTGAATTGATGAAAATGAAAGATATTCTCAAGATAGTTATGTAATAAATGAAAGGTATATTTTCAGCATATAAATGTTAAATGTAGGTCGGCTTATTTTACAGGAAATATATATGAATTTTACTGCTAAATAGTGTGGAATGAGTAAATAGGAATTATGTGTGGAAATATGATATATGTATGAGATGCAGGATATACAGGAAATGAACTGAGTATGAAAATGTTATATGAAATATGTTGCATGCGAGTGTTAATGCAACCATGTAAAACAGTTGAAAAATGATGGATAAGACAACTAAAAGATGTTGGGTAAAAAAGCTGAAAGATGCTGGGTAAAATAGCTTAAAGATATTGGGTAAAACAACTAAAAAAAGCTGGGTAAAATAGCTGAAAGATGTTGTGTATGTTATGAAATGAAATGAAAAATGGAAATGAATGAAAAGGAAATGAAATGTGAAATGTGAACAATGTAAAATGGGAAAGAGCCACGTAAAGTGAAACGCTACGAAATGACAAAGCTGAGAACATGAAAAGATGAGAATTACTGAGAAATGATAGACAAAATAATGTATTATGGTATTATTAGTATTTATGCTAGTAGAACATGTTACATTTGGGCGAGGTAAACTCTCCGCCCGAGGGTTTGCTGAGAAAGACGAGTGCCCTAGTTATATCAGGTGTAGCAGTAGGCTACATAACATGCTAGGGCAAAGGGAAACTACTTGTATGGGCTGATAGATTTCCCTATTCTTGGGAGCCTTCGTTAGTAAACTTTTGTATGAACTGTATGAGTATGAGATTAATCTATCACTTGAGGGCTTATTGAGTAAGGTGAGTACCCTAGTATGCTTCAGTTGTGACCTTTGGATTGCCTAATGTATCAGAACAGAGGGGTGCTACTTGTATGGACGGGTAATCACCCCTATCCTTAGGTAATCTCGTGGGTAAAATACCATACATGTGTTTGAATAGGATTAGAAAATGATTTCAAAAATTATGTTAATAATTTGCAAATGATGAATAATATGTTATATACAAACCTCATGTTGGTCACACACTGTTTTAATATATTGTTTCTTCCTTTACTAAGATATGTCTCACCCGAATATGAACTTATCTTTTTCAAGACCTCCACGAGATCGAGCTTAGAAAGCTCGAGCTGTTATAGCATTTTTGAGAAAAAGGGTATAATTTTGATGATATTTTGGGATGTATATATTTTATGTTTTAAGTCTTTTGAGAAAAGGATGGTTGCAAATACTAGAAGTTGTAGATTATGTTTTTTGAGATATATGTATATGTGGATACAGGTGGATGTATGCCTTGTTTTGAATTTAGTTATATGTAGAAAACTCTGGTACTAGTGGGAGATTATATTTATGTTTTTCGCTGCATAAATGATATTAGAATGTTAGTTAGCAGGTAAATGAATGGATTAGTAGCACTCTAGGCCCACTAAGAGGGTCAGGGTGTTACAGATGGTATCAGAGACATACCCAGCCGAAAGTGTGATGGGATTCACATCACCTGGTTATGGAAATGTCAGAGCATTAGGTTTTGAGATTTTGCAAACCAAGGGATGATTTATATCAAAGTATAGGAATCAATTAGGATAACGATACTATATGGATAGGATCGGTTGGGTGTTGAGGAGTATAGGATTTTGTTTTGTAGTTTAAAGGTGGAAATACGTCGATGATTTCTTGTGATTTTTCTGAAGCAGTCGATGGCCTCAGAAATTCCATGGTAAACCTCAGATGATTTCTTTTCTGAGCTATAAGACTGGTCCATATATAGGGAACTTGGATGTATATTGGATTTAAATTATATAATTGTGTTATTGGGGTTATGATATGGAATTCTTATCTCTTTTCTGTCCTATTTTCAGGATGGATCCTAGAGATGAGGACTTAAAGGCAGAAGAAAGGGATGATTTGGACTTCCAGTGAAGATGGAATTGATATCTCTATAATGTTGAGGGGTATAGCCCGACAAGTCAGGGCAGAAATTAGAAAGGATACTAGATAGCAGAACTGCCCAACTGCAGATATGGATAGTAGCATCAAGGAGTTTATGAGGTTGAACCCCCTTACTTTTGAGGGAGGACTTGATTCGGTGATTGCAGGGAACTGGGTTCAGCCGATAGAAGAGATATTGGAGGTACTCGGCTATACGAACAAGTAAAAGGTCCGTTATGCCGCATTTAAAATGATCGAAGATGCAAAACGTTGGTGGCTTTCTATGAAGCTACTAGAGGAACAGAGATTGGTAAAGATAGCTCTGACGTGAGAGAGATTCAAAGAGCTATTCTTTGATAGGTATTTTCCTTCATTTGTCAGAAAGGAAAAGATTGAAGAATTTACTAATCTGACACAGGGGAATATGACAATCGGAGAATATGCAGCCAAGTTTGTTGAATTGTCACATTTTGTTCTATTCTTGATTCTGAATGAGGTAAGGAAGGCCAAGAAATTTGATAAATGCCTGAGGCGCAGAATTTATGAGCTAGTGGTGGGGTTTCAAGTTCAAAATTTCTTAAATTTAGTTGATAAGCTTTCGGTGCTGAAGAAGAGCATCCAGAGCAGCACAAAACCTACAGAGCAGAAGAAGAGACTTGCACCATCCACTTTTCAAGCTATGGTCAGTCGGGGCTCAGGGAAGAAAGGAAAAGATTCAGTGCTTTCCAGTTATCAGGATAGTCAGTCTTACCTCATATGTCAGACATGTAATAAGAAGCACATGGGTGAATGCTGGTTTCGGACTCCTATTTGTTTCAGGTGTTGTAAACCGGGTCATGTTAAGAAGAATTGTTGGGAATTGTTGCATGTTGTACCTGCATAGAATCCAGATCTAGAAAAATAGCAAGTACCACTTGGCAGAGGTCATCCAGCACGAGTTTACTCATTGATCCAGCCTGAGCCAGAGAATGCCAAGGCAACAGGCATGGGTTTATATTTAAGATAATTATGATTTAATTTAGGTATGGATGATTTGGAAGTTTATATGAAGATGTTATTTAATTATGAATAATGTAGAAATTTATAAAATGATATGTACAGGATTGTGTGAGATAGTTAGTTGATAAATTTTAAAAGTGTGAAAAATGATCGAGTAGCAAACTTTGAGGACGATTTTTTTTTTTCTTTTAGGAAAGGAGAATGTAGTGATTCAAAAAAAAATAAAAATTAAATAAAAATTAAAAATTAAAATTAAATTAAATTAAATAAATAAATAAACAAAAAATAAAATAATAATAATAATAAATTTAATTAATCAAATTAATTAGTTATTAAATTAAACATTATTAAATTGGATTGATTAAATAAAAAATATAATGGATATATATATATATATATATATATAATATTGATATAATAATATTAATATGGTTAGGTAAGATTGCACTTAATGCAATCTAAAGATCAGAATGCAAATTAGAAATTTGCATCTTTCTCAGCACTCGCTAGCACCTCTCAGCCCCCTCTCCAAGTCTCTATTCTCTCCTCCATCTTCCTCCTCTCTTTCCTCAATTTTTCAGCGGATATTCGGCCAATCGAGAAACGGATGGTACCGTTGGATTCCTAACTCCGCTACCGACATTTCTTTTGGAGCAGATTTGTCGTGGGAGCAACATAGGCACCATTCCTGGGGTAAGGTAACATTTCCCTATTTTCTTAATTTGTCCTTAAATCTTTCACTAAATCGACGATCGGGCACCACCATGGGGTCCTAGTCTCGAACGTCATCATTTTGGCCAGAGTAAATTTTCAATTTGGGTTTCCTATGTACCACTCCAAAGCGAGAGTAAGATTTGAGGAATTAAGTAAATTGGTTTTATTTGAAGGTATAATTATTTATTTGGAATTTACGGGCCTAGGAAATATTAAAATAGTAATTTATTTAGGGTAGATTTAATGGAACTAAAATTTTTTATTTAGGGCTCGGGTGAGTGCCGCAGGTAACTTTTTGGGGTCCTTATTGGCGTAGTTCAAGAAACCAGGTAAGGGGGAATATATATATATATTGAACCATATTTTAATGAATTAATTGGGAAATGAAATATGTTATGAATATACATGTATATGTTTTTGTATGGGTTTAAAATGCCAACCGTTTAAATTATGCTTTCTGAGCCTAGGGTTGTTTTATTAGATACATATATGTGAAATTGAATTGATGAAAGTGAAAGATATTCTCAAGATAATTATGTAAGAAATGAAAGGAATATTTTCAACATATAAATGTTAAATGTAGGTTGGCTTATTTTACAAGAAATATATATATGAATTTTACCACTAAATAGTGTGGCATGAGTAAATAGGAATTCTGTGTGTAAATATGTTATATGTATAAGATGCAAGATATACAAGAAATGAACTGAGTATGAAAATGTTATATGAAATATGCTACATGTGAGTGTTAATGCAACCAATTAAAATAGCTAAAAAATGTTGGGTAAAACAACTGAAAGATGTTGGGTAAAATAGTTAAAAGATGTTGGGTAAAACAGCTGAAAGATGCTGGGTAAAATAGCTAAAAAATATTGCGTAAAACAACTAAAAAAAGCTGGGTAAAATAGCTAAAAGATGTTGGGTATTTTATAAAATGAAATGAAAAATGGAAATGAATGAAAAGGAAATGAAATGTGAAATGTAAACAATGTAAAATGGGAAAGAGCCACGTAAAGTGAAACGCTACGAAATGACAAAGCTGAGAACATGAAAAGCTGAGAATTACAGAGAAATGATAGACAAAATAATGTATTATGGTATTATTAGTATTTATGCTAGTAGAACATGTTACGTTTGGGCGAGACAAACTCTTCGCCCGAGGGTTTGCTGAGAAGGGCGAGTGCCCTGGTTGTATCAAGTGTAGTAGTAGGCTACATAACGTGCTATGGCAGAGGGAAACTACTTCTATAAGCGGGTAGATTTCCCTATTCTTGGGAGCCTTCGTCGATAAACTTTTGTATGAACTGTATGAATACGAGATTAATCTATCACTTGACGACTTACAGAGTAAGGTGAGTACCTTGGTATGCTTCAGTTGTGACCTTTGGGTTGCCTAAAGTATCAGAGCAAAGGGGTGCTACTTGTATGGATGGGTAATCACTCCTATCCTTAGGTAATCTCGTGGGTAAAATACCTTGCATGTGTTTGAATAGGATTAGAAAATGATTTCAAAAATTATGTTAATAATTTGCAAATGATGAATAATATGTTATATACAAACCTCAAGTTAGCCACACACTGTTTTAATATATTGTTTCTTCCTTTACTAAGATGTGTCTCACCTGAATATGAACTTATCTTTTCCAGGGCCTCCACGAGATCGAGCTTAGAGAGCTCGAGCTGTTATAGCATTTTTGAGAAGAATGGTATAATTTTGATGATATTTTGGGATGTATATATTTTATATTTTATGTTTTATGTTTTAAGTCTTCTGAGAAAAGGATGGTTGTGAATACTAGAAGTTGTAGATTATGTTTTTTGAGATATATGTATATGTGGATATAGGTGGATGTATGGCTTGTTTTGAATTTAGTTATATGTAGAAAACTCTGGTATTAGTGGGAGATTATATTTATGTTTTCAGCTGCATAAATGATATTAGAATTTCGGTTAGCAGGTAAACGAATGGATTAGTAGCACTCCGGGCCCACTAAAAGGGTCAGGGTGTTACAGATGGTATCAAAGACACGCCCAGCCGGAAGTGTGATGGGATTCACATCGCCTAATTATGGAAATGTCAGAGCATTAGGTTTTGAGATTTTGCAAACCTAGGGATGATTTATATCAGAGTATAGGAATCAATTAGGATAAGGATACTATATGGATAGGATCGGTTTGGTGTTGAGGAGTATAGGATTTTGTTTTGTAGTTTAAAGGTGGAAATATGTCGACGATTTCTTGTGATTTTTCTAAAGCTGTCGACGGCCTTAGAAAATCCATGGTAAACCTTAGATAATTTCGTTTTTGAGCGGTGAGACTGGTCCTTATATGGGAACTTGGATGTATATTGGATTTAAATTATATAATTTTGTTTTTGGGTTATCATATGGAATTCTTATCTCTTTTCTGTCCTATTTTGAGGATGGATCCTAAAGATAAGGATGTAGAGGCAGAAGAAAGGGATGATTTGGAGACTTCCAATGAAGAGGAAATTGATACCTCTATGATGTTGATGGGTATATCCTGATTAGTCAGGGCAGAAATGAGAAAGGATACTAGAGTGCAGAACTGCCCAACTGCAAATGAAGGCAGTAGCATCAAGGAGTTTATGAGTTTGAACCCTCTTACTTTTGAGGAAGGACTTGATCCGGTGTTTGCAGAGAACTGGGTTTAGCAAATAGAAGAGATATTGGAGGTACTTGACTGCACTGACGAGCAAAAGGTCCGTTATGCCGCATTTAAAATGACCGGAGATGCAAAACGCTGGTGGCTTTCTGTGAAACTACCCGAGGAATAGATATTGGTAAAGATAGCTCTGACATGAGAGAGATTCAAAGAGCTATTCTTTGATAGGTATTTTCCTTCATCTGTCATAGAGGAAAAGATTGAAGAATTTACTAATTTGACATAGGGGAATGTGACAATAGGAGAATATGCGGCCAAGTTTGTTGAATTGTCGCATTTTGCTCCGTTCTTGATTCTAAATGAGGTAAGGAAGGCCCGAAAATTTGAAAAAGGCCTGAGGCGCAGAATTTATGAGCTGGTGGTGGGGTTTCAAGTTCAAAATTTCTCAGATTTAGTTGATAAGGTTTTGATGTTGGAGAAGAGCATCCAGAGCAGCACAAAACCTACAGAGTAGAGGAAGAGACTTGCACCATCCAGTTTTCAGGCTGAGGTCAGTCAAGGGTCAGGGAAGAAAGGGAAATATGCACTGGGTTCCGGTTATCAGGATAGTCAGTCTTACCCAATATGTCGGATATGTAATAAGAAGCACATGGGTGAATGCTGGTTTCAGACTCCTACTTGTTTTAGGTGCGGTAAATCGAGTCATATTAAGAAGAATTGTTAGGAATTGTTGCCTATTGTACCTGCATAGAATCAAGATCGGGAAAAACAGCAAGTACCACTTGGCAGAGGTGGTCCAACACGAGTTTACTCATTAATCCAACCTGGGCCAGAGAATGCCAGAGAAGCAGGTATGGGTTTATATTTAAGATAATTATGATTTAATTTAGGTACGGATGATTTGGAAGTTTATATGATGATGTTATTTAATTATGAGTAATGTAGAAATTTATATAATGATACGTACGGGATTGTGTGAGATAGTTAGTTGATAAATTTTAGAAGTGTGAAAAATGATCGAGTAGCGAAATTTTTAAGATGATTTTTTTTTTTTTTTTGGAAGGGAGAATGTAGCGATTCAAAAAAAATAATAATTTAAAATTAAATTAAATTAAATTAAATTATTAAATAAACAAAAAATAAAATAATAATAATAATAAATTTAACTAATCAAATTAATTAGTTATTAAATTAAACATTATTAAATTGGACTGATTAAAAAAATATATAATGGATACATATATATATATATAGATATATGAATAAAGTAAAGTGGATATATATATATATATGATATTGATCTAATAATATTAATATGGTTAGGTAAGATGGCATTTAATGCAATCTGAAGATCAGAATGAAACTTGGAAATTTGCATCTTTCTGAGCACTCGCTAGCACCTCTCAGCCCCTCTGCAAGTCTCTATTCTCTTCTCCATCTTCCTCCTCTCTTTCCTTAATTTTTTTGGCGGATATTCAGCCAATTGGAAAACGGAAGGTACCGTTGGATTCCTAACTCCGCCACCGACATTTCTACTGGAGCGAATTTGTCATGGGAGCAGCATAGGCACCATTCCAGGGGTAAGGTAATATTTCCTATTTTCTCAATTTGTCCTTAAATCTGCCACTAAATCGACGATTGGGCACCACCATGGGGTCCTAGTCTCGATCGTCTTCATTTTGGCCGGAGTAAATTTTCAATTTGGGTTTCCTGGGTACCACTCCAAAGCAAGTGTGAGATTTGAGGAATTAAGTAAATTGGTTATATTTGAGGGTATAATTATTTATTTGAAATTTATGGGCTTAAGAAATATTAAAATAGTATTTTATTTAGGGTTGATTTAATGGAACTAGGATTTTTTATTCAGGGCTCGAGTGAGCGCCGCATGTAACTTTTCGGCGTCTCTGTTGACGTAGTTCAAGAAACCAAGTAAGGGAGAATATATATATATATATATATATATATATATATATATTAAACCATATTTTTATGAATTAATTGGGAATTGAAATATGTTATGAATATACGTGTATATGTTTTTGTGTGGGTTTAAAATCCAAATTTTAAATTATGCTTTCTGAGCCTTAGATACGTATATGTGAAATTGAAATGATGAAAGTGAAAGATATTTTCCAGATAATTATGTAAGAAATGAAAGGTATATTTTCAACATATAAATGTTAAATGTAGGTTGACTTATTTTACAGGAAATATATATAAATTTTACTACTAAATAGGATTTCTGTGTGGAAATATGTTATATGTATAAGATGCAAGATATACAGGAAATGAACTGAGTATGAAAATGTTATATGAAATATGCTGCATGCGAGTGTTAATGCAACCATATAAAACAGCTAAAAGATGTTGGGTAAAACAGCTGAAAGATGTTGGGTAAAACAGCTGAAAAATGCTGAGTGAAATAGTTGAAAGATGCTGGGTATGTTATGAAATGAATTGAAAATGGAAATGAATGAAATGGAATGAAATTTGAAATGTGAACAATGTAAAATGGGAAAGATCCACGTAAAGCGAAACACTACGAAATGACAAAGCTGAGAACATGAACAGATGAGAATTACAGAGAAATGACAGACAAAATAATGTATTATAGTATTATCAGTATTTATGCTCGTAGAACATGTTACATTTTGGTGAAGCAAACTCTTCGCCTGAGGGCTAGCTGAGAAAGGCGAGTGCTCTAGTTGTATCAGGTGTTGCAGTAGGTTGCATAACATGCTAGGGCAGAGGGAAACTACTTGTATGGGTGGGTAGATTTCCCTATTCTTGGGAGCCTTCGTCAGTAAACTTTTGTATGAACTGTATGAGTATGAGATTAATCTATCACTTGAGAGTGTACCGAGTAAGGTGAGTGCCCTAGTATGCTTCAACTATGACCTTTGGGTTGCCTAAAGTATTAGAACAGAGGGAAACTACTTGTATGGGCGGATAATCACCCCTATCCTTAGGTAATCTCGTGGGTAAAATACCTTGCATGTGTTTGAATAGGATTAGAAAATGATTTCAGAAATTATGTCAATAATTTGCAAATGATGAATAATATGTTATATACAAACCTCATGTTGGCCACACACTGTTTTAATATACTGTTTCTTCCCTTATTGAGATGTGTCTCACCCGTGAACTTATCTTTTTCAGGACCTCCACGGGATCAAGCTTAGAGAGCTCGAGCAGTTATAACATTTTTTAGAAAAAGGGTATAATTTCAATCATATTTTGGGATGTATATATTTTATATTTTATGTTTTATGTCTAAAGTCTTCTGAGAAAAGGATGGTTGTGAATACTAGAAGTTGTAGATTATGTTCTTTGAGATATATGTATATGTAGATACAGGTGGATGTATGGTTTTTTTTTTTTTTAATGTAGTTAGATGTAGAAAACTCAGTATTAGTGGAAGATTATATTTATGTTTTCCACTGCATAAATGATATTAGAATGTCGGTTAGCAGGTAAATGAATCGATTAGTAGCACTTCAGACCC
This sequence comes from Malania oleifera, assembly GCF_029873635.1. Taxonomy (NCBI): domain Eukaryota; kingdom Viridiplantae; phylum Streptophyta; class Magnoliopsida; order Santalales; family Ximeniaceae; genus Malania; species Malania oleifera. The sequence continues at coordinate 39,222,326 of NC_080425.1, forward strand.
ACATAGAGGGTCAGGGCGTTACACGTAGTGCCCAAACCTGGTTCGAAAAGCTGTCTATGAAATGTCCTTTGCTCTAACTTTCACCTGGTGGTATCCTGACCGAAGGTCAATCTTGGAGTAGACCTGAGTCCCCTGGAGCTGATAAAATAAATCGTCAATTCTGGGAAAAAAATATTTATTCTTGACTATCAGTTTATTAACTTCTCTATAATATATACACATCCTCATAGCCTCATCTTTCTTCTTCACCAACACGACTGGTGCTCCTCAAGGTGACATGCTAAGGCTAATAAATCCTTTATCCATCAACTCCTGCAGCTAGTCTTTCAATTCTTTCAGTTCAACTGGAGTCATTCTGTATGACGCTTTAGATATCGATGCCAACCCTAGTAATAGATCCACAGTAAATTCAATTTCTCAGTCTGGTGGTAAGCCAGGTAATTCCTTTGAAAATACATATGGAAATTCTCTTACTACTGGAATATCAGCCAATTTCAGTTCTTCTTATGGCATCTCCTTTATATATGCAATATAACCCTGGCAACCACCCTGAAGCAGCTTCCTCGCCTGAATTGTTGACACTAACTTTGGCGAGGCGTGCACACGTGAACCTATAAATCTGAATTCTTGCTCACCTGGGGGTTTGAAAATCACTTCTTTTCGATGACAATCTATGCTAGCATGATTAATTGCCAACAAGTCCATACCCAATATCACATCGAATCCTTGCATATCTAATACCACAAGATCGGCCAATAGAACTTTCTCTTGAATGCCTACTGAAAAATTTTTAAGCACTCTCCTAAACCTCATTACTGATCCAGTTGGCGTGGCTACTAACAATTCAACATCCATCATCTGTGCCTCAATCTCAGATAACTTAGCATATCCCAACAACACGAAAGAATGAGTGGCACCTATGTCAAGCAAAACAACAACTTTATATGGTAAAATAGTAATAATAAATGTCACGACGTCTCCAGCAGCCTCAGCATCTCCCAGAGTTAATGCATAGACCCTCGCTGGTATAGTGTTCCTCTGTTGGCCTCCATGGGGTGCCTGATAACCACCTCTAAACGGTCTATGAACAGGTGCATGGGTTTGCGGTCCCTGACATGACTAAGCCCTATATCCTAGTCTCCCACACCTATAGCAGAAGTTCTCTCCCATCCTACACTCACCTGGATGTCTCCGACCACATCTAGAACAAATGGGGTAAGCCTGCTCATTTTGAAACCCTTGGTGTCCTGTCAACTGTCTCTAGACTCCTCTAAATTGATCTCCTCTCCATGTGCCCCGGCTAGAACCCACCTAAAATCCTGAAAGCGTGGGCCTTTTCCTCTGGCTCGGTACTTCCACATCTACCTACTCGCTCTCTTCCGCTACTGTGGCTCTGTCTACTAACTTAAAGAAGTCCTGTATCTTCAGAATTGCCACCTGCTTATATATATCTCGCCTCAAACCCCTCTCAAACATATTAACCTTCTTAACTTCATCTGGCACTATGTATAAAGCAAATCATGATAGCTCAATGAATTTTTCCGCATACTGCTGAACAATCAACGGCTCCTGAGTCAAACTTAGAAATTCCTACACTTTAGCCTCTCTGATAGTAGCAGGAAAATATCTGTCGAAGAATATCTCTCTGAACCAACTCCAAGTCATAGCCACTAGTATAGGCTTCTGCTCCTCCAGTAATCTGGTAGCCGTCTACCATCTCTCAGCCTCTCCTGTCAACTTATACGTGGCATAGAGGACCCTCGGCTCGTAGGTGCAGTGAAGCACCGTCAATACTTTCTCCATCTCCTGCATCCACTTCTCAGCAACTGCAGGATCAACTGCTCCTAAAAACGCGGCAGAGTTCATCTTTGTGAACTTTTCTATCGTATATCCCTGGGTTGCAGATGGACCTCCCTGCTCCTTGGAGCCCCGTGTAATCTTAGCCATGACCTACTGAGCTACGCTGCGTAAAACAACATTTGAGTCCCCACTGCCCATGTTAGAGGGCACTGCTCCATCATCGCCACTAAAGTGAGCACTACTACCTTTAGGGTCCATCATGTAATAATAAAATATTATTCTGAGAATCCAAACCTCATAATACTAATTTAACTTTAATCTATCTAAAATGCCCTCACACTACCTATTACTAATTTAAGGTCTTGTCCTACCATATGGAAAAGAAACCGATGATAGTTTACTATGGTTTTCTTGAAATCGCAACCGTAGGAAAAACATAGAAACCACCCCGAAGTTCTTGCTTCCAGATTGCAGAACACAACCCTAAATTCTCACCCTAATTTTCCAACAGTAACTCACTGATATCACGTTCTATCCTTCAAAATCCCAATCCTATATTCAGGCATTGTTTTCCGTTGTACTCTAGAGTCTACAAAATCTAGCAACTTAGGTTCTGATACCCATGAAATGACCACTGGAAAACACCTAAGCGGCGAAAAATATAAAACTGTACAATCATATTTACAATACCAGAATTTAATATTTTCCCAAAACATATATTTATATATATATATATATATATATATATATATATATACATAAATACACATCTCCCTAGCATCTTCTACTAAAAATCCTAAAACCTGCCACAAATGCATCTTTCTGACAACACTTACCCTATTGCCAAGGAAGTGTAAATAACCTCTCTACCTTCCAGCCTAATCTGCTCGTCTAACTGGATCACCAAAAAAATGTTAAATTACTAGGATGAGATAATGCTTAGTAAGATGAAATATGCTATTACCAGTGCCTGGCAATTAAATTTATATAAATAATTTACTGATAAAAAACTGAACTAAGATATCATGTAAAATATAATACTATGCAACCCATACCTATGTGGCTTAAAATACAACTGTTTTATCTAAGCTTTCTATTTATTCATACTACAAATATTATAATATATCTGCTGTTATTTTCTAAATCTGTATATATATAAATAACTATGAAAACTACCCTAGAAATCTGTATGTCATGATTTAACCCCTCAGGATAGGGTTGTGCGACCCATAGGTGGGAATTAACACTAGTTGGCCCACAAGGATAAGTCAACTGATACTCTATCAATCCTCTGACCGGCCTCATTACAATCCCTCCAAAGGCTATGTACGAGCCTCTCCCTCGTCAAACCAACCACCTTTACCCAAAATACTGGGGAGCCTGCAATCCCTCCAAGGCATTGATGGAAATCCACACACTATCTGAAGTATGTGGTTGCACTCTGATATGAAATAGCTTCAGTACCGTGCTCTACTGATCAAATCTAACTAAAATAATTCATTAGGGTCAGATATTATATAATACTAATATATAATTATCTTACTGTTTCATCATGATTCCAAAATAAGCATAACACTGTAAATCTAATATGAAAATACTTTAATATCTTACTAAAATAGTTGCAATATCTGATCTTTAATATTTGACTGAATAAACTGTAATATCTGAGTATTATGGTTTTGAAATTCTGGAAATCATGGTATTCTGTACATACTTTAAAATATCTATCTGTAAAATATATGTTTGTATAATATCTGTTTGTAAAATATCTGTCTATATATACACTGTAATTTATAATTCTCTAAAATCTAGTAAAACATATTTTAGTGCAAAAATACTGTAAATCATGATAATCTGAAAAAACTATATATACTCTGTAGTGAACAAATACCTACTTAGGCCACACAATTAATAAAACTCATGTTCTAAAATCTGCAAAACTGTATAATTTATACTCTGTATCTTAATAAACAAATACTATAATTTACTGATAAAATTTCTGAATTTACTAGCATAGCATATTTCCCTTACCTAGCACTAAGCTCGTCTGCGAATTTGCTAACTTACGCCCATGGCGTTCATAATTCCATAATCTTGAAATTACACACACACACACACACATATATATATATATATATATATATATATATATATATATATATGTCCCCGTCGATCAACTGAATTTCCCAGAATAGTTTCATACTCATATTTCCTAAATTATAAACTATTTGTCATTTACTTGGGTTTTTAAGGAAAACAGCTACTAAAAATCCTAGTCTGCCTACCGTGTATACACCCCAACCATGAATTTTACAAAATCCCAATTTCTTAATTTAACCTCATAAATACATTCACATCTAGGCTTATACCTTAAATAAATTAATAATCAATCCAAAAATACCCAAATAACACCCTTACCTCAGTTTTGGGATGGTGCCCCAAAACCCCAAATCAAAATTCTACTCTGCCTACATTGTAGAGAATCTTCCCAGGAATCCCATGGTAGTTTCTAATCATCGAAATAAGGCTTATTGGAGCAGAAATTGTAAAGAGAAGGGAGAGGGGTCATGGGTTCTGAAGAAAGAGAGAGAGAGAGAGAGAGAGAGAGAGAGAGAGAGAGAGAGAGAGAGAGAGAGAGAGAGAGAGAGAGAGAGTAATTTGATTTATTTAACAAAATGAAGCTCTCGGTTCTCTATAACTTTCAGCACTGTCCAAAAAACCGTCATCGATTTTCTATGCTTCTTAGAAAACCATCACTGATTTTCAATTAATCGGCTCCAAAATTACCATTTTACCTTTACCCGACCGCGGATAAAACCAAAAACCATCACCGATTTTCTGGCTCCTTCAGAAAACTGTCACTGGTTTTCTCCTGCCTTAGACGAAAATCCATTTTTTCCATTTTCTTTCATTATTTTATTTTTCGGGCCACTACACATAGCACCAATATACTAATTTAAGGTTCAGCCCTACCATTCAGAAACAAAATCGACAATAGTTACCATGGTTTTCCTAAAATTGTCACCCCAGGAAAATCACAGAAACCACCCCAAAGTTTCTGCCTCCAAACTGTGAGACAAAATGCTAAATTCTCATATTAATCCCTCGCAATGACTTTATCAAAATCCAAGTCCATCCTCTTCCTATCAAAATCCATTCCTATACTCTAGTATTTTTTTCGCTGTACACTAAAGTCTACAGAATCAAGCAACCTAGGCTCTGATACCAAACTTGTAACGATCTCCAAATTACTACCATTATATATATATATATATATATATATATATTATTACTCTGATAGCCATAATACTATTCATTATAATATCTCATACCCAAAGTGGTACGAGGATACCTGTTCACAACATATACCACCTAAGCAATTGGATTTAGTATATGCCACTGGTTGAGTTTTCTTATAACAACTACCAGGACAGTATTGGGATGACACCATACAGCATTGTATGGTCACATGTGTCGATCTCTGTTATACTGGGACGAAACTGGTGAAAGACAGATTATGGGGCTAGAGATTTTTCAACTAACTTCTAAGAAAATTAGACTTATTCGAGACAGAATCAAAGCTGCTCAAGTCGACAGAAAAATTATGTAGACACTCACCAACGAGAGCTGGATTTTGGTGTAGGAGTCAAGTGTACTTGAGAGTTGCACCAATGAAAAGAGTGATGAGATTTGGGAAGAAGGGTAAGCTAAGCCCTAGGTATATTCGGTCGTTTGAGATACTTTAAAGAATTGGTCTAGTTGCCTATGGGGTGGCAATACCTCCGGCTCTGTCTAGGGTCCATAATGTACTCCACATCTCTATGTTGAGGAAGTACATCCCAGATCCTTTGCACATGATCAGTTATGAAACACTGGAACTCTAAGATACCCTATCATATGAAGTGATGTCAGTTAAGATTCTGGACAGAAAGGAGTAAGAATTACGCACTAAAAGGATCCCATTGATAAAAGTACTTTGGCACAATCCCGCAATCAAGGAAGCTTCATGAGAGTTAGAGGATAAAATGCGTCAGAGATATCCACATCTGTTCAGTGGGACCCTGCGTTGAACTGATAAAAGTAAAGGTAAATAATTGTTTTTTACTTTTGTCATGTACATTGTAAGGTAGTTGGTTATAAGTTAGTGTTTTTGGTTCTAGGTTATGAAGGGTTTTGGGAGAGTTTTCTTTTTATGTGATTGATTGTAATCTCCCAGGACTTTTATTGTAACCACAGTATTCCTTTGTCATAAGTGAGGGTAATTAATAAAGATTTGGTGATTTGTTTTTCAGTTGGTGATATAAGTGATGATTAATAAATTTTTGGAGGACGAAATTTTTATAAGGATGGGAGGAAGTAAAGACCTAGAAAAGAGGAAAAAATAATAATAAATAATGAAAATGGTCAAAAAATGAGGAGAATAGGTTTGGCACAGGCCAAACCGTTGATGGTTTTCTAAGCTTAGGAAAAATCGTTGACGGTTTTGAGTTACCGAGGCTCTGTAAGTATTAAATGGTGAAAATTAGGTTGGTTAAAAACCAAACCGTCGACGGTTTCAAGAAAACCGTCAACTATTTTTTATGGGATAGTGGCTTCTAAATAAGGCACCAACTCATTTTGTTTGGGATTTTAATCACTTTCTCTCTCCTCTCTCCTAGGGTTGTGAAGCTCTGCTTCTTTCTCTTCAATTTCTATCAAACCATTTGCTTGATTGACGATTAAACGCCATTTCTAAGGCCTAGCAGTGACCTTCGTCAATTTAATTGGAGTAGATTAGCCGTTTGGGGGTCCTAGGCACCACTTTGAAGTTGAGGTAAGGAGAATGAATAATGTATGTTGTTTTTAAAGATTATGACTAAGCTGAGATATGGGAGCCTAGGAATGTTATGGGGGCAGTTATCCCAAAATTAAATTGATTAAACTAAGGTATATAAATACAGGGTTTTGTACGAACGCCGCAGGCACTATTTTAGGATCCTTGCGAGCATTTCTTCAAGAATCAGGTAAGGGGAATAAATTATGCCTGACATTTTGGAAAGTAACTGATTAATTTAAAGCATGAGAATATGAAAATATTGTATATGATTTCTTGATGTATCAGGAATTTGAAAAACACTGGTTTGGATTATCATATATTTTTCTAGGCAATTATAATACTATAGAATATTTACGGGAGATCTTTTGGTGGAGTAATATGAAGAAGGAAATTGTTGGACACGTGGAGCAGTGTTTGAGATGCCAGCGGGTTAAAGCTAAGCATCAGAGACCGACAAAACCATTGATACCACTTCACATCCCTGAATGGAAGTGGGAACATATTTCTATGGATTTCATCACAAGATTATCGCCGACACTTCATGGACAAAATGCCATCTGGGTAGTCGTTGACCAATTGATGAAGACGGCCCATTTTCTTCTAATCAGAGTTAACTACTGCAGAGACCCGGAAGATTTAAAATATGAAATTAAAGAAGGAAAGGAAATTTTCAAGAGTAATTCATATGGCTTCGTCGTCGATTGCCCTGGACTCGTCAACGAACTGCCTTCTGTGACTTGTCGACGAGGACACGTGTCTTATCGATGAAGAGCTACCGAGAGGGGAAAATTTTAGACCTTTGGTTCGTTGATGAACTCATTACCGTCGTCAACAAACTCCCTTCATACGTTCATTGACGAGTCCACGTATCTCTTCAATGAAGCCACATGGCTAGCCACCTATATATACACAAAAAGTTGGATTTTGGCGAAAGAAAACAGTCTCTTCTCTCTCTCTCTCTAGAATTTAGTTCCCCTCACTTCTCTCTACGATTTCGGCCCCGATTTTCCCTATTTTGACGATCAGAAGTTACCACGATGATCCTGGGGAAATTCTCTACAACTTAGCCGCAGCAGCATTTTGGTTTGAGAAGTTCAGGCACCATCCCAAAATCAGGGTAAGTTGGTTATTTTAGAATTTTCTTCGTTATCAGGCTTTTCTGAACTCAGATCTTGTGTTAGATGAAATTATACTGAAGTTTGAGTTGATTAAACTAGGGTGTTGTGATTTCAGAGTTTGAGTTTCCAAACACCACAGGCATGGGTTGAGGATCCCAGTGGGTGTTTTCTTGAGATCTCAGGTAACATTGATAAAAATTAGTAGTTTATAATTTTATGGATAAAAGAAATATGTGAGCTTGGCGAAAAGGCGAGTATAGTTATTGTTCTGAGTTTGGGTTGATTGAATTAGGGAATGTACATTGTTTCAGGGTATTGGAGTTTGGTACGCTGTGGGCATAAGAAAAGTGGGAGTCAGGCTTCCCAGTCAATTAGGTAAGGGAAATATGCTATGCCAATTAAATCAGAAATTTTTACTAGTAAAGTGTAGTATATATTTACTAGTTTCCAGAGTAAGAAATTATACAGTTTTATATATTATAGTTAATGAGTTTTATTTATTTGTGTGGCATGAGAAGTTTTAGTATAAAACAGAATTCTATACAACTTTCACAGAATTATGATTACATAGTTTTATAGAATTAAGATACACAGATTATATGGTTTATTTACAAAACTATGGCTATTCAATGTTTTAAAAAATTATGATTTACACAGTATATTCAGATATTATAGTTTATTCAGATATACAGTTTTCATAGTACCATGATATACAGATTACAAAACCATGATAAACAGATAATACAAAACCATAACATATAGATATTACAGTTTATATAGATTAGTTTATTTCAGTGTTATGGTTAATATAGTTTTACATAATCATGGTTATTACAGCTGAACAGAATCATAGTAAACCAATAAGATATATAGCAGTATTATATAGTATCAGACCTTGATGGATTAGATCAAATTACAGAGCATGATACCGTAGCTAATTCAGTACAGAGTGTAACCATATATTTCAGATAGTGTGTGAATTTTATGAGTAGTCGATCGTGCCTAGGGAGAGCTTGCAGACTCCCCAGTAGTCCGGGTTGAGGCGGTCGATCTAACGATAAAGGTTTCAGTTCACTTATCTTGGCAAGCGAACCAGTGTTAAGTCCCGTCTACGGGCCACACAATCCTGTCATAAGGGGTTAAATCATGACACATAACCATCCAAAGAAGTTTTCACAGTTTTATATATATAGATTTACAGAAAACAACAGTTATATTTAGAGATACTAAAACTATGACTAAATAGAAAGTTTAGAAACAATTGTATTTTAAGTCACGTAGGTGTGAGTTATATTGTATTTTATTTTACATGTTATGTAAACTCAGTTGTCACACACTGGTAATAGCATATTTCGTCTTACTGAAAGTTGTCTTATCCTAGTAATTTAACATATTACAGGTGATCCAGCTAGACGAGCAGATCAGGCTCGAAGATAGAGGGGATATTCTTGTTGCCCTGTTTATAGGGTAAGTGTTTTTTAGGGATGTATTTATTAGTAGACTCTAGATGATCTGGTGGATAATACTAGAGAGATATGTATATAAATGTTTTGTGAAATACTAAATTTTGGTATTGTAATTATGGTTGTATGATTTTATGTTTTCCGCTGCATAGGTGTGTTTTCTTATGAACAAGGATTCGTTGGTGCCCACTTTGGGACTGAGAAGTTATAGTAGATGTTATCAGAGATATCAGCATAATATGATTGTATAGCACAAAAATAATAATAATGATAGTAATGGTAGGAATTTTTGGGTCGTTACAACTACTCTATGAGTAGATTGGCGGAGATGTACATGTAGAAGATAGTTAGACTGCATGGCGTGCCAGTGTTTATCGTATCTAATCGGGACCCATGGTTCACATCACAATTCTGGAAGGGTTTACAAGGAGCCTTGGGTTCTCAATTGACATTCAGTACAACATTTCATCTTCAGATCGATGGACAGAAAGAGAGGACTATATAGATATTAGAAGATATGTTGCGGGCCTTTGTATTGGACTTTGGTGGTAGTTGGATCCAGTATATACCACCCGTTGAGTTTTCTTATAACAACAGCTACCAGGCCAGTATTGGGATGGCACCGTACAAAGCATTGTATGGTCATAGGTGCTAATCTCTGTTAAAATGGGACAAGACTAGTGAAAGACAGATTATGGGGCCAGAGATTGTTCAACAAACTTTTGAGAAAATCAGACTCATTCGAGACAGAATCAAAGCAGCTCAGAGTCGACAAAAAAGTTATGCAGAAACTTGCCAGTGAGAGCTGGAGTTTGGTGTAGGAGATCACGTGTTCTTAGGAGTTGCACCAAGGAAAGGAGTTATGAGATTAGGGAAGACGGGCAAGTTGAGCCCTAGGTATATTGATTCGTTTGAGATACTCGAAAGAATTAGTCGAGTTGCCTACAAGGTGGCAGTACCTATGGCTCTATCAAGGATCCATGACGTATTCCACGTGTCTATGTTGAGGAAGTATGTCCCAAATCCTTCGCACATGATCAGTTATGAATCACTAGAACTCCAAGATACCCAATCATATGAAGAGGTGTCGATTCAGATTCTGGATCGGAAAGGACAGGAATTACGCACTAAAAGGATCCCATTGGTAAAAGTATTATTGCACAATCACGCAGTCGAGGAAACTTTATAAGAGTTGGGGGGATAAAATGCCTCAAAGATAACCACACTTGTTCTGTGTGACCCAATGTTGAACTAATAAAGGTAAAGGTAAATAATTGTTTTTGACTTTTGTCATCTACAGTGTGAGGTAGTTGGTTATAAGTTAGTGTTTTTGGTTCTAGGTTATGAACTGTTTTAGGAGAGTTTTCTTTTTATGTGATTGATTGTAATCTCCCAAGACCTCTATTGTAACGACGGTATTCCTTTTTCATAAGTGAGGGCAATTAATAAAGATTTGGTGGTTTGTTTTTTAATTGATGATATAAGTGATGATTAACAAATTTCGAGCACGAAATTTTTTTAAGAAGGGGAGGATGTAGAGACCCAAAAAAGGAAAAAAAATAAAAATAAATAATGAAAATGGTAAAGAAAAAGAGGGAAGTGGGTTTGGCACAGGCCAAACCGACGACGGTTTTCTGAGCTCAGGAAAAATCGTCGATGATTTTGAATTACTTGACCCTCAGTAAGGGTCAAACGGTAAAAATCAAGTTGGTTAAAAACAAAACCATCAACGGTTTCAAAAAAATCGCCAACAGTTTTGTCTGGGACAGTGGCTTATAAATGGGGCAGTAGCACATTTTGTTTGGGATTTTAATCACTCTCTCTCTCTCTTTCCTCCTCCTAGGATTGCGAAGCTTTGCTTCTCTCTTTTCAATTTTTTTCAAAACCATTTGCTTGATTGAAGATCAGATGCCATTTCTAAGGCTTAGCAGCGATCCTCACCAATTTAATCGGAGTATATTAGCGGTTTGGAGGTCCTAGGCTCCACTCCAAAGTTAAGGTAAGGAGAATGAATATTGTAAGTTGTTTTTAAAGATTAATTGGTTAAACTAAGATACGAGAACCTAGGAATGTTATAGGGGTAGTTATCCCAAAATAAAACTGATTAAACTAAGGTATATGAATATAGGGTTTTGTATGAAGGCCGCGGGCACTGTTTTAGGATCCTTGTAGGCATTTCTCTAGAAATCAGGTAAAGGGAATGAATTATGTTAGGCATTTTGGAAATTAACTAATTAATTTAAAGCATGAGAATATGAAAATATTGTATATGATTTCCTAAAGTATCAGGCATTTGAAAAATACTAGTTTGGATTATCATATATTTTTCTAGGCAATTATAATATTATGGAATATTTACGGGAGTTCTTTTGGTGAAATAATATGAAGAAGGAAATTATTGGATACGTGGAGCAGTGTTTGAGATGCCTATAGGTTAAAGCTGAGCATTAGAGACCGGCGAGACCATTGCAACCACTTCACATCCCTGAATGGAAGTGGCAACATATTTCTATTGATTTCGTCACACAGTTACCGCTGGCACTTCATGGACAGTACGCCATCTGGGTAGTCGTTGACTGATTGACAAAGACTGCCCATTTTCTTCCAATCAGAGTTAACTACTCTATGAGTAGATTGGTAAAGATATACATGCAAGAGATAGTTAGACTGCATGGTGCGCCAGTGTCCACCGTATCTGATCAGGACCCACGGTTCACATCATAATTCTGAAAGAGTTTACAAGGAGCCTTGGGTTCTCAATTGACATTTAGTACAATATTTCATCCTCAAACAAATGGACGGACAGAAAGGACTACACATAGAATGCCCCAAGCCTCTAAGTGGGCCCGGAGTGCTACTAATCCATTTATTTACCTGATAATCCACATTCCAATGTCATGTACGCAGCGAAAAACATAAATATAATCTCCCAAAAATATAATACCAGAGTTTTCTAAATCTATCTACCAATCATAATAAATTAATCATCCACCTGTATTCAAATATATACATATCTACAAAAACATAACCTACACGTCTAGTATTCACCACACCAGTATGTTTCACATCCATTCGTAAAATCTAGAAGACTTAAAACATAGAACAAAAAAACATGAATTTATACATCACAAAATTAACATTAAAATATACCATTTTCACATTTTATTTCCCAAAAATGGTATAAAATATCGAGCTCTCTAAGCTCGATCTCAAGGAAATCCTAAAAAAGATAAATTCATATTCAGGTGAGACACATCTCGATAAGGGAAGAAATAATATATTAAAACAGTGTGTGACTAACATGAGGTTCATAAATATCATTTTAATAAAATTTGCAAAATGTTATCATAAACACTAAAATCATTCTGTGAATCAAACACATGCAAAATATTTAACCCCACGAGATTACCCAAGGATAAGGGTGATTACCCGCCCATACAAGTAGCACCCCTCTGCTCTGATACATTTGGCAACCTAAGGGTCGCTACTGACACATACCGAGGCACTCACCTTACTCAGTAAGCCCTAGAGTATTAGATTGATCACGTACTCACACAGTTCAAACAAAGGTTTACCAATGAAGGCCCCAAGGATAGGGAAATCTACCCGCCCATGCAACTAGGTTCCCTCTGCCCTATTACATTATGCAACTACTGCCACATCTGAAGTTACTAGAGCACTCACCTTTCTCAGTAAACCCTCAGGCGAAGAGTACGCCTCACCCAATCATAACATGTTCTACAAGTATAGATACTTCTAGTATCATAATACATTGTTCTTTCTGTTATTATTCAACCATTCACCTACATTCATGTTCATAACTTTAACATTTCATTTCATTTCACTTTAAGTGACTCTTTTCCATTTTACATTGTTCACATTTCACATTTCACATTTCACACTTCACACTTCATTTTCATTTCATTCATTTCTATTTTCATTTCATTTCGTTATATACCGAGCATCTTTCAGCTTTTTTACCCAGCATCTTTCAGCTGTTTTACCCAACATCTTTCAGCTATTTTACCCAATATTTTTCAGCTATTTTACCCAACATCTTTCAGCTCTTTTACCCAACATCTTTAAGTTGTTTTACCCAGCATATTTCGCTGTTTACATGGTTGCATTAACACATACGAGTAGCACAGTTCATATCATATTTCATTTTCAATGCAGTACTTACTTAACCTGCATCTCATACATTTAACATATATTTGCGCAAAACTTACATTTACTCATGCCACACAATTTAGTAATAAAATTCATATACTGCTTATAAAATAAGTCAACCAACATTTAATGTTTATATACTGAAATATATTTCATTTCTTATATAATTATCCTGAAAATATTTTCCACTTTCATCAGTTTATTTTCGCATATGCATGTCTAATAAACAGCCACAAACTCGAAAAAACAAAATTTAAATAGTTGGCATTTTAAACACATACCAAAACATACACACGTATATATAACACAATTTATTTTCCATCAAATTCATAAAAATTCTGGTTTAATATATATATTTCCCCTTACATGGTTTCTTGAACTACGCCAACAAGGACCCCAAAAAATACCTACGGCGCTCACCCGAGCCCTCAATCAAAAATCCTAATTTCATTAAATTAACCCTAAATAAAATATTATTTTAATATTTTCTAAGCCCATAAATTCTAAATAAATAATTATACCCTTAAATATAGCCAATTTACCTAATTTTTCAAATCTCACATCGCTTTGGAGTGGGGCCTAGAAAACCCCAGTTGGAAATTTACTCACATCAAAATGACAACGATCACGACTAGAACCCTGTGGTGGTGCCTGATCGTCGATTTAATAGCATATTTAACGAGAAATTAAGGATTTAGAGGAAACATACCTTTCCCCATGAGTGGTGCCTACACCGCTCCCACGATAAATCCGCCCAAGAAAAATGTCGATGGCGGAGCTAGGAACCCAACAGTACCTTCCGTCTCCCGATCAATTGAATATACGCCGAGAAATTAGGAAAGAGAGAGACGGAGACGGAGGAGTGGCGAGACGCTGGCGAGCGTTTTGCCTCTACAATTGAGATTTGAGATTTCAATCACAAATCTCCTCCAGCAGCTTCGTAAAGAAGCCTTCTAATATATATATATATATCATTATTCCAATTTTTTTACTATCTTATTTCTTTATTTAATAATGTTTAATTAATTAATAATTACTTTTTTTTCATACAATTTCTTTTTATTTGTTTATTTAATACATTAATTTAATAATGTTTAACTAATTAATTGATTAATAATTTTTAATTAATTAATAATGTTTTTTTATTTAATAACTCCTTTTTTTCCGAGTTATTACAATACATATATTAGAAGATATGTCGCGGGCCTATGTATTGGACTTTGGTGGTAGTTGGATCCCATATATGCCACTGGTTGAGTTTTCTTATAACAACAGCTATCAGACCAGTATTGGGATGGCATCGTATGAAGCATTGTATGGTCACAGGGGCTGATCTCTGTTATACTGGGACAAGACTGGTGAAAGACAGATTATGGGGCCAAAAATTGTTCAACAGGCTTCTGAGAAAATCAGACTCATTCGAGATAGAATCAAAGCAGTTCAGAGTCGACAGAAAAGTTATGTAGACACTCGCCAGCTAGAGCTGGAGTTTGGTGTAAGAGATCACGTGTTCTTGAGAGTTGCACCAAAGAAATGAGTGATGAGATTTTGGAAGACGGGTAAGCTAAGCCCTAGGTATATTGGGTCGTTTGAGATATTGGAAAGAATTGGTCTAGTTGCCTACAGGGTGGCATTACCTCTAGCTCTGTCTAGGATCTATGACATATTCCACATAATGCTGAGGAAGCACATCCAAGATCCTTCACATGTGATCAGTTATGAATCACTGGAACTTCAAGAACCCTATCATATGAAGAGGTGCCAATTCAGATTCTGGACCGAAAGGAATAGGATTTATGCACTAAAAGGATCCCATTGGTAAAAGTATTATGGCGTAATCACACAGTCGAGGAAACTTCATGAGAGTTGGGGGATAAAATGTGTTGGAGATATCCACACCTGTTCAGTGCGACCCAACGTTGAACTGAAAAAGGTAAAGGTAAATAATTGTTTTTGACTTTTGTCGTGTACAGTGTGAGGTAGTTGGTCATAAGTTAGTGTTTTTGGTCTAGGTTATGAAGGGTTCTAATAGAGTTTTCTTTTGATGTGATTGATTGTAATCTCACAAGACCTCTATTGTAACCACAGTATTCCTTTATCATAAGTGAGGACAATTAATAAAGATTCAGTGATTTGTTTCTCAATTGGTGATATAAGTAATGATTAACACATTTCGAGGATGAAATTTTTATAAGGAGTGGAGGATGTAGAGACCCGAAAAAGGAAAAATAATAATAATAAATAATGAAAATGGTAAAGAAAAAGAGGGAAGTGGGTTTGGCACAGGCCAAACCGACAACGGTTTTCTGTGCTCAGGAAAAATAGTCGACGATTTTGAGTTATCGAGGCTCAGTAAGGGTTAAACGGTAACAATCAGGTTGGTTAAAAACCAAACCGTTGACAGTTTTAGGAAAACCATTGATGGTTTTGTCTGGGACAGTGGCTTATAAATAGGGCAGCAGCTCTTTTTTTTTTTTGGAATTTTAATCACACTCTCTCTCCTCTCTCCAAGGGCTGAGAAGCTCTGCTTCTCTCTTTTCAACTTATGTCGAACCATTTGCCTGATTGATGATCAGATGCTCTTTCTAAGGCCCAGCAGCGACCCTCATCAATTTAATTGGAGCATATTAACCGTTTGGGGGTCCTAGGCACCACTCCAAAGTTGAGGTAAGGAGAATGAATAATTCAAGTTGTTTTTAGAGATTAATCGGTTAAACTAAGATACGAGAGCCTAGGAATGTTACAGGGGTAGTTATCCCAAAATTAAACTAATTAAACTAAAGTATGTGAATACAAGGTATTGTACGAACGTCGCAAGCACTATTTTAGGACCCCAGCAGGCATTTCTCCAGAAAATAGGTAAAGGGAATAAATTATGTCAAGCATTTTGGAAATTAACTGATTAATTTAAAGCATGAGAATATGAAAATATTGTTTATGATTTCTTGATATTTCAAGAATTTGAAAAATACTAGTTTGGATTATCATATATTTTTTTGGGCAATTATAATATTATGGACTATTTACGAGAGTTCTTTTGGTGGAATAAGACGAAGAAGGAATTTGTTGGATACGTGGAGCAGTGTTTGAGATGCAACTAGGTTAAAGCTGAGCATCGGAGATCAGCGGGACTTTTGCAACCACTTCACATCCCTAAATGGAAGTGGAAACATATTTCAATGGATTTCATCACATGGTTACCACTGGCACTTCATAGACAGGACGCCATCTGGGTAGTCGTTGACCGATTGACGAAGATTGCCCATTTTCTTCTAATTAGAGTTAACTACTCTATGAGTAAATTGACAGAGATATACATGTAGTAGATAGTTAGAATGCATGGCACACTAGTGTCCATCGTATTTGATCAGTACCCACGATTCACATAATAATTCTGGAAAGAGTTTATAAGGAGCCTTGGGTTCTCAGCTGGCATTCAGTACACCATTTCATCCTCAGACCGATGGATGGACAAAGAGGACTGTATAGATATTAGAAGATATGTTGCAAGCCTGTGTATTGGACTTTGGTGGTAGTTGGATCCAGTATATGCCACTGGTTGAGTTTTCTTATAACAACAGCTACTAGGCCAGTATTGGGATGGCACCGTATGAAGCATTGTATGGTTGAAGGGGCCGATCTCTGTTATACTAGGACGATATTGGTGAAAGAAAGATTATGGTGTCAGAGATTGTTCAATAGACTTATGGGAAAATCAGACTCATTCGAGACAGAATCAAAGAAGCTCAGAGTCGACAGAAAAGTTATGCAGACACTCGCTAGAGAGAGCTGGAGTTTGGTGTAGGAGATCACGTGTTCTTGAGAGTTGCACCAATGAAATGAATAATGAGATTTGGAAAGAAGGGTAATCTAAGCCCTAGGTATAGGGGGCCATTTGAGATACTAGAAAGAATTGGTCCAGTTGCCTACAAGGTGGCATTACCTCCGTCTCTGTCTAGGATCCATAATGTATTCCATGTGTCTACATTGAGGAAGTACATCCTAGATCCTTCGCACGTGATCAGTTATGAATCACTGGAACTCCAAGATACCCTTTCATATGAAGAGGGTTTGCATGTCTTTGTTGACTTCGCATATTTCATCTTGTCATTTATGATGCTAACACACACTGTGCTCTGATACCAACTGTCATGGACCCCCAATTTAGACTCATCTAAGGGGTTATGCGGGACTCGTCGAGGCTCTCCCTCAACAAGGTCAACAAATAATCACTCGTTCAAATCTGCAAGCGTAAGCTTCACATAAGTCTCATCAACCGCTCATAATCGTGAAATATCAATATAGGCACCGATGGATAAGGCAGGCAAGAAACATTCATGCTTAACGATAACATAAAGACCACTTATTTTATTCAAATAAGAGAACACAATACAAGCCATGACACAAGTAATTTTATATTCATTTACAAATCCCTAGAGAAAACATGTAAAGCCATCTCTCTTCCCCATTAAATCCCCATTACATTGTGACCCCCTAATACCATGCCTTTGTCCTCTCATTCTCTCGAAAAATGGCCATGCATGCATCATGACCATGTCAACTACCACCGTTTAGTTGGACAAGAATTTTGACACCATCATCGGAGTTGAATAGTTTCCCTATCTATTTTTCGAACTCCACACTCTTCACCTCTCCTCTCTCTCTCTCTCTCTCTCTCTCTCTCTCTCTCTCTCTCTCTCTCTCTCTCTCTCTCTCTACTTTGCTCTTGTTACTACCAAGTAGCCATCACACCCTGCCCAATGCTTGCTCAAGCATTTGCGCCGCTGGCCATCCTCAGCTTACTTTTGCCACAAGCCACTTCTCCTTGGTCCCTATATTCTTCTTGCTCTCTTTCTTTTACGTCATTCCTCTCTTTCTTCTAGATTCTCTCTCCTCTCTTACTCCTTTCTAGCTTTCTTTCTAGCTTTCAAAAAACTCAAACAAGTGAAACCCTAGGAGATGATGAATCTAAGACTATCAAACACACACACACACACACACACACACGTACAAAAAATAATATTTTTAAAAGAAAAAATTCAACTTTAGGCATCTATGAAATATTATTAAAATAGAAAGAAACTATCAAACTCCATCACCTAATTAGTACAATGTCAACAACATAATCTCATCTTGCTAAAATTATATTTCATGTTATTCTAACAAGATTCTAACCACAATTAGAGCAAAGCAATTAGTGATTTACACTATCCATATACTACCATATATAGCATAAAAATTACACTTTTATGAATGTTGGTTTTATAGAAGTTTACATCTAAAAATAAGGATACCTTTGTCAACAAATTGATTTACAATTACATCTTATAGGAGCTTTGGCCTTTCTTTGGATATTTTTATCCACAAAATGATTTCCACTATTCATAGTATTATATATAGTATAGACAAGGCTTTTCTATTTGACCAATGAAATAAATAAATAAATAACTAAGAAGGAAATTTTCACTATTCATAGTTTTATATGTAGTATACACTAGGCTTTTCTATTTGACCAATGAAATAAATAAATAAATAAATAAAAACCAAGAATGTAAGGTTTTCCTTTTGTATATAAAGAGTTGATTTTTCTATGTTCCCTCCTTATCTTTTTTTTTTCTTTATCTTGGGAATAGTGGAATATTGTGATTTAGGAAACTTGTACTATAACTTTATGTAGTAGCCTCTTTTATATTATGGTAACTTCGCATAGAGTCTTAGTTTCCATTTTCTGATAGGTTATTATAACTAGTGTTTCTGTTTTTTTTTTGGTTAAGGGTAAGTTACAATTTTCCCATTGCTTATGTAACTTATTTTTTGTTATGGCATGTGTTGGGTTCCTCTTGTCGGATTAGTAAAAAGGTGCTCATTATTTCATGAATTTTAATATCGTTAGGTTTCTTGTTTAATCTTGAAAAAAAAACTTAAAAATTTTCATTTGAAAAATCGGGACAAGATCGCTTAAACGAGAAAGTAAAGTGGATAAATTGAAACCTTATCAAGCAATGAACAATCTTTCTGATGCAGAGGATCAACCAATAAGGTTGCAACTGCAGAGCATACTTATGAAAATAAAGAAAAGAATTGTGAATCAAACAAACTCGTTATTGTATTTTAAAGCTTACTTAAGTTTGATCGAATTTTACATGACAGAAATCCTAAGGACGAAGTATGAGAGAGAGAGAGAGAGAGAGAGAGAGAGAGAGAGGGAGAGAGAGAGAGAGAGTTGAGTGGAGCTCGAAGCTTAGGTTTTCCCTAGAGGAAATTAAACCCCATACTTGGTGCGAGTTTACAATGGAAATGAAATACATATTTATAGACTCAAGGCTCAGACTTCAAACCATTTGAGAGTAAAGAAAAGAATTGTAAATCAAACAAACTCTTTATTGTATAATTATTTTGACTAATTAATTGATCAAGATCATTATTTACTGGTGTAACTTCTTTTTATGGTGAGGCTATAACTTTTGTTCCTTTGTAATCAATTTTGAAAGAATTTGTTGGCGGATGTGTTGATGATATATAATTATTGTCTAACAACTTCCAATGCTTTTTGTTATTATGAATAACATTAACATTTTGTCTATCTTTTAAATATTTAAAAAATAGAATATCCTTTTGAACCTTTTGCATTTCTTCTAACCATTCAACTTTTATTTTCTCCCTTTCTTCTTTATTATTTTTTGCAAAGAATTAATCTCGATTCTTTTTATTAAGTTTATTTTTGTAATCTTCTCTAAGGACTTGATTAATGGAGATTTTTACTTGAGTGTGCCATTTATGGATATTGACTTTTTCAATTTTATTTGAGGGTTTTCCCAAGTTCTTCTTTGAATGAATCTTCAGTTTTCATATCCAATTTTTCTTTTATTGATGATATTTCATTTGTCACGCCCCGAACCTGCCAAGTGGGGCCTGGGGTATGATGTGATCCAATCACTTGTGTCTGATACCAAAACCTCAATCACGCAGCGAAAAAATAAATAAACATCCTTAATAATATACCAGAGTTCCATATAAACATCCAAAAAAACTAAAAACATAAACCCAAAAATACATCAAAGATCAGTACCCTCTCACAAAAATGCTATGCCAATAAACCCAGCCCCGAGCTCGCTAAGCTCGATCACGTGGAGGTCCTGAAAAAGATGAATTGTATAAGGGGTGAGACACATCTCAATAAGACGAAATAGATTAATACTAGTGTGTGGCTATCATGAGTTTAGTGTATACAAAATATCATCAGTTGTTAATTAACCACAGTTATAAAATCATTCTCAAACCATACCCACTCACACACACAATTATTTATAAGTGAAAGTTCCCGAGGATAGGGGAGATTACATGCCCATACATGTAGCTCCCCTATGCTCTAATATGTTATGCAACATGGTATGGCTACAACCGATACCTATCAAGGCTCTCGTCTTTCTCAGCAAACCCTTAGGCGGAGAGTTTACTTCGCCCCAAATACATATAATACTACTATACACACACACACATACACACACAATTATTTGTAAGAGAAAGTTCCCGAGGATAAGGGAGATTACATGCCCATACATGTAGCTCCCCTCTGTTCTAATACGTTATGCAACCTTGTATGGTTATAACTGATACTTATCAGAGCACTCACCTTTCTCAGCAAGCACTCGGGCGGAGAGTTTACTTTACCCCAAATACATATAATACTACTTATTTAATACATTTAATTTTTTGTTACTTTACTCTATATATTGTTATCATTGTAAAACTCAACTCTTCATAATCTCTGTTTTCATATGCTCTGTTCTCCTATCACAAACTCTGTTATCACATTTCACATCCTCTGTCTTTATATATTTTGTATTCACATACACTATTCTGTACTTATATGCACTGTTCTGTTCATACTCTATTATCACATTCCACATCCTGTATCTTCATATATTCTATACTCACATACATTGTTTTGTATTTTACATGCACTGTTCTATTATACTTTGTTATCACATTTCACATCCTCTGTCTTCATATATTCTATATTCACATACACTGTTTTGTATTTTACATGCACTGTTCTATTATACTCTAGTCAAATCTATAGATATAAATTTAGAACTCACTGCCAGATGGATAAAAACCGACATGCTTCCCCCCATGACGGGTTGTGTGGCCCGTAGGCTAGACTTAACCGTGGTCGGCCCACCAGAGTCAAATGAATTCCTAACTCTTCAGTCTGTTAGTCCGATTGACTTTCCTATGCTGGTGTAGACTTTAGGGGGAACTCTACCCTTCACATCTCAATCGACTATTCAATACCAACACTCTCTCTAAGATGTGTGGTTGCACTAAGCTCTCCATAACTCTCGCAACGGTACCGTGCGTACTATGGTCCACTGGAGTTCTCAAACCAAACATTGCAATTTAACATTAATATTCTGCTCTGAATAAACAATTCCAAATGCAGTATAATCCCAACACATTTTAGTATTTCCACATGTTAGACAGATTTCATAACTCAACACAATATTTTCATTTTTCCTCATGCCACATAATTTGAATAATACACATATTTATAAAACTTCTTAAATAATAAGTCAATCAGTGTTTATTATCTGCTTTTCTAAAAATATAGGTTAAAATATCTCCACAATTTATCATCTACTCAAAATAAGCATTAATAAGCAAAATGAAGATAATTAACTCTACTCACTTTGACCAATTTTTAGAAAATGTAAAATAATTCCAACCAATCATTTCTACTAGTCAATTAATCCAAAAAATTCATTACTTAAATCCTGTAACCTTTTTCTTTATTTTAATCAGTTCATTTTCAAAAATAATAGTTATTAACACAACCCTAAGCTTACAAACCTCAATTTAAACGGTTGGCTTTCAAAACTTGCATGATAATCATATACATACACATATAATTTCAATTTTAACTAGTAGAATTTACAAAACAACTGGCTTAATTTATTCCCCTTACCTTATTCACGGAGACTGTGCCTGTAAGATTCCTAAATCGACGCCGACGGCGTTTAGAGCACAATCCTTGTAACCACATATTTCAGTATAATCAGCTAAGTCCTTGAATAATAATTATTTTAATATCCCTAAGCTCTCACACTCCCGTTAACCAATTAAATTCTAAAAACGAGGGTATGATCTACTTCTCATATTTAAATTTAATCTCTAATATATTAAAAATGAATACTAATACAATCAAATCCTCGCATTTTAATCTAATTCTAAAATATTCCCAGAATTCTAATTTAATACAATCCCCGCAATGTAACTTAATTCCAAAATGTTCCTCAAAAATTCTATTTAATCAAATTCCTACAGTTTAATTTAATCTCAGGAATATCTCCAAAATATCCAATACAATCAAATCTTATAGTTTAATTTAATCCTAAGAATATTTCCAAAAATCCAATATAATCCATTCCCTACAATTTAACTTATTCCCAAAACACTCCCAAAATCTGATATAATTAAATACTACAATTTAATAATTAAATACTACAATTTAATAGGTTAAATTTTTAAAATAACCCACATAATTTGTACGCCTCACCTTAGCCTCGAAGTGGTGCCTAGAAAGTCCACTTCAAAAATCAACTCCACTAGATTTGTAAAGAAACGCTCCTAAATCATTGTGGTGGTTTCTGATTGTCAATTTGACTAAAGATTGGGGATAAATTGAAGAGAGAGAGTGGGTTTACCTTATCTCAAGAGTAGTGCCCACGACACTCCTACAACAAGTCCACTCTGGTTAAAATGTCGGTGGCGGAGAATGGAACCCAAGGGTATTTTCCATTTTTTTATTGGTGCACGTTTGACCGAGAAAATTGAGGATGGAGAGTGAGCTTACGGGGGAGAGAGAATGGCAAGAGAGAAGGAGAGAGAGAGAGAGAAAGTCGTCCAAATGTGAAATCTTCTGGAGGTCTCTGATTTCAAGAACAAAGAAAACATTTTATCCTCAAGCTTCTTCCATTAAAATATAATATATTATATTACTTACATATATATATATATATATATATATATATATATAACCATCATATTACTCAATTTAATTAATTCAATTTAAAAATATTTAATTAATTTATTTATTAAAAATTAATCTTAAATTTTTTTTCCCGAATTACTACATCATTTTCGATTTCTATTCCTTTAAATTGAATATAGTTATTTTGTCGCTGAAGTTCTATAATTTGAGTTTTTATTTCTTTTATTTCTCTTTGAAGATCTTGGATACTTACTGGTCTTTCTTCTTCAACTTTTTTATATTTCTTTGAGGTTGTATGTAATAAATATTTTTGGTTTTTCTTCTTGGGTTGTTGTCTTTTTTATTTTTCTAAATATTTTTTGTATATGGATATTCAACTTCATCTATTAATTCAAGTATAATTTCTTTATCTTTTGAAATTACATTGATTGTCTTAATATTGCAAACACAAAGACCAAGGCATTCATAATCTTGTTCTGACTGTTCCGAATCCGAATAATATTGAGAACTAACCATTACAACGATTGAATTAATGTCTTTACAATCACTAATAATAACTAAATAAATAGTTTTTCTAATTATTAACAATAATTGAATTAAGAATTTATGTAGCCATTAATAATTATTTAACTAGTAATCTTCACAGTTGTAATTGAATTACTTTATCAAATAATAAATTAATTAATTAATATTCTAATGCCATCCCATATATAAATTCAATAAATTAAATTACAAAATAAGTAATATTTTAAAACCCCCATAACACAATAATTATTATCTTGAAACTTTCGCATAAATTTATAATTTAATTTATCTAACCATTACAATGACTGGATTAATGCTTTTACAATCACTAATAATAACTAAATTAATAATTTCCCTAATTATTAACAATAATTGAATTAATAAGTCATGTAGCCTGTTGGCTTTTTGAGTCCGATCCCCGGTTTTGATAATGACAAACCGCAAGTTACTCATGTGTGTTTCTAGTGGTTGAATAGGTTATAATTTACCACACACATAATAGGTGTAGATACCGAAGAATTATGTCATTTAAATAATAAAAGAGAGAAAAAAAGGAAATTGTAAAAGGGGTCACAGCCGGTCCTCGTCGATGAATGCGAATTATTGGGATCATCGACGAGGACACATGTCACGTCGACGAGGAGTTACCAAGAGGGCTATTTCAGGCGTGAAATTTGTCGACGAAGGTTATGAGTTCATCAACGAAATCCCTTTTTGACCTCATCAACGAAGTGATGTGTCTCGTCGACAAAGGCCAGTGTATAAGTATGCCAAATTCGGATTTCAGCGAGGAAAATGGCATGCAAACCCTCCTCTTTCTCTCTCTTCGTCCCCCCACTCCTTCTCTCTAAGATTTTGGGTCTGTTGTTCATCGGATCGACGATTTGAAGCCGCCATGCTACTCTTGGGGAAGTTCTCTTCAAGTTTGTTGGAGCAGATCATTGGCAGGGCTAACTTGGACTCCATCCCAAGTTTAGGATAAGGCTTTACGTTGAGTATTTGGCTTTCCTACAATTGTAGAAAATGTAGCATTTGAAGAAATACTGAAGTTTTGTTCAAGGCAATGTTGTTTTCAGGGTATTCAACAAGGAAACCTGCGGATGCAGGACTTGTTATTTTGTGGGCTTTTCATAAGTCAGGTAAGGGGATAAACTAAGTCAGGATTTCATGAAAATGCATTTACTAATTTACAGCATTTAATTCAGATAAATATGTATATTGTAGAATTATGTTCGGAGTAATGTTGTTGATCATAAATATGGATTTCATGTATAATGTCAGAAATATGATTTTAGAACAAATTTTAAGTTCTGATTATTACCTCTTTTGTGTGGCATGAGTAAAATTTACCATGGAAATTATGATGATAAAATATTATGTTTACAAAATAAGTATGTTATTACTGCTTTGAGGAAAATATTAAAATGATACATGGATTTTTCAAACTAAGGAATTTATACGATAAGTCGGCGTAAGGGCCGAGGATATTATATGATATGTCGGTGTAAAGGCCGAGGTTTTATATGAAATACCGGCGTAAGGGCCGAAGGTTTTTATGATATGCTATACCGGCGTAAGGGCCGTGATTTACCAGATACAAAATGCCGGCGTAAGGGCCGTGGGTTTTATATGACATGTTATGCAAAGTTTTATGAAGATATTAACATGGCAGATATTATTATGAAATAGTCATGTATCATTATGTGGAAATATATTATATGTTATCATAACCTGGTTGGTTTGGTTTAGGCTTTCACGAAGCACGGTACCGTAGCTATATGATCACGATCTTGTTTATGTTAGTGCTACCGTTTGCCGTAAGGGGCAGTGGGAGATCGACAGTCGATGTGGTTTATTGTAGTTTAGGCGGCCCTATGGTGTTCGGACCAGGAGGGGCAGACCCATCGTACTTATAGACTTATGTTGATCTAGCGTGGTCGGTTAGCCATTGCTAGGTCCCGCCTTTGAGCCGCATAACCCAGTCATGTGGGGGTAAGACATGACACCAGCTAGCTATCTATTTAGAGTGTTTTCTATGTACAGTTATATGAGATGATTTATATGTATAGAAATTCAGTATGTTATACCATGTTATGATAAATTACACTTTTCCCAAATATGATACAAACAGTTTTATCAAGTTTGATTTATGTACTGTTATACATATAACATGAAAATACTCATGTTGTCACACACTAATATTAGTTTATTTCCCTTACTGAGAGGTGTCTCACCCCAGCTATATAAATATTTCAGGAGCCCTAGATAAAAAAGCGGATAGCGTTCCGTAGCATTAGAGTTCAATTGTTCTACCCTGCCTGAAGGGTAAGTCATTTTGCTAGGGTCTGACAAAATTTTGGGTGGTGACTCTAGGCCACTTTTGGATATTTTGGGATACGTGTATGTACATGATAGTGATAGTAAAACTTTGGTATTGTGTTGGTTGGATAATTTGATATGTATATGAACTTTGGAAAGATAGAAAACCAAATATATCCTACTTTCATGTATTCGGTTGCAAATATTTTATTTTAAATACTAAAAATGACCTAGGAAAATTTGATGCAAAGTCAGATGAAGGTATTTTCTTAGGTTATTCTACAAATAGTAAAGCCTATAGGATTTATAATAAAAAAACTTCTACAATTATGGAATCAATTCATATAACCTTTGATGAATTAAATTATTATAACATAAAAAATATGAATGATGAAAAAGAAGTCACTCCACAAAAGGAAGAAGTTCTTAAAATAAAAGAAGAAAAGGATAATGATGCATTAAATGAAAACCTTTCAGAGAAACTGAAACTTCCTAAAGAGTGGAAATATGACAAAAATCACCCAAAAGAACAAATTCTTGGTGAAACATCAAAACGACTAACTACTAGAGCCTCACTAAAAAATGTTTGCAATCATTATGCTTTCTTATCCCAACATGAACCAAAAAATATTGAAGATGCCTTAAATGATGACTTTTGGATTATAACTATGCAAGAGGAATTAAATCAATTCGAAAGAAGTCAAGTATGGGAACTAATACCAAAACCCAAAGATAAATCAATTATAGGAACAAAATGGGTGTTTAGAAATAAAAAGGATGAAAACGGAGTAGTTGTGAGAAATAAAGCTAGGTTAGTGGCACAAGGATACAATCAAGAAGAGGGAATTGATTATGATGAAACTTTTGCACCAGTGGCAAGGATGGAAACCATTAGGATGCTCTTAGCCTATGCAGCCCATAAGGACTTTAAGTTATATCAAATGGTTGTGAAGAGTGCATTTCTGAGTGGATATATAAACGAAGAAGTATATGTCAAACAACCACCAGGGTTTGAAAATTTTAAAAATCGAAACCATGTATTCAAATTGAAAAAAGCTCTTTATGGGTTGAAATAAGCTCCAAGAGCTTGGTATGAGAGATTAAGTAAATTCTTACTTAAAAATGAATTTACAATAGGAAAAGTTGATAGTACCTTATTCATTAAAACTAAAAACAAAGATTTGTTACTAGTTCAAATATATGTGGATAATATTTTATTTCGAGCTACAAATAAAGATCTATGTAAAGAATTTGCCACATGTATGCAAAAAGAGTTTGAGATGAGTATGATGGGAGAATTAAATTACTTTCTTGGATTACAAATCAAACAAGCAAAAATGGAATCTTCATAAATCAAACTAAATACATTAAAGACATGTTAAAAAAGTTTGATATCGAAGAAAGTAAACCTATAGGAACTCATATGAGTACTTCAACTAGTCTTGACAAAGATGAAAAAGGGAAATAAGTTGATACTAAGCATTATCGAGGAATGATAGGAAGCCTACTCTATTTAACAGCAAGTAGGCCAGATATCATGTTTAGTGTATGTATGTGTGCAAGATCTCAGACAGCTTCAAAGGAATCACATCAAACAGCAATCAAAAGAATCCTTAGGTATCTCCTAGGTACACTTGAACTAGGATTATGGTATCCAAAGGAATCTAAATTTGAAATGATTAGTTATTCAGATGCAGACTTTGCTGGATGCAAAATAGATAGAAAAAGTACAAGTGGAACATGTCATTTTCTAGGACATTCTTTAGTTTCATGGTCTTCAATGAAACAAAATTTTGTAGCATTATCTACAGCAGAAGCAGAATACATTGCTACAGGAAATTGTTGTGCTCAAACATTATATATGAAACAACAGTTAAAAGATTTTCAAATACAATATCAAACTATCCCTATCAAATGTGATAACACAAGTGCTATTAATATTTCAAAAAATCCAGTGTCTCACTCAAGAACAAAACACATTGATATAAGACATCATTTCTTGAGAGATCATGTACAAAATGAAGATATAGTACTGGAATTTGTAAATACACATGATCAATTAGCATATATTTTTACAAAACCTTTGTCAGAAGAAAGATTCATATTTATAAAAAGAGAACTGGGCATGTTTCACAATCGTGAAGTAATTTAGGAATTATTATGGTTGGCAGGCGACTGCCTGGCTACTGTCTTTCAAAATTCCACAAAGACAGGTGCCTACCACATTCAAGCAGGCGATTGCCTCGTGGTGAGTAGGGTTAAAAACCCTATTTTAAGTCATTTCAAAACCCACCAGGCACCTAACCATTCATTTTTCTCTCTAACCTTTCATCTCCATCACTTTCCATACACAAATCCTGCTTAAAGCATCTTGCAACCTAGCATCAAATCCTTCCTCCACAAAAACCGAGCTTAACTTAAAGTTTCCTTGATTTTCTTCTTCATCTAAACATGCCTAGATCAAAATCCGTTGGTGTTAAAGGATCCTCCTCTTCCATAAGAATAAACAACGATGAGGTGGAGAAATGGTTGGTCACTCCACACGCCAAGCACCTTTACCGAAATCAAATTACTTCAGCAGAACCAATATTAGGTAAGGTACTCGATGTAACGTTCTTCAATTCTAATTTCCCCGAAATCTTGGAACTTTTCAAGAACATTGGATGGGATAAGTTTATCACCTACCAAGCTAAAGGCTATTATCCTAATGTTGTACGTATTTTTTACGCAAACATGGAGCGATGCAAAAATGGAATCAAAACAAATTTGCTTGGGAAAGACATCCATCTAAATCCCATATCTTTGGGAAAGATTCTTCGAATTAAGCCAGGGGATTTTGAGATTCATATTATTGAGAAGCAATGGATTATGGCTTAAGGTTTTACACCACAAGAGTTTTTGCCACTGGTTATGACTGCCACTCCAGTAAACTTTGGTCATCCTCCTCTTTATAAGCAGCTTAGTTTGAAAGCCCTCACTTTGCACAAGCTTATTACAAACAACATTTTAACACGATCTGGTTCTCACAATCACATTTCATTTCTGGACTGTTTTGTAATGTGGTGCATTCTGAAAGGGAAGAAAATGGATCTTCCAAGTTTGATCATACAGTGGATTATCATGAAAGTTAATGCTCCCCATGTTGTCCGACCATATACGGGAATATTGAATATGGTTTTCGCTCATTTTAATGTTTTAACTCCATCATTCAATTTTACAAGTAAGACGTACTATGATATCTTTTCTAACACTATTCTAAAACATATAGGCTATAAAAATTCTCCTCAAGGGTGGTTCTGTAAACGACATAGGAATGTCCCATTTGCACCACCACCTTCTTCATCATTTATTTCCACACCTTCAGTTCGGCTTGATCCAGATACTCCATCATGGTTTGTTCCATTTTTAACCATTATATGACATTTAGTGATGGTATGAGATCTGGTCTTGGTACTTTGCAAGAAAAGGTTACATCCATAGAAACTCACTGTTCACAAATTGATAAATGGGTTGAAAAGATTGAGCAATAGTTAGCTAGCTCCTCTAAAGGAAAATCTCCTATGAGTATCAGCTCTGCCATATCTAGTGAGGATGAATCTGGAGAACAAGAAGAAGGAGAAAATGACAGTGAACAAGAGGAAGGAAATAATGAATCAGAAGAACAACAAGAAGAAGATGATGAAAGTGAAAATATGGAAGCCTCTGACTTATGTATTTTACCTATCACTTTTATGTGTTTTTATGTATTTAAGTTTTATTGGCTACGTTATCTTTGGTGTTCTAAAACTAGTACTTTGACTTGTAGCATTTCTCTGTTTTTGTCTCTCTTTCTCCTTTTTGATTGATGTCCAAAGGGGGAGAAAATGTTTAAGAGAAAGTTGTGAGTGCAAAAATATGATGGGGGTTTGTAAACCTTTATTATGATTTGTGTCTTTTAAGAGAAATGTTTAAGAGGAAGTTTTTTATGGATGGATGTTTCTTTGTACTTATATGCATAACTTACACCTTTAAATATATCATGCATACTGATAGGGGGAGCCATAAAAATTAAAAGCTTATTATTTTTGCTCTCGATTTGTCATCATCAAAAAGAGGGAGATTGTTCGCCTAATAAGGCTTTCAATGATTATTTTGATGATAACAAATCAAATGATATGTTTAATATGTTTCAAGCAAAAGTTTTTCAGAAAAACAGTAAAACTCAAGTGCAAAAGGAAGATTATGAATTACGAAGGATTCTTGAAGAATACAAAGTAAAGCCTATGGACTATAAAAAGCATGAAGAACAAAGTTATACTGTGAAAAGCTCAAAGGAAAGATTGCAACCACAAAGCTGATGGAAAAATAAGTTTGAAGACTAAAAGAGTTATATTAAGGATATTCTAATTGTAAGTACTTCAAGGTTAAACTCAAATATAAAGTGGTTTGAAGCTCATAGAAAATCAAAAATATTTTTTTTCCTAAAGAATATATAATTTTTTTTAAGAAGAGAAGATTTTTTTTTTTAATGAAGAGCCAGGCGACTGCCATGATGAGGCAGGCGACTACCACATTAAGAAAATGATTTCTCAAAAAGTTAATAGCTAAACAGGCGACTGGCTAACCAGCCAAGCGCCTATGTGAACAAGCCAGGCGACTGCCTACATTCTGTGTTGAGAGTGCCTTGTGACAGGTGACTGCCACTCGAACGTTGGCATTAATTCTCTCAACGGGAAGATTTTTTTAAATCACATTTTTGAACATATTTATTTCAAAATATTTGGAAATAAATTTTAGGAATCTTTGGGAGTTAACATCTATAAATAGTCAAAAGCTTCAAAAGTTTGAAACTATGATTATAGAGGCAATATTGAAAGGTTTTTGAAATTAAGCAATTCTCAAAAGCCTTCAGATCCACCAATCTTCAAAGTTCTCAGATCCAGCAATCTTCAAAGTTTTTAGATCAAGCAACTTTTCAAAGGTTTTTAGATCAAGTGATCTTCAAGTATTCAAATTTCTCAAAAGATCTAAAACTCTCTTGTGCTTAAAAATTCTGATCTAATATTGATTTATA
This sequence comes from Malania oleifera, assembly GCF_029873635.1. Lineage (NCBI taxonomy): Eukaryota > Viridiplantae > Streptophyta > Magnoliopsida > Santalales > Ximeniaceae > Malania > Malania oleifera. The sequence continues at coordinate 39,253,584 of NC_080425.1, forward strand.
TTTGAAGCAAAGCTTTCAAAAATCAGAATCTTTCATCTTTATTTGAAAAATTATTTGGTAATTCATACTAAATTCTGAGCTTCAAATTTCTTATATTTGAATTACCTTGAAGTATAAGTGAGCTGATCATTGTACTAATTTACTCTGTTGTGAGAGTTCTCTTTTGTACACAAATTTCTTTATCATCATTCTTAAACGATTTAGAGTTGTTGAATCGTTGGACCAAACAAGAGTTTATTGTTTGTAGAGGCGGGCTCTAGCCTAACATAAGGAGTGGTTGTAAATAGGTATTGTTCCACCAGGTAAAGGAACTGATATAGTGGAATCCTTTGGTGTTTTGCCAAAGGTAAGGACGTAGGCTGTGTTGAAGCCGAACCTTGCAAAAATTCTTGTCTCTTTCTCTCTACTTTATTTTACATTCTTTACTTGCAATTGTTATAAGATTTATAAGTGCAGGTTGTAGGTTCTTAATTGAGAAAGAAACAGAGGTACTTGATTAATAGAAAGTACGTTTTGATTAATTGTTTGCGGAAACCCAAAAAGGGAGTACGTTGGTTAATCTACGGAAATCTTAATCAAGTAAAGTGAATACTAAGAGACTACAAGGAAATCAACAAAAGCTTAAATATTTTTTATTGATTGATCTCATTGATTAAATTGTAATTTTAAATTTCAGATTTCTTAAGTGTGGTTATTGTTCATATATATCTTGATTTCTGGGTTTTTAAAATCAGAAAGTTTAAAAATCACTAATTTATAAAAAGAATCCAATTCACCCCCTCCCCCCTCTTGGGAAGCTATTCCTCATTTTAGAAAGGATTTGAGGTTTTGTTCTACATGTTAGAGACAGGACTTCTGTTAAGGTTTTTGTGTCTTTCCTAGGGTGAAGATCTCAGGAAAGCCATAGTGAACTATTTGCAAGTTGTGTTCTATAGTGTAGGACCGAATTTTGAAATAAGATAAGGATGTCAAGATAGAGGATTATGTTAGACGCATAAATTATAAGGAATAGGGTTTATAAATCATGTTTATTGTTTTTCAGGATGGACCCTGGAGGAGGTGGTGCCTATGTGAGCGGTAGTGACTGTGTAGGGCCCTCGAGTGCAGGCGGGATTAATTCAAATGCAGTACTACGCAGCGTAGCTGAGTAGGTTATAGCTGAGATCGTTAGGAGCTCCAAAGAGCAGGGAGGCCCGTCTGCAGGCCGTGGGTGCACGACAGAGAAATTTACCAAGATGAATCCTCCAACATTTTTAGGAGGAGCTGATCCTGCAGCCGCCGAGAATTTGATGCAAGAGATCGAGAAAGTTATGGCGGTATTACAGTGTATGGAGGAGCAAAGGGTTCTCTTCGCCACCTATAAACTGACAAGGGAGGTCTAGAGGTGGTGGACTATGGTGAAACTTCTGGAGAAGCAGAGGACGATGCCGATAGTTATGGCGTGGGACCGATTTAAAGAATTATTCTTTGACATATATTTCTTAACCACAATCACGAAAGTTAAAGTGAAAGAGTTCCTAAATCTGAAGCAGGGACAGCAGTCGGTCCAGCAGTATGCGGCGCAGTTTTTAGAGCTTTCCCGCTTTGCTCTGTATATTTTCTTGATGAAGTAAAGAAAGCGAGATAGTTTGAAAGAGAATTGAGGAGAGGCATATACAAGCAGGTGGTAGAAGTGAAGATACAGGACTTTACTGAGTAAGTTGACAGAGCAGCCTTGGCCGAGGCTAGTGAGCATATGGAAGTAGAGGAGCAAGGACAAAAGAAGAGATCTGCGCCTTCAGGCTTCCAGCAGGGACCTAGGCAGGGTCAGTGAAGGAGAGAAAACTATGGCAGAGGACAGAGGCAGGAGACTAGAGGTCATGAGGTTCAGGTGGTGTAAAATTTTCCTATCTATCAGACTTGTGGGAAGAGACACTTGGGAGAGTGTCAAGTGGGAAGAGTTGTCTGCTATCGTTACGGTAGATAGGGACATTTGGTAAGAGATTGCCCTACACCACCAGATACCGCTCCTGCTCCCAGACCGTACTGAGTAGGCTATCAAGCACCCCGTGGTGGCCAACAAAGGAATGTAGCTCTAGTGAGGGTCTATGCTTTGACGCCTGTGGATGTTGAGACAGTTGGCGATGTGGTGATAGGTATGATTAACATGTTTTCAATTAAAGTTATTGTATTATTTGATTCAGGAGCCACACACTCGTTTGTGTCTATAGAGTGTATTAGACTATGTGGGGCAGAAACTCTGTTGTTAGATACCAAACTATTAATCACTACACAAACAGGGTCAGTAGTAAGGTGTAGTAGAGTGCTCCAAGGTTGTCCAGTTGATATTCGGGGGAAAATCTTGCCAGCTGATTTGATAGTATTGGATATGCACGAGTTTGAAGTAATTTTTGGTATAGACTGGTTGACTGCCAATTACGCCAGCATAAACTGTCGTTTGAAAGAAGTAATATTCAGACCTCTAGAAAGATCAGAATTCAAGTTCATAGGGTTGCGTGTACAATCCCCGCCTCAGCTTGTATCAGCCATACAGGTGAGGAGATTATTCCTGGATGGTTGTTAGGGGTTTATGGCTTTTGTAAAGGAGGTGTCAGAAAATGAATTGAAGTTGGGCAATACACCAGTGGTTAAGGATTTCCAAGACGTTTTTCTAGAAGATCTACCTAGGTTACCTCCCGACCGCGAAGTAGATTTTGCTATTGATCTACTTCCCAGGACGGCACCTATTTCTAAAGCTCCTTACTAAATGGCTCTAGCCGAGTTGGGAGAGCTAAAGGATCAATTGCAAGACTTGTTGGATAAGGGTTTTATTCAGCCCAATGTATCACCATAGGGAGCTTTAGTGTTGTTTGTAAAGAAAAAGGATAGGTTTATGAGGATATGTATAGATTACAGGGAAATTAATAAGGTGACGATCAAGAATAGGTATCCTCTACCCCGTATAGATGATTTATTTTATCAGCTTCAGGGTACACAGGTCTATTCCAAGATTGACCTCAGATCAGGCTACCATCAGGTGAAAGTAAAAGCAAAAGACGTCTCGAAGACAGCTTTCAGAACCAGATATAGGCATTATAAATTCCTCGTTATGTCGTTTGGTTTGATGAATGCTCCTAATGTATTCATGGATTTGATGAATAGAGTTTTTCACCAGTATTTGGACCAGTTTGTTATAATTTTCATTGATGATTTACTAGTCTATTTGAGGAGTTTTGAGGAGCATGAGACGCATTTATGACTAGTACTTCAGACGCTAGGGGAAAAGAAGTTGTATGCCAAGTTTAGTAAATGTGAATTTTGGCTAGAGAAAATGTCATTTATGGGGCATGTCATTTCAGGTGATGGTATTTCAGTGGATCCTAGCAAGATTAAGACAGTGTTGAATTGGGAAAGGCTGAAAAGCGTTCAGGAAATTATGAGTTTCTTGGGACTAGCAGGTTATTACTGTCGGTTTGTCGAGGGGTTTTCAGCTTTATCAGGACCTCTCACACGGCTGACCTGGAAGAATGCCAAGTTTGAATGGGATGAGGATTGCGAGCAGAGCTTCTAGGAACTGAAACAAAGGCTTGCCACTACACCAATGTTGATCATTCCATTAGGGGGTGATGGTTACGTAATTTATACTGACGCATCTTTTAAAGGGTTCGGCTGTGTATTGATGCAACATGGTAAAGTTGTAGCTTATGCCTCCCGACAGTTGAAAGAATATGAAAATAACTACCCTACCCACTATCTGGAATTGGCTACAGTGGTGCATGCGTTAAAGATTTGGAGGCATTACTTGTACAATGAGAGATGCGAGATATTCTCCGATCACAAAAGTTTGAAGTACTTCTTCACTCAAAAGGAGCTAAACATGAGATAGAGACGGTGGTTAGAACTTATTAAATATTATGACTACACTATTAGTTACCACCTAAGGAAGACAAACGTGGTAGTTGATGCTCTGAGTAGGAAATCAGTAAGACCAACACTGGCAACTATGGAGGTTCAGCATCTGATTCAGATGGATCTAGAGAGACTCGGTGTAGAGTTGGTAGAAAGTGATCCTCAGACATTTATTGCTAGCCTGGTAGTACAGCCTACTCTATAAAAAAGGATTAAGACAACTCAGAGAGACTACACAAAATTAACAGACCTGATAGCCAAGGTGCAGGACGGATAGGTAGATGAATTCAGTATTTATGGTGATGGGGCCTTGAGGTTTCGTTCTAGGTTGTGTGTGCCTGCAGATATGGACATCAAGACGACGATCTTAGAGGAGGCTCACAAGTCCTTATATACGGTTCATCTAGGTAGTATTAAAATGTATAGGGATCTGCGAGGGTCTTACTGGTAGAGCGGCTTGAAGAGGGAAATTGTCGAGTTTGTATAACAGTGTTTGATGTGCCAGCAGGTAAATGCTAAGCACCAAAGGCTAGCGGGCCATTTGCAGCCTTTTTACATCTCAGAGTAGAAGTGGGATCATATATCTATGGATTTTGTGGTAGATTTTCCACCGGCATCGTATGGTCAGAACGCTACTTGGGTGGTCATTGACAGATTAACGAAGATCGCTCATTTCATCCCTATTAAAGTCAATTACTCCATGGATAGACTAGCGGAATTACATATTCAGGAGATTGTACGATCACATGGAGTTCCAGTGTCTATTGTATTAGACTGAGACCCACGATTCACGTCACGGTTTTGGAGGAGCTTTCAAGAGGCTCTGGGGTCTCAGTTATCTTTCAGCACGGCGTTCCATCCTCAGATGGACAGCCAGACTGAGAGGATGATTCATATATTAGAAGATATGTTACAAGCGTGCGTGCTAGATTTTAGGGGTAGTTGGACCCAGTATATGCCACTAGTAGAGTTTGCATATAATAACAGCTACCAAGCCAGTATTGGCATGACACCTTACGAGGCACTCTATGGTAGGAGATGTCGTTCTCCTTTAAACTAGGATGAGTGGCGAATTGTGAGACCAGAGTTAGTAAAGCAAGCAAATGATAAGGTTCGGCTCATTAGAAATAGAATCAATGCAGCTCAGAGCCGACAGAAGAGTTACGCCAATACCCACCACAGGAAATTGAAGTTTGATATTGGCACTTATGTGTTTTTGAAAATAGCTCCATTAAAAAGGGTTATGAGATTTGGGAAGAAAGGTAAACATAACCCTAGGTTCATTGGCCCATTCAAGATTCTAGCAAAAGTGGGGTTGGTTGCCTACAGGCTAGCTTTACCACCTGTGTTGTCTAGGATACATGACATATTTCATGTTTCCATGTTGAGGAAATATGTCCCAGACCCTTTTCACGTAATCAAATATGGTGAATTAGAACTCAGTGATTCACTAGTTTATGAGGAGGTACCAGTACAGATTCAGAACAGAAAATAACAGGAATTATGTAATAAGAAGATTTCTCTAGTGAAAGTCCTGTAGAGAAATCACACAATAGAAGAAGTTTCTTGGGAGCTTGAGGAACAGATAAGGCAGAAATATCCGCATTTATTCAGTGGGGTTCAATTATAATCAAAAAAGTGTAAATTGTTAGGAAATGTTTCTTTTGTAGGTTAGTCAGTATATGCAGTAGTTTAGTTAGTAAGTAGTATTTTAGTTTTGGGAGAATTTTATTTTATATATGTAATCTCCTAGAACTCTGAATGTAACCACGATATTCCTCCGTCATAAGTGAGGGTAAGTAATAAAATAAGTAGACTGTTTGTCTTTAGGGAATGGCGAATCATATGGATCGTAAATACCGAGGACAAAATTTTTATGAGAGGAGAATGTAGAGACCGAAGAATTATGGCATTTAAATAATAAAAGAGGGAGAAAAAGGAAATTATAAAGGGGGTCACAATAGGCGTTCATCGACAAAGTGGCTTGTCGGGATCGTTGATGGGGACACGTGTCTCATCGACGAGGAGTTACTGAGAAGGCTATTTCAGGACCACTAATTCTTCGACGAAGGTTGTGAGTTCATCGACGAAATCCCTTCTTGACCTCGTAAACGAAGGTCAGTGTATAAGTATGCCAAATTCGGATTTCAGCGAGAAAAATGGCATGCAAACCCTCCTCTTTCTCTCTCTTCGTCCCCTCACTCCTTCTCTCTAAGATTTTGGGTCCGTTCTTCGTCGAATCAACGATCTGAAGCCGCCACACTACTCCTAGGGAAGTTCTCTTCAAGTCTGTTGGAGTAGATCGTTGGTGGGGCTAACTTTGACTCCATTCCCAGTTTAGGGTAAGGTTTTATGTTGAGTATTTGGCTTTCCTTCAATTGTAGAAAAGCTAGCATTTGAAGAAATACTGAAGTTTTGTTCAGGGCAATTTTGTTTTCAGGGTGTTGAACGGGGAACCCTGCGAGTGCAAGACTAGTTATTTTGTGGGTTTTTTCATAAGTCAGGTAAGGGGATAAACTAAGTCAGGATTTCATGAAAATGTATTTACTAATTTACAACATTTAATTTCAGATAAATATGTATATTGTAGAATTATGTTGGGAGTAATGTTGTTGATCAGAAATATGGATTTCCTTTATAATATTAGAAATTTGATTTTAGAACATATTTTATGTTCTGATTATTACCTCTTTTGTGTGACATGAGTAATATTTACCATGGAAATTATAATGATAAAATATTATGTTTACAAAATAAGTATGTTATTACTGCTTTGAGAAAAATATTAAAATGATACATGGATTTTTCAAACTAAGGAATTTATATGATATGTCGACGTAAGGGCTTAGGATTTTATATGATATGTCGACATAAGGACCGAGGTTTTATATAAAATACTGGCGTAAGAGCCAAAGGTTTTTATGATATGCTATACTAGCGTAAGGGCCGTGATTTATAAGATACAAAATGCCGGCGTAAGGGTCGTGAGTTTTATATGACATGTTATGCAAAGTTTTATGAAGATATTAACATGATAGATATTATTATGAAATAGTCATGTATCATTATTTGGAAATATATTACATGTTATCAGTAGCTGGTTGACTTGGTTTAGGCTTTCGCGAAGCATGGTACCGTAGCTATATGATCACGATCATATTTATGTTAATGCTACCACTTGCCATAAGGGGTAGTGGAAGATCAACAGTCAATGTGGTTTATTGTAGTGCAGGCGTCCCTCTGGTGTCCGGACCAAGAGGGGTAGACTCATCGTACTTACATACTTATGTTGATCTAGCATGGTCGCCCAGCCATTGCTAGATCCCGCAGTGGGGCCGCACAACCCAGTCATGTGGGGGTAAGACATGACACCAGCCAGCTATCCTTCCAGGGTGTTTTCTATGTACAATTATATGAGATGATTTATATGTATAGAAATTCAGTATGTTATACCATGTTATGATAAATTACACTTTTCCCAGATATAATACAGACATATTTATCAAGTTTGATTTATGTATTGTTATACATATAACACGAAAATACTCATGTTGCCACAAAATGATATTAGTTTATTTCCCTTATTGAGAGTTGTCTCACCCAAGCTATATGAATATTTCAAGAGCCTTGGATAGAAGAGCGGATAGAGCTTGGCAGCGTTAGAGTTCAGCTGTTCTACTCTGTCTGAAGGGTAAGTCATTTTGCTAAGGTCTGACAGAATTTTGGGTGGTGACCCTAGGCCACTTTTGGATATTTTGGGATACGTGTATGTATATGATAGTGATAGTAAAACTTTGGTATTGTGTTGGTTGGATAATTTGATACATATATGATTTTACGTTTCCTGCTGCTTAGGTATCTGTGTTGTATTTCAAGTATATCCCTGGTACCCATGGGTCCATGTTGATTATGATTTGTCAGGATTGTTATATTGGATATTATTATGGAAAAAAATTTTTGGTAAACTAGGTAGGTCTTTACAAGAGGTCTAAGATGGAAGTCAGACAAAGCTCAAAGAACACATTATTTGGCATATTCCATGAAGATGAAAGAGCAAAAGAGGAAGAAGAAGAAATGTTTTCAGTTGTATATGCTTTTAATTTTTCTATTTTGGTCTGTAATAATGCATACATCTTTCATGATATATTTTAAATGCTCAGATGACCGTAGATTGGCCATAGGGAACCAAATGACTGTAGGGCACCCCGAACCTCCCTAGGGTCAACAGTTTGACCCTTCGATCGACCGACCATAAATGTAAAGCAACGCTCTGGTCGACCGAACGGACACGTGTTAAGTCCCAACATGCTGGTCCACCGAACCACCAAGTTCAAAAGAACTTAATCGACCGATGATCATAAAGTTCGATCAACCAAACTTAGTCTGGTCGATCGAACCTCCAAGGGTTCAAAATCGCCTAGTCGACCGAACTTGGCAACCTGGTCTACCGAACCATGAAATTGGTCGACCGACCCTCTTGGGTTGCTTGAGTTTTACAAGGTTAAAACACTATTATTTTTTATTAACCTCAATTAAACTTTTATGAAAATTCCCAATAGGTCCTTAACGGTTATATTTCTCAAAATCTTTATATATACTCCCTTCATTTGTTTAAATTGTAACTTTGATTAGCAAAGTTCTCTCTCAAATCATTTAGTTAATCAAAGTTTCCCCAACTACATTTTCATTTCAAACATCATTTTGGGGCAAATATTTTTACTCTGCAATAACTCTCTTTTATTTATTTCTTGAAAATCATTTTTACAAGAGTGTTTATTTGGGCATTTTGTTTTCATTCAAAGCTCTATACTCTCATTTACGTTTTACTTTGAAAATTATCTTAAGAGTAAGTTTTGAGATTTCTCCACATATTTCCATGGTAAATATGTTGTTGGAGAAATATAGTTTTGCATTCATGCTCAATGAAAAATCTTTATAGTGTAAAAATAATTTTAAAACACCCATACTCTATTGAGCATTTATTTCATATCTTTTGAGAGTGGATGTTTTATGAGCTTAATGTGTACATCTCTGCTTGCATGTTTTAGAAGCAATTTTCATGTACAAAAATGTTTTCCATGTACTGGTTGGGTTCAGCCCATTAATTGAACTAGGGAGTTTCAGCCCCGTAAGTGAGACCGGTTCGATTCAGCCTGAAAATTGAATTGGAGAGTCTCAGCCCCGTAAGTGAGACAAGTTCGGCTCAGCCTAATAATTGAGTTGAGGTTTTCCTAGCCCTATAAGGAGAGGATGTAAATGGCTTCTGCTTCGTCTGTTTAAGTGAGTAGGTATAGTGTAATCCTTAGGGGGTATGCCCAAGGCGGGGACGTAGGCTGATTTGGTCGAACCTCGATAACAAATCTTGCGTTTCTCTCTCTCCCTTATGTGTATGTCTATTTATTTATTGTTATATTTAGTTGCATGCACACATTTACTTTGAATGAGATATGCATGTTTACATGAACCAAATAGCTTAATCTTTTTACATACACGCGTTTAATATTGAATGAGATATAATCGGCGAAACATTTAAATTAATTGAAAAGTTTTAAATGTCCAATTCACCCCCTCTCTTGGAATCACACCAAAGTCAGCATAGTCATTAATAACATTTGAATCAATAATCTTTACAATTTTAATTGAATTGCTTTATGAAAGAATAAGTAAATTAATTAATATTTTAAAGCCATCCCATAAATAAATTAAATAAATAAATTTATAAAATAATAAACAAAATAATTAATATTTCAAAACCCCAATAACACAATAATTATTATTTTGAAACCTTCGCACAAACGTATAGTTTAATTTATCTAACCATTACAAGACTGAATTAATGTCTTTACAATCACTACTAATAACTAAATAAATAGTTTCTCTAATTATTAACAATAATTGAATAAATAATTTATGTAGCCATTAATAATAATTAATTGAATAAATAATCTTTACAATTGTATTTTTTTTATCAGTAAATGTAATTTTATAGATCAAAAAGTATATGTACAAGACTCAAACATACCCAAGCATGAGGAGGCAAAGCTCCAAAACAAGTAACAACCAAGCATTACAATCAATAAACGGATTAATATTTTAAATTTTTTTACAATTTTTTAAGTTTAGTTTTTAATATTAAAATATTTCATTTTTTATAATATGGTCCAAAATTAGCCAGTGTCATAATCAGTAATTGAATTCGGATTGCTAATCTCAAAACTCAGCTGGCCTATGCTTGTCATACCACCAACGAGATATCTCCACGTCTACCCCATGATGTGTCTACAAAACTAATATACGTAATTCGTCAAAATACCCCTAATATTTTACCAAAAAGACAGAAAAGTCCATATTACAGATATGTTTTTATGAATTCTATCATAATTTTACCTATGGGCTTCTAAATCTTCTAAACTCGGGAGTCTCTTTTGTTGTCTAGTTTCATTAGTTAAAAATGAGATAGACTTATTAACAACTTTGACAAGATATTCCTCATGAATTTCTATTGAACCCTTTTGTTTAATGATTTGAAATTCTATTCTGGACATTTTCTAGATTTTTTTTGGATCTTGTTTAGGTAAATCTTTACCGCTCCAATTTGCTAGTCTTTTTTCAATCTTTCCTAATGAAATTTGAGTTTCTTTTTTGTATGATTGATTGCTTGAAATAGAATAGATTTTCCACTTTACTTTCTTGTTTAAGCGATCTTGCCCCCGATTTGGTATCAGAGCCAGTTACTGTTCATCATCTTCTTCCTTTTTCTGGAAAATTGCATGTTTTAATTTTACTAAGTGTTGGTCAACCTGTGGAAATCCAATGGTCAGCCCATTAAGCCAAGAGAGTGTCTAGGGTGGTCCCGGTAAGTGGTCTCGATTAGAAAATTAAAATTTGTAAAACTAAGAAATTTTAAGAAAGATAATGGATAAATTGATTAAAAATATTAAACGAACAGGAAAATTTTTAAAATAAATTAAAATGGATCAAAGAGAATCTACTTTAAGCAATAAATCAAATAAAAAATAAATTCAAATTTCATTAGGAAAGATTGAAAAAAGACTAGAAAATTGGAACGGTAAAGATTTACCTAAACAAGATCCAAAATAAATTTGGAAAATGTCCAGAACAGAATCTCAAATCATTAAACAAAATGGTTTAATAGAAATTCATGAGGAATATCTTGTCAAAGTTGCTAATAAGTCTATCTCATTAGTAACTAATGAAGTTAGACAACAAAAGCGACTCCTGAGTTTAGAAGATTTAGAAACTCATATGTCAAACTATGATAGAATTCATATCGGAATTGTCAAGTAGGACTATTCCCTCTTACAAGAGCTGGTCTTAATAAGCCAGTATGTGTCTTACTCAGAGACACCAGACATCATGAGTTCAATGATTCCTTATTAGGAATGTTGAAATCAAACATAACTGAAGGTCTAATATATTTTGAATGTTATCCAAATATTAGAGCAAACTTTTGTGCTGAATCAGTATACAAACTTTTAACATTAGACATTCAAACAAAAAATTACAAGCTAATAATGAACGTACATCGTTAGTATCTCAACCAAAGAAACTTCTTTGGCATGAGAATCAAATTGGGGGAGAATGAGAATTTAATGAGTTAAGTGAAAATAATGATGAAAAAATTCAATCAATTCAAAAGACAATGGCTACAAGTATTATTCAAGATCCAAGTGGAAATGTAAAAATCAATTTTCGAACCAAAAGTAGAAGTCTAGGACAATCAAGTTCAAGATAGTCTGAAGATTTAGGCAGAAAAAGTATTTCAAGAGTTTATACAGAACCAAAAAAATTCTACAAACTTAAAGAGGTTAACTTTGAACCAAAAATCCCACAACGATATTATCAAGAAGATTTTGAAGAATCAATTTCTCCAACAATGTCTCAAGCATTAGATGAAGATCAAAGAAAAGTTTTAAGAGAAAGTCAAAGAAAGAATTTATTAACCATAAGCAAGAAATTTGAACCAAATATGGAAATTTTTAGAGAAGATTTTAAGCATAAATTGAATCAAAAGAATAAAGATGAATTTTTCAAAAGATATAATAAAGAAGAAAGAGAAAAAATAAAAATGGATTGGTTAGAAGAAATGCAAAAAATCCAAAAGAATATTTTATTTTTCAAATATTTAAAGGACAGGCAAGCAGTCAATGTTATTCATAATAATAAAAAAAATTGGAAGCTTTTAGATAATAATTATCTATCTTCAATACATCTGCGTACAAATTCAATTAGCATAGACTATAAAGGAAGCAAGGCCATAGCCTCACCGTACAAATAAGACAAAAAAACAAACAATGAAATCGATCAAATAATAAGTCAAAATAATTATACAAATCAAATACTACAAACAATTGCAAATTAATCTACAAGAATTGAAAATCTCTTGGAAGAATCAATAGATATCGAATTTAATTCTACTTTTGAAAAAAGGAGAATCAAGTAAACAAGTTAAGAAGCAAGAACCTATTTTTAAACCATTTTCAATCAAAGATATTAATTTTAGTTTTGAAACCCAAAATGATCAAATCACAAGAAAGATAGAAGAAATTTTAGAAAAACATAAAAACATTAATACTTTAACAAAAGAAGAAGCTATTCATAATTTAGAAATGAATTTTAAAGGAGAAAGTGATTTTGAAGTAAACAAAATTAATAATTCATGGAAAAACAAAAATGTCAGAACTTATTACAAGAAACCAACACCTCCAAGTTTATTATTTGAAGATGAACCTTTAAAATCATAAAGAAGTTTTAGTGGCAATTCTTTACATGAGTGGAATCTTGATGGGTTTACGGAATATCAAATAGTTCAATTAGTTCAACAAATGACTTTGGCAACCACTATCTTCAAATTAAATAATCCAAAAGTTGAAGAACCTACAATAGCAAGTATTATTGTTCAAGGATTTAATAGATCACTTAAAACTTTGTGGGATAATTATCTCACTCCAAATGAAAGAAATGAAATTTATACTGCAGTAAAAATAGAGGAAGTCAATGGTCAACCAACTCAAGTTAGTGATGCTATTTGAGCATTGCTTTGGTCAATATTCAAAGCATTCATAGGAGAACCAAACAATGTTGTAGAGAAAAATAGTGTTATTTTGGTCAATTTAACTTGTCTAAAACTATCTGATTTTTCATGGTATAAAGATATCTTTCTTGTAAAAGTTTTACTAAGACCAAATGGTAGAAGTGGTTTTTGGAAAGGAAAGTTCGTAGGAGGATTACCAAAATTATTTGCTCAAAGAGTTAGAGACAGAATTAAAGATACTTTAGGAACAAATTATGCAACGATCACTTATGGTCAAATAATCAATGCTATTAATCATGAGGGTTTAAAATTATGCAATGAATTGAAAATACAATCTCAAATGAAAAATAAATTCAAAAGAAATAAAAGTGAATTAGGAGATTTCTGTACTCGGTACGAGTATGAAAAAATCCAAGCACCATCAAAAAAGCATAAGCATCATAAGTCTCACCATAGAAAACCTTGTAAAAGATATTATAAAAATTATGATAAAAACTATCATAGACGAAAAAAGAAAAATTACTCAAAACCATCAAAAGATAAGTATAAACCAAAATATAAAGATAAAAGAGAGGTTACTTGTTTCAAATGTGGTAAAAGGGGACATTATAGTAAAGATTGTAGAGTTAAGAAAGAAATTAATGAATTAAAATGTAGTAATACTCTTAGAGACAAATGCTTTCACTAATTACAAATAGTGAATTAAAACATCTGAATCAGAAATATCTTCTGAATTAGAAAAATGATTTATTAATGAGTTTCAAGGAAGTTCATTAGATTATTCAAAAGAAGAATCATTATCTGAAGAAGAATCATGTAATGAAGATGTAGGATTTTGATTTTGTAACAAATGTTCAAAGTCAATAAATGTTATTTCAAAAGAAAGTGAGGTCATGTTAGAAATGATAGAACATATAGATTACCCAAAAGTTAAAAATAAATATTTAACAAAACTAAATGAACAATTAACAAAATATGGAAAACCAAAATTTCAAAAGGGTTACAATATTACCGAGATTATTAACAGATATAGAGAAAAAGAAATTTTAGCCAACAGTACAAACAATCAACCCACTATACAAGACTTGCAACGAGAAGGTAATAATACAAAAGAAGAAATAAGTAAAATAAATATAGAAATGAATAATTTACAAATTAAGGTTAATTCATTTTGTGATAAAGGAATGGCCAAAATTGAATTTGAAGATGAAAAGGAAGATGAAACAAATGATTTTCAAGTTGATTTTGAGAGAGAAGCATTTTTAGGATATTTGTCAAAAGTTAATACACACAAATGGTATACAAAAGTTAAAATTGTAATTAATAAGACATTTGTTTTTGTTGCTTGTGCTTTATTGGACACTGGAGACGGCATGAACTATGTACAGGTAGGATTAATTCCAACACAATATTATGAAAAAACTACAACCCAATTGTATGGAGCAAACAATGCAAAATTGCAAATACAATACAAAATTTCAGACGTACATATCTATAATCAAAAGATTTGTTTAAAAACTACTTTCATACTTGTCAAAAATATGCAACAAGAAATTATAGTAGGAACACCATTTTTTACATTGATTTATCTATTTCAAGTTAATGAAGATGGTATTCATACACAAATAGGTGGTCAAGAGGTATTATTTGAGTTTATTGGTAAAATGAAAGAAAAAGGAAGTAAATACATTAAAAGATTTAGCAGACAAAATAATTAATTTAATAAGACAAAAAGAAAAACATATAAAGCAATTATCAAAAGAAATTTATCATAAAAAAATTGAAGAAAGAATTCAAACTCCATAAATCAAAAGTAAAATTTATCAATTTAAAGAAAAATTATAAAAAGAAGTTTTTTGGAATTTACCCAATGCTTTTTGGTAAAGAAAGAAACATCTCGTAAAGCTACCTTATACAAAAGATTTTACAGAAGACAAAATACCTACTAAAACTCAACCAATACAAATGAATCATGAATTACTTGAATACTGTAAAAAGGAGATTGAAGACTTTTTAGACAAAAAATTAATAAGGCAAAGTAAGTCTCCTTGGAGTTGTTCAACTTTTTATGTTCAAAATCAAGCTGAAATTGAAAGAGGAGCTCCCATATTAGTTATAAACTACAAACCTTTAAACAAAACTTTACAATGGATTAGGTATCCAATACCTAATAAAAATGATTTATTAAATAGGTTATGTAATGTTGCAATATTCTCAAAATTCGATAAGAAATCAGGATTTTGGAAAATTCAAATTGCTGCAAAAGACAAGTATAAAATTGCATTTAATGTTCCATTTGGACATTACGAATGGACGTAATGCCCTTTGGGCTAAAAAATGTACATTCAGAATTTCAAAATATTATGAATGAAATATTCAATCCTTATACAAAATTTACGATCATATACATTGATGATATCCTTATTACCCAAAATCAATAGAACAACATTTTAAACATCTTAACATTTTTCTTGAAGTTGTCAAAAGAAATGGTCTTGTGGTTTCCCAACCAAAGATTAAATTATTTCAAGTAAATATTAGATTTTTAGGCCATAATATTTATCAAAATACAATAACTCCAATACAAAGATCATTACAATTTGAAAACAAATTTTCAAATGAAATAAAGGATAAAAATCAACTTCAAAGATTTTTAGGATGCCTTAATTACGTGACAGATTTTATTCCAAATATTAGAATAATACTCAAACCATTATTCAAAAGATTATAAAAGAATCGACCAACATGGTCAGATGAACATACTCAAGTAATCATTAAGGTTAAAGTTTTAGTCAAAACTTTACCTTACCTTAGTCTTCCTAATCCAAAAGCATTTATAGTAGAAACAGATGCCTCTGATATCGGATTTGGAGGTATTCTCAAAAAACGATTAGGATCAAAAGAAACTTTAATTAGATTTCATTCAGGAGCTTGGTTAGGACCACAAGTCAACTATTCGACAATTAAAAAAGAGATTTTATCAATAGTTTTATACATTCAAAAATTTCAGGATGATTTATTTAACAATGAATTCTTACTTAAAGTTGATTGTAAAAGTGTAAAAGATATTTTATAAAAAGATGTCAAAAATCTTGTTTCAAAACAAATTTTTGTCTGATGGCAAGCCATACATTCAATTTTTGATTTTCAAATTAAATTTATTAAAGGAACTTCAAATTCAATTCCAGATTTTCTTACATAATATTTTTTACAGGGAAAGAATACCTCGACAAACAACCCGTGACTATTATTCAAAAGTCACCTGTAATAATCCCAAAAATGACTATACAAGATTAGTGGGGTAATTCCCAAAAAAATAAAATAAAAAAATTAATTAATTAATTAATTAACTAATTAAATTTATAAAAAGAAAAAAATAATAATTAAAATTTATTTTTATTTTTATTAATAAAATATAATATTATTAATATTAATTAACTATATTATTATTATTATTATTATTATTATTATAACTTACCTAAAGCTTCAAAGAAGCTTTAGGCAGGTTTCAGAAGGTGCAGGAGCCCCCACCCCCTTTTCTTTCTCTTTCTTCTGCGTAGTCTCTCTCTTTCCTCTCATTCTTTCTCCCTCTCTCCTCAATTCCATGACGGAGTCTCGCCCGATCGGAAATCAGAAGATACCACTAGACTCCATTCTCTGCTGTCGTCATTTCTATAGGAGCAGATTGACGAACGGACACCACCACGAGAAATTAAGGATGATTATCTACAAGTCTAGTGAGACGGAATTCTCGTGGGGTCGTCGTGGGCATAACCCCTGACGTCATTTCAACCGCTGCCGCCATTTGGTGGTAGGAGCAGCATAGGCGTATCTCCTAGAGGTAAGCTAATTTCTCCTTTTTTCTTAATTTCTTGCAAATTATAAGTCTGATTGACGAACGGACACCCCAAGGAGAATCTAAGGATGATTTTTTATAAGTATAGTGGGACGAAATTCTCGTAGGGTCGTCGTGGGCATAACCCCAAATTTGGGATAAGGGGGTCATTAAGGGGTTTATTTTTAATTAATTAGTATTAATTTAGAAATGTTAGAATATTGAGTATCTGAGGTTGAAATAGAATTTTTGGAATTTAGGGCCCGGGTGAGCTACATGCATAGTTCAGAAAATTAAGTGGGGGTGTTAAATATTAGTTTAAATATTAGTTTGGGATATATGGAGCTTAGGAAAAGTTAGATGAGTATTATTTTAGGGAAATGAATTAATTAATCTGGGGAAAATGTAAATTGTAAGATTTGAGTTTCGGGCGCTAAGGGCGTAGGATTTGGGGTTCTATTGAAACTCTTAATAAGTCAGGTAAGGGGAATAAATTATAGCAACATTTTTAGAATTACTGTTTAAATTAATATGTGAAAATGAGCATATGGTATTTTGCTTGAAAGTTATTATGATATAAATATTAGACAAATTGTGTGGCATTTGAGTAATATTAAATTGTGATGTTTTGGAGTGTGAAATTAATATATTGTGAATATTAGATGAAAATTGTATGGCACATGACATGTGTTGAAAAATGTGAAATATAACGATGGATATTTTATAAGAAAATATTGAAATGAGAATGATTGATGTGATTAGTGGAAAATAATGAAATGTGGTATTTGTATGTGAGTAGAAATGATTTGCATGAAAATTGAGATTTTGCGAATTACTGATATGAGTATTTTGAGAAATGTTGAAATACGTGAAACACGATACATATTATTATGAGATGATGAAATGTGCATAGAAAATAATGAGAATATTTATATTGAACTAAATTGAGATATATTGAAATATGATTGATGAAATGCCAATACCGCATAATAATTGCGGGAGTGGTATTCCTTTCCTACTGATGTCGTTGGGGAGGTATGCTCAGTAGAGAGATTGTGTATGTGAAGTTCCTACTGATGCCGTTGGGGAGGTATGCTCGGTAGGGAGATTGTGTGTGTAAAATTCCTACTGATGTCGTTGGGGAGGTATGCTCAGCATGGAAATTGTGTGGTGAAATTTCTACTGATGCCGTTGGGGAGGTATGCTCAGCATGAAAATTGTGTGGTGAAGTTCCTACTGATGTCATTGGGGAGGTATGCTCAATATGGAAATTGTGTGATGATGTTTCTACTGATGCCATTGGGGAGGTATGCTCAGTATGGAAATTGTGTTGTGAGGTTCCTACTGATACCATTGGGGAGGTATGCTTAGTATGAAAATCGTGAATTTGTTGAGAGTGGGAATTATGTGATCTATTGTATTATGTAAAGTACATAAATGTGAATTTATGTATATATAGATATGTAATGAGTTAGAATGAGAAATGATTATGAGAAATGAAAGAGTGTGTGTTTTATAAAATAAATAATTGAGGCGAAGTGAAAGTCTCCACCTGAGGGATTACTGAGTAAGACGAGTGCTCTGATAGGTATCAGATGTTGTCATACCTGATTGTATAACATGTTAGGGCAAAGGGAAATTACCTGTATAGGCGGGTGATCTTCCCTATTCTTAGGAACTTCGCGAGTAAATATGTGATGGAAATAATTGAATTTGAGAAATGATTTTTAAAAGCTTATAAAAGGTTGTTTTGTATATCTATATGATTATGAGAATATGTTTATCAGGGTATGTTTTTCGGATAAAATGTTGATTTGAAAAGTAAAGTGTATTATGACTGAACTCTTATGACCACACATTGTAAATAATTTATTCCTTCTTACTGAGATGTGTCTTACCCAAATTATCTAAAATTTTCAGGGAACAGGGATAGGCCAGGTGATAGAGCTCTGTGACCATAGGGAGTTAGGACCCTGACACACAGGGTGAGTTTTTGGACTAGGGGAGGTGTAATTTCCCTAGAGTTGGGTTGTTTTGAGTTTGTGATAATGATGTATATATATGTATGTAGATACTCTAGGTATTGTATTCTGGATGATATAAATATACTGTTTTCTGCTATTAGGTTGTAATAATGAAATAACTTTTTACTCGGTACCTAATGCGGGTCGAGTCATATAAATGGTAGTAGGGTTGTTGACGGGGCCAATCTATACATGTTGATTGATGACGAGTGGATATTTATTTATTATTGTAAAAAAAAAAATGTACGAAAATCGGGGCGTCACACCACCTCCTCAAAAGATGTCCCAATTCAAAACAGATATTCACCCCTTATCAAACATTTAATAGTTCAAACTCCTGTGTTCAAAGAAATTATGGAAGGACAGCAAAGTCCTTCTTCTTCGTCTCAAAAGAAGACTGCAAAATGTTATATTACAAAAGATATCGAAGATTTGTTTCCCATTGAACCCGAGTGGGATTCGTCTTCTCCTTTCAAAGTTATCAAAAATTATTTTTTTAGAGGATGTCCCTTTGACACTCATAACCCTCTAAAAGATAGAAAATTTTACGAATTAATCCTGATTGAAACAAATTATGTTTTCATAGATCATAACTATGATCTTCAAGATGTTTCAAAAGTCAACTTTTCAAAAATCAAAAGTTTGAAAATAATTACTCATTCCGATTGGGGTTAGCACTCACGCGTCTTAAGAAGGTTCACGGGAGTTTTTTGTCCTCAGAACTATGACTACAAAGATTACATTAATGCTTGGTTCAATACAATGTTCGTTCGAAATTACAGTTATTCATGGTTTATTCATTTTGATAAAAAAATTTTAAAAAGCTTTCCTAAATGGTTTTTATCCTGGTTCAAGTTATTTGGTCATGAAAACTGTATTTTTCCAGAAGCAATTCAAAATGATTTTGAACTATTTTAAAAGAATTTTCATCCTCTTCATGACCAGTATGATCCGTCTTTCAAGCTCCTACTTTTTTTGCTCATATTTCATGATTATCTGGATTTTTTGCTGGGATTATATAATTGTTTCCCTTGAAGAAAACTCAAAACATACTCAAGTAATCATTAAGGTTAAAGCTTTAGTCAAAACCTCACCTTACCTTAGCCTTCCTGATCCAAAAGCATTTATGAAAGAAAACATTTTATCTTGAAGTTTTTTCCATTAACATATAATATATTATATTACTTATATATATATATATATATATCATCATATTAATTAATTTAATTAATTCAACTTAAAAATATTTTATTAATTAATTAATTAATAATTAATCTTGTAGTTGAAGTTCATTAATTTGAATATAGTTATTTTGTAGTTGAAGTTCTTTAATTTGAGTTTTTATTTCTTTTTTTTTTCTTTGAAGATCTTGGATATTTACTGGTCTTTCTTCTTCGACTTTTTAATATTTCTTTGAGAACTAACCATTACAATGATTGAATTAATGTCTTTACAATCACTAATAATAACTAAATAAATAGTTTCTCTAATTATTAACAATAATTGAATAAATAATTTATGCAGCCATTAATAATAATTAATTGAATAAATAATCTTTACGTAATTGAATTCCCGCGCTGCCATGGAGGATCGCTCCTATGCCCGTCATACCACCAACGAGATATCTCCACGTCTACCCCATGACGTGTCTACAAAACTTATATACATAATTCGTCAAAATACCCCTAATATTTTACCAAAAAGACAGAAAAGTCCATATTTTCGAGGAAATCATACGTTTGGGTCACTCGTGGGTTTACTCCACTTCCAAGTCGTCCTGTTCAAGTTCAACGCGACGAAGCTACGGTCTCTGCCCAAAG
This sequence comes from Malania oleifera, assembly GCF_029873635.1. Lineage (NCBI taxonomy): Eukaryota > Viridiplantae > Streptophyta > Magnoliopsida > Santalales > Ximeniaceae > Malania > Malania oleifera. The sequence continues at coordinate 39,274,206 of NC_080425.1, forward strand.
CTTTAGCCAACGGTGACGAGAACACAGCCCATACCTAAGTCTTAAGCTCTGATCCGATTCTTTTCATCAATGGCCGATCTTGCATGACCTAGAATTCCCCGAAGCACGTTGCATTCTGCCTGGTTTTGGCAATGGATGGTCGTTTCAGATCTGTGTTCTGCGTCTTGTTCGTTCTGGTTTATGCGAGTGTTAGTGGGAGTTTGGTTTTTGGGGAGAATCGTCAGCCCAAGAACGTGCAGGTCGCGCTTCGTGCAAAGTGGGCTGGTACCCCACTAGTTTTAGAAGCTGGGTATGTTAGTTATTTCTTTGTTCTTTTCTTTTCCTATGTTGCTGGGTTTCGGCATTTGATTGCTTTGGTTTTATTTATTGTGAAGTTTCTTGTTTCATATTACATTTTACGTTAATTTCTACCTTGTTTTTATAATCATAGCAGTGGCACGCTGCCAGCTTCTATTGCCGCCATCAATTGGTGGGCTGTCTGAAAAAAATGTGTTAGTTGTAAAGACTCTAGAGACTAGAGAGTGTGACAATAAATAGTGACAAAATTGCTAAGTGGTGACGATAGTTTTCCTAGTAAGAAAAGTTGTGTTATGTGTTATGGCCTGTGCTTGTGCGGTAGAGAGAGAGAGAGAGACAGGAGAAAACAGAGAATGGAGGGAAAGAGAATCCAATTACAAGAAAAAGTTCAAATTGAGGAGTTTGCTGGCAACGGCTACATTGTAAATTTTCTGAAGGTCATAACACAAAAAACATCAGACAATCAGAATGAAAAGTGAAGAGTTTAAGAGACTACAATTTGGGTTTAAAATTTTGTGGAAACTGACTCCTACTTCCCTTGACTTTCCTGACATTCAGCGGCCCCCTCTATTGACATTTCTGAAATAACACTGCATTGAACTTCCCCTAAAATTAGCCAATTTTTTTTTTTTAGTTTTCCAACAATAGCAAATACCAATCACATCACTACATTTTTTGTTCAAAAGGATGATTTTTTTTTTTTTTATCACAATTTGACTTCTTGACCTAGAGAATGATAGGAATTAGGCCCGTTTCCCGTTAATGAAGAGTTCACTTTATGAAGGGTGAAGTTATTTTTTAGTCTTGGTCAATTGACTGAAGAAAATGATGGTTGGTGTGACCTCCTTTCTCAAAATGCATGTTCAAATTCTATATATGTTGCTCATTTCTGATGAATTTGCTGTCTCTAGATTGACAAGTCGAGTAGATGTGATTTTGCAAGCTTGATATTTATAATGTTTATGATCTTTTCATTTAGGAGCTTCCTTTGACAATGATGGGATTTGGGTTGGGATGGAGGAAATGGACTTAGTTTTTTATAAAAAAAAAAAAAAATTTGTTAGGAGACAAAAAGAGAATGCAACAAAGAAAACAAATGATAACTCTTCTTGTTCGAATCTAAACACATTACATAACTGTCTAGTCCCAAATATTCCCCCAAGTACTTCTCAGTGGATTTATACTCCCAAATAGTCTATCCTTGGTAATGGTTGTCCAACCATATTTCTTTGTTCATGTAAAGGTCTTCCATAGGGAATCCCCATTCCCTGTCTTTTTGTCTTAATTCTTAGTAAGATGCTGGGGACGTTTTTGAAGAAGATCTCCTCCATGGCTTCAAATTTGGGGGAAGTGGGGGATACAAATGGGTATATTTCCAGTTTTCCTTTTGTTAATTAAATACCATCACCTTTTGTAGTAGGGTGGAGTGTTATCAAATCCACCCTTAGAACTTAGATGTTTCCTTTGCCTTGAATTAGTCTTTGGCTTTACAGTTAAGGGTTAAAATCTAGTAATCTCCCCCAAGGCTTCCAATATGGCAGCTCACCCCTTAAGGTCTTACTCTTAATAAAGTCCAAATTCCTTTTTTCTTTATAATTATTAGAAAATGGTGTATATCATGATAAATAAGAAAGTAAATCTTCAGTTTGTACTGTTTAATTGCCCATTGTTACTTATGCATACATATAAGCTTTAGATAGTGAAATCAAACCTAGAAATGAAAATATAATTCCTTGTAGAAGACAAAAAAATTTATTTTTGGCATGATGCATGGTGCAATCGGGAAGTTCTCTGTGTTTTATTTCCTGCTCCAGTCAGCACCACCAAACCCATTCCTTTCCTTAGAAATGTGGATGATTGGGAACTCAACCAGTTCACAGACTTTGACAGTTTTCTCTACAGCTTTCAGCACCTTAATAGTACTAATCTTCCAATTTGGGCCTTAGATGAGAAGGGGGTCCTCATTGTTAGATCCTTCTACAGGAAGCTCTTTCATTTGGAGTCAAACAACTTTAATTTCCATTGGACTCAGATTTGGAAGACAGCTGCCCCCACGGGCCCCGCAAAACCTGCCTTTCTTGCCTGGGAGGCAACTCATGGCAAGATCTTGACTTTGGATAATCTGCAAAGGGGTCTGTTAGTTGCCAACAAATATCCCTTTTGCATGGTTGACATAGAATCAGTAGAGCACATTCTCCTTCATTGTACTTGGACCTGGAATCTTTGGAATATGGCGTTGACTCTGATTGGACAATGGTGGGTTATTACTAAATCTGCTAGGGGGGGGGGGGGGGTGGTACTTTGGGCCTGGAAAGGGATTTGGGCAACAAAAGAGAAGAGAAAGACTATGCTTCTCATTCCCCTTTCAATTTTCTTGTGCGTTTGGAAAGATAGGGATAGGAGAGTGTTTAAAAATTCAACCTGAGCACTCCATATCAGCAGTGAGCACTGGTTTACTGTGTTCAATAGCTGGCATAGTGGGACTGTTGTTAATGACTACAATGTAATCTTTGATTTTTGTGACACCCTTCAGGGTGCTTGACTTGCTTTACCACGGGCTGGCATCCCATTGAGCCTTTTCAATGAATTTTTCTTTACTTATAAAATAAAATTTCATTTAAACCGCATTCATTAAACACCTTACAATTCAAAACTTGCTCTTCAACTAAGAGAAGAAGTCCTTCAAAACTAAAATTTTCATTGGATTTTTATTCTATAAGAGAAGGTTTGAAAAGATAAACAAATTAAAATAGAGTAACTGAAACTCATTTGACAAAAGACCTGTTGGTAGGTTGTTTTTTTCTTAACGAAAATCTTCTTTTTTATTTTTTATTTTTTTTGGGGATGGGACGTTGGCTGTTGTGGAAAGGTGATGAGCTCAGCCAATGGAGGTTTAGGGAAGCAAGAGTGATGCAGCACAAGCAAGAGTTATTCTTTCTTTTCTAATTTTATTATATTTTCGTTTGTTCAATTTAGGATGTTTATATAAAGGTCATATCTTTGGAAATCTTGGATATTGTAATTGAGAAAGCAAGATTTTATTGCATTATTATTTAAGGATCTAGACTTTAGTTTATTTATTTATTTAAAATTAGTTTGCTTATCTTTTGAGAAATGTTTTAAAAGGCGCCTTTTATGCCTTTTTAGTTGTGGCTCACACATTTTGAATATGTGATTCTCAAGTTAGATTTGGCTAGAAAATTTTAACTCCATGTTTATGTGAATGGAATGTCATAATATGAGTTGATAACTTGATTTCTAAAACTCTTGAATCTCAACCTTTCCAAAATTATTGAGAGTTGTATCATAGATCTTGAAAATAATTTGAACTTTGTAATGTTATAGCTATCTTTTGTCATGATTTACATAGTGAATTCAAGTTAGAAATTTTTTAATGACCAACAAGTAGTTTGCAAATTATATTTAATCGCTTAATTTTTTCTTTATTTTTAAAAGATATATAATTTATTACATATTTTAATATAAATTTAAATTTCTCAAAAGGCTGACGCCCCAATGCCTTGAGGCTTGCGCCTTACCTTTTAAGGATTAAAACAGGCTTTTAAAACATTGCTTCTAAGCATTGAAGGCCTATACATAGACCTTTGTGTATTAGTTTTAGGGAGATTGGAAAGGAGAATTGCGGTTGGTAGACATTGGCCCTCCATCAAGTGGTGATTTGTAACATTTGTATTTGATAGGGTTTGCAATTTGAACTCAAATTGTCACATATGTCAATGTTTGACAGTATTGTCTCTGAGTTTCCACTTAAAACTTGCATACTGCGATAATTTCAACCTAAATCGCCTTGCATTTGCCACCACCTCCACCCCCACCACCATTCAACATTGACTTCTATTGTCCCTCAATGACTTCCAACAAGCTGCAAGAAAATTAAAAAGAAAATCGTGCAGTACCAGATCCTCCCCTCCAACCCTAAGTGAACCAACTGGGCATCAAAGCCTTTTTTGTTGCAATTTTTCCTAACATAAGCACCTCTTAATCTTCATCGTGAGCCTTACCGGTGTTTGTAAAGACCCTGCAGTTCGCAAACCTTTGTTGCATTTCTCAGCAACTCGTAACAGCTCATCATCGTGGCTCACAACTGCCTATTGCTGTCAGCCTCACTCCTGGACTCTTTGGAGCCGGTTTTGTTCACCACAATCACTTGAAACTTCACATCCGAATCTGTTTCTTTAGTCTCCAAGCATTAGATAGAGCTAGCCAAAACTCTGCATGTCATTGTTGAAATCATTTGCATACACTCCTGGATGAGTCATTGATGCGGGAACAACATCCCTCTTCATCAATCATTGATTCCACTCATTGATGCAATCTTGTTGCTTAGTGTCTTTGCCTATAGTATCGAACTATTAGGTTTGTGGAGTGTCGAATACAGCCCTAACTCTCAATCATGGGCGGATCCACATTTGCTTGAGCATGAGCTATTGCCCCCACTCAAATGACAAAAATCTGCTCATGTTGTATTTGTAAGCTAAAGCTGCAGATTTTTTTAGAACTACACCCACTCAACTTGCTGCTACACGGAGTCTAAGTCCAAATAAACAAAATTTGGGGGCCTATTTTTAAAAGATAAAAAAGAGGATAAGGAATCCAATGTAGTGAAAAGTTTTCTCTAATTTTTATTTTTTAAATTAGTACTCTAATGCTATGATTAAAATGATATTATAATAATGATTAAAAATGAATAAATATACAAAAAAATTATCATATAACATTTTTTTTTTTAAAATAATGTGTTCTGCCTAAGAGCCATAGCCCCCATTGACGCCAGGGTTTAGATCTGACACTACTCTCATTTGGTTTTGATCTAAGGAGGAGGAGAATTTTAGAGAATAGGACTAAAAAAGTTTTTTTTAGTCAGACCAAACCCTGTTTCAATTAGACCGAAATGGACTAGCCAAAGCCAAGAAAAAAAAAACATGATGCTTGAAATTGACCTTGGGAAGTTCTATTTTGAGATGAAAAACCTTGATTCTATGCTTGTTCTTTTATACTGATAGTTGATCCTAATTGCTGTGAATTAGAAGACAAGCCTTCTTTTCTGGCCATTGCAGAGGAGGTAATCTAACAAGAAGAGGTAGTTGAGGAAGTGACTTTTGAAATTGTATGACCACCGTCGGGAGCTTGAGGAAGCTACTATTGAGAATAAAGAATGTCAGGAGTCTGATCCTTAACTTGATTTAATTCATCATTCCAAGTAAACTTTCCAGCTACACCTTCATGAGTTTCTCCAACAACATTCATGTGTTGTTTTGAAGTCGACAAATTGCCATGGTTGTCTTCAAGCTTACTTGCACTATTTATTATTCATCCTTCAAATTTTTAAAATTCAAGGTTGAATTCTTTCTAATAAAGGGAAGAATGATGCAACACACGAGCAAGAGTTATTTTTTAGTTTCCTAATTTTATTGTATTTTTGTTTGTTTTATTTAGGGTATTTTTTTATTAGGGTCATATCTTCAACATTCTAGGATATAATTTATGTAGCAAGATTTTAGGGCGTTAGTATTAAGGAACTATTATTTTAATTTATTTTGGTTTCTTTGCGATTTTAGTTTATTTTGGAAACTAGTATTTTAGTTTATTTAGGTTTCTTAAATTACGTTCCTTGTCTTCCAAGCATTGTAAGGCTATAAATAGGCCCTTATATTAGAATGGGGAGTTAGCGTTGCTGGACGTTGTTCTTGCATCATGTCCCCATTGTCTGGCCCTTCTTGTTCACGTCCAAATTCAGCAAGATGAAATGATCAGATATGATGACTCAACAATAGGAGATAGCATAGACACGAACACTCTTTGGAATAGGTTAGTTAGTTTTGCTAAAAAGACAGTGAAAGAGGTTTTATGGGGTTGGTGGTGGGATCAAGACATCCTAAAAGCTGTGAAGCCAAAAAGGAATGTGGCTTAAGAATGGCAAAAATATGAAAATATGGAAAACCTTGAAGAATACGAAGAGGCAGTAAAAGATGCAGAAAAGACCCTTTGTAAAGCTAAATATAGAGCATATAATAATTTATAAAATAGACTAATACAAAAGAATGGGAGAAAGACATTATTAACTTGCTAGAGCTAGAGAAAGAAAGAAAGACATAATTAAACTTGCTAGAGCTAGAGAAAGAAAGAGCAAAGACTTAGGAAACATGAAATGCATTATGAATGATGATGATGGTGTTTTGGTTAAAGAAGAAGATAGAAAAGAAGGATGGCAAAGTTAGGTTAATATTTAATGAAAGCCATGTAGAAGACAAACTTAGAATTGACGAATGAGGAAAAGGCTATCAAATTGAGATTTATCTATAAAATTAGAGTTAATGAAGGTTGCATTAAAGATGAAAATTGGAAAATTTGTAGGACTTTATGACATCCAATTGAAGTTTTGGAATGCCTAGATGATAATGAAATTATTTGGTTATCTAAATTATTTAACACATTTATCTCTACTAGTCTACTATTAAATGAAGGAAGCTTAGGCAGCTCTCTATCATCCTAATTACTATATTTTCAAATCATGTGTGTATAATAAATTTAATAAATTACTTTTTAATTTAAAAATTTAGTCAAACCTTATGACTTCCTATTATCTTCTTAATTAACTCCTCCTTATCCCCTAAAAATAGTAAATTCTTAAAAATGTGTGAAAATTGAGATAAATCTTCTCATCTCTATATTTTCTCCTAATAATATTAAATTTAAAAAGGTGAGGTGCTCACATCTCAACTTGTAAGTACTAAGAAAATATAAGATGAGTGGAGGAAACACACTTCAATACTTGTATGCAAAAAGGTGATTGTTTTATTTGGTGCCCGACCTGGGGGGGGGGGAGGATAAGGTCTAGGAAGGATGTGCAGATGATATCCAAAGGAATGCTGATGATGAGGGGGATAAGCCTACTGGAAAGGGAAGGGGTTTTGAGAGGATTTATGCACGATGGAAGTCTACTATTAAGTCTATGTGACACCACCTCCTACTGAAGGTTTATATTTCAATGTTTGAGGAGGATGGAATGGGTAAGGAGCAGACAGCGAGGATGGGCTTTTGCCCACACCAGTAAATGAGGTTAATAGGGAGGACTTATAAGCTCAACAATTGTTGGATGGATTAGGATTGTGGCTATTGGTCCCGAAGGCAATGGAGGTTTGCTTTAATGGAGGTAAAAAAAGGAAGTTGAAGAAGCGACAGTGTGAATTAGAAAATTTGAAGTTCTTAGTGAATTAGGATGGCAAGGGCTTAAACAGGGGGTTTCTTATTTGAATTGTTACTTTTCTTTTCTCTTATTTTTTTGGCTTTTTTCTTGTTTATTTTATCTCGAGGATTGTTTATGCTCATTTAGATTGTAATCTCTTTTTCCTTTTCTAATGTATCTTCTTTTAGTATATCTTTGGTTGTAGTCAGGAAATTATTTTCAATTCCCATGGTTTTTTTAATGACATTATATGAGATAAATACCTTTCTTATAACTGATCACATGAAATCCTTGATTTTGAATTCGTATAAATTAAACTAAACTCTTTATTTTGTTTATTTATTTAATGTGAAAACATACTAATTTTCTTGGCCTTACTATTTATACCTGCGCTTTAGCTTACCTGAACACTTTTTCCAATTGTCTAGCATTGAATGACTCCCAGGATTATGTGACAGGGAATTGCTATCAAAAGAATGGAAAGACCTTTTTTGGGAGTTCATTGAGGCCTGGCTACATGCTGAGAATGAGAATGCTGATTCCAATTCAGCCAAGGACTGCTTAAAAAAATTTGTGACATATGGGCGCTCTCTTCTTAATGAACCTTTGGCATCAGTTTTTGAATTCTCTCTCATTCTTCGATCAGCATCTCCTAGATTAGTGTTGTACCGGCAACTTGCAGAAGAATCTCTAACTTCTTTCCCACTAGCTGATGATATTGCCATTGGGGAAATTTCAGAATCAAATGAAAATATGGGAGGAAAAAAGATTGATCCCCTGCTTGAGGGAGTTAACTCAAAAAATCCTGCTGGAAAATGCTGCTGGGTTGATACTGGTGGGGCTCTGTTTTTTAGCGCTACAGAGTTCCTTTTGTGGCTTCACAGCCCTATGGAATCGTAAGAGATTTAAAAAAAAAAAAATTATTTTCATATGGCTGTTATCAATTTCTGAATTCATTTTCATTGTCATATACTGTGCAGTTTGTATCCTTATCTGTTTCTACTTCTTATTTTCAGAGCCAGCGATTCATTTCAGCAGCCTGAACTTTTTGATTTTGATCATGTCCATTATGATTCAAGTATTGGAAGTCCAGTTGCCATTCTTTATGGAGCTCTTGGAACTGATTGCTTTAAGGAGTTTCATGTTATCCTAGTGGAAGCAGCAAAAAAGGTTTGGCACTAAGTGCTAAAGTATATTTTGTTCCCTCTTTCTGTTTATAGGCACACGTATATAATTGTCTGGTGTCACCAAGTTCAGTAACAGCTTTTTTGCTGGGCACCACATGAGGCCATAAAAGATGATCCCAATAGTTGGATTGCATCTCATGACAATGTTGCATTTTTATGTCAGATGGGCCTGGATTGGCACTGTCAAACTTAGAGTATTTTAAGAACATTAAAAAAATATAAGAATTAGAATTAAAATGTTGATTGGGCCCATCTGCAGATGGGAGCGAAATTCAATTAGCAAGCTATGGATATGGGGGGGCCTTTTATCCGATGGCTGGGATTATCATTTGTAACTGCATATAGGCCCCAAAGAAAAGATGTCACCGAAATTGGTGCATGTGCCACCAAACTTGGTGACACGTAGGTTACGTTTGGTTTGTGGACTGCCTATTCTCAGGAATAGATTAGTTTTAGTGGGTAAGTTACACTTAGTTATACAAGATATTATATTGTTACGATGAAGCAAATAACAATGTGAAATATTTTATTAGTCCATAATAAGGAATATACAAGGAATAACTATTCCCAAATTTCATCAGGGGGTTGTCTATTCCTTTTTTATTACATGTTGAATGAAGTAATTAGGAATATATAAGGAATAACTATTCTTTTGATTCCTAAAATTTAAACCATATTCCATCTTATTCCAGTGAGTAGCTATTCCATCAAACAAAATGAGTCGTTAGGTGCTAGCGGGCATTACTGTTTGTGCTCCCACACACAATAGCAGAACATGTTTTGTTTGCAGAATGTGATAGGGTGGCAATAGAATAGTTATTGTATAGCGATATAATGGTTGACAAAAAAGGTAGTATCACTTTTAGCGAATGACCATGCAAAAGTTGATGTTGTTCCAACCAACAAAGAATAGCATAAGAATATATTTGGAAATAGTCATTCATTGTATATTCCATACACCCAACTTTTGTATGGTTATTTATCTCGAACTTGTTTGTTTGTCTGCTCTTCGTTTTCTGTTTGTTTTGCAAACTATTATATATTCCTATTCCAAATCCCATTTCATTCTGCAAACCAAATGTAACATGAGATTAGCGAGTGAGCCAAGCCTTCTTATATGAGCAAACATTAATGGAGTCCACCTGCAATTCTAGTAAGGGATGCCCATAACTTATATTCTGCAAGCTAATCGAATTTGGATACCATTTGGTAACATATGGGATCCAAGAAAAATAGTCAAAATTAATGTGTTTTTAAAATTTAAGCAACATAGTCAAAATTAAAGTAAAAAAAAGGGCAGCCCGGTGCACAAAGCTCCTGCGTATGCAGGGGCCGGGGAAGGGGTGGACCACAATGACTTAAATTTTTGAAGGAGATGCTTCTCAACCATTTTTACTGGGTTAAGCTTCTTATCTAATTCTAATGGGATAGAACCTTTTCAGTTATATTACATGGACCTTATATATACTCCCTGATATACGACCGAATGACTTGCTCATAATAGCATGCCATATTTGTGTGTGCATGCATGCCTATAAAGCATACGATTACATGAAAATTTAGAATTAATCCATAGCATAGAACATACAATGAGTAATTGTTCCCGATTTTACTATGGGAATGTCGATTGTATGATGGAATAGCATAGAATTTTGCATGTGTGATTTTTTTATAAATTAATATATCCCTATATAATTTTTACTACATTCCGATCTTGCTTCATTCTATTCCTAAGAATAGAAATTCTGTGAACAAAATGTAACTATAGTATCTACTTTATCTTCTCTTGTCCATCACTATCATTTATTATTTTATTTTTAAATTTTATTTTGTCTTCTACATCCACCACCTTGTTCGTTTACCGTTCTCTTCCATTTTTTAATGCATATATCTAACAGTGATGCTACACGATGTGCAATTAACCACACATTAGACAAACAGCCCCTTAACCACTGGCACCAACCTTCACCAAAACCCTTTCTCACAGAAATTTTATCGAACAATCTCCGACTAACTCTGTCCTTGGCCTTCTCAAAATCCAATTGAAAAATGAAACCCCTCTTCTTTCTCCTACAAATATCCTCCACTTCATTTGCCACCAAAATAGCATCCATGAGTCGTCTACCCCCCCCCCCCCTCTCCCACAAAAGCACTCTTAGTTGTTAATATAGTCTTATCAAGCAGAGCATTCAGCCTATTGACTAAAACTTTGGTGATAATATGAACACTAGAAACTAGACTAATAGATCTGGTGTCCTTTACCTTAATGGATCTAGATTTCTTAGGCGTGAGAGTAACAAAAGTGAAATTAATGCTCTTACTAAGAATCCCATTCCCATAAAATTTGGCAAAGACTTTAAGCAAGTCATCCTTAATAAGATTCCAGCAATCTTGAAAGAAAGCTAAATTAAAGCCATCTGGACCTGGAGCCTTATTCCTCTCCATCCAAAAAACTGCCCCCTCAACTCCTCATCAAAAGGTCTCTCTAACAAAAGCATCTGATCCGTTACAATGAGGGAAAATATGATTAGTTCTTTTTTCCTCAGAATAAAGATCACGAAAAGAATTGTTGATCTCAAAGGCAATCCTACGTGGATCGGTAATAGTTCTTCCTCCCCCCACCTCCAACTCCCTAATCATATTTTCCCTCATTTTCCGTTAGCTAGACTATGGAAAAAACCAGTATTACAATCACCTTTTCTGACCCATTTAAATTTGTTCTTTTGCCTCCAGCTCCTCCTTTCTTTGAAAATCACCTCTTCCATTTCATTCTTTAGAGAGGTCCTTTTTTCCTTCCTCACTCTTTGAGAGATTAGTCTCCTTTTCCTTTCCATCCGAAAATTCCAGCTCACCTTAAATGCTGGATTTTTTAATTTTAACATCACGATACAGCTTTTTATTCCAAATTTCCAATTTCTCCTACTCCTTTTTATGTCCTCTTCGCCATAGCTCCTCACTAATGGCTTAAAAGAAGCTTGGTCCAGCCACGTATTCTCAAACATAAAAGGAGCAGGACCCCATGACACTCTACTTGATTCTAGCAAAATAGGGTAGTGATCAGAAGTAGGTGTTGGGAGAACAGTTTTGAGAACGGTTAGAGAATTTTGTCATCCCAATGACTACAAAACAGGAATCTATCCAGTTTACAAGCCACTGCCATAGCCGGTCCCCCAAAGACTTAGTAGCAGTACTCGAAGGAAGATCTCTCAGGCCACACTCCATAATAAACAAGTCAAATTGCTTCATACTAGCATCAACTCAGCTCCCCCACCCACACTCTCCTTTTTTTTTCTCCCCTAGAAACCCCACAGCATTAGAGTCACCCCCCACTACCCAACTAGGGGAGTAAGACCTAAAAATGTAATAAAGATCATTGCAGAAAAGTAGTCATAAGAGTTGGTCTAGGTCCATATACAGAGGATGCCCACCATTGTCCTCTCCCTTTCACTTTGAAAAGAATAGAAAGGGGAAATCCCTCGTTCAATCATCTCTATTTTAGTTTCCTGTATCATAACAATATCCAAGAAGTACTTAAACAAAACTTCCTTGATCATGCTCCTCTTCCTCACACCCCCTAAACATCTCACATTCCAATTGATAATATTCATATCTTAACACGCTTACCGCTCTTCCCCAGCCCCTTGCCACCCTTATAGTTAATAGAAGAGACCAAATTTTAATTCGTTTTGGACTTTCTTTTCTTCCTCTTGTAGGTCCTGCAGCTCAAACCCAAACTCTCCTCCTTATTGAAGGGTCCACTAGTTTCAGGCCCAGTATCTTAGGAGTTTGTGCGGGTTAAATCTTTAACTTTTCTCTGACCTCCCTCATACCTAAACCCACGGCCCTCCTCCCTACAAGAATCCTCCTTTTGGCATGAAGTATTAGAAACCAGAAGAGGCTGAGCTAGAAGGGGAAATATTCCATTACTAGTTCTGGAGAAACACAGATCCCCTGAAGAAGCGCATCTACCATTTCATCATTATAACCCCCAGCACCTAAGGAAGAAACATTCAAATTACTCACATGAAGGAGATCAAGATGGGTTAGAAGGCGAACACCCCTTACCATTTATGGCAATCAATTTATCTGAAAAATGATTAATAGAATCTTTACCTGCCTGCGTACACACAGGATCCTGATGACATTCTTTCTTCATTGCTGTGAGGTGTTTCCAATGAGTGCATTGCCTCAAGCCAATCAAATCATTGTCTCCATTCATTTCAAATAGTTGAAATAGACCCCTCTCGTTAGCAAGTTTGAACTCAGCTCTTAGCTGGTCAACTGACAGTTCCTTCTCTGATTCACACATACCGCTCATATCATCCTCCAAATCAAATGAAGAGTCAAAATCTGTTTCCTCTTTAAAAGTAGCCTTCTGATTCTCCTTAAAATCTGACTTTATAAGAGAACATTGGTCAGTCAAATTAGGTTGAAATCCCGTAAGCCAATCCAAGAGTTTCTGATTGAACTAGAGCTTTCCTCCCTGCTGTGAAAAGGATCATCAGTCGCTGAACCTTTACCATCTGCTCTGCCTTTCTTTTTAGTGACTGCAGCCTTCTGTCCATCATTACAAATCAGCCATCATGAACATGAATACCCTTCTCTCCTCCCTCAGTTCTGGTACGCTTCGTGCCAGCGGTTGGAGCACACCTGCTGGACTTTTAGAAGAAGAGGCCCTCTTCTTTTCGACCCACACCAGTTTGGTCTTAATATACCCTATGGACTTGAGCCTCTGAACATAAGGCCCACTTGTTTTCAGCCCTTTAAGCCCACTATGATTTTAAATTTGTTTATGGTAAAATGCTCTGGAATGCTCTGTAATGCTTTTCCAAAAGCAAAAGACCCAATTTTCTGGAATGCTCTTTAATGCTTTCCCAAAACTAGAAGTTTCAAGTCAATTCAATTAAGTACTCTCTTCCAAGGTATCACACATAAAATGTGATTTTGATATATAGATATTTCATATTTTGTATTTAATGCATATTTATATAAATATTTAAATACGTAATCATATATATGATATCATGGGTTTTCAAAACCATGCTATCTACCATCCTAGTTGAGAAGAAAATTTGTACTTTTATCTGGTCCATTCTTGAAAAGTTATTTGGGTGTTCTCTCTTCTTAAAGCACGCATTCATCGTTTTAAGATCTGGCATGGTCAAGTCTAAGATCGTATCACCAGACTTAATACCTCCATATCCATGTCCTCTATGTGTCCTCTCAATCCCTTTATTGGCCTTCCATTGTGACCATTCAAATGCGCTCTGAATATTTTCTCACTTCCTAATATATTTTTGTGTCTATACGCACAGAAAGAGAGAACAGAATGATGTTAAGCTTTCTTCTAACCGTTGTGTCAATTACCTTGACCCCTTTCCCAAGTGTGTGTACCCTGAGTTTTGAGTTGCTAAACTAATCTAGTAGCCTTTGCCCCCCCAAACTAGCTTCTTTACTTGCTCACATCCATAATAATGCGGGAACCCTCAAATATTTGATATGGTGCTTACAAGCTGTCATGTTGCTTCAGGGTGACTACCGAGCCCAGCCTTCTTTTCGATACTCCTAGGTGGTAAAAATGCAATATGTTGTAATATTAATTACCTCCAGTTTTTGGAAATTGGAAAGGTGTTGATCATTAGTTGGAGGATGTTCGGGATATTAGCAATTTAGATTCCAATCAAGTTTGTTGAGTAAAAAGTGTGTCTAGGACTGTAAATGGTTTGGAAGGTGGTGCGGAAAAGAGTAAAAAAGAAGAAATGTGGTCGGGAGAATTTTGATGATTGTCATTTTTATCTAATAAATTTGAAGGTAATAAGGTTTATGCATGTTGAAAGGCAGCTTGTTTGGGTGCTGAAATGAAGAAGATATTTGAAGGAAAAAGAGAAAATTTGGGTGACTTAACAACAAAGTTACTAAGGGGAGGTTCTAATGGAGATTTCAGTATTGGGGAAGTCTCTAATGCTGAGAAGAATGTTGGATGTAGGAATGAGAATAGTAACGGCATGGTGGTTAAGAAATGGGGTGATTTTTTAGACTCAGAAAGTGATGTTAATAGTGATTTTGATTGTAGTGGAGGTTTGTTGTTGGCTGAGATCTGAGAACAATACAGCTATATTTTTGATTCCTGTGACGAAATAGATTTATCTTATGGCCATCCATCTCTGTTGGAAGGTTTGGAGGGGGTTTTTATTTTTCATAATAATGGGTTGGTAAATAAATTTCTTTGTGCGGATGGAATTTTACCTACACCAGTGGAGGAGATTCTGAAGGAGGAGTTGGAAGCTCAAATTCTTTTGGATAAAATGGACTTAAAGTTGAGTGATATTGGAGGGAATGACGTGCACTTGGATGGTGGCAAAAGTTGAAAGGTGAAGGGGTAGAGGATATTAATGAATTTGTAGAGTTCGGTAAATTATGATGGAAAGGGTTTGAGAGGATGGTTTCTTTGTTAAATTTGTTTAGCTTTATTTTGGGATCTTGTGTTCTCTTTGTTTTCTTTTTGCCTTTTCCCTTTTGTAAGTGTCTTTTTGTGGTGGACTTCTTGTCCCCGCATGCTGTTACTTCTCGTCTTTCTATCTAACATATGTACTTTTGTTATAAAAAACACACACACACACAATACGTTGTTAGAAGGGGACAGCCTGTTGGAAAGTTTCCAAATTTATCCAGTCAAGTCTCCTTGATTATAGGAGAAATTTCTGTAATTATGTAAATATTCTTAGGAGATATTCTAGGATATATTCTTAGGAGATATTCTAGGAGATTTGTTAGCAATTGTCATTTTTTATTTTGTTATTCTTTCCTTTGTTATTCTTTCCTTTTAGATTATCCTTGTAGTCTATAAGACATTCAGATTGTACCATATTTTAAAATAATAAGAAATACTGTTTTCAATTCTTCTCCACTTCTAGATGGTATCAGAGCCTGGTTTTCTTTTCCTTTCGGCAGTCAGCCTCTAAAACCTAGGCCTTATTGCCTTAACCCTGTTCAGCCTCCATTATGTCTGAAATTTCCGAAACTTCCACCATGGCCAGACCTGAACCTGTGGTCAACACCAAAATTGAAAATAGTATTTCATATTATTTTAAAATAAGGTACAATCTGAATCTCTTATAGACTACAAGGATAATCTAAAAGGAAAGAATAACAAAAGGAAAGAATGACAATTACTAACAAATCTCCTAGAATATCTCCTAAGAATATACCCTATAATATCTCCTAAGAATATTTACATAATTACAGAAATTTCTCTAATAATCAAGGAGAGTTGATTGGATAAATTTGGAAACTTTCCAACACTCCCCCTCAAGCTGGTTTGAAGATGTCTTCCATAGCCAGATCAAATTTTCAAATTGCTTTCTGGTAGTCCTTTTGTAAGTATATCTGCTACTTGTTCAATAGTAGAGATATAGGGTAAACAAATCAGTCCACTGTCCAGATTCTCCTTTGTAAAATGCTTGTCGACCTCAACATGTTTTGTTCTATCATGAAGCACTGGATTGTGAGCAATGGGTATGGCAGATTTGTTATCGCAATACAGTCTCATAGGTAGTGGATTAGTGACTTTCAATTCTTCCAATAATTTTTTAATCCACAACACTTAACAAATTCCATGAGCAACTGCTCTAAATTCTGCCTCTGCGCTACTCCTAGCTACCACATTTTGTTTTTTGCTTCGCCATGTGACCAAATTTCCACCAACAAAGGCACAATAACCAGAAATAGATCTTCTATTGGTTATAATCCCAGCCCAATCTGCATCAGTGTATACCTCAACTTGTAGATGTCTATGGTCTTCAAACAATAGACCTTTTCTTGGAGTTCCCTTTAAATATCTCAGGATTCTATAAACTGCATCAAAGTGGTCAGGCCCTGGTGAGTGCATGAATTGGATTACCATACTGACAGCAAAGGCTATGTCAGGACGTGCATGTGATTGATAAAGTAGCCTTCCAACCAATCTTTGATACTTGTCTCTATTGGTTACTTCTTCAGGCTTGGCAGGTTGTAGTTTAAGATTAGGCTCTATAGGTGTCTCAGCTGCTTTACACCCTAGTAAACCTGTTTTTCCAAGCAAGTCAAGCTCATATTTCCTTTGTGAAACAAAAATACCGTTTCTTGACCTTGCAAATTCCATACCGAGAAAATGCTTCAAGTCACCCAAGTCTTTAATCTCAAATTCATTAGCAAGCATCTGTTTTAATTTCTCAAGTTCCTTGCTGTCATCACCTGTCAAGATAATATCATCAACATAGACAATTAGAATAGCAACCTTCCCTTCACTTGAGTGCTTATGGAACATGATGTGATCAGCTTGACCTTGGCTGTAACCATGACCCTTTACAGCCTTCCCAAAGCATTCAAACCAAGCTCTCAGAGATTGCTTGAGCCCATACGATGATTTTTTCAATTTACACACCTTATCTCTGCCAAGATTACCTTCAAAACCTGGTGGTAATTCCATAAACACTTCATCCTCTAGATCTCCATTTAAAAAAGCATTCTTTACATCCAACTGGTTTAAGGGCCAGTTAGAATGTACAGCTAAGGAGAGTAACACTCAGACTGAGTTTATCTTGGCCACTGGAGTTTCTTGATATTCAATTCTGTATTATATCTCTCAATATTGCCATCAGCCTTGCATTTAAACACCCACTTGCAACCTACAGTTTTCTTTTCCTTTGGTAAATCAACAATTTCCCAAGTACTGTTGTTCCGTAGTGCATTCATCTCTTCAAGAACTGCTAACTTCCTATCTAGATGACCCATAGCTCCTGAATGGTGCTTGGAAAAAAATAGGTGAGAAATATTGGATGTAAAGGCCTTATGATTATGAGAGAGTCTATGGTATGATAAATATTTGGCAATGGGGTGTGGTACAGGTTCTAACTCCTTTCCTAATGGCTATAGGTACATCAAGGTCAGTAGATTGATCAACTGGAAGTGTTAGGATTACCCGGGATTTCCAATTGACCAGTTTTTGGAGGTGATGATTGATTCTGCTCTGAAATTGTAGGATGATCCTTATTATTAGAATGATACCTGCCTCTAGTATAAACACGAAGCCCAGAAGAGGGATTATTCTGTAGCAATTCTCCCCCTGTTTGTGATTCCCTTATGCTTTGTACAAGCAGATTGGGATTTCCATTTTTTTCACTATTTAAAATTTCAGTTCCTTGAATGTTTTGTAGAGGGATGTCAATGTCAAAGAAAACATTAGGCATTGGTATAGAAGTTTGCTAAAACTGATCTTCACTACTCTCTCTCTCCCCCTGAAGATAGTTTTGGTTAAAGTAAGGCTGATTTTCAACAAAAACGACATCCAGCTTAAAGATAAGCCTCTCTTTGCCCCTCCTCACATCCTCTACTGCCTCGTTGGCCACCAAAACAATGTTCAAGATCTGTTTCTTTTATGAAGGCATTCTTGGTTGTGGCCATTGTATCTCTTAAAACCCCTCTCAACATCATAGATAAAATTTTAGACAAATATTTTTAAGTTTTAGTAACCATGCTAATAGGCTTGAAATCCCTCACCCTCATTGATCTCTCCTTTGGAATGAGGGTAAAACAGTTGAGATCACACCATTACCACCACCCCATTTCTATGGAATTCCTCAAAAGACCTCATAATGTCCTTTTGTAGCATCTCTTAATTCTCCTGAAAAAAGGCCATCATGAAATCATTAAGGGTTTTCTCCTTACCCATTTCAAACACTGTCTTAAACTTCAACTTTAAAAGGCTTCCCAAGCTACTGATTGGAATTTGTGTACTTCAGTTTTTTCATTAGTTTAAACCCCTTCCATCCTTAAACCAGACACTTCCCCCACCAAACCCTCACAAATGAGGGATGTGTCAACCACATGTTCTCTAATCTAAATGCTACGGGATTTCACTACCTCAAGTTGGGATCAAGGAGCATTGGACAAATGATTTGAGACAGATATCGCAATGGCCTACATTATGTTTTGAAGGAAGTGTTCCCACACGGTGAATAATAATGTATCAATATGTGAGGAAGCTTGTCTATCTCTTGATTTCCTATACTATCTAGGTAAATGGCTATGACTAAGAGGAATATCCTTGGGCCCATAGTCTCATATGAAGAAATGAAACCTCCTTATGCTACTAGTGTCCCGGGAGCCCCCATAGTGACATGGAAATCACCCCCAACCACTCACCGCAGGCTACACAAATTGAAAACACCAACTCTTCAAAAAAAGACACCATATTGAGGAAGAATTTGGACCATAAACAAATGTAAACCACCACACCTTAGAACCTCTACAGTTGAGCAAAACTGAAAGAGAGAAAGACCCTACTAAACAATCCTTCACAGAAGCTACCCTGGAGTCCCAAATTATAATTTGACCCCCTGAGACACTCGAAGAGGGGAGAACCATACAATTTCCCCCCCTCAATTCCTAGATGCTACGAATAAAATGTGTCAACTTCTTGATGCTTAGTCTCTTGTGGGAGTAGGATATCATGCTTATTCTTATTAATTAGCTCCTTTTAACCATTCTTCTCTTCCTACCTCCCCTTACAACCTTCACATTCCAAGACAAGTTCTTCATTTGAGACTCTTAGGGGCCTTGGACAACCCACATTCCTTCTCATAATTAACCAATGAAGCTAGTCATCCCAACTACCTAATCAATGTCTTAGATTTTTTCCTAACCTTAGGGGTCCTTTGCCCTTAGGCTAACTCTCTCCCCACTAGAGCTCACCAGAACCCAACTCATATAGGAGATCCTACGCATCTTGGTATTCCCTCTCATCGTCTAAAAGGTTCGCAAAACCCCTCATTGGCACTCCTTATGGCACAATGGTGATAAAAAAATTGTTTGGGAGAGCATCAAATTCTTGGAGAATTCTATCAAAAGAGACTTTGTTTACCTGGTGGGCCTCTGGTTGGTTGTTGCTGAGGCATTGACTCCAGACTTGGGTTGGAGATAGGGACCATGGAAAGCTGGGTTCCGATGGAGAAAGACCAGGTTCTATTTGATTTGAAACATCATTTGAACCTGTGCTTCCCTGAACAGAATTACCCCAATCTTTGTTAGACTCAGCTGCCATTTAGCCTCTGCAATCTGCCCCCTTTGTGCCTTGCAATTTGTTTGTTTACCTCATCTTTGACTTCATCCTTGTGCAGTCCTCTGACGGTTCAAGGTGTAGGTAGGCAGTTGCAAGTCTTAATCCTGTGAGATCCTCAGACTTCCTAGAACTTGATCTGCATCTCTTGATTGCCGTTGGCCACAATGCTTGAAGTGCCTATGGTTCTTTCCTGCTTTCTTGTTTACACATGCCCAAGTGGTCTGCCCTTGGGTGAGGCATCCTTATTGGACGTGGGAGCCCCCAGCATCAGTGCCGCTCTATAACTCAGATGAGCTTTTGTATGGGCCTCTTCCATCCGTTGTTGGGCTTCTCCTCTCCGTTGTTGAAGACCCCCTTAGCCCATCTTAATATTGGGCTTGATTGTCTTGTCAACCTGCGTGATCCCTTTATTGGGCCTGAATGCTTGAAGATCAGGCATACTTGTGCTGGCTAACTCATTCAAGTTTGAGTAACTTACCTGAAGTGGGTATTTGCCTTCTGTATCTGTACCCCTTGTGTCAGTTTTTCCATTGTCTGCAACTCCCCCTTCACGAACCACTGCCCTGGAAATTCTCCATTTCCGGTGATGCTGTGATTCAAATCTTGAAAAGACTGACCGTGTTCTGCCCTCATTCATGGAGCCACAGTCCCGGCACTGCGACATTTGTTGTGGGTTGGCTAGACTTCTCTCCTCTGCTTTCCTGTGTGCTGCTTCCCAAAATTTCTTTGAGCCCAATGCCTCTGCTCCATCTGGTAAGAATGTTCTCTGGATGGCCCCCTTAACAGGTATGTACTCTTTCCATCAATATGAATCACACAGAGGCATTAATTCTCAAGAGAACTAAGACGACATGGTTGGGCGCCTAAATGTCTTCACCCAAAGATTCAAAGCTTTTGAGAAAATAAACCATCGTATATCCTTTGACAGCCAGCGACGTTCCTCAACTGTGAATGTTATGGAGAAGAAGCCGCTCTTGGTTTTCTCTCTAATCCTCCAAGTACTCCCTTTTCATTCAACCAGGAACTATTTTCTATTGATCTAAACAGAGCTCTGTGCTTCATTGTCCCAATTTGGAATGATATTGGCTGGCTTTGAGATGCTGGGTTTGGAAGGATTCAGAGAGAGAAAAGCAATTCTGGTTATGTATTAGGGAAAAAGAACAAACATAGGAGGTAGTGATGTGAGGATCTTTGATGAGAGGTTCTTATTTAGGGATGAGTGTTGTAATAGAAGCAGTTCTGGTTGTGTAAAAGGGCAAAAATTACAGTAGAAGGATATGGTATGAGGAACTCTGGTGAAGGGTGCTGCATTAGGGATGATGTTGTCCAAGGCAAGATCACAAGGAATTGTACTTGGTTACTTGTGGATCTCCCCCCCCCCCCCGCGATTTTTGCCCATTGAATCCACCTTTAAAAATAACTTGACCATCAGCACCATCCATGACTTTGGAGGTTCACAGTGGAGTGTGAACATCTTTGGAGAAAGATTATTGTCACTAATTGTGGCACTGATCATAACAAGTGGGTTTGGAAATGTGGGCTGGGAGGAGTTCTTTGCTTTGATATTACATTTGATGCTGGTATACTCCTTCCCAGATCTTTTCAGCTTGGCCTGTCATAAGGACACTTTGGTGAGTCAGGATGTTGTTATATCGGATAACGGATGGTGTAGATTACCCTTCTGAAAGTATTGCTCAAGTATGGGAATTGGAAACCTTTTCTGATTTTTTTGACTGTCTACAGAATTTGGCTTTGCCAGGATGTTCATGACGAACATAAGTGGAAGTTGAGCGATAATGGTAATTACAAGGTACGATCATTAAATAAGATGCTGGAAAAATCAAACATTGCTGTTGGCTGATTAAACTTTCCTTGTAATGCTATCTAGAAATCAGTCGCTCCTACCCAATTTGCCTTCCTGGCTTGGGATGCTGCTCTGGGCAAAGTTTTAACCATAAATAATTTACAAGAGGGGGAATATTCTGGTTAATAGGTGTTTTTTGTGTTATGAAGCAGCTGAATAGTGTAAGTTTGAATTTGTTTATATTTTGGAATAGCGTGACTTTTTTTCTTGCATTGCTACTTGCTATAGGCTATAGCTCTCTGCAAATGGCTTGTTTTGGAATGTTTAGGATTGTTTATATAGAAGAGTTGGACTGCCTTACTGCAATAGAGCTGTGTTCTAGATATTTTTCTTTTCATTTTTTCATTGTCTTGTTGGAGGATGTCTTGTTCTTCATGCTGTATTTTCTTTTGTCATGCTTTTATTCTTATCCCTTTCAATAAAGTTCTTTGTTTATAAAAATTGTTAATGTTCTATTGTCATTTATTTGTTTATAAAAAAATTGTTAATGTTCTATTGTCATTAGTAAGCCTTTTTCCTGACAAAATGGAGCAAGATTTTTGATACAAAAGCTACATTTGTATTGAGTTGGGACTTGAGGAGATCTCTTGGGCTGTAACTGATTTGTTTAGTTGATTGGAGTCCTGTTGGATACTTGTATAGCTGTATGTTACAAGTGGTGGGAGTGTACATGTTAATATTACCAATTGTTCTTTCTTTTCCTTTGAAATAATCATAGGCATGAAAAATAGTGGGCTATTCTGTTGGTACTTATGTTAAAAAATTATTGCAATGCTTGCTGACTTAAAGAACTTCCAGGGAAAAGTTAAGTATGTTATTAGACCTGTATTGCCTTCTGGATGCGAAACAAAGTGTGGTCATTGTGGTGCCATTGGTACAAGAGATCCCCTAAATTTGGGTGGCTATGGTGTTGAACTTGCTTTAAAGAGTATGGAGTATAAGGCCATGGATGACAGTAAAATTGAGAAAGGTTAGTCATTTAATTCTTACATCATCTCATTTCAAACTGTGCTCAAACTTTAGAATGCTCTGCAAAAGTTTGCTGTATATCCGCATGGTCACTTTAGATTAGTGGTGAAATTTTCTGATGTTGTTTGTGCTGTTGTAGGTCTCAAAACATACTGTATTCTAAGTCCAAATTATGTATTATCTTATTAGTTTTTGTTAATTCTGTAAAAAAAAAAAAAAAGTGAATTAGTTTTTTTTGTTTTTACAGTGTGTCTGAAGTCCTCATATCCTTCTCAAAGATTTTTTGTTCATGTTTCACTTTGACCCATATATATTTTTTTCTATAAAAGAAAATGTTATTTACTAGATAAGAAGAAAAGTACAAGGAAGAGGACAAAGCACCCTCCAGAAGAAAACAAGAGCAGCTGAAAGAGAAAACAAACTTCAACTCAAAAGAGGTCTCCTATCATTCAGAATATCAGAGAAGCAGACACACTTGAAGAAACAAAAGCCCTGGACAAGAAGGATGCAAATAGTCCTCTCCCAAAGCAACTGCATAGGCATGAAGTTCCCCTTAGAGAGCTTTGCATTCCTCCCCAACCAGATCCACCAAATGGCACTAAAACCCCTACTTCCTCCTAAATTCCTAATAAGCAAGAATGCCTCCATAAGTATCTGGGCAAATCCATTGTTTTATTGCAAGTAACAAAATGATGTGAAAAGAGGTGAGAATGAGTCTCACCAATGGAAAAAAAAAAAAAAAACACAAATTACACATATTAGAGAAATAGATTATTTTATTTATTTTATTTTATTTTTTTATCGCATGAGAAATTTTGTGAGGAAGATGAATATAAACTAACGGAGGACAAGAAGTCCTTGAAGCTACAATGGATAAAAAAGGGAAAAAAAAAAAATGACTAAGACCAAAATTACTTATTAAAAAACCCCCTTCTTAACCCTTTCCCTCCATAATTAATGGAGCATTCAAATTATCTAACCCTATCTGCTCATTATTTTTATTGCCTTATTTTTTGATAGAAAAAGAAGATTTTATTCATTGTAAAAGAGGAGAGTAAGGGTCTCCTATAAAAAGAAGAAACCAAAATAGACTAGGGAACAATTGAAATGAAATGGCATTCCAATCTCTCTGAAGATCTGAGAAAGTTACACCTTTAAGACAGCCAGCTGCAAAAGACCAGAGAGAAGCCAAGTACTGAATTCTATCCCAAAGGAGTACCAGAACTCCTTTCTCTGAAAATATAGGAGCATTCCTTTCCCTCCAAATTCCTCATAAAACTGCAAAGATGCCACAATTCCACAAAACTGAACTATCACCACTCTTTCTGAAACCTGCAAAAGAGATGTAATGATTCCCCACCAAGTCCGGGCAAACCCAGTTCTCCCTCACAATAGCAAATAACTTATTCCAAATGTAGGTGTAGAGTCTCGCCAGATCTCCTGATCTGCGCTAGGTGTTAACCCAATTCAAAAGCCTTGCTCTTAGATGGAACTTTGGCAAATGAGTAGGAGAAGGTACAGGATTTAAAAACGCTAGAGGTATCTAAAGTCCAAAGTGTCCATTTTCTCTAGAAGAAGGAATTAAGGACTTGAGCAAATTATGATCAAAGATAGATCCTACTGAAGGAAAGTATGAATGGGTTGTTGGGATTGGGATTGCAAATAAATTGTGCCCCTTGTGAATTGTCATCTGTTCAGATCTTGGTTTGGTAAAGGTTTGTTTGCAGCTCATTCATCATGGTTAATGAGGCAAGTGCATGACTAATCTTTAAGCCTGTTTAATATACATTCAAAGTTTGAGCAAGAGTTAGGTTACACTCCACTGTTGGGATCCCCAAAAAAGAGTATGGACCCAATATTCTCCTAAAATTACCAAAAAAAGTTTTCCAAAGTACCTAGGACTAAGAACAGTGCGATGCAAATCTTTCCACTCCAAAAAAGAGCATGTTAGACAAGGCTTTAACACAGTACATATCTGGGTTCATGTTCTTTTCCTAGTTCATGTAGTTTTCCAAAAAAAATTATTTATAAACAAAATATCCTCTATGAATTGCAAATTATTTTGATTTTGAATATCATTTTACAAGACCCGAAAAAAAAAAGGAAGAAAGAAAAAAAAATACAACACTAAGTGTGCAAAGATCCCAAATCATATCTTGGTTTGAGGGCAGGACAACATTATAAATATGTTATACAATTTATACATGGCAATGTTAAATAAATATGTCATTTTGTTGAAATTTCTTGAATCATATTAAAAGCTCTTGAATAAAATTATTTGTAGAGAATGAGAATGAATCAATTGTATATTCAATTGTGTATTCTTTACATACTCGGGTCCCTATTTAACATGTACACATAGAATAAAATATGGAAAAACAAAAGAGGACACAACTTGTAGTTGAGATGTGTAGTTTAGCTTCGTTGGGGGGGGGGGGGGTCTCAATTTATAGCCTCTGGCTTGTGGCAAGATCTCATGGTAGGTGGTGGTGGTGGTGGCTCACCCACCGTGGTTGGTGGCAGAGGCTCACCTACCATGGTAGGTGGCTGTCATTCACCAATCGTGGCCGTCGTTCACACTATAGGGATTTCTACACTCCCCCTCAAGTTGGATCATAGATGTTGATCATATCCAACTTGCCAATGAAATCCTCAAAGAGTTGCCGAGGTAGTCCCTTGGTGAATGTGTCTGTATTCTGCTCCTTAGTAGGGACATATGTCATGCAAATAGTTCCTTCTTCCACCTTTTCTTTAATGAAGTGTCTGTTAACTTCCACATGTTTGGTTATGTCATGCTGGACAGGGTTGAGAGAGATACTGATAGCTGCCTTATTATCACAGTACAACTTGATAGGTTACTCTAACTCAGCATGTAGTTCTTCGAATACCCTCCACAGCCATAATCCTTCACATATTCCCTGAGCAACAGCTTTGAATTCTACCTCTGCACTACTCCTTGCTACAACATTTTGTTTCTTGCTTCTCCAAGTGACTAGATTTCCCTATACAAAGGTGCAGTATCCAGTCGTGGATCTTCCATCCTATGTAGAGCCAGCCCAATCAACATCAGTGAATATTGCCACTTCCTTTTGTTCACTTCGCTTGAACAATAAGCCTTTCCCTGAAGATCCCTTTAGATATCTTAGGATCCTGAAGGCTGCTTCCTAGTGTGCTTCTTTTGGAGATTGCATATGCTGACTTGCTAAACTAACTGCAAAAGCTATGTCTTGTCTGTTGTGTGATAGGTAGATTTGTTTGCCGACTAATCTTTGATATTTCTCCTTATCTACTGACTTCCCACATCTTTTGTTCTTTTTCTAGCTTCAATAGGTGTGTCGCCTGGTTTGCAACCTAGCATGCCTGTTTCGATCAGCAGATCAAGGGTGTATCTTCGTTGTGAAACACTAATTCCCTTCTTTGATCTAGCTACCTCCATCCCTAGAAAGTGTCGCATTTGCCCCAAATCCTTCACTTCGAATTCTGTGGCTAGAACTTTCTTCAATCTTCCCATTTCCTCAATGTCATCTTCAGTGAGGATAATGTCGTCTACAGACACAATTAGAACAGTCTTCCCATTTTTTTGTTTGAAAAACATAGTATGTTTGGACTGTCCTTGGCAGTATCCCTCTCCTTTTATCACCTTTGTAAATCTATCAAACCATGCCTTGGGAGATTGTTTGAGTCCGTATAAGGACTTTCTTAGTTTACAGACTTTGTTTTCCTCACCCCTTTTACTGAACCCAAGGGGTAATGTCATGTACACTTGTTCTTCTAGCTCACTATTTAGGAATGCATTTTTGATGTTGAGTTGTTGAAGTGGCCAGTCTAGATTGGTTTCCAGGGATAGGAGCACTCGGATAGTGTTCAACTTTGCCATGGGTGCAATGGTTTCTGTGTAATCAATACCATAGGTCTGAGTAAATCCTTTGCGACCAACCGGGCCTTGTATCTTTCAACTGTCCCATCTATTCGGTATTTTATAGTGAATACCCATTTGCAGCCTACTGGTCTCTTTCCACGTGGCAAATTCATATCTCCCATGTTCTATTCTTTTCCAAAGCCCTTATCTCCTCTATTACAGCCTCTCTCCATTTCGGAATTTCAAGTGCCTCCTCAATTTTCTTTGGAATTTTGACCCTGTCAAGGTTAGAAGTAAAGGCATGGTATCCTATGGACAAGGTATTGTAGGACACAAGTTTTTCAATTCAATGAAGGGTACATGAACGAGGATGTTTTCTGAGAGCAATGGGCAGATCAATATCATCAGATTTATTAGGAGTGGGTTTTATTACCTGTTCTTAGTTGTTGGGAGGTTCTTGGTTGGGCTCTTGGTTGCTCAGAGGTGCCACCAGTTCTGACTCTCTTGGTGCTTCGGGTATGAGTTTTTCATTACCACTTGGCTTTAGCCTTTGTGAGTAGACTAGTGTTTCCTTGTTATTCCATTGTTCTATCTCTGCCTCCGAGTTTAAGTTTCCTTCTGTGACTAGCAAGGAAGTGGAGGAGGATGGTAGATTGGTGAGAGGAAAGTCTAGGAAAAACATGTCACCATTGGAATTATTCCGAGTCTGAAATTGGCTCACATTCTCCCCCTAAATAGAAGACTTGGGATAGAATGGAGTTGTCTCGGAAAAGGTGACATCAAGGCTGATAAAGATACGACGAGAAATAGGTTCATAACACTTGTAACCTTTTTGGGATGGAGAATACCCAAGGAAGAGACACTTGGTGGCCCGAGGATCCAGCTTGGTGCGTTGGTGAGGATGGACATGCACAAAGGCAGTGCAGCCAAATAAACGAATAGGGAGATTGAAGTCTACTCGAGAGGTATGGAAAAATTTGAGAAGAGTGCCAAGGGGTGTAGCATAGGATAGAACACGACTGTGCATTTGATTGATAAGGTAAGTGGCTGTTAGAACAGCATCACCCCAAATCACCCCAAAACATTGTAGGCATGTGGGTAGTGAGCATTAAGGCTCATGCTACCTCAAGAATGTGTCTATTTTTGCGTTTAGCAACCCCATTTTGTTAAGGGGTGTCAATGCATGAACTTTGATAAATTATCCCTTTTTCTTGAAGGAAGAGACCCAAGGTGTGGTTGAAATATTTCGTGCCATTGTTAGTACGCAAGATTTGAATCTTGATGTGAAATTGTGTTTGGACCATGGCATAAAAGTTAATAAACACCGAATGTACTTCAGACTTATCTTTTAACAAGTAGACCCAACAAGTATGAGTAATGAATGTCACAAATCATTTTGTGTGGGTGCGATTAGAAATCCGGGAAGGTCCCCATACATCACTATGAATGATTGTGGAAGGTTTTGTGGGTCTGTATTTGGATTTTGGGAATGAAGTTCTATTTTTGCGAGTTCACACACTTCACATTGAACATCAAGAGACATTTTATTCAAACATAGTGAAGGAAATAAATGATGCATGTACTGAAAATTGGGGTGACCCAACCGAGAATGCCCTAACATTAGGTCACTTTTCTTAGGGATAGAGACAAAATTACTTTGACACTGATCACTCATTTTGGCTTCCTCGAAGTAGTAGATTTCCTAGTATTCCTTAGCAATACCAATCGTCGTCCTCGATGATAGGTCTTGAAAAACACAATGGGATGAAATAAATTTAGCCGAGCAATTGGAGTGTTTAGTGAGTTGGCTGACAGACAAAAGATTACAAGATAATTTTGGAACATGAAGAACAAACTCTAAAGTAATTGAGTTAAAAATCCGAATACTCCCTTTGCCGCAACAGGAGCAAGAGATCCGTCAGCAATTTTGACTCTTAGGTTACTAGCACATGAGGTATATGATAAGAAAAGGTGATAAGAGTTTTTCATATGGTCAGATGCTCCAGAATCTATAATCCAGGGTGTATGGTTACGAAAAGTGTATAGGGCCTGTGAGAAATTACCTTTGTGTGCCAAATTATCAGATGGAGTATTTTTTGGTGACTGACCCGAGGCTTGGAGAGCAGATAGCATCTCCATGATTTTCTGTAGTTGGTCATGGCTGGAGGTGCTGCTGCTGCCACTGTCAGAATGGTTGCTTGCCACTGTTGCCTCTCGGGTTGAGTCTCAGAACAAGCTTGATAGCCTTTGGTTTTGGTGCCCTGCCGTGGTTTCCAATCAACTGGCCTGCCATGAATCTGCTAACAATTATCCTTGGAATGGCCAGGATGTCGGCAATGTTCACACTAGAGGCGGCCCTTTGGTTGCTTTGTATTTGGCCCACTGTAGTTCCCACGGGATACAAATGTTGAGCCCTTTGGTACCGTGGCTGTAGCTTCCTTCAACATGACTTTGTACCTTGCCTCTTCACGTGTCACTTTAGCAAACCCTTCTCGAGTGGATGGTAGAGGACTGCGGCTGAGAATCCTTCCTTGTACATCATCTAAATCTCGATTAAGGCCTGCAAGGAACTCAAAAACTCTCTCCTTTTACAATCTCTTCTTGAACAACGCACTATCCTCAGCACAACGCCATTCTTCTTCGCTGCTTAAATCCAGTTCTTGCCATAGTGCCAACATCTCCATGTAATAGTCTGTTACCTCCCTCTCGCCTTGTTTCATCTGCCATAGGCGTGTCTTAAGTTCAAATACTTGGGAAGCATTCTCCTCGTCAGAGTAGGTTTCTCAGATTGCATCCCACACCTC
This sequence comes from Malania oleifera, assembly GCF_029873635.1. Lineage (NCBI taxonomy): Eukaryota > Viridiplantae > Streptophyta > Magnoliopsida > Santalales > Ximeniaceae > Malania > Malania oleifera. The sequence continues at coordinate 39,303,491 of NC_080425.1, forward strand.
TTTTGCTGTGGGTAGGAACATATATGTTTTCCCGATAATTGGCTTCATGGAGTTGATAAGCCATGAGGTAATCAAGGAATTCTCCGATCTCCATTGCTGGAGTGCCACAACATTCGTTGAATCAAGTTTCTTTGAGTCGCAGGTAAGATACCCGAGCTTTCCTTTGCTGTCGACTGCAAGTTTCATGGGCTAGGCCCATTCTCGAAAATTCTTCCCGTTGAGTTTTTCTACCGATAGTTGGACAGAAGAGCCATCTCGTCCATTCGAACTGATGATGGCATTGGTTCGGCTCGTTTGAGTCTCTGAGGTTGTCGACTCTCGACTGTTGATGGAGTTGTCCCCCATAGTTAGCTTGGTTTAGGAAAAAACCAGCTCTGATACCATGTAGAGAATGGGAATGAATCAATTGTATATTCAATTGTGTATTCTTTACATACTCGGGTCCCTATTCAACATTTACACAGAGAATAAAATATGGAAAAACAGAAGAGGACACAACTTGTAGTTGAGATGTGTAGTTTAGCTTCGGTGGGGGGGGGGGGGGGGAGGGGTCTCAATTTAGAGCCTTTGGCTTGTGGCAAGATCTCATGGTAGGTGGTGGTGGCTCACCCACCATGGTAGGTGGCCGTCATTCACCAACCATGGCCGTCGTTCACACTGTAGGGATTTCTACATTATCAATGGTATCGCAGATAATAAATTAAACACTAGAAAATGGCTCGCAAAAATCCATTCCCTTTCATTTCTAGGTCACTGGGGCTTCGGCCTGTTGCTATGGCAAGTGTGGGCTACGAAGGAAGAAGGTTGCAGAAGATCAGTCCAACCCTTGGATCTGAGAGTGGACAAAGTGGGTCGAGGTGAGTTTTATTTATGCCCAAGCTAACCCAAACTGGAATTGATTCTTGATATTTTCTTTGGCATTGGTGCAATGGTTCTTGGAGGGCGATGTTGGCAGCATTTGCAAGGTTGGGAAGGGATTTTGAATCATGTGGAGTAGCAGTATCAAGTTTTGACTTGCAATAATTTGATTAACGTAAATGGGGAAGTTAGGAGATGGATGGTGATGGTTTGTGCAGGAATTTCATGTGCAGACTAAAGAATTTCCTGTGATGGAAAAGGATTCTGGTAAAGGTGGTTTTGGCAAGGGAGTCTAGAGTAAAGCTCGATCATGGAGCCAGGTTTTGACGGCAGGAAGGAACCAGGCCTGTGTTCAATGTGGGTTTGACGTGTTGCTTGTTAAGGCTGATCATGCATCATCTCCTATTTCCCATTTGGAGGGGTTGACATTCACTCCAGAGGCACCTAGGGTTTCTATGGAAAGTGGGTGTGTGAGCAAGATGGAGTGGATTGGGCCAGGTCTTGTAAAAAGTAGGGCAGGTGAGTTCAAGCGGAATGGTGTGGGCTTGGAATGGGGTGGATTGGTTATTATTAATATTTCATTGGATTTTGGGTGGATTTTGTATGTAAAAGATTCTGTTTTGAGTCATGGGTAGAGTTTAGTGAGGCCCATAACAGGTGCAAGCAGCTGAATTTATATGAAGATGAATGAAAGGTCTAGCACCTCTCATAAGGTGGCTCCTCTTGCTTTGCATACGAAGGACTACTTAAATATTCTGAAAAATGGTGCTCCGTAATTTGAGATAGAATCAATTACAACTTCTTCATAGGTCTTGGTTGGCAGATTTCAGTAAAAGACAGGAACGGCTCAGAGAAATCTGGAAATTCTGCTGCTATATCTGCTTCCTTAGTTGGTGAAAATTGTGATCTTGATGCAAGATTGGCTAATGGCCAATGTGCATCTTTCAGTTTCTACTGATGGGGGCAGGGGTACAAATGTTAAAGCAGTTTGTGGGGATGATATGAGTAATCGGAGTAGAGATGAGGGAATTAGCTGTGATAAGGGAGGGGGCAGTATGGTTTATTCTTGCTTTGCAGGGTTGAAGGTATGTAAATGGCCAGAAGAGGGATTTGAGCAAAAAAGTTATTAAGGGTGAAAACAATGGGGAGATATGATGGAAGAAGAGAGTGATTGACGTTTTGTTTTTGGATGTATTTCAAGAACAGCAAGGCTATATGTCTGAAGTGTCTGATTTGCTTGGGACCGGTCATTTATGCCTCATCTCCAATAGAGGAATGGGAGGGAATTCCCTTTTTTTTTTTTTTTTTTTTTGAGTAGATGGACTGGGTAAAGAGCAGCAATGTAGGGATGTGATTTTGCCTATCCCTGTGGAGGAAATTAATGGTAAGGATGTTGAAGCCCATGTAATTTCTCTTTTTCCTTAATATATTTCTTTTTCTATAAAAAAAATAAAAAAATAAAAAAACAATGGTATCATTCATAGCTGAGAAGCTGAGATTGGTGAGGGCTGTTTAATAAACAAACTAAGCTTATGCTCAATATTATTGCTTGATATTGAGCAAGCCCAGCTTAGTAATCTAGATTATTGCTTGATATTGAGCAAGCCCAGCTTAGTAATCTAGATGTCTTCACTGGTCCATTGTGGTGTCTAAGCTGCAGTGGAGTAATATGTTTGGTTTATTGATGAGGTATGGTGCGCCCAACTAATGTGGAAGGTTTTCTAAGGATTAGGTTAATGGGTTTTAAGGAGCCAAGAAGAAGAGGATTGTGGGTTGTGATTGCTTGAGTGTTGTTTGGGACCTTTGGGTGTTTGTGGCTACATAGAAATGAAGGAATCTTTGAGGATAAAAATTTACTCATGTGGCTTTGCTTTGGGATCAAATTGTGTTCCTAGCCTTTTTATGTTACTTTATTTCAGGGTCATAGGGGCCTCTTTGGTTGATTCATGGTGTGATTGAAGGCTTACTTTGAGGTAATTGTTTTTTTTTTTTTTTCAGGGGATGCTTTGTCCTTCCCTTGCCTTTAGCAGGACACTTTATCCTCCACTTTTTGTTTTTCCTCCATGTTAATAAATCTTCTTTTTTCAATAAAATAATGATTAGAAGAATGATAAAAACAAGCCTCGAGTCCCGCGAGGTGGGGTTGGCTATATGAATCCTCTTGAACCATCTATGAGATCCAGGGCAATATCCACTGACAAATGGAGGATTGTCCAATCCTTACCTACTATCTCACTCCAAGTTATTCAAGGATATCCTCTCCCTCCTACTACCACAAACATTAGCTAGCTCAATCTTCCTAATTGGTGCTTTATTTGGCCTAGTACATGCCCAAGCCAAGTAACCACCCTTATCTTATCTTCTGTAGTGCAAAGCCTAACTTACCAGGAATGTCAAAATGTGTTCATTCCTTAATTTATCTTTTTGGTTATGTCATTCATCCTCCTTGGCATTCTTATTTCAAAAACTTCTACCTTTTGTATTTGTTGTTTTTTAGATGCCCAACTTTCTAATCCATATAGCATAGTTGCTCTAATAGTGATCCTATAAACATTCCTTTTAATTTTAAAGGTATTCTATGATCACACAACATGCCTAAAGTACTACTCCATTTTGCATAACCTGCTTTTATGGTTACACTTGTGTAATTTCTCCTTCAGTTTGCATAATAGATCCAAGGTATCAAAATCTATTAGTCCTAATTTTTTGACCATAAAGTTTAATATTTTCTTCAATATTCCTTTTAACCTGACTAAAATTACAATGATAAAAGATGGTTATTGGATATTGGAAATAACATAGAAACAACAGTCTTTTAGAGTAGGATGGCTAGTTCTATTAAAGAGATAGGGAGATTTTTGGTAAATTTAGAGGAAGATGCTTGACAAGTAGTGTGAGTTGGTGGTGGGATTAAGATGTCCAAAAAGTTGTTTATGACAAAAAGAATGCGTGTTAAGATCTACAAGAAATGCATAGACATGGAAAACTTTGAAAAGTATTGAGGCATGAAAAGATGCTAAAAAAGGTTGTTAGTGAAGCTAAACATAGAAAAAAAAGGATGTCCTTGGGCCACAAGGCGCTCCACTTATCGAGGGTAAAAGAAGGGGAAAAAACATTTGTAAACTTGGTAAAACTAGAGAAGAAAAGGGTAAAGATTTTGGAAATATAAATGTATAAAAAAATGAGGACAATAATACTTTAGTTAAAGAAGAAGATATAAAAGAAAGGTGGCAAACTTATTTTGATAAGCTATTTAATGAAAACTAAGTTGAAGGCTTAATTTTTTTTTGGATAATAAAAGAAGGTATATTAGATAGAGAAAGAGAAGTTACAACGAAAGAGGACTAGAAGTTCACTAAAAAAAAAAGTAAAATAAAAAAATGAAAATATAAAAAATAAAAAATAAAATTAGCAATTAAATGAGGTACCCCTTCTTCAATCCTTTTTTTTTTCATAATTCACCGAACTCTTCAAGTTAGCTAACTCCCTTTGACCCTTTTTAGCTATGTTTTTACCTTCGTCAAAACACATGTCATTTCCCCCACGATCACAAAACTTTAAATCCAGTTTATCCATGAGATCTTAAACTTCAAAATCCATCCTTGAAATCTCCTCCACTGGTGCTGGTAAAATACTGTCCTTGCACTGCAGCTCATTAACCAAATCATCATTTTCAAATATAGAGACCCCCTCCAATCCTTCCAAAGGGGATGGAGGTACATATAATAAATCCCTTAAAACGTCACTAGAATCAGGAACATGCTCATATTGTTCCCTAATTTTATCCAACAGTAATCCCTCACCACGATCAAACTCACAAAGACCATTGCTTTCATTATCTAATAAATCTCCCCATTTCATTACCTCCTTTCCTTTGCTGACCCTATCACAAGAATTGCCCATCTTTTTCTTGGCATTTATGTCTTCCACAATAACTAACTCTTCTAAATTCCTTTTTAAAAATATTTGGCACTGCCTCACTAGAGTGCTTTCTTCTTTCTTCTTTCTTCAGACAATTTTTTCATGTCCACACCTATCTGTGCAGTCTTCCGTCGAGTATAAACCTTGGGACCCTTAGATCCCTTTGCCTTAAGGTCTGAGGCATATGATTGTCCTACTGAAAACACCATCACATTTGTAATCCTTTGATGCAGCATCTTCTTGCTCCAGAAACTCCGGAATTGCTTGAAACAAAATTTTCCTTCATCGCCTCTTTCTCTTTAACCCTTTCAGTATTGTTGTTTTTTTATAATGAAGTTGAAAACCCTCGTCCATCAATAATCTGGTTAGAAACTGAGCATTGCAAGGTATGGTTTGTATTTGGAATTTGCTTGGAAGAGAGCATACCTGTTGAGTCCCTTGTCTGCCTACATCAATTAATGGTAGAATTTTGGGTTTGAAATGCAGGAAACTTCCAATCTTCCTCAATTTGACCTCCAACTACTGGTAGCTGCTGCTTCAGCTGGGAAGATCCTTCCATAACAGCTACACGCAAGTGCTCTCTTTTAAATCCATCACTGCCAGCCTGACATCGCTGGTCTTTAGAAACTCCATTGGAAGGATCCTCTTGGGTGTTTTTTGAGATCCAAACATTCCTTGAACATTTACACCAGCCTCTTGGGCCCAGTCCTCATTATTCAAATAATGGGCCTGTTTAAAGGAATGACCCATGTGATAATGACCCAAATAAGAAGAAACCTCCCTTGTTTCCAAAGAATGGCCCAATTCTTTTTTACCAAGACTATTGGGCCTGTTCAATAAGTTGGCCCAACTTAGTTAAAAAAAACTGCTCCTTTTTCAATTACTTGGCATAGGTCCAAGACGAATACAAAACTTCTTGATCCAATATTCTTTGCCTCGTCTTCCTTAAGCACAACCCTAGTCGCCTCTGCTAGCTTCCAAGCTCCTTGCGAAACCCTAGATACCTAGATTGTGTGGACACTCTTCTTTGATTGAACAGCTATGGTTTCTGGCAATGAAGCCCTACTGCTTCAGTGGCAACTCACACCCACTGCTGAAGTAGGTTTTGGCTTTCCCATTCTCCTCGCTTTGATTCCATGCTTGTACATGACTTTTTACCATCGGTAATTTTTCCTTCCATCACCACCTGACTCCACTGGGAGCCGAAAGACTTTCTTCACCTTTGCCTTAAATTTTGAATTGACAAATGAGCGAAAGACTAACAAGTTGAGATTTATCTGGAAAATTAGAGTAAATGAAGTTAAGTTTGCATTAATGAAAAATGGTGAAGCTATAGGAAGAGATGACATTGTAATTGAAGTTTGGAAATGCCTAGGTGATAATGGAATTACATGGTTTTCTGATTTATTAAAAAAAAACTAAAAATGCCATGGTGGAAAACCACTTTAATACCTATATACAAAAATAAAGGAGATAATCAAAATTGTAATGACTATCGTGAATTGAACTTATGAGTCAATTGATGAAACTTTGGAAAATAGTAAAAAGAACAAAGACTTAAGACGAGGGTTTTAGAGAATCAATTTGGTTTTATGTTGGAGAGATCAACTGCAGGAGCTATATATATTGTATTTTTTTTTGTAGGAAAAGAAAATTCATTAATAGGGAAACAATTTACAAGGAGGGAGAATAAGAAATCTCCCTAAAAAATCTGGAATAAACTAGAAAAAAACTGAAGCAACAAAAATAAAAAATCAAGCCAACCAGTTCTTGCAATCCCTATTTATATCCTGAAAGCTAGCTTCCCTGAAAATTCTAAACCCTACACTCCATAAAGAAGTCAAAAACTGAGTCTTTTCCCACACGAAAGATGAATTCAACTTCTGCCCAGAGAAAAAAAAAATGTCTGTTAAGTTCCAACTATAAACCCCAAAAGCTGCCCTATCTTTCCTT